>NC_137889.1:31949803-33374803 GCF_963455335.1 Martes martes | reverse complement strand
GACAGAGCTGGGCCATCATCCATGCACACGTGGTGGAGAGTCTTCAGTGTCCCCTAAGGAGTTGAGTTCAGATGTATTCTGCTAGTGTGGGGCGTTATTGCTTTTTTTTTTTTTTTTTTGAGTCCCGAGGCTCAGAATCAGAGCTGAGCTTAGGGAGAGTGTGTTGGAGGCAGGGGTGTGATAGAAGGTGGAAGAGTAGAGAGGCAGGGAATAACTGGAAGACAGAGATCAGGGAGGGCATTGCCCTGGACGTGCAGGGGAGGGTGGGTAGGACCTGGACAGCAGCAGGGGTTGTGCACCGGAACGGGAGCGGATCATTGTCAGTGTGGCACAGCAACCCTGCAGCTTCCCTTTCAAGCTTCTCTTTAGCTCAGAGCTGGGGCAGGAGGATTCCTGGAGGAAATTTCTGAGCAGAGCCAACTCATTTATCACTGTTGCACTTTCCTCGGGTGGTGAGTATCCTCAGGTACATGAAAAGAAGGATTTACATTGAAGATACAGGAGCTGCTACCTCCTCCTCTTTGAGAAATGGTGCAGAAGGCTCCCTTCGATGGCAAGATTGTTGAGTACAGTTAAATCCATACAAACCCAGTTTATGGATGACGGTTCCTGGAAATCTACTGGTTAATCCCAGAAATTAGCCATGGGAGAGTATCTAGACCTTGGTGAGCCATTCTTCGTACGGTCCTCAACTCTCCCCCATCCCACCAAAAATGACAAACAATTTTCATATAGGAAATACATTATCCAACACAGCAGAGGAAGAAGGAATTTCTGCTCACGCAGGGCTTACTATGTCCAGAGCTTTACACACACTATTTATTATAGTTTTTTCTTTATTGCTGAGGACACAAAGGTTCAGAAATGTAAAATCGAAGCCTAGGTTTACGTAGTTGGTGAGTGGCAGCCCGAGACAGGTGTAAAAAAAAACCCCGATCTGTCTGATAGGAAAATTGTGCTCTCTCTCTTCACCCCTAGGAATTCTTTTCATTGTATGGGAATTTGTTAAACTGTGCGTTTCTTGATCAGGACTAGCTTCTAGTTAGGTAGAGTGTGTGTTTGTCTTCAGGCTCTGGTACGAGCCTGCCCTGCCCCTGCCCACCTTCTCCTACCCTCCAGCACCACGGAGTGGTGCTGTCTGTAGGGGCGCTTAAAAGCACGCGTGGTCCATGAGTTTTGCAGTGCGTCACAATCGAGGAGCTTCACGCTGGCCTGTCGAGAGCGTCCCACCACACCGGCCCCATGATATTTAGGAAGAGTCTTCAGAGAGGTCCTTGCTGTCCCAGACGGAAGGAGATTGGAGAGGACAGGCCCCCAGAGGTAGACTTTGGCTAACGAGGTCGGACATGTCATCGGTGAGGCTTGTTTTTGTGTTTCTCGTGACTGGGCCACCCTTCTGGGAATGAGCCCCAGAGAAAGTACCAGCAAATCAGGCTGGAAGTAGAACAGGTGTCTAGAGAAATCAAGAAGGGCCCCTCTCCAATCACCAGGAAGGATCATCACTCATTTGCCGGATTAGCTGGAGACTCCCAAACCTGCCAGCCTCCATCTGGGGGAGGTTCTGCCGCCTGAGCACTGGGGCCTGCCTGGGAGCCGGTGATTTAGACCAGAGGATTTTATGGTCTGAAAATGGCTTTAAAATTTGTTTGGAATTACCCAGAGCACATTTTAAACACTTCAATTGCCGTCTTCATATTTTTTAGTATTTGCAATTTACCTTAATACAATTCTTCCTCTGTCTCCCCCAGCACGTCCCTCATACCTCTGTCTTTCCTCTGGCCCTCTGGTAAGGCTTCAGGCTTCAGCATTTCCCAGGCCCACTGGAGATCAGGAAGGGGTTCACCCTGTTGCCTGAAGCCACTCCCTCTCCTTGGTTGTTTTACTCGCTTTGTTCCGGATTGAATAGTGTTCAACCACTTTCTTTACTCTTTCCTCCCTCCCTCCCTTCCTCTCTTCTCCCTTCCTTCCTTCCTTCCCACCTTCCTTCCTTCTAGGCCGAGAATCTGGAACCTCAGAATATGACCTTCTTTGGACATTTGGCCCTTGTAAATATAATGAGTGAAGATGAGGCCCTCCTGGATTGATGGGGGGGGGGGGAGTTCAATCCAATGACTGGTACTCTTATAGGAAGAGGACAGGACACAGGTCACATGAAGACGAAGGCGGAGTTGGAGAGACATGGCTACTCACCAAGGCATGCCAAAGCTTGCCGGGAGCCACCAGGAGCAGGAAAAGTGAGGAAAAATGTTTCCCTAGGACCCTAGGAGCAGGAATGTGTAGACCACCTCTGTTTCGGAGCCTCCAAAACTCTGAGACGATACATTCCCGTTGTGTGAAGTCACTCAGTTTGGGTCACTTGTTACTGAGGTGATGGGAAGCTAACACAGCCTCTCAGATGGCTCAGGGCTCGGCCACCTCTTCCGGGGCGCCCCGAGCAAGCTCACAGAGGAAGCCCAGGAAGGTCCCCCATATCCCGCATCCTTGAGGCAGGGGCTGAGGGGTTTGTAGGGTTTAAGATCCATCCATTGTAGCCAACAGCTCCTTTCCTCCATGACTCTGGGTGTCCAATTCATAGGTCCAAGGTTACTCCCTTCAGCGGGGCTTGTAGGTGGGATATCCTGGAGGTATCAGCGAGGGCAGAACTCTATTGTTTGTGTGAGTTGAACATATACAAAGTACCAGGCCGTCCCTGGCTGTGTTATCACTTCTTCTTCTTTTCTTTTTCCTCTGTTATCACTTATTCTTAAGTCAATTAGTCAACAAATATTTGCGGCCTGTCTCTGACTTGAGGCCCCACCTTCCTGTGTGTTGGGAATGGGAGTAGATTAGGTCCTAGCTTCTCCGTCCATCCCTAATAACACTTGGGCCAGATGCTCCAGAAAGTTCTTCACGATCCTCCAGACCCGATGGGACCCCCGACTCCTTTTGTCACCCGCAAGCCGGCCTCTTCCACCCTGCATTCCTCCCTCCTCCCTGCCCTGTCCCCCCTTTCTGACTGTGAAGGCCTCGCTCCTGGGGGCTGTCAGAGGGGTTCTGCACATTTTATACCTGACAGGACCTCTCCCAGAAACCCCGGAGGGAGACACCGTTAAAGTGTTTTATGTTGGGGAATAGGTTGGTTTCTACGTAATAAAAACCAAAGCCATTGAACAAGCAAGCTCCTGGGTGATTATTGGGACGGAGGAGATAGCTTCCATATGCCGGGTGGGTGCTCAGAGGCCAAGCCTGCATCTGTTCCCTTTGTTCTGTCAGAGAACAGAGCCAGGAGGGGGTCTGACCTCCCGATAAACCCTGAACCAGAACCCTCTGCCGGGCTTCAGGGCGGAGAGGGGGCTGGGAGCCGTGGAACAGGTCGGAGGGCAGCAACATCTGGCAGAAGGGGAGGTGGGTGGGGAGCCCAGCTGGGTGACGGTGCAGGCGGGGAGAGGGGCGGGGGCCCGGGCTGCCCCCTCCGTAATCAATAAAGCCAGCTACCAGAGGAGATCAGAGAACCATTCATTAACGAGCTCGTTAAGTGATTGATAGGCTTAATTTTCCTGTCAAATGTGGACTTCCCTTGTAAACATGTCAATTGAGGAAAGTTCAAGCTTGTCACTTGGATTTATGGCTGGAATAACATGTAGGTGGAAAAGAGGGGCAGGTCCCCCGTGACCCATGCTGGCTGCTCTGGAAAGGCAAGGCCAGTGTATCCAGGTGCTGGCAGGGCGCTCCTCTTCTCTCCCTGCAGCTGAGACAACAATCACGGCCTCAGGGTCTCACTCCCTCATCCTCAAAGGAATGAAGGAAAGGCAATCCCACGCTGCCAGGCCTGCGCCCGCCCCCGCCACGACTGTCTTCAGAGTGACTCACTGCTTCACCTTCAAGTCCGGAGGGACAGCCCCTGTGTGGGAAAGGCTCCCCCAAGCCGTGCTTTTGGAAAACAGTTCTCCTTTCCCTTTCTAGTTGTCCCGGACCATCAAGACTGAGTGAAAATAAAAGCCGAAAGGCCCACTCATGGGACACAAACAAGCCATCAGCTCCTCAGCGATCTGGAAAATTACCGGTGGCACTTGGGGGACAGGTTGGCGGGGAGGTGGGCACGGGTGGGGCGGGCCACTCAGAAGGAGTGCAGGGCTGGTGGAGGGCAGCTGTGGGTGGCGGCCTAATGGGCGGTCCTGTGGGGAGCCCCTTTCTAACAGGCTCCATGTAATGCTCCGTGTTAAACTAGCCAAGCACAGTTACACTCCCCAGATGTGTAAGAAACGCACGCCTGGTATGAGGGAGACTTTTGGATAATTGAAAATATGGTTCAAAATCTACTCTAATCCATTAGTGTTATTATTGCAAAGCGTGGAGCGTAGCAGACAGGCTTCCCAGGGCTCGCCCGCAGTCTGCTTGAACCCGTGCTGCCTGCCCTCTTCTATATCAAAGTGGCCTCGGTCTGGTATCGCTAGCATGGCTGGGGACCACTGGAGCCCAGGGAACTCTGTCTTTCCCACCTTTGCATCTCCCTCGGGACACCTGGGAGAGGACCCGAGTGCGGGAGTGGCTGCCCCTTGCATGTGGCTGGGCCAGGCAGCCCCAGGGACCCCTCTGCGCTCACGGCCCTCATCCTGGGGCATCAAGAGTTTCATTGCTGGGATCCTCAGTGCAGGGACAGTGGTGGGGGGTGGGCTTGGTGGGCAGATTATCTCTCCAATGAAAACCTGGAAGTCCTGTCCCCGCAGCGCTTACCAAGTTGTGTGTGTGTGCATGTGCGTGTGTGGGTGTGCTCGGCCAGGTTCTTGCAAACTGCAGCCCCTCTCTATGCTGTCCTGGCCTTTCGTCCCATGATATAGCATCATCATATGGAAATACACTGCACGCAGGAGCACGTACCACAGTACACCATCAGGTGAGGAATCAGGAGGGACACCCAATGACTCTGGTCACCAGCTCCCCTTCGAGGTTCTACGTTTCCTCTCTGGGGAGGGCCGCCTGAGTTTATCCCTCTGGCTTGCTTACACTTTGACGTTCTCCAAGCAAGTAGTGGTCATGAGAACGGCGGAACACTCACTTTTTTGAGCACTTGCCTTGTTCGAGCGCTCACCCCAGGGCTCTGCCAACACCTCTTACTCCTGACAAACCCCCAGTTCCGCCCAAGACCACACAGGGTGGCTGGGATGGGGCCTGGCTGGCCGAGGACTGCAGGGCCAGGGCTGGACCACGTCTCTGCTGCGTTCCTTCAGGGCAGTGCACAGCCACGCCAGCATCACGAAATTGCCACGTTTGGTGTATCGGTCAGAAATCGGGGTGTTTGTTTTTATGGCAGGATCTCTGAGCGCCCAATGGCAGGGAGTTTTTGAAATATGTTTAGTTTCAGACCCACAGGCCCATTTTTCTTCCTTATCTAAGTGCTGGTGGATAATAGGAGCTATATTACTGCTATAATGGGCTCTTGAATTGAGCCCCTGGAGAGGCGCCAGGACCAAGTTTGGACACAGTGAAGGCCCGGTTGGAAGGAGTTGCTTGGGGAGCTGGAGGCTCATCAGTCTTGGAGCCGTCTTCTGGCAGCCCCATGGACCCTCACTTTCCTTTAATGCAGTCAAGGCCACTGAACCCAGGCCCAGATGGCCTCCCTCCATATGCTATTGTGTTCCAGCCTACAATTATTAATTATTATGATTCAAGTAATATCTATTATTTATTGAGCACCTACTCAGTGCCAGGGACAGCCCAAGCTACTTGACACATACTCTTTCAATAACCATGGCCATGACACTAGCCCTTAGGAAACCTTGTCATTTCTGTTTACAGATAAAGAAACTGAGAGTTAGAAAGCGTAAAATGACTTTCCCAAGGTTGGAGGTAAGGGCCTCTGTTCATTCTACCAAACTCAAATGCCTCCTGTTCTCAGTCCGCCGGCTTCGAGAGCCCTCTCCCTTCCTGTCCTCTGGTCTCACCCTCCTCTCCACTGTTAACATTTCCAAACGCAGCAGCAAGGAGTATAGATCTCAGCCCCCAGGCTGCTCTTTTTTTCTGACCCAGTGTCTTTCCAAACAGACAAAAGAATCTTTGCATTGTGATAGGACAGGAGGGGCTCTTGGCCCTGTGGTTGGCCTGTGTGTCTGGGCATAGTTCCTGACAGTCTTTCCCCAGGGAATTGAGGAATGGCGTCTAGTCCAACAGATATGCCTCCTTAACAGGTTCCCGTAGCCTGCAGGAAGCAGTGGCACATTCTGTGGCTTCTAGACCCGTAGCCCCCTTCCCCCCCGCCCCCCCCCCCACCCAGACTCTGGTCTGCATCTCTCCAGAGCACTGGATGCTGCTTCCGGGTGCCCCCTGATCCCTGCATGGGGGACTCAGTGTGGGGTCCGAGCATCTTCTCTCCCAGGGGCTTTCCCTTTTAGAGAAAGAAGCAAGAAGGTGTGCCCTGTGTTCGTTAAATACATCTTGTGGCCCTTCTCTGCCTGGTATGTCCTTGAACCCAAGCATTTTCATGCAAAGAGGACTTTGATGAACTGCCCTGTTTCAAAGATACAGGGAGGTTCTTTAGCTTGCATGAAGCACTTGGAAAGTCCCAAGCTCCCCCGTGCTGGTGGGAGCCCCTGGGAGCCAGCAAGTGAGATGAATTAGAAGCCTAGAGCAAAATATTTGGTTTCATGCAATTTAGTTTCTTTCTACTACTTGCTTAAAATTCTGTGGAACAATTAAATCTTAAAAGTGTCTTGTGAATGCCTTGGGCTCCCTTCTCCTTCAGGTTTATTGATTGTATTTGATATCATTCACAAAAGTGAGGTTTTTTTTTTTTTGTAACATTTAATAAGACTGCTGGGTTGGAACCCAGAAAGAGAAAGTCCGCCACATCAGAGAGCACCTGAGCTCTGGCAGCAGGCTCAGCATACGGGAAATCTCTCATCATTCTCTCAACCTTCCCGAGGTTGCCTTTGAATTGAGGCCCCCCTCGGCTGGGCCCAGTGAGGAAATAGTCATGAAGGGAGGTTTGGTGTTCTTGCCTTTGCAGTATAGATTATCACTGGGAAGAAAGCAGAGGATACCCCAGACAAAAAAGGTTAAGGACCCTTTAGGCAGACAGATAAACACAAATGGATAGAAGGGTCCTCTCCCTCCCTCCACCCATGCAGAACGACGATGGCTGATTTACCAGTAAGCACTGGCAGCACATCTTGAATTGGACTTGCAACTTTTTGTAAGTTGTAATCAAACCCAGTGTCTTCACTCCAGGTGATTCGGGAGTAGAGGACTCACCGAAGGTAGAAAACCACCATACACAAGTGCTTATTTCATTTTTGTCTGACCTCCTCTTGGTAGGTGGTTCACTCAGGCTTCTTCCAAACGATGGGCTTTGAGATGCCTGAGCTCGGGCAGACTGGAGTGAGTTCACAGCCTCCATGCCGCCGATTCTGCGGGGACTATAGCCTGAACTTTTTTTTTTTTTTTTAATCAGGTGAAAATCTGTTTTAGAATAATAAAACATACAAGCTGCCTCCTGTCTGTCCTGTTAGATCGGCGACCTTCCCATTCCATTTCAGCGTGGAGGTGTCCTTAGAAGCTTAACACCCGTGGCCCCTGCAAAGATGGGAACAAATATTTCTCAGCAAAAGAGGAAATGAGGGGGCGGGAAGGAGAGGGCAGAAGCAGGGTTGTGCTGTGCTTTGATGGCCTTGTATTTTCAAGCCCTGAGAAAGAAGGATTTGAGCTGCAGCACTCAATACAGAGCAGCGATCTGTGGTCGGAGGAATGTGGCGCATCTGCCTTTTATAGGTTTGGAATGAAAAATGTTTTTAATTAAGAAGTGGAATTGGGGCTTTTCGTCTTGCCACATGCTATGTACCTGTCAAACCTGCTGGATGGGAATCCAGGGCTGACCTCTCACCCCCACCTACTTGAACCAAAGAGTCCTGGGAGCGCGCAGAGAACCAGTGAGCACCTGAGCAAGTCTGAAAGGCTGTTTCTGGGGTCACGCTCATCATCATACAGGATGCACCCCTGTGTGGAGCGCTCTCCCCTGGCTTCAGCATGGGTGACTTGCAACATGATTCCAGCCGCCTGGCTTGGGAAGGAAGGGTGGGTCTGTGTCATTGTTGGCGGTGGACCGAGACTGGGAGCCAGGAAGGCTTAAGGATGCAGTGAAGCCAGAAAAGCAAAGAGGAAAAATCATGACAATAAAAACCTAGAAATACAACATTTTTAAAGGAAAGCAAAACTCAAAAGGTCATGCTCTGTTGCAATATTCTGATTTGAAACGAGCCCCTTGCCATACCCTACTCTCCCCGCCGCCCACCCCTGCCCCACAGAAAGAAATCTCTGTAAGGGAAGGAAAATCATTTGGTTGAGGCGACAGCTCTCTGTTGGAGACGCTAGGAGGCAGCGAGGCTTGATAGCATCTTTATGAAATTTCAGAAGCCAGCAAATGGAAGGAGCTTTAGTAAGAAGCCACCGTTCTCTCCTGGTGATTAGCTAGATGTTAGCCAAGCTTCATTTCTGGAGTTCCCCCCACCCCCAAGACACACACTTTTTGTTTGTTTGTTTCAAATCCTTGTCAGCTATAAGGTGGTGCTTCCGTGTGAGGTATGACTCTTTCCATAAATATGGGTAAGAGCCTTCTGGTAATTAGGTCAAGGGCTAGCAATCTTTGTGGATAGTTTGAGTCATGCCTCAGAGCAGAAGAATGGCCCAAGTCCCCATGCTTTTTCAGACCCCAACATTCTACGCAGTTCTGTGGCTTCCCTTTGGTTGACTCACCTTCCTTCCTTTCTTGCCTTGTGAAAGGCTATGGGAATCCTTGGAGATCCAAGAAGGCCTCCATTAATTCCTTTCCAGGCCCTAAGGATTCACTCCCACCCCTTTATACATTAGTATAAGTTGAAAAAATTTTTGATATGACATTAAGCATGCGCATGTTGAAATCCCCCTACCCCCAATTTTCTAATTCAATTTTGGATAAGTTCATCAAAGCTGAACTGTTGTCTCTCCCCCTGGCTCCTTGGCCTCTCCCTCCCTCTCTCCCTTTGTGTTTTTGTTCTGCTGCTTCTTGACACAGGTGTTTAACCGCACAGTGGTTGTAGCTCTGGGTACAGTTCGAATGTCACCTCCTTAGGAAAGGCTCTCCTCTTGCTGGGCAGAAATAATAGCTCCTCTGTTGTGCTTGGGCTGTGGAGCCCTTCCCGGCCTCCCTTCTCTTGTCATCCACCCCACAGACATGGTGCAGAGGAGGGTATGCTCTTACCCCGATGTATCTCATTTAGCTCTCGACGTATCTGTCTTCCCTGACCAGACAGGGACTTGGGCGGGGATGCGGCCATGCTTCCCTGTGTCTCCACTATTCAGCCCAGCTTCTGGCCCATGGGAAATGCTCGATATGTGTTGAAAGGAGTTGAGTTCAGCTCAGAGCAATGAAAAGAATAAGAGAAAAACTACGGAAGATTTTTGGAGTCTTGGTGGAGAAGAGGGTTTTTTTGTTTTGTTTTTAGACTGAGGGCACGAGTGGGGTGGGGGGTGGGGCAGAGAGAGGGGGGGAGAGAATCTTTTTTTTTTTTTAAAGATTTTATTTATTTATTTGACAGACAGAGATCACAAGTAGGCAGAGAGGCAGGAAGAGAGAGAGCGGGGGAAGCAGGTTCCCTGCTGAGCAGAGAGCCCGATGTGATGCAGGGCTCAATCCCAGGACCCTGAGATCATGACCTGAGCCGAAGGCAGAGGCTTTAACCCATTGAGCCACCCAGGCACCCTGGGAGAGAGAATCTTAAGCAGGCTCCCCACTCAGCACAGAGCCTGACATGAGGCTCTATCTCACGACCCTGAGATCATGACCTGAGCCCAAATCAAGAGTCAGATGCTTAGCTGACTGAGCCACCCAGGCGCCCCGAGAAGTGGTTCTTGCTCATAGACGGAAGATGTTCTGGGGATCCTCTGCCACTGTTGAAGGCAAGGCAGGAGTGACTGATCAACTATACAGCCCTCATTAAATTATTTGTATAGATCTCATCATTGATACATACATGTTGTTTACCCCCATGGTAAACTAACTGTTCACGCTTCAGAAAGTGACCGAACACATTACATTGAATTGGTTTCATTTCAGTTATTAGACTTAGTGCATTTCTTTTATGATTATGGACAGGAAATTGTGACTGGGTTTTTATCGTATGCCATGTCAAGCATTGTATTATAGCTGGCAGAAATAACTGCTAACATTTATTGAGCCCTTACTATGTGCCAGCCATTCTTTTAAGCACTTTACATGTATTAACTTATTTACTTGATACAATAAACCTATATGCAGCTCAAACATCCATCTATAATTGATGCTATTATCTTGCATGGCTGCAAATAAAAATTTCATAATATCCTATAAGCATATGGATAGCAATACAGTGGGGAATCTGGAGAGAAGACACTGAACTCTTGTGATTTAGTGAGTGTTTATTGAATCCACATAATCATGAATTCAGTTTGATGGCTTAAGAAACAAATGTTGACACTTGGACTCGTAAACATTATAACTTGGGGGGAAATGGGGTCTAATGTCATCACTGCAGTGTCAGAGTGTTGGTCAGAGTCTCAGTGAGAGAGAAGGAGAGAGATTAGGGCCCCTTCTTTCGCCTTCGGCACTTTCTCCTTGCCTGGTAGGAGGGAGCTGGGACAGACCCCGTTGACTCATCCCATGATGGTGGGTCTGTGTGTCTGAAGAATGAGAGAAGGTTGGCTTATGGGAATTTCCTTCACTGAATTCCTAGGAGAAGTGTATATTTTGCCCCTTGCCATTATCAAGAGGTGATAATTCTTGCTATTAAGTCAAAACATAGGACTTGAAGGATTCCTGGGATCAAGGAGGCTATGGCACCTCGCTTTCTGTTCTTGAACCAAGTTAATTTTTGGCAACACCGAGTGAAAAAGTAGGTTGCCTTTGCGCTCGGCACAAAACAGGGCCTTGATACATGTTTGGTGAGTGAAGCAGCAGATATCTTTGTAGCCTACACTGGCATTGTGATAGCAATTTGCTAGCTTATTATGTTAGGTTCACACCCTATTAGTATTTATTTTAGTTAATATAATGCAATTAGAGTGTAATCATATCAGTAGCTTTCAGATCATGTCAAAAAAATAAAAGTTATTGAAATACCAGTGCTAATGTAAAGTGATGGAAAGTAGTGAAGGTTGCAACGCTTGAGTTGAGTGAGGCATGAAAGGAAAGTTGGGGAGTGGGTAGAGTCGGAGAATCAGATCTTTGGCTTCTTCTGAGATTCCTGTTCAAGTGCTCCCAGACTCAAGGAAGCTTGAGTAAGTGGTTCTCTTCCTTATGATGGGACTATGATCCTTTTACTGTTTCTTGAGACAAAGCTCTCTGTCTGGATGTGTTCAAAAAGGTGGTCTTGAGGTCCATAACATTTTAATAAAGATGGAGACGGAGCTCTAATTCCAACTTTTCTTAAATGTCTATGGGACTTAGGGCAGCCCTCCACCTTCTCTTGGCCCTTAGGGCTTACCTGTACAACAGGGGAGGTGGCTTGGGTAACTGTAAGATCCCTTGGCTCTGTTTAATGATGCCACAGCATAATGACACATGACTTCTCAGAGCCTGAGCCGAGCTGTGAGGCATGTCAGCTGACCCCATTTTTCTGTTTCTTCTTTTTTTTTTTCTTGCCTAGAGCAACCCCAAAGCTGCTCAGAAGAGGCCCTGTACTTCAGAACTGTGCAAACTGTTGAGACCATTCATTGCTCTGTAGCCCTATTCCAACAGCTCTTCTAGGACCTGGGTGGGCAAATATATGCCTCAGACTATATTAAGCCTTTGTGAGGCCTGGGTTTCCCATCCTTCAGCTCTTTTCCCAAGCGCCTGGCTGACCCTGCTTTTTCCCACCTCTTAAGGGGGTGGATGGGTGAATCAGGCAGGTAGAAAGTTCTGGAAATGAAGCCAAGTGAAGAGGAAAGAGTAGTCGAAGGGCCAGATACTGTTTCCCAAGAGCGCTTTCGTTTGTGAGACCCAAAGACATCCCAGTGGCGGCTCTAGTTCTGGCTCCCTCATGGAAGGGTGTGGCACTTTCTCCAGGCCCTTGTCCAACTTTTGGATTCTCTGGTGTCACTGAAGCATTGCCACAAGAAGCTCATTGTTTGAGGTTTGTTAGGTATGGTGCAACTCTGAGGAAATAATTAACACTTATTTCTGAGGAGAAGCTTCCAGCCGGATCCGCACTTGTGGTGGCGCATACATCTCGCGAAGAATTGTTATTTAAGCAATAATCCTTGAGAAATTGGTCGTTACCCGCATTAAACGACTCAGCCCATTGCCAAGGATGGTTAACGCTCTAATAAACTGGTCATTAACTGCAGTAACAATGAATTTCGAGGGGATTATTGCTATTATAAACCTTAATCAATGGTTTATAACAGCAATAATGTGGTCCTTTCTCTTAATGGTAAGTAGGGCAGCTTGCACCATCGCCTTGAAAATGCTTTTGTGGTGGCTGATAAGTCAGAGGGGAGGCCTTCCAAGTGCTGCCCACTCTTCGGAAACACACCAGGGAAGGCAAAAGACACCACCGGGGCTCCCAATGGTCCGTGCTCTGTTCCTCTGGGATCAGGTGTAGAACAAGGAGCAGTATGTGTGTGTGTGTGGGGGGGGGGTTCTCTTTCAACCTCTGTGGGCTCCACCCATTACTAACCCAGCGAGGCGCTGGGCATGGGGACTCCTGGGCGTGCCCAGCCAGCATGAGATTCAGGACGAAGGACGCACCTCAGTCTGGGCTTCCTCATGAGTGGGGGCTAATAAGGAAGAAGAAGTGACCATCTGCTTAGTGGGATGGGGTCTGCTGTAGGTTCGGTTCTGTCACTATCTTGTGATGCGTCTCCAGAGAAATCACATCACTTTCATGATCCTCTGAAAGATGGAACTCGGAATCAATGACTTCTCAAGTCCTTTTCTGATGTAATGCTCTGTGGTTCTTTTCATAATATTGACATTTCATATTAGAATACCATTATAGGGTAATAATAATAACAATAATAATTAAGTTACATAACGCTTGGCGTTGTTCTCAGTTATTGGCATATATTAAGTCACTGAATCCTTACAATGCCACTTCTACTACAGAGGACCTTGAGGCAGAAGAGACTAAGAAACTTGTCTAAGCCACAGAGTGGGATTTGAATACGGGGAGTCCGGAACCTGTGCTCTGGCTCCTTACACTCACTCTCTCTCTAGAAATCCCCCTTCCTTATTTCAGTTGAACCTAACATCCTTTGAAGTAGGCTGGCTGGGCTGCCATATTGGTTTTACAAGTGAGGCAGCCAAGATTCTGAGAACTGAGGGAGCCTGTTCAGGTTGATGTGGGGGTCTGAGTCCCACTCAGACAGGCCTTCTGCTTCTGGCTGTGTACGTGTTAGGGAGCTGTTCTGGGAGCTTCCAGACCAGGGCCTTCTCTCTCCAATGAAGTAGGCTGCACACAGCTCAGTGCCAGACTCCTTGACATTTGGGACTTCCTCCCACAAAAGGAAGGCAAAGATTCATACCCTCCTACATCACTGAAGCATGTCCCGGGGGGCAGGTGGTCTGATCTATTTTCCAGCCTAGCATTGCTTAAAATGCATAGGAAAACAGACATTGCAGTAGACCTTGGATGGCAAGGGCATTTTAGTTTAGGTTTTTTTTTTTTTTTTAAAGATTTTACTTATTTATTTGACAGACAGAGATCACAAGTAGGCAGAGAAAGAGAGAGGGAAGCAGGCTCCCCGCTGAGCCTGCTCGATCCCAGGACCCCAGGATCATGACCTGAACTAAAGGCAGAGGCTTTAACCCTTTGAGCCACCCAGGCACCCAAGGGCATTTGAGTTTTTAAAAATTTTTCTTTACTATGGAAATTTGAACACATATACAGGAGAATATAACAACCTCCCCCCCCCACGTGACCATCACCAGTTCTAGCGATTATCAATTCATGGTCCATCTTCTTTCCTCCAGCCAGCCCTCCCCCCATCCCCTTTCCCCGTACATTATTTTGGAGTAAATCATGGGTGTCATACCATTTCTTCGGTTATCGCTTCAGTACGCATCTGTAACTGTTAAAGATCCTTTACAAGAATAATCGCAATACTGCAATTCAACCGCAAAAATTAACAATAATTTCTTAATGTACTTCAAGACTGAGTCCGATTTCAAATTTCCCAGATCATCTCATAAATGTATTTGGGTTTCCGGCTTGCTCCAGCGACTCGCGTGCTCTGGGACCTAAGACAGATTCTTTCCCGGTTTGTTTCCATTGGCTCATCTGCAGAGTGGGAAGCGCAGCCAGCGGGCCCCTTCTCTTCCGTCACCCACCACTAGGTGCTAGAAGCAAGGCCTCTGAAGCGTTAGTAGACTTTTCAATGCAGTGGCTCTTAATAAGCCACGCTGTCATGCCCAGTTCTCCTCTGCAGACCCCTGGGAGGAACCTTCGAGAAGCTGTCCCATAGTGTGCCCTTTTGAGTTTGACCTTCTTTTCGTCTGGCACACTCCAGAGAGCAGATTTGTTCTGGGAAATGGAAGGAAGGAGAGAGCAATCCTTCACGCCAGGACTCCCTCCCTGTCAGGCAGTCTGTCTGTGGAGGGAAGAGGTGCATCTTGGTGACCTTTCTCCAGAAGAGGAACAGAGAGGCTGCTGGCGGCCTTTACGCCATTAGTGAAATGATGCTCCCTGCCTCAGGCTGGCCTCGAGGTAATCTGGCCATATTGGAGGACACCACTCTGGTCCCCTCTTTCCTGGGTCTTGTGGGTTCTCACCCCAACTCTGCCGCAGCCCCACCGGGACTCTACCTCCTCATGAGCAAAGGAGGGGGACGGAACTGGATATGCCCTAGGAGGGTGTGGAGAAACATCCGGGGGCTTTTTCAAACTGTATTTTCTTCTGGAATTTATATATGGCTTGGGGGCAGGGATGGGAACATCTTCCCTGTGTTTTATCTCCCCACCACCCTCCCTCTCCACCCACACCGAATTTTGGAGGAAAGGTTGGCCAAGGTTGCTTGGTGTGCTACCATCCTACAATGCCAGGGTTTTGCCAAACTTGCCAGTGTGTTTCCTTCCTGCAGGACTAAAAGGGCCTTGTCTGCTGGAGAAAGCTTGGGACAGTGACTCTTGGAGTGAGAGGTCACCCTGAATGGCCTTTAGTGGGGCTCATTTTCAAGGTTTTTCCTGGAGCTCCAGGTTCTTTTCTGTAAGATGTGTTTAACCACAGTGCCTGGAGTCTGGTGGGGATGGGGGTTGTGAGGGGCTAATTCATACGCATGCCAGCCCAGGGCACGGGAATCAGGATGCCGTAAGAACGGGAAAACCCACCAAATGCCTAGTCTCCTTGCCATTCTCTCAGCCATGGTGCAGCCCGACCTCCCACCCAGAGTCTGACCCATCTGGGCATCGTGGTGGGTGCTCCACTAGGTGATTTGGCCTCAGCCCTCATCCACCAGTGCGTGGGGGGGGGTCTCTAGAGGGTGTGCAGGTTCAAAAAAAGGTCCCCGCATCTTGCAGATGGGAAACATTATGGGGTTTATTCAAGGCACGCATCTAACAGCTCTACGCTGGGCTGACTCTTCCTCCCCAGCTCCTGGGCTCTGGCGGGTGGGGTCAGCCTCGCCAGGCTGCTTCTCCAGGCACGCCTCAGGGTCACCAGCCTCCTCCTGTTCCCCCATCCCCAGCCTTTGTAGAGAGAAACTGGTGAGGCCAGGGGCTGAGGGTGGGGGGCATAAGGAGACGGATTTGGAATAAACTGAAAAGTTTACTCTGTGCAGCAGTGAAATAAAAAAGCTCATTCGGAAAGTTAATGATTTATTTTATAGTTTCATTGTCAGGGTCACATTACTCAATAGCATTTCAAACATGTCATTTGTACAAACTATGGTAATTAAAATTTATAACATACTTCATCAGCAGCATATGAATCTTTTAGCCGGCACTCTGCTGTCATATAAACAGTGTAATTTCGGCTGCAATTCACCCTTTATTGGCTCTCATTTGTGATTTAACAGCCATCAATGACTGTGCTATAAAGAATAAATTAACCATCCGTAAACCTTACGATGACAGGGACAGTCAAATAGACTTAAGCGCCTTCCGCCCGGCTCTTGGAGCCAACAGAGAGCAGGTGAAGGCCAGGTACTCGCCACGCCTTCTGCTCAGGCGACGTTCCGGGCTCCCGCTGCCTCCTCTCCCTGGGATGGCTCCTGGCTGGCCCCGAGGTCCCGCTAGCGGCCACTGGCAGGAGTATCTCCCCTTCTGGTCCCAGGGTGGGGAGAGGAGCGGGAACCGGCTCCTTCACAGACCAGCTGGTACGTCGATGCCCAGGGAAGATCCTTGCATATTACCTACCAATAATCGTCCAGCGAGAGCATTTGGAAATGCGTGGGGGCACTTTTAGTTGGTCTGGTGACCGGGTGGGGGAACTCCGGGCATGAGCTAGTCAGTATCAGAAATGCTAAGTCCTGCGATAAGCAGATCTTGGACTCCCCAAGAGACCTCCAGGGCCCCCACTGAGCCACATGGAGTCCCACCTTGTCCTTCTGTCAGGAGGGAACAGGCCAGGAGAGGGGCAGGGCCCTGCTGCCAGCTGCACAGGCTCTCAGGGCAGAGCAGGGTGAGAATCTAGGATGAGCCGTCTAAAGGCGACAACTCCTGGGCAGGTCTGGCCAGCTCTCGGGGAGTGACAGTCAGGATGGATTAGGAACACTGCTTCCCCGAGGGCCACACTCCCGGGCACCCCCCTCAGAGAGGGTGGTCAGGGCGCTCTGCCTGGGCCCCACGGCTGACACTGTACACAGCTCATAAATGAAGTGGATTGGATTTGTTACTGAGACGTCTCCAAGGAGCCTGGGTCATGCAGGCCAATAAAATTGGCCTCATAAATTCATCCTGACGTGCAGGATTACTCCAGCCCGCTGAGGTCACCTTCCTGCCCTGATTTATTGCCAGCCTATGGGTTAATAATACTGTTTACTGAGTGTTCCCGTCTTGTTCCTCCACTTCCCCTCCCCTTCTTGGAGCAGATACCGATCAAAGAGTCCCTCTGGAGGGGTGTGGCGGATGAAATGGAGGGGTGGGGGCCACGTGGGTGAAGTGTTTCATTCCGTGCTGGTTTCAAGCAATACTTTTGTTGTTGTTGTTCTTTTTTGAGAATTTCCCTGCAGCCATTCCTGGCTGGGGATCCATTTGGAGTTTTACCTGAATAAAGGTAGTTTGGGGAGGGGCCGGTGCTCTCCCAGTATCCCCTGTGTACTTGCGACATTCGTTAAGAAGCTCCTTTTCTGTTCCCCTCTAGGCAAGGAGTGGCCTATTCCTTGTGCTTCTCCTTGGGGAGTCTCTGCTTCGCTGTGTTATCAGACTACACGCTGATACGGAAAAGACAGCAGAGACGGCGTATCTGTGCTTTCTCTTCCAGGGATCGGAGGGTATAGGTGCCAACTATACGGAGAATCCTTACACGACGCATTTGAAAAGCCCTCCCCAGCCTGATATTCTCTTCCGTGCTTTTTAGTATTTACAAGCCTCCCAGGGTTACATTCTGGGTTTGCTGGCTATGGTTTGAACAATCTAGAAAAAACAAACAAACCAAACAGACAAGAGAGTAAAGATGAGATCAGTTGCTCTTAAAATATTTCCCTACACACAAGTCGTCTGGAAAACGGAGTCAGCCCTGAGTGTTCTCCTATCTTGGCATAACAGCCCTGCCGAGGTTAAGCCCCAAAGAGATCTGCTCAAGATCAGGTACGAGACCCATCACACGACAGGTAAACCGTGAGACTGGAGGCAAGGGTGACTTTCATCAGGCCTGCATTCCCCGGGCACACGGAGCCTGTGAGGACAGGGGGCAGGGCTCTAGGTGGGACATATTATCTTTAAGTCAATTAGCAAACAATTATTGAGTGATTTCTCAGGGAGTTTCAAACCTCAGGAATTAGTCTCTGCCCTCAAGGTTCTTAGAGTCTACTGATGATTCAGAGTGAACAACTCTCCGACCATTTTAGTGATAGAGGCACAGGGAACTATAGTGAAAGAGGGCAAAGAGGTCGTTCCAACTGGGGCAGAGCCTGGGTGTGGTCTGGGGGGCCAGGCGTTCGCCTATTCAGTCTCCTCTGGAACCAGGCTTCCAACCAGTCCCTGCCTCCCTGCTGTCTGGAGCCTTGTGTCAGCAGCTGCTCTGGGGCCCGATTACATGGCGAGTCATAACCCGCCTCCATTCCAGTGACCTTTCTATGCTCCCTTTCTCCAAGGTCTCCCCCTGACCACGGGCCCCGCTCCAGCCCTGTGGATGTGCCCTGGGAGAGCATTTGGAAGACAAAATCACTTCTTGGAGAACCCGGGCCTGCTTCTACGATTGGAAGGCCCAGCAGGCCTGGGATGGGAGGCCACGCAGCTGGGGACCCGATGTTGCTGTTACCGGCCAAAGCCGGCCTGGAGCCATACTCTGGCCGCTCAGCGGTTACAGGGCTTAGAGAAGCTGTGTTTGGACACTGTCAGGCCCCAGCTGAGGGAGCGAGGAGAGGAAGCGAGGAGACTGCGGCTTTGTCATAGGGAGAGTGAGCCGGAAGGCTGGTGGCTGTGGTGGCCCCGGGGCCACGTGAGTCTTATCGGTTGGCTTCCAGTAGTTACTAGCCCTCCCTCTGGCCCCATAGGGCTCTGCCAAGGAGGGAAGAGGATAAACAGATCCCCTGGCGATGTGATTCGCCAAATGCTGCACAAATGCTGCCTCCTTTCCTGTCATAGCATCGCTGACAGGTGGGCATTGTTAGCTCGGTTTTTTTTTCCTTCTTAAACCCAGGGGGAGATCCACTTAGAGAAGCTTAGCAATGGGGTCAAGGTCGCCTATCTAGTAAGTCATTTGGACCCGGGCTGATCTGACCCTGAAGGCCACACTCTTCCAAATCATATCAGCCTCTACGAGGAAGCTGACACGGACATTAAGAGGTTGGGTCAGTTTCAGAGCCGGCTGGTGTCACAGCTGATCTTGACCCTGAGTCCTCTCACGCTTCTCCCTGCTGTTCTCTACCTGACCCGCAGGAAGTCCAGCAAAAGTGAACACTTGTCCTCCCCAGAACACCCCAAGCTTTGGGGAATTTGGGGCTTTGGGGAAGAGTAAATGCTGCTACAGTGGAGATTTTATATATATATATTTGCAATTATATATAATTGCATTGGAAACAAAGCTAGCTCTAGTCCTTGGGCTCAGTGGCCTGAATCCAGAATCGTTGCTGGGCACAACAAGACGGTAGCTGGAACTACATCCGTGCCTCATCTGTACCTTTCCTCCCTGCAGCTTTGTGAAGAATTTTCACGGCCCTGCTACTTATGCCTGTTGCTGTTGCTGTCACAGCCGCATCCCTGTGTTTGCCCAGATGGGACAACTGTCCCTGTGTCGCTATTGGCCCATTGCAGTCTTGGCAACGGCTGGGTACAAACGGTCTCCTATTAACAAAACAAAATAAAACAAAACAACTCCCTCCACAAGATCCGGGGAAGTGGTTTGCTTAGGGTTGGCAAAGGGGCAGGGTTCGTGGTCCACACGATTACCCTCCACAGGTGAGCTGGGAGACAGTAGTCACTGCTGGATGTAGTCGGAGTGGGGGGGCAGGGAGATGGCAGGAAGGCCCGCCACATGGCACAGGGAGGAGTCTTGCCCTAGGCCATTGACATGTCTGACGCGGAGGCTTCTGTCTTCTGGCAGGTGCTCCCGGGTGAGGTGTGGTCAGACGCCGAGAAAGACAGGAGGCATGCGGCTCAGTTCCAGACCCGGTCCTGCGGCTCACTACTGCCTGTGTGACCCTGAGTCAGTCCCTCCCACCTTCCTGTCTTCTCAGTTTTTCCACTGGCCGGTTGAGGGGCAGCATGGAGTGACTGAGATAGGTCTTTGCAAATGAAGCATCATCATGAGATGGAAGGAAGGCCTACTACTTTTTGGAAGTGGGCATCCCTATTATGCCTGGTCTGACTTTGAGACAACCTCAAAGTCATGCAACGGGCATTTGGGCTTTCAATGACGCAGTGTGAGGGGCTGAACTGTATTGCTCCCAAATCCACATGCGCAAATTCTAACCCTCCAGCGCCTCAGAATGTGACTGTCTTTGGAGATAGGGTCTTCAATGAGGTCATTAAAAGGAGGCCGTTGGGGTGGGCCCCCATCCTTTATGACGGGAGTCCTTATGAGAGAGAGACTGGGACCCACACACAGAGGCAAGACCAGACCAGGACATGGGGAGAAGGTGACCACCTACAAGCCCAGGAGAGAGGCCTCAGAAGAGACCAAGACTGCCAGCAACACCTTGATCTTAAACTTCCAGCATCCAGAGGTGTGAGGGAATACATTTCTGTTGTTTAAACCACTCAACCTGTGCTATGTTGTTATGGTGGCTGGAGCAACGGAATTGACAAGGCAAGGTGATGTAATAGCCATCTTAATAGAAACACTTTGGGGGAATTTCAGATCATCCACTGAGAAAACTGGAGCTGATGGAGGAGACCCTCCACCGGGGTGTGGTCACAGTATCGGTTCAAGATATGCACGGAATATGGGGTCTAGATGGAGACGATGGCGTGGGTTTTGCCAGCAGTTTTCTGAGTATCTCCTGAGGAGGAGGGATCTGCCTTTATGCTCTTTTCTTTAATCCTCCCATTAACCCTGTGAATTTGGGATTATGAATTCTAATTGATCGATGACTCCGCTGAAGCCCAGAGGCTTATGTAACTTGACCCGAGCCGCACTGCTAATTTCAGCGGAACCAGGAGTTCTGGAAGTTGAATTGCTAAAATGCTTTGCTTGGGACCAGCCCAGCAAACATAACTTGAGACTTACAACCTGCTGCAAAGGTGACCCGCTGGAAAAGCAATTTGGGGGGGAAAAAATAAAAAAAAAAGGTAAGGCACAAAGAAGAATTTCAAAGCCTTTCCCTAATCAGGACAAATGGCTGCAAGCCTGAGGTTTGCACAGATAGCCTGCCACATCTCAGGACGCAGCTCTTGCCACGAGCCAGTGCCTCGCTGGCTCTGAAATTTATGCTGGAATTTAGACAGAGAACACAAATCATCGTAATCTCCCGATGAAAGATCACTGTCTCTGCAAATGCATTACCTGCTTGGAAAGCGACATGTTAAAAAATACTGATAATATATGGGCACAGGGAGAGCGATTTCCATGCCTGGGCTCCTCCAGCTAAAATACGCACACCTGCACGAGAGGCGGCAGATGACAAAGTAAGTCACCGGGGCCCGGGATCAGCTTCTGTGCCTCTGACTCTCCAAACAAAAGACTCAGCAAGCCTGTCTAGCGGTCTCATCTCCTCCCCAGTGTGGGGCGTCCTGGATGCAGGAGGCCTGGAGGGGGCTTCTGATTCCATCCTTCTCAACCCGAGCACGGGGACACGCTTAGGCTTTTCTGCAGGAGGGAAACATGGGAGCAGGAATTAGAGAGGCTGAGTGGACCTCAGAGCCGGAGGAAGCTCCCAGGATGAGTTAGAGAGACCAGGCATTCCCTCCTTTCCCTTTCACACCCTAAGGTGCGGTCCCCACTCTTCCCCCCACCCCTCAAGGGCTCCGGGAGCAGCCGTCTGCAGGCCTTGCTCACCTGCAGGTAAGACACAAAGACAGCCCTTAGCAGTGGGGGCACAGGGACCCCTGACTTTGCCGGGAAGGCTGCCCTCCTGTCTCCCCACCTCTCCCCGTCTCCTCAGGCAGCTTCAAGACATAACAAGGTGGGGGAGAGTGTGGGCCTGGAGCCAGACAGACCAGCTCTCTGTGGCTGTGACTCCACTTCGGGACTAATTGGCAGCGTGACCTTGGGCACGTCCCCTTGCGTGCTCGCTCGCTCTCAGAGCCTCAGGCTCTTCCAGGCACCACCGCCCGCCTCCCTCTCCCAGCCCTGAGCCACTTGGCTTGTGGCTCAAGGTTACATCTTGGTCTTCGCGACGCCACTCCCTGTCTTCCAAAGCAGTGTGCTGTGAGTGCCAAGGCCAGCTTTCCTCCATGCCTCTGCTTGGGGAGAAGCAATTCGGAGTCTAATGGGCCTGTGGAACAGGTGCATCCCTCTTGCTGTAAACATTACTGCATAAACAAAGCACAAAGAACCCGAGCCCAAGTACATTGTCCTAAAGGGGGAAATAATACTTCAAAATGGCCAGAATGTTTACCGACCCAGTGAAGGGGAAACAGCAATGCTGCACTGAGACTCACTCTTCCCTTTGCGGGCTGGAGAGGGAGCCTTGCCGGCTGGATGGCAACTCCCAGGCCGGTGCTCGGTGCTCCTCCTTTAGGGGGAGGCACAGGTGGAAAGGGAGTCGCAGGAGAGCTTCTCCGCCATTTCATTTCTGGACAGAAATGAAAAAGGACCTAAGAAGTAACCATCTGCAGAGAGGGCAGCTTGGAAGTATCTGCGTTTGCAGCAAAGGTGGGATAGCTGTCAGTGGACGGCCTTACGGGGTCTCCTACAGGCCTGCTTGGGGGTCTGACTGTTGAGGGGCCAGAATGCAGGGCTGCTGGATCAGTGTCTGCAGGAACGGGCTGGCCTTCGCAAGCATAATGCCCCCTTTAATGATGCTGAGCAACAGGTGCATGGTGCACCTGCCCCTCCCCCTTCCTGGAGCCCCTTTCCCGTTTGCCATCATTCTCCAAAATGGTTTCTGGCTCCATAAAACCAAAGGCATTTGGCGGATAAAGCCCAACACCTTTCCTGTGATGGCCTTCTTGTCATGAGTTAATAAGATACAGAATTAACGAGCACGGCCCCCGCACTGTTAGTTTCCCTGTAGAGCGGTGACTGGGTGGGAGCGTGGTCATTACCAGCCCTCTGGGTTATCTTTTGTGTCTTTCAGATCTGGTCCCTTTTCATCTGACTTTTTCCTCTCGTGGAATAACAAGCTCTTCAGACAAGCATGTGGATACCGAATTCCTTTCTTGCGCCGGGTAAGGCTTATAGGAAGCGGGGAAGAGAGAAGGAAGCCAGAAGAGGTGTGGATAGAGACGGTGAGAGAAAAGTAGAGGGAGAGGGGAAGCTCACACAGCATGAGCAGGACTGCATTTTTGAGCAGGTGTGAGATGACACACATACGGATGTAACATTTATCCATTCACCTAAAAATATTAATTGGGGGCTTATTTTGTGTCTGTCACGATAAACATAAGCACACACATGAAAAAGTGATGCATCTTCACACTTGTGGGGCAGATTCTGAAGAGTCACAAAAATCATGCAAAGATTAGAGCTGTAGAAATGCTAGGGAGTGTTACTTCATCCTGTGAGAGCATAACATAGCAGCATTTGATCACATCGGGGAAATCAGAGGAGGCTTTCCTGAGGAAGTGATACTGGAGGTGAGATATGACAGATGAGTAGGAGTTCGTTTGACCAAGTGGGGAGGGAGGAGCAGTGCCGTTGCACAGGGTGGCCTGTGTAGAAAACCTATTTGGCTGTTGAACACATATAGAGACGTTCAGTATAGTTAGTGGTTGGGGGATGGCAGATGGCATTTACACCACTGACTGGCGATGATTAAGAGGCTGACAATTTACATGTGGAGTCTAAAAAAATAATTACCCCCAAACTGAGCTCCCAGATAACAGAGAACCGATTGGTGGTTGCTGGGGGAATGAAATTGGTGACAGGCATCCAAAGGCACAAACTTCCAGCTATCAAATCAATAAGTCCTGGGATGTCACGTACGGCACATGACTACAGTTAATAATACTATATTGCATATCTGGAAGTTACTAAGAGCGTGGATCTTAAAAGATCTCATCACACACAGAATCTGTAAGTGTGTGTGATGGCAAATGCTAACAAGACTCACTGTGGTGCTCATTTCACCATATATACAAATACTGAATCATGTATATACAATGTATAGACAATATATGTATATACAAATACTCCTGAAACTCATGTTGTAAGTCAAATATACCTCAATAAAAAAATCAACAGCTGATGATACCAAGTGTTGCAGAGAATATTGAGCCAGGGGATCTCTTAGATGTTTCTGGGGGGTGTGTGAACCAGTCAGCCCCCAACTACTTCCTAAGGCCGAGCACTCATATGCCCTGAGGTACACAGCAAGAAGTGTACTAAGGGGCACATGCAAGAATGTTCATAATCAAAAACCAGACAAGCCAGGAAGCAATGTGATTGGTGATCAACAGTAGAGTAGATATACTATAGTATGTCCACGTGATGGAATATTATACTGGTCAAAGAAGGTGAACTACCATTTCATGGATACACTTCAGCAATGTCACATTAAATAAAAAACAAGTCCCCAAATAAGACTGTATGAACTATTACTATAAAGTCAAAACCAGCTCAAATTATTTTTAGAAATATATGCTGAATTTCACACACACGCGCGCACACACATACCCTCTACACACAGTAAGGCAAGGGCATGATAAACACAAGATTCAGGATGATGGTTGATAACCAGGGGGCTGAGCTGTGAGGTCGTCAGATGGTTTGCTGTTGATTATTTGCTTCTGTTTTGGTCAGTAGGATGATGAGTGCCCATTACATTGCAAAAAAATTACTTACCAACTTAAGGAAATAAGTAAATAAGCCCAGTCATGGATGAGGCAGTAAGGACAGTGAGTCATTAAATAAAGATTATGATTAATACAATTCTGCTTCTCTGAGTATCGGGGGAAAAAAAAAAGCTTTGCACTTGGGGATGGGATTGTTCTTCCAGAGACTGAGGAGAAAGCCACGTGCCTGGGCAGCAGAGGCGGAGGTGGGGGTGGGTTGTTGGAGGTGAGGGTGTGTGTGTGTGTGTGTGTGTGTGTGTGTGTGTGTGTGTGTGAGGCTCAGGGAAGAGGGAGAGAGTAGACCATGGAGGATCTCATAGGTCCTGTTAATGGCTTGGGTTTAGTGGGGTGGTATGATGACCTGATACTTACATTTCAAAAGTTTCATTCTGGCCGCACTGAGGATGTGTTCTTAGTGGTGGTCAGAGAGAACGTGGAGGAGGCTGGCTGGGAGGGTGTATGAACACTCTAGGTGAGAGGTGACGGTAGCACGGATTAAGATGAGGTAATGAGAGAAGTAGATGAACTTAAATAATAGTAAGTAAAAATTAATAATTTTGGTTTGAATACGGTGCATGAAGGAGAGGAAAGAGGCAACGATGCTGATCCTTTATTTGTGAAGTAGGTGGATGGTGGACTATTTACTGAGAATAGTTGGGAAGAAAATCAGTTTGTTTTTGACTGTGTTGAATTTGGACGCTTTTGAGACATCCTGATGGGCAGCAGGATAGTGAGCTCCATATCTTCCATGGGAGCCGAGTTAGCTGCGGATGTACAAGGAAGTCATGAATATGTAGGCGGTGATTAAAGTTGTGAAAGTTGGTGAGATTACCTAGAAAGAAAGTGAAGTGAGAAGAAAGCCATTATAAAAACAAAACAAAACAAAACAAGCTTAGTAGTCAATTAAATTAAAACAGGCCACGCATATCCTGTGATGAGAGCGTACCATGAATCCAGGATTATGATTAATCTAGGTTAAAAAAATTGAGGTCTGGCATTTGGAGAGATCTTGACTTTTCCAGAAGGAAAAGAGAGCCAGTGCGCCAGAGGTGCAGAGGGGTGTGGGTGGTGGGAGGAGAGATGGACTGCAGAAGGAGCTAGGGATAGACCACTCAATAGCTCACGGAGCATGTTCAGGGTTTGGTCTTTATTCTGGGAATGTTAAGAAATTCTGGAAATGTATTCTGGAAATGTTAAGAAAACTTTAAACCTTTAAGTTGCTTTTTTGATTTCAAAATTTAAATTATTTTTCATTTTAAATCAACCTTATTAAGGTATATTGTAATTTACATATGATAAAATTTTGTATTTTATTATTTATTTGCACCCATTTTAAGTGTATACTTTGATGAGATTTGACAAGTATATATTCCCATGGAACCACCATCACAGTCAAGGTATAGAACATTTCCATCACTCCCCACCCCACCAAATTTTCTCGTTCACCATGTGGAATCACTGACGCTCTTCTCCCATGCTAGCCCCAGGAAACCACCCATGCCTTTTCTGTTACTAAGCACTAGGTTTTCTTATTCTAGAATTCGTGTAAATGAAATCACACAGTGTGCTCTTTTGCATATGGCTTTGTTCACTTATCAAAATGTTTTTTTAAGATTCATCAACATTATTGCCAGTATCAGAAGTTCGTTCTTTTTATCACAAGCATTCCATTGTGTGGATTCATCAGAGACTGAGTAAACCACTCACCCGTTGTTGGACATTTGCATTTTTTCCAGGTTTTGCTATTATGTAGAAAGCTGATATTAGTATTCATGTATGAGTCTTAGTGTGAACTTATGTTTTCATTTATCTTGGATATGTACCTAACTAGGGCTGAGATTTCGGAGTGCTAAGGTAAATGTAAATTTTACAAGAAACCATCAAAAGTTTTCCAAAGTAGTTGCGTCATTTTCCACCTCTATCAGCAATGTAAGAGACTTTTCAGTTGCCACACATCCTTGCCAACACTTGATATGGTCCATCTTCCGAATTTTAGCCTTTCTCTTGGTGTGACATGGTACCGTTAGTGGTTCTGCTTTGTATTGCTCTGGTGACTAATGATGTGAAGTGTCTGCTCAACCATTCAGTCCATTATTTCTTTGACGTTTCCGTCTTTTTAATGATGGAGCCATAGGAGTTCTTTAAAACATTTTTTTGTTTTGGGGCGCCTGGGTGGCTCAGTGGGCAAAAGCCTCTGCCTTCGGCTCGGGTCATGATCCCAGGGTCCTGGGATCGAGCCTCACATCGCTCTCTCTGCTGCTCAGCAGGGAACCTACTTCCTCCTCTCTCTCTCTGCCTGCCTCTCTGCCTACTTGTGATCTCTATCTGTCAAATAAATAAATAAAATCTTAAGAAAAAAAATTTTTTGTTTTATTTTTATTTTGAAAAAAAGATTTATTTGTCAGAGAGAGAGAGAGAGAGCAAGCAGGGGGAGAGAGAGAGGGAGAAGCAGGCTCCCCGCTGAGCAAAGAAGGTAATGCAGGACTTGATCCCAGGATCCTGGGATCATGACCTGAGCCTAAGGTAGACAGCTGACTGAGCTAACTGTTCAGTTATAGAAGCTATCCTGTTCAGTCATAGAAATTCTGTATGTATTCTGCCCAAGAGTCCAATGTCATGTATGTCTATAGTTTTCTGCCAGTCTGTGGCTAGTATTTCTTCATTTTTATTTTTTAAACAGACTTCATGTAAGGACAGAATTTTGTGGATGTAATGAACTTCAATTAAGATATTTTCCTAGAAGCTTTGTAGTTTTAGCTTTTATATTTAGGTTTATGACACATTTGAGTTAATGTTTGTGAGTGGTGTGAGGTCAGGGTTGGGTTCATTAAAAAAAAAGGATATTCAGTTGTTCTAACACCGCTGTTGAGAAACTATCCTTTCCCACTCAATTATATTTCTATCTGTGTCAAAAATTAGTTGACCATATATGGATGGATCTATTTCTGTGTTCTTTATTCTGTTCCATTGATATATATGTATATCAGTATTATAGATCACACTGTTTAGATTACTGTAGCTTTATAAGTCTTGAAATCAGATAGTGTAGTCTTCCAAATATTTTATGTTTTGAAAAATTGTTTTGGTTATTCCCAGCCCTTTGAATTTTCATACACTTTTTGACATCTAAAAATTTTTATTATTTTTAAATTTTCTAACTTTCTAATTAAAAAAAATACAGTAAATTATACATTACATAAAAATTACCACCTTAATTATTTTTCCTTTCACTTCTCTTTTTAAATTAAGTATAATTAACGTGCAATGTTATGTTAGTTTCAGGGGTACAATGTAGTGATTCAACAATTCTATACATTACTCAGTGCTCATTATGACAAGTGTGCTCTTAATTTTCTTCACCTATGTCACCCATTTCCCCACTCACCTTTGTAGATAAATTGAGGGGAAAATTCACATCTGAACAACATCTTCCAATGAATGAACATCATATGTTTCCACATTGATATAGGTCTTTAATTTATTTCAGCAATGTTTTATAATTTTTGACATATAGGACTCATACAAACTTTGTTAAATTTATTCCTTCATATTTCGTATTTTTATGCTGTTGCGAACGGTGTTTTAAAATTTTCAATTTCATATTGTCCTTGTTACCGTAAAATGTACAATTGATTTTTCCCATCCAAGTATTAACCAGGCCCTACCCTGCTTAGCTTCTGAGATCAGACAAGATCGGGTGCGTTCAGGGTGGTATGGTCGTAGACTGTACAATTGATTTTTTATATTGACCTTGTATCCTATGATTTTTAAATTAATATTTTACTAGTTAGTAATTTGAAACATTTTGAACAATTTGTTTGAATTTGAAGATTTCATCTGGGCTGCCAAATCATTGACATGAAGTAGTTCAGAATATTTTCTCATCCTTTTAATGTCTGTAGGACTTGTGGTGATGTCCTATTTTTTCACAAATCATATTGGGTATTTGTGTCTTTTATATTTACTCCCATATCTTTATCACTGGTTTTTATTAATTAGATTGTGTTGTCCTTTTATTTTATTTATTTTTTTAATTTATCCTGCTTTGGGTTCATTAAGCTTTTTGGATTTGTGGGTTCATAGTTTTTATTAAACTTGGAAAAAAATTGACCATTGTTTTTTCAGGTTTTTTTCCCTTACCCCCCCCAACATTATTCCAGTACTATAATTATCTAATTACTGCTTGATATTATTGACCAGGTCATTGAGGCTCTGTTCATTTTTTCCCAGCCTTTTTCTTTTCTCTGTCCTTTAAATGGATAGTTTCTATTTTTTTTTTTTTAAGATTTTATTTATTTATTTGACAGAGAGGAAGATCGCAAGTAGGCAGAGAGGCAGGTGGAGAGAGAGGAAGGGAAGCAGGCTCCCTGCTGAGCAGAGAGCCCGATGATGATGCGGGGCTCGATCTAGGACCCTGGGATCATGACCTGAAGGCAGAGGCTTTAACCCACTGAGACACTCAGGTGCCCCTCTATTGTTATTTTTAAAGTTCACCGATCTTTTCTTCTGTGGTATCTAGTCTACGGTTGTAATTGCTAGTACCTTATTTTTATTTAAGGTAACATATTTTTCAATTATGCAAGTTATATTTCATTCTTTTAAAATATTTCCTTTTGTCCTCCTTAGAGTTTACATATTTCTTGAGACCCTGTGCACAGTTATACAGTTATTTAAAAGATCTTTGTCAGCCTGTTTCACCATCTGTTATTTCCAGATCTGCTCCTACAGTCTGATTTTTCTCCTAAGTATTCTTCTTATATGTATCATTATAATTCCTGATTGGACGCTGGACATTTGGGATAGAATGTCAAGTTTCTGCATTTTGTTGTTATCATTTATAGATTGTGATATTTGTTTTGGCTTATAGTTAAATTTCTTATAAATTAGCTCCTTCCATTAAAGCTTATTTTAAAGCTTTGTTAGGTTAGGTTTAGAGTAGCCTTAACTCTAGGGCTAGTGTATTTATGCGTATTTGGTGCGACCTTTTTGAAATCTCTGCTGAGTGCCTGAGTGTTCAACAAGGTCTTGCCAGTCTGGTTGATTAGAATTTGAGCACAGCTCAGGCTTTTTTTGAGCTCTGGGGTTGTTTAGCTTATAGCCTCACCTTAATATCCAGCCAAAGACTCAAGGGAATTTCTTTCTCTGTGTAGCTCCCTCGTCTCTGCTGGTTTGTCCTATAAATTCAGATCATCTTTGCTTCCTCAACTTTGACCTCTAGCTCATCAATGCAGTGAATCCACAGTTTTCCACTATTATTTTTCTCCCTTTAATGCAATCCAGAAGGTACCTTCTGGCAAAGGTTGGGGTGACTGTAGGCTCATCTTGTTTGTTTCTCTTATTGCAGGGATTGTGATCCTAGACTGCCTCCTTTCAAATGTCTGAAATTAGTTCCAAATGCAGTGTTTCTAAGTTTCTAGTTGTTTATTGCAGGAGGACTCCGGTAACTCAACTCAACTCACTCAACATAGAAGCAGAAGTCAAGTTCAGAGTTCTGAGACTACATAACAGAATCTGAGCCTATGAAGGAGGCTGAGGGTGGTCAGACTGAAAGGCAGAAATGGGAAAGAGTTTTGTGTCATGGAAATCAAGGAAAGCATTTTTTTTTTTTTTTTTTTTTTTGAGAAAGAGCATGGGAGAAGGGCAAAGGGAGGGGGAGGGAGAGAGAGTCTTAAGCAGGCTTCATGCCCAGCACAGAGCCTGTCATGGGGTTCAATCTCATGACCCTGACTCATAACCCGAGCTGAAATCAAGAGTTGGATTCTTTTGTTTCTTTTTTCTTTTTTTTTAAAGAGTTGGATTCTTCTTTTTTTTTTTTTTTAAGATTTTATTTATTTATTTGAATTTGACAGAGAGAGAGATCACAAGTAGGCAGAGAGGCAGGCAGAGGGGGAGGGGGAAGCAGGCTCCCCACCGAGCAGAGAGCCTGATGTGGGGCTCAATCCCAGGACCCTGAGATCATGACCTGAGCTGAAGGCAGAGGCTTAACCCACTGAGCCACCCAGATGCCCCTAAAGAGTCGGATTCTTAACCAATTAAGCCACTCAGGCGCCCCAGGGAAGTCTTTTAAGAAGAGAGTGTACAGCTATGTGGAATACTTTGAAGGCGTCTGATAAAATTTAGACTAAAAAGTAGCCTTGAATCCAGTAACCTGGAAACCACGGGTGTTTTATAGAGATCTGTTTCCAAGGAATGGATTGGAAACTAGACTGTGGTGGACTGAGGAAATGAGTGGTAGGTGAGTTTATCGGTTAAAGTATTACTTGCTGTTGCAACAAATAAAATTCAAAATTTCAGTGCCTTCACTAAATAGAAGTTAATGTCTTGTTCTTGCAATAGTTGTGTTTCTAGATGTTCCTGGTCACTGGACAACTTTCTCTCATGATAGGGCTGAAGGATCCAGCCTCCTTCTTTTTTTGGTAGCGTCATCTCCTAGTGGGACCTCACCATTACAGCTCTCTGCATCTAACTGGTCATAAGGGGCAGCAGCATGGGGAAGGCTACTACCTAAATCCTTTACCTAGAAGGTATATCCAACTTCTGCTCTAGACACAAAGAAGCCTGGAAATACAGCCTGGGCAGCCACCATGCTCCATAATTAGGAAAGGGGTTTGACGTTTCTAGGGCGACAAGCCATCTCTGTCATGGTAGAGATAATGCTTTTGAGAAGTTTGCTTTGAATGGCAGGAGAGTGATTGGCTTAAAGCTGGATGGGGGTGAGAGGTAGAGGGCGTTTCTTTTTTTAATCGGAAAGATTGGGGAATGTTTTCAAGCCATTGGGAATGATTCAATTCAAGAGAGAGGTTAAATATACAGGAAAGGAAGGGATAAACAGAATGATTATGAAAAAAAGGCAAGTTAGGAGAGTAGAATATGCAAAGCCCAAGCACCAGGACTGGCCTCCGGGAGGGGGAGGGCGAGCAGCTAGTCTGTTGTATCAGAAGGGGAGGACTATAAGGTGGGGTATTAGCAGCTTTGATGCCTGATAATAGGAACACAGGGAGTTGCTCTCTGTTGGTGCCTGCGTTTTTTAGTTTTTTTTTTTTGTTTGTTTGTTTTTTTTTTTTGTTTTGTTTTTTACCCCTAGGAATGAGGAAGTAAATTAAGGAGGAGGTGTGGGACATGGGAAATTTGACGAGAGTGAAGGTTTAAAATTATTGTTGTCTCGCCCAGTACTTACTATACAGTAGGTGCTCTATAAATGTTCTTTTGAGTCCATTGATATGTGCATTGCCTTTCCCAAGGTTTTTAGGGCACCATCTAGGGACTGTCAGGAATAAGCAAGGACTCTTTCCTCCTGCCTCTGATTAGGCACCGAAATCTTGCTGGGAATCCAGGTGCTATTGGCTGGAATTAATTATAAAGCAAGCCCATTCCCCTCCCCCCCACACACCTGTAGGAGCTTGGTCACTGAATTCCTAAAGAATCTTGTTATATAAATTACTCCTCTGACCTGGAGCCCGTGGAAGTATTTTCACCTGCTGCCAGCAGCTGCGGAACCCCTGGCTTCAGCACGGAGGTGGGGAGGCGGTGTCTTCTGAAGGGTGTCCTGTCCTCTCTGAGCCTGCACATGGAAGCCTTTGCCTTCCTCGCTCCTCTCCTTTTCTGCTGCCTCCAGAATAGAGAACACCAGACCTCAGAGTTAACAGGCACCTGCTTCCTGCTGCGTGTATTTAGGATTAGGTCATGAACCTGAAATGAATGAAATAAAAGGTGGGCACTTTGCCAGGAAATAATGAATTTATAAAGCAAGCGTGCGGGTGCCCTCAGAAGATGGGCCGCCCCCCAGCATGGGTCCCTTCCCTCTCCACCACCTGCACCCTCTCCCCCACTTCTCCCACCCTTGTACTCTGTCGGCCCATTTGGCCTCCCTCCCCATCCCCCCCCCCAGCCCCCATTTCTCTCCGGTCTCCCCCTCTGACCCCGTGGAGGCGTGCGAGCTGGCGACCCTGCAGCCCAGGGCTCCGGCAGCCTTCCTGGTGCCTGCTGCTCCCTGTTATTTTCATTTCCCTGTAATTCGAGGGGACAGGTGAGATGTGCTTCAAAACACTGTAATCATATTTTAAATGGAAATGAAATGTGTGAATTAAATGTAAATTACAGTAGAATGGAAGGACAATCACTATTAGTTAAGGTCTGACACCTATTTTTGCAGACCTTTCCCAAACGCCACAACTTGTTTCCCCACATGTGTGATGAGAGGTTGTAATTATGTGGCAGCTGCTTCTGCAGTGGGGCCGACACTGGTTCCTGGATCATTTGTGCCCGGGGTCTGGGTGTGGGGCTCCGTATGTATTTTAAATAGATACGGACTGCTGTGGGTACTATGAAATTACCTGGAAGAAATGATATTTTTATACGAAGGCTGTGAAAAGAAACCTTTTTTTTTTTTTTTTTGTTCTGTTTTGTTTTTTGTTTTCCCCTTGGAAAGGTGAGGTGGTAATATAAAGGGACACTTTTATATAGTCAATTTATTTACGGATTCTCCATTTGCTTTTATATTGGAAAAATATGTGCTGTGCCAATGGATTGCAATTTGGCTCTCCATCTTCGCCTGCCTCCCCGCACCCCCCCACCCCCCGCCCAGTGCTGAGTGCCTCCCTGTTTCTCCGGGTTCTCCTGAATGACCATTAGTGGAGCCTTTTTCAAGACAGTACTAGCCCTTTGCTCTAATTCCTTAGCTGATGAAGGCAATAATTTTATTATCTATCTATCCAAAGCCATGACTAACAGCAAAAAAGATGTACAAAGAAAAATCATGGAATCCCCATCCGTCCAGTCTTTCGTTTTGCTTTATGTGGACAAAATGACTGGTTGACTGAGTGTGTGTTTTAAAAGTTTCGGAGCCATTTCTGTGGTGTGCGGTGGAACTTTCTGAGATAAGGGCCAATCTGGATGAAAGAGATGAAGTTAAAAGTACAGGGAAGATCAGTAAATGCATTAAAAAGGGATCTATTTACATGTTCATTGTTGATGCTACTCCTGTTTGCCTCGAGTAAATTCCTCCGCCTGCATCCGAGCAGTCAGCAGATAATGTATGTTGAATAATCATGTGTGTCATTGAATTTTACAAATCTTGCATTTTTGAGGCAACACAGATGCAAGCTCAGTCAATACTTAGTTCTTAGGGACACTGGCAATTAAGGTGTAACGTCTAGCTTGTGATTAGCAAAGGTTCCACCTTGAAGACTCTCTGGACTCTGGCCAATTCCCACCTCTGCACTTGGCCTCAGAAGAGCTCGTACCCCTCGGTCCTCTCCCAGATCGCCGCCAGAACCATGCTCCTCAGCCCTGCCGGAGCTCACATCCATGCAGCTCTGACCATGGTACTTACTGCCCAGGGGGCCCTGGGGAGACACAGTCAGGGGTCCCTGGTGTAGCTCCCAGTACTCGGGGCACTTTTCCTCTATTTCAACCAATTCTTCTGTAAATGTCTGCTCCCCTGTAATCCCACTTACCCTGAGAATTTCTCAGACTTCTCCTTGGGGGCAAAGCTTTCCCACAGCCCCTGAAGTCCAAACCGTGTGCTTAGTAGCTATGTCCGGCATTCGTGCCCACACACTGGATTATTACAGACTGCATAAATACCTCCTTCCACGTTGGCACCAAATGCCCGGCACGGCTTGACAGCAAACCAGGAGTAGCCTGTTGGGTGATGGCTGCTTCTCTTTGCGAAGTTGAGGTGCTAAAATAAATAAACTTGAATATAGGCCAATTTCTGAATCCCTTAACAGTTTTCTTCTCTGGCTGACATCATCCATCTTCATTTTAAAATAAAATATAAAACCGCTGTATGTAACAAAATGTTAACCTCATCGGGTGTTTTCCTTTTGACTGCATCGTGTCTACCATCACCGCATTCACGTTCATGTGGAAATAAGATTTGTTGGCAGCTTGTGTTCTGAGGGCACTTATGATCATGGCGCTTGCTTCCCTGCCTTCTGGCTTGGTGATAGAAAGGGTGGTTAGGAGGAGCAAAATGGGCCAAAGGGAAATTTTCATGACTTTACAGGGACAACGCGATATTGTGATTTATAATAAGAAATATATGTTTGGGTCTTCATCTTGTTTCTGGCACAGAGCTTCCAAAACTAGAATTTGTCTTTTGTTGGGCTGCTGAGGTGACATTTGGACTGCACCTAAGGATGGGGGCTGGTTGCCGGGAGAGCCGACCATGTGATTAGAGGGTTGGAAAGTTCTGCACCACCCTTGAGCTCATGGGAGGGGAGAGGGGCTGGAGATTGGGTTCCATCATCAATGGCCAATGACTTAATCAATCCTGCCTATGTAATGAAGCCTTCATGCAAACCCAAAGGACAGGGTTCAGAGGACTTCCGGGTTGATGAACACGTAGAGGGGCCGGGAGAGTGCGCACCCAGAGAAGGTGTGAGGCTCTGCACCCTTCCCCCTACCTCCCCCATGCTTCTCTTCCATCTGGGGATTCCTGAGTTTCGTCCTTTTCTAAAACACCAGTAATCTAGTATTTAAAATGTTTCTCTAAGGGCGCCTGGATGGCTCAGTTGGTTAAGCAGCTGCCTTCAGCTCAGGTCATGAATCCAAGGTCCTGGGATCTAGCCCCGAATCAGGCTCCCTGCTCAACAGAGAGCCTGCTTCTATTTCTCCCTCTGTCTGCCGCTCTGCTTACTTGTGCTCTCTCTCTATCAAATAAATAAATAAAATCTTAAAAAAAAAAGTGTTTCTCTGAGTTCTGTGAGCCACTCTAACAAATCACTCAGACCTGAGGAGGAGAACACTGGAACCTCCAATCTATAGCCCTTAGTTCAGAAGCACAGGGACCGCCTGGACTGGGGAGTGACATTTGAAGTGTGGTGGGGGGGGGGGGGCGTCTCATAGGACTAAACCCTTCACCTGGGGGATCGGACGTGACGTCCGGGTCAACAGCATCAGAACTGAGTTGAACTGTAGGAAGTCCAGTGGGTGTCACAGAACTGCTGGGTGGTGGAGAAGAACCCCACCCCTTGTAACAGATGATCAGAATCATCACAGAATCATCACAGGGAAGGGGGAGGTGTTTCTGGAGCCCCCTTCAAGCCCACTTTTTTCTATTCTACAAACTAGAGAAGGCATTAGTATTCCCACTGTATAAATAAGGAAACTGATTCAGAGGGCTGATGCAAATCAGAGAAACCGAGGCAATGAGAAATGAGGTGGGTGACAGTAAGAGAGTTCGCCAGAAGCCCCGGAGCTCATGAGGTTCCCTGGGGCGCCCCTGTCAATCTCCGCACCGCACGTTAGAAAGTGAGTGGTCACATGTCCTTCTGACCTGCAGTAGAAGTTGTGAAGATTCGACCACCAACACCCCGCGCCCCACCCCCGACCCCCGGAAAACTCAGCCACCAGATCAGCTCTTTCTATTAATACATCTAGACAGCCTCCGCAAACCTGGGATTTATGCTGGTAAACCTGGGTCTCGTGAGGGCCCAGCTCAATTTGTGCAGAAATTCCAGCAACGGTGGAGAGTTGATTTAGTGTCAGAAAAGGGTGTTTGAAACAAGTGCGTTTTCCTTTACGAGTCTTTTAACGTCAGGAGAGAAATACAGCTGATTGCAATTGATTTGTATACGTGGCTCTTTGTGTGAAGTGTCACAGCATGTTTTATAGGAAGAGGGAGACAAAGAAGGAGAAGGGAGAGAAATCGCTCCCCTCGAAGGTGCAGACCAGAGAGCGAGAAGGTACATCTTAGACAACACCGTTTGGCGCTCCCTGTGACAGGCTGGGATTCTCGCTCAGTCATTTACTGCCGTGTGACCCCGGCAAGTCACTTAAGGTCTCTAAGCCTTGCTTATTACACCTGTTAAAGGGGAAATTACAAGAGTTCCTACCCCATAGGCTGTGAGGAAGGTCAAATCAGTGGGTGCAGCCAAAGGGGAGAGGACAGCGCCTGCCAGATTGTGGGTGCTCAATAAGTAATAACAAGAAAAAAAGCGCACCTGGGCGCCTGGACTGATGTGAGCCCACGAGGTTGAGGCCCCAGGGAAGTCTTGCAGAAGTCAGCTGTCAAACACCCTCACTCCCCCGGGACTGTATCTTTGAGAGCTGTGAAATGGGGACTTTAGGCTTCTGACCTGTCCCCATGCCCCCAGCACCAGTCGCTTCTGTTTTCTTCCACTTCATCTGCCGCCTTAAAAGCTAGTTCTTTATAAGAGCCCATTGTACTAAAGGGTCACAGTGTAATGACTGCTTAGAGTGTGTCCCATTTGAGAGAGCCTGTATGGTTTAAGAAACACTCTTAGCCACACCTCCACTGAAGCATCTCGATCTCTCCATGAGTTAAACACTTAGTTCCTGACTTACAAGGGTTTGGCTTAAAATTTTTCAAGTTGATGGTGGTGTGAAAGCCACATATGTCCAGTAGAAACCATACTTCAAGTTTTGAGTTTTGGTCCTTTCCAGGGTCCACCTTAGGCAAGGATGATCCTCTGTGATGTGGCTGGGTAGCGTCGGGGAGCCCCAGGCCTCGGTCAGCCCCCCCGATCGCGAGGGTGGACTATGCCTACGCTGACCACCCTTCTGTTTCTCTCTGTCAGTACACTGTTCAGTCAGTCACAGGAGATGTTCAATGCTTTATTATGAAGTAGGCTTTGTGTTAGGGGATTTTGCCCAACTGTAGGCTAATGTTCGGAGCACATTTAAGGTTGGCGAGGCTCAGCCCTGATGTCCGGTAGGTTAGGTGTATTAAGTGCATTTCTGACTTCTGATATTTTCAAATTATGATGGGTTTACTGGGGTGTAACTCAGTTATAAGTCAAGGAAGATCTGTATAAGACAGATGTTTATCTTTTTTTAAAAGGAAAATACAGGCATGGAAAAGTTAAGTAACTTCCATAAGTTATGATATATAAGATATATAAGCAACAAATAAACAAGACATATAAGTAATAAAAAGTAACTTTTTATTTCATAAAAATATGAATTTTGAAAAGGTAATTAAATTTTTGTTTCATATATATAGTTTCAGGCATACATAAATGACTGACTAAAAGTTGCACAATTAATGAAGTAAGGATTTAGCACTTGGTTTTGTGTTTTCTGACTCTGAATTCTAGTGTATTTTAAAAGAGAATTTTAAGGCAAAGGAAAGAGTAATTGTGAAATTTCAGCCTGAGTCAGTAAATCAAGGAGTGGGACTGCTTTGGGGGGTAGGGGGCTTTTCCAGTGTCTCTGGTTTAACATTCTACAGAAGCCTGGCTGTCTATGGGGAAGGCCTATCCCTGCCCTAGGTCTATAATAGCAAAAGTTTGGACTTTTTCTTGGTCTTAAGCTTTCTTAATGTGCCTGTGCAGTCCTTCACTACCTTCTCCACTAAAATGGCTGTATTAGTTATTGATGTGTAACAGGTTATTCCAAAACATAGCAACTTAAAACACATTTATTCTCTGATAGTTTCTGTGGGTCAGGAATCTGAGTACCACTTAGTTGAGCCCTCTGTTTCTTGGTCTCTCAGAAGGCTGTGGTCAAGGTGTTGGCAGGACCGCAGTCATCTTAAAGCTCAGCTTGGGGATGGATTCCATTCCAAACTCATCAAGTGGCTGTTGGCAGAACTCGGTTCCTCACTGGATATTGGCGGGAGTTGCCCTCAGTTCCTTGTTATGTGGGCTTCTCCAGAGAGTTCCTCACGGCATGGTGTTTTGCTCCATCTGAATGAGAGAAAAAGAGAGTGAACACAACAACTCCCAGCCTTCACGAGGTTAATCTCTGAGGTGACATATCATTACTTTGGCTGAATGCTTTTCACTGGAAGTGAGTCATGAGGTCCAGGCAGAACTCAAGAGAGTTTACAAGGGCACATGTATGAGGAGGTGGGGCTCACTGGGGCCGTTCTAGAAGTCTATCGACCACAGTGCCTTTGTACAGACCAGAACCAGCCCTTGGGACCAGAAACGATCTCTAACAACATCCTTTTCTTATTTCTTCTCTCTCTCTCTCGTTAAGATTTTATATATTTCTCTGACAGAAAGAGAGAGACAGCCAGAGAGGGAACACAAGCAGGGGGAGTGAGAGAGAGAGAAGAGAAGCAGACTTTCTGCTGAGCAGGGAGCCTGATGCAGGGCTCAATCCCAGGACCCCAGGATCACGCTTAATGACTGAGCCACCCAAGTGCCCCTCTTTTCTTCTCTTAAAATCAGTTGTCTCGCCTGAACCTGTGTGGTAGCAGCTGTGAAGGTGTCATCGGGAGCCAAGCCTCTAGCCAGCTGACTTGATAATGGAGGAAACTGGATGAAATTTAAGCGGCACATAACCGGTATCCGCAGCTTGGCTGTAATGAATGAGAATGCGCACATGTCAGGTTCGGGTAAGGCTTTGATTCTTTGTTCCTTCCTTAACTCAAGGGGTTGGGATGATACGTGAAAGGACAGGACGAACGTCTCCAAAAACAGTGACAGAGAATCTCCTGTTCCTGGGCTACTGCCCCCTGCAAGGGTAGGGTGGGGGCCCAGGATCCCGGAGCACGGGGCTGCCGTCCGCTGGGCAGTCCCCGGGTGGTGGGGTCCCCAAGCAGAGAAGCTGTGCCCTGGCTTGGCAGATACCTCGTGGAGGCAGCTCCCGGCTACCCGGAAACAGGAGCCTGTTGTTTCCGGAGAATGTCAGGTCCCCCGTGTGCAGGACCACGCCATTGCTTTGGCGAGTCCGTTTCATTTTCATTCATTTAATGGCTTCTCTCAGCTGTTTGTTTTATGAGGAATTAGTTTCATTAGTCTACGAAGCCCACGTGCTCGCTCAGTGCACTCAAGCCTTGGGTTGATGTTGAGTTTTTTCCCCAATGGACTCGGCACTGCTGAGAACACACATGACCCTGGTCTTGCCCTCCCGAAGTTGAGTCATGGCGTGGACTGCCTGGCGTGGGACCAGGAAGCTCATTAAGCCTTTGTCTGAGTTGGTGTAACTTTCTGATGGAAAGGCCACGATGGCTCCCTGTTTGCAGGAATGCCAAGCTTGTGGGCGTGGCCCCCGTCTGCCTCTCTGCTTGTCTGGATCTCCTGTCCACGCAACAGCCACAATCCTAGCCCACTTGCAGGCTGTTTCTTTATTCCTGCTTTTCCCTCAGGGTGGGATGAATGCCCTCCCTCCCTGATCACCTGCTCATTTCTGCACGGCGATCTCCTACTCATCTTCCAAGGCCCCGCTCCAATGCCAACCCCGCTTTGTCACTTTCCTCACCTCCTCCTCTACTTCGGGTTAGAACCTGTAGGTCTATAGCAGCTGCCATCAGTGACCCTTCTGTTACCCCCTGGCATTTGCCATGTTTGGACACACCAGCCTGACTTCTTACTGTTAGCACCCACAACTCTTTTCCTAGGGGCTTTCTTTGTCTGTCTGCCCTCTACATGCACAGGGTGGGTTGGAAATGTTGGGGGCTATGTCCCCCAGAGCAGCCCTCTCCCAGTAACTGATGGGAGGTGGTAGACAGCCCCCCAGCTCCCTCACCCTTTCGGGGGGGCATTTCTGAGGCATTTCTCTACAACAGCCCCTGGGGGGGGGGTCTCCCATGCAAGGACACTCCCCTTGCCCATGGAAGAAACTGGCTGATAACATCCCTTAGTGGTTCTGACCCTCTCTTTCTCGTTTCCCCACTTCGCTATCAGTGTAATCTCTGTTCACCCCCGCCCCCCCCCCACCTGCCAATAATGACTTCGTATTGCTTCAGGGTCTGAATGTTTGCTTCAGGGTCTGCTTCTGGGGACCCTAACGAAGACGCCCTTTTTCTGTGTTTGTGCTCTGTCTACACGTTCATCACAGCCCGTATTACAGTGCATGGTGTGTTGCCACGGCATCCCTTCTCTAGTGTGACCTCCTTGAGGACAAGAACTGCGCCTTGTCCCTTTCTGCATTCCCCCCACTGAGGGCCGTGTCTGGCAGCCGGTGCTCATCCTTTTGTAGAATGGATTCTCTTATGCTCATTTCCCTGTTTTTTAATTTTTAAATTTTTGTTTATTTTTATTTTTCTGTTTTCCTCGAGCTGATGGAGTTTAGAGCCTCTTTCTGTACCAAAGGATTAAGTGACCATCCAGACCATCTTGGCCTCACTGCCCACGGTGGGCTCTGCCCCTCTCGTGGCCCTTTGTGGCAAGAAGTTTGCCCAGAGGGTTATGTAGTCAGGTGACAAGGGAAGCCCCGTGCTGGCCACTCTTTGACAGACTGTGAGATGGCGTGTTGCTTTCTGTGTGGTAGCGCTGGTCTGGATTTGGTATAGACAGCGTCTGCTTTTGTCGCTTATCCTGCCTCTGTTGTTCCAAATGAGAAAATGGGAGGAGCGTAGAGGAGATAATAGAAACCAAATCCCATGCTTCAAAGTGCTCAAGGCGCAGGACAAGGAAGACGTATCTGCTGTGCTTTCCTGGGGCGGTCTTAGCGGTCAGGTCAGGTAATCTCACATATGCTCTCTGGCCAAGTTCGGGGCCTGGGGCAGAATTTCTCACCCTCCCTGAGAAAAGAGTAGAAGGGGTGGAGATTGACACATTGGAAGGCCGAGTAAGTATCTCAGAACAAAGTCTTTCCTTATTATTATTATTACTCTGTGATGACCTTGTTCAGTTTTTATCTATAATTACTGCACTGTGATTTCAGGGTGAGAGAGGAAAAAAGGCCAGGAAGCTTTCAGCAGGTGGAATATCATATTCCTTTGTGTGACGTACGTCTTTACAAAGGACAACACCCCAGGCACAGCGCAGGCAGCATTCTGGGGCTGTTGGCTGAGCTCCACGATTGAGAGACAACTGTCCCAAGCTGGCAAGCAGGGAGTGTGTCCTGTCACCTGGTGGAGCCCGATTTGGTGGGTGCCCCCACTCACCTCAGGGGCTTGAGGATGTTTCTGACGGGGCAGGAAGGTGATGATAAGGCTTCTTAGCACGGCTGATTATGACCCTCTTGTTTCCCTCCCCTTGGTCCCTGAAAAGTTAATGCCTGCGGGCCTTTCACTTAGAAGGAGCTCAACTGGGTCATTTGCTGGAAGTGGATCCCTGGTCCAGAGTTTTGTTTTTGTTTTTTTTTTTAACTGCAGGTCCTTAATGCACTGTTACGGCCTTGGGCACGCTGAAAAGAAGAAGGGCATGGGGGACTGAAGGTGTAAGGTGGCCCACAGTCTTTTCTGGAGGACCGTGCTTTGTTCTGAGATACATCTTTCTTAGATGAGTAGAATTAAGATATCTTCCTTTATAAGTGAAAATGTATATGGTAGGGTTTTTGTTGAATATTCTCACTTGGCTAAATAAAAAATTGGCAACAACCCCATCCTTTCGAACATGCCCTTTAAAAAGATACTTTTCATAGGTCTGTGATTTACAAAAGACAGGGAAGTGATGCGGAGGAGGGATTAAGTATCTGCGGAGCCCTCACCTAAGCCCGGCTGTTGTCCTTTGTGGAGAAGGAATCTACCTTGCCTCTGATGCCTGGCTTTCCTCATTGGTGAGAGGCGGGGCAGAGACCAGGCCATCTAGCTTTATGGAGAGCAACTGAGAAGGTGACCGGGATAAGAAAATCCCATGAGAACTGAGGTAGGCCAAACCTCCGAAAGAGATCCACTTTCTAATCCCGGAACTTGTGCTGGTCACCTTATGTGTGTGTTGGGGGGAGGATGTCTCTGAAGACGTGATTAAGTTAAGGATCTTGTGAGGGGGAAACTGTCCTGGATTACCCAGGTTGGCTCCAAATAAAATCCCATATAGCCTTATGAAAGTGAGGTCAAAGGAGACTGTGGACACAGAGGAGAAGGAGATACGAAAGCAGAGCGGAGAGATTTGAAGATACTGTCCTTGAAGACCAGAGTGATGTGGTCACAGGCTGGGGAATGCCAGGGACTATCAGAAGCTGTGAGAGGCAAGGAATAGATTACCCCCTGTCACCTGTGGAGAACATGGCCCTGGGCCTTACTGCCATCTTGATTTTTGCCCAATGATACTGATTTTGGACTTTTGACCTTAAGAACTGTGAGAGAATAAGTTTCTGTTGTTTTAAGCCACCAGCTTTGTGGTCATTTGTCACAACAGTCCCAGGAGACTAACAGAAGATTTCAGACTCTAAGCTTCTTTAGGCTAGGGATTAATTCTATGTTTCTTTCCCCTCTCCAACAACTCCTGTCCTCAGCCTGGACATACCCAGCTGCCCACACCTGTAGATGGTGATGACTTAGCACTGTTCTGCTATTTAAGGGCAAGTCTTCTGAGTCTTCTCTTTTAGGGTCTGCTGATAACTTCCTGTGAACCTGGACGGTTGGGGACATGTGACCATGGCTCTTTCTCAACTTCATTTCAAAACATTGGACTGTCTCCTTGACGTGACACAGAAAGAGATGTTCTTTCCAAGGCAGTGGTTAGGACTTGAAGGAGGCATATTTTTTAGCAGGATGAGACTTGGGAGGCCATGGCCCATCCCTCTTCTAAACAGTGCTATGAAAGCATACCTTTTCTTGGTTTAGGTCCCTTCTGAGTAGGAATTTGTTTCCTGTTTTGCTTTTCAACCTGATAAGTGACTATTAGGGGTTGAATTTCGTCCCCCTCACTTTGAAGTCCTAGCCCCAGTAGCTCAGGATGTGACTTATTTGGAAATAGGGTCATTGCCATTGTAATCAATCAAGATAAAGTAATTAGAGAGGGCCCTAACTCAGTGTAACTGGTGTCCTTATAAAGAGGGGAAATTTGGACAAAGACACACAGACCTGGGGAGACTTTCAGGAAGGCAGAGATGGGGTGATGCCACGGATTGCCAGCAAACCACTGGAAATGAGGGGAGAGGAGCGGGACAGATCCTCCCCCCCCCCCCAACAGCCTCAGGAGTAACCAACCCCACAGATACCCTGATGTTGGACTTCGGACTTCCAGAACTTTGACACAATACGCTGCTGTTATTCAAGCAGATCAGCATGTGGGACTGTGCCATGGTGCCCGAGTCAATGGATATAGGAACACCAACCCATGCACTACTCGAGGCCTTGCCTGCATCTTGTAGTGAGCCGCTAAATGAAAGAGCGAGCATGCAGGGCGGGAGCGCCGCCTTCAGCAGTGCAGCCTTGATGTCTGAACAGCAATCCTTCCACACCCAGCAATTTGTCTCGTGCCTGTGATAAGAGGATCCGAGGAGTCTCAAAGCCACCTCCCTGTCCTAATCCCTCCCCAGGGATCCAACCTTTCCCTCTGGATGGGGTCAGGGAAGCAAAGTCAAATTTTAGTCATGCCTTTCAAGTTGCCCTCCTCTCCCCTCTTGCTTTGGTCTCTCCCCCTTCCCCCCTTGTTTCCAAGTGCCCAGCCTTGTCAGAAGAGAGGGGACCATCTGGTTAGTCCTTGTTTACTGCACACCCTGCCAGTTTGAGCTTATTAATCATATTTACCCAAGTATCTTAATTACTCCCTGTCTAGCAACTTGCTTTGCACTCAGCTGTTGACCCCTCTCTTTTTATTCCTTTCTATCATTAATCATAGGAGCAGCGCGGGTACAGGAATTCCTGCAGCTTGGATTTCACTGGCACCGTTACCACTCCCAGAGAGGAGCGGCTGGAGTTCACGGCTGGTTCCTGACAAACTTCCTAATTAATCTGCTGAAGATCAGAGGAGGACTAATAGGAGCTGAAGACTGTGCTGGGCCCATCCCTCCGCCCCTTCTCTGTGTGTGTGTGTGTGTGTGTGTGTGCATGCGCGCACGCTCCCCGCGTTTCTGTGCCGGCTTGCAGTGCTGAGCTTGTCAGGAGAGAGAGCCTCAGCCCCCAACTCAGCACAATAGCATTCCTGCTGCTGCCACCTACCTTAGAGTCCCCACCCCTTCTGCGGTCAAAGGGATGGTGGAATAAATACCTTCCAACCAACTTGCCTGTGGGGCCAGGATCTCGGGTCCTGGGCAGGGGGGAGTGGTCTCATCTAGAGTAGACTCAAGCTTTCGGGGCGGAGGGGGGGTGCGGAGCCCCAAATCCTTGGGCTCTCAGGAGCTCAAGAGGCTCGAGGGCCCAGGACCCACCGAGCCCGGGAGCGGCTGAAGACCGCAGGGCAGGAACCGCTTGCTGCGCGGCGGTCCTGGGCGCCCAGTCTACCAACCCGCGAAGAACAAGAACGGCAGGGCTGAGGCTGGCGAACAAGAGCAGTCACTGGGATGGGCCGACCTAGGGGGGCCCCCCCCTCAGGCAGCCCTCGGAGGTGTGGCTCCAGCCATCGCAGCCCCTTTCTCTTCTCTTGGTGGTAGGGGTGGGGGCGATAAGCAACCAGGGCGGCGCTTCTTTCTTTCTGCCCGGCCTGAATCTCCAGGCCGAGAGACACCATTAAGGAGTATAATTTGTTGATCCAGGCTCTCCTTGCGTTTCAGTGCAGAGTGGCATCGTTTTCTTTATGACCTCGTAAAGTCACAGCCGAGAGGCCGATTTGGAAAACAAACTGCCTCAGGTTGACAGATAATTAGATACAGGGGACATATTATATGCCTTTGCATATAAATGTGCTCCGAGGCGTGTTGGTTCATCTGAAGTTGAGGTTAAAGGCGCGCCAGGTATTCCTGACACATCAGGATATATATTTTCATACGGTCTCAGGCGCTGTGTTGGTTTTATAGCCCTTTCATCCTGGCGCTGACTGATGGCGAGCGAGCGCAACCCAACTTAGAGGAGCTGCGCCATTCGCTGCCCCATGAGCCTCTGGGCTGGAGGCTGGGCTCCCTTCCCCCACTCTGCCCCTCCCCCGCCTCCTCTCCCCTCCATCCTCTCCCCTCCCCACTGGTCTGGGGGCAGTTCTTAAGGCTTCCATGCTGTGAGAATGACCAATGGCCAGCTGGGGGTGGGGGATAGACAAAATCTGTTCTTCTCCACTCCACATTTTTTTTTTTTTTTTTTTTTTTTGGCATTCTGATGGGCCCAGTTGATAACAGTTGTAAAATAGGGGCCTGTCAAGACTGAGTCAGACCCTGGTGGAATTCTCTACTGGGGGGCAAGGAAAGCGGTGGAAGTGGCTCTCTTCCAGAAGGTTCTGTGGACTGAGGTGGTTGCTGGTGGACAGCTGCTGCTGCCCAATGTGGCAGCTGGGCTGTGCTGGGAAAGCTCCCCTTTCCCTGGAATCTGGTCTGGGGGAGCAGAGCCAGGACCTGGGGCCAACCGAAGAAGGATGGGTCTAACTTTCCCCTGTAGCTTCAGATGGCCGGGCTGGAGACCTGTGTCTCTGTACACAAAGTTCCAGGCAAATTCATCCCTACCAAAATGTAAAGAGCTTAATTTAATGCCCTTGGGGAATAATTTCAATTTAAAAGTGGCATTACAGGCGGTGGCTGAAAGAATGGCTTAGCGCTCGGTCATCTTCCATTTGGGCAAGTCACTTAATCTCTTTGAGTCTGTGGCTTCATCTTAAACTATGAATAAGGAGTAGCACTCACCTGATAATGTTGAGAAGATTAACTTAGATAACACTTGTCGCACCTGGCTTCATGCGTACTGTCTAGTCTGTGTTAACTGTTTTTCATGATGAAGATTAACAGAGCTCATCCTAAAAAAGAAAAAAAAAAAAAGAGCAGAGAGGAGAGTGCCTCGACCCCAAGGAAGGGGCTATTGGACAGACCATGTCCTAGGACCAGGGTGGAGGTGGCAGCCGGCTGGTGAGCTGGAAAGAGCCCTGATTCGTGGGAGGTCTGGTTCCGGCTCTGCCTCTGATTAGCTGTGTAATCCTGGGCATTTCGCTCACTCCCCTGACTTGTTAGTTTCCTGATGCATAAAATGAGGGACCCTCTGAGGGCCCCAGCTGACCCCTGGCCGTCTGGTGGGGCGGGTCTGTGGGGGGGGGGACGCTCTCCTGTCCTCTGCCCTGCCCCTGGGCAGGACTGCTGTCACCCTGGCCTCTGGAACAGGCCTGCATGGTTTTCCAGGCCAAATTAGGGGTCCTGGGGTTGTGGGGATGGGGCTATTAAGAAGACTTCAGGGAGATGTTGAACAGTTCTCAGCTTGAAATGATCCTCCTCCTTAAACCCTGCCAGGGCTCTAGTAGAAAAGGACAGAGAGGGAGGGAGTGAAAGGATGGAGAGAGAAAGGGAGAGAAGAGGAGAGAAAGGAAGAAGGAAGGAAAGGGAAAGATGATAAACCTCATAGGCCAGCCCTAAGCCCTGTTGAAGGAGATGACATAAATAGAGTTGCTGTCACTTTGATGAATTAAATCCTCTGTTAATTAGGAGGCATCGATTTAAGGGTTGTCCAAGCAGATAGTCCTTTTCCCCTTCCCAGCAAGTTACAGCAGAGGGAGGAAGTGTGAGAGGGATGGCTTTCTCGGCTTTCTCTGTTCCTTGCCTGATTGCTGGTTTCTCTAGCAGGCTTCATTAATTATCCCAGAACATTGTCACTCCAGTTTTCTCCAGGTGCCAGTCTCTTTTTGGCTGGATCTTGGCCGTGGGCTACACAGGAGCTTTCTAGAGAAAAGACTGGCTTTGAAACCTGCATCCCACTACTCCTGGAATAACCCCCAACAAGGTGCTCTCTTGACTTGGAAGGGGTCAGGAAAGGGCGAGTCGTCGTGTAGAAGGACATATATGTTGATCTTGAGGCCCGAGGGACCGTGTCTGTGATGGCTGAGAGTCAGCTTGGCAGCTCATGTCCAGCTCTGAGTTGACCCCACGTCAAATGGCCTCTTCCCATTTCCCTGTGAGGTCGTTCAGACCTTGAGAGGAGACCAGAGAGAGGGTCCCTGTCTTACTCTGTGGACGGCCCTCTCTCTGGAGCCATCATTGGGCTGGCCGGTCAGAAGCCATCCTTGTAAATCACTGGCTGTACCTCAGGGCAATCCGCATTTGGTCCCAGGAGTCGGAGTTTCCAGTGGCCTGCTCTGGATTCCATTTCCAAAAATGAAAATCTGTCGTTCCCAACGACCTGGAAAGTCTGAGTGTAGATTGAATATTCCCTGAGTACTAATGGTTCGGCATTGTATAATACTGGATTAATGAGTGAAAATACCTTGGAGGACCAAGGCATAAAATCAGCAAAAGGATTCGTCTTCACTTGACCCCTTAGCTCCCAAGGGGGCCATTGCTCAGGCAAATGAATCGTGTTCCTCCGGGCCTAGGCGACCCTGGGGAGGTGGGCTTCTCACCAGGCTTCCTGGTGACTCAACTTTCAGAGTTGTTTTATAGACAGAACGGAGTCTGTAAGAGAAGTCTCTCAGATTTGGGTTCGTATCAGGACTCTCAAAATTCTGGTGTGACCAAATGAAGGGAACTCTCATGTACACGCGCCCTTGTTTCCCCACAGCCCCATATACAAATATATGCAAACATCCCCATAATCATGCTGCAAATGTCCTTCTGGAATTGCCCCTTAGCGGTTGAGTGAGGAAAGAGTTCCTTGATTTTTTTTTTTTTTTTTAAAGGAGTTTCTTTCCTTGGTTTGAGGAAGAAGAATAAATTCATAAAGACAGAGCAGGGCCTTGAGTGTGTTCAGAACGGCAGGCCCACCGACTCGTACCCAGCTGAGGGGATTTGCTGCAGTTCTACTCTGGCTTTCAAATTACATGTTTCCCTGGCTGCCAAGGGAGACTCCCTGGCGGGGTCATCTGGTCACAGGCCAGAAGCTCTCTGTTCCGTCTCCTGTCCTCTCTAAGGGAGGTCCAATGTGGCTCCAGTCCTGAGGTTCCCACTCCTGGGGAACCTGCCCTCTCTTCTCTCTTTGTGTCCAGGCCAAGGGGGTTCTGCAGGGTAGAGACAAAATCTGTCTCAGTGGACTGGCTGAGCCGGGAGGAATAAGGTGGAGAGAGGGAGGGGAGGGAGCAGGACAAGAACTGGAAAAAGAGAAAATAACCAGAAGTAAAGATGGAGAAGATGCCAGATAGGCCAGCAAGGGACAGAGGCAAGCGAAGAGCAGAGGAACAGAGCTCTCCACAGAGGAAGTGAGCGTGCGGGTGGGAGGTAGAGAGAGGAAGGCAAGGAGAGAAGAGTGGAGAGGCGAGGGAATGGGCCGAGCTGGGGAGAGGCCAGAGACTGGCAATCAGGAGAGAGAAGGGGCTAGCAGGTGCTAGGAACAAAAAGGGAGAGGGCTTGGTTGGGAGGGGCGCGGCAGGAGAGGATGGCAAGGAAGGGGAGAGGAGCCCCTGGGTAGGGGGGAACAGGAGGAGCGAGAAAGTGCTGTGCTGTGTGGATTATTGTGTGTTTGTCATCTGGAATGGTATAAGCTGTAGGTACAGCCTCTCCTGCCCATGATTTATGGTCCCTGTCAGGCAGGGAGCGCGCTTTGTCTGCTGTAGCGTGGAGGATGAATGCATTGCTGTCATCGCGGCCTGGCCAGCCTTTCTCTCTCTCGGCTCCGAACGCTCGCTCCCCATTTCACGCCAGTGAACATAAACAATCTTTTGTAAACCTGACAGTCACACTTGCTTCTTTGGAAACATAAAGCAGAAATGTATGACTCGGCTTTCATTACCCAATTTCCTACGCTATATAAAAACACTCAGGAAAGACATGTAAGTGGTCAGGAAACCTGGGAAATTGGAAGTGTCCTGGAGGGGGAAGAAAAAGGGGGAGGGGGGAGGAGGGGAGTCTGGGGGTGGGAAGCGGGTGAGGAGAGGAGATGATGTGTCTAACCCCACCACATCCTTCCCAGAAAATGCTGTCTGATAAACTGGGCCATCCAGACACATAATTATATTACGTTTCTGAATAATAGACATTTCCTGCCTGAAATGTTGCTTTTTCCCCCCCTTCCTTTTAACCCAGAGTGCAATAATGAAACAGTCTTAAGATCAAAGCTGGCTGATAATGTGGCTTTGCTTTTTTTCTCCTCTTTTCTGCTTTGCATTTTTCTTCTCTACTAGCCATTCAGCTAACTCCACCGAGGCAGAAGTGTAACTTATTTTTAAAGAACCATTAGGGTGTGGATTGCGCGATTTCTCAGCTGGAGTGTCTCAGCTGGGACGGTGAAGTCTACGGGGGAGAGTCTGCGTCCATCCCTGACACCTGGATGGCCTCACCAGGACCAGAACAGGGGAAGAGGCAGCCTGTTAGGAACCAGGGCTGGGCGGTGGCTTCAAGACACGCTAGGGCCTGGGCATAGAAGCCACTGGACACCTACCCAGGCTTTTCTTCTGAGATGGATGACTTCTCTTCCTGCCTTCAGTTATATTCAGTGGTAGTCTCCGACCCAGTAGAGGGCAGAGGACTCAGAGGTGCTGTGGTTTCGTCCATTGTGCTGTGTTTCTGGCAAGTGGAGTTCCTCGGTGAGGTTGCTTCAACACATCAGGCCAGTGAGGTTCCTGACTGTGGATCTGGGAAGTGAGAACTGTTCGTTCATAATTATTGGAATCCCCTCATTCCATCAGATCAAAAATCTCTGAGAAGCATCTGCGAGTTCCTTTAGTTTCCTTGGCTGTCTGCTTTTGAACATATGAAGGCCTTGGGGCATCCACTGAAGAGTAGAACAAGTTTCATGGACTGGAATATTATAATTCAAAAGAGTTTTGAATACATAGTAGGCGCCCAGCACTGTGTTAGGGTCTATAAAGTGCCTGTCCTCAAAATGACTTTTGTTTAACTGGAAAGGTTTTGATATGTAGCAGTAGAGAGCTTGACCAGATAGATCTATTTTGAACATGCATGCCTCTTTTTCTTCCCTCTCTCCCACCCCATCCACGCCCAAGTTTATTCATTATTCTTGGAAGATTGTGCTCTCATTGACCTCCTCATAAAAACCTCCTGCCCTCTACAACCCCTGGTGAGCCCTCTATCCCCGCTGAATGTCCAGAACTTGTTGTCTCTTCCTCATCTGTGGTAATTAATCATACGCTGTCTTGTGCCATTCTTGCATTGTTTTCATGTCTTCATGCATACTCTCCCTCGGGGTCGAGATTTTCATCATGTCTCATTGCTTTTAGTATCTCCCAAGCGCTCAGTGTGGGAATTGGCTATAAAACACACCCCAGACTTTTGGAGAGCACAGGTCCCAAGACTTTTTCAGATCCCCAGGCTGGTCCCAGTATAGAAGGGCAGGTTTGTATGGATTTCTGACTTTTCCCCCTAACAACATGTTCATAAGGAGTTGTGTTTAATTTAAAAATACTGACATTACAATTTAAACATCTTTTAAGCTCATTCAACGGCCATTTATTTTTCGCAATGCAACAGAGTGTACATTATTTCAAGGGAATTACAGTGTGCACGGTGAGTGTGGGGCATGAGAGCATGTGGAGATTTAGGTGGTGGGGCGTGGTTAGTCTCCCTCACCAGCCGAATTATTCCCTTCTGCTACTAACCTTTTACCATCCATGATTCTCATTTGTACAATAAAATTTTAATTAATTAATTAATTTTATTTTATTCTGTTTTTGGGATTTGTGGGTTAGGTCACATGTAGGGAAAACCACTAAGGAAAATTCTACCAAGCATCTCTGCAGCTGGTGCCCCAAGTCTATTGATTATTCAGAAATTAAGTGTATCCTTAATGTCCTATGAACCCTTGCTTACTCCTCTCTTCCACCCAGCAGTCCCCAGTCTCTCTTTCTTTCTTTTTTTCGTGATACAAGGTCTATTTGGTGCTTGAGTTGGTACAGTCTTGCTGGTAATCTAAGGAGGTAGCATAGTGTACTGAAAACACAACGGCTTTGGCTTCAGACCTGGTTTTGCCATTTTACTAGCTCTGTCGTCTCATGCAGATGACCTCTTTTTTTTTTTTAATATTTTATTTATTTATTTGACAGACAGAGATCGCAAGTAGGCAGAGAGGCAGGCAGAGAGACAGGAGGAGACAGGCTCCCTGTTGAGCAGAGAGCCCGATGCGGGACTCGATTCCAGGACCCTGGGATCATGACCTGAGCCGAAAGCAGAGGCTTTAACCCACTGAGCCACCCAGGCTCCCCAGATGACCTCTTTAAAGTTCAGTTTTCTCATCTGTACAATGGGCAGCATAATATCTCACCCAGTGAGGAGGAGACCGACAATGACTATGCATAGTAGGTACTTAATGTTCATTTCTGTCCATCATCCACTACAGATAGAGTTCCCATTTCATGGCATTTAAAATATAAGGCTTCCAAAAACCTCAATGCTGGCAAAACTTCAGTAGGAAAGAAACAGGCAGCTTGCTGAGCGCTCCTACCACCGATATAGATAGACTCTGATACAAGCTCGGATTGCTTTGGTGTTCTGGAGGAGCCCTTCCTCTGTTATTGTTAGGCGTGCGCATTGGACAAACAAAGTAAGCACAATGAGATGAGTTTAATACCTGCCAGGCAGCAGAACAAATGTCATTGATCTTGCTGATACTATATAAAAAGCACAGAAGTGGATCTAGTTTCGTCCTATGGCGATTTATAATCCTTTTTGCCATACTGGGTAATTTTCACTAGGACAGACATCCTTTTGCCTGCTGGGGGAAAGGCACCAACTTATACAGGCTGCTCATACCACATTGTTAGGAGACAGCCTTAGAAGTGGGGCCTCTCACGTGCCCCGAATCAGGGGAGTATCAAGCAAAGAGGGAGGAGTTGGGAATACACTTGGACTTCACGTTCAGAGCATCCGATATATGGAGAACATAGATCTCCTCTCACTTCCAATCCATGCCCCCCCCAACACAGATAAAATGAAGAGAAATTATTCATAGAGCAGAAGAAGAATTTCCTCCCTTTTAATGATTCTTAGAAGTAGCCAGCTTCCTGAGTGGGTGTACAGAATAAATTACCCTCAGTTGAACAGGTATCATCATTTTACAGGAGAATTGGGGAAGACAGAAAGATGACATTGGAATGCATTATTTTAGGGCTATATGATGACAGATCTCATTCCCAGCGACCAAAGTAGAGGACGTTTACTTTGAGGAGCTTTGAGATGGTGAGTTGTTGGCTGGCTAGGTCTTCTTGAAGATCTTGTCTGGGGCCATGAGAAAGAGATTTTTGTGGCTATCTCTGGCCATTGCCAAGGCTCAAGACTTGGGATAGGAAGGCCTGGCTCCACCAGCCGTGGAGACCCTAGCTTCTTTCTCTCATTATTAGAAGGTAGATAAAGCTGCTGGTTGGTGTGAACAAATCCACCCCTTGCTCTGCAGTTCTTGTCTTGTTTGGATCCCTGAAAAGAATCCCATCTTCTCTATTGGTTTTCTACTGCTGTGCAAGACGGCACCCCAAAACTTAGTGGTTATTATCTCACAGTTTCTGGAATTTGGACAGAGCTTGTGTGGGTGGTTCTGCCTCAGGACCTTTCCTTAAGTCACAGTCAAGACATTGGCTGAGGCTCCAGTCATCTGAAGGCTTGACCAGGGCTGGAGGCCCTCTTTCCAAGTTAGCTCAGTTCCTCACAAGGCCTCAGTTCTTGTCTTGCTGTTGGCAGGAGGCCTCAGTTCTTTGCCAGATGAACTCCCTCCACAAGTCTGCTGGAATTTACTTACCACATGGCAGCTGGCTTTTCCAAGAGCAAGTGATCCAAGATAGCAAGGAGGAAGCTACCTTGTCTTCTATGACTTAGTCCTGGGAGTCACACATAATCACTTTTGCCACATTCTCTTTGTTGGAAGTGAGTTGATATGTCCAGCTCATTCTCAAGGGGAGGGAAATTAAGATTGACTTCCTGAAGGGACCTATTAAAAAACCCTTGTATCTTACTCTTTCTATCTTTATACACCTATTCAAAAATCATAGCATTGGACCTTTATCTCCATTCCTAGACGTTTCCATTTTCATACTATAAACTTACCAAAATGGGATGTTGAAATTTAATGAGAATATGAAATACAACTAAATGCTTTTACACGTATTGATTAAGTATGCAAAACCAAACAGAACAAAAGCATTGTTTTGAATATTTTCTCTTCAGGATTCTTTTTCATGGCTTACGCAGGGTGAGGCCCTTCCCCTATCTTACAGGTTTTCTTTGTAGACTTTCCTTATTGCCCCAGGGTCCTTCGATTTGTGTTTAAATTTATGGTCTTTATTTGGGACATATTTGGGAAATTCACTTTGCCATCTCAATAAGGTTGCTCAATGGAAGTTTTTGAATACTAAATCCTGGGGAAGGTGCAGTTTCCATAACAAAACCTCCTCCTTCTTTGCTTCAGGGATCTCTTGCTCTAAATGTAGTGCGGATTAGGTCAGCTAAGATGCTGCCAAACTTGACTTTGGCCAACAGACCAGTGTTCTACTGAGTATCAAACACAGGGATTGATCACTTCCCAGATGGCTGCAACTATGTTCTGGTCATTATTAGAGGGGGTTCCGCACTAAAACTGGAGACTTTTAACAGACCATTGAACCAAGGATGGCGTTCAAGTACATGAGGCTGGCCCTATATAAAGCTTTCCCAAGTCCCCAGTTAGGTTCCCTCATTCAATCACCCATGTATTCAACACATGTTCATTAATCCCCCACTTTGTGTCAGGTATCACACCAAGATGGCAGAGAGTTTCTAAATAGGTGGGAGAAAGTATTGAGAGGAGGAAGCTGGGACTGGAAATTTCTCCTGTCAAAGAGCTGGCCAGTGGACTGATGTTCAAGGAACTCTAGAGGGCAGTGACTAATTAAAAAGAGGGACCCAGGACATGTTTTAAGACCTTGGCACAGAAGCCCAGATATAAGAACTGGTTTCAGGGTGGGGCTAGCTGCCAGAGATAAGGGAGACATCCAATTATCAGACCTGCGGTCAGATTAACAGCAAGCAGGACTCCAAGCTAAGTCCCTGAGCTGGGCAAGTGTCAAGTTTCTCCAGTGTGAGGAGAGGACAGATGCAGAGACCCAGAGCCCAGCTGGGCCTAATACACGCCAGTTGCCTTCATGTGGTGGGGATTTACCAAGAAGCTCTGCAATGGAGAGAGAACAAGGAAGCAGCTGGGATGAGCTAGGAGAACCTGCCGGATCAAGAAAGGATCCTGGGCATCTCCCCAACACTTCTCCCACAATGCCCTGCAGCTCAGCCACCTACAGAAGAAATGAAATCCCCCTGCTTCTTGATGCAAAGGCAGAGGGAGAGGCCTCAGGGAGAGGCTTAAAGGGGGTGCCCTGTCTTGGCAGGTCAGACAGGCACAAAGTCCCCTTGAGGCTACTGGAACTTTCCACCCTCCTCTCAGGCAGAGGCAAGCTCCTTCTCCTCAGGGGGTTCATTTCAATGTTAATGAGACTAAGAAGGTGGGCAAAGTTGTTTTCTTCTAAAAATTCCATTTCACCCTTCCTTGCTCTCTGAGCGTACCTCTCTGATTTAGATTCACTGTGTTTAATTAAAGTTGTGTTTGTTTTTTCCTCCTCCTTTGCTCTTTCCACTTCTTGCCAAATCCTCTCCCCCTCCCTCTACTTGAGCAGACTGTGTTCCTCACGCTGTCCCCCCAAAGCCCCAGCCCCGCTGGGTCTTGGAGGAAACCTGCGGAGGCGAATGTACTGGGGGCTTTTCTTTCTCTTCATTGCCATCTCCCATGAAAGGAACTCTTTGCACTGGGAACCCGTGGTAAGCCCTAGATTGTGCTTCAGATGTGTGTGCTCCTCATTTCAGCTAAACCTGAGAAACCAGGTAGGAAAAATTTGGATTGCCCGAAGACTAATCAGTGAGGAGAGGAGAGTTTGCCGATGGACAAGAGAAGGTTGGGACAGACACTGGGGGGAGATGGTCCCCTTGTGCTCTTCCCATCAGACAAGGATTCAGAACAGGTTTCCTTTAGACAAGCTCGCTCCTCTACTGCATTTAAAATACGATGTCATCAACAAAATGAAGACTGTAAAATTTTGTTAGAGTAGAGACCAGGGTTAGCTACCATTTACGTGCCAAATCCTGTGGAAGCACTTATGTACATCCAGTGACATTTTTACTGAAGTTTTATACTGTTTTACTTATTTTTAGCTATTTTTACATGTGAAGACATTACAGCTCAGAGAAGTTAAGTCTCGTGGAAGTCATGCTTGTGAACAGTAGAACTTAAATTTGAGCCTGGATTTGTCCAACCCCCGAATGACACATTTTCCCACTCCACCCAGAAAGGACCTCAAAGTTCACCTAGTTAGTCCTGAGCAACTCAGAATGTGCTGATTTTCCAGAGCCTACAACAGCCATGTAGAGGGGACAGAAGAGGAGTGCTGGCTGTGAGGCCTTTCACATTGGGAGACCCCAAAACTGGAGGAACGTGTGGAACGTGTACCAGCAAGTTCTAGTCAACTGGCTAATTGGAGCCCTTGGATTGACTTCCTAATATCGTCAGACATCTGCTTGGTGGAGTGCCTGGGCCTGGACTCAGTGCTTAGGTCTATGGTCTTTCTACCTCTCTGTGTTGCCCCTGACCTCTGCTGGGTTAACCGAGGCACCATGGCATTCAGTACTTTTTATACATGGGATGCTCAGATTGGAAAGAACTAGTACTCCTTGTCCAATCCCATCAATCTTTGTTTATCCTCAAGCTCGGGGCTGCCCAACAGAAATAGAATGCGAGCCACATATGTGATTTAAAATGTTTTTAAACGTAGCTCCGTTAGAGAAAGTAGAAACAAAGAAGGCAAATTAATTTCAATAGTATATTTTATTTAACTCAATATACCTAAAATACAAGCAAAATAAAAAAAATATAGAGAGTAATGAGATATTTCACATTCTTTTTTTTTTTTTAGATGTTTATTTGAGGAGGGGAGCGAGAGAACAAGAGCGCAAGAGCAGGGGAAGGAGAAGCGGACTCCCTGCTGAGCAGGGTGTCCAACATGGGGCTCAATCCCAAGATGGCAGGATCATGATCTGAGCCCAAGGCAGATGCTTAACTGACTGACCCACGCAGGTACCCCCACTTTGTGTGTGTGTGTGTGTGCTTAGTGCTCAAAATCCGCTGTGTACTTTTCACTGACCCCAGGCCTCAGTTCTGACCAGCCTATTGCAAGTGCTCTACAGTCACATGTGGCCAGTGGCTGCTGTACGTTAGACCACAGCTCGGACTCATGAGCTCTTCTGAAAGCAGGAGAGTTGATCCGGTTATAGGTTTTCTCCCCTGAGCAGAGCTTTCTGGTTTCTTGATTCTGAAGGGAAGATTTGGGGAAGCAGACAGGTGTGTCCACTTCGTCTCCTCATGTATCCCCTGCAGAAAGCATCACAGGGTTGATAGCAGCTTTCTCTAGCAATGATGAGCTGCCAGGGGACAGGATCTGGGTCCATGTCGACATGTGGCCCTAGGTGCAGAGAGCAATTTGGAAGGGGTTACAAACTGTGGCTCCTGAAAACACATCCTGTTTCTGTCGTGCATTTCTGTTGTGACAAAGATTGACTCAGTGTTTTCAATTCATGGAGGCAAGCTCAGCCCTTGGGAAACTGTGAAGCAGGAGCGGTTTGATTTCAGTATCCCTATTACCCCCTTAGCTTGCTTTTGTCCTTCAGTCCCCCGGGGCCCATACCTCAGTCCAGTGGAAGGCCCAGTTCCACTGTGCTCTCCTACCCAAGGGCCTTGAGGTTTCTTCTTTATGGCCATTAGGCTGGGTAGAAATACAAAATGCAGGCAGGGACCCCCTCTGCTATCACATCCAGTCTTATGTTGAGTTCTGGGTGGTTTGAGATTTTTGAGGAAACAGACTTTTGCTTGGTGTACAAAGATTGGGGTAAGTTGTGTAGATGAACTGTAGACAGGGAGGGGGGATATTGAAAAGATGTCATGGCTCTTGTAGAGATGACGATCAGCAGCCGAGTCTCCTGCCCTTTGTTTCCCTCTCTCTGGGCACTGAGACCTCATCATGACCACCTTTAGGGGAGGTATTCCTGGGACGGACTCTGAGACCAGCTCCCATCTTAGGGCAGGGATGAAAGAGAAGACCTGAGGCCAGTAATCCTTGGATTCATTGGTTTCTTTTGTTTGAATTTGTACCCAATTTTAATGATCCTGCTTGTTTTCTTGTGATACCCCCATTTCCTAGGATTCTGGATCCCTCCTTCATACTCTTGGTGCTTTGAAACATTCATATCTCATCCCTTAGACATATGGCCTCCTAAACTTCTGTCAAACTCTGCTTCAGATGGGAAGCTCATTTCTGGTCTTGCCTGGTCATTGATAAGATAAGAGAATTCCACTAAACCAGAAGAAAAAGCAGGGGTGTTTTATAAGTACTGGTGCATTGTAGACAGCTATATGGTCTGTGTTTTCTGTCTGAGGTGTGGGGAGGGGGGTAACTCCCTCTGTTACATTGTTAAGCCAATTTACAGAAGATGGCAACAGAGAAAATAGATTCGCTCTTTAGCTTTTGTGTCTACTGGTTCCTTCCAGTGTTGTGCTGCCCCAGGGGGAAGGTGCTTCCCCAGCCCCCAGACGGCATGGTAGCCAGCTCAGAAATGAAGCCAGCATGCTTGTTGGAATGACAGAAATCAGGACCTGGTGTACCCAACATGATGACTCAGTCACATTGTCGTGGAAGCAGCTTTAGAAGACGCCGTGCAACAACCGTCTACTTCGGCCTGGACTCCACCAGCTTTCTCCTTACCTCACGACCTACTCTGCCTCTCATCACACCTTCCACATACAATTGGCTTTGGCCGCTCTGGCCTCCTCACTGTTCCTCAACTCACCGAGCCTTTGCTGTTATTGCTCCCTTTCTCCGGAGGGGCCATCGCCTCCCACATTCATGAGGCTCACTTCCTTACTTTCAGTTTTCCTTCAAACGCCTGCTCCCTGGTGAGACTCTCCCAACCACTCTCCATTCTCTGTTCCAGGTTCACCGTTCCCATTCTGTTAGCCTGTCTTCATCGTCTTCGTGATATTATTGTTACGTGACACTAGCGCATGGTTTTATTTGCTTATTGCTTGTCCTTTCGCTGGAAAGTAAGTTCAAATAAGGTTGGGACTTTGTTTTATTCATTGCTGTGTAGAGCGTGGGACAGCCCATGGTACCTGGGAAATGAAAAATGAATGTTGAATGAAGAGCCAGATGAGTGAAGCATCTGGTCCCCGTTCTACCTATCCATGGCATTCTAGACAGAGTCTGGCTTCTCCTCAAATATTATTATGAACAGTAAGCTCAGCAACATTTATTGTTGAATAGTTCCCAACTGTTCTCAATATCTGCGTGTGGAAGGGTGGCCTGGTGGAAAAAACACCAGAATCTCTCTAATAAGACAAGCTTGGGACACGTGGGAACAAGCCTGAGAAGCAGCAGCGGGCTGTGAAGCTCTGAGTCACGTTGGGTCCCGCCATCACTTCCCATAGAATGTTGGAGAATTCATTTCATCTCTCTGGCCTCAGCCTTCTCTTCTGAATGACAGGATGGGATAGACATACTAGAAAGAGGGATCCTTGACCAGAATGGAAGGCTGCATATCTGCAGGAATCTGACAGAAGTAAAACAGTAATGTTGTTTAGCCTGAATAGTGGATCTTAAGAGTGTCTCAGCATGTGTGTGCATGTGTGTGTGTGTGTGTGTGTGTGTGTGTGTGTGTAAGCATATAGGTAGATAGACAGGCCATCTCTAACAAGCCTGAAAGATCCACTTGGCCTGGGGCTGCATCACCTGTTTCTTCCCTATTACTCTACACAGTCTGTGCAGAGACCTGGACCAGCTCAAAAGGTTGATAACTGACTTAATATAAGCCTAAGAATAACTGCTCATTTATGTAAAGCCTTTCTCAAAGGAGCTCTCGGCATTCTGCAGATAATGGACTTATTTATTCTTAGAGCACCTCTGTGAGGCAGTTGCAGGACAGGGGTGACCAGACTTGTGTAACAAATAATGTCAGGAACAGCATGAAGCAAAACCAGCCTATAAGTCTGAGGCCCTGGAGGACATGGGCTGGGCCCAAGGTCACCCAGGGAGTTAGGAATAGGACAAGCGTCCATGCTTCAATGAGGTGACTCGTTCTTTCCGGTACCTCTGTTCCCAAGGCCTGACGGCATGCCCCCTGGGCTGGCTCCAGCCATGTACATCCCAAGGCATGTTCTATGGGCTGCCAGAGGTGTTCTTATTAACCCATGGATGAGTAAGTTCCAAAAATATTAGGTTTCACAGAATTAAACAGGTTTCTGCACTGGAGGACTTTGTAGACACATCCGCAATTTATTTTGCTCATTGTTCATCTCCAAGAGGGCTCACCAAGTGTGCAGAGTTAGCCAAATTTACTTGTCCATGGAAACTTCCTTCCCCAGGATCTCATTGGATGAGTGAGAGGCTGATTTGTTAGTATCTGGGACTAGGACTTCCCTTGTGAAAGGAAATATCCGGATCTAGGGAAGGTGTTTCAAACCAGGTGCGGATGTGGGTGACTTGGTAAGTATGACTATTCCCGGATGCTGAGACATCGAGACGGAAAGCTCTTCTGTATGAGACAAAGGGAAAAATGAACTGTTTTTGTTCCTGGGGTGAGGGGAGGAGGAAAGAGAAGAGGAGAAGGAAGAAAATGGGTAATACAGAGAAGCCAGGGGCCGGATGGAGTCAAGATTCAGAGCAACTCCAGGGCGGTGGGAGAACCAAGGACATTTCATAAGGATGCTTACCGCCTCGCTGGAGCTGTTGGAGCTACAGTGTGGACCTCGCTCCATCATCTTCCCCTCCCATTTCTAGGGAAATCTACTAGGATCATGTATACTTTGTGGAGTGGTGTGTGTGTGTATGTGTGTGTGTGTGTGTGTGTGTGTGTGTGAAGGCACTGTGATAGAGCTTCATTCCATCCCCAAACTTTTGTGGACAAGGAACAGACAGCATTAACACACAGGAGCCTAGAGGCAGAGATGACCATGAGAGGTAAGCCTCCACATGACACTTTGAGAGGGTTGGGTCCTTGGAGTTCCCTAGGACCACAATTGTTGCAATGGATGTGGTGGAGATGAGCTGACTCCTGCTGCCGTCCTCTGCCGTGTCATCCTAGGGGCCTGCTTACTATCTCCATTTGTACCACAGTAGCTCAGGCATCTGGAGCCCCAGAGAACACATGTCCTCAGACAGTGATCCAATTTCCCCTTCAACGGTCTGTTCTCCAGACGGAACATACTTAATTCCTTCCACATGTCCCATATGACTAGTTATCAGACTTGTCACCATCCTGGTCACCCTTGTCTGGACACCCTCCAGGGTTTCAGCGTGGTGTGTGGGGTTTCACACAACACAACAAGTGTGGTCAGTCCACCGCCCAGTACAGTAGGGGCTCTCCTTCCTGTGATCTGGACCTTTTGCTTCTACTAAGGAAGCATAAATTTGACCCAGCATCATGTTTCCTTAGCAGCCACATTGTGTTCTTGGCTGCATTAAACTTGTGGTGCACTCAAACCCTTGTCAGGGTTAATTTTTTTATTTTACCTTGTCAGGTAATAAAGAAGTTTCCCCCATGTCGGGCCCAGCTGTTCTGATCGTAGGGTATTATGGCCACGTCAGGGAGAGGCGCTGTGTCTCATGTCGTGTCATAGAATGATGATGGTTTCTATCATGTTGTGATGGGGAGGGATGTCTTCAAATCCATGCCCATGGGCACAGGCACTGAAAGCTACCATGTGCCACTTTAAGGAGTGCTTGGGTGTAACGAAGCGGTAATTAATAGCGTCAGTCACGGGCAACGTTTCCCTTTCCTCCTTGCACGACGCAGCTTGTTTGTCAGAGCGTGCTGATGCTCTAGTGATAGGTGCTATGTAAACACATAGGTAGACAGAGGGAGAGCCTGGCAGACGGTGATCAGAGAGCAGTACAGAGACCCCCACTGCAAACATCCTTAACAGTCGTGACAGCCACCATGTATAAACAGAATTCACCTTAAACAGCTTTTAAGTGCTTCTGGGCTAGGAAGTAGGGATGGTGAGGGTGTCAAGGTCTTCAATTATATTAGCTGAGTTTCTGTCTTCTGTCAGAGTTGTGTTAAAAATCTGACGGAAGCGGTTCTGGAGGGGTCGGAAGCCCTCAGTGAGCCACGTATCCTTAGCCTGTGGCCTCGCAGGATGGTGGGCTCATGCGGGGAGGGGAGAGAGAAGGTGCTTCCTCTTCCCCTGTTCGCTAGCTGTGTGACCTTGAGCAGGCCAACGTTTCTGAGTCCCAGCTTCTTCCTCTCTAGAAGGGATTTTTCCAGAGGAGACGGGAGAGGTGTTGGGGAGGTAGAACCAGTTCCCTGATGCCCTCCAAGAGCCATAACTTAGTAACCCAGTATCAAAACGTCCCCTCTTAGTCAGGGGCTTGTTTGGAGAGAGAGTAGCCTGGTGACTCACACAGGCAGCATTCTGTGAGCCTCCTGGGGGGTCAGGCCTCAAGGTGGGGCCACGGGCTTTCACAGCAGGCAGTGATCCCACCTTCCCAAGCCCACAGAGGAGATCAGATCTGTGCATCCATAACCACAGTGCAAGGTGGAAGTGGGAAGCATTTTAAGAAGTCAACATAATGTGAGAAGGAAGAGTGTACTCTGAGGGGGGAAGGAGGGAGGGAGGAAGAGAGACCCAGAAGGGTTGGCATTTATACTGATTCTGAGGGAAGAGTAGGAAATGGGCAGAGGGGGTCCAGAGGGATTCCATTTTGGAAGAAGGAAACAAGTGTAACTCCCATTTGAAAGTAGGTCTGGCCTGATCTGATTCAACCCTTACTCCAGTTGTGATCACAAGAGAACACTGCAAAGCATTCCACATGCTAGGCATTGTGTGGCTTTGTTCTACAGAGACAGTGGTGAGGATCTGTGGTTCTGTTCCATCGTGTCCCCAGGGTGTGGGTAGGGAAGTCATGAGAGACAAGTTGAAAGTCATTTCCAGGAGGTTCGCCTTAGTTCTGCAGGTGAAAGGAGCCCTGAGGATTTTGGAGCTGGGCCCTGACATGGTCTAAGCAGAAGCTTTAGGGGACTGAGTCAGGCCACTGTGTCCGATATGAATGGAGAGTCCCCTCGAGGCTCTTTCCCTGTTTCCTAAGGGCCCTGGAACCGTATTTTAGTCTGAAATCATGGCTTCAGAGGCACCTGGGTGGCTCAGTGGGTTAAAGCCTCTGCCTTCAGCTCTGGTCATGATCCCAGGGTCCTGGGATCAAGCCCCAAGTCGGGCTCTCTGCTCAGTGGGGAGCCTGTTTCCCTGGCTCTCTCTCTGCCTGCCTCTCTGCCTACTGGTGATCTCTGACTGTCAAATAAATAAATAAAATGAAAAAAAAAAAAACCCACGTTATTTGAAATCATGGCTTCAAAGGTTTAGGGCATGGGAGACAAAAGCTGAAAGGAATCCACCTAAAGCTCCTTAAGTCTAGAGGAGGGAATGATTAAGTGATTGGTTACTCACTTAATTTGGTCATTCGCTCTGCAGACATTTAGGAAAGATGCAAAGGTGTCAGGCACAGTGCTAGGCACTGGGAAAGGAAAAATGAACAAGGTCTGTCCTTGTCCTACTCAGCCTCCAAGACTCAGCTGAAAGGGGCCCTCTTCAAGAAGTCTTTCCTCAAATGTCATCTGATGATCGCTTCTCCTCTCTCTCAAGGTAACTCCTAAAACGTTTCCCACATTCTCAACCAGCTTCCTTTCTCCACATGTGGAGTCAGCAGTCTACCTGAGTAGACGTGGGAGGCCATTTTGGAGCACTGCATGGAGTCTGATGTGAGTAGAGAGGACAGGCAGTCAGAGGAGACTTCCTGGAGGAAGTGAAATCTGAGCAGGATCTCCGAAGAGGGTCCTGGAGAGAAGAGGAGTAAGGAGGGGAGGAAGGACAAGAAGCAACTGGAGTTGTCACAGCAGAACACGTGAGGCAGGAAGTTGGGAGAGGTACAGCTGGATATGTGTGATCGGATCACAGAAGAACCATGTGCTGTGCTGAGGAGTTTAGACTTTATCTGATAAGTGACCAAGAGCCACTGATGTGTCTTAGTCTTTAGCAGAGGAATGGCGTAGTCAAATTAGAATTTTCTATGGATAATAGTAGCAAACACTGGTATTGTTCTGGGGACTGTTTTAAGGGCTCTGCAAATAATTCTCACGACAGCCTTGTAAGACAGGTGTTATTATCAGCCCCATTTTAGTGATGGGGAAACTGAGGCATAGAGCTTCAGTGGGTTGCCCAGGGCCACACAGATAATAAGAAGGCAGAGCTAGGATTTAAAACTAGGCATTCTGGCTCCAGAGTCCATGCCCTTACTCCATTGTGTTCTGAAATCCAGAGAGAAGTTCCAGGCAGCCGGACTAGAAGTGGGAGATCCACCTGGACATTGTTCAGAAGTCCCCGTGAGAGCTACTGATGTCCTTAACTAGCAGTAAGAGAATGGGGTGTAAGCCAGAAACGTTAGGGGGAAACCCGTTGGGTCTTCATGACTGCCATGGGGGAGAGAGGAGTCAGTGTTGAGCTAGCTCGGGGGCTGGTAAATATTTTAGAGTGTGGGGAGGGGGGAGGGTGGGAGGAAGGGATCCAGGACGGTGTGAGCGAAACACAAAGCAGGGGACACAGCGAGGCTGTACAACTCCTTCCTGGGCTGGCGGCCCCTGCCTGGGTGTCCTCTAGGCAGGTGTCCATGCAGCGGGCGATGGGAGTAATTCAGAACCAATGTGCAGTGCTCGACCCCCTCAGACCTGAGCTACTGCTAATAAAAGACATTTGCAAGGACAGCGTTAACAAGCAGTGGCTTTCCAGCTCCCCCTTCCCACCCCAAGCCTGGTGGTAATGAAAACACGTTTACATAAACACAGAGGTCATGGTCACACTACCACCCTCATGGTAAAGTGTTTCCGAATACTAATAGTTTTCATTTAATGCAAAATCCAGGGTGTATGGGAGAGCTTAAGGTGACCCGAAATACCACTCTAAATTGCACAACTTTATAAATAAAAAATCATTCTGCAGGCGAAATTACTCCAGTGCTCTTCAGCCTATGCTGGAGACAGGGAAACACAACGTCTGAAATTGTATCCGAACACAAGCCTGATTATACCAATTAGCCATTGGCCAAATGTCAAATCCTCGAGAACAACCTTGGTAAAGGGCCACTCCCTCAGCCACCAGCCCCCCACTGCCATAAACGTCTCACTGCGCACAGGTGGCAACCCTTTCGTGGGCGTTCACCCTGAGGGGAGTCTCTTGGACCACAGTCTCTGGCGGCCATTTTTGAGTCGTGGCTGTGGGCCAGGCGCTCGGCCTGGGCCTCTGTGAATACACAATGGTAGTTGTTCGGTTGGTGCCGATCACGACACGAACCAAAGCGTGGGGGTCTGAGAGACTGTGTCTGGTCTCTAAGTGTTTTTTAAACATCAAAAACTTTTTTTTTTTAAACCAGGAGAATCTCATGCACACCATCACCTTTACATGGAACCTTGATAAATAACACATAACAGAGGGAGCAGAACACCCCCTTCTCGCCCGATGGGCCCTGAGGCACACTAGGATTTCACGTCTTGAGTAGGATCTTCATTTTATAGAGTTGGAAGCTGAGACCCAGAAAGGTTAAGTGACCTTCCCAAGAGCACACGGCCATGTCCAAAGGCCATGTCCCAACAGCCTTCTCTAGAGGTGGTTCCAGCTGTGGCCACAGACACTCCCATGTCAGCCAGCAGCTTGGTGACATGAAATTTGCCCTGGACACATGACACTTACCAGCTCTGTGACCCCCTAACAAGTAGCTTCCTTCTCTCTCTCTCTTTCTTTCTTTTCTTTTTTTTTTTTTTTTTTTTTTTAGATTTATTTATTTATTTATTTGACAGAGATCACAAGTAGGCAGAGAGGCAGGCAGAGAGAGGGAGGGAAGCAGGCTCCCTGCTAAGCAGAGAACCCGATGTGGGGCTCGATCCCGGGACCCTGAGATCATGAGCTGAGCTGAAGGCAGAAGCTTTAACCCACTGAGCCACCCAGGCGCCCCTAGCTTCCTTCTCTTAGTCCTGGCTTTCTCATGAACACAATAGAAATAATAATCAGGTATGTTAAGAGCACCCCACAGAAGAAGTGAGGGTGCTTGATGAGGGACTGTATTTCTGGAGGTAATGATGGCTGTTTCAAGCAGGCCTGGGTGACGGCCCTATGGAGGCCCACAGTCTGTGCTCATGCAAAATGGAACCATGTGGGATTTTCCAGGAGTCTGACCGCCTGCTCGGCGTGGGAGGATAGGCTTTTTGGGGTTGGCAAAAAAAAAAAAAAAAATACTGCTGCATTTCAGCCCTTGCTCTGTGCCCATCTTTCTCGCTCCAACCGTGTGTCCCATCTGCCATCCATCTAGGCTACTGGGAAGGAGAAAAGGACTTTTCTTTACCCTCTGGCTCCTGGGCAGCATTCAAGAGTTATGGACTTTTGCTCCCCCAAGAAAGAAACATTATCCTCAGCCTTCAAGGGTGAGGATTCCTGCATGTAACAGGACTGAGTAATGGCTTTTCTCTGTCTCTCATACCGGAATTTAAGAGGACCCTAGAGCAGCTGAGTTTATTAGGACCCATAAGAACCGTCCTATAACCAGGACACCAGCAGCCATAAACCTCTACCTTGAAGTTTGCAACAAATCCTGAAATGGTGAACTAGGACGAGCTCTTGTCTCTGTCAGCAGAAAAAAATAAAATAAAATAAAGGGAGAAATGCAAACTCCAGCAGAAAAAGAGCGCCAAGGAGGGAAGGCAGGAAGAACAAGCAAGAACAATGACAAAGGTGAGGCTATTAATGATGGTGACAGTAAGAGTCGTAACATAAAGCAGGTGGTGTGTGGGAATATCTTCACAGGTGCCCTGAAGTCGCCTGCACGATAGGATGGGGCCCCTTGTTCCACGGGAAGAGGGAGGATGCCGTGAGAGAGGAAGACACACGCACACCCAGGGACATGCACGCACACAGCCTAATAGTGGGGAGGATAAGAATGTCCTTGGAGGAAAGCAAAACCCAGGTAAACAATAAAAGGCATTGAGGGCCTCTTGGGCCGCTCCCTCTGATGGAAGAGTCCTTGGGTGCAAGGTCTGAGGTGAATACTTTCCCCTCCCCCCGTCGGTGCTACTCAGAGGGCTACACTGACTTTCCCCTGAATACTGGGGGTTCCTTGGAGCTGCCACTGAGGCCTGGCCCTTGGTAGCAAAGGGCAGAACAAATGGGATTCCGTTTGGCCAGCATTTGCCCTTGTGTTAGTGCAGAGCTGGGAAACAGCTTAGAGGAGCAGGTCCTCATGGGATAGAGAATATTTCTGTCAACATCGTGAGGAAAACACACACGCAGTGGCCCCTCCTTTGCGGGGCCCGTCTTCAGCCCAAATCCCACTTCCCCACTTCCCAGACCCTGTTTGTCGGTTGTTAATGCAAAACCCATTGCTCCCTCCCGTCCTTGTGAACAGAACCCCATTGTCATTCAATGAAATAATGTCCCTACTTCATCGTCCAGGCTCTTTGGCAGCCTTCTGGGACAGTTTGGTCAGTGAGAGAAATGCTGAGTTTTGCTGGTGGGTTCTGGGAAAGCTTTTCCGGATACCAAGGATAACGAAGGCCCAAGTCATCCTTTCTCCGCAGTTCTTCCCTCGGATGTGGTCATGATGTCTGGAGCCACAGTAGCCATCTTGTGATCCAGGAGTCACAGAGAGGCAAAAGCCAATGCTCTAAAGATTATAAGGCAGACATTTAGAAAGCCAATCCAGCACCTCCCGCCTCTAGACTTCTGTTATGTGAGAAAAATAAACACTTCTTTGTTTAAGTCACTGTGAGTTGGGTGTTTTGTACTTGTAAAAACTCAGTCATAGCTGGTACATTCAGGTAGAAAGGACTTGGCACTTTTTTGTTTTCTTAACTTCCAACCTTCCTGCTCCCCTTTCTTGCTTGTGAGACCTAGCTGCCAAAGTATTAAATAACCCCAACATTCCTGATGGTGTGAAATGGAGTGTCCTGGGCTGGGCTGGGCTGGGCCAAACTGAGAACCCTGGGCCCTGGGCTGGCTGCAAGCCCTCTGCCCTGGTCCAGCGAGGGCCCAGCCGCCCTCTCCTCCTTCCTTGGCCTGCTTCTCCCTCCCACCCCCCAGGATCTCAGCTCTCTCTGGTCTACACTTTATGCTTGCTACTTCGACGCTGTCTCTGATCTAGAATGGGTTAACTCTTTTATTGATTTATTTTTCTTTTTGCGAGTGTGTAGGGAGGAAGAAGAGGAAAATAAATTATACATCTCCCAAGATACGATCTGTAGTTAATTCTTAATTAGGACTGACAGATGCTTCCCCCATAATCCTATTCCCAACATGTTCTATTTGCTTTGTTTGGTGCTGGAAGATATATTGTGACACAGTAATGACCTTTCTAAGCTTGTCCTGGAAGTGTTATTGGCATTCTAATGATTTATTGCATGTTCCAGTTGATTACGGGGCCATTTGTCAACATTTTATTTCTCTCTCCATAAACCTGTCTCCTGCGTCACAGACATTCACTGGCATGAAATTTAAACAAATACAGTATATAGCTCTTATTCAACTTCTGTTTGCACTTGGAGCCTTTGGAGCAAACCCATTTGGGCCAAGAGAGGGCTTTTTATGACCAGTGCTGCCATAGCTCTCCCAGGGCAGGAGGTGATCTCTGGGTGACAGGCTGGGGATGATTTCCTCTCTATTGATTTGCAATTCCTCGCATGGGGGATTTTTTTTTGACGCTGAGTCTGTCAGGCCAGTTTCCCAGTTACTTCTGTGGACAGGTTCCCAAGCTGTCATTTTGGGCTCGTTGGGGTTCCGAAAGGCTTGTTTGGAAAAGGAAGTGTTGGCTTGTCTTAACCAGTCAGTCCAGCAGACTTACCTCTTAGCTCCTTTCAACCACAGACTCACCACACGGGTGACAGGACTGAGCACGCCCAAGGGACATTCAGAGAGAACATGAGTCACGCCATCACCCCACAAAGGCTTGAGCTGTTCCCAACTCCCTGGGTGACCTTGGGCCCAGCCCATGTCCTCCAGGGCCTCAGACTTATAGGCTGGTTTTGCTTCATGCTGTTCTTGATATTATTGACTATGTGATCTGGTCACCCCTGTCCTGTAACTGCCTCACAGAGGTGCTCTAAGGATAAATAAGTCCATTATCTGCAGAATGCCGAGAGCTCCTTTGAGAAAGGCTTTACATAAATGCGCAGTTATTCTTGGGCGTATATTAAGTCAGTTATCAACATTTGGAGCTGGTCTGTGACACGTGGTGGGGTCATGGGACAGAAACAGAAGATGTTCCCATTCCGTTTCCCTTTGAGGAGGCATCCTTGTTCACCTGGATGCCTTCACCCACACAAGCACACTCATACTCACTCTCACACACACGTGTATGCCTGTCGGAGAGCACATGTTATAAAGCTTCAGTCTAAACAGTGTCAGGGCTGCCCTTCCCTCAGATTCCTGCATCTGGGAGGCTTTTATCCTGGGCCATAGTGTTGCCTCTCGTAAGGGGTGTGGTGAGGCCAGGGTGCACTGGCTGTGTTTCTGTGTGGTGTAGACACAGCCACATGTGTTTCCCACGGGCATCTCACAATTACCAAGTTGATAACTGAACTTGTAATTAGTTTTCGTGCTTTAGTTCCCTGAAAGCTGCTTTCTCTTGAATTATATCCCTCACTGAACGGTGTGAACATCTGTCCGGTGGCCCACTTAGAAACGTGAGATGCAGCCTTGCCTGTATCCTTTCCTCCATCTTTCTGAAGCCCTGTTGGATTCTGGGTTCTCTGTATTTATTGGCTCCAACCCCTCCTCACCATCACATCTGTTCTCAGATCCTCATCTTCTCTCTCTTAGACCATGACAACAGGCTCTTCATGAGTTGGGGTAGTGTTTGCAATGACAGACACCCGGTCTTGCTGTGTCACACAGTCAGAATGCTTACTGGAAGGGTATATGGTGACACTAGTGAGAAGCTATGGAGTCTGGACCAGAAAGTCACTAGGAGTCAAGAGATCTCCAGAGATCAAGCAGCTGGATCCCCAGTTAGGTCACTGTTCCAGGGATCTAGTTCGTGTAACAAATTACTCAAAGCTTAGTGTCTTAAATGACAACATTTGTTCTGTTCATGAATCAGCAATTTGGGCAGCTTGGAGGGGACAGCTTATGACTCTGGTGTCCTCTGGGATGTAGAAGGGTAGGGCCCAGGGATCGCCTAAAGACTCCCTCACTCGCATGTCTGCTGGCCAACACTGGCTGTCAGCTGAAACCTCGGCTGGGATGTTTGCTGGGACACCAACACAGGTCTCCTCCATATTGTCTGGGTTTTTCCTTGCAACTTGGTGGTTGGGTTCTGAGGGCAAGCTTCTCTAGAAAGAGCGAGCCAGATGGAGGCCATTTCCTGTTTTATGCCAGTGTCTCTGAAGTCCTTTCGTGTTACTTCCATTGTTTCCATCCTGGAGAGGGAATAGACTCCATCTCCTTAAGGAGAGTGGCGAGACTCTAGAAAAGCTTGTGGGATCTAGAAGATGGCTGTGACCATTTCTGGAAAATACAATGTGTCCTATTCTGTGAAAAGTCTGGTTTTATTTCCTTCTCAAACCGCGAAGTTCCTAGAGGCAACTTTGTGCCAGATGGGCTGTGCAGGTCACGGGTCTGGTGTTGGCTGCTCCAGAGCGGGGAGATGGAGAATCTTGCCCTTTGGGAACAGAAGAGGGAATTGTCTTCCCCCCAATCTATACAAAATAGTGGGGACTTCCCCCCCAAAAGGAAACCAGGGTGCCAGTAGGAAGGTGGTGAGGGGGATGTGGAGGAAAGTACTGAATTCTAGAAAGACAAAAAACAACCAAATGTCTTTTACAGCCTGACTGCAGACTTATCCTTCCACCTCTACTTATGTCTTTACAACCTTGATGCCATTGTGATAAAATTCTATTGGGATCATGTGACTTTCATGCCCCAAATCCTCTGATGGGTCCCTGCAGTTTCGGAATCAGCCTTAAACTCTTTAGCCTGGCATAGTAGACATGATGGGCCTGGCCCTGACCTGTCTTGCCATGGGCCTTGTGGCCACAGCCCACACAGTCTTTGACCCACCATGCCACTTTCTGACCCTTTCCTGTATTTGCTATACTCTCAATGGTCTCTCCATTTTTGTGCTTGCAAATCTGTAGATTCTTCTGCATCAATATCCTTCTCCTCCATCCTTGTGCCCCAAGCTAGTTTTTATTCGCTGACGTGAGTCTTTGTCAAGAGTCACCATTGAGAAGCCTTTGGAGTTGCTTCTCTGTGAGCCCCGGCTGAGTCGTGGTCCCCTTATGTGTTCCCACAGCACTTCACACTTCTACTGCATGCTAACCTCTGCATTTTTGGTCAGTTCCCTCCATTAGAGAGTGGGACCCCTGAGGCAGGGATACTGTTTTGGTTATCTCTGAATCCCTCAGAGCTTAGGATGCTGCTGGCCACGTAAGGGTTGCCCAGGAAGCGCCAACTGAATGGCGGCGGTGTCCAGTGGCCCAGATTCCGTGTTCTAGGATGACTGCCTCAGGCGGGGTGTCAGGGAGAGAGAACACTTACGCAGCTGAGTGTTGAAAAGCCAGATGAGAACAGTTCCTCACCAATGGCATGGGCCCCGTGGGGCTGGAGAGGAAATCAGTGTCACCCGCATTTCTGAGCCACACGGACATTGATGCTGGGGGCTTATGGGTTGGTCATAATTTGAGTCTGAGCGAGGCAAGGAAGTCTATAGGCACATGATACAGTCCTTGACCGCTGGGACGTTCAACATCATCCCAAGAGAAATGAACACTTACAACTGCAGAGAGAAGCAAACCCATGTCACAAACAAGGAAATAGTTGATTTTTCCACATGTCTTTCTATTGTAAGTGCTCTCTCCTTATGATGGGGCAAAAGGTGGAGAAAAGCAGGAGAGGTTAAGGTGGATAGGGAGAATGGAGATGCAGTTGGTGACGGAAGGACAGAGAGCCAGCCTGCTCCTCTTGTGTACAGACCTGAGGTGGGATGAGGCCTAGAGAACGTCAGCTTGGGGGCAGACAAAGAGGGAGAGATGAGCAGCACTTTCACTCTCTTTCTGGGGACTCATTTCTCAACCAGTGCTGGAGCCCCAGTGCGAATGCACTGGCTCATCAAGGATGCCGAGGGCACCCAGGCCCCGCTGTGGGGGATCCCTGCCCCCAGCTCGGTGAGGGCGGTAGCCCAGCTTGAACTCTAGCCCTGGGCCAAAGAGGACAGATGGAGCGAGGAGAGGGGCGTCCCTGAGAGACTTGGAGGCTGAGGAGCTCCCAATCCCAGTGCGAGCTGCGTGTAACGTATGGCTTAATTTCCTCTCAAATTAGACACTTGATAAAAAAAGTTATTATATCTGTCAAATTGCCAGGGCATTTTATGGGTGTGATAAACTAAGAACCACTGCTTTACAAACCTTGATGGGATGTTTCAGTACCTGGAAAACAATTTTATGGCCGCCCAGGCTACTAACAAATTGCAAATACTGATTAAGCCATAAAGTTACAACAACATTAAAATATAATGAGAGGTTATTGCGCGCGGGCAAGCTCTTCCCCCAGCAGCCACAGCTGCACTCAGCCGGCGAGGCGGGCTGACGCTTTCTCTGGCAGAATGAGGTGTTTTGGGCCGCAGTGGTCCCTTCGGGGCCAGGCCTGAGCTCTCTGGGGGTGGTCTGGGCAGTATTTCCTCCAGGACAGAACAGAGAGCAGGGAGAAGCTGCCCTTGGAGTGGGCTGGGGGCCTTAGACATGGCTCTGAATGCTGCACTTCTTGGGAACGCAGGACACAAGACTGGCCAGAGGAGGGCGTTGTGTCTGGCCCTCGCACCACAGGGTGTCGGCGACCCCTCTTTCTGGCAGCGTGAACCCCCTCTCTACCCTTTGTTCTTGACCCTGATGGAGAGTCTCCCTGCCATGTGGGGAAATCCCCCCACTCTGCGCGCCAGGCAAATCAAGCGGTCAGTGTGTCGTGTTCACCAAGGGTAGGTGCCGTGGGACGCCCCAGGTAGCAAATACGACCAAGCGTCTTGTGAGGAAGGGGGACCTACACAAAAAGATGAAAATACAGCCCAGAATTTCCTACGAGCTGGTCAAGCCATCACACAAAGTGCCGCTGCAGGGGAAGACAAGTTGACGTTCCCACTGGCTCTCCTTGCCTCTCCACGCTTCAGCCAGGCTGAGATTTTCTTGAGATCTCTGTCTGTCACCCAAGGAAGCGACAACTCTTGTTTGGATCACTGGTCCATACCTTCAGCTAAAAGAGAATGTCAGTCAAGGCCCAGCGTCCCGAGTTTTGGTGGGGTTTCTGCTTGCCTCTCTCTGCCCTGGATGCTTTGCACTGCCCCGCCGGTGCCTCAATTTCTTTCTCCATCCTTCCTTCCAGGGAGGACGGTGTTTGTGTGGTTCCTTTAATCCTAGAGACTTAGCTCTGCTCCTCACTGCAGAGGCTGGCAGCTTCTCACAAGTGGCGGGTTGATTCTTCATGGAGGGGATCCCCTACCAAGCAGAGATCACAGGCGTCATAACAGCCCTGACGTGCCCGCATTTGATCCGGGGAGACCCGGATGTGGATGTGTGACTTCCGGTACCAGGGGTGGTAGGTTCCATTAAACACTTCTGGGGAACTGGTATAAAGAGTGGATAATGGCAGTATTTGTTCCACGTGGAGGTCTGAGAGGGGACTCTCTAGTCGGGGAGATGGGATCATGTGTCCTGACTTGGGACTTACCCCCTGAGTGACCTAGGGTAGGTTGAGGAGCATCTTTATGCTTTAGTTTTCTCTTTTTTAAAAAAACTATATATATATATGTGTATCATATTATATTTCTATTACATTTATTGTTTGTGTATTATTTTATATTTCTCTTCATTTACATTATCTACTTCTAGAGTTGTTGAGAGGATTGAGTGAGTGAATATGGGCCCTAGAATGGGGCCTGGCACACGGTAAACTCTCAATTAATGCTGGTATTGCTATTTATTGAGTGTCTGGAATGTGTTAGACTCCCTCTTCATAATTCCCATGAATTATTTCCCTAATATTTATAATATTTATAGTAAATACCAAATAAATCTTGTCAACTCTATTTTGTAAATGCAGAAAGGGAGGCCTTTGGTTATAGCTTGTGAACTAAGCCCTGGAGTGGATACCTGAGGAAATGGGGAGAAGACTCACACCCACCCTGCACCGTAGGCCACTGGTCCACGGCATCCAAACTTGGGCTCCATCGGCCCTCAGTTCCAGGAGAAGCTCCAGCTTCTGGGTCCCTCACATGTGTGTGATCATAGCCACCTGTGGTGGCACCTTATGAAAGAATGTCCCCACACCTTGGAGCCACCTCCCAGGTGTCTTACAATGAACAATGATTCTGTTAGGAAGGAGCTTGGAATGGAAGCAATGGTAGGAGGTGACAGGCAGCCCACCTTTTTGACTGTATTTGTATGAGGGGATGAGCTGGTTTGAGGGACAGTGGCAAGCTGGAGGGACAATGTCACCTATGGAATAAATGACATGTTTTGCTCTTTTAGGGTATGGTGTCTAAGTATGCAGCAGAGAGAACAGCAGTACTCAGAGACTACTTATTCACTCATTCCTCCTTATTAATAATTTATTCCTCTAAATTTAACAGTTCATAACTACCTGTGAAATAGCATCCCTATATCACTGAATAGCACTACATAGCATGCCTATATCAGAAGGGGTGTGTGTTCTCAAGGCTGTTCAAAATAATGAACTATTGTAATGTCAATACCTATAGGGTATGTCAAAAACTATAACAAAGGGAGATAACAAAGGATAACACTTACCCTATAACAAAGGGTAATAGGATAACACTTACCCTATAACAAAGGGTAAGTGGGAGAAAAGATGACCCCAAGTCAGCTGGAGAAGGTTCTAGTCTGAGGCTGGGCTGAACTTCCTGGATTAGAGAGAATCAGGACCATCATTCCAGTTTCTTTCCTCTTCTCTTAATGTTACTACTCCTTGGGCATTCCTTACCAAGATAAGGAGACAGCCCAAGTGTTCATCGATAGATGAATGGAAAAAGAAGTGGTATGTATAAACAATACTACTCAGCCATGAAAAGAATGAAATCTTGCCATTGCAATGACATGGATGGAGCTAGAGAGTATAATGGTAAGTGAAGTAAATCAGAGAAAGAGAGATACCATATAATTTTGCTTATATGTGAAATTTAAGACACAGAACAAATGAACAAATTAAAAAAAGACAAACAAGGAAACAGACTCAACTACAGAGAACAAATTGGTGGTTGTCAGAGGGGAGAGGGGTGGGGATGGGTGAAATAGGTGATGGGGATTAAGAGTGCGCTTGTCGTGATGAACACTGAGAAATGTATAGAATTGTTCAATCACTGTAGTGTGCATCTGAAACTAATATAACTCTGTGTGTTAATTATACTTGGATAAAAAGAATAAAAAGCAAAAGAATACCGCTCCTTGGGCCTAGGCTGTGAAAATATTCATGACGGTAACTGTGGAGCACATCACCAAAGGGCACAACAGCCCCACAAGGCAGCTATTGTTAGTTGCATTTGACAAATTAAGAGACTGTAATGCAGAGAAGTGATGTCATTTGCCCCATGTTTCTGGTTCACTGTTGGTTCTCAGCTCGGTAGAATGTGACTCCCACGTGAGCAGGGAGGTAGAATGTGACTCCCACGTGAGCAGGGACCTCTGTGTCATTTGAGTTGCTCTTCGCTGGCAGATTGCCAGCCCCCAGAAAAGTCCCTGGTACATGGTGGTCACGGATAAATGTCTTGAATATGTGAATAAAACGCAGATCCTTTTCGGTTCCAACACATATGGGCTTTTACCATCTCACTGGCTCCTGATGAAGTACGTTGGCTTGGAATGAGTTTCTGTGGGAGAGAACGTCACACTCCCTGAGTCTTTTTCCCCCTAATCCAGGCACAAGGTTTGAGTGACTCCTGTCCACACAAAGCACACACAGCTGGAACATCTCCAAGATGCTCAGGGACTGGAAATGTTGTGGGTGGGGGGTGCGTGAGGGTGTGCTTGTGGAGGTGGGAGAAGGTTAGCATCAGAAAATCTTTTGCATCATAGCTGACCAAGCTGAGAGCAATCTTATAGCCATTTTTCCTCATCACACAGGGGCCCCGTTGTGGCCCAGCTGGAATCAGACACAAACAAAGTAGCCTTCTCCATGCCAACAAGAGTGGAAATAAGATGTGTCAGCAAGACAAAACCTCTCCTTGAGGCTCCTCTGTGGTGCCTATTAGAAGTGAAGTCAAGAGACTGCGGGTGGCGGTGGAGAGCCTGTGGTTAAGAAAGGGGGAATATTAGCGCCAACACACTGGGCCATAATAGAAAATGTCATCTCTTTCAATTCCTTTGAAATAGTCACCTACCTGTGGTACGTTCTCTGATATTGCTGCCCTGTTCTTAGCTGGGTCACTTCTTCTCCCGGGACCTTGAGAGAGGACAGAGATGGGGATAATGGAGGAGAAGGCAGGATGGGACATTGGTCTCCATGTCTGCCATATTCTAGAAGTCGGGCTGTGCCTCTCTGCTTCCAGTCACGGTGGTCCTGCCAGTCTTAGGGATCGATGCCCTCACATTTGTCCTCATTCTCTTGGCCACTGCAAATAGGTGTGCAATTCCTCTGGTAGGAGTGGGGATGCTAAACAGCTGTTCTATCCTGGAGGTGTCCGCTGGTCAGCCATGATGAATGCCTCCGGATATTGCTTAGGAATTGCATTAATGTATAGGTCATCACCTTTTGCTTTAACCCACACATTTGTCTCCAGCACTGGGTGGCTTAACCTGCATCCCTGGGCCCGACACAAGGCAAGAGCATGGGTGCTCCCCTGGGCAGCTGATACGGGACGTGGTAATGGAATAGTCATGACGAGAGTCCATGACACAGTCCATGTTGCCACCTGCAATGCCAGGCACTCTGGTTGTCTCTTTCAAATACCAAGTCTCTCATTTTCACTCTTTGGCTGGGCTTCCATTTGCTCTACCTGATGAGAGACTTCAAAGCTTCATGATAGAGCTTGTTAGAGTGGTGCGTTGTGTTTTTGATTTGTCCACATTCCCCCCCCCCACCTCCAAGATTTTTGTCTCCCCCTTGTCCTTCCTCCTAACTTCTCTCCACATGCAGGCACTCCCAGCCTCGGCCAATCCCTCTGAAGGGTGAGGTAGGAAAATCACATGGATGTGTTTTTCTGTCACTCTCTCACTTTCTCCACCTTCACACCAAGCTGTGTGCTTATGTCCTTTGGGCCCGTGATGTTTCCAGCAACCCTTGGTATTTGGGGTCAGTCAGCCCACCCCACCCTCTCTACAGGTCCCACTTCCATTGCCTTGGTCTCCTCTGGTCTGGGAGTGGACCTCTTTTGCCCTTATCCAACGTGTCCCATGGGATCAGCCTGAAACAGATAGCTCAGCAGTTCTGAGGGAAGAAGTCGGGGGCAGGCGTCAGGAGTACTGGGACTTCTATGTTCCATCAGTGTGTCTGTTGACCCGAGGTGGTAGAGATGTTGTCCTCATTTTACCTATGATAAGAATGAGGCTCACAGACCCTAAATGACTGGCCCAAGAGATTACAGCTAAACTTACCACACAGATGAGCTTCCACCTACGTCTGTCTGGTTCCAGGCTCTTTCCACGAGGGTAACTTGGCTCTTACCGGAGAGGATATTATCAGCCTGGATTCTGAGAAACTGGCCGAAAGGCTTAGGCAATCTGTCCCTCTAGAAACTTGTGGAATACTACTACTACTGAAGAATTAGTCTGGCAATAGCTATTGTATTAGCAGTAGAAGTGAATAAATGCTGAGTTCTTACTAATCTTTTTTTTCTTTTTAAGATTTTATTATTTATTTATTTATTTATTTGTCACAGAGAGTAGGCAAGGGTGAGAGAGAGCGAGCAGCAGGCAGAGGGAGAAGCAGGCTCTCTACTGAGCAAGGAGCCGGATGTGGGACTCAATCCCAGGACCCTGGGATCATGACCTGAGCTGAAGCCAGCGTCTTAAACAACTGAGCCACCCAGTTGTCCTGCGTTCTTACTAACCTTGTTGAATTCACCTTACATGTATCCATTCTTGAATCCTTATAACTCTCCTCCCCAAATTTGTCTCCATTCTCTGGATGAGGAAACTTAACCCTTCTTAACTGGAAAGGTTAAGATAACAGCCATCCAGTGGTACCAACTACCAACAGGATAATGAGCACTGTGGTATTTCTGAAATACACCCAAACTTACAAACATTCAGAAGGCCTCCCAAATCCAAGAAAAAAAAAACAACCAACCAACCAACCAAACAAACAAAAATCCTAAACTGGTCAGGACAATAAGGAGAAAGGGAATGAAGCCTGGGAGAAAGAGTGCGGAGCACAGCCTAATAATGATAATAATAATGATAATAATAATAATAGCATCCTATGAAAATAGCAATATACATTTAACGATGCCCCCAATGCTCAAAACCAGTTGCTGTTTTAAGTGTGCCAAAGTGTATTTCCTCTTGAAACAGTGTGATGCGAATGCATTCCTGTGGGTTTGGCCACATAGGAAGTGACCCCTGACCTGGGGAGGTGTTTCCTGGGCTCGCTGCAGTTTGCATTGTCTGTCTCGGGCAGGGCAGTGTCTGGGGCTCTGGAAACAGTACCTTATCAGCGCTTTATGAAGTGGGGCCTAACAGATGCTTTTGGATGAAGGCACACTCACTTTCTTGAATAGTTTGGTCCTTAATGACAAAATAGAGGATAAGAAAGTTGGGATGCCCTTGCAGAACGGACTAGCGGGGCTGTACAGAATGGTGTCGTTGTTTCTTTGGACCCCAAACCAACACATGGGGCCTGAGGCTGGCCGTCAGTTGGCTTGGATTTGAGTTCCCTCCTCTATTGCCAGGTATCCATGTGACCTGGGATAAGTTGTTTATCTTCTGGCTGGCCTTCGTTTTCTCATCTATAATATTAGAGGTTTGGGTTAAAAGATTTTTAAGAGCCTTTCCTGATTTTGCTTTCCACTGTTCGGCTTCGTTCAGGGACTCCTCACTTTGGCTTATGTGGGTCTCCCATCTGCTTCTGTATTTGTCCCCTAATCCACATTCTGTCTTCCATGCCTTCAGCGTGGTCTTTGTAAGTAAGTAAAGTAAGTAAGTAAGTAAGTAAACTTTAATTATGTTACTTTCTTACCTAAAACCTTCATACCTATGGGATAAGACAGAAGTTGCCATGGATATAAATAAAGACATAAAGAACATATAGAACAGAGTGATGTGTGATTTCCCAGGTATATATGTAATCATGTTACCCACAAAACCAAGGTGCTCATTCCTCACAAAGTGCAGTGAAACACCTACAAAAACTAAACTTTATAATCGTGACTTCCCCAAAGTGGAAAGTTTATTGCCCACGTTCTTTGACCATGATGCATAAATGCATTGAAAGTGGAATTTACTGAAAAAATGATACTCCCCAAACACTTCTCAAATTCACGATTAAAAAAAAAAAAGCTCCAAAACTTAAAACAGCTTTTTAAAAAGTACCTGGTAGGTCAGAAAGGAAATCAAAATAGGAATTATAGATTATTGAAAATTATTAAAATTCTGAAACCCTGCATATCAAAAATTATGGAATGAAGAATAAATTCTTTAAAGATGAATCATATCCTTAAATAACTTCATGAATAAGAAAAATTGGAAAGTAAATGATGTAATAATTGCATTCAATGAGTAAAAGAAATAAAAATTAAAATAAAACTAAGGAGAGTAAGAGGAAAGAATTATCAAAGATAAAAACAGAAACAAATGAATTAGAAGGAAAAAAAAGTAGGTTCTTAAAGTGCCAAAAAAGAAAAAAAAAAGGAGGAAAGATTAAACTTTGGCAAGAATGACCCTCCCAAAATAATAATAATAATAATAATAATAACCCAGTGACACATCACATGTGATATAAAACTTAGAACAACACAAATTTATTCTCTTAAGTTCTGAAGGCCAGAAGTCTGAAATCAGTTTCATTGAGCCACAGTCAATGTGGTGGAAGGGCGGGCTCCTTTTGGAGGCTGTATGGGGGAACCTGTTTCCTTGCTTTTTCTAGATGCCCAAGGCCCCTGCATTCTTTGTCGCCAGACCTCTTCCTGGCATCATGCCAATCTCTTGCTTTTGTCATATTTCCTACTTCTTCCTTTAATCTTCTGTCTTCCTTTTATAAGGACTTCTTTAATTACAGATGAAATTCACTTGGATAATCCAAGAGTATCTCCCCATTTCAAGATCCTTAACTGAATCACATCTGTAAGTCCCTTTTGCCATATTAGGTAGCATTCACAGTTTCTGGGGATTAGGACATGGATTTCTTTTGAAGTGATATTATTCAGCCAACTATATTCCATAATCACAAATATTTTCAAGTAAGTATTAAAAATGGGAAGGAAATATTATATGCAATATGATTCCAAAAATTCTGGCAATCTAAATATAATCGTTTTCCTCACCACGGGAAATGGAAAATGTTCAAAATTGACTCAAGGATATGTAAAAAATAAAACAATAAATAGTCTGTTTCATTAGAGGCTCAGAAAAAAGTTACCAGGTCTATATAGTTTTGTGGGCAAGTCCTATCATGTCTGTAGTGAAAAGATAACATCCAGATCTCATAAATTTCTCCAGAGCATAAAAAATATGGAATATCTGCAATTTTTGACTCCATTTTTGAAAAACTTCCTTTTTTGACTCTGATAATGAAAGTCAACAAAGTCTCTCAAACAAAAAAAAATATAGAATAATCTCCCTTGTTTAGAGATGTAAAATTGCTGAGAAAAATATCAATAAATCCAACGCAGTAACTTATTAAAGGAAAGTAGGCATATCCCAGGAGATTTTTTCCTAAGAATGATTATGAAAACTTGTTTCAACATTAGGAAATTTATTAATGTAATCTTTTAATACAACATAATTTGTTACCTAAATAAGTTAAAAGGGGAAAACAGACATGATGATCTTGTTAGGGTCTAAAATGGCATTTCACGAAATTTAATATCCAGAAATGAAAATAGTCGTTTAGAAGAGTTTAGTAGGTTAAAAATAGAATGAAATTTTTTAACACAAAAAAGTATCAGAAACCAATACTAAACCTCATAGTAAACAGTAAAATAGCTGAAATAAATCCACACTTCTTTCCAATATTGTTCTCATTGTGATGCATTGATATCTAGACAAAGAAGTAATACAAGAAGAGTAAGTAAGATATAAATATTGGAAAGTGAGAGCCAAAAAAGTTCATTATTAAATACAGCAGATTGTGAACCTAGAAAATCTAAGTTAATCAAATGAGAATCTACTAGATAAGAGAGCTCAGTAAATTGGTTGATCTAAGACAAAATTCAATAGTTTTCCTATGTATTAACAATAATCAGCTGGAGTCTAAGAATGAGAAAGAATATCCTATTCACAAATGCAACAAGTTGCTAAAAATTAATAATAATGTAAGATATGGAAAACTATGAAATGCTATTGAAGGAGCTAAAAAAAACTGGAAAAATTGAGAAACGTGCCATATTCTTGCTGGAAATATTCGTTCTTATAAATATGTCTTTATCTTGGGTTAACCTATAAATTTATGGAATGCCATTCAAAATCTCAGTGGGATATTTTTGAATTTTACAAATTGATTCTAAAGTTCATCTTAAAGAGTGAATATATAAAAATAGTTAAATCTTGGAAAAGAGGAGAATACTGATGGTAAGATTTGCTTTGCTATCTATCAAAAGTGCTATGAAGTTATAGTAATTAAATATTTTATTGGCACAGAAATTGATAAATTAATTTGCCAAAGTTAATTCCAGAGGGATTTGGATTTAAATCCTAATATAAAGTATAAGAAAATGTTCTTTAACTAACTTGGTGTAGGAGCAGATCTTTCTGAATATCTGCTGAAGAATTACATCAAGGCTGGAAAACTTTATGATTGACAGATTTGGTTACCCAATAATTGTATAATTTTTCAAATCAAAAGATAACATTAACAAAGTTAATAGGCAAATAACAAATGGAAAACATACTATGTATGTTAGGCAAAGATTTAACAATCATAATATACAAAGAACTCTAACACATTAGTAAGAAAAAGAAAGTTGGTAGCAAAATGATGCTAAGTAATGGTTCACAGAAAAAGAAATTCAAGTATCTAACAAGTGTAAGAGAAGATCTTATAAACGTCTACCAGGTTTTTTTTTTTTTTAAAGATTTATTTGTTTATTTGAAAGAGAGAGAGAGGGAGAGAACACATGAATGTAGGGGGGCAGCATAGGGAGGGACAGAAGGAGAGGGAAGGAGAATCCTCAAGCAGAGGAGCCTGATCTGGGCTCAGTCCTAGGACTCTGAGATCATGATCTGAGTTGAAATCAAGAGTCCAACGCTTAACCGACTGAGCCGCCCAGGTGCCCCCCAGGTGTCCCCCAGTTTTGTTTTAATACATCATGACTGATTCAAATCTTGCTAGATTAACATCAGGGATTAGCAGATCTGCATCTAGCAGTTTATGGGCTGAAGGCAAGAGTATAAGTAGATGACTACATATTTCAAGGTATAAAAGGTACAAGTTAAATGAACTATTAAAAATATTGTCTTCCTGCTTTGATTTATATACCTTTAAACATGGGTTAAATGGCAGTTTATCTGGCTGAAGATTGACAAATATCAAAGATGATTAAATTTAATTGCTATTGTGTATGTCTCAGTGCTAAAAGGGCCAGTGGTTTTTGGGTGAGTGATTAAAAAAAGACATTCTTAATTTATAATAATTATTAATTTATCATTATGTTTATTTTTCTGGTCCTTATTTTGGTGAAATCACTAATTATACTTTCATAAGTGAGATTTTTCACACCATTTGTGTTGTATTGACAATGCCAAAACAGACAATCTCTGAGTTACTGTACTTTTTATGTAGATTTTTACTCATTTCAGTTTGGAGAAATTTTGCATGGTGGAGGCAGTAGCGACCAGAATTGTCAACACAAGTCTTAAAACAATGCATAGATTCAGAAATAAATGTGAATTTTATATATCCTATTCAAACACTGAAGTAGGTCACATAGGATAAATTATCCTTAGTTCAGAAACTATTCCAGAGCATATCGTTTTCATTATAGAAATTGGTATCTTTTCCATCTTGATTTTCACTGTCTTTTAAAGATTTTATTTATTTATTTGTCAGAGAGAGCGAGTGTGCACAAGCAGGGAGAGTGGCAGGCAGAGGGAGAAGTAGGGTCCCTGCTGAGCAGGGAGCCTGATGTGGGGCTTAGGTCCCAGGACTCTGGGATCGTGACCTGAGCAGAAGGCAGAAGGTTAACCAACTGAACCACCCAGGTGTCCCAATTTTCACTGTCTTTTAAAGCAATATTTAGATCCACTCAGAAATGTGAAGAGGTGGTATCATGGTTTACCCATTTAACTTTAGATAGAGATGCAGTGTATATAAATGTAAAGTAATAGAGATTGTTTAGTAATGCAAAATATACCTCAGTGACTACATGCAGCTCTAATAAATACCATGGCACTTCATGAATACCTCTGGAACATGGATTAGAACAAGAAAGGAAATAAGAAAATGGACACATGCCTCTACTGATCAGCAGTACTTTATTATGCAAGAATCTGTCACATTTATATTTTTTGGGAGGATAGGACTGGTTCATTGTTTTCATCCTTACTTCTACCTAAGCCCTTCTGTCTCTCAAATCACCTCTATGCTCTAACGCAGTGTTGATCTCTGATATCAGCAGTAGTCCAACCCACGAACTCTTGTGGCATTTAGACACAACTTGTATTTGGAAGACAAGAGATGGAGACAAACTTACCTGAGGCCTGAATAGTGTTAGTTATGAACGTGAATGTTTATGGCAGTAATTGGTTACTCTGGGCCAGGGTCAATGGCTAGGTCTCAAGCAACAAGAGCACCCATGTATTCTTTAACAAATTTAATTTTTTGTCGATTTGTGATAGGCAGAGCCTTCTAAGTCAAGCAACTTGGCTCCACTGGCCGTGGCGGGGCTGAGAAGGAGGGGAAACTAGCATGATGGCTTTAGGCGGGCTGCCTGGCCTGGAGCAGGAGTTCAGCCAGCCACTGGGCTATGGGATGGGGCCAGCCGCTGGCAACAGGGTTTGGCTGTGGCCAGAAAATGTGCGAATTGGCATCTAAGAAAGGGCACAGTCTCAGAAAGGAACAGCTTGGTGAGCCTATGGCTCAAGAGCTCCAGACATCTCTTGCTGAGAGTGAAGTTTCTAGAGCATCCTCATCAGGGGTAGAGCTGAACCTACAGGTAGATATCTGGGAACTACCAGGGAAATGGTTGTCTGTGGAGAGGCATTGGTGTGGCCCTTGAAATGTGGGGACACAAAAGGTATGAAGAGCAGAGTAAGGCACTGAGTTATTTATTTAGCACCAAGAGCATCTTTCTATGGAACATTTTTAGCACCCAAGTGGTGAGCAGAGTTGGGACACAATTATATTATAGTTTCTTAGATTCATTACTGAACCATAAGCTCCTTCAAGACAGGTTTCTTGTTGATCTAACATTATATTCCCAGTACCTGGCACATAGTATGTACTGATAAACATTTTTTCAATAAACACTTAAGGGATAGAGTTGGGAAATATGCATGAACAACATACACTTAAGTGGGAAAGATAGAAAGGCTGGTTTTGCATTTTGGAGAGGGGCAGGGTGCAGGAGAGAATTCTAGAGATTAGAGGTAGGAAGAGTTTTGTGCCTCCAGGATTCAGACTTTCCGTGTATAAAATCTCATTACAGAGATTTGCATACACAGTGAGGCTGAGGGAAAGAGCAGTGGGACAAATACAAGGAGGGAAGGACCCGTAGAGAACTCCCCCTAGCAGATAGCCAGAATTTCCCAGGCTCCCCCACCCTGGTGTACCCCAAGGCTTTCTCACAACTTTGTTCACTGTGGAATCTCACTTACACTTCATTTGACGTTGGCTGGCCACGGGTATCATTAAATTGACTTTATGGAATGGGAGATGGGGCAGATCAAGAGTCAGACCTAAGACAACTCCATGAGTTAAGGTTTTAGACAGGGTTTTGGATCTCTGGGCTCCTAGGGAGGTGAATGCAATGTGAGGAGATGCTGCTGGCCACCTCTTTCTTACTGGAGGCATCTCAGTGGTTTCTTTGGCTGTGCAGAGACTTCCAGAACATGGAAAGGCAGGAGAGTTAATGTCTCGACAAAGACCTGCAGCAGGCCACCCCTTGCTGCTTTCCCAATGACAAGGTGCATCCTTCACCTCGCATCCACCAAGCATTTGGCTTTGAACACAATGGAGCTTGCAGAGGGCTTGAAGATCCCCGAGGGTGGCAGGTGCTAGATATTAACATAACATCAACTTTTGTCAAGCAGAACGTTCACTCATGCTGCTGATGTGGAGCTCCCCAAAGTTTAGAAACATGCAAAACTGGCTCACCGGCATCTTTACACCTGGCCGAACCTCTTAATGGCATCCCCCCCCCAACCCCCCTGCCCAGCAGCAGGCCGCCTTGCAGGGCTTGAGCACACTCACTCACTCCTCCCTTTGCCTCTTCTCCTGTCAGTCCTTCCCTCCCAGGCTTTTATGCAGCAAGTCATTTTTCTGCAGTTGTCATTTACTGCTCCGCCTAACTGCTACATCAGAGCGTGGCCGAACTAATGATGCAGCAATTAAGAGTGATTAGGGTTATTGATAATAAAGAGACTTCATAAACTTGATTAAATGTGTTCATTAATGAACACGTTGTGGGTACTTGCGTGGGGGTGGGGCGGGGCGGGATGAAAGGTGGGGAAAATAGGAGAAAGGAACTCACTCCGCAAGCGTCCCAGAGTGGACCCGAAGATGACGAGGAGGCTGAGTTATGTGGCTGGATGATCAGGAGTCCTCAGGGACTTGGACTTTGAGGCAAGTGCAGTAAAATTGCTGTCCAGAGCGCATCAGTTATTTCTCCGTGTTGGGACTGGGAGCTTGACAAAGACAACAAGATGCTGAAAGGAAGAGTCCACCCTCCCCCGCCCTGCCAACCCCAAGAATCACCTGGAATGGTCCAAGCTTGAGATGTGTTTTGGTCCCTACCTTTCCTGGGGGTGAGCAGCAGGGGTTGCTATTCATGAGCACAAACAAAGCTCTTTCCCTTCCCTTCAGCTGCCGGCTCTGCTCATGGAACGGAGGATGCTACAGCTCTTGCTCCTTTATCGTCTCGTTGCTTGCTGGGGATACTAGTGCCATGTTGATGACAGTCTTCTCTGCCTCTCTTTTGGTAAGGCTCTGGAGTCGCTAGGGAGACAGAGGACAGGGTCTTCGTTCCCCATGCCACATGCAGAAACTGTGGGAAAAACCTTGCAGCTCATTTCCCTGAAAGCCTTAGAAAAATCTCGTTAACTCGCGCCATTATAATTCAGAGAGGAATGCTTTGGACTCTATGTTCACTTAACACATGTAGATTCCAGGTGGTGCAAATAAATATGAGTTTAACTAAATTAGAAGAGAGTTTGTTCTTTTAATAGGAGAACAAGATTTTTATTAGAGGAACCTCCAACACACATTCTCAACACCCACTTACCTAAGGCAGGGGTACATTGCTTACGAGGTACTCCTGCCACAGAGTGGGCTCCCCCAGGACCTCCAAGACAAAGAAGTCGTCAGCTTGGTTGTGGCTACTTGTCCATCCACGCAGTTATCGCAAATTTCTTGCAAACCAGCCAATGATTTTTAAAATAAATTGATGGTGTCCCCTCATTTGGCTTCAATGAACATGAGTCGGTGAGGTCATGCTGTGTATTCTCAAACCACGTTCTGGTTCCACCTGGGGGGCTCCCTCTGCCAGGGAAGGGTCTGCTCCCCAGCCCCGTCACAATGGGCTCTGGCCCTGTGGGTCCTGAGGCTTCCCTGGGTGGAATTAACATGTGGGAGGCACACTACTCACTCACTCCTGCAGTACAGCCGAACTGAAATGAAATATTGGAGCCGTTTTAAAGATTTATATGGCCATCGTGTAGCTGATACTGTGAAGAAAGATTTAATAGGCACCTTCGGTTTGCGAACACCATTGATTTAGCCCTCAACCCACTTCTGTCAGTTGTTCAGCGGGGCAGGGATTCTGTCATCTAGCCCACAGCATTTATTGAGAAAGGCCTGGGTGTAGACGGCCGTACTGTGGGTTCCGGGAAGTGACAAGAATGACAAGAATCCTGGATCTCAGGATTGGAGGGTCCTGACATTTCATCGCAGGTGGAATCCTTTTAGCAGTATCCCCATCACGTGGTCCCCATTCACCACCTCTCAGGGAAGCCCATTTTATCTGGGGGAAACTCAGGTGGGCAGGAAGCTTTTCTTTAGGCTGAGATGAAATCATCAGGACCTAGAAGTTACGGTGTGGGATTGTTTTGCAGGTGGGACCAGTTAATAATGAAGTCATTTTTGCACTCTAGCAACTAAAGTCTGTGGGGTGTACAGCAATGTGAACCCTGTTGACTACTCCCCTGGTGGGGAGAAGGCTGTGTGAGATGCTGGTGGTAAGAGGTTGCTTGCTGGGCCAGGGGCCTTGGAGGATAATTTCTCCCTGCGTTAGAGGAGCTCAGAATCTAGATGGGGAGACAAGACAACCTCATGAGGAGTCATTGTAATAACGAGCAACATCATATTAGCGAGTCAATGAACTGCAGAACATTTGGAAAGGTAAGGAGGAACTCAGTGTGTTATCAACAGCCTTAAACATACATACCCCTGGCCCGAGAACTTCCACATCTGGGAATTTCACCTTAGAAAATGATCTTCGAAAGAGATTTATATCTGGAATGTTCATTGCAGTACTATGTATGGCAGCTAAAAATCAGAAATAATTATGATGTCCAAAAATAGGGTGATACTTGGATAACTTATGGTTAAAAGCCTTCAATGGACTATTACACAGTCATTAAAAAGCATGGTTTCAAATAACGTTTCAAAGGTAGAAGAAATGTTCGTGATGGGATCTCAGATGAAAACAAAGTGCAAAGCTATAGATCTTGTTTGAATATTTCTATCTACCTGTCATCTATATTTAACACCGGTGATTACTACTTTCTTTGTACTTGACTATATTTTTCAAAATTTACAATGAATGTATAATAGTTACCAGAATGCAGAGTTGATTTATATGTTTTTCTCTGTTTTATGGTAGAAAGGATATGGAAAGGCCAAGCTGCATGGGGGAAAATATGGCATTTGTTAATCCAAGAGGCAAGTAAGACGAAGGGAACCATCCGGTGTTGCTGGTTTTCTGGTCTTCTACACTTAAGCCTGGAGGGAAAGTTGGACAAGAGGAGGGACAGACGTGGGGCAGGGACCCTTCAGAAAGACTGTGTAAAGAGGTGATGGAGAAGCAGGTGAGGAGGTCAGCAGGTGGCCCTTTGTGGCATTGCAGGTGCCGGCCTGGCAACATGGGAGGCATGAAGAGGGCCTGTTAGGACATCTGCTTCAGGTGGGGAAAGTGCATCATATGGCTCTGTGGTCAATACTCGGCCCTCATAGCCTAAGATTTGACTTCATTTCACTCAACCTGAACTTCACTGAAATTTCAGGGAATGTAATCATTCTAGCTTGTGCTGTGCCTTTCAGTCCACCTGGACCAGAATTGCTCTTCTGGCTGCTACTATGATCCCATCTTTCTTCCAAGGAGCAGGACTGGCCTCACTTCCTCCAGCCACCAAGCCTCCAGTACCAGCTCTAATCTCTTTGGGCTGCCTGGAGTCCTCACCCCTCACCTGGACGCTTCACACGCTGCCTTCAGGTATCAGCTGCCTTCAGGTAGGTCCACCTGACACCACTCCCTAACTAGATAGTAAGACTTGGGGGAGTTGGATCTCTGTCTGATGTCCCTTTGAGGACCTCTCAGTGTCCCACTCAACTAATGGAGAGTCAAAGCTGGCCGCTGCATCCACGCCATCCTCCCAACCCTGTGTTTCAGAGCCAATGAAACAGAGAGAGAGAGATGTGACTCGTCCAAAGTCACCTAGTGATGGATAAGAAGCCATTTGTTCATTCAACACATATTTAGTGAGCCCATGTCCTCTGGCTCTATGATCAGGGCACTCAGTAAATACTTCTTCAGCTTGTTGATTGAATGGAAGATTTATTGACTTACATCCCTGAAGCGAAATCTCAGATTTGACCATAGTAAATGCTTTCAGCACCCATTATTTGCCAGGTACCTTCTATGCAGTTAACACCTCTTTATCCCTCACATCCATCCTACACAACCTCTGGTTTTATAGATGAGAAGATAAAAGCTGATGAGGGTTAGCAACCTGAGTACAGCACACAGCTCGAAAGTGGTGGAAGTAGAATTCAAAATCCAGGCTCTTCCTCCAGTCAGTGCTTGAGACTGGAGGCAGGGGGGGCACAGGGAGAGTCAGGCCTGGCCATTCAAGGTCAAATCTGTCTGTACCTCTGCTCTCCAGGAAAGGTCTGACCAAAAATATCTGCGACTTAATGTCCTGTTATGAGCTGTCCCTAAGATCATTTTCTTCTCACACAAGGAGACCTGGCATTTTGTTCGGGGTAGGGAATAAGCGAAGCCCATTTTTCTATGGTGGCTTTGCACCTTTGACAATTAGGTCTGCAGTCTGGGAAACAAGGGCAGTCAGCCTGCACTGGGAGAGAGAAAGAGAAAATTCTATCATGTCAGAATAATGAGATCTGTGATTTCAGCACTTACTGGGTCAAAGACACACGCAATGTGTTATCTGTAATGCTTTGCTCCTGACATTTGGGGAAATTGCATTTATGCAGAGGACACGGGACGCTGGAACGTGGTACTCCACTGATGTCACTCAGAGCTGACAGACTGCATCTCCCCTGCCAGAGCCCCTGGGCCTGATATTCCTGCAGGAGGACTGAGACATGGCCGAGCCAGGGGACCGTGGGGTCTTCTCAGCTTCTGTGGCCCTGCCATGCCTGTGCAGCTCCAGGCTAAGGGAACATCTCAGAATCCCCACAAGGGGCTGGTTAAGCAGGTGCATGCACACGCATCCTTGGGGGCGTCTATGTGTGTGGAATGAGGTTCCCTTCCAACCCAAGATCTTCCAGATCCTTTTCCCTTCCAGTCCTTCCCAGAATATCAGACTTTCAGGGACAGCCCTGGGCGGATTCCAGTGTAAGTTTCCATTTTTGTTGGGGACTCCTTTCTTCACTCTCCAGTTCCTGCATACAGAAGCCCATGAGCCCCAGAAGCATGTGGCTTGTTTTCCGAGGCAGATTCAGAGGCCGGAGGGTCTCTCTGCCCCTTCTGTGTGCCTCCATCCTTTCCCTGTCTCCCTGTTCCCTTTATCTGCAGTGGCAGTGATGAAGTGATTGATTACCCTGCCTCAGATGCCTTGTGCAGTTTGAAATTTAATCCTGCTGCACAGCAATGGACAGACTGAGGGGCATACACACGCACATGTGTGTACACACATGCGTGCGCGTGCACACACACACACGAGACCAAGATGGGGAGTGAATCTTCCCTAGACATAACATGATTCTTCTCTCTGCTCCCAAGCTGGGAGCTGCTTTCTCGTCTGGTTCTGTTGGAGAGAACTCGCGGTTTGTTAAATGGGCATGACAGCGCATCCCACACCAACCATTCCTCAGAGGCTGGCATTTTCTGTGGCAGTTGAATGAGCCAGTTGGACTGATGAATGGCTTTCAAACATTTTTAGAGCAGGACTCGTTTTTGAAATGAAAATCTCACCTGGAACGTCAGTGTAAAAAACACATCAGAGTGAAGGCCGAGTTCCCCGGCCAGTCTCCTGCTTGGCTTTTTGGTCGGGGTTCACGTCACTGCTTGCAATGCCTCTAAAGTAGCCCTCAACATTTGTGCTACTTATTTGGAAATGCAGTAGACCAAATGCTGAGCCCTTACCTTAAGACCAGAGAGGCTAAGTGATTGGCCAAGGTCACACAGCAAGTTAGTAGTTGGGTTGTGTCTGTAGACTGGGTTTTCTTTTCTTTTCTTTTTTTTTTAAAGATTTTATTTATTTGACAGAGATCACAAGTAGGCAGAGAGGCAGGCAGAGAGAGAGAGAGGGAAGCAGGCTCCCCACTGAGCAGAGAGCCCGATGTGGGACTCGATCCCAGGACCCCGAGATCATGACCTGAGCCAAGACAGCAGCTCAACCCACTGAGCCACTCAGGTGCCCTAGACTGGGTTTTCTATGCCTGGATACATCAGCCACATTGATGTCTCAGCAAAGGGACGTGGAATAGATTTTGGTCCGTTGCACTAGACTAAGGTTTACAGCTGAAGATGAGAAACAATCACCCCCACATTTTCAAGACAGCCAGGAACAGTTGGTTTTAGCACTTTCTCCCAGAGCTTCCTATGAAAAGGCAGCATTAACCCTCCCATAGCCATCAACCACTACCCCCACCACTGAACCTCAGTCCACATCAGGAGAGAACCAGGGGCTGGGAGGGACAGTTCTTCTTAGATCAAGAGGCACAATGGAGGAAAGGGCACCCTGCCATCTTGCCCGCCTCTCCTTTGAGAGAAGTATTCCTCCAGAAAGAGACCTAGGAGCCAGAAATCTGGAGGTGGACCTCAGGCCTTGGGAGCTGCGGGGAGTGGTGTGGAGGAGGGAGAGCCAGAGGTGGGTCTTACCTGTCAGAGAACTGGATGGTGGGGGGCACCTGCACGATCCTCCACCATGTGCCCCACACAGGGGAGCAGTGACTGCTGGTCATTGTAGGCCAGAGGACCAATACAAACAAAAATGGATAAAGTTTTAACCATGCAGTTAGGCACAGTGATGTTTCTTCCTCCAACACATTGTAAGTCCTTAACGCCAATGATAGGAGAGAGGAGATAGCTTTACATTGGCTACTGGACTGGATTTTTTCGACTTTTTATTATGTATAATTATTTATTTAATTATTATGTATAATTAAATTATTATTACTATTACTAATAATTAAGTTAACTTTTTAAATAATTAAATTATTCAAATTTTATTACAGAAAATTTAAAAATATGCAAAAATGGGGACCAACATCTATCCATCCGCCTGTCAGTTTCAGAGTTGACTGCAATGTCCTGACACTTCATGCCTAAACAGCTCTTAAAATGAATGCTATTCTTCTTTATAGTCACAAAACTATGATCATCCCTAAAGAAAATAGTTTCCTAATGCCATCTAACACACTGAACAGGACCATTTAATCAGTGAACGAGACTCAAAAGTTGCAGAATCTGCTTAGGATGTCATTAAGTCACAGGAGAGGGGGATTAAACTTATCACAGTCTGAGGCAAGGCTTGGAAGAAATTAAACTGCTTCATGCTTATACACCAATGAGCTGAGACCCCTTAAGGAACTTATATTTATCCTCTTCATTCCTTAAGGGAGATTAGAGTTGATAGCAGTTATTTGAGGATATTTCACAAAGGAGATGTAGCTTCCTGATTCAGAGCTAGTCACCAAAGATGACCCCCCGTGATTCATGCTTCTTGGTGTTCACAGCCTTGTCCACTCCCTTCCCATGTGAAATCTGAGCCGGCTTTCTGACTCACTCTGGTCAGTAGTATGTGGCAAAATGACCTTGTGTTAGTCCTGGTAGCTTACACTTTTGTGCTTTTGTGGGTCCTTAGCTGCCACGTAGGAAGTCCCCATATCCTGCAAGAACCACACGGAGGGACCATGTGCGAAGGCCACAGGGAGAGCAAAAGGACTTGTAGCCACATGGTGGAAAGCCAGAAAGTCCTAGCTGTCCCGTGGGACCCGTTCTTCCTGCCTTCCATAGCGAGGCACCAGGCATGTGAGCGAGCCACGGGAGACTTGGCAGCCCAGTCCGATCCCCAGATGACTGCAACCCCAGCTGACATCTCATGAAGAAGAATAACCACACAGCTGAGCCCAGTCGACCCACAGAACCTTAAACAATAATTAAGACACTATGTTTTGGGGGGTGGTTTGTTATGCAGTCGATAACCAAAACCAGAGCTCTCAAAGCAAAGCCTGTGTTTGATTTGAAAGCAGGCTTTCCACAAAATATGCAATGTGCCCCTGGGACTAGGAAGGGAGAGTCCCCTGACTTACCCCAGCATGCTACCCCTCCCTGCTCCTTCACGAGGGAGAGGAATACACTGCATTGGGTTAGCTCTGTGATAACAAGCACCACATTACAGAGCTGGGCAGCCAACGACATTATGATCCAGTGGATGCGGGAGGATGATATTTGATGGTGGCAGTGATGACAGATCATGTTGTCTATCTATAGAAAACATTCCATCTTACCTGGAGCTGTCCCTGGAGAATGATGGAGACACCTTTTCCTGCACAGCCCGGGGACCAAGAGGAGCGAGTCACTGAGGGCTGAGCCCGCCCCAGGCTGAAACCAGCTCCCAGGGGCTCCTTTGATGATGATGAAATTGACTCATAGTGATGTAAAGTGGGCAGCCCTGTCCAGCAGCTGATCTTTTCGGGCAATTATTTGGAAGTAATGAAAGTGAATGCATGACATTTAAAAAGAAACTCCTCCGTCAGCAGGAAAGCTGCCACATTCTCTTGCACCTCTGAGAATACGCTTAGCTTGAAATAATGTTCATTTTAGCCAAGTTGTAAATTACAAGTGTGTTGGGGTCCGAGGGGATTTATTACCATTTGCAAGGAGGTTATTGGGCCTCGTGCGTGGCTGCTGCATACGTGCATGTTACAAAGTGGCTGTAAAGTACCTTGCTTGCTTTCCTTTTCGCTCTTTTTCTTTCTTGTTCTTCACCGCTCCTCTCTGGAGGCTTCTTATTGCTAACGTCCCGCAGAAACAACAGCAATAAAGAGTGTGGCGTTGCAATCTGATTTTCCACTTGTTGCTTGGATTTAATCTGACTAATGATAAGAGCCTGTTTGATGAGTGGGTTGACTGGGCCCTCTGTCCCTGGATTGGGGGAGAGAAGGAAAGTGAGGCTGCGCACAGGGGTTCAGCTCAGGGCCCTGGAACGGTGGGCGAGCAGAGGGGCCGCTGCGGACTCTGAGGAGCCACGAAGCTGACCGCTCAGTGTCTTGTTTGCTGCCTCCCCGGTGACTGTGTGTGGGGGGAGAGAAGCTGCTAACAGGATGGTGGAACTCAGCATCCCCCGACCACTCTGGTTTTCCTTTTCTCAGAGAGCTGTAGACAGTCAGGCCCCTGGGACTTGCCTTTAAAACAACCTTCTTTTCTTGGAGAGGATAGTGTGGGGGCAGCCACAGAGAACATAGTTCACTGGCCTTGGACTCAGAAGGCCTGAATGGGAGTCCTGTTTCTGCGACGGATTCTTCATGTGACCTCAGAACAGCTTATCTGAGCATCAGTTTCTTCATCCATGAAAGAGAAATAAAAAAAAAAGCAAACCCGCCCTGTCAGCCTCTCAGCGTTGCCTTGGATATCAAGCTGAGGAGATTCATTTGGTGAAGACTTCCTGGGAGCCATGGGAAGACGTAGGTGTTGAGCGTGCAGAGCTGGCCACGATGCGGGTTTTGGAAGCACTTTGTAGACTGGAAAGGGCATACCAGTCCTGTTGTTTCTATTTAATGCAAGTTCTATTAGTTTCTATTGCTAGAATAGCAACTTGTTAGCTGTCTAACAAGTTAGATTGTCACAGTTGAGTGGCTTAAAACAGCACCCATTTATTATCTCACAGTTTCCTTGCACTGCATGTCCTCGTGGTAGTGGTTGGGGGGGAGGTTCTGGGTCCTTTGCTCAGAGTCTCACAGACTAAGTCAAGGTCAGTCGGGGGGAATGTGATCTCATGTAAGGCTCTGATCTTTTCCCAAGCTCATCCAGGTTTTTGGCAGAACTCTGTTCCTTGTGGTTGTAGGATTGATGCCCCCGTTTTCTTGCTGGCTATCATCTAGAGGTCACTCGCTGCCACTAGAGGACACCACAGGTTCTAGTTGTAGGAACCCAACCATAGACGCTCTTACAGCATGGTGACCTGCTTCGTGCAGGCCACCAGGACCATCTCTCTGACTTCTTTTTCTGGCTCACCCGATTATGGCAGGCCCACCCAGGAGCATTACCCTTTAGATTAAGTCCAGGTCAACTGATCATTAGCCTAATCATGGGAGGGGTATCTCATTCTATTCACTGCTCCTGCCCAAAGCCCAGGGGAGGGTGATACCCAGGGTGTGCACTCTAGAGGGTGGGAATCTTGAGGCCATCTAAGTATCCTCCCTAGAAGACATGGCATGGGTCTGTCTTTCTGTTGGAGGCAACAGGGACCTGTGTCCTTTCAGCGGCTTCAGCAAGGCGCGTGGCAGACAGCAAGGCTGATGTGCTGCGCTGTCCCTCGCCTGTGTCTTTCCCTCTCTTTCTCCCTAGATGACAAGATGAGCCACATGATGCTTTGGTTACCAATGGTCTTGCAGACAGCCCTTCCCTCCAAAGCCTTAGGGTAACCCTGTTCTTCATTAGAATCATCAGAGGAGGTCAGAGCTGGAAGGATGCTTGGGAATCAGCCAGGACAGCTGTTCCTGTGAGCATGGGAGCAACCTCATGGGACATCCCCAGTCAGCAGGTCTGGCCTCAGATGAGCAAACCAAACCAAACCAAATCTTAAAATCTGAGGGCCAGAGAAAGGAGCTGCATGGGGTGTCTCGCTTTCTTCAGGGCTAAATTTGGAGTTTATAAGGCTTGTTTTCACACTTCCCTCTCAGGGGTTCGCTACTGTATTGCTAGCCCTTTTACGGAATATGTGTGAGCTCTGGTAGGGGCCAGAGTGAAAGGGAGCCCGGGCTTGGGGCCCCAGACCTGCGCCTTCTCTTCCCGCAGCCCCGAAGGCCTGGGGGTGGGGGGCGGGAGAAGGGGACAGCCTCGGGAGACCCTGTGTGCCTTGCTTCGGCGTCGGTGACAGTCTCCCAAATCTCCCAGCTCTGCCGCCCCCAGCTGCATCCTGAGTCATGTGCAGGCCCAAATTGAGTTGTAGATGTGAATTATTTAGAGGTGCTGGTGGAATATTGTTGTATCGGTAACACAGACTATCAGTTTGTGGCCTTGGGGCGTCCCTGTCCCACACTCTCACTGTTTTCTCTCATGAATAATGGAGCAGCAGAATGGCTCTGGTGTAGAGGATTCATACCCTGAGAAAACAAGGTTGCTCTGAAATTAATTTTCGGGACTAAAAGAGTGACAGAAAATCAATTAATCGCATATTATTCTATGCGGAGCTAGAGTAAAGGAAACAGTGGGAATGGCTCGGCCCATACGTCAGCAAATGCCCAGGGTAGCCGCGAGCTTTGTGGGGGCTCACCCCAGGAATCCACCCATCCTGCCAGGGGAGCTGGGGGGCTGCCAGGGGGTGGCTCCCCAGGCCCGCGCTGTGCTGAGTGCATTCTTCTGGCAACTCATGGTCATCCCTCTCCCTCCCTGACCCTTGCCCTCCCACTTCCCAGAACAGTCTGCATGGTAAGGAGAAATATGAGCCTTCCCTGAAGCGTAACTCAGTTACCTCCATCCTCAGAGCCCAGGCAGCTCCCCAGGAGGCAGCATTGTGAGGCTGGCGAGGGTTTCCCTCTGCCCAAAACAGCTGCCTAGGTCTGTGGCCCGCCGGGGAATTCCTTCTTTTTCAGGCGTGCTTTCTTTATTTCTACCACAGTTTCACCGATGCTGCCTCTCTTCAACGCCCAGGCGGTCTCTCTTGGGTGTTTGGAGCTGACCAGAGCCCAAAACAAAAGAATGAGCCTTTCATGGCGGCATTTCACGCTTGGTCACTTGGTTGAGGGAGATGGTTGTCAGGTCAGTGGGCCATCCCATGGCCAGCTTTCCAGGACCTCTGAAAGTACTAGAGCCTGTAGGTAGCGATCTCTTCTGCTCATTTGTAAAATTGGCACCTTTGAGGGTAAATAAGTCTTTTCTGCCCATAGGCTGGGAAAGAGGTTGAGCCCCTCTTCATAGATAGAAGGCAGATGACAAAGAAGACAAAGACGTTTTGGATAGTTTCTTCCGGAGGAGAGCAAGGTTAAAGTGTGTCTCTCACTGTTACTTAAGTGGGCACCGAGCAGGCAAACCGCATTCACTCAGTAACTCTGTGGTGCCCCCACCCGAGCTGAATGCCGTCCATGCTTGCCTGCAGATGGCAAGGGACAAGAGCCCGCAAAGCAAGCCATGAAGTTTCGATGACCACATGTGACCGCTCCTTCCCGATCTCATCCGCAGGGGTTCTCAGAGCCACCTGCACAGAGGTGTAATCACAGACACACGCAGAGAGTTTAAGGCTGCAGAAAGGGGCCAACCGTAGCATCAGCTTCCAGAAGGAGAGGGATGCTTTTCCCCTCTAGCGCTTTTTTTTTTCCTCCCCACTAGGATTTGACATTATGCTGAACTGATGACGGGTTGAAGGCTACGAAGGTTTTGAAGAAAGCCTTTCTTGCTGGCTTGTGCTTTTTTTTTTTTTTTTTCTTGCAGCTGTTACACTCTACTCCTCTCCTCCACTAAAAGGGAACAAATGGCCTTCTTATCAGCTGCCTGCGTCCTGACATGTCCGTGTCTCCCCACATGGCAAACAGGCTGACATGTCATCCTGACTCTGGTGCGAGGCCTCGACACAGCCAGCCAGAGCAGCTGACAGGTGGGGGCAGAGCACGGCCCTGCTTGGCTCCAGTAGCTCCCAGATCCTGCCCTGTGCTGTCCGGGCAGCGGACATTCGGCCGAAGTCTCGAGACAGGGAGGGCAACCCCCTCCATCTGCCCCCGCCCCTTGCTCAGTAGCGGCCAAGCCTGGACCCTGAACAGAGGGAGGCAGGTACGGAGAAAAGAGAACCTACACCACTATAGAAGCTCCTGCATTTGACTACAGATTGTTTCAAATCCAGTTTTTTGAAAACCATCCTAATCGCACCGTGGGAGTTCTCCATTTGAAGGAACTACAAGAGGGAAGAGCTCGGGTTCAGTCCCGGTGAGCGAAAAACCCTTGTAGCAGTATGGATTTCAGCTTCTCCCAACTCTTGCTTGAATGGTGAACTCGGGTTTTGTAAATATGCTTTTGGTGACAGCATAGCGGCCACCCCCAGTACAGAGGGCACACCTTCTGGAAGTGGGGCACCTGCTGCCTGTTTCACATCCATCTCTGAGCAAGGACCAAGCTCTTGCTCTCCCTGTCCTGGAGAAGGCTCTGAAGGTGTGAGGCCGGGGCTCCCACGTTCTGCTTCCTTTTCTGGTGAGAGCATGCATGGGGCACTGCATTCTTCTGTGGTGGGTTTTGTGGCAAGGAACTCAAATCCCTGCTCCGCAAGGTTGTTTTGGTTTGGATTCCCTGCCTCAGTTTCCCCGCCCACTGACTGAAGGAGTTTGATCCAACAGAGCCTCATAACGTATAACTTCGGAGCAAGATAAAATAATACCCATTTTATAGCTGAGAAAACTGAAGCCTGGGGGAGTCAGACAGCTGAACACAGTCACATAGTGAATAACCAACAGGGGTGGAATTAATCACAGCCCAGCGTGGCACTGAATGCTGCAGGATCAGTCCATCTTGGCCCCCTCCAACATTGTTCCTCTACAGAGTTAACTGAATCGTCTGGTGATGCTGGTTTTGCAGGGAGGCTGACGGTGCCCCAGCCTTTCTTTACATTCACCAAGTCCCCTGCTGCAGGGAGGAGAGACTGACTGTCAAGGGAAGGAGAGATCAGGCCTTGCGACCAGACTCGTCTGGTGAGAAGTCCCTCTGGCAAGCTGGTTTGACACTAACACGCAATTTGCATCTAAATTCTGCAGGCTTTCAGCTCATGCCCCATCGACATTGCATCATCCAAGACTGCTTTAGAATATATTTAAACAGAGTATCACGTCTCCAAGTTGAGTTGAATGGAAGCAGAGCCATGTGTGGTGGAAGGAATGATGCGCTTAATAGCTCTCTCACTTGAGGTTGGAGTCCCGAATCTGAGCTCTGACCGATTGTCTGCATCTAGCCAAATTAGTTATTCTCTTTGAGCCTCTTTAATTATGAGTGCAATTATATCTCCCTATCTTATGTAGCTTGTGTGCATATTAAATGGATAATGTGTGTGAATAGTGCTTTGTGATTCGTCATGCATTATACACCAATATGATGGATAACAATATGATGGATAATTATTATATAAACATATTTCCTCTTTTGCCATCTTGGTTTCTTTCTTAGAAAATGGAAGGGAATCTATACACCCTTTTTAAGATTTTCTCCCCCCAAATTTACCTGTGTTTTTAGATAACAGCAAACCTTGAGGAATAATTCTTTGCAAGTATGAAAAGGCATCCAAGACACAATGGCTGCCCAACAATTATATTAGATGGTGGGCAACTTTTTTTTTTTTTTTAAGATTTTTATTTATTTATTTGACAGACAGAGGTCACAAGTAGGCAGAGAGGCAGGCAGAGAGAGAGGAGGAAGCAGGCTCCCTGCTGAGCAGATGCGGGGCTCGATCCCAGGACCTTGGGATCATGACCTGAGCCGAAGGCAGAGGCTTAAACCACGGAGCCACCCAGGCGCCCCGGTGGGCAACTTTTTAAAAGGCTTCAGGATACCGTGAAGATATGTGGAACTTGACAACAAAGATCCTTGGAAGGCGGTCACTGTTGAGTCGTGGGAACTCACGGGGCGTGTGTTCAACCGCAGTGGAGTGGCTTCCTGTGATTCCAGGAAGCACAGTTCACACCACGGGAAGTGCAGACCGCACATCCTTTCCTGTGGATAAAAGGTCGGCTTTTGATGCCCTCCTTCACTGGTCCATTGTTTCCTGCCAGCCTAGCCCCTGCGATCTATAAGACACTGATATTGACTTTCTGTGATCTTTATCAATCAGCTTTTGCCTATTTTTCTGGATGGTTTAGCAAATGGCTGAGATTTCTGGCCTTTCCCTGGGGAGATAGATGTAGAGTCTGCTTAATAAACTAATCCAGAAAGGAGGTTACCTGTTAACTGGGTGCTTCTCGGGCTTTCACCTGCCTTAGAAGCATTGGGCAGGGGCCCAGAAACTTCTAGGTTCTTAAGATTTTGAAGGTTTTTCATTGAGGCAGGAGGTGGGAAGGGGCTGGACTGTTGAGATGGTGATGAAGGGCAGGAAGTCAAGGAGTGGAATAGTAATGAAGACATTTTCCATCAAATGTGAGAAAGGGTCTTGGGCACTCAGAAGAGAGATTGCATCTGCTTGCAAACATAGGGAGGGGGTGCTCACAACTGCCTGTCTCTGTATCTCTCCTTCGCTGGAGAAATGTCAGGTTGATGTGATCTCACATGTGAGGCAATGATATTTCAGTGACCTGTTTCTAGATTGTTATCTCTCCAAATTTTATTTATTCACTTGTCTACTCATTTATCAATTATTTATTGAGGGACGAATATGTGATAGGCACTCTTCTAGGCACTAGAGATACAACAACGAATAAAAATGAAAAAGAAATCCTGCTTTGTTAGAACTTGCATTCTAGTACAAGGAGGCAGATAGTAAGCATCAATAGTAAATAGTAAATATGTAAATAATGAAGGTGAAGATACAGCAATAGAGAAAAAAAAATGGAGAAAAAGAAACCAGAAGGCGAAGGATAAGGAGTACAGAGGTATTGTCAACTTTTTAGGGTGGCTATGGAAGGCCTATCTAATAAGGTAACATTTGAGCAGACACCTTTCTAAGGCAGTGAGAGAGCAAGCCATCTGGATATCTGGTAAAGAATGTTTCCAGCAGGTTGGACAGGGGAGAGTCATGGGTGGGAGCATGCATATATGAGGAGAGCAGGGGAGTCAGGGCCTACAGTGGAGTAGTTGCAGGGAGAGCAGTGGACAGGTTAGAGAACTGAGCGGCAGGTGGCTAGGCCAGGTAGGGCTTCAGAGTCTAGGGTCAGGAACTTGGCTTCTTATCCTGAGTGAGATGAAGAGCCACTGAAGAGTTTTTAGCCAAGCAGTCATCTGACTTCAGTTTAAAACAAGTTCTCCAGCCAGTGGCCAGTGCGTTGATAACAGGTGATAGTACAGAAAAGAACTTATGGAAAATGAAGAGAAATGCTACGATGTGGGCCAGATTGTCTGGGTGGTGGTGGTGAGTCAGATGCTGGACATTGGCTGAAGGTAGAATGGCAATATTTGCTGGTGGACTGGACTGGGGCATAGCAGAGAGTGGAGAGCCAAGGATGGCCCGGAGGTTTTGGCTGGAACAATTACAGTGATGGAGCTGTGATTTACTGGAAGCAGGGAATAAGAGCCCTCTACCCTCAAAAATCCTGTCATGCCTCCTTACTCCACCATCTGATCCATCTGACTGTGTAACATCCTTCTCCTGCCTGCTGGAGAAATACTTAATGAGATGGTAATCACTATGGTATTTGTAAAACCCAGAGTTTTGTGGTGGTGTTAATAATTCTTTCTTGGTGTAGATCTATGCTATGGGGCAGGCGGGGCGCACCTGTGCGCCCTTATCAGGCTCCTGCCACATACTTGACACCAATAAATTAAGTTTTTGAGCTAAAACATGGCTCTTTGAGTAGCGTCCCCAGGGAATGGAAACCACGGCAGAAAGAGCAAGAACTTAGTGTGTCTGTCCAGCCCTTGCAAGGTCTTTGCCTTTCTCATGGCCTTAGTCTACTGTTGGGTAAGAGAAAGCAACTTTTTCTCTTTGCTTATTTTACAAGGTTGATATTGAGTTCTCCCAAAAATGTGGCATGCAAATGAAAAAAAAAAATGGACACAGCCTGGCATTTGGGACCTGCACACATTTGAGTACACAAGAGTATTTTGTGTTTTGACATCACTATGATTAGCATCCAAGCTGCACACATTATTTTTTAAAGTAAGAGAAACACATTGGGTTGGAAAAGCTCTAACATTTTCCATTTAGGGACATAAATGTTCAAGAATGTGATCGTTTTTCAGTTAATGCTAAGTAGCCTTCAGGCTCAAGAAACGACTGGGCATTCCTAACAAGATACCAAAGTAGCATTTGACAGCGAAGTACGAATCAGAGGGAATAATGATTACACGAGAACTATGCACGGGTCCTAGGGATACAGGAAGGGTGTGGTGAACCTGTTTGCGCACGTGTGCGCATGTGCGTGTGTGCATGTGCGCATGTGTGCGTGATTTGTATGTGTTGGGGCAGGTGGTGACCGAAGCCTGAGGTGGAGAAGAGAAACAATACCTATGGCACATGGAACATCCAGGACAGTCATCACTGGTGCCACCACAATAAACGGAGATCCACAGTCTGGAGTCGTCTGGGGCAGTGCCAAAGCCGTGATGGGGTGAGGAGCTGATGGAAGGAAGGGTGAGCCGACTAAACCTTTAGACTTTAACTTCTCCGCAAGGGAAGTGGCAGCCAAGGGGAGCCAGCAGTGGCTCTGGGGTGCCCTGGGATTCTGTACCTTGGGTTCATTTCTTTTTTCAAACTTAGCTGAGTGAAAGCAAACTAAGGCTTGACCCATGGCCCTTCACCAATATACATTACCAGGCAAAGGAGTGGAAATTCCCTGAAGTAAGAAAATGAGCTAATAGGTTAAAATTAATGAAACACCAGAGAGACACACACCAATAAAAAAGAAAGAAACTGAATTATACATACTAATAGAAGTAGAATGACTAGAACAGATTTACAAAGAATAAACAAAATAAATACTCAGCAAAATAAAGAAAATATTAGCAGGATAGCAGCAAAAAAATCAAGATCAAGTGAAAATATTAGGCCTGACAAATATTTTATTGAAATAAAAGAGAATATATAGGATAAAATAATAATAATAGTATAATATAAGACTGACAAATTCTCCCCCAAGTTCTAAGAGATATGGAGAAAAGAATTAGAAATACCAGTGTTTGCTTGCTTGCTTGCTTAATTAATTAATTAATTTTTATAGACTTGTTTATTTATTTTAGAGAAAGAGTAGGCCATGGGCAGAGAGAGAGGGAGAACCTCCAGTGGACTCCCTGCTGACCTGGAGCCCAGCATGGGGCTCAATATCACAACTCTGAGATGATGACCTGAGCCAGAACCAAGAGTTGGACGCTCAACTGACTGAGTCACCCAGGTGCCCTGATCAGTGCCTATTTAATAGAAGTCCCAGAAATAACTTGGACTGCCCAATGGAAAGCTGGAAAGGAGGGAGAAAAAGAATAAAACATTATAGAGAAAAAAAAAGTTAGAGCCCATTGGAAGAATAAATCATTATTTACCATTGTTTATAATAAATGTAAATGAGTTAAATTAAAAGATAAATTCTGTACCTTCTCACACTTACAAGGATGGCTACTATTATAAAAACAGAAAATGATAGGTGTTGGCGAGGATGTGGAGAAACGGGAGCCCTTGGGCCCTGTTGGTGGGCTTGTAAAATGGCACAGCTGCTGTGGAAAACAAAGAGCAATTCCTCAAACAATTAAAAATTCAATTACCATGTGATTCAGCAACTCCACTTCTGAATATATAGCCGGAAAACTGAGAGCAGAAACTCGAAGAGATATTTGTACACCCATGTGTGCCTCAGAATGAACCACAATAGTTGAAAAGTGGAAGCAACAAGTGTCTATTGCTGGACAAATAGATACACAGAATGTCCTCTACACATATTATGGAACATTATTCAGCCTTAAAAAGCAAAGAAATTCTGACCCATGCTACAACATGTGTTACAGATATTACGCTAAGTGGGATAAGCCAGACACAAAAGGACAACTATGGTATGGTCTACTTACATGATGTAATTAGAATAGGCAAATTCATAGAGGCAGAAGGAAGTTCCCAGGGGCTGGGATAAGGGAGAACAGAGAGCTATTGTTTAACATGTGTGAAGATTCAGTTTGGGATGATAGAAAAGTTCTGAGGTTGGATAGTTATGATGGTTGTACAACAATGTGAATGTACTTGGTGCCACTGAACTACACACTTAAAAGTGGTTAAGAGGGGGGTTGCCTGGTTGGTTCAGTTGATTAGGCATCTGACTCTTGGTTTTGAGTCAGGTCATGGTCTCAGGGTCATGGGCTCCAGATCCATGTTGGGCTTCATGATTGGCACGGAGTCTGCCTGAGATTCTTCCTCTCTCCTTCCATCTCTGCCCCTCCCCCATTCTCTCTAAAATAAGTAAATAAACGAATAAATAAAAATCTTTAAAAAATGGTTAAGATGGTAAATTTCATGTTATATGTGTTTTACCACAGTTTTATTTTTTTTAAAGACACATTCTTAGGTTGGATTACAAAAGATCAATAATATGTTGACTCACTTAAATGATACAAGAGGGATGAAAATAAAAGGATAGATGGAAGAAGATGTTCTGGGCAAATATAAAGAAAAGGAAACAGGGATAGCAAACTTGGTATCTGATATGTTTGAATTCAAGGCAAAAATGTCACAAGATCCAAAGAGACTTTGTTACATGTTTGGAAGGATAGAATAAGAAGATAGAGCAAATGAAAAGTTTGAGTTATTTTATAATCCTAGGAAAAGGCATGTGAAAGGAAATCCCAGGGTCAGGAAAATTGGCAGCAACTTGGAGCTTAGAATGTAATCCTGCTTCACTAGCTTGATATTGAGGTTGGAACTTAAAGATTAAGCCAGGAAAGACCTTCCATATTTGGGGAGCTGGAGACTGATGGAGGGGATCTGATTGGCCAAGAGGCCAAAGTGGATGAGATGAAGGTGAGAATCAGCTTGATTGGGTGAGCTGTTTACCACTTTCTCCATAAGTGTGCTGGATGCCCGTCACTACTAGATTCTCACTGCTAGAGTCAAACATGTCTTTCAGAACTTGGTAGATTCATAGTAGAGGAGGAAAAGGCAGTGTCACTTACTGAGCAATTACTATCAGGTCATGTGATGGATGAAGGCAGAGAGGACAGACAGGATTATGGGCTCGGTGACACACATGGAGACCCAGGGCTGATGCTCCTGGCATTGTTATCCCATGATGTGTTGGTAAGGAAAAGACCCCAAAGTAAAGCATTAGCTTCACCCCAGTGAAGAAGGTCCCACCTATGAGCCAAGTGGCTCTGGGCACCCGAATGATCATCACTGGGCATTCTCCCCCTCAGGGCAGTGATCTAAGGACAGCATGGCCATGGATGAGGGCCATGAGGGAGGCACCATGACCAGCATGGGTGGGGAACTCTCAGTCAGCAAGAAGGATGTTTCTTCCCCTGGCCACCATAAAGAGTTGGCCCCTGCCTGCATAATTAGAATGTGACTAAAAGGGACCAAAGGGACAGACATAACTTGGAAGCAGAGCCAATTTTAACTTTCAATGAATAATTGGACTGCCAGTCTGTCTAGATTTTTCTAGGTTCTTTTGCAGTAATTGATTCGGTGTTGTAGGAAAGTTGATCCCTGGTCTCACCTGGGGGGTGGGGAGGAGTGCTTCACTGCAGAAGCAGCACCTACATGAAGGGGTGCCCCTGAGGCTAATCGGATCCCCAGGCCTGAAGTTTGCTTAGGTCCTTCTCCTGACCTATCAAGGGGGATCCAAATATAACAGTCTGCTGATTTATTTCCCAAAACAAACAAGACAGGACACAAAACTTGACAACCTTGGTTTCGTTATGAATTGGTAAGAAAAAGTCTTGCAGGGGAAGAAAATGAAGTCACATCTACTTGTGCATTTCATGAATTAGCCTCATCATAAGGTATAAAACTGCCCTAAGCTAGGGCTGTACTGGGTAACAAGGACATTCACTCCCTGGTCCGTGGGATCAGGATGACTCAAATGACAACAAATAGCACGCATCATGGAAGAACCGTCTCTCCCACCTCCGGGTCAGGCAAACAGGGGCCTGGCAGGCGAGGGGACTTGCCTAAGGTCACCCAGCAGGCCTTGGCAGGGCTGAGATGTGGATTCATTCTTCCTGGTTCTCTGGGCTCCATGACATTCTGCCCTCTGCATTATTCTTTATTCTACTATTTCATTCATCGACCTTCATATCATTTGATATCTCTATTATATATCATATAATCCATGTATACATGATAAATACAAGGAAGCTCTTGTTTACACTAAAAATAGGATGAACCTATAAGACACGTACAGTATGTCTTGGGTTGGATAATGGGCTGAAACAAGGTAGATTTCAACAGGAAGCAGGCTGGGCTTGAATGACCCTGCTGTCCAAGGCCGCCCCCTGTCACCAAGCCACGGAGCCCCCGGAAGCTCTCTGACACTTGCTAATTACAGTGACTAATTAACATGTCATTAGGCTCTAATCGTGAACCCAGACACGATTAGTAATGATAAAACCGTGGAAATGCATTTGCAACCATCTACGTACTTTTCCTTGACCTGGCGGGCCTCACGCTTCTCTTTGGGAAGGCAGAAATGGGAGATCAGAAGGCCTAAGGAAAAGGCGAGGTGCTTGGAGTCACAGCTGAACTGGGAAGAATGTCCCGCACTAGGCAAGTGACCCCCATGGGATGGAGTGCCCCGAAGGAGCTAGAAACTCAAAAATAAAGTCGGTTAGAAAACAAAAGGGCTGGCCCAAGCCCCAAATGATCAAACTGTGTGCAGGGTTTAAAAAAGGAAATTAAAACTTAAATTACGTGACTCGGGGGTGATGTGTCGGAGTTACGGGCTGTTGCCGTTGGTCCAGTCCTCCCGCCCCACCCCCACCTGCTGAGCCACAGATGTATCTGGGTGGGGGAAAGGCAGCAGGCAGATTCTTAGGGAGCCATCCTCAAGTTCTTGCTCTTCCTCACCCTCCTTTTCTATGCTCCGTCTCACCTCCTTCTCCCCTGCTGCCTCACAGCCTCTGCCCCACACCTGGCCTTGGGGCTTCTCATTTGTAGTCTTGCAACAGTTGCCCCTTGAGCTCTGGGCGTGTGATTTCTCTCCAAGCCAATCCATTCTCCATACTCAACTAAAAGCAACAACAACACGAATACCAACAGTGAAATACACTGCACCTGCCAGCAGTCCAAACTCTCCAGCATGGCTCTCGGGCTCCCTTACATTTGGATTTCGGCAGCACTGAGCCACCCGTTGCCTTCCATGCTCCCACTGTTTTGGAGCATCTTAGGCTCTTCTCGTCCCACACTTTCCTTACTTCTGCTCCCAAACCCAGTGCATTTTTCCTTATTGATTTTTAGTAATAGTTACAATTCAAATGGCAGGCTTTATGAGATATATGGTATCGATGATACCATATATCATAAAACCTGCCTTTTAACCATTTCAAAAATTCAGTGGTATTAATTACATCTGAAGTATTATACAATCATCTCCACCAGCTATTTCCATATCTGTATTTTTTTACAGATTTTTAGAATTTATTTTATTTATTTATTTATGTGTATTTAGAAGAGGAGAGGTGCAGAGGGAGAGGGAGAGAGAATCTCAAGCAGGCTCCCCACTGAGCATGGAACCCAATGCTCGATCTTGCAACCCTGAGATCATGACCTGAGCCCAGATTAAGAGTTGGATGCCTAACCTACTGAGCCATCCAGGGGAACTTCCAAAACTTTTTCATCACCCCCAAAGAGAAAGGCTGTACCCATGAAGCAGCAACTCCCTGTTCCCCCGTCTTCTCAGCCACTAGTAAGCCGTAATGTACTTTCTGTCTCTATAAATTTGCCTATGCTAAGTATTTCAAAGAAGTGGATTCAGACAATATTTGTCCTTTTCTGTCTGGTTTCTTTCACTTGCTGTAATGTCTTCAAGATTCATGCATGTGGTAGCATGGATCACATTTCGTTCTTTTTATGGCTGCACAATGTTCCATGGTCTGTACAGATGACATTTTGTTTATCCATTTATCTGTCGGTGGACACAAAAATGCTTCCATTATTTGGCTATTGTGAATAGTGCTGCAGTGAACACTGGCATACAGGTATCTCTGTGAGTCCTTGTCTTCATTTCATTGGATGTATACCTAAAAGTAAAATTCCTGGGTCATATAGTAATTGTACCATATGTTTTCCACAGCAGCCGTATCATTTTGCATTACAATCAGCAAGGTAGAGGGTTTCAGTTTCTCCACATTTCCATCAACACCTCTTAAATTCCATTTTAAAGATTAGACATCCTGGTGGATGTGCAATGGTATCTTGTTCAAATTTTGATTTTCATTTTTCCAATAATGAATGATGGTCAGCATCTTTTCATGTGCTTATTGGGCCTTTTAATATCTTCTTTAAAGACATGTCTATTCAAGTCTTTTGCTCATTTTTTAATTGGGCTTTTATTGTTGTTGAGTTGTAGGAGCTCTTTATATATTCTGGTTGTCAAACCTTTATTAGAGATAGGATTTGCAAATATTTCTCCCACTATTTAGGTTATCTTTTCACTTTCTTGGTAGTGTTCTTTCATGCACACAAATTTATACTTTTGTTTTCTGGATGCTAATGGCACATGAACACCAAGGCAGAAAATAGCTTCCCGCTGCTCTACAACTAATACATTAAGCAAGTGGGAGTTCCGCACAAGCTGACCTCTCATCCTAGATTCACTCTCACATTTGCTCAAAGGGTTTGGTGATGCCAGGCCACCAAGTCATTTTCTTTCCTCACTGTTGAATCAAATCAAGGCAACAAGTCCTGATTGAATGACTCATCTGTGCCAAACCCATTGCTCAGAGCTCTGGAGGGACACAAAGAACTCCACCTGACTTTGCCCCTTCCTTCTCCCACAGCACTTACAAGAGGCCACAAGTGCAAGGTTTTTAGGCAGGATTATGTTGCAGAGGAGAACTCTATTAGTTTCTGCTGCTACTATAACAACTATACACTTAATGGCTTAACACAACACCAATTTATCATCTCACAGTTCTGGAGGTTAGACATCCAAAAGGCACTTCATGGAGTTAATGTCTAGGTGTTGTCAGGGCTGCGTTAAACTCCACGGAATTGCTTTTCCTAGTGTCTGGGGGCTTCCTGCATTCAGGACCCATGGTGCCTGCATTGGCATTACACCAGACGCAGCCTTGACCACCACATCTCTGAGTCGGGCCCTCCTGCCTCCTCCTTTTCACTCTCATGCATCTTTGTGATTACACTGGGTCTGCCCAGATAACTCAGGATAATCTCCCCATCTGAAGATCCTTAAGTTTAGCATAGCTTCAAAGTCCCTATTGTTACTTAAGTTACTGTATCCATGGTTTCTGGGCCTTGGGTCGTGAACATCTCTGGGGCATGATACCTCAGCCTACCACAAGAACTATGGGCAGGATGATTTAGATTCCTGCCACCACCCCTATGGTCAAGTTCAGGCAGCAAGTGATCCCTCCCCCATCTTGGGGCTTTTCATTTTACGGAAGAAACCAAAACCCAAGGGGACAGAGAGTGACTTACTTCCGATCCATACCTAGTTGTCTGCGGAGCCCAGCCCAGGAATAGGCTCCCTGATCTAGAATGGAAAGAATTCAGTGACTTAGTGATTGACTGGAAAAGGCAAGACAGGAGAAGGGGGCATTGCTTCCAACCCTCTTTTTCTGGATGCATAAAGCCTCAGCCAGTCACGTGCAAACGAGCCTATTTTCAGAGTCTGGATAAATTGAGCTTCCTCTGTCAAAGAGGGGCCTGTGTATTTTGTGATCTACGTCTTCTTACCGTCCTTGGAGGATCTCATACTTTCCCCTTTATTTTTAAATCCATTCCCGTAGCCATAAGAACTGCAAGTCCATTGCTCCGCGGCTCTTCACAAAGTTGAAGCCAATAGGGATTTTCTTATGAACACCCAGAGGGCCCTCAGGGGTCTTGGAATGGGCCAGCGCTCAGGAAAGCCCTACTCCCAGATTGCTCAAGCCGACAGATTGCATTTCCCGTTAGCGCAGCCATTAGCTGCTGCCTTCTGTCACTCTGTGCCCACACACGGTCTCCCCACAGACATCCAGAAACCTGCCTCCTGCCCACCCTTGCCGCTCCAGCACTGCTCTCTGCTAAGAGTGACACCCCTCTCTGCCTGCCACTCCCCCCCGTTGTCTGACACTAACTCAGAGACTTGCGTCTGGGGCTGGGATTTTGTCGTTGCTATGGAAGTGGGAAAAGCTCAGGCTTCCGAACTCACAGAGTGTCCAAAAGCACACACGGCATCTCGTGCTGACACACCACTGACAACCTGCGATGGCGGGGATGTACTTTTGAGTGTCGTCTTGACAAGGAGCAGGAGCCTCTATCTGCCGGCCCATCCGCCTGGCCATCTGTCTCCCAAGATTGTCTGCACTAGACTGGCTCAGATCCTGAGCCTCCCTTGGTGGGGTGCGCGTCCTTGCACGGCCTGACTGCCTCCAGGGGGTTAGAGGAAAGAGCCCCTTGCCAGTGGGGCCTTTCTGCTGGGAGGACGTGGGAGAGGGAGGGCCCTGGAGGCAGCTCGGGGTCACTTCTTGGCTTTGGGAGCTCTGAGGCCACGGGTGGGCATTTCAACCGGGTGGCAGAGGGAGGAGAGCCAGATCTCCTGCCTTGTTTGCGGCCTGAAGCCACAGCTTTTGGGATTTCCTTGGCTCTTGGAAAGGCAGCCCTTTGGGGAGGCGCCAGCATTTCCAGGTGGTGCAGGGAGGGCTGCCCAAGACACGTGGATTCCTTTGCTTCCTGTCTCCAGCTCCCTCTGTGAGGAAGGGATGGAGGAATTCCTGGCTTCGGTGGACTTGCCCGCCAGCTAATGTCACCGGCTCAGTCACCCATCAAGGTGAAAACGAGGGATCTGTAGCATGGGGAAGGGGCGTCTGAGGGTCTGGTGGGAAGAAGGGCCGATGGAGGGAAAGGGAGAGAAGACAAAGATCTCTTAACACCTCCTGGCCACAGACGCACAGATCCTGCCTTCCGCCCGAGGCCCTGTTCTGCCTACCCACCGGGATGTGGAGCAAAGCTTTCTATCTCATACAACGTCTACCACCCTGCGTTAGTTGGGAACATACAGGCAAGCACATGCTGGCTGGACTCACCCCTTCCCCAGCCAGTGCTTCCTGGGGCCCAACTTTGCATCCCTTTTCCATTCTACCAAGAACTTTCTAGGCCTGGTTCATCAGTGAGTGGCTTGGGGGGAACCCCGTAAGCGTCTGTATTCAGTCTCCTCTGAGCTGATTTGTCCAGAATAATTTCTTCTCTCCTGTTCCCCTCCCTCCCTCACACTTCTGCCTCATGCATGTGAGGTGCTGGGTTTCATGCATTTGACTTGCGCACAGGCTGACGGACGCCGGCACTTGCCTGCAGGCCATGTGGTCCCGAGCTGGACAGGGCCGGCTGCCATCTGCCCTGGGGTCAGAGCCTAGAAGCGCAGCCATCAGTGCCCTATCCCCAAGATGACAGCTCTCCTTCTGACATGGGGAGCCTACCAGCCCCGGGAATTATTAGCAGATAAATATTTGGCTGTGTCTCCTCCTAAAATAATCCTCGCATACGATGATGACTGTCAGCCGTGGCTCTTGGATCTAATTCTAGCCTCCTTGTCTACATCTGGCACCGCAGCTCTCACGTGACTGCTGGTCTCTCAGGGAGAAAATTGTGCTAATAAGCTGATAAAACTTAAATGCTGGGGGAGGGGCCCAAAGGAGGCGAACCTGACCGGAGCAAGGCATTGCTGGGGCTCAAGCTGTCACTCTGTTGTCAAGGCCATCCAGCATTTGGATAATCCAAGCTCCTTCCCTCAACCTGAACCTTAGCTCAGTGCTTCCCTTAGCTCAGTGCTTCCCAAAGCTGGCCCACAAGAACCCTCTGGAAATCCTTCTGTTCGCAGCATCTCCAACTATGGCAAGACCGTTCCCCTTTAACTCACATTTATTGGGGAAGGAAGAGTTGCCTCACAAAACGTCAGCAAAACAGTGAAAGTCAAGGGGCTAGCCGGGCATCAGAAGCAGGGAAGAGAGGGAGTGGCAGGCATTTCTGGGTAAATCTCCCAGACACCGTTCACTGAACATTGCTTTGGGTTTCAAATTATCCCGTCCTGACTTCAGGGACAAACAGACCAAAATTGTGCTAGTTTAAACCAAAAAATTGATTTCTTAGAAATCAATAGACTGTTTTACCATTGAAGGAACGCTTTGAGCAACCAGCTCGGAGCACCGGCAAAATGACTTCGAGGGATTTCTGTCCACACTGCTACTGTTGAAGGGATTGAATTTCAACTGTTTTCCATTTTTATGTCTCTCTCTCAAACTTCAAATTCTTGGAAGACGGAACCATGTTGGGCTCATCCCTCACCTATCGGCCATGGCTCAGGGTGTGTAACCTTCCCCCAGAGAAAGGAGGTCACGGTGGGCCATGCAGCCGCCCTGAGAAGTGACTAGGTAGAGGGTCTATGCTTCTTCTCCACCTCAGATAAGGGAGCATTTTCATGGAAACATTTCGAGACAGGGAATTTTGCAGGAAGTGTTTTCAGATTGTCACTGTACCCAAGGAGGTTCCTTTAACTGCAGAGATTGGGTAGAGCAGAGAGAACACAGACTCAGCAAATTTTTTATTGAGTATCTGCTGCAAGCCAGGCACTGTCTTGGGATCACTATAAAAAGAGAGCGATTACAGCCTTTTGGGGGTTTACATTGAGAATAGTAGAATGGTATTGTTTGAAGACTTCACTGAAGGTCTTGAGAACTTCCTAGTGCCTATTTGAGGAAGGACCCCACTGAGTCACAGTTGAGGCACACCTTTGCCTCACCCCTACCCAGCCCATGACCAAGTTCTAACCATGCTGCCTACTAACAAGCTCTTGACTCCCTCTGATGCTCTCCATCCCCACTCTCACTGCCCGAGACTCGGCCACCATCATCCTCAACTCAGCGGGTCCACAACCCTTCTCCCTGGTCTTTGCAAATCCTCTCTGGCAGGCCTTTGTTCGTTGCCTACACTGCAGCCCGAGTGATTTCTTTTATTCAAAATGAAAATCTGGTGACATCTGCACTGCGGTTCTGCCTTAAACTCCTCCACAGAGTCCCACTGATCTTACAATGAAGGATGAATGACTAACGAGCCAAGAAGGCCCTTGGCAGTGCAGCCCCTGCTCTGCTTGCCATCCTCATCCTATACACATGTTCTGCACTCCCTGGGCCATTTTCGGGCTACCTCAGGGCCCTTGCACAAGCTCTTTGTCTATCTGGGATCCTTGTCTCTCTCTTCATATATGAAACCCTACTCAGTTCTTCCTATGGTTCACTGCTTCTCAGTTACAGGGAGAAATATGCCCAAAAGCTGTCCTCCGTCTCCCACTCCCCTTCCCCACATGCTTCCACAGCATAGGAGGGGTTTGTCACTATCCATTCACTAGCGCCATGATTGGGTTCCTGCCAGTCTCTCCTACTTGTGAGCTCCCTGAATATGTGGGCCTTGGCCCACATTGAACTCCCATTGAACTCCCAATGCCTAGCATGGGGCCTGAGCACCCTATGAAGGAAAGAAGGGACGAATGAATAAATAAAAAGGAAATACACCGTCTCCTATGACAGATGGTGTTATTATCCATCCCCTCAAATTGCCACTGTTCCTTTCTGAGGAGGAGTTTGGAGAAACCTAGAGGCCGGCATTTATTGGTGCCTTCTCCAGCGTAGCTGTGTACTTTCTTTTCTTTTCTTTTCTTTTTTAAAGATTTTATTTATTTATTTGACAGACAGAGACCACAAGTAGGCAGAGAGGCAGGCAGAGAGAGAGGAAGGGAAGCAGGTTCCCTGCTGAGCAGAGAGCCCGATGTGGGGCTCGATCCCAGGACCCTGAGATCATGACCTGAGCCGAAGGCAGAGGCTTAACCCACTGAGCCACCCAGGCGCCCCAGCTGTGTACTTTCTAACAACCAGGAGGAAATGAAGCAGTTCAGAAGACATAGTCCCGGACACCTAGTGGGTAGCCAACAAACACTTGTTGAAGGGACTTTTATACTGAATTGCATTCTAACATCCCAGCCCAGTGTTAGCTAACGCCAAGAGTCTTCTGAGGAATAACCCTGCCTTAGGATTTGAGGTTTCCATAGGACAGGGAATTCTGTAATGAAAAATGGGGGTGGGTGGCAGTGAGGGGAAGGGCCCCAACATAAGCAAACATCCAGTAGTATTCAAATTAAAGGGCCTCTGACCTCTCTGTGAATTGACCAAATTAGCTGGTTGGTGAATCTTTGCGGGGGAGAAAACTTAAATGAGAACAAAGGCCCTACCCCACATTTGGAGCCTACTGGCACCACGGCTGGCCGAGGGGTTCTGCTTTCCCCGGGGGGAAGGGGTGGGGGAGTGGGACCGGGGTGCAGCAGGGTCTAGGGCTCTAGGGTCATAGGCACGCTGCAGGGCCTCCGCACCTCAAGGATCCTTGTCTATAAGGTGGGACCACATGTAGGTGCCATTATGAGAATTCATTGAATATTCAACTCACATCTACCCAGATGGCAGCTAATGTAAGTTTTGAGAGGTGGAAAATCACCTTTTGATTCAGTGTCCAGTCTGCTGGGAGAATTTTCCCACCTCCCCGGTGAGGCCCACAGTAATCTCAGACACAGGGATCCCGGTCCTCAGAGCAGAGGGGCCAGGTCATTCCCGCACACCTGCCTTGGGTCGCCCTGGGCTGTCTCCTCACCTCCATTTAGCATTTAGATTTGTGCAGCTTTGCTGAGAATCTCTATTGCGGCCTGTTGACTTATCACTCATCCCAATAAGTTCCCATTCTCTCTCCTCCTGACAGCCTTGCCTAATGTACTTATTCATTCAATTTAAATAAATCGAACATGGGCCTATGACAGCCGATAAGTGAGTCACACAAGAACAAACAGAAGAGAAAGCTCTGCAAATAGTCAAATGTCAAGTAAGAATGGAAAACTGTCCCCACAGCTTCAACGAACCTTGGATGTCTAATATTTATGGCCAATTGATGTCATTAGAAAGTAAATAAGCCCTCTTATGCTGCATTACATAAGATTAACTGCAGGCAATGGGGTTTACATGGCAGAGATAAGTGCAGATGGAAATAAACCTGTTTAAAGCAGAAATATTTGATGGGCCTCCTTGCTGCTTTTAAGATAATTGATCTGTATATCTGTATTGAATCTCGCCATAAAAGCTTTGAAGAGACTTGTGGCAAAGCCTGTTGAGACCCAAATCACATTTCTCTGGGGCCACCCAGCCAGGCCTGGAACCTTCCCAGAGAGGAACTCCAGGCCCGGGGACTGCAGAAAGCAAGGACGAAGCAGGAGTCTTCTGGTGGTAGAGCACTGCCCCTGTCCCAGGTTCCTGGGGAGCCGCTTGAATTCAGTGACCGGGGGGGGGGTGGGGGGCTCACCTGGCACTGGGCGAGATAAGGAAAGGGACTAGGGCAGGTTAGCTGGGCCTGGAAAAGCGTGGGGGCAGGCGGGGTTAGATGTGCTAAGCCGCTCTCTTTGAGTCTTTTCCAGCAACGCTATGTAAGACAGGGCTTCTCAATTCCCGAATCATTCATGGTGAAGGGCCAGTTTCCTCTTCCTGTGTATAATTTCTAATCCTTTGATACACTGTCCTGTTGTCTATGGTTAGCATCATGCCCCCATCACATGCAAGTCAGCACACAGGTTCTAGAACATCTGACTGGTCTGTACTGGGTTCAACAAGATGTGTCCACTGGTCATGTGCTCACTGTCGAAGCAATGTCCAGTTGTCCCGACATTCTGTAGCTCCTTCGGTGTGGATGCTTGTCGAGGCCAGATAACATTGAGAGTTTGGGGACCAGCACCAACGCCACACTGTGGGTTGAACCGCATGGTTGGAAGACCTGTTCTATCTGTCCTCCAAGCGTGGGGAGGGTGGAAGCCAAGGAGACCTATTTTGTCCCAAAGGACGAAGGTGTTCCTAAAAGTTGTAGCAGATACAAATTGTACTCCAGAAATGCAGATGAGCCAGCAATTTAATTTCTAAACCTTTACCATGAGAAAGCAATTCTATCACGATACCACATTCCTCGGCTGACGAGATAGCATCTCAGTCTGTTGGAAGCCTTGCATACGTTCCTTCCCCCGGAGGGTGTAGGAAGGGGGGTGAGCTTGCAGAGAGTCGAGGCCAGACTGGGACTGGAGGAGCCTCTGCCTGCATTGGCATCAGCTGTCCATGGTGGCATCTGTCGAGATGTCCTCGTCCGCATCTGGCTTCCGGTCTTCCGGACCAGGCAGCTCTCTGCAATGTCTTCCTTATTTCCACCACGAGGTCCCATCGTGTTTCTTGGCTCTCTGTGCCACGTTCATGTCACTGTGGCTGGATGGAGAACACCCCCCGCACCTCGACTGGGAAACTATGAGGTCTGAGCCAGCACCCGTCTCCCGCACCCTTCTCCCTGCAACCGTAGGTGTTGATGAGACCTTGGGGATCTTGCTGAGTCCTTTGGCTCCATCATAGAGAGTTGGGGTGTGTGTGGAAGTGGAGGCAGGGACAGATGACTTTCTGCTTTTGCTCTGTTCTGGAAGATCTATCATCATTCCCCAGGCCTGGCCCAGGTGGGAGACCCTCCTCAGGGAGTCTTCTGCATCTACAGTTTCTTTTCTTTTGGACTCACTGCCTGATTTGTCTCATTGCAAGGAAATATAATAATAATAATAGTGATTATTGTAATTACTTTTGGTGGGGGTAACCTGGGTTGAACTAGTCTCATATTTCTTTAAATCTTTGTCTTATGGTTTAGACATTGGCTTCTGAAATTAAGAATTATAATTTGACTCCTGTTCTGTTATCTCTTCCCTGAGGCACAGCCGTGGCTGCTATCTACACAGGGGAAGGATCCTGAGGTAACCGGCATTCCTGGGAATGCAAACCACATTGCGCAGTACATCAAAATGTTAGTACTCACCGGAATCTAAGTTAAGAACAGATAGAAGACTAGGCTGCCTCACTGAGGTAAACAAATTCCCCATGTGTGAGGACTTGAGCAGGGTTTGGACAATCCTGTTACGAGGGGCCTCAGGTACCAGGTGACAGGGGAGACACTCTACAGTTCCATGACTGTGACGGGGGTGGGCAACAGAGACCACATGAAGACGTCCAAGGGAAGGAACCCAAAGAGATTTCCTCAGACTGCACTTGGCCTCATGGGAAACCAGTGCTGGTCAAAATGGTGGCTGAGAGCCAGGGCTGGTGTCTGACCTCGTTTGCCGCCACAAGGACCATTCTTGTTCCACATCCAACTTAGCTGTGTTTTGCTCCTCTCTCAGTTATGGATTCCCAGGGCGGGTGGATTTAAGTGAGTCAGTTTGTTGTCCTGGGGTACCGGGGCTGTAATTGGCACTGAGTCAGTGTTAATTGGGGATGGAGATGGCATTCCCATTTCCTTCTCTAGAGATGCCAGTGATAGACGACTCATCCTGATAGTATCATCTATATTACTCATGTATCACTTAGAAAGATCAATAGCAGAACGGAGAAGCATCTGCTTTATACAAATCTACTGTTCTGTAAACAGTAGATTCTATTCCTCTTCTCCCAACACGTGGCACAGGGCCCTGCTCAGAATAACTGTACAGGATATGGCTACACATATGAGATGGGATTTGAAGTAATGGATGTGATTTATTTCACGACTTGTAGGAAGTTCACTGGCTTGAACTGGTACCATGTATTTATTATGACAAATACTGTTTTCTCTATTGGTTACAAACCTAGTTCCCTATTGCAGTTTAGTTATTGGCTGGTCGTATTTGAAGATTAAATCAGATTTTCTCCTTTCCTTATCATCTTCTCTCTGCCCCAATGCAAAGCGGTGGGAGTAACGGTGTTCCTTATATATTCTTTCTATCTGTAGTATCTAGTGGAAAGTAGGTATGTTCTTCTGCAGAAAACCAACTAAGGGGCTTATTAAAAATACAGATTTCTAGACCTTATAGCTGGAAATTTGGATTCACTAGACTTTACTGTGGATCCTAGTATGTGATTTTTTACATACCCCCAGACGATTGTAATCAGGCAGCTAAGTTTGGGGACCCCTACTCTATGGGACCCAGAGGATTCTCACTGAAACATTTATTCAGGAATTTCCTTGTTCCAGGGGCACCATTTTCAGGATGAGAAATTCTTGTATACTAGAGCATGTGAAATTTGTAAGTAGTAATACTCTAGAATAGGCGCCCTAACCAGAGGCAGGTGAGGATATTAACCTGACCGGTGGGCTGTTGCTTCTCACTGCTCACCTGGAAGGAAGCTCACTTACCTGCACTGGGAATCCTTGAATGGATGTGGAGGGGGATGAGAAGAGGTGAAAAGGAGCCAGGCTCTGGGGAGAATGGGGTATCTGGTTTGGTGTTTTAAATCCATGGATGCCCAGTATTCTCCTGATGAATTCTTCCTGGGGGTCGCATAGCCTGACTACTCTAATTATCTAATTATAGTGAGAATTTCAGGCTATTTTGATTGAAATTTATAAGACATATGTTGGGTTTTTTCCCTTTTGAAGCTTTCTCCCAGGCAATTAAAATGTTTTGAAAGGCTTTGGAAAAGCTCATGCACGTTCAGACATCCTAGGTGTTTTCGGGTTGGAACAGAGTTGCCTCCAGGCTGCCGGGGTCTCTCCGAGCGTGTGACAGGCTTATGCTCGAGGTTCCAGTCTTCTGGTGTGTTGGGGCACCCACCGTCAGAGTCCGTTTCTCATCACCATTCCACAATCATGGAATGGTGGCATGATGGCGGCCGGGTCGTGTGCATGTTACTGGCCAGAGGAGACATAGGCTTGCAGAGTGGTGGCATTCTCGGCATGTTGTGGGGCTTTGTCTGTGAACACAGGGAACTGTACATGCACGCTGAAGGGACCGGGGCTTAGCAGTGCGGGTGGTGACTGCAGACAACTGTTGAAGCCCCACCTTGTCCCCTGCGCCATTCTTGGCATGCCCACCGGGCACCATCTGCAGACCAAGAACATGCCAAGGCAGCGTTGCTGCCACTCTTTCCATCACGGAAACATTTCTTTGATCTTCCAGTGTTGCTTTCAAGATGATTAATCTCAGCGTGGCTCAGCGTGGCTCGGCTCTCCATAAAGGCAGGTGCATGTGTCCGTGCGCGGCTCTGTCAGGACTGCTAATGTAAGCGTCTGTTTTACAGCGCAAGTGACAGCTGTATTGTTCTGGCAGGGTTACAGCTCTGACATGTGGAATCAATCTTTTTAACCTGTCAATTAATCAGCGGGCAGCTGTCAGCCTGGCTGAAAGGCCTGAAGGACAGTGCCCTTTCAATGGATTATACTGGGGGCATGGCGAAGTAAAATTGAGCACTTCAAGCTTCAAGGAACTCTTGTTGCATTCAAAGCCAGGCTTCACTCTCACTTAAAGGAAACAGGCTATGGCTCCAGCGTGGGCCCCTCCCAGGGAGGCTCTACTGAGGCATCTGGGTGAAGAGGAAGGAGCTTGTTCCTGCGGTTACCTTTGCAGGTTCAAGGGATCCTTAGAGGTGAGCCTCCAGAGTCAGCCAGGTGCAGTCATCTATGCCCGGGTCAGGTGGGGCGGGCTGGTTTCTGACGTCCAAAGCAAGCGGTGGCTAGTGGGACACTTGGTCTTTAGGTGGATTTGCAAAGTGCCCTCTAGAAGGAAGCATGCTTGTTAAGCCAATGTTGAATAGGCTCATATAGATGGGAGTATTGCCCTGAGAGCTTGTGGGAATACAAAGTAAAACAAGCTTCCCTTGCTTCCCTTCCCTCATCACCTTCTATATGAATGAGACCGATATAGGCAGAGAGCTGCAAGAAAGCGTAACTAATTATTGTGTCCTCTCTAACAATTAATTATTATTTGTTAAATCCTCTAATAAAAACACGTTAGCATATGCTAGCAAACGAGGTGTCACTAAAATAAAGTTCTGAGCCGTTTGGAAGAGGAAAAGGTGCTGAGATCTGGGGCTGCTGGTGAAGATTTCAAAGAAAGGGTGACAAACCACCCTTCAAGCCTACACTTTCTTCCCCCTGCTGTTCTTGCTTGCCGTTCCATAAATAACTAACTTTCTCTATCCCTCCATTCCTTCCTTCCTTCTGCAAATATTTATTTAGCACCTAATTTTTGCAAAGCCTGGTGCATGGTGCTGTGTGGGGGGAATATGAAGATGACTCAGACAAAGTTGCCTTTAACAGAAAAACATCAGAGCTCCTGTTGCTGTAAATCCTGGGGAGGGGCAGGCCTCTCTCCTGCTCGTCCCACCGAGCTTGGGCAGCAACAAGGCTGCAAATTATTTAATTTCTAAGTGGTTCAGGACCATTGCCTGGCTATTTGCATTTTTTCCCTCATGAATCCTGAAGTGAGAATTGGATTCCTTTAGTCTATGTGACAGGAGAGTCCTTGGTTTTGCAGGCCCATCAACTGGGTTACCGTGTCCTTCACCAAATAATGCACATCATTTCTGTCTAACCCACTGTGCTTTTGAGCCAGACAGGTCCAGGTTGAATCCCAGCTTTGCACTTACTAGTGGTATTAACTTGGGTACATTTCTTTGTCTGTCTGAACCTCAGATTTTTCATCGCTAGTAGTTGGGTAACGATGCCCAGCTTTCAAGTGTTGTTGGGAGAAGAGACGGGGCTGACGAATGCAAAACGCCTAGTAGACAGTTGACATAATAGACACTCAGTGAGTGATGGGTTCTATTTTTGTTCGTCTTTTTTGAAGAGACAAAAATGGCCTATTTTGTCAGTAGCCCCCTAAATGCCTCTTTTGGTGGTTGTTTCATAGTAGGGGCTCAGAAATGCTTTAAAATTGTGTAATTGACTGGCTAGAAACTCCAAAAGCTCGATGTGGTTGCAGTCTCTCATGGGCCCTAACTACTGGGCATGTCCCGGATGCAGGACAGTCGGCTGTTGATTGACTTCAGTCTGCTACTGGGGTGTTGGCTGAAAGCTGTTGATCACTTTCGCTGGAGCTAAGAGCAGAACAGCCACAAGGGCACCAAGGCCATCGTGGAGGGTTTGAGAAGGAGTTTAGATCCCACTAAATACCATGCGAGTAGCATGATCAGCCCAGTCTTTCCTCCCTCTGCCACATGGTGTTCAGCATCTGCTCTGAGCAAACTCGCCCACGTCTGTTGAGACTGGCATCTGAGAGCTATATTTTTGGTAGGATGCATGTCTGCATGGTCCAGGGAGAGAGGAGCTGGAAAAACCTTGTACCCAACAGGGAAGCTTGTCTTCCACCCTGAGTTGCAAAATTGGGGCGACTTCCCGAAGAGCATATCATGAAATTGTTTTGACAAAAGGATCACTCAGGAAGGTGATGGAAATTTTCACCAGAAGGGCAACAGTGCTGGAAGACAGAAGTCCCTCTGGTTCATCTGCTTGGTATCAATGGGCTGTTGTTGGATACAACCAGGAGGGGCCAAGTTTTTACCCTTCTCAGTTATACCAGAGAGTTATTATAGGATGCAGAGTGTGCTAGAACTCTGCAGTATTATCTTCATAAAGACTCTTTTGTTGGGTGTGTGGCTAGGCAGACCTATCACGTGAATGAACGGTGGTCATTGTCAGAAGCCTAATCATTCATTACAATACGGTGAGGTAGTGCGAGACTAGTCCCGACTGCTATTTTCACAGAGTTGGTATGAGGCTAACATAAGATAATACATAAAAGGACTTGGCGAATCTGGAACTGCTCAAATCATCAGAACAACTAATAGCGCTTTATTGTGCCATTTGGCTCTGTTGCTGCAAAATTGGATTCTGAAAGGAGGCAAATCTGATGTTTGGACCAGTGTTGCATAGTTATTTGCTGAGTGACAAGGATTTCGTAAGAGTACAATTCTCAGCAATATTAAGTCTTTTTCTAAAAAAAAAAAATTCAGAAATTAAAAATAAATAAGAAAAAGTTGAACAAGTTTTTGGACATAAAGAGGACAAGAGAGATGAGAATGAGAAACGGGGAAAGATTGGGATTTTACCCAGGCAGCTTGCAGAGCAGTTCCCTTCGTAGGAATGCAGTGTCTGCTTTCGTAACCGTCATGTACCCTACATTCATTCTATTTTCACCTCCCACCTGAACTCCATTCTTAAAACTTGAAATAGACCACACGAACAAAGTGTTCCTTCTGCGACCCATTCAGCAAATAGCAAAGATGCTGCAAATACTTGTGGGTCAACTTATCAAACGCTGGATACTGTGTTAGCGGCTAGATTTTACAAAAGCGAATGCAAATAGAGTCATGCCCTCAGAAACCTCCTGATCCAGGGGGTGAGACAACCATGTGCGCACGTCATCTTAATGCAGGATAGTGTATGTGCAATGATGGAGGTGCGCAGAAATGAGGCACAGACATGCCACATATTTCACCTGGGCGGAGAGATGACATTGTGGCTAGGAAGGGTTTTGAAGAAAAACCAAAAAAATTCATCAGGTAAGCAATGGCTTTCCAGGAAGATGGTTTGATTTGAAGGAAACATGATTTGATACATTTGGACACTTCAAAGACCTCCTTGGAGAAAAGAAACAAGACTTATGATCCACGTTCCATATACCACAGGTCATAGTTATGGTTTACAAGCCTCTAGTATTCTACCCTTGCGTGTGAGACTTTTGAGGCGGGGGGTTTTCTTCGTGCTTGTGATCCTACTGAAGCTGTCTGAAAAGGCTGGGCACTGAGTGAAAATAGACCATGGAAGGAGAAAAAGGAAAATTAAGGTGGAAGAAGCAAAAGCTGATTCAGACTAATTCAGCTCCCTTTCCTAAAAGCCTGTGCTCAGAACAACCTCAAAATGCTGTCTCCGTCTGGTTAGGAGGCATTTTGATTTCAATTAAGTCTTCCAGGTCAAAAGGAATAAAACAAAACCATGACCAAAAGAGCAAACACCCAGAACGAAGTGTATTTTCTGGGAATCGATGTCTTTCTAGCCTGGGGCCCGTCATTTCATACCAAATGAGACTCTGTTTCCCGATCTGCAGTAGGAAAGGGATCTGAAGTTTGTGACGAAAAAAGGTATGCCTGCACCCAATAATGAGTCTGTGAGGCTCACATTGCTGTGCCAATTGTAGAGAAACCGAGCGGTGCTCCTCACCCAGTCTCCCCCCATCCCCTGCTACTTAAAAATGTGGTCAGATCACAGGTGTCCAGTGGGCTCCCTGTATCAAAATGACCAGGAGAGGGGCACCTGGGTGGCTCAGTTGGTTAAGTGTCTGCCTTCAGCTCAGGTCACGGTCCCAGGGTCCTGGGATCAAGTCCTGCATCAGTCTCCCTGCTCACTGGGGAGTCTGCTTCTCCCTCTGCCTCTGCCCTCCCCCCTTGACTTGTGCACGCTCATGAGCTCACTCTCTCTCTCTCTCTCAAATAAATAAAATCTTAAAAAAAAAAAAGTCAGAAGAAGTCAAGTGTATTGAATCCTTTCCCTGTTTCTTTTTCTTTTTCTCCCTCCTTTCTTCTTTCTTTCTTATCCCCCTCTATTTCTCTCACTTTTAAAAACCACTCACACACTAATGATTATACTCCTACTTGTGCTATGAAACCAAATTCACCAATGAAAGGGATTCATGGTGAGAGGGCCCCATACTTAAAAAGCTTTCATTTCCGTAAATACTGTTTTACACTGCCATCACCCCGGTGTTCTCTTTAAACTACTGAGCTGTTGTGTGGAGAGTCCAAATAGAGTCCCCTCTCTCTTCCTTTTCACTCTATTTTTTTTTCCCTTTAGAGTCTCTTGTGTTTTTATTTTATTTATTTTTCTTCTTTTTATAACCTCAGGTACCTAGCACGGAACTAATTCTGTTTCTTTCATTTTATTAGGTTGAAACATAGCTGACATACAGCACTATGTTGGTTTCAGGTTTACACCACAGTGATTTGACAATTATATACATAATGAAATGCTCACCACAATAAATGTAGTCACCATCTGTAACTATATTCTTACTATCCTACGCAGCCCTCCAATTTTTATTGCGTAAGTTTTTTTAAAAATATAATCAACATACAGAAAATTGCACAAATTGTATGGGTACAGCTTAATGAATTTTTACAAAGTTAGCAAAGTTCATGAGCACCCAGATAAAGGCACAGAGTGTGACCTGAACCTGGGAGGACTCCCCTCATGCCCATTCCACCCTAGTCCTTTCCTGTGAAACCGTAACCACTATTCTGGGTTTCAATACCAGATGGTAATTTTGGCTCTTTTTGAATTGTACATAAATGGAATTTTATTTCTTATCTTTTCCGTTTGACTTCTTTCCCTGAACATTATGTTTGCGAGATTAATCCATATTGTTCATTTATTCTTATTGCAAAGTAGTATTCCATCGCGTGAATACTCCAAAATGTTTTTATTCATTTTCCTCTGAATAGGTATCTGGGTTATTTCTAGTTTAGGATAGTCTAGTTTACTATTATAAGTGGTGCTTCTGTGAATATTCTTATAAATTCTTGTGATGAATATATATATGTGCTTATCTACGCGCACATACCTAGGAGTGAAATTGTTGGGTCTTTGGATATGTTCAGTTTTAGGAAATATCGCCAACCTGTTTTCAAAGTGGTTGTGTGGAGAGCTCAGATTCCTTGCTGGCACTTGACATTGTCACTCTTTATCATTTTGGTTTTCCTACTTGTTCCCTGTGGGAGTGCTCTGGGCTCTTATGTAATCCATTCCACTTAGAAGGGGGAGTCAACACTTCGTTTTGAAAATCTATCTGTATTACCGGATGTACCTATGTTAATTGCTCCATTTCCTTAGTGGTAGATTGTTTAAGTGTCTCCAATTCCCTGTGACGCCAGTCAATTATGAGATTAAAATACTTAAAACTTGCTGGATTCTAGCTCATGCACATTCTCACTTTTACGAAGTACTGCAATGCTGTTCTCCATTATGGAAACACCAGTGTGCACGCCCACCAATAATGCATAAGGGTTCAAGTTCCTCCATATCTTTCCAAAAGTTATGATATGATTTTTATTTTTATTTTATCTTTAGATTTTATTTATTTATTTGACAGAGATAGAGAGTATAAGCAGGGGGAGCAGCAGCGGAGGGAGAGAAAGAGAGAGAAGCAGACTCCCTGCTGAGCAAGAAGCCCGATGTGGGGCTCAATCCCAAAACCCTGAGGTCAGGACCTGAGCTGGAGGCAAACGCTTAACCAACTGAGCCACCCAGATGCCCCACGATTTTTTTTTTTTAATGATTGATTTATTTTAGAGAGAGAGAGCATGTGCAAGCAGGGGAGGGGACAGAAAGAGAGGGAAAGAGAAACTCAAGTAGATTGCCCACCGAATGTGGAGCAGGACTCAGGACTCAGGGCTCAACCCCACAACCCTGAGATAGATCAACACCTGAGCTAAAACCAAGAGCTGGCCACTCACCTGACTGAACCACCCAGGTGCCCCCCAAAAATTATTACCTGATTTTCGAATTTTGGACATTGGGGTGATGAAAAAGTGGGATCTTACTAATATTTAAATTTACTAATCTTACTAATCTTACTGATCTTACTAATATTTAAATTTACTTACTAATATTTAAATTTAATTGCTAATACAGTTGACTCTCTGTTTCTGTATGTTAGCTATTTGGATTTCCCCTTCTGTGAATTACCTACTTATAGCCCTTTTCCATTTTTATATTGGGGGTCCCATCTTGTGTTTATTTGTGAAAATTGCTTATATATTCTAGACAATAATCCATTTACTAGTTTTAAACATCGAAAACAATTTTATCCTCTCTCCTACCCATTTGCTATTTTGTCTACAATGTCATTCATGGAATAGAAATACTGTCCTTGAATACAAAAAAAATTTTTTTTAAAAATCTTCTTTAAAAAAGATTTATATATTTATTTATTTTAGAGGAAGAGAGAGAGGGAAAGAGCACAAAACTCAACTCTGCATTGAGCATGTACCCTGTTCTGGGGCTTGATCTCACGACTGTGAGATCACAACCTGAGCCAAAGCCAAGAGTCAGTTGCTTAACTGACTGCATCACCCAGGCACCGCTGCAAATATTTTTATATTATGACTTGTGTGTTTAGGGTATTATTTAAGAAGTTCTCCTTCGGGGCGCCCAGGTGGCTCAGTGGGTTAAAGACTCTGCCTTCGGCTTGGGTCATGATCCCAGGGTCCTGGGATGGAGCCCCGCATCGGGCTCTCCGCCCCCCGCATCGGGCTCTCTGCTCCGTGGAGAGCCTGCTTCCTCCTCTCTCTCTGCCTGCCTCTCTGCCTACTTGTGATCTCTGTCTGTCAAATGAATAAATAAAATCTTTAAAAAAAAAAAAAAGAAGTTCTCCTTCATCCTCTATCACAAAATCATTCTCCTATATTCAAAAATTATATTTGTAGTTTCACCTTTCATATTTGGGTCTTTAAGTCATCCAGAGATTTTGTGGCGTATAATCAAGTCAGAGATCTAAAAGCTTTTTTCCCCAGTATAGCAACGCAATGTCCAAATAAAATCTATTCTATTTAAAAATCCACTGTATTTTCACTGGTTTGTGGTGGCATTATCTCATATATCATGTTTCCATTTGTACATGAATATATTTTTGAGCTCCTTAGTGTTTTATCCAGAGTTCTATTTCCCTGTTCCTTCTACTGTATCACCTATTATAATTATTTCTTTTGTTCTCAAAATTGACTTAGCCACCAATGAACCCTTATTTTCCTTTAAAGTATTAACATATTTGTCTATTTCCTTAAAATCCTGCTGAAATATTATTTAAAATTGCTGAGTGTATATATTAATTGAGTTAGAATTGGCATCTTTATAATATTAAATCACTCTCTCCATGAAATATGGTATCCCTCTCTATTTTTCTCGTTTTCAAAATTATCCTTTATCTCTTTTAATGGAGTTTTAAGTTTCTCCTCCGAGATCTTGTGTGGTCTTTGTTAGTGTAATTCCTAGATATTTGATTATTTCCATTACTGTCATAGTTCCCTATTTGAAATTTAACAGAGCTATGGCCAGCCTGCAAGTAAGAGAGAAACTGATAGGCTCAGAGGGCAAGGATTAGTTTTCTCTTCAAAGAAGGTACATCATTCGTTGCTAACCAAATCAAAACAAGTCAGATGGAATTTCCAGAGCAAGGGCAAGGGAGGGTTTCCTCCCACCTAGCAACTTTGGATTAGTCCAGAAAACAACATTAATTTAAATTCAAGCTTTCAGATCTTCTTATCTCAACAATAAAAAATATGAAGAGAAAAAGTAGAATTCACATTCCCTTGATAACAAGAAAGGTTGGGCTCAATTTTCTTTTTAGATTTTCTCATATTCAGATAATTTGAGAAGAGATCATAACTTATCAAGAGTTACTTTGACTCTGCAATCTTTGTTGTTGTTGTTGTTACTGGTTCTTTTCTTTGGCTAGAGCCAAGTGGAGTGTGGGGACTGCTACCACAGTCTCCTTCCCTTTTCTGCTGTAGTTCCGGGCTTAAAAGAAACTCCTCCACCCCCACCCCATTTCCTCATCCCTTGGGCTTCTCTCTCTACCTGTCCTTACATCTTTTCCCAGGCTACATCCCCCTGGGACTGAAACTCTTTTTTATTCAGCTCCCACTCATTGTTAGACTGCTTGCAAGTCTCTCCAGGCTCCCTAATCCCAGTCTGGGACCTTACACATATATGGGTTACTGTGATTCTGGGATCCATTTTGCCATCATCCTTTTCTTGATTCCATTAGGCTCGATCACTTCCAGCAGCCTCTTTCTTCCTTTCTGCATCCTTGTTATGGACACCTGTTAATCCATTTCATTCATAGCATAATTATTGAATACTTATTAGATGTCAGACACCTTGTGTCCACTGTGCACCTATGAACTCAGGTTCTGCCTTACCTTTACTTACTGGTCTCATGAGAGAAGGGAAATTTCAGAAAGTTACTAGGTAAAGAGCTCCCCACTCCTCTATTGATGTACACCAAGTTGGACTACAGTCTGGGTTTGTTGGGTTTGTGTCCAGCAGGGACAGCATAGTATGGGTGAGTATGTGGTGCTGAGGGGGAAGGGGCATGAATTAGATTCTACTTAGTGCCAAACTACTGGGTGGAGAGTGTAGCCACAGATCAGCCTTTCAGTCCAAACATGGAGTTCTAGCATGTTCTGCCATTCAGCTTCATGCCTGTTCCTCCCCTTTGCAGGCTGTTGACAAACTTTTGTGGGGAGTCAGAGTTCTTGGGATGCATTTGTAACCCTTTTTGCTACATGTAGTCCTTATTCATTCTAGGAAGAAGGCAGAGGGCAGGCAGGAAGAGGGTGCCTTAAACCGTTTTAGTCATTGGCAACTCTCAGTACACTGACAGTTCTGGGATAGTTCAAACATTTTCCCTTAGACAGGGACTCAGGCTGGCAAACATATTCCAACTACTTGGGATTGTGGGCTTGGGAATGGGTAGAATTGGTCAGTATAAAACAGGAGGGCTCTGGGCATGCCTGTCATGACTTGTGACTCAGAGTCCTGTGAAAAGCAGAGAGTATTCTCCAATATTCCCTGGAATGTAGTGCAACATTTCACACGGCTTGAGTAGCCACCAACAAAGAGTACAAGTCAGTCAGTCTTTATGAGAGAAGTTGTAGCTAGCACTTAGTAGTCATGATTATGATAATTATAACACAAAAGCAAACTTGCATGTCCTTGGACGAGTAACTTAACTTCTTCATGCCTCAGTGTTCTTCTCATCTGTAACTTGGAAAGAATAATAATATTTGCTCCATTTGATAATTTTGAGAATAAAATAATTCAGCTACAATAGTAACTACTCTAGGATTTTGATAAATTCCTGCCTCACGTTGAGTTCTTTCATCCATTTCGAGTTTATCTTTGTGTATGGTGTAAGAGAATGGTCGAGTTTCATTCTTCTATACATAACCGTCCAATTTTCCCAGCACTATTCCGCTGGATATTTTTTCCTGATTTGTCGAAGATTAGTTGACCATAGAGTTTCAGGTCCATATCTGGACTCTATTCTGTTCCATTGGTCTATGTGTCTGTTTTTGTGCCAGTACCATGCTGTCTTGGTGATCATAGCTTTGTAATATAGCTTGAAATCAGGCAATGTGATGCCCTCAGTTTTGTTTTTCTTTTTCAACATTTCCTTGGCAATTCAGGGTCTTTTCTGGTTCCATAAAAGTTTTAGGATTGTTTGTTCCAGCGCTTTGAAAAATGCCAGTGGAATTTTGATCAGAATGGCATTGGAAGTACAGATCGTTCTGGGCAATGAGAGACTATGGACTCTGAGAAACAAGCTGAGGGTTTTGGAGGGGAGCGGGCATGGGGATTTGGGTGAGCCTGGTGGTGGGTATTAAGGAAGGCACGTATTACATGGAGCACTGGGTGTGGTGCATAAACAATGAATCTTGGATCACTGAAAAAATTTAAAAAACCACAAAAAATGCACAAAACAATAGTAACTACTTACAGAAATGTCTGAATTTGTCAGTTGTTTAAAATACTAGAGCTAAGAAACTAGATTTAAGAGACAAAGCAAATTAACAAACAAAGAAAAGAGAGAGATAGAAAAACCCAGACTCTGAAATGCAGAGAGCAAATCAGAGGGCAGGTGGGTGGTGGGGTCCGATGGGTGAAATAGATAAAGGGGATTAAGGGTTCATTTATCTTTATGAACACAGAAATGTACAGAGGGCTGAATCACTATATCACACACCCGGAAGTTCTATAACACTGTTAATTATACTTCAATAAAAATATAATGAAATACTAGGTCTGAACTTGACAATATCATTGTGAAGTCTCTTTAAGATCGAGGTTCAGAGGGGCCAAATGACTCGCTTGGCCAGTGACTGGTAGGATGTCGGCTCACGTTCTAGGCCTCAGCTCTTTCAATTTTGCCATGCATCTAGACTCCGTGGTTCTGGTGACTTCCATGCATTTCTCACCCTCCGGGAGTCCCTTCCAGTCCACTGTGCTTGGAGCCACCTCTCTGAACATCAACGTCAGGCCAGCAGCAGGCAAGGAGTCAGAGAAGACCTACCTCTTCTATTTCACCTTGACAGCTGTCTGCCTTCCAGCCACTTTGTCCCTTCAGAGGGGAGTCCTAGGGGTCATTAGGGGCAGGTGTTCAGAGAGGGCAGGGCCTTCCAGGAAGTCACTAGCAGAAAAAGCAGCCCCTAACAACTGCGAGAACAAGGATGGTGAAGTGAGACCCATAACCTTGAAAATGGTGGCATTTGCCTGGTCCCTGCAGCATCCCGAGCTGTACCACTAGTTGAACAGCCACTAATTTGATTCATAGGAGAGATCTGACCCTATTCACCAAGCTCTCACTGGACTGGGTGTCTCTTATTTACAGAGAGTTGATGGAACCTTTTACATTTTCCCCCATCTGTTTAGGAACTCGCATTCCTCTTTTCCACTTGGTCCCTGGTGACCAAGGTCCCAACAGCGAAGACAACCCCCACCCCACTGCACTGCTTTGCCTAATCTATTAGCGAGCTGGAGCTGGCAGGAGGCGGGGGACGGGGGGCCGTTTATTTGATTGTCGTATCATTTATGTGGCTGTGACTTCCAATGCTATTATCTTTGTTTAGCACAAACGGAGAGCAGTTAGCGCTCCTGGTAATCTATCTCGGAATCAAAAAGCTATGGAGACAGAGACAGCCTCCTCTCCAAGCCTTTATCTCCTTCCACCATCATTTTCCCAGCTGGGAGCAGGCGACAACCCTGCTTCCAATATGCTGCTCAATGATTTTAGATGATTGATCTTTCTAAAGTGCTTTTCCGCTTCTTGCCACACAGACACGGATAGATTAAGCAATTATGGATTATTTCAACATCAAATGGCCCAAGACAATTAGCCAGAAGAGAAGCAAAGAAGTGGTCCTGCTGGCTTTTGGGGAGGGGAACGTTTTCGGAGGAGTTAAAGGTGGAAGCTAGGATAGATTTGCCCATTGGCATGGAAAGAGGAGGACACGGGGCTCAGCTGATCCAAAGAGAAAGAAAACAATATATATATGTATTTTTACAGTGGCAGCGGTTAGCATTTTTTTTTTTCTTGTATGATGGCATAAAGAACCCTCACTATCTTCGAATCAAACTCGCGCTTCCAAATAGCATTCCTTTAAGGGAGATTGGATTGCTGATGCTTCTTGGAGGGGAAAAAAAAAGTTGCAGGAAGGAGAGACTGAGTAGTGCATGTAATAAAAGACAATAGATGAGACAGTCTCTGAATGGATCTCCAGGCTCTAAATCACTCCCCAGGCCCGGCTGCCGCCGCGCAGACTCCCCCAGCAGGGCCTTCGTGGTTTATGGTGTCGGCGGCTCTCCGGGGAGTGAATTACAGCCTTGCAGGCAGTGGGCGGCTATCTGTTATCCTACATGTAAACAGGTATTCAAATCCGGACTCCGGAACCTTCGCCTTGGCGTTTAATCATCCCGGTAATCTAACCCCCGTCCCCCCGCCAAGGTCGCTGTTTGGATTGCGTGACTTTCAGACTCTTCTCTGGCACTGAAGTCAGGAGCAGCCGGGCTGACAGCCGCCCAACTCATCAACCGGGCTGACAGGCCCAAAAATTAACTTTGATATTTTGTGTGGAATAATTCAGTGGCAATTGGGCCAGATGATGTTCTGTAACCTAAATTCAATTTCCATCACCGGGAAGCATCACAGAGCTAGTCACCCGCTTGCCAAGAGCACCTAGCAATCGAGGAGTCCCCACACCCGTGTGTCTATGCCGTGAACCAGTCACTGCTCTTCATACGTGAGACATTCACGCGTACATGGTGGATTTGCACGGGCAGCCATTGATTATTTGGGGATGGTTATCTGGGCCCTGTCCTTTCTTGCCTCCTTTCCTGTCTGCGTTTAATTCTCTCCTTTCCCTGTGGTGAGGGGCAGACGGGCAGGGGAGGGGTGTTGGAGAGGGAGGGGAAGTGTAAAACATGCCATTATGCTCCTTAGCAGTTCTCAAAAAAGCCTGAAGATGAAGGGAGACGTAGCTCTAACGTGAAGTTTGGGCCTCACTGATGGCTTCTGTGAGCTTCCCTTCTCTACCTCCTCCATCCCTGCGCCCCCCCCCCCCCCCCCCGCCCTGCCCAGGGCAGGGTAGGACAGTGGGTGATGCACAGCCAACTAACATGGTTAGTCAAGAGTGGAATCCCGGCTGGGTCTCTTCCCAGATGTGTGGCTTCCTTGGCTCCCTTCATCCCTGAAGCCTCAGTTTCTCTGTTTGGGGAAACATGAGGAAAATCATTCTCCCAAGACTTGGCCCAGAGGAGGAGTTCGACAACAGCTGTCCCCATCAGAAAACAGAACACTTTGGAGTATGCTGCCCCCTAGCCCTTGTCCCTTTGGAGGCGCTCCCCTGCTGATTTATCCTCCCAAGGGCAGAAGCCACCTTCTAGTCCCTGGAGACCCTTGCTTCTCTGAAGGGAAGAAGTGGTGGGGTTAGAGAGTAAACCCTTCCAAAGTAGTCACTGAATCATGGGCGTCAGAACTGGAGGTCCAGTATGTGCATGTGCACATTTGCCAGAATGAGAGCCTGAGACTTGGCCAGCGTGAGTGACCTGCTTACTCCCTCACGGCTGCAGAGCCCAGATCGCCAGCATATCCTGTCTGGTCCCATTCCCCACTCCCCATTCCACACTCACCAGTGTGGAGCCATCACCCCTCCTCCCTTGCAGCGAGGGGGATGGAGATCTGACCTTAGGGCCGGGCCACCGGAACAACGATGGGGTTGGTTAAGCTTCTTTTTGACGAGGGCTGACCCAGAGCCTTTTGGCCAAATTCTGCTCATTTGAATGTGGTGCTTCTGCGAGTTTTGTGACAGTCCCTCCATCACCGTTGACTTAGGCGCCACGGTGGAAAATGCATCCTTTGCTTTGTAGTTGGGTGGGGTTGCGGGAGAGGGCTGGTTCCAGAAGGAGAAAAGGAGAGAGAGGACAAGAATAAGAGGTCATGTCCAGGTATCAGCACACACAGCACCTGGTCTGACTTCCGTGGAGCCAGGATATTGTCCCTCTCCTCGCTGCTGTCTGACTCCAGCTCCAGTGCTCTCGTCTGCGACATCTTGCTGCCACCAAAGGCAGATTCTGACTGGATTTACATGCATAATCCAGAGTCTAGGCCACCAATTAACGTCTTCCTGGTGAGGCCCAACACGGAAATGTGAATCCAGCGGGCCTTGGCAGCGCATGGGAGGCTGTTTGCCAGACGTCTGGATCTTATTTGTTCCCTCCCGTCTCCCCAGGCGATGCTCGTGTTCATTTAAATACAGACATGACCGCGTTTGCTGAGGACCATGTATTTTTTTTCCTTCTTTAAATAGAAATGCCATGTGTGTGATGTTTTCTTTGAAAAGGAAAGCCCAGGGATCGTCTGCATCAGGTTATGAAATGATCCCAGGGTCCACTCATGGCTCTAAGCAAGTTGAGTATACATCACCTCGTTTAATTCAGCAATATCATCAATGTCAGCGCGTATCCACCGGCTGTTGGCTATTGGTCATCCAGACCTGACACAAACTCAATAAATACTCCATAACCCCTGACAGCCGCTAGCAGATTAGCCTGAAATGAGCGATTGCCCAGCCAACACCTGCTGAACCAAATCAGCTCCGTGACGGATGGGCCTGTACTGAGCTCTGACCACGAGTGAGATCAGTGGAAGAATGATTTTATACTTTAAGAAAAGAATTAGAGATGGTGGTGGCTGGAGTGATTGGAAAGCTTTCAGAGAGGGCCGTTTTTCTTCTCTTTCTTCCTCTTCCCCCGATAGGTCCCCTGCTGCAGCTCCCCTCCTACACCCGAGTCCATCATGCGTTCTAGGCTCCCGGGCCCACGGGATGAACCAAATTGGGGGAGCAGGACGAGGCTGAGGCCGGAGCGGGGAGCTGCTTTTGGGTGCATGCGGAACGTCGGAGAGGCCACACGGAGGGGATGCAGGACCCACCTCAGGGCCATCTGGGGAGCGGCCATCTGGTTCCACAGGGCAGCGCAATGGCCATCTGGGGCTGGACAGGGGGCCGGGGACGCAGAGCATACCTGAAGAGCCAGCTGGGGCTAAGGAACCCCGGGGTGGGGGGAGGCCTGAGTCTAAACTCTGGGGCTTCCTCACGCCTCGTAGCAAGCATTAGTGGTGACTTTCAGTCTTCAGAGGCCGCTCCCTCTTGTCTTGTCTAGATTTGGAGGAACTAGGCTTGGCGAATAAGCAAAAAATGCAAACAAATCCAGACCCTTTGTTGGGAGTTCTTGCTCTTTCGCTTAATAGATGGGAGACTCCGACACTGGAGTCAGCTGAACAATCTTGGGAGCCTCAGTCTACTTACGTGTCAAAAGACGATCATCCCGTCTACCCTTTCTTCCGCTTCCTCAAAAAGTGACTTTTCAATGAAGCCAGACTTCGGTACTCAGAACGTTTGTATTGGCCTCCTGTAAACTATTATTTTTCTGATTGGAGAACAATTTGGCTTTGTGACATCGGCCTGCACTGAGGGATGTTTTAAAAAAAAAACAGACCCGTGCAGCTCCCTGCCGTGTTTACAGAAGGGCTGCTCCGAGGATGTTATTCACTAAATCACAGGACTCTTTCCACGTGGGCCTAGGGGAGGCCTTTCTGTTTGGTTTCAGTTCCAGGAACTGTTATGTTTATCTGGAACAACTGTTTGGATTTTACGTTATGAACTCTGAATTGTCGAAATGGTCCCATTTTCTTTTGTGTTGGCGGCTAGAAAACGCGGAGCCAAGTTCATGGTTTATCTCTCACTAGTGTGTTGGATTCCGCAGCGTGTCTCTGCTTTGATACTCGTCTCATCTGCTACTTAAATAAATAAATAAATATATATATATATTATTTGCCTCAATTCTCTTGTTTTAAATGTACTTTATTTTGTGGAATGATGTGTGGGTTTTTTCCAAGCTACCTTCTGTCATGTGTTGGTGCTAGGCGGGGATTTTAAGTAAATCGCGACCCTGCCTGGGGCCGAGACAGCGCTCCTGGACTTCTCTCCCACGGGCTGGGACAGGTGGGGTGAGCACAAGTGTCCTCAGTGGCAGCCAGAATGCAAGCATGGCTTTCAGATATATGGGAGGGAAGGGTAAGTTTTTGCCCCCAGAGTCCCTGTTAAGTAAGAGGCAACGGGTTCTGGTGAGGCCAGGAACATAGACCAGTTGGCCTCTGGCAGCCGGGGCCCGGAGAGGGAGATGCTATGGGCCTTTCACCATGTCCGTCAGGCCCAAGGAGCTGGCCTGTTAGGGTGGGAGCTGGCCCGGGGAACAGAGAAGGGAAGGCTCTGCAGAGGTGGTTCACCCTCCCCCCTCTCCCGTCCTGGAGGAGCAGCAAGCCCACAGAAGGCCCCCGGCGGCCAGCACGCACGCCTGCTTACCCCCTGCTTAATGGAGCCTGTGAGACTCCTTAGCTGTCTGCTCCTGCCTACAAACTTGGCAGCTCTTAGTGGTTCTTGGTGGCCACCCCAAGCCCTTTCTGCCTCCAAAGCTTCCAGAGTTTCCTGTTGTCCTCGCCGGTCGGCGCCTGCCCCTCAGGGCTCTCATTCCCTTTCCTGCGCGGGTCACCGGGCCCGTGTTCCTTTCCCTCTTTACCCTCTTCTCGGGATCTGAACATTGAAAACAGCCTCTGGGCTTTATTTAGCTCAACAAAGTCAGTCTCAGCCTCAGCCCTTCTTGGAGCTCCCAGATGGCATCTCTGCTGATTTGTGCTCCAGAATAAGTCAGTGGGCCTCCGCCCCGGCTGCACATTAGCATCGTGGGGCGGTGGGGGGGGGGAGCTCTGGAACAAATACTCATACCCCTGCCACCCCACGCCAACTGGAACCCATTCTTGGGGATGGGGGAGTGGCCCTGTGCATCTGGAGCTTTCCTCGGAGGCTGAGGGATAGGGGAGGGGTTCAAGCAGGGGGCAAGTAGAGGTTTGGTTAAACCTCTCAGACTTTGGAGAGATGCTTCTGTCATGAATGAGAGCCCAAGGCCTGCTGATCGTCGATAGCATCCCGGCTCTGGGTGCCTTGTGGAGTGGGAGGCGGGAGGTGGAAGGGACAGCAGACGAGAAGGTGAGGAGAGGAGCAGCCATGTGTCTGGCAAGATCTCTCCGTGACCCTCGTTCCTGAGAGGGCTGGGATGTGCCGTGCCCCAGGTGGGCATTACGGGTTAGGGGCTCTACCCCACGCTGCTGTGAGCACACAGCCTTCCCCACAGCGAGGTGGGCAGTGGGCTGGTGTTGGGAAGCTGAGGGCACTTTCAGAACATTATGAGCTGCTGGAAAGGTTACGGGAGGCTGTTTTCCTTCCCCAGCCCTGTGACGGCAGCCTTTGCAGGCACAGTGTACTGTCTCATTTATCTTGCACTGTCACGGGAGGACAGCGTTCCACTTAAGTGAATTTTCCTGAAATCCCAAGCTTGTTCTTTTTCAACCCCAATTTAATTTACTTTAGGTATTCTGGATAGAAGGCTTTCTAAAATGTATTCTACACCTTCTTAACTTTTGAGAAACGCAAGAGACTTTAACCCGTTCTCGATGACCCTAGCTAATTTCTAAGACCATCCAACACACACACACTGTTGTGCTCACTCTTAGCTTTGTCCATTCGCTCTGCCACCAGCTGTCAGCTGTCAGTTCTCATCCCTGCTATTGAGCTGTCTCGAATGCCTCCCTCTTTCTTCCCTAGGACATCTTAAATATGCTACATCCAATTTGCAGGGATGGGGAAACAAAATATCTGAGATTGGTCGACTTTTATGTCAAGTAAGAGTGAAGAGGCTTTGTCTGAGCCCCTTGGTCCTTCTAAGCAGTGCAGTCCATGCATTTGGGATAAGACTTTGCAATAGTTATTTTAGGCGTCCAGGCTTCCTCTGTGTATACACAGAACTCAGACCTCAAGGTAAGTGGGGGTGATGCCATGGCGGCTTTAAAGAACAGTGTAAGTATTTTCCCCCGACTGTTCATTTTCAGGAATGTCATGTGTCTTATCCAACTACCCGGGTCCCTACACTGGATGTGTTATTGCCTTCACCTGCCAGACGACCTGTCACTAGGTTTTTTGTCCGTAGGTTTCATGAGTCTGGACTTTGTCTGACAAAGGACCCTCCCATCTGGAAAGAAATGAAGATCAAAAGTCCCTTCAGGAATATGTCCAGGTCTTCAGGCTCCGAGAAAGGGCCCTAGTTTGAAGAGCTGTCAGACTCAGACAGATGCAGTGACATTTGGAAAGTAATTTGAATTACCAGAGGACCATGGATATCGGATAGTTGGCAAAAATGTCTCCCCCACACCTGCTGTCAGCACCAATCAACCGCTGGTCAGGCTTCCTCTAGAGAGGAGCGTTGGCCTCACCTGCATTTTGGTGTCTTACAGAGTTCTATCATTTGGGCTGGCAGCCTGGGTGTGTTGCCGGCGAGAAATAATGGTCTGCGACTGGGATCATCTGCAGGGAAGATTCTGGGGTTTAGAAAGTTCCGCTCTGGTGTTCTGAGCTTGCCAGAGAAGACGGGGGCTTGAGTACTTCCTCCGTGATCACCACCATCATTGGGAACCCGTCATGGCCACATGTGGGCACTACCCTCCAGTCCCCACATGCAGGCACTACCCTCCAGCCATCCTACAAGGTGAGTGTCGTAAGTCCTGTTTTAAAGATCAGAAACAGGGGCACTTGGGTGGCTCCGTCATGAAGCGCCTGCCTTCCGCTCAGGTCACGATCCCACGGTTCTGGGATGGAGCCCCACACCACGCTCCCTGCTTGGCGGGAAGCCTGCTTCTCCCTCTCCCACTCCCCCTGCTTGTGTTCCCTCTCTTGCTCTGTCTCTGTCAAATAAATAAATAAATAAAATATTAAAAAAAAATAAAGATCAGAAACAGGCGGCTGGAAAGTCGTGGAGCTGAGATTAGAACCTGGGTCTGCTGGTCAAACTCATGACGTTGGCTTCCTCTCTTGCCCCTGGGCCTGGCTGCGCTTCTCCCTGTCCTTGGTCTTCGTGGAGGCCCTGGCCGCACAAGTACCTTTTTTCTGGTAGCACAAGGAGAGGGAATCAGGAGCTCAGTGGAATGATGGCGGGCTCCAGAAGGCAGAGATCAAGGCCAGGGTTCGAGGGCACTGACAATGCCCTCCCGTCCGCAATCACTATTGCTCATCACCTCTGGGCTGCCTGAAATCCCCAAAGTGGAGTTTGAATCCTTTAGCTTTAAGGTTTTTCCCCCCTAAGATGCAAGGATATAAACTCTGGAAAGGTACGACTTTAAGCTGTTACCACTTATTTGCAACTTTAGAGAAACAAGTTTCACGTTTTTTTTTCTGGAGAGGAGATTTTTCTTGGAAAGGGGGCATGTGGAAAGTGTGAGCTGTACGGGTTTAGGTTAACCCACTGAGGGGTGGAAAAGGGTACAGAGGAGCAGGCTGGGGGCACTAAGATCAAGTTCATCCCCCCGCAGCTTTATCAGGACTTGTTTGGGGGACAATGCTGAGGTTAGAGAGCAGAAGCTACCCCGGAAAATAAGCACTTGGTATGTCCTACCCGCAGCCCAGAAGACACCCGTCATGGGTGTAGGGTTGAGGGCCAAGCACTACACTGGTGATTCGGAAGCCCTAAACACTAATCATGACAGTGTCATTTTGTGTCACGTCCTATTTCCTGGACCAGTCACCATTTATTCCAAACTTAAAGAAACCTTCCAGTACTTAACAGCACCTGGCACAAAGTCAGGACTCAATAATGTTTGTTCAGTATGAAACATTCTGCCCCCGATCCACATTCGCACAAGGAGCGGAGGGCATCCTGTGTGCACTCCAGCGCAGTGCCCCCACACGGGGCTGGAAGGAGGAAAGGACTCCGTGATGACACACGTCCCTGTGAGAAGATAGAGTCACCTGCCCCTGAAGAGAGAGCTAGGTTGGCTCCTCTGCATGCCTCATGCTCCACATCAAGAAGCCTGTTTTTATTTCTACCTATTTCTACCTGGTAAATAGGAAGAAGTGGAATGACTTTCAGGCCTCAGGACACTGTGTCGTCCAAAAATCATATGTTCTCTGCTTCACCACCAGGCTGTCCCAGGGCCGGGCACCCAAAATTCTCTTGCTGACTTTTCAGCCTTCGTTTCTGATCAGTCCTCCACCCACTTTCCTCTCTCATCTGCCCCTTGCTGGCCCCGGACGCCTGTGTCCTAGTCACTCTAGTCTTCTGACGACCACGGAACATACAACCCACATTTGCCTCGCTCCCTCTTTGCAGAAGCAGTCTCCCCTGGCTGGGAAAGGCTTTGTTGAGACCCTTTGTTTGAGTCCTGACCTGTTGATGGAGTTTGTTTTCTGAAATCCAGTCAACTAGTCCTCTATAATTTGCTTCCTTGGTTGGATTACTTAGTGGGCAAGATGCACATCTTCAGTGTTTTATCTAAAGGACTTAGCGTGGGGCTGGCCCCCAGAAATTGCACAATAATGATGCGATGATAGCAGTGTTTCCAAGTCAGTAGCTCCTAATAGTCTAGGAGTTATTTGCATGCGTTTTGTGAAACACAGGCTTTCTGGTCAACTATGTTTGGCAAGTGCTAAATTAAATGAAATATGTTTCCTTTCTGCAGAACTTCTCAGAATTTGTATAATATGCAGAATTTCCTACTTATTTACCTGACCATGGGGCCTTTCCTATGGGTCTATTAACCTCTGTATACACTATGAGTGTTGTGTTGGAGATCAGCTTGTACGAGCTTGCCAGAACCAATTGGTGAATTTCCAGGAATTTTTTCAACTTGGTAGATGTCATATCGGTACCTTGAAATTGGCCCATAGCGGGGACATTTACACCACGGAAATTGCTAAATGCTACAAATCAAGTCTCTTTACCCTCAGGGAGCCAGTCATTAATGATTAATCAGCATGCTAAGGACACGAGACCTACAGAGAACAACTTGGGAAATGCTGGGTTATAGGGACCCAGAAGAGAGGGTAGTGGCGGGGGAGAGAAAAAGCAAGAGAAAGGAACAATTAATCTGGCAGCCAGAAGGTTCTAGGATCCTTCTAAGAGCTCTCCTGGGCGAGAGGCACGCAGCATTGCTGGTGGGCCGCAGAGGTGGTAATGAAGATGATTGGATCTAACAAATGCGTGCGTCTCGCTCCAACTTAATTTGTTCCTTACTGGCTTACAGAGCTTGCTGCCAATTAACCAATTAGTAGCTAATTTAATTTCCTCATCAGGGTTGTAGCAGAAGGTTTTCTGATTTGAGTGTGAGGCATGCCAGGGCAGGTGTAAGCGTGCTTCTGCGTCTGATAGTGACAGGCTGGCCTGCCCGGGGCCATGTATTCTCAGGGAGAGAAGCTAGACTGTCTGTCCCCAGTATGTCACCAGCTGGCTGAATGACCCTGGCCATGTCCTTATCCTCTCTGGGCTGAGTTCTTCAGCTGCAAAATGAGGGGTTGAACCTGACGAGCTCTTAGGGCCCTTTCTGATTTAGGGCTCTGAGTAAGTGACTTTCTCTGTTACTCCTACTGCTGTTGTCCCAAGGGAGACAGATCAGTCCCCAGCCTGATTTTCTGAGACGTCAGCTTCCACAGGGCCCACACACAGCTCAGACACCATAGTCTGTGGCCTTAGGAAGGTGAGTTTCTCCTGTAGGCAGGTGTCCGAGTTTGTCCTTTGGTGACTGAGAAAACCCAACCCTTAGGGCTTTGATTTCTTCCTTCAGAAATGGAGAAAATACCGTCCTCTCTTCACTGCAGCAAAGACCTTCTTTAAGTAACCCTACCAGATTCAAAGCAAATGAGATTGGGAATTGATTATCTACTTTACAAATGGATCATTCATTCTGGAAAATGATGCTTGAAAAAGATATTTCCTCAGCGAAATTAAAATACTAGGCAATTTGGAATTCACTGCTGAGGGCTCCTCCTCTCTGATTACCTACCTGATTGTTGCCAGTGGGGGTCCACCTTCTTTCCCTTCTGACTGCTCTCCTCCAGGTTCATTACCACTCCCTCGTGCCTGTTAGAGCTCCTGACCCGTCTCTCCTCAGCCAGCCCTCACATCCAGTTCACCCTATGCAGTGCCTTGCATTATGTATACATTTATATTTAGGAACTCCCAAATCACAGCCCCCCCCGCCTCCCATGACTTTATTACTTCTACCTACCCTTGGACTCTCTCTGGATCCCAATTTGAGGGTTGAGCAAAGTTCTAGATCAAGAGGTTGGACTATTCAATACGGGGTTCTGGTAGTAGAGTAGAAAGTATTCTAAAAGCATCAGAAACGGTCACTGGTGAGTTCAAGGGCTGGGCTGGAGGAGGGTACCTTGCCTGGTGTTCGACTGCACACAAGTTGGCAAAGGTAAAGAATGCTACCTTACTGAGAGTAATTCTGCAGAGCCAAAACTCTTTTTCAAACAAACAAACAAAAAATCACACCCTTGTAAACCTCTTTGGGACCCAGATTCTCTTAAAGCATGGGCACTGCAAGTATCCCTTTGTCCTTCTCAATTCACAGATGCTCTGATGTGTTGTTGTTTTGGTAGGTACTCCTTCAATAACAGTTTTACTGAGATCGAATTCACATACTATATATAATGTACCCATTTAAAGCGTACACGATGTTTTTCAATGTATTCAAAAGGTGTAAAACCATCACAACGATTTTACGACACTTTCATCACCTCCCAAAGAAATCTGAAACCCACTAGCGGTCACTTCCCTTTTCATCCTCCCTACCCCACCAGCCCTCGGCAGCCAACCGATCTATTTTCCTTCTCTGTACACTCGCCTATTCTGATATTTCACTGAAACAGAATCACACGTGGTCATTTGCTACTGACTTCCTTTGCTTAGCCTAATATAGCCAAGGTTACAGAATGGATCGGGACTTAATTTCTTTTTTTATTTCTGAGTAATGCCATATTTCTGAATGTATATGGATATATCACTTTCTTAAATCTATTCATCAGTTGATGGACATTGGGTTGTTTCTATTTTGGGTTGTTATGAATGATACTGCTGCCAACTTCATTACAAGTCTTTGTATAGATACATTTCAGTCGCTCCTGGGTATATATCTAAGAATTGCTCAGTTATATACTATGTTTAATGTTTCCAAGAAGTACCAAACTCTTTTCCATAATCCTGCCTCATTTTGCTTTCCTAGTAATAACCTATGAGAGTTCTAATTTCTCCCCATGCTTACCAACACTTGTTATTATCTGCTTTTTGATTATAGCCATCCTGCTGGTGTTAGGTAGTATCTCACTGTGTTTTTGAGATGAAAATCCCTAATGACTAATGACGGTTGAGTATCTTTTTGTGTGCTTATTGGCCGTTTGTTTATTTTCTTTTGATGGATGCTTACTGAAATGCTTTACTCATTTTTTTTGTTTTGTTTTTTTTTTTAAAGATTTTATTTACTTATTTGACAGAGAGAGATCACAAATAGGCAGAGAGAGAGAGAGAGAGAGAGTAGGAAGCAGGCTCCCTGCTGAGCAGAGAGCCCGATGTGGGACTCAATCCCAGGACCCTGAGATCAAGACCTGAGCCGAAGGCAGAGGCCTAACCCACTGAGCCACCCAGGCACCCTTTACTCATTTTAAAACTAGATTTTTTGTCTTTTTAATTTTGAGTGGTAAGAGGACACAGGTCTCTAATCAGATACATGATTTGTGAAAAAAAAATATATTTTTTGCTATGTGGGTTCTTTTTTATTTTCTTGATTGTATCATTTGTAGCACAAAAAAATTTTCTTTATTGCTTCGTATTTTGGTGTCATATCTGAGAAATCAGTGCCTAATTCAAGGGCATGGAGATTGACTCTTACGTTTTCTTTTCAGAGTTTTATAGTCTCATCCCTACATTAAAGTTAATTTTTGTGTATCGTGTGAGGTAGGATTCCAACTTCACTCTTTTGGATATCCAAAAGATATCCAAAAGATATGTCTGTCCTTTCACCTGTACCACATTATCTGGGTTAGTTTAGCTATGTAGTAAGCTTTGAAATCAAGAAGTTCCAGTCCTTCAACTTCATTCTTCATTTTCAAGATTGTTTTGGCTATTTTATGTCTCTTGGAATATCATGTAAATGTTAGGATCAACTTGTCAATTTCTGCCCAAAAGTAAGAAGAGATTTTCAGAGAGATTATGTTGAAACTGTAGATCAATTCAGAGAATAATGCCATTTTAATAATATTAGCCTTCCAATCTGTGAAAATGGAATGTCTTTCCATTTATTTAGACCCTTAATTTATTTAAAAAATGTTTTGTCATATTTTAGTATAGAAGTCTTGAGATTTTGCTAAATTCATTCCTAGGCATTTTAATTATTTTTTGGTGCTACTATAGATGAAATTGTTTTCTTAATTTTGTTCTCATGTTGTTCATTGTTAGTGTATAGAAATATGATTTTTGTATATGATCTTGTTTTTCTAGTCTTGCTGAATTTATTTATTCTAACAATTTTTCATTGAGTTCCATGGAATTTTCTCTGTATAAGATCATGTCATCTGCATTAGAAATAATTTTATTTCTTTCTTTCCAGTCCAAATTACTTTTAATTTCATTTTCTTGCTAATTGCCCTGGCTGAGACCTCCAGTACAATGTTGAGTAGAAGTGGCAACGTGCTTATCTTGTTTTTGTTTTTAGGGAAGTATTCGGTCTTTTACCATTAAATGTGACAATAGCTATGGGTTTTTTGTAGGTGCCTTTTAATCAGGTTGAGAAAGACCCTTGTTGGTCCTAGTTTGTTGAGTATTTTTAAAATCATGAAATGGTGTTGGATTTTGTTAAATGCCTTTTCTGTGTTTATTGTAATGATCACGTGGTTTTGTTTTCTATTCTATTAATATGGTACATTACATTGATTAATGTTTGGGGGTTAAACCAACCTTTCATTCCTAAGATAAATGGCATGGACCATGGTGTATAATCCTTATTTTGTTGCTGGATTTTTGTTGAGGATTTTTGTGTTTGTATTCGTAGGGAATACTGGCCAACAATTTTCTTGTGGTCTTTGGTTTTGGTAGCAGGGTAATGTGGGTCTCCTAGAATGAGTTGGGAAGTATTGTCTTCTGTTTGGGGGAAGAATTTATGAAGAATTGGTATTAATTCTTCAAATATTTCATAGAACTCACCAGAGAAGGCATCAACATCTGGGATTTTCTTTGTGAGAAGTTTTGTAACTATTAATTCAATTACTTGTTATAGCTCCATTCAGATTTTCTATTTTTTCTTTGGTTAGTTTCAGTAGTTTGTGTTTTTGTAGGAATTTGTACATTTTATCTAAATTATTTAATTTGTTGGCATGCAGTCGCTCATAGTATTTTCTTATAATCTTTTTATTTTTATCAGGTCAGTATTGATGTCCCCTCTTTTAGTCGTGATTTTTACTAATTCTAGCATCTTTTTTTTTTAATCAGTCTAGCTAGAAGTTTGTTGATTTTTTTGATTTTTTCAAAGAATCAGTTCTTGGTTCCCTAACTTTCTAAATTGTTTTCTATTCTCTAGCTTATTTATTTTCATTCTAATCTTAAATTTTTTCTATCTTCTGTTTGTATTTAGTTTAATTTTTTTAAATTTAGTACGTTGCAAGTTAGGTTATCGATCTTTCTTTTTTTTTTAAATTAGGTATTTACAAGTAAAAAATATCTTCTAAACATTGCTTTAGCAGCATTTTATAGATTTTGGTGTGTTTTTATTTCTGTTTTTATTTATTTCAAGGTATATTTTCTAATTTCCTTTGTGATTTCTTTTTTAACCCATTAATTATTTACAAATGTGTTGTTTAATTTCTGCATATTTTGAATTTCCTAAATTTCCTTCTGTTATTGATTTCTAATTTAATTCCATTATGGTAAGAAAATATAGTTTGTGTGATTTCAATCCTTTTATCTTTATTAAGATTGATTTCAAACCCATTTAGCTAATTTCTCTTTTTATTGCTTAATTCATTTGAAGTAATCACTAATCAAGTAGGACTTAAGACTGCCATTTTGCTATTGTTTACCATATGCCATATGCTTTTGCCCTTCTAGGACTCCTTCTTCGTGTGAAATAGATATTTTCTAGCATAATATTTCAGTGTCTTTGGTATCTTATTTACTATATTTTTTTGGATTTTCTTTTAGGAGTTGTTAGCATCAAAACTTCCAATACTCTAGTATGACTTAATTCTTTAAATATAATTTATATAATTATAATTTAATTTTTTATTATTTTATATAATATATCATATAATTTATATTATATAATTATTTAATATAATTTATATAATTATAATTTAATTTTTTTAGTAGTTGTTAGCATCAAAACTTCCAATAATCTAGTATGAGTTAACTTACTTTCAATATTATGCAGAAACTTTGCTCCATTATTGTTGTGCTCTATTCCTTGTCTCCTACTTTGCACTATTATTGTCATATAAATTAAATCTTTATACATTATCAGCCCATCAACACAGTTTTATAATTATTGTTTTATGTAGTTGTCTTTTAAATTAGATAGGAAAACTAAACTATTACGAAAGATACATTTGTAATGTCTTTCATTTTTGCCTAATTAGTTACCTTTGCCAGTGCCATTTATTTCTTCATGTGGACTAAAATTGTGATCTAATGTCCTTCCTTGTAGTCTGAAGGAGTCCCTTCAGTAATTCCTGTGGGGCTTGTTTGCTAGTAACTGATTTTCTCAGTTTTTATCTATGGATGTCTTCATTTCTCCATTGATTTTGAGTAATAGTTTTGCTGAAAATAGAATTCTTGGTTGACAGTTCTCTCTTTCAATACTTTAAATACATCCTCCCATTGCCTTTTGTCCTTTATGATAAATAATGAGAAGTCAACTGTTAATATTATTCAGAATCCTTTGTATTTGATGAGTCATTTTTCTCTGGGTGTTTTCCTGATTCTCTTTTTGTCTTTGGCTAACAGCAGTTTGACCATGATGTGTCTAGATGTATATCTCTTTGAGTTTATACTATATGGAGTTCATCGAGATTCTTGAATGTGTATTTTGTTTGGTATCAGATTTGTGAAGTATATTCAGCTATTATTACATCAAAATTTTTTGTCCCCTTCTTTCTCTTCTGTCCTCCTGAGATTCCCATTATGTGTATACTGGTGTCCTTTGTGGTGTCTTACCGGACTTGGAGGCACTGTTAATTTCTTCCCCCATCCTCTTTTCTTTCTATTTCTCAGACTAGATAACACAATTTCACCTATCTTTAAGAATGTTGTGTCCCCTTTCTGTCAGATCAGATCTGCTGTTCAGCTCTTCTAGTGAATTTCCATTTCAGTTATAATTCTTTTCAATTACAGAATTCCCTCTTCCTTTTTTCCTTCCCCCTTTCTTCCTTCCTTCTTTCATTCCTTCCTTCCTTCACTTTCCTCCTCCTTTTTATTTCTCTTTCTTCTTTTTGTTTTTTTTAAATCCCTTTTTGATATTCCTTATTTCATGAAACATTGTTGTCAAACTTTAATTCTTTAGATGGATTCCTTTAGTCTGTTGAGTATACCTAAAAGATGAAATATTTAAAATATTTGTCGCTATATCCAACATCTGAGTGTCCTCCTCACTGCCCCTCCCTTGCCCCCACCAGGGAAGTTTCTAATGACTGCTTTAAAAAAACAAACAAACAAACAAACAAACAAAAACCCTATCTGGAGGTCATGCTTTCCTGTGTCTTTGCATGTTTTATAGTTGTATATATTTTTTCTCATAAGCTAGACATTTTAGATATTATAATATGACAGTTCTGGAAATCAGATCTCCCTTCTTGAGAGTTTATTTTTGTTACATTTTTTTATGTTGTTTTTGTGGTTGTTGCTGTTTGTTGGCTTAATAACTTTCCTAGACAAATTCTGTGAAGCATATATTCCTTGTAGCATTTAGTCACTGAAATCTTTGCAAGTTTATTTTAGTGGTTGGCTAATGTTGGTCACATATTTCCTTAAGTATCTTGAACTAATAAGTTTTTCATCCTTTATTGAGTGGCTTTGTGTGCTTTAAGGTTGACTTAAATGTTCAGGAAGCTTACAACTCTGTCTTAGCCATAACTTTCTCCTTTCACAGGGTCTCAAGGACACCCAGGGGGGAAAGATTGCAGACCTCTCTTGTCTTTCCTGGTATATGCACAGCTCTGCATATGCTCATGGACTTCTAGATTCCCAGGAATATATCAGAGCTTTTCAAATAACTCTTTGGACATCTCATCCCCTAGATCTTTTTAAGTTTTTTACTAGGCTCTTATTTTCTCCAACTGTTATTACAACATCAAACAGCTGCATTTTTAAAGTGTTGCTGCTGATTATAATAATAACAAATAATAATAATATAAATAATAAAAAAATAATAATAGATATAATTTTATTATTATTATTATTATTATTATTTTGAAAAAAATCCTCTGGGGATAGGGCTTTTCTCCAAAGCAGTTCTGAATTAGGACAAAAATTATGGGGCTTTTTCAAGAAGTTGACAGATGAAGTAAGGACAATGCTCTGGGGATAGGACTGTTTGAGGGCTTTAACCTGATCTCCAAACCATGTCTGGTAGGTGGGAGGCAACTGGATTTCAAGGCAAATGCAGACCTGGGGAGACGGAGCTAGGAGTATAAGTTACGGTGCCAAAGTTCTTGCTGTTCTGATGGTCTTTCCACCTTTGGAGTTCCATTTCATCCATGACATCATGCCTTTCAAGTGTCAATAATGGATTAAATACACCAAATTAGCAGAGCATTTATAGTAAATACTAGCACAGAGGTGTTTATGGTAGCAAGTGACAAATTAGCCCTTTCAGTTTTGCATGGGAAACACTGCATTCAAGACTATGGGCACCAGCCTTTTTGTTTATGTCCACATCTGTCAATTCTTTAAGAACTATGGTGAAAAAAAATTCATGTTATTCATAGAGTACTTTACATATGCTTTTATATCCATTACCTCATCTAAACTCACAGCAACCTGTGAGTTTAGATGAGGGAAACTTGACCCCTATATACCAGGACACTTCCTCAAGGTCACACAGTGGGGTTCTGACACACAATCACAGCAGGATTCAGCCCTGACGTTTCTGACCCAGGTTCACAACTTTTTCCACAGCACGGCTGTCTTTGTTGAAAAAGGATTGAAATTCAAATCAATCATTTTCCACTATTAGGAAAGCTGCTAAAAATGTTTGGTGGGGAAGGAGTTGAAATGAATGGCTTAAGTGAGGTTTTTCCGCACCATCTGTGGTTTCCTTGGCTTTGTGGTAGGAAACTCTCCTGGATCATCCTGCTTCTCTTGGACTTCTCTACTGACTCCTTCTCTAGTGGCTGCTTATGTCTGATGCTTCTCAGCCCTTGGCTTGATCCCTTTTCTCATTAACTTTCTTTCCCTGAAAGTGGACCTCCTTTTGGACTTTCAGAAGAGTTCAAATCTGCTTGCAGCCTCAAGGTCTCTCTTGAGTTTAGTCCCCAAGGCTTCCTCCTTGCTGGGCATCTTTGTTTGGAATCCCACTCTTAAGATACTCTGTCTTTTAAAGCAATAATCCCAAGTCACTGAATATACATGCTGCTTGGCCAGAATTTAGTCCTTGCAGAAACACACTGATTCTCTCTTTGAGGCAAGGACAGTTCATATTCTGTCAACACCAGTGAACTTCAACAACTGACAGCTTTACAGACCCTTGGCCTTCCAGAGTTCTGAAGTGGCTGTTTGGTTGGTTGGTTGGTTGGTTTGTGTGCATGTGTGCGTGTGTGTGTGTGTGTGTGTGTGTGTGTGTGTGTATATATGATGGGATAGAGGATTTTCTTCAAGGACTTAGCAAAGCAAAAGTGGGTTGTTTGGTTTTCATTTGTCTCTTGAGGAGAGGGATGATTCCTTTCCAATTCTGCATTGTCCACTGAGGTCCTCTATGTTTCCTTCATTCCTTATATAATAAAATGAATCCTGAATATGCATTCTTGTTTCTTTTACTTCTGTGATGTTATTTACATTTAAACCTTCAAGGATTTTGTCCAGTTTGGGCTTCTTAGCCTATGAAGTGCCAGAGGTCAGGGACAATAGGCAATCAACAAATGTTTGCTGAGTGGATGAATCTTTTAAACTCACTTTGCACAGAGAAGCACACAGCCACATGATACCCATCAGTATTGTTTAATGAATGCTCCTGATTTTAATAGTGCTCAAGACAAATTTAGGCCTTGGGTTCAAGAGCTTATACAAAGAACATAGTGTAGGGTGGTTTTTTTGGAAGATAGAATTTTTAAAAAGAAGACTTATTTATGTCCTTCTCAGCTAGGAGAGATTAGCCATCACCTTCTTTGCCTTTTTTTCCCTGACATTTTATTTCCATGCAGCAAAAGAAAGGAGTTAAATGAAAGGATTCCCCAAACTCGGTGGTTTTTACACTATATATCAAGGAGAGTGGAGGAAGGAGAGTAGCTGTCCTGTGTGTGGCTAGGAGAAGGGCTCTGTGTAACTCCCAACTGGGATTGATTGTATAGCATGGGCACAAGGTTTAAACAATGTTAGTTTAGAAAACTGAGAAAGCAGAACATAAACTTTTGGTCTAGTTGCATGTTTTCCTTCAGTGTCTTTTCCTTCGTCTGGATGACTCCACTCAGTTTCTAAGTGACAAGTATTGTCCCTGAAATGAGGGATTTGAGGTTTTGATTAAAAGATATTTTCCCCAAGGTCCTCCTGGATGAATGTTTAATGTATTTGTCTTTCCTCTGATGTATTTTCATGCAAGAGGAGACCTCTTATGAAGGAGGAGGCTCCTGGATGTGAAGGAAGAACTATCCCAAAGTCAGGAATAATGAGCATTGATGATTTGGAGGAAAGACCTCTCTTGACTCTTCTCAAATCAAGTCACCTGAGGGACTGACTACCTGGCTGGACTGTATGTAAGACTGGCCCTGGGTGAGTGTAAGAAATGTGGTCATGAAGGGATGACATAATCACTGCTGGATCCTCAGCCTCCTTGGAGTTAATAAAGCCCATTATTCAACAGACCAGCATCCAGGCCTTCACTTGCCTTCTTTATTTTCTTGCTTCTGCTCCCACCCCACCCCCAAACCAGTCTGACACTTATTCTGGGTGCAGAGGGCACCTCGTGCTGCTGCCACTGGCTACTGTCACTCCTTGTCAACTCCAATCACCCTCATTTTGTTCCCTCTCCACAGTCCATTAACAACAGCTCTCAGAAGCCTGGGTGCTTACCTGCAGCCCCTGACCCTTGGCCTCAGGTATCATATAACCAGAGAGTGATTCTTGATGAAAAAGAATGAGCAAACCTTAGCCTCTCTCAGCCCCTGTCACCTTCTGAGGAGATGATTTTCAAAAGGGTGGAAAATCCCGATATGTTTTATATATATATATATATTTAAGTTAATTCTGCAGACTGCTGTGTTGGTGACATTTCCTTCAAACTGCAATAACTAACCTGTCACAGCCCTACAAATGCTGACAATACAGCACCATGTGGGGTTGACTTAATAAACCTCATTTACATTCATTTTGATTCACTCAGGCGTTGAAAAACATTTCACAGGAAAAACTAGGAACCTCTCCAAGACGACATGATGTTTGCTGATACGATATGAACAGACTTAATAGGCAGCATATATGAAAACATGCATTGCTTAGGCTATTAGCAAGCTCAGTACTTTATTTTTTTTTAAAGCATTTAAAAATTATTCTTTTGGACCCCGGGCTTCTAAGCTTTGAAATGTGTCACCAATTACAGAGTCTTCCTGTTGAGTAGGTAGATAAGGAAGAGTTAACACTCTCTTGAGAAGTGACCTTGGACAAATTCTTAACCTCTCCGCAGTCTCATTTGTTCCATCTGCTCAATGAGCATCTTGAGAATACCTGTTTACCTAACCGTATCAGTCAGTTATTGTGGCAATAGTGCTGCCTAACAAACATTCCTAAAATGCAGTGCCTTACAACTACACGCATTTATTTCTCTTCTACAGGTCTGTAGGTACTTGTGGCTCTGCTGGAATTGGATAGGATCAACTGCATATAGTTCCAGGCTGTGGGTTGGATTTGGATCATGCTCAAAATGTCTTCTAATTCTCTTTGGATCAGCAGCTACCTGGGGCTGTCATAAGAAAGAAAAAAAGGCAAAGAATTGGGAATACCCACTACTGCATTTCACAGAGACCTTTTGAGAAAAGGAGCTGACATATTTGAGAGATCTGGAAGTTGCAGAATGTCATGCAGATGTTAAGTCTTGTATGAGAGTTCTACAGGGGATGCTTTCTCCCAATATGATTGTTCTTTGGTTACCTATATTTGTATGTGGGTGGGGACTGCCATCCTCTTAGCCACCCAGACTGAGACGTTGTCATCCTCTTTCATGTCTTCCTTCCCCTCATCTGTCATGTTGCATTATTATTGAGGAGTCCATCCAGAGATAATCACTTGCCTGCCTCTTCTTTTCTCTTTTCCTACTTTTCCTCAGTTTTAGCCCCTTCTTACTTCTCATCTCTTCCCTAAAACTTAACTCCTAACTGATTTCTCCTAACACAAGCTCTCCCTACTCTAATCTATCCTAAACAGCACGGCTGGATTCATTCCCCTGTTGTGTGGCTTTCATCATCTTTCTGCCTTAGGTTGGATTTTCCAGATGCAGAGGTAGAGACAGGAGTTCTTGTTCAAGTGGTTTACTGAGGGAGTGCCCTCTAGTAAAACTTCTTAGGGAATAAGGAAAGCAAAAAACAAGAAGGAAAAAACAAAACCCAAACAACAAAACAAAACAAAACAACAAAACCCAGCACAGAGGAAGAAGATAGGCTGAGATCTAGCCTCAGCCTAATTGCACAGGAATCTCTGGAGGATAAATTACGCCAAAGAGGTTGTTCCATACAGAGGCAGGAAGACTGGGCATTTATTCCTCTTAAAGTTCATCACTGGCCACAGCCATCCCTCCTGAAAAGCACAGGAAATGCCCTAGAGGCAGGTTCTGGTGTGAGCTTTTAGAGATGTTTGGTTGAGTACGGCTCTGTGCATGTGCACATTTGGTGCAGGGGGGAAGCATCAGAAAGCATAGGCAGAACAATCCCTGGGGCCCAAACAGAGCTAGGAATAATTTATATCCCCCTTCAGTCATTTCCATATTTTGGGATTTTGGGGGGGGGTGTCATTGTTGCTGTTCTATTTTCTGGGACATTTCCTTGAGTTTAGATTCAACATTTCAGTTAATTTTTTAAATCTCTGCTATTGTGTTTAAAATGCACAAGATCTCTTTATTTTCAGAATATATTCTTTTAAATATATCTTCTCTCTTTTGTCTTAATTGATCTTGCCCAAGACTTCTATATCTATTAATCTTTCAAACAACCATATTTTGGTTTGTTAATTTTCTCAATTTGGTTTATTACTTTTCTTATGGGGCAGTTCAACTTTATTGCCTCTTAGCTCTGAATCTACCTTTGATTGCCCTGCTTGCAATTCTGGAACGTTTCTTCCTCTGATACAAAATTAAGCTTTGTCAGAAGAGGGCGCTAGAGAGACACTGCAGGAGGAAGGGGCTTCCCTTCCTGGTTCCCGTATAGGTTTCTTCCGGCTAGCTCCTGTATTGTGCAGGATAGGCAGTGGAACTCACCCCTAGCAAGTTTTGAAAACTTTTGAAAGCAGGCACTTTTCCTGTGAGTTCTACGTGTGCTCCAGCTGGCATCTAGGTGATGAATTCAACAGCAAGCACCGCAGGCAGTTTCCAGAAGACTGTTGTCAACATTCTGCCGGGCAGACTCTTGTCACCAGGCTTGGTCTGCTGGGACTCTGGTAGAGGTTTTCCTGCTTGCTGGTCCTGTCCTGTACTTCCCTGACCATCAGCTCTGCCCAGTACTGTTGATCAGCTCTGGCTTGGGACAGTCCCCCAGCAAAGATCTTTACCATCTAGAGGGTTACAATCACAACCTCTTCAACAAAGCCTGAATCTTATATCTGAGATCTTTGGTGATAGCTAGCTCATCACAGTGTTCCTCAGAGCAGAATGGCTGGGCGGCCAAAGTACTTATTGATCTATGTGATAGAAAAATCTGTTAATCTGGCCAAAAACTTGACTTGAGTCACGAGCTTCCAAACCAAAGTCAATGCACAGACCCAGAACCTCTTGGTGGAAGGGGCCGTTGGATCCCCCAGAGGAAGGAACCTGCTGTATTTTCACAGGTAGTCACTGTAAGTCCAAGTCTTGCCCAAAAGGAGCTAGGGCCATTTACTGGGGTGACGATGTAATACCCAAAGTTTTTGGACATTACTAGACACTGACCGTGAATTAACACTAATTCTTGGGCATCCAAATGTGAGTCTGAGACGTCCAAGTAGGGCCTATAGCAATCAAATAATAGATAGAGACTCATCTGAAGTTTTACCCACAGTCAGTCTGATTTATCCACAGACCCACCCTTTGGGGTATGTCCCCACATTTTAAATGTAACTTTAATACATGTACTTGGAAACTGGTCAGTCTCCCATGTTGACTCTTGGACCTGAGAGAAAAGAGCGATTATGAAAAGAAGGGCTTAGCAGAAATCCTTGAAACTTCTCCATACCAAGTAATAAATCAGAAGCAGTATAGCATCTCTGGGGAAATTTCAGAGACATATGCTATCATCCAACCCCTGAAAGAAGAAGGAGTGGTGACACAGATTCTGTTCCCATTGAACTCACCTGTTTGACCTGTGCAGACTTTGGATGGATATTGAAAAATAACTGTGGACTGTCAAAAATGGAAAGAATGCAACTGTTGTCAGTGTTGTACCATCACTGGAGCCAATCAGCGCACTTCCTGGCATTTGACATGTCATTCTTGATGTAGCTAATGTTTTTTTTCTCCATACCAATTTGAAAAGACCGCCAGTGGCAGTTTGCTTCTTTTTTTTTTTTTTAATTAAAGATTTTATTTATTTATTTGACAGACAGAGATCACAAGTAGGCAGAGGGGCAGGCAGAGAGAGAGGAGAAAAGCAGGCTCTCCACGGAGCAGAGACCCCGATGCGGGGATCTATCCCAGGACTCTGGGATCATGACCTGAGCCGAAGGCAAAGGCTTTAACCCACTGAGCCACCCAGGCGCCCGGCAGTTTGCTTTTATCTGGCAGTGCCAACAGTGTATCTTCACAGAGCTGCCCCAGGACGATGTCATTTCTGTTCTCTGTCATGACATGGTCTGCAGAGATCTGGACTATCTTGACATTCCACAAAACATCACACTTCGTGTATGGTGTTCTACTGACTGGTTGATGAGCAAGAAAGTAGCAAGCATTTTAGATGCCTGAGTAAGACATATGTAAACTAGATGTGCACACCCAGGGGCAGTTGCTTTGCAAGTTTTGTTGTTACCCCATTGACCAGTTTTCTGCTGGCCAGTCTCAGCTCTTTGACCCCCTTGTTGGGTGTTTCCTGTTTGCCAGTATAGGCCTGTGGTTTCTGCCAAATGGGGACATACTCTGGACCAAGGAAGTCCAGAGAACTTCTCTGGCATCCGATGGATGGCCGCCACACTTTCTCTAATGATGTCTGAATTCTAGCCTTGAGGAGGGACACCCTCCCATTCTTTTTGCTTCCTTGGGTACCCTGTCTCAGACTTTAGGTATTCTTTAGAGTTCTCTTTTTATCCTCACTATAGCAGGTAATTCCCTGCAAATAGTTAATAATTAATTACAGTAAGCATTTCTTGTTCAAATTACTATTTCTGCTTTTCTGACTGGATCATGATTCCTATACTTATTTTTAATATTTCCTCTCTTATTTCGTTGGACCTAATCTCATCCTTGTTTCTAGTATCTTATATTGAATCCTCAGCACATTTTTTTTATTGACCTTTCTTGATTTCTAATAGCTATATTTAAACCAATAAATTTTCTTTTAATGTTATTTGGAGGTAGAGCCAAGTGCATAAATTTTGAACTGTGTTTTCATTTTTATTTAGCCCTAATTTTTCTTATTTCATTCAAGATATCTATTTCTAATTCAATGATTATTTGGTAATATATATTTAGTTTCCAGACATGTGGGATTTTTTTTTTTAAATTGCTTTGTTATTGATGTCACATTGTATTGCGTTAGTCTAAGAACTTAGTTCTAGTATCTAATTCTGGGGGATTTATTGGGTTTCCTTTATGGTCCAGTATTCAATTTAGATTTATAAATGCTCTGTATGTACTCAAAATAGCACAGATTGTCTATTCATTTCGGGTAGAATTCTGTAAGTGCTGAAACTTATTATTTCTCTTGTTCATCTCTCTTATATCTCTATTCATTTCTTTTGTCTGCTTGTTCTGTCTCTTTTGGGGAAAGGCTTGTTGAAATCTTCATCTGCAATTGTTGATTTGTCCCTTTTTCCTCTAATTTAGGTCAGTTGTTACTTTTAATATTTTGAGCCTGTATTGTTGGTGTGTTCATGTTCAAAATGCTCGTATCTTTTTCTGGAGAGTACCTTCACCAGCATATGATACTTTTTCAGCCCTTGAGGGTTTTTTTTTTTTTTTTTTAATCAGCTTGAGAATCTGTTTTGCCCAGTATTAAAAGAACAAACCCAGATTTATTTTTGTTAATGTCTTTGAGGTATTTTATTTTTTTAGTTTCTACATTTTCATCTTTTCTGGTTTGGGTTTTTGGTGTTGTTGTTCTAAGCATGCTTCTTACAGACATCTTATTGTTAGGTCATTTTAAATATCTAATCTGAAAACTTTTCTTTTGATTGGTGAGTATATTAGTTTGCTGAGCTACCAAAATAAAACACCATGCACTGGGTAGCTTAAACAACACATATTTATTTTCTCATAGCCCTGGAGGCTGGAAGTCCAAGATCAAGGTGTTGGCAAGTCAGGTTTCTTCTGAGGCCATTCACCTTGGCTGGCAGATGGCTGCCTTCTCTCTCACATGGCCTTTCTCTCATGTGTCTCATGTCTCTCATGGGTCCTAATCTCCTCATTTTATAAGGACAGCAGTCATATTGGATTAGAGCCCAAGTAACAGCCTCATTTTAATTTATTACCTCTTTAAAGGTCCTATCTCCAAATACAGTCACATTCCCTGGTTACTGGAGGTTGAAACTTCAGCATACGCATATTGAATCAACACAATTCAGTCCTTGAGATTCATCCATTTTTATTTACAGTAATGACTATTATATTAGGATTTATTACATCTTGTTTCATGTTTTCCATTTGCTTTGCTCTGCTCCCTCATCCCCTTTCCTATTTTCAGTTCAATGTCTTTTATCTTTCTTTAATTCTGGATTATGTATCTTAATTATTTGTTTTATTTTTTACGGTAAGACATAGCATATGCGTTTATGGGAAACATATATGTAGAGTCTGAATATAGTTTTAAAAACCCACCCTGGTACTCACCACAAGATCAAGAAATAGAACATCACCAACTACCCAAAACACCCTGGGTGCATTTCCCCGTTACATCCCCTCCCCCTCCTCCTAGAAATGACCATGATTCTCAATTTTATTTTAATTATTTTTGTTTTAATTATTTTTTTTACCACCCAATGTGTATTCCTCAACCTATATTATTTAGCTTCTCCTGATTTCTACCTTGATGTAAATGGAATAATACTGTATTATTTTCTTTAAATTATATACTTATTTTGGTTAATATTATGTTTTTAAGATCTGTACATGCTAATAATTAAAGCTATAGTTCATTCCTTTTCACCGTTCTTTTTTTTTTTTTTAAGATTTTATTTATTTATTTGAGAGAGACAGTGAGAAGGAGAGAGAGCAAAAGTGGGGGGAGGAGCAGAGGGAGACATAGAGGCAGAGTCCCCGCTGAGCAGGGAGCCCAATGCAGGGCTCGATCCTGAGACTCCAGGATCATGATCTGAGCCGAAGTTAGATGCTTAACTGGCTGCGTTACCCAGGCGCCCCATTCATTGTTCTATATTCCATTGTACAAACAAGCCACAATTTATTTATTCATTATGGTCTTGGTGGACATTTGGGTTTTCCCCAGGTTTTTCCTATGAAGGATAATACTGCCATAAAGATTGTTTTACATATTTTCTGGTACATGTGTTCGAGAATTTTTCTAAGATCTCTAGTGGTGGAGTTGCCAGGTTGTAAATTATATGCTTGTTTAACTTTACTTTGGCATGTCTGATGCCAACGTATTTTCCAAAATGGTTGCACCAATTTATGTCCCATCAGCAGTAGCTGTGAGTACCTGTTGCTCCATATCCTCAGCAAAACTTTCAGAATTTTTAATTTGGCTCATATATTTATTATTGCTTCAATTTTTTTCTCCCTGTCCCACCCCCCACTCCTATTTGCTGTTATTAATACTTCCTTAAGATGTATATGTTTGCTTAAAAAATGTGTTTCCATCTCTTGCTCCTTTCTGGAAGATTTCTTCACTTAGGCCTTGCAACTGCTTGATTCATTCTCAGATGTATCCATTATAGATGTTATGCCATGTAACTGATCCTTTATTTCTACTATCATTTTTCATAAATAATATTTCTACTTGGTTCTTTTTTAATGATTTTTTGTTCTTATATCCTCAAATGCAATTGACCCTTGAATAACATGGGTTTGAGCTGTGCAGGTCCACGTCTCTGCAGATTTTTAAAAATAAATATAGTACAGTACTGTAAATGTATTTTCTCTTCCTTGAGATTTTCTTTTTTAATCACTTATCATTATTTTATATTCTTTTTAAAATCATAATAAGTGCAATCTTTAATCTCCATCCCCTCTCCCCCCCCCATCTCCTTACCCACCTCCCCTCTGGTTTGTTCTCTATAGTTAAGAGTCTAATTCTTGGTTTATCTCTCTCTTCTTTCTTCCTTTGCTCATTTGTTTTGTTTCTTAAATTCCACATGTAAGTGAGATAATATGGTGTTTATCTTTCTCTCACTGGTTTATTTCACGTAGTGTTATAATCTCTGCTCTATCCATGTTGTTGTAAAAGGCAAGATTTCATTCTTTTTATGGCTGAATAATATTCCATTTTATATATATTTATACCACATCTTCTTTATCTATTCATCTACGGATGGACATGTGCTGCTACCATAGTTTGGCTATTATATATAATGCTGCAATAAACATAAAGGTGTATGTATTCCTTTAAATTAGTTTTTGTTTGTTTGTTTGGTAAATACCCAGTATTGCAATTCCTGGATTGTAGAGTAGTTCTATTTTTAATTTTTTTGGAGGAATGACCATATTACTTTCCATAATGGCTGCATCCGTTTACATTCACACCAACAGTGCAAAAGGAGTTCCTTTTTCTCCACATCCTCGCCAATGCTTGTTGGTTCTTGTGTTTTTGATACTAGCCATTCTGACAGGTATGAGGTGACATCTCATTGTAAATTTGATTTGCACTCCCTGATGATGGGTGATGTTGAGCATCTTTTCACGTGTCTGTTGGCCATCTGGATGTCTTTGAAGAAATGTCCGTTCATGTCTTCTGGTCATTTTTTTTAACTGGAGTTTTTGTTTTTGGGGTATTGAATTGTATCAGTTCTTTGTATATTTTGGACACTAACCCCTTGTGATTTTCTTAAAAACATTTTCTTTTCTCTAGCTTACTTTATTGTAATAATACAGTATATAATACATGCAACACAAACTATGTGTTAAGTGACTATGTTATCAGTAAGATCTCTTGATTAAGAGGAGGTTATTAGCAGTTAACTTTTGGAGAAGTCAAAACTGCATGTGGGTTTTTTATTGTTTGGTGGGGGTCAGTGCCCCACCCTCCATGTTGTTCACAGGTCAACTGTATCTCAATAACACCTATTTGAACTTCTTGTTCTGTCTAATTATTTGGCTTCAGATGGTTTATGTTGCTCATTTTACTGCTTTTTTTGTAAATGGTTGTGTTGCTGGGGTGTGTTGGTCTTCAGGCTCAAGCTCCTTTGTGGAAGGGGAGTCTTACTCATTGAGCTTGAGGAGAAGGTAGGGGATGAACCCCCAAATTAAAGGACTCAAGAGCCACAGAATTATTGCTGATTGCTCCCAATTGTCCCAGGTTTATCAGGTAACTTCTCTGTTCAGTATTTTGTCTTTAAATTCTTAGACTGAAGCATGCATGAGTGTAGAGTAAATGCCCAATGAAAGTTTCTCAGGCTGTACCCACTTTCCTCATTCCTCCTCATCAGAGAACTTTGGCACCATCCTGACATCATCCTGCTGACAAACCTCCTGGAGGTGGAGCCCAGCAATCTTTGTCTTGACAAACCTCCATGTAACTCTCCAGGTTGATTGTGGGGGAGAGAGCCAACAGTCTGAGTTAGTTTTCTGCCTTGGCAAGAACTGGAAACTTATCTCAGTGTTCCCATTTTTGAATATTCCTTGTTCCTCTTTCATAAATTCATCTTCACTTCCCCTTTTGAAATGATTTGTTGTTTTTATTTTCTTCTTAAATTTTTTTCCTCTTTCTTGCTTCCTTCATTGTCCAAGCTTCTTATTTCTGTTTTGTTTGCTTGTTTTAGTTTTGGACCTTCTTCTTTCTTTGGAATTTCCTCACATGTCTGGTAATCATTGAATGTCTGTTTATCATTAAGGGGTGAGGTTGATGGGAAGCTTTCCCCATGGGAAGGCTGTATGGGGTTTATGGGCTGGTAGGTTTTCCTGTAAGCTAATTGGGCTGTGGCCCAGCCATTTCATCTGGGATTCCCCCCATCGTTAATGTTGCTAACTGCAGATATTTCCTTTGGCCCATCAACTTACCAAGGGAGAATACTTAAATATCCTGCCTAGGACATAGCAGCTTGGCTCACAATTTTGAGGCAGCTGGGATGTATGTTGGGGGGAGGGGGTTGGATGGTCAGTGTTCTGTATGCCAGCTTCACCTAAGCCTTTAATAGTTAACTACTGCTTTCAGCGACTGCTCTTGTCCTTGATGTCAGACCCTGTCTGGCTCAGTCTCCACAAAGGACAGTAGTTCTCAGACTTCTGCGGCAGAATCAGCTAGAGGGCTTATTGAAACACGGATTGCTGGGCATCATCCCAGAGCTTCTGATTCAGAAGGTCTGAGACAGGGTGCAAGAGTTAGCATTTTTAACAAGTTCTTAGGTGATGCTGATGCTGCTGGTCCCAGAGCCACATACTAAGAACGATTGCTATAAAATAACCCTAGCAAAGAAGGAGCCACCTGGCTACATGTGTAGAATGGGACATCCATAATCCTGACTACTTTTTTTAACTACTTTTAACCAACACTTACATGTTTAGTCCTGCCCTGCAGCCCTGCTTTAGAGGCATTTGGTGCCTTTAATTCTTGAGCTGTTTGGGGCTACCCAATGTCAAGTGGCCTGGCCCTTGAGGCTTCATTCTTACTGCCAGTAGGGATTTTAGCTTTCTCTTGTCTAGTACTTAAGCAATCATTTATCTGCTTGCTTCCCTTCTTCCAAAATTTTGTTTACATGTCTTGTTGGCTGTGACTTCATTTGTTTTCTTTGTGAATTTGCTGAACTCTTGGGTTTTTTTCCTTTTTTTTTTTCTCCTTTTTGTTGTCCTCTTAGGGTCATTAGTCAAAACCAAGCAGAATAAAATACATGTACTCAATCAGCCCTCCCTCCACCTTACTTTTAAGCTGCCATCAGCTCTCACCTGGCAATAAATATCTTTTGAAGTGATGAATGAATGAACTTTGACACACAGTGAAGAATACAGTCATGAGAGATGAAGTGCAACACTGCTAAGCCTCACTGAGATGCATCTCCATCTTGTCGTTCATATAAACATCTCCTACTAAAGTTTCAGATGTCAGATGCTGAATTATCGCTTTAAGCAACTTTCAGGGTTTAATTAAAGTACAAGGTCTGACTGGCAGGACTTGAGATGAATTTCGCTGTCTCAGAGGCAAGCTGAGATGTGGCTTTGAATTAAGGGAATAAAACAATCCCAAAGAGGTAGTATATAAGGTCACAAAAGAGCTTGATTCAGAAAGGGAGGAAGGAAGGGGAAAAATAAAAGCCAATATGTGGCATGTTCATTATCCTTGTGGGGGGGTGTATTCCGTTTAATAAGTTGGGAGACTTTATAACAGAGCTCTGACCATAGATAACTGGCCTTTAAGGTGATTTTAGTCATTTTGCTGATTGTTTACTTGAAAGAAATGTTTCTGCCTCCAGAATTATCTGTGAAACCCAGGACTCAATAAGCCAGAGAACAGTTAAAGAAGTTTTGTGCTCGTGAGCACTGGGTATTTCCATGCAATCAATTATCCGTAAATTGAGTAATTTAATTTGCATTAAGGCAATTCACTGTTGAAGCTGACAAGATGGACAGTCCTTTGACAGCATAAAAATTCTGGAAGCACAGAGAGGTGAAAATGATAATCAGCCTCTCTGCCACTTCTGTCCCCCCACCCCCCCGTAAAATGTTACCTTAACACATCATATTTCTTTGATGAACGATTACAAGTTGCATTGCTTCCAAGGGGACTCTCCTTCCCCCTCCACTCAAAGCAATGATCAGTCTGGGTCAGCAAATAACTTGACTGAAAAATTGGTCCACTCCAGTTGAACACTGAACAGGTGGGGCCAGCTGTTGAACTGATTCTTGTGATTCCATCAAAATTCATTTCTGAAGAATGCATGTCATCCTAGTCTCTGTCCTCCGAGCCCATTTCTGGTCTTTCCCTTTGTTCTTTTGACTCAGACGGTGGCCTCGGGAATGCTGTGTGGTTTTATCGGCTGTTGGTTTTCTATTCTCTGAGATGTTTTCAGTCAAACCCTTGAGTTGCTCACTTGCTTTTTCCACTTCTCTCCCTTCTCGTCTCTCCCGCCTTGCTCCTTCCCTGCTCAAGAAAACCAAGGGAAATTGACAAGCAGCAGGACAGGGGAAATTGAGCTATATTATTTCTCCTTCGGGAGCCTTTCTTTGCTGCCTTTATCTGAAAGCTATCATTTTCTACATCTCTTGGCAAGAGTTCTCATCGACCAGTGACCCCTAAATGCCTATGCTGATCAATAGCCCCGGTATCTTATTGACATGCCCATTGACAGCTCTCACCAAGCACAGGAATCAGGAATGGCAGCCAATTGCAATCCGTTCAGGCTGCTTGAGAGGCAGGGAAGGCTCCGCGTTGATATTGACACTGTAAATGGAGACAGTTTACTTAGCGCTCAGGGAAGATGCATTTGTTAAGGAGACCGATAGATCTCATTACTATTTAAGGGCAGAGGCTTTTCTGGCAGCCCACGGGGCTTGCTTATATCAAGCCTTCCCACTTACAGAGCCTGGCGAAATAAACCCTGAGTGATTTGTCCTCCACCTCACCCACATAAAAAGAACCATGGGATGGAATTGAATGTAAGTAAGGGGTGGACACAGGATTCAACAATGGGAGGACTTGACCGTAGCATTTAGGCCTTTGGGTCATCCAAGCCCCAGTTCCTACTCACCAATGAGTGTGGCAGGGTGTCTGTCTGAGAGGGTGTGGCATCCTGTGCTCTCCCAGAGCAAAGGCAAAATCAACAATCCCAGGCTTTCAGGGCAGGGAGGGATTTGGGGGTTTCAGAGTTCATCTGTTCCCGTCTCCTATTCATTGTGGGAGTTCACATGCCGACATCCCCTTAATATGGCCACCCTGCAGTCTGTTGGCCCCTTCAGTGGCACAGAACTGGCCAACTTGAGAAAGAGTCCCTGCCATCATTGAGTCACCATAGTAGTAGGAAAGGTCTTCCTTCTCCAGGGCTGAAATCTGTCCACCTATAGCTTCTGTTACTTGTTCCTACATGGATTTTCCTACATAGCTCCGTATGTATATTAAAGATACTGACTTGGCATTTAGGTTTCTTCATCCCTGATCCTGTCAATAAGTCTTCACAAAGGCATCCTCCTACCTTCTCCCCATTCCCATTTTCCAGATTGGAAAATTCAAGTTCTGAGAACTTAAATAATTTGCTCAAAGACTCAGAACTGGGACTGGATGTGCTGAATTCCCTGTTCTTTGTGCAGCTCTGTCTCGTCTCCTGTCATGCAGAAGGTCTGGTCTGATTTTCTTTCCCTTGTTATCTCCCTGAACAGTATAATTTGTTTCTAAAGAGTAACACACGACTTCTGTATTGTGATGACTCTGGGTCTCAAGAAGCAGATATTTTACCTTGTCCCTTGAGTTGCCTCGGGATCACTATGGTCCAACTCTCTCAGCAAAAATCTTTGGCTCTTCTGCCTCCTTATGCAGCACTGTTAGCTCCAGCACCAAGCTCATTCTAGCTGTGACCAAGCTCTATCAATTCTCTCTCCCTTCTTCGTCTTTGCCCATAGGAGAAAGTGGGTACAGTTTGCTCACATGTCCCGTCGTAGGGCCAAGACAAAGGCAGAGCAAGGTCAGAGCTGGACCAGTCAGGGTTTCCACCAAGGTCTGGAGATTGAGGGCAGGTTCCTATGCCGGGGATAGGGTGGGAATGCAGTTTGGAATGTGTGTGGGGAGATGAAGGTGCATTGGCCTGTCCAGTCTCCACTATGAAGGAATGGGAGCTGGCAGGAACAGAGCGTAAAGTGGAGTCCAGCTGCTTGGCTAGAAATTTGATGGGATCCTCTTTTCTGGACACCTGTGCCTTTGAGGTCTGGAGTGGGGGGTAGAAAAGCCCTAGATTATCTGCAGTCTCTAGATGGAAGAGGATCATGGCAAAGCCTGGCCTCCCAAGGGGTTTTGAAAGTTGCTGCTAACACTTCTATCTTTGGATACCTTGGGCTTTTATGAATCCCACTGGGACAATTGAGAGGCAATGAGTGGGACCAGAAATAATGAGTAGAAGTGGCAGAGAAGCAGATTTTGAGGGGAAATTATTCCCAGGTGAGGGCTGAGTGGAAGCTGCCTATGAATGGTCTATGGAGGCACCATTTTCAATTAGTAAGCCATGGTTTTAACGCTGGTTTTGAATATGCAGATATATTGACATCTTGTCTTCTAAACCAAACATAAGTCAAAGGATACCACTGACTGCAGATGATCTGCTTACAAATTGGAATGCCATAAAGGGGCTGGACAAAGACAAAGACCAATATTCACTACCTCAGGCTGGACCATCGTCACTGTCCATCAGAACTATTCTAACACCTCATTGGTCTTCCTGTCCTTTAGCCTTTTGACTTGCTATCTGACTGTTGCATACCTGTGGGGTTGGAATATGTCACTCTCCTCCGTTCTCCATTTCATGGAGAATAAGGTCAAAGTTCTTCACCACAGCATTCATGATTTAGCATGGTCTACCCCAACTTTATGTACCACCACATGACTCAGACACCCTGTGATAAAGTCACACTAAAGCACTCCCATGCCTTTTTGCCTTCCTTCCTGTCTCTCCTTGACTAGCTCTTCTTCTTGCTTTTGGGTATGTTGAATTCCCATTCATTAGCGGAGACTCTGCCCGGAACTCTGCCTTTCGCATTCATACTCTGTAGATGAACTTCCTAGAACACTTAATTCTCCATGCTGAATATGGTGTTATTTGTGCATATCTTTGGTAGGTCACTGAAAGGGAAGACTGTAACTCATTGGTCATTTTATCTCTGGGGATCCCAAAAGAGTGTCTTGCACATAGTAGGTATCAATGATTAGGACCTGATGGGTGGGTATTGGAGCTAGTTGTGGCCAGTCAGTACCCTGAGGCTCTGACCATAAGAGAGTCTAGTGCTCAGCAATGCCCATACCCTCCTCTTCTTCAGGGGCGTGTGCAGCTGGTCCATTGTTCCAGGCACCCTAGTGGTTACGAACAGGCCAATAGGGTGTGAGCAGCAGTGACGAGTGCTACTTCAGGCCTGCCCCAAACAGCCTCCTTTGGATGAGCCTCTCTTTCTCTGTAAGGATGGCAGAAAGCTCCAAGGACCTGGACATGCTCGTTCTGCACAGAAAAGTAAAGCAGCAGAAGGAAAGGCACCTGGGCCTCTGAGGTGCTCCACGCCCCCACCAGCACCTCAAAATGGTTCTGAACTATGGGAGGAATAAACCCTTATGGTGTGAAGTCCAGAAAATTTGATATGGTTTAAGAAGCAGCTAGCCCACCCCAATGTGGTGACCAGTCACCCTGGCAATGGTGTGTGGTCGTGTGTGAGTAGCAGGAAGGCAAAGGTAGATGTGTCTCTTTTGGGGAGGAGAGCCACAAGGTAAACTCAATGGTGCTTTTCTCCTGAAGGACAACCTGAGCCACCTCTAAACTAAATGCTCACCTCTTCCTACCTTTCCAGACGTGAAAAGTTCTTAGTGTTTCCTGCCATGCTGGTAGCTCACCTCTGGAGACACGTCTGTTTTCCAAAGACCACCGAAAATGCAGCTACAGAGTAGGTTGTGGTGTAGCACGCTGGGGGTTGAGAGTTTGGGTTCTGAATCTGCATTTCTAGATTTGAGTCTTGGTTTCCCTACCGTCAGCTACAGGACTTGGCGTCTCTACATTTCCTCAGCTAAGAAACTGGGGTGATGGTAGTCCCATTCATAGTATAAACTTAAAACATTCAAAATTTAAAAGGATTCTAAGTCAAATATGCTGCTGCACTTGAGGTAAATACTCAGCAACTTTAAACAATTTTATTGTCATTATTGTTATAGGAATAGATACTTGCATGGCCTGAGGGCACAGAGTGGGATGGAACATTTATCTTCTCTGTTCCATGTGACAACCATCTTAGCTTGATAATAAACTTTATTTTGGGGGTGCTTGGGTGGCTAAGTCAGTTATGAATCTGACTTCAGCTCAGGTCATGATCTCAGAGTCCTAGGATCGAGCCCCACGTCGGGCTCTGCATTCAGTGGGGAGCCAGCTTCTCCCTCTCACCCTGCCCCTCCTCCTGCTCATGCTCCCTGTCTCTCTATCAGAGAGATAAATAAAATCTTTAAAAAAAAAACAACCTTTATTTTGGAGGCAGCCTTAATCACTATGGAGGTGATGTATCTGTCAATCCCCCAAGTCATTTTCATACTTGCTGCTCTTGAGGCACATTTTTCTCCCTCCCACCTTCACCCAATTCTACATATGAGAAGTTGGTATTTTGGGCCCAATCACAGGACCTTACATGTGTCCCTTTATGTTTCATTTAATTAGACTCAGTCCTTTGTTCCAGCCTGTCAAGATCGTTTGGAATATTGGATCTGTCATTCAATATACTTATTATCCATCTTGTCTTCCCTTCATTTGAAAATCTGGTAAACTTCCCATCTGTGTCTTGGTATACATTGAAACAGTACTAAAAAGGACAGAACTGAGAATAGCGCCCTACGATCTGCTATAGAAGCTCTCAGATGCCACCCGACACTACTTGGTTAAATCATTCCCCCAGTTATGAATCTGTCCTCATCTAGTATTTGTTCATTTTTTCACTCATTAATTCATTCACTCATTCTGTCTATCAATCAGCAGACCTTTTCTGTTAAAGGCAAGACAGTAAATATCGTAGGTTTTGCCGGCCATCTGGTCTCTGTTGCAGCTACTACACTCTGTTGTTGGAGTGCAAAATGGCCTTAGATAGCACGTCAACTGATGTGTGTGACTGTGTCCTGAGAAAACTTAATTTAAAAAGAAACAGGCTGCGAGCTGGCTCTGGCCTGCAGGCTGTAATTTGCTAGTCACTGTTCTAATGTATTACTCTTCCCACTGTAGATGTCTTTGAGTGTTCAATGGCCATCATCCTTAGAGGACAGAGTGCTGGGGAGAAGGCATGTGTAAGAGCTGAGATGACTCATTACAGTCACAAATGGAGCCTCTAGCTCATTCTACCCTAAGAATCTCCCCTTCATCTGTGAAGAAGTTTAAGGCTGCTGTCTATCCAGTGAGGAAGAAAGACCCTAGGCCACCCTGAGGGACACTTGTCTTTCTATAGCAAGCAAACTACTGGATTGTAGGCAAGAACTCTGCCTGGTTATGGTGGCCTCCTGGACACAGATGCTCACCAGGACCTCTAGCCGAGGTTAGGAAGAGGGCCATTACTTTGAGAGCTGTGTGGTTGGAGGCATATCTCTCACGGGTGGAAATTGCCCAACTAAAATTACTTTGATTTCAATTTCTGACTCTAGAATGACTTTTCCTATCTTCTATGAGGGAAGATTCCAATGATTTCATTGTTTCTTGGACTTCATTTCTCATGTAATAATATTGTTAATCAACCCGATCCCCTCCCATAAATATTTATAACCATGACTCAATTTCTGGCCATTCTGACTTTTGCTCATTTTTTTGAAAGCTCATCTGTCCTTTTCATGGATCCCTGTTTTTCTCTTTCTTGTATCTTCCCTCAAGATCTCCTGGATGCTATACCCTCCATGGCATGTTCTCCTCTGCCTCTCCAGCTACCCCGGACTCAGGTTAGTTGAGAGAGGGGTGTACGCATGAATGTCAGGGTAGGAGTGGGGAAATGAAATCAATGCATGAAAGGGAATATTGAACTTCTAATGCATTGTAATTACCAAATGATCCTATCTCGCCCATGATGGGTCCCGGCGGGATTTATTGCCATATTAACAGTGGTTTTCCCATTGCATTACTTAATGAATAATGTTTGAGCTAATAACCCACCGAAAAACCCCAGCAACAACAACATAACTCCCATTTGCTGTAATTATTATTATTTTTTTTGTAACGTGGTGGTTTTTATATGAATCCTGATGTCTCTTTACTAGGTTCTTATATAACTACTTGCTTAAGTAATGGGCCCTATTAAATTGCCATCAACAGTAGCATGCCATATGTTAGTGGTTTACTGATACTGTCCCACTGTATGGACATGGGTTCTCAGGCTGTTTTAGGGCCCTGCGGGTGGTACCACCTCCCCCAATCCCCTGGCCACCCGTCCCCTCCCTGCCCCCCACCCCACCCCTACCTGGAATTGATGGCATTAGGGAAGCAGGACCAGGGCCTCAGCTGTGCAAACACTGTGCTTCTGTTTATTTTGGTAGCCTCCGAAATATTTGTTGAGAGTTATTCGAGCAGAAAGGCTGAATGGAGATCATTGCAATGTGTCAAATTAAGGAGTGCTTAATGCCTGCCTAATCTCTTGGTAATTACTGTTGTGGCAGCGGAAGGCTTCGGAGCCTGGGAGGAAAGCTAATGATGGTGGGAGACATGAGGCTGCCTGGGCGTCCGTGGCACTGCTGCTCGGCACAATTAGAGGCCCCACGTCCGTGTGAGAGATGGGGCCTCTGTCACTTAAGAGACAGGGGATTGGCCTTTGGAGGGGAGGGGTCAGGCAGGAGTGTCAGCCTGGGTCATTGGACAGAGTGTCACTTTCTTAATGGGGTTCTAAAATGTGACAGCCTTGTGTGTGTGTGTGTGCATGTGTGCACACTCACGCACTCTCACATGGCCTGAGGATGAAGTCTGCCCTCAAGATATTTGGGACAAGATGGACAAACAGAGAGCTTTCTTCCTAATTTTCCCATCTTTGTCTATCTTTGTGTCATTCAGTTTCTCTTCTTTCTCTGATTCTCTCTCTTTGGCCTAATTTTCTCTCTGAATCTCTCTCTGTCTCTGTATCTCTCTCTGTCTCTGTATCTCTCTCTGTCTCTGTCTCTCTCTCTGGCTGATCTATTTAACTGGCACCTACCTCCCAATCATAAATTTTCATAGAAGCAGAAAATAATGTTGAAACAAATAAAGAAGAAAATAAAACCCTCAATAAGACCCCCCGACGTCTGCCGGAAAAGGGTAGAGAAAAATGGGAATTTAAAAGAACCCGACGGTCAAATTCACAGAGAAACAAGTTGGAGAAAAAAGAAGTCTCCGATGTGCAGATCTGCTGTGGCAGAGGTTGGTAGCAGTCCAAGGAAGTACTTCGGGAACCTAAATTCCTATTGAAGAATTAGGAACCCGGGTCCAGGTTCACTTGAAGCTCCAGGGGTCTGTGAGTGGCCCCCAACAGGGGGTCAGCCAATGTGAAGTCCAGTCCCAGCTCTATCACCCACTAGTCCTGTGGCTTTGGAGGAGCCATTTTACTTGTTTGTAAGATGGGGAAGTACTTAGCGGGCAGGGGTGTTACAAAAATCGAAGGAAACGTGTAAGAGTGCTCTGAACATGCCCTCCATGTGGAGGGCACGTATGGCATGGAGCACGGGGTGTGGTGCATAAACAATGAATTCTGTTACGATGAAAAGAAATTAATGAAAAGAATATGACTGAAAACAGAAAAAAAAAGAGTGCTCTGAACAGAATAAAACACTATAAATCAGTCAATCAGACAATTAAGCAAGGCATCAACAGAAATGAATGTGTAATGCACAGATAATTGGGGGGCTCACAACTTGCCATAGTTACTGGGATCGTAGTTGCCACTGGCTTAGGCAGAAGGTGCTGCTCGGTAGGCTTGCTACCGCTTTGAACAGAGTGGCCTGGAGGGGATGAGCTCTCTGTCTTCCTTGATAGTCCTCCAGTCACCCTTGGGATCTCAGGGGGCTCAGAGATGCGGCAAGCACGTGCAGGACCCCAGGCAGGGACGCCCTAAGCACGAGGAGGGAGGATGTTGGAAGGTAGGTGTGGATCTTGATGGCAGTGTGGAATTAGCGACAAGGACGAGGGAGCCTGAATTACTTCCAAAGGGATCTTGAACGTTATGACGGCACAAGGCTGGGAGATAGAGTGTCTTGTCATTCCACACGTTGTATCTTGCTAATTTTGATTTGGTCACAAAGGTGTGCGGTCACGTAAGGAAGGAAATCCTGAGGTCGACCAGGGGTTCTTGTGAATTTCTCCACTGTGCGCTGAGAGGAGAAAGGCTATAAACTGAGTGCCCTCTGGGGATGGTAAATAATCGAGAATATGAAGACACCTAGTGAAGAAATGATGTCAGCTTCCTTTTGGGGCTAAATTCTGGACTATTGAATGCAGAAGAGCCCTTTTGTAACCCCTCATTTTGGGAGAAGCTGCAACCCAGAGGGTGGGTCTTTGATCCACAGCCCCCTGATTTCTCCCTCCGAGGACTCTGGTGCTAACGGTGTCAAACTCTGTGAGTAGCTCTGTGTAAATGGTGAACTACTTTGGATTTCCCAATAATCAGTTGAGAGTATGCTGCTTTCCCAAAGGACAGTTCTATTTGCAGACCAGTCTGTCTGAACATCAGCCCCAGAACCTGATTGGAGAGACCATAGTCTACTCAGCAGTCTTGTTAACTTCAGAGTTTCTTAGACTTCACCACAGGGCAGACTTTAATTTCTCCCAAGATGTGATTGGAAATTTAGTCTTCTGAAGAAGATACAGAGAGGCTGGCCAGGGCCCTCCATCCTCTGCACCTGCCAGCACCAATCTGACGGGCCAGCACTGCTTCCCCGTGACCAGACAATGACTTGGTGTTGACTTGGGAGGTGGTCCCTCTGGGACAAGGAGGCCAAGTCTCTCATTAGCAGTGAGGGTGATGGGAGGTGAGAGTGCAGAGGGGTGGGAGATCTGTAGGAGAGAGGGTGAGAAGGGCACAGGAATTGGGAATTGTGCCGGGGCTGAGCAGAGGGAGAAGGAGGGAAGGGGAGAGAGGCCAGCCTAAACTGGCCGGCTCCAGTCACAGAGCTCAGCAAGCAAGAGGTTCATCATTAACTGTCAAATGGTGGTTTAATCAGCTCTGCTCCTCAGTGGAAGATAGATTTAATATCAGGGCACATTTTCAGAGCCATTAGTTTAATTATGACAGGTGTCTGCAAACTGGACGACTCTGCTTTCAGACCTGAGTGACAGCATTTAATTCTCCAGGCCCCTGGGGATGCTGGGGTGCCTTCCCAAAATGAGCCTCCATTACAAGTCTAAGTGTTTTCTTTTCCATTCTCCCCCTACCACCCCTGTTTCTCCTTGCCCTTTTCCCCTCTTTTTATTCTACTATACATATGAAAAGAAGGAAATGGATAGAAAATTGTGTTTCAGGAGAAAATAATTCACCTTGCCCATTGGAACTTATTTCACTGGGGCTTCCAACAGCCGAGTTCTTGGGCAAAAGCAGTTACTGTTTCTCTTAAAACTTTCCATCGACATTTAGCGTGATGTCTACAGTGATCGCCTGCTGGCGTTTTGGTTTGCTTTTGTGCAGAACCTGCGGGGCTCTTCCTTGATGCAGAGTTGGCAAACATGGCGGCACTCACTGCGCAAGCAGAGGGAGTGGGGGATTCTCTGAGAGCATAGGATGGGGGCAGGCTCAGAGCGGTCCGAAAGAGTCTCTCAGCCACTAGCCCGGGTCTCTGCTGCTCTGTGCATTTCCTGGGCTACCATCCTTTATGATTATCCTCTTCTGAGGTGGCCCTGTCTGACTGACCAGCTGGCCCACAAGGGCTGGGAGATGGTAGGCAGGACCATGTGGTCTCTCTGAAACTTCCATCCGTGTGTACAAATGGTTGGGCTAGAACCATAGTGCCTTTGACACATTTTCCGTTTTGTTGAAACAGAAGGAAAGTTAACATAAAAATCTCAGATGTTCCCAAATTCAGATAAATAGGGTTCTTTGGTGGAAACGTGGCCCACTCACTGGACTGCCCTCTCCTATCTCAGAAGCTCCTCAGATCTCAGGAGCCCAGACCACCCCCAGAGGACGGTCTCTGAGGGCCCTCCCAGCTTCGCGGCACCTGACTCTCAAAGCTGGGGCCTCGTGCAAGGGGTTTACCCTCAGAAGCAGTTCACCAGACTGAGGAGAAATAACGCAGGAGCAGGAGGTCAGGACACAGCAGTTAAAGCGCCCAGCGGGAAGGAGAGGATGCCAGGTTAGGGCTGAGGACATGTTTTTATTTCTCCCTGGTTAGTTTACCCCTAAGGTTGGGTGCCCCCCTCAAGCCGAGGGGCACTCTATCTTACCTTGTCCTTTCAGGATCTCGCTCAGATTCTTTTTACTGTATCTTTTCTGACAGGATGGGGAGGCAAGACCCAATGTGGCCTGGCCTGAGGCCTGCCTGAAGACTCGGGGGCAGGGGAGCCCAGCTTGCTGTTGGGTCTTGTCCTGTGGGACTGGGGAGCTGGCTCCCTTGGCTGGTGTCCTGTGACCCCTGCTGCATGGCCAGGCTGTGGGAGGGGAAGAGAGAGTGAGGGAGAATGAGAAATAGAGAGGAGGCTGGGAAAAGACACGAGGCTTTCCTGAGTTTCTATCCTGATCCCTTTCCTTGGCCACCCCAATGAGACAGCTCAGTAATCTGCTGCTTTCCTCACACCGGCTGAAAGTCAGAACCCTGCCTGACCACCCTGAGTGTTTTTTCACTACTCCCTTCCAAGTGGAAATCAACCATCAGTCTCTGCAGACTAGAGGAAGTGAATAAACTTCAAAAAGAACCTGGTCTGGGCTTCTCAGGGCCAGGCTGGCCCTTTGCTAAATGGAGCTGCTGAAACCACATCAGGGGGCTTGAGAATATGCAGAGTTCTTTGGGTTTGCTCCCTCAAAAAGGAGTTTGTGTGAAGAAGGGATGAGAGGGAGAGTATTCTGGGCAAAGTGTTTGGGGAAATCATGTACCATGGACGCTTACCTCTCTGACCAGATTCTAGCCTGTGTGTCTGGCCGCGGCAGTAAGGCAGTGTTCTGCAAATTGCCCTCACTCTCCGGGGAGGATGCAGCCATTTTGTGTTCATTTTTTTTGTTCACTGGTTCATTCAGTCAGTCACACGCTCAATTATCAGTCATGGCAAGCCGATGCTGGTGGGCCCTCTCGCTTTGGCATATTGTCAGATGGGAGGGAGTTTCTCCGGGATACCTCTGAGGAGGAGGTTCTGCTGGGAACCCCTTCCCTCACGGGTTATGCTCTAGGTAAAATGGTTCTATAGAACCACTAAAAGCAGAGACCACTGGATGGATTGGCATCTCATTCCACTCGTATTACACAGTGCCCATGACTTTATTCCTTAGGAACCCAGAGAATACACTCCTTTATTTCAACCTTTGCACCTATGACTCTAGCTGCCCACTTGAGGGTTGACGGGGTATCTTGTGGCATTTGTTCATATAGTGGGGGTTATGGATGTCAGCCCAGAAGCAGTCAGTGGTAGAGTAGGAATTCCTCACGTTTTCCAGGCCCCTGACCGTGGAAAACCCTTGCTCCTCATTTCTGCCAAGTTCTGCCCTCCATCAAGCCCCCCTCCTCTTTCACCACTCAGCATTGGTCTGCCTCACACTTTTGAGCATTTGCTTTTACGTAGTCTGTGTTGAGCTCCCGTTATGCTTTATGCAGAGTCCTGTTTCCTCACTAGACTGCAAGTACTGTAAGGCCAGGGTGACGTCTCACTTCCCCTCACCTCCCCCAGCCTCTGTGCCTCCTAGCATGGCGCCCCAGAGAGACTTCAGCCCACAGACACACCTGTGGGATTTACGGACTCTCTTTAGAAATCCTCTTTCAGTGGAGTGTTTACAAATCATTTTCAAATGTTCTCTTGCCACAACATAGTCAGGAAGTTCAGTTTACAATTTTCTAGATTTTTTTTTTTTAAGATTTTATTTATTTGACAGAGATCACAAGTAGGCAGAGAGGCAGGCAGAGAGAGAGAGAGGGGAGGAAGCAGGCTCCCTGCGGAGCAGAGAGCCCAATGCGGGGCTCCATCCCAGGACCCTGGGATCATGACCTGAGCTGAAGGCAGAGGCTTTAACCCACTGAGCCATCCAGGCGCCCCCAATTTTCTAGCTTTAATTGGTCTTCAAAGAAGGGAGTGCCATCAGGATGCAACTCACGTGATGGCACCCACCTAATTAAACATTTGAAGGGATCTAGCTGTTTGGAATATGCAGAATTTACATAGTCTTCTCTTCCAACTGCCTAGAACAGAGGCATCCAGGAAACCTGAGCAGAGAAGAACCTCTAGTTTCGGAAATCTTCTAGACATCGTGGAGTGGGACTCATGGCTCCAAGGTTTCTTTGATGGGTATTTACAAACCACTTCTGCACACCTCTTATGGCCTGTGTGAGGAAAACCCAGAAATCAATTGCATTTTTCCATTTCACTGTGGGCCTCCCTTCTTAGGTGGAAGTAGTCTTATCTGTTTGTTTTCACCTTTAGAGTTTATTTGAGGGGATGTGGCAGTAAGTTTTGTATATTAGACAATTAGACAAAATACAGAGACCATATAACAAATTATACATATAAGATTCAACTCCAGGACATGAGGAAAATCTGGCATTTGTAGAAGGTAGGAGTGGCAGGGACTATTGTTCAAGAGTTGGCAAACTATGTGGGCTCACAAGGACTGTATTTTTTATTTGATAGCAAAAATTCATAGCTTCATAGCTTCAAAATTGCAGTATCTTATCATAATACTTTCATGCCAATTTACCTTTTAATTATAACAGATACAACAATGCTCTGTAACTGGGTTCTATTTTTTTCTCTCTCTAATAAAAGAGAGAGAAATAAGCATAACTTTAAAAAATGCATGGTGGCTAATTAGCCACAAAACTAATTAGCTGAAATTATTGTGATGAGTATACCTCACTAAAGTAGCAGTAAGTTGCTTGAAGGAAATGCAGGATACAGAGTGCTCAAAGCATTTCAAGTTCTGAATTTGTGCAGACCTAATCAGTGTGGGGACCATACCATATTACAATTTATCTGAAAGTTGTTAGGTATTTATCCGGGTTTTCTTGGCTTATAGTTTCCAGCCTTTAAACCTGAGTGAGGTCTTCTCATTTCTGTGTTGCTGGTTCAACCAGGGCAAAATCTCCGGGTTTTTCCTTACTCATCTCTGGAAGCTGGGATCACAGCTCTGCTTGGGGATCGTGGAGAAACACGTGGTCTATTAGCCCCGAGAGATGATCTGATTGGAAGATACTGTGTCATGTCCTTCTTGAATATTATCAGTATATCCACTTTGTTAAAGATCTATAGTATTGGAAATCTGTTTTATTTTGTTTGACCCAGTATTTCCCAATCCTAATTGACCAAGAAGACTTTTTTTTTTTCCACTAACAGAAACATAGCTAATTAACATCTTGAGAGCCTTACAATTTTATGGTTTATGGATAAATGTTTGATGTTTTCAGCACTTAACAAAACTACACTAATTGGCTCTGCTCCTGAACTGCTGGGGCAGAGGCCCCACCCCTCTAGAAGTTTTCTTTACATTGCCGGCAACATGCACCTTTCCCTGTCTCCCACCCCATGACTGTATTGATTGTGCTAGTAAATGTTTTAAAGCAACTTGGGCTTGAGAACCAGGGATCAGGCTTCAGGACTGGGGTCAGAGGATTGGGGCCACTCTCTGTGGAACTTTCAGGGAAGCCTGAATCCTGCAGTCGGTTAGGTGTCCCGCTCTCCGTTTGGGCTCAGGGTGTGATCTCCAAGTTGTGGGAATGAGCCCCATGTTGAGCTCTGCGTTGGGGGCTCTGTGCTCAGCGTGGAGTCTGCTTGAGATTCTCTCTCTCCCTCTCCCTCCTCCCTTCCTGCTCTAATTCTCTCTCTCCAAAAGAAATAATCTTAAAAACAGACAACTTTATGGAACGTTCTTCCTACAGTCTAGCTTGTGTATAAAATGATAGTGACTTTTGAAAGCCAGATGAAGCCTGTACATCAATAACCTGAGATTTTTTTTAAGTTTTTTTTTTTTTTAATTTATTTGACAGAGAGAGGGAGATCACAAGTAGGCAGAGAGGCAGGCAGAGAGAGAGGGGGAAGCAGGCTCCCCGCTGAGCAGAGAGCCTGATGTGGGGCTCGATCCCAGGACCCTGAGATCATGACCTGAGCTGAAGGCAGAGGATTAACCCACTGAGCCACTCAGGCACCCCCTGAGATTTTTTTTTTTAATTTTGTTTTTAACAATGGAGAATAGGGTGGAGCGGTGGAAGAAACATGTGGTAGAGGGACTGAGCTGGGTTTGGTACTGGTGCTACTTAACACTCTACATTCACAGCTGACTCTGAGGGTCTGGTGGCCTCTGGTGCTAGGCTCACCATGCAACTCACGTTCTCAGTGTCTGACTCTCATTGTGTTCTCTTTCCTTATGTCTCTTCTCTTATCTTGGACAAAACCTAAGCCACATCTGGAATACTAAATATAAGGGAGTTTGGGAAATGTAAATTTTCTCTCCGCTTTCAGCCTCTGCAGTTTTAGGAGGACCCAAGAAAGACTGGAATGAGAAATTAATTAGACAATCCACAGCGTATGTGAACCTTGTCAAGCCTTACAAGAGTTCCATCGGTGCTTTTATGTCATCGTATCCCTCCCTCCCCACACTCATTCCTTCTCGTGGATCCAGGAAGGCTCTAATTCTGGATCTTGTCCTGACAAATTATTTCTACTTCCTTTTAGAACTTATATTTATCTTTCCATGCAGGAATGTTGCCCTGACACCATTGCCTCTATTTTCTTTCTATGTTATGCCCTACAATAAAACTTTATACCTTTTAGACCCCTAGGAAAACCTCTATGACTAAGTCTACCAAGGAAAAATATTCTATTACTCAAATAATTTCAAGAACATCTTCCTGTGAGCCTAAGAAAACATACAACTGCTTTGAAATGGAACCTGGTCCATGATATCTGGAGCAGAGAATGTTGTTTAGAGGGTAGAGAGGTATGGCAGACACTGGCCAGGATGGCACTAATGCTTTTCTTCTTCTTGGGCTCACAAGAAGACCACAGTTCCCATCCTTCCCTGAAGGCAGGGAGGATCCATGGGACTGGGTCTGGCCTGCAAAATGTGCATGAAAATGTATCCTACTTCCTCCATTTCTGGCCCTCCTTTTTTATTTCCGCAGTTGTTGGCTGGCTGAACACAGAGGTCCCAGTGGGGGACTTTGGGAAGACCCTACAAGATGGTGGGAGCACCAGTTGGAAGGCTCTGGATCCCCAAATGAACTCCTGATTAGAGTATAATGTGAATGAAAAATAAACTTAAATTTCACATTTAAGCCACTGAGATTTTTGAGTTGCTATGATATCAGCAACTGTAACTACTCTGCATATACAGGAAATAAACGTGACATGGGTCTATCTGCATGACAGTTGTAGAGTTCTAGCACAGTGCCTGGTAAAAAGCAGGCACTCAGTGAAGATAAGCTCTTCCATATAAGACCTAGGTCAATGACAAAAGTTGGACGAGAACTAGACACCAAAAGCGGGAGGGGGGTATGTTTCAGGTACCTAATTCAGTACCTTCATTTGAAATTAAAGAGATGAGATAGGAGCAAGAAAACAAAGCAAACACCTGTATTTGGCTGCTTGAAGCACATTATCTCATTTAGCTCTACCTGCAGCCCTATGAGGTCAGCACTGTTACTATGTCATATGACCAAGGCCTAGAGAATTTCTGCCAACTGTCTGAAGTTATACAATCGGCAGTGATGAAATACACTCAAATCTGGGCATGTTCATTCCAAAGCTTGAGTATGCTAGCCTGGATTCTAGCCTGATTTGGCTTCCTGAAGTATCCCTTCCCTTGGAGGCCAGATCTGTGCTCTTTCTCTGATGGTTTCCTGACCTGTACAGATGGTACTTGGTAGAGGCCTCAAAAAAAATTGACTTATTATTGCTTTATGTGAACTCTCTCAGATCCGAATCCAAGAGAACCTGGATAGGGATGTCTTTTTACCACAACCTGGCAAATCACAAAAGAAGTGAGTATTAGGTTGTCTCTGAGTGAATAGGCTGAACTTCTTGCCCCTGGGTATAAGAAGACAGTCATTCCTAAGTGACCAACGTGGCATGGTGGCTCAGAGCCCTGAGAGCTGAATGTCGTTTGTGAAATGTCCTCTTGAAGAGAGATTTGAAAGGCTGGCTCATTTTTACTGGAACCTGCTAAAGCCATGGTTCTGATTTCATGTTTCTAAGGGTTATTTTGTTTTGTTTTGTTTTTTGTTTTGTTTCTGAAACCAAGCTTTCTAGGCCCTTTTTTTTTTTTTTTTGGTATTACAGAGCAATTTTGGGGGAGTTTTTAAAATAAAATATATTTTATTGTAGAAAAGAGTAAGGAAAAATTTCTCATAACTTTGTTACACAGAAATAATAATTATTAACATTTTGGTATATTTCTTTGTAGCTTTCCTCATGTATGTGTTTATAACGTGGTTATTCTTATACTGAATATATAGTGTTCTCTTTTTCATATTACAACCTTTGTTTTATCCCATGTTATTAAATATTCTTGAAAAACATTATGATGGTGGAGTAATAATCCATCTCAAACATGCAGTATAATTTATTTAAACAGTTCTTTATTTGGGAAATTTAAGTAGCTAAGTTTAATATAAATATTGCTATGCTAATATAAATAATGCCGTGATGAACATCTTCACATATATATCATTGGACTCTTACCTGATTTCCTTAAGAGGCTTTCTGAAAAAAATATGAATACATATTACCGGGTACTTTTAAAAATGTATGAACACACGCTTCTACCAGCACTATATAAAATATCTGTCCTACTGTACCCTTATTATGCATATGTTAACCATGAAGTTATAGAACTTCTGAATCTATGTTCCCATGGATCTTTGCATAGGATCTGAGAGGTCTGAGAGTATCCTAAAATTTTGTGCTTAATTTTGTGTACATGTACATTTTTATGAGGAAACAGTTCTTGAAGACAGAATGTTTAAGAGTTGAATTATTCTTGTGTTTATTTAATTTTTCATGTCTTAGTGAGGCTGAACATCTCTTCATATATGTATTAGCCATTTGTCTTTCTGTTCTTGTTAATGTTCTATTGGAGTATTTCTCTTCATCTTTTTGATTTCTAAGAGAAGTTTGTATATGAAGGATGCTAATCCTTTGTATGCCATCTTTGTGCGACAACTTTCCAGCCTGGCGGATTTTCAGAGGGAGATCTGAAATTATTAAGGATCTGAAATTATTAAGCATTATTGAATGTTTCCTGGGTTACCTCAGCCATGATGCTTACATTTAGGAAGGCCTTTCCCGGTTAGATATCATACAATGTCTGTCCATGATTTCTTATACTGTATGATGGTTTGCCAAGTATTTAAGCCATTTGGAACTTAATGTATTATTCATTCCTTTATTCCTTTCTTCTCCTAACAAATATTTATTGTGTCCTAATTATGTGTCAGACACTTAATGCTATTTTCCTCCACTGATTAATCATTTTTCTCCATTATCACTTGCTGTATTCTCTACTGCTGCCTTTATTACATTTTATTAATTTATATTAAATTGTTTAAATATTAAAATGCAACTACTAATATTTTATATCATGAATATGTACACTTATATATTATACATTTTAAAAAATGATTTATTTATTTGTTTTAGAGAGGGAGTGCTTGAGCACAGGAAGAGGCAGAGGGAGAGAAAGACCTGAGCAGATTCCCCACTGAGCTCAAAGCTCCACGTAGTGCTTGATCTCATGACCCTGAGATCATGACCTAAGCCAAAACCAAGAGTCTGAGGCTTAACCAACTGTGCCACCCAGGGGTTCCTATGTTATACATTTTTATTAAGTATTAAATAAATCTGTTAATTGTTACACTAAGTGGGTATATTTATTACCTATTAATAATGAATACATTTAATAATTAAATAAATATGGTATTTGGGTACCATTTCTTTTATTTCACAAATCTCTCTTCGATTTTTTCCATTGCGTCCACGCTGTTTAGATGACTGTAGCTCTAAGACTTATTTTAATATTTATAGGGCTTGCTGCTTCTCTCTGCTCTTCTACAAAGTTCTTAGCTATTTTAAATTGTTTTTTTAGACAAACCTCAGAATCATTTTTTCAAGAAAATTGGTGTGATGTTTATCAATGTTGCTATGAAAATCCTTTTTGTCCTTATTTATGTTTTAACCCCTTTCCATACCATAGGATGATACATGTGTGTGCAGCTCCCATCGGCGTGGGCTTTCTAAGCATTTCTGCTGGTGTTTTGTAACAGATCAGGGTTGTCATTGCTGTCGCTTTAATTTGTCGAGTTTAATGTTCTTTTTCATTTGAGATACACAATTTCCTGTGTATTAATTCATTGTGTATTGTAATTCGGGTCTCTTGATCTCAGATTTCAGTCCCAGATGATACACAGCTCCTGGGCTGTTTCCCCCTGAAATCTGGAAACGCTCGGATCCAGAATTACTGTGCTGTAGGTGAGGCAACTTCCCATCCCACCATCAAGTTGTTGAGTGCATTTGGAATGGACCTTTTACCACTGAAGCCAGAGTCTTCCCTGCAATCTTCAAGAATTCACTTGAGTGATGCGAAATTAAGTAGATTTTGTCACTCAAATCAATTTGAGAATCTTTTTCCTCAAACTGAGTAACTTTTCATTTTTATCATCATAGCGTTTTCTCATTCTATTATCTAGTATTATACTCTTCGGGTTTGCACTGGTTTTTTTTCCCCCCCCCCACTTCTGTATGACAGTATCTCCTTACTCTATTATCTAGTTTTGTGCTTTTTGGTTTATGCTGCTTTGCTGATGTCTTTGCTTTCTTTTGCTGTGTAAATGTGTTTCAGTTATTTTAGTAATTTGGAAGCCTTTTTTCTGTGGAAGGCAAAATCGCTTCCGGATACTGACTAGGTTTGCTGTGGAGCTTGATTCCAGAAATGAAAAGTGGGAAGTGAGTTTAAAAGTAGTCCGATCATGGTGTTTGCTTCCACTTCTCCCAAACTCGTGGAACTCTTAATAGTGCCTAAAACCAGAGGAGGGAGTCCCTAACAAGATGTCTTAGCTTTCAAGGGTCCTCACCTGCATAGTGGTTTGCACTTGAGGGGGAAGTCATTCTGCAGAAAGCAGGAGAGCAGAGGAAGCGGGTCATTCCTAACTTGCTGGGAGAGCGAGGAAGGAGCCCCTGTCTTCCTGGGGATGGCACAAATTTGAGCAAGGAGAACCAAACAGTCCGACCGAATGGGGGAATGATGCATGCTCAGGTAATGTAATTCTTAAGAAGTTAATTTGGGGAGTTTTCAGAGGATAACCTTTGAGATAGATTACTGTAGATAGAAGATTCTCCTCTTGACTGCAACATTCTCTGGGCAAATAATTCTGCAAAATTGCCTTTCTCTTTCTATAGCTCTCTGTGATTCTGTGGTTATGTAAGCTTTTTGTGTGTAGGCTACTTTTTCCGATTCTGTACACTGATGGTTGTTTTGTTAACACAGTCTGGGATATTGGTTGTTGTTAGTGTAATCAAATACACATTTAAACTTGTCAAGTACACAAATAAACTCTAATTATCAACGTTAAAAATATCTTCTGACTTCTAGTAAAAGAGGAATGCGGTGCTCTCCTTCCCTTGCCCCCCCCCCTCAACTTCCCCATGTTTGTTCATTTATCGTTAGTCACATAAATCTATGTCAGTAACAGTTTGTGCATATTTGATTAACATTTGAAACCAAATTCACAACAGCTCTGTTTATACGCTGTAATTAGTTTTCAGAATGACCTCTCAGTCTCGCAGTCTATGATTCTTCTATTTCTAGTGTTTTATTTTCCGTCATCTCTCAGCTTGGTTTTCAAGCAGTCTTCCCAGACTACCGCAGTGACATATTCTGTGAGTGGGGACACGTAGTTTGCCTTTTTGTAACAGCGAAATGGAATATAGATGAGAGCAAACTGAACTCAGGGGAAAGGAGTGGGTGGGTCTGCACATAGGGTCCGTGCAGTGGGGGACGTCCCTTGCCGCCCTCATCGGTGTGGTACCTACATCTAAAACCTGGCCCAGAGAGTTCAAGTTTATTTTAGCCCATCTCTGCCTTCTTAGGAAATGTGCTTCTTGTCCTGCTTTAGAGTACGGAACATAAAATGATGAGACAATCATAGATTCCTTGGTCAGTCCGTGTTTACATTTGTCTCTTATGGCAATTTTGTGTGGCCTTTGAAGGAGGGTCTTCTTTTATGTTTAATTCATTGTGTTGATTGCAAGTTTTTGGTGTGTCTCTTTAGTTGGAAAAAGATGTTGTAGGGGTCTCTTTATTTATTTGATATTTGTTTATTATTCTTGCCTTGGTGTTAATCCTAAAGCCCCTCTCGAGACAATACATACTATAGTATCTTCATGTCTAGATTTGATACCGGAATCAAACCCAGGCTGTCTGGAAAGAAAGGAAGAGCTTTTGAATACCATTTTAAAATGTCAGTCTAAAATTATGTTATGCCCCTCAAAACGGGGTGTACCTCTGTCTGGGACAACTTGTGTACTCTCCTCTGGCTTTGGGCATCTTAGTGGAGAATATGGGAATCACAGTTGATGGCAAGCCACTCAAGGCTTTGCAAGCAGAGAAGCAGAGAAGGAAAAAGGAGACACATCCAGAAGCAGAAGGAAAAGCCCCTCCTAGGGCTCAGGATGGGAACTGGTCAAGTCCTGAAGTAGGCTGGTGGTCTTGGAAGAAGAGAAAGGTGGACATTTCAGAAAGATTTCAGAAATAAAACTGGGGAAGCCATGAGGAAGAGGAGGGACCTACAGTGACCCCTGGGGCTTATGGCGTGTGCAGCTGAGGGAATGTGGGTACCGTTGCTTATGGCAGAGGATTTGGGAGGAAGAGAATCTGTATCTTGCAAGAGAAAGGCCACAAAGCCCAGGCCTGCTTCAGATTACTTACTCAGTGTTCCTTTTATTAATATTTAATAAAGGAGACATAAGGAAACATATTGCTCTTATTATAGTGATTATCATGAGGATTACTGATTGCATGAAAACTTTGTCTCTGAGTAAACTGCTTCCAGAACACTTATTTGTTCTGAAAGCACAGAGTCCTTGTCATCCTTGCAAAAACTGTCTTTTCTATCATCAAATTACCTTCCTATCCCTACACAGGAGTGTAGCCTTTTAGCTAGGGTATCTTGTGATTTTCATCATTCTCCATGACCTCCATGACATAATGCATTGAGAAAGCAAGGGAACAAAACAGAGACAATACAGTAGAAACATTTTTGAGATCAGTGGAGTCAGGAGTGCTGAAAAACAGGGCATTAGGGAGTAGGGAAGAATTAGAAGAGGAAGATCTCCCCTCCAGAGAGGGGAGGCACTATTTACTGCCTCTAGCCTCTGGCACAGAGAAGTGAGTAGAAACAGGATTCAGAATAGTCTTGCTTCATGAATTTGTTTCTAGGGAGACTTTTCAGCTCAGCCCATCAGGGGAAGGAGCACTGAACTGGGAGTCAGAGACCTGGGCTCTAGGCCACCCTCGAGCAGTTTAGTCACTTCCTTATTTTGGGCTTCTGTTTCTTTACCTGGCTAGTGGGTGGGCTCTCCCAGTTCTAAAGCTCAGAGGGGGTCTAATTCGTCCACATGCCTTATGGCGGACCTAGTGCAAACAACAACAACAAAACACCAGTGATAAATAAAACATTACTGTTACTCAGATGAGTCCCAGGTAAACGATAACCTTGGAGCCAAACCCAGCAAGAGAAGTTACCAGTTGTAGTCTCAGCATAAATGTGTTCTGGTGTCTGTTTGTCCGACATCTGATCAGCTTTTTACCACCCAGAGCCATCTGAGGGCAACGAGCATCTCCATGTGTCCCATCACTGAGAGACCCTACCCTGTGGCTGCTCCCCCGAAGAGTTGTGGGCAGTCGTCTCACTCCTCGCTGGCACGCTCGCTGCCCCTTTAATTCCAATGATCACATCACCCTAATTCCTTCACAGTCACCTCTGGGATGAAATGCTTTGAAGGTTCCCAGTTCAGCCTTGAGAGAAGGGTGTCACCCACACTCAGCCGAAGAGGGCTCATGGGACAATGATGTAGATTGAATTTCCCCTTCCAGGGTTTCAGCTATAGCCCAGCAGAACAGCCGTGAGAGTGGCCTGATGACTGGAGATCCAGGAACCCATGTTCTCCAGCCTGGCAATGAAGCAATGGTTCCTATTACGAAGGCCAGGAAAGGAATTACACCAGACCATCACACAGAAGCCCCTGGGATAGGACATCCTCAGCCCTACAACATGACAGCAGCCCTACAATAGATGTGATGACGAAGGTCATTGGGAATGTCCTCCTAATACCCATCAAGGGGAGTGGGTGGTGTCATCCCAGAGAACCATTCAGTACGAGAGTTTCATTGGTGTTATCACAAGGTGGACTAGAGAGGATGAGCTCTGTTGGTTTCTGATGGTTTGTCTTCTTTTGGGGATAATGAGTTGTCTGCTTCCCTTTCAGGCGCTAACTGGCATTAGGTTCTCCATGAAAAGAATTCCTTTTTTTTTTTTTTTTAAATTGAGGTGAACTCTCCCGGCATTAGTACTCATTCTGTGCTCTGTGTATTAGTTAGGAATACTTTTGGCTTCCAGTAGCCAGAATCCCATCTAACAGTGGCTTTATGACGCAAACACATTTATTGTTTACTTAACAGGGAATTCCGAAGACAGCTGCCTCATAGTTAATTCAGCAGTCTAAGTTTGTCATCAAAAAAAAAAAAAAAAAGAAAGAAAAAGAAAAAAGAAAAAAATCCAGGCTCTTTCTTTCTACTCTGCCACGCTGAAAACATGGCTTTTTGTTTTTGTGTTTGGTTCCTTATGGTTGCAAGATGGCTGCCGCCGTGCCAAGCGTTCCAACCATGCTCAAAAGCAGCTAGTATGGACAGGCAACAGGCTTTCTCCTTGTAAGGCTGCAATTATTAAGAAAGTTCTTCTTTTCCTCTAAGGGCCCAGAAGACATCACCTTTCACTGCCCTGGTCAGAACTGGGACGGGGGCTACCCCTGTCTGTCACGGGAGCTGGGCGAGGGCAAAGGAGCAGATTCCGGACAGTGGCTTCTGGGCCGCCAGATAACAGTATCTTCCATACCCCGTGGAGTGCCCGAGACCGAAGAAGCCTTCACCTTGCTTGAAAGATTGTTTTCTAGGGCTGCGAAGACCTTTACAGGAGGAGCAACAAACTCTAGCTGCCTTGGACAAAAATCTATTCAAGCTTAAAATGCAAGAGCATTAGCTGCTCAGAGCCGTCACCGAGGAGAGATAAAATACGTCTGCTCTCTCAAGACCTGGGAGATGCTTGCAGTGTGATTATTTTTTTGGCTGGGAAAGCTGCTTAGCCGACAGAAAAAGGAACGTACCTGAACATTTATGAGTCGGCTTTTCAAAGACAGCGACTCATCTTCCTTTTCACCCCTCCCCTTTTCCCCTTCCCTGTAAGGGAACACTTAGCAAAACTAAATAAATTATCAGCCCGGCCATGAAGAAATGCTCTCACTGGGTTATGCAGGCGAGCCTCAAAGCCGTAAAGGCGAACTCTGGAGCTCAGGTCGTCTGCAGGGAGGAGGTGGGGTGGGGAGGGCCTCTACAGGGGGCCAGCTGGCAGAGAAGGGAGTGGGGAGCTGCCCTGTCACCTTGCTGTTCTGGAACTTGCTGTTCTGGGGCTGGAACAGAGGTACCGTGGGGCTGCTCTGCACTGACCCAAAGGACCAAGTGGCCAAATTGTTATCACTGGAGGGTGCCCAGGGTCACGTGATTGTTGAGCTAGGACAAAGCGCCGTGCTGTGGTGAGCTGAGCATAGGCCCTGCCTTACCAGCTTCTTGCTGGCTGACCTCTGGTGAGTCAGTTAATCAACCTGAACTTGGCCTTATTTGGAAAAGAGGGATAAAGGGGGCATTAATCTCTGCTGTAAACTGAATTTTGCATCCCCCACAACCCCCTGCCCCAATTCATATATGAAAGCCCTAAGCCTCCAGTGTGACTGTATTTGGGGTTAGGGCTTTTAGGGGGTAATTAAGGTTAGGGGAGGTCATAAAGGTGATGGAAGTGGGGGGGGGAGCCTAATATGACAAAGCTGGTGGCTTTACAAAAAGAAGAGAGAGAGGTCTTCTGCTCTGTCTGCGTAAGCTCAGAGGGAAGGCCACGTGGGGGACACACCGAGACGGTGGTTGTCTACAAGCCGGGAAGAGGGTCCTCACCGGGAAGTGGACTGGCCGGCACCTTGACCTTGGGTTTCTGGCTTCTAGGACCATGAGAAAGTGCACTTCTGTTGTTTAAGTCACGCAGTCCGTGGTCTTTTGCTGTGGTAGCCTGAGCTGGCTGACACGGTCTCCTCGGGTGCTTGAAGGCAGCAGGAGAGGGAAGGAGGAGAGAGGCTTTCCTGTTCCTGTGCTCTGTGCAAATGTTAAATGTCCTGTGTGTCCCGTAGCACGTGGGGAGTCTGAGGCCAAGAGGTGTGTTGAGGGCCGCCGTGAGGAGCACAGACAGGCCTCCCCCTGCGGTGCCAGAAGCCGAGTTCGGCGTCCGCCCTTCTCTGCACAAAGCAGCGGGATGAGTCCCTCTGTGCTACTTAGCCACGGTCTCCTCCTGAGATTTTTGTGTCCAGACGTTTTCAGGAATAATCAGTCAAAACCTGACTTTTCCTTATCGTGATCTCAAACCTGCTGACCCCCAGGGAGGATCGGTCTGTGTGCTTACAGTGACAACACTTCTGTAAGCGTGGAATCTTTGAGACACGTTGTTGCTTATTTAATTAAAAAATTATGTTTATGCTTTAGTCCATACATATTCTGTCCCCTTTTAGAGTGGGTGAGGGTGGGGGGAATAACTAAAACTATGTTCTAACTGTCCAGGGCCTACTTCTAAAAAGCACAGGGCCAGATGCTGACCTCTCAGGTTGCTGCTCAACCTTGGTCAGCCCCACGGGAATCCCAGGTCTCCCGCGGTAGCTCTGGTGACCCTGCTCTGGTCGCTGGAAAATGCGGGGCCTGGGGAAGCATTTCCTCATTGACGTGAGGTTGGGCACAGCTGCCTGTGGCTGGCAGCTGGTGGTGGGTGTGGGGCCAAGCATCTTTAGCCTAGAGCCTGTACTTGGTGAGGGGATGGCTGAGCCACGGCTTGGAAGGGCCGAGTGTCTTAGCCGTTGCTTCAGGATATTTATGCCCAGTCCTCCTTGTTACTTTTGACGTGGTTTTTATTTTAACCTCAGCATTTCATTCGTTTTTGACTGCCAGAAACCTTCACACCCACACCCGTCCACACCCACACCCACACACATATCCACACACCCATACACACTCTGAATCTCCTTGTAAGGAGAAAAGCAAGGTAGGCTATGGTTTCCCTCTATTTAAAAAAAAAAAAAAAAGGAAAGAAAGAAAGAAAAAGCACCACCAACTCCTCACAGTATGATTTCATAGGGCATGCTAATTATTTTTTAGGGCGAGCATAATAAAACCCAGGTGATTTGCCTTCAGCGGTTTCTCCTTATCTTCACACAGCTCTGGATCATTTACCCACATGGCAAGCAATTACCATGAGCCCCGCAGTTTTTACCAGACATTCTTTGTGGGAGCCCTGCTAGAGTACACAAAGGTTAATACGCTTTTGCACTACAAAATCTGGGCATTATCTTGTGTATTGTAAGACATGCCTGTGACACGTTGAATTCAGACGATTTACAAGATCAGCAAAACAGAAGGGGTTCCCATTGGGAGCTTTTTCCGCTAACAATTTCCTCATCAGAATGTGGCTCAGCGGCAAAGTGCAGTGTTTAGCTCAGGCTTTCTGCCTGGGGCGGCGGGGGGCAGGGCCTGGCCCTCCCACCCTGCTTCTCCTGGAGAGCTGAGGGGGTAGGGGTGCTCAGGTTGGCCATTGCAGGGACTGGGAGAGGTGCTGCCCCTGGGGGGGAACACTAGGTTTTGTTCCTTAAAATGACTGCATAATGTATTTAAAGTAAGAGCCGGGTGTGACATGTGTCATTCATGTACAGAGTCAACAGCACTGACCACTGGAACTAAAGCAAATATTTGGAATGATTTTCTAGAAAGGGAGACAGGGACCTAAATATCAACTGGATTGCTAGGTACGTTATATGCTCTCCACTGAGACCTCAGCTCAGATGTGGCCTCCTCCTGGGGGCGGGGCAGGGAGGTGGGGAGGGGCATCCCTGGCTGCTTGTGCTATGTTGTCCCACTATCCTGTCACCACTGTCCCCATTTCCTGGACTTGGCCTCCTGCCTCCCCTCCTTATTCTCTGTAATTCTTGTACGTGTGTGTGTTAAATCGATACTCAGGCCATCACTGCCACTAGGCTATAACCCCACCCTCTTACTGTCAACCTTCCCTCCCCGAAGCCAACTCAGTGCCTGGCCCAGAGTTGGTCCCAGGAAGTATCTGTCGAGTTTTCATGTATGTTGTTTCCACACCTACAGAGAAAGTGCAGGTGCTGGGCATGTGACAGTATTGGGTACCGGACTTGCATACACCGTGTTTAAGGACCCATGGTGAATTTGCCCATTCATTCATGTGTTCATTGAAATGTGAACATATACACACAGGCTTTGTGACAAAGTCACCATAACAGTCACCCTGTAGCTCCGGGTTATGTGGTTTTGAGAGCACTGTCTGGGGACAGGCAGAACCTGGGAGACGGCTTTCTGGCCCCTCAGACTCAGTTATAGGGTAAGTGCTCTCTCTGTACCTAACCCCTCATTGCTGCTGGAGGTGAAGCCAGGGGACATCAGGAGTGAGGGCGCCCCCTGGAGATCACTGCCCTTCATGGTTTCTGGCACTTCCATCCAGTGTCTGCTTCTCCATTTCACAGAAGTGGAAATCAAGGCTCCGGGGAATTGAGCAGCTTATATGCCCCGTTGGGGAGCAGTGGAGAAACCATGATGAAGAAGCACTTATTCTGATTCAATATGGATGGATTTTGCTAGTAGGTCTCAGTGTGGCCTTTGTTCGTATAGCCAAAGAAGAGTTCTCTGCTATCCTGTCTCTCTGGCCTCTCATTTAGGGACAGAGCAAAGCAGAGAGAGACCATAGCCCTTGGGAGGATTCACAGTTGGAAATGATTTTTCAGATCATCCAGCGCCTGGATGAAGGTAAGGTCAGGAGAGATGAAATAATTTGCTCAATGTCACATAATCGATCAGGTCAAGGTCAGGGTCATACTCCAGGTCTTAGGGTTCCCAGACCAGTGCTTCCAGGCACGTGATGCCCATGACCTAACTGGGGTGTCACTGCGCAGCCTCCAGGGGGAAAAGGGCTGAGGAACACATCCTGGAGGGAGCGGGCAGAGTCGCCTTCTCTGTTCATCTCCTTGCTCTGGACGTCCCAGCACTGCCCTCCCTCTCAGCTTTTCCCACAGGAGCCCTTGTCATTGACCCTCCCCTCCCCATGGGCCAGCCACACTTCTGAAGCTGGAGTAACTGGTACCACAGCCAGTGGCAAGGCTGTGCACAGATCATCTTGGAAGCCCCATTCACTGAAGCTTCTGGGACCTGCCCCAGGAGCACCCCCAACCCACTCCATCATACTGGCCCCTTTGTCTCACAAAGTGCCCTACAGCCGATCATTTGAGCACAGACATGGCATTCCCTGTTCAACGGATACTTCTGCTCTCTCCGGTCTCCCTCTCTAAATTCCTACTGCTGGGATGACTTAGGATACCCACCCCTCACCTCGAATGCAGCCGTTCGAGTTGATCTGTATTGTCTAACGTGGAGCTATCTTGTCTTCCGTAACATGATGAGTCCAGATCGTGTGAGTATCATTCTGGTCCCCAGTAAGTACATATCAGTTGACTGGCTGAAACATTTTATCTTTTAATTTTTTTCAGTGACAGAGTACAACCTAATAACATGATCTTTAACAGTGCAGGTGAGATAAACGGGTTGCAGGTTAACTTCATGTTCTGGTGTCCTCTGGCTTCGAATGCTCCTTCCTGTTAGATTTGGGAACATAAATTCAGACTTCCTCTCTGCACTCCTGTTCTTCTAACCTTTCTATGAATTTCTATGAGTCATTCATCAGCCACACCCACTTCTGCTCTGGAGAGATGCTGACTCCTTTCAGCCTCTGCTCTTCCTGACAGGAAGTTGCCTCTAAGTTCCCGACATCATTTTGATGACTATAGCAATCGTCCTTGATGTCACGAGCCCTGATTATAATCTTGTTGCTGGAACTGGTCATTGGGAGAAACCACTTGGGCCAGTTGGGACAGCAGCCTTAACAGTTTTTTTTCCAAACAAAACCAAAACCTGCTTTGACATCAAAAGGGGGTGCTGGGGAATATCAGTCTGAGAGGTTTCTGTTTTTATCAACAAGCTCTCCAAACTTCCTCTGCTTTCATGAGTCTGACAATTCCTTTTAAAACACAGATCTGACCCTGTAGGGGCCTTGGGAAGACTGTTGAACACGAATGCCATAAAAGCCGGGGTTTCAACTTCACAAAAATAACAGCTGCAAGACTTGATGGAAAAGGCCTTGGAAGTCCAGGAAAGGAACGTGTTCACGAGCATATGCACACACACCCTGCAAAATCTGTTTGGACCACGTCTGTCTTCATTTAATTAAAAATGTACAAACCTGAAAAATTAAGAAACGTTCAAGCCTGTTGTGAACAAGTCTGCAAGGGAGAGAAGAGCCAGGCTTCTGTCTGTGTCCCTCATGGCAAAGTACCTCTTCTCTCCCACCGGTACCCCAACTGCTCCCCCCGCACCTCCTTACTCCGAATTTGCCCCTGAACAAGTCATTTACGAGACATGACTGTCGTGGCGCATAAAGAAATAATTAAAAAAATCTTCAAAAGGCTGGCAGCATAAAAATCCCTGGCTCTGTCGTTTCTCTGTTTCTGCAAGCAGCAAAAGATCCATAATTCTCACACTTAATGTAATTCCAAGGCATCTAAAGTGATTTACAGTCGGTTTACTCAATACTTTCAGCTTTATTTAATGTAACAGTTATGGCACATAAAAAGTTTATTGAAAATCCTTTGGGAGTGCGATTGAGTAAGAAAGAGTCGTTGCTAATACCATTATAGGAACAGGAGGGAAGGATCCCAGCCTGTTTTCTCTGTGACCTTTATGGTTCCACGAACAAGGGTTATGGAGGGAAGGACTTCTCTCCCACCCTCGGCCATCACTTGCTCACTGCCAGCTACAGGGCTGCCATCTTGCTATTTCTGGACAGCTCTTTTTCAAGCTTGGCTGGCAAGGTGACTTGGATGATCGCCCTTGGTTTAGATTACCCTGGAGTCTCTATTATTATGCAGAGTCTGGGTTCAGAAAGGCCTGCTAAAGGGAAAAAGAAAACATGATCATTTCCCCCCCTCTCATGCTGCCCTGTTTTCTGGTTTTTAATAAGGCCCACTTTCCAGTTGGCCCGCCTCCACCGGAGTTCAGCCCCGTCCCCTGGAGTCCCCACAGCTGTGGGGGTGATGTGGGGAAACATGGGCAAATATCCCCCAGACCCTTTGGCAACAGTCAGCTTTGCTCATTGTTATGGGGACAGAAGCTCTGGTGATTCTTGTCCTCCCCGTGCTGTCTACATCAGAAAGGAAATAGTACATTAAAATGGTGCCTTTCACCATTGTCTCAAAATACTTGACATGTGTCCCCATAACTTCCCATTGGCTGTGAAAGAAAATGTAAGTGTGGCAGATGTCTAGGAAGTCAGACCCAAGGAGTCTGACTCCACAATGTCTGTGAAATCAACAAAAATGGCTCCTCGTCTCTCAGCGAATAATGTCATTTCCTGCGTCCGCTCTACCTCTGTGACTTATACTGAAGAATTCTAAGAACCTCGATGGCCACAGAGTGGGCTTTCGTGCAGGTAAAGATCAGCATTTAGTCTTTCATTCATTTCCCTATGAAATGTGAACCTAAATTCTAGCTGTAAGATCTTCAATTCTTCAGTGAAAGTAGTACTCATGGGTCTCTCTCTCTCTCAGGCACACACACACACACACACACACACACATATGTCTGCACGCATACACGCACAATTTTTTGGTGTCTTGTTTTTCTCGTTGTTTTTCATTTTATTTTCCCTCTACCTTTCTCATATCTAGACCGAGCAAGACACCATGTAATCCCATTAAAGCTTCGTTCTGTGATACATATTTTAGTTTTACAGAGGTGTTTCCCTACCTGCCTCCGGATTCTTGCCTGCACTCCCAACATTTGTTGCTGTCAGTTAAGTATTCGGCATATATGTGATATATGTGAGATGGTATATGGTATATATGTATGTGCAGACATGTATGTTTACACGTGCATCCATACACTTGAGGGATTGTTTAAAAATTAATTTACAAAATTTCTTGCCAGGATTATGTATGGGGGTTACAATGTTTCCTTGCTGGCTCGACTCTGTCTGAGAGCTCTAATGCCCCAATGACTTCGGTTCTTCCTTAGGAAGTCTCAGTAATGACTCTGTCTCCAGATACCCAGTCCTTAGGACTTAACGTGATCACTGACTTCACCTGCTTGAAATCTGTTTTAGACTGAAAACTTCCTCTCAGTATGTCTCAGTAGTCAGATGACCGTCGTGGAAGTCTCTTTGGCACTGAAACAAGAAAAAACAAAAACAAAAGCAGTGGACCTTCCATTTAGGAAGCCCAGGCTGAGGTGGGTGCTGGAGTCCCACGCCAGTTCCCCAAATCATCTCCTGCCGCCCCATCAGGAAGTAACTTTGTGAATATACAATGATACAGCAAGGCTCATTGTAAAGTTTGTATCTTTCTACTCAATTATCTTCATAACTGCCTGTTCTTCAGTTCTTTTAGTCACTGCTGTAAAAAAAAATCTTTTTTCTTCTCACTGGAGGACCTTCCATGAATCCGAGAACCATTTGAGAGGCAGTCTGGGATCTGTTGTATTCAGTGAATGTCAAACACTGTGGGGTTCATCAGGAAATGTCCTAAAACTGGTCTCTGGTAGCAGCTAGCTACTAGATGACACAAGGCTTTGCAATGTGCTCTGACATGTGTACCTAATCGAATCTCTTGCAAACAACTTGTTGGGTCGGTTTTGTCATATTTTGCGGATACGAAAACTGATCCCGATAAGTGATTCAGTCAATACTGAAGTGGCAGAGTCGGGACTTGACGCCAGACCCAGTAACTCCAAACCTTGCCTTTGTTCCATCTTGAGGAGCAAACCATACTTCCCATAGCTTGCAAAGCAAGGAATGCCATCCGGTCATCTTTGGGCAGCACTTGGCAATATCGAGATGGTGAATGTCCATATTTGATCCTTCTCTCATATCTCTCATTCTATTCCCTGAAAAGCTTTGCTTCCAACAAATACTACCAAAGAGTTATTTAACAATGGAAGATATTGCCAGCAGTCCTAAGGGTATTTTATTTTAATATGGAACCTCTTTAAGACTCCAAAGCTCTCGAGACTGAAGCCACTGAAGGCCTCGTGGAAGACAGAGTAGAAAGAAAAAAGTGTAAAGTGACACTTTTTATTCAGTGCCAGTGACATGTCAGTATCTTGCTAGTGCCAACTTTCTCCTGAGAATAGCTTGGCGCTCATCAACTTGCAGGACACATTGGGCAATGAGGGCTGACGCTAGGTCTTTTGGGTTGGGGCAGTTGGATCTGTAGCCACTAGAGGGCAGCAGAGGGCTGACCCACTGGTTAGAGTAGAAAGTAGGTAAATTTCTCAGGAAAGGGCGAAAAGTATAGTCCAGAGAGACCCATTGGATCGCCCCATGTAGTGAATACCGTGAAGCTTGTCCCAGGAAGTGCCTTCCCTCAGGTCCAATGCATACATCCCTCAGCTGCTGGAGCACTGGCTGCTGACAGCTGACAGCGGCGGGTGCATACTCCCCGTTGATTGCCCTGGGCAGCAGGGAACTGTTTTGCCCAAAGTTATGCCTTCTCCAGGGAGGTGACCAATGGCCCACCAGTGCAGGGATAGAAAGGCCCGGCTCCCTTGCTTCAGTTTGTACAATTATCAAGGACCATCCAAGATCCAGAGCTCCAGGACCGGTTGTGGCCTCAGTTAGGGGTCATTTTTCCCCTCTATCCAGTTGTACCTTTCTGGCTTCCTTACAAGGCTAACTCCAGAGACCACCGCCTAATAAATACATGCATCTCAGAGTCACTTTCCTGGGAGCCCTGTCTAAGAAACACAGCTACTCGGCGTAGATAAGGCCAACAGTTAAACCAGAGGAGGAAGGGAGTGGAGTAGTGTTCAGCCGGGAGCACCGATGGAACATAACCTGGGAGTCTCAAGGTCAGGGCTTGGAGGCAGACACATGAAGGGAGATACCAGGCTAGGGTCAGGCAGGAGCTGGGATGAAACTGCAGTCAAGTCCGAAGTCCAGTAGAACTGGAGCCATAAGTTCCAGAACTCAGAGAACCAGACACAGGAGGCCAAGGGTGGAAAGAAAATTTGTTTGCTGGAGTTCGTGTAAGGGTGGTTGGGTTTAAAGGTCTTCTCTACCCTCCTTCCCCTGCATATCTCTTAGCATTGAGCAGCTGGCAGGACCCACTGCCTCAAGGCCCCACCGGAGCACGGTGTGTACTTGCATTAACTATGGCTGCCTCCCCACTCCTGGGGCTCTCCTAGAACCGCAGGGCACCTTCAGACATGCCCAGAAACCATTTCCTACGAAGACTCGGCCAAAGGCAATTGGCGGAAGAAAAGAGTTCCTTTGCTTTAAGTCTGACTGTCTGGTTTCCTTGGCATTCTTTTTGACCCTGGGGCAGGGAGGCCATTGCCTGTTTTCAAGTCCATGGTAGGACCATTCCACCGAAATAACAGAAGGGCCACCACTCTCCAGCGTCAGCAGACCCCCCCCGCCCCCCCGTTCAGCCTCCCATTGTTCAAGAAACGGACTCTGACAAGCACATGCAGCAAACCTAGCATGGCAGAGCTTGTACCAGCGTCTGGGACCTCCGCAGGGAGATGACTGAACGGCCTATGGATTAATGTACTATTATTACATTACTCTTTAAGCTTCAAAGGTCTGCCAGGAGGGCTAAGCTCGCTATCTATTCCATGACATTTTAAGAACAAATAATACATTAATATATTTAATTTGAGAATAAACACATACATTACAGGCAGGGGATTTTGTCTATGCTGATAAGGCACCAAATGACCTTTCCAGAGCAATCCCAGCACGCAGAGCCGAAAAGGGACGTGTTCCAAAAAACCTTTTGTATCTATCGGCTGTAATATGTGGGCTTTAATGCAGGTTTGGCCCGGGTGGAGCTGCAGCTGCCACGCTCTTTGGAGATGGGAGCCTTCGCTATAATTACCCCTTCGACACTAATCTGCAGGAACACTAAATCTTGTTGCCTCAAATTAGTTAATCAATTAAGTGTCAAACCACAAAATGTTGGAGATTTTGGTTTGTATTTATTAACTTGGCAGGCACTTCCTCCCTCAGCCCCTTGGCTCCTTCTCCCTTCCCCTTGCAGGGGAGCTGGCTTTTAAAAATGACCAGTCACTCATTGTTTATTTCTGGCCTATTAGCAAAACAGTTGAAGTTACATAAGCCTGGTGCCCGGCACTGGAGCAGCCCTAAGATTGACGGCTTGGAGAGCATTCAGGCAAAGTTGTGTATTTGTATAGTGCCTTTTCTGGGCTTAACTTAGAACAGCACATAGCTGATGAGCCAGCACCTTCCGCTGTGTTCGCTAAGGTCAGCCATTTTGGAGCCGACATTAATTGTTTGAAAGCCTTGTTTATTGTTACGTCATTCTCCCGAGGTGAGCAAGGGACAGGCGGTGGTGTTTCTAGAACTCCCTGGTCAGAACCTCTGTTTTCTCCAGGGCCCTCGGCCCCCACCCCCCCAGACCCCCAGCGGTGTCTAGACGGGCTGCAGCTGTGGGCTCCAGGGGGACCAGGAAGTGGCGGAGCAAGCTGCCAGGGGCTGTGCCCAGAGCTCTGGATCTGGCTGCCGGTGCATCCCATTGGTTCCACTGACGTGACCCCAAGAGCCCATCACTTCCACCTCAGCTCACTCTAACCATCTGTCTCAGTTCAGTCACAGGAATGAGCTCACCCTCAGGTCTCAGATAGGCGCAACCAAAATAACAAGACTAATTCTACTTGGCGATGAAAAACCCAAGGTAAGACAGGGCCATTAGCGCTTAAGGAGCGTATGGTCTCCTTGAAAGGACAGAAACGTATGCACGTGACAATAAAAAAGGGAACACAGAGCAGCGCACACATATTCAATGACTGAGCTGCAAACTCCACGTAGACGGGGCTCATCGGAGGGATTGCCATTACTACCCTGTCCCTGTCCTTAGAGACAGTATGTCTTTTTTCGTTTGAGGGGTGGATAGGCTGTTTCAGTGGTTCCAGAGAGGAGTCTGTGGATTGCAGCCCGTCCACAGTGAATTATATTCTCTTTAAACTTGGGGAGTTAAAATGTCCTTTCTTTGTGACATCATGGTGAAAGGCTATGGTAGTTTTTCCAGTGTTTAGATTTTGCCAAATAAGAAGGAGTCAATGTTATGTTAGCTGCAGAGGATTTTATTCATTGCAGATTTTTACTTTAAAATTTCACGACTCCAAGAAATCAGAAAACCTGAATTCAAAAGTCTTAAGCCCCCAATCTTATTTACTGCCCTATTAGAGCCGAGGAGACTGAAGAGAGAAGCGGCCCCCATTGGCCAACTGCTGGCTACGAACTCTCATCACCAGGCCATTCAGGTCCCACAGAGCCAGGGACAGTTAGGACTTGGGTTTCCACAGTGCCACACGCTGGTCAGCACGGTGTATTGCGGGCTTCTGGCTGGCCCTGGGAATTCCAGGCAAGGCACTGAAGGGGTTACAGAAATTCCTCATGTGGAGGAGACCTTGGGCATTATCAGCTCCAGCTCCTCAGTTTTGGGGCTGAGAAGACTGAGGCTCAGAAAGGGGAGGATCCTCCAACAGCAATGGCCACCCCACCTCAACTTGGGGTTCAACGTCTGGCATCCAATGAGTCGCTCCCTCCAGCAGCCCTTGCTGGGTCCTAGAGGCCAGACCCCTGGGACTGCTTTCCTCATGGACCCTGCACTGCCCGTGTCAGCATCCCTGTGCTCACAAGCATGGGGTCTCCGATGAGCCCGTTTAGGGTCCTCCCTGGGAAAGTCAGATGACTCCTGGGGACTTGGTTAGTATTAGGTATTGCAAAGGCCTGGGTCTGAAGTCTGAGAGCTCTGTGTTTGAATTTTACAGCTTGGGCAAATGGTTAAATCCCTGGATAGCCATTGACCTGTCCTGTCCTTGAAAGATGGACACAAAACCCACCTGGCAAGCTATTTTCAGGAGCCACACGTCAGTGTACAGAAGGCGCTAAAGCAAAGCAGGAATGAAATGCAAAAATTCTCTTCCCCAATTTCCTTTCGCCTGCGCTACTCGTCGTCATGAATTCGAGAAACTAGTCATGGGAGGAAGGCCCCCAGGGACGACCTCTCCAGCTTCCTGACCAGGTTTTCCAGCCCCACACCCCAGAAGCCCCAAAGCCGTTTGATTGTTGAAATCGTAGTGGGAAAAGCCAAAGCGGGACAGGCAACATGCTTGAATCTTCACTGAATGTCAGGTTCGTCTAATCTTTATTATGTCAGCAGTGTGTTAATTAAGGCTTGAGGAAGTCTTTTTAGTGTGGGGTCAAAAATAGCCTCGGACTTCCCGAGCCGCTCTGGAATCTGAGGATCACTCTTCCTGCGCAAGTGTGAATAGCGCAGGCAAGAGCCCCGGGAGCTCAGTGTGTCTACCAACCAAGAGGAAATTTAGTGGGCCAGTCGAGTCAAGGCCCTGCGGTCGGCCTGGTCTTGCTGGTCTGCCCCTTTTGAATTCAGCTTTCTGTCCCTTTCTCACCCCTCCAGATCCTTCCATTTACACTCTCCCTTACCACGTGTAAAACCATGCTAAAAATTCCTGGAAACCAGTGTGCCTCTCCTCCAATGAGGCTCGAGCAGGTGAGTCCCTCCACCGATCTCCTTGCCTGCCTGCTTGCAAGACGCATGGCTCAGGCTTGGCTTTGTTTCCTCAGGTTATGATTTACGCGGGTGGACCCCGGGCAGGGAAGAGTCGAGTATCAATTTCGCTGGGTTACCGTGTTAAATGACCGATGCATGGATGGTTATTGCTGCCTCGGGAGCAAATGAAAGCCCTTCGCCTCCCTGACACCACTGTCCCCCCTCTGCTGATGATCAGTTAAAAATGTAAATAAAAAGACTGCACTTTGGAGAGAGTCAGCTTGGGAGGGGAGGGGGGAAATTGCAAAAGCGAAGTTTATTGATCCCCTGGTCAAGATTGATGGCACAATAAGAACAGGAGGCGAAGAGTGATTTTGCTTTTGAAAACGTTGATGAATAAGCACTCAGGGGCAACAAATAGCCAGGCTCCCCGAGTGATGGACGGTGGTGGGGGAACAAGATGCATTTTTATAAATGGGTGAAAGGAGAGGAGGACTTATTAAAAAAATGAATGACCACATGTGGCAGGGAGATGCCAGTAGGGAGAAGAAAGCCATTGATTTATGTGCACTACTGGCATTTGAAAATTCAATAATAACATTGACAAATGAGAGGCAAACCTGGCCACAGGACAACGCTGAGCCTGGAATGGAGAAAGAAAATGCCAAGGTCAGAGAGAAGGAACAGAAAAACATGCTTATGTTGGAAAGCCTTTACATTAACTCATCTATAGGAAGACATTAAGAAAAATCCCTCCACTATCAGTGCCCGGCTCTCTGAGTCAAGGAGGCAGGGCAGGCGGGTTGGCGAGGGGAGCCCAGGGAACGGGGAACCAACGGCAAGCTGCGGGTTCCAGGTGTCCTCCTGCGGCCCGAGGGGAGGCTTCTCGCTGGCCACAGAGGGTGGCTGGGCTTCATCCTACCTCCTTGCGCTGCTGCCCGAGCCCGAAATAAACAAGACCCCACAATGGGGGGAGATTTCCTGTTGCCACTTACATTCTGTTCGGAGCCATTCCTTACCGGGGCCCCCTGTTAGCACTTTTCTGTGCTGGGACCGCTGTGTTTTGTTCATCAGGGTTTCTGGACACATTGTCCCTTGGCTGTGGGTCCTAGGATCCCTGAAGACAGGCCCATCTTAGGTGTCCTGGAGACCCCTAGGGTCTCGAAGATCAGTAAGTGACCATCATGGGCCGTTTCAGCTCAGCGTTTCTCGCTCCCCTGACCCTCCCTCCTCCCTCTCTTTCCACTCCATACTCAGCCCTCATGCTTTTTACCAGAAAGCCTTTCATTCTGTTCTCATCCATCCGTCCACTCATTCATTCATTCCCTCTGGTCCCAAGAAGCACTGTCTCTGAGCGTCACTGTACTGGGTGAAAAGTACAGATGGGATCCTTGGCTTGTAGAATTTGGCAAGAATCTTCTGCTGGGCGGTGCTTCCCCTTAGAAAGTAGGGGTTCGGGGCTCTTCACACCCATTCCTCTGCCCACTCAGAACGTTTCTCCCACATCACACCTGATGGCTGCCCTTCTAAGACACCTTTCTTGGGTGAAGTGGAGCCGCCCTGGGGTCCTGGGTTTGCTTAGCTTCAAGCCACCCTCGGCGATATTTTATGCATTCCTCTTCTCTCTGGCTCTCCCTAACTTCTCGCCAGGTGTTATTCAGCAAAAGAAGGACCCTGGAATCCAGCAAGCCTGAAACAGTGCTCTCTGACTGCATGACTCTATGGGACTGGGGACACCCACACCCACCTGCTTGTGTGCACACCTTTCCCGGTTGACTGTGGCCCTCCGAAAGAGCTGACCTTTGACCTGTGACTTGCACCGGCCTCATGATCCCAGGGGATGCTGTGCCCTGTTCTCTGCCTATAACCACGAGTTTCTTGACAATGCAAGCCAATACTGTGATGCTATGAATTTAACATTTCAGCCACTTAATACATTTCACTTTTCTTTCTTTCCTTGGCTCTGCCTTAAATGGCAGAGGAGCCTGAGATGAGGAAGTCCTCCCAGGAGAGGGCTGGTCACCTGTCAGTGAGCTCTCTTTGCTCGTTCCCCACTTTTGCTGCTATCCCCTTGTGGCCTGGGCCGGCTCCTATGACGTCTTTTCCAAATGCTACAAGGTGAGAGGGGCTTAAGCAGAAACGTAAATCCTTGCTAATATCCTCTTGGCAAAGCCTGGAGCTGTGGCCTCTCCTGGGGGCTTATCCATGGGCCCAATCCAAGTGGATAAAGCGGCCATAGGGCCCAGGTGTGTGTGTGTGACGTGTCCTCAGGGTTCTGTCGGGCTCCCTAGGCCCCTAGCAGTTCATTGAATTTTCAAGTTTAAAAATTTTATTAACTTTTACAATACAACCAGGTCTTCTTTTCACTTTTTGCCTTAGTTCCTAGTGGCAGATACAAGTAGCAGAGAGAGAGAGAGAGCACAGAGCTGAGGGCTGGGATGATAAATCAGATGGATTGTGAGAGTCAACCCAAGATTGTGTCAACCTCTCAGGATTCTCAGCCCACAGTCTGCAGAAAGCTCTCGTGCACCTGCTCGTGTCGGTCTAAAGGTCTAAGCGTAACTTCAGAGTCACCTGTCACCCATTCTTGGAGAAAATCCATCTTAAGCACTTTGGGTGAGCCCCTTAGGCTGGAGAATGCAGTAAGTGTCCTGTTCTCCCCAAATCTCTGGGTGTAGAGAAGACCACACAAACAAGCAATTGCCTGCCTGTCGCTGATGTATCTCTCAGAGCCCAGGACGGGCCTGGCACCTGGTTGGTTTGTTGAACGAGTGAATGAACACGGTGTATGAAGTGTTGTCTTGGAGAGATGGAAGTATGCACCGTGGATATGGAAACTTCGTTTTGCTTCTGAGAATTAAGGAAATCTTCACAGGGGAGCTGACATTTGAATATCGCCTTTGAGGATGAATAAGAATCGGGATGAAGCACGATCCCTCTGGTGGAAGTAAAGGGAGGAGTGGAAGGGTACCATCGGTATCAGAGAGGCCAGTTTATGGAGAGCAGGTGAGAGACAATGAGCAATTAACCCCATGAAAGTACTAATCACTGACATTTTGTGAGCATGTCCTACAGGTGGTATTTTCGCACTGATGACACTGCATTTTAGCAATAATGTCATTTGCTCTTCTCAACATTATTTTTATAGACACTAAGGCTCGGAAAGAGCTGAGCCACCTCCTGCGGTTACACAGATGATGAGCTCGCGCTGGAGCCCAGGTCGGTCCCACCCAAAGTCCACGCTGTGAAGTTCCAGGCTGTGGGCAGTTTCCACGTCTCCTGATTCCTGGGGGGGGAGCGAGCCCCATAGCTGGCACACAGCTAGGGGCAGAGTCATGACTCAGTAAATATTTACCGAATGGGTAAATAGTGGTTCATTCCGTGGTCTGGGAGACTGAAAGGCCTGGCTCTGCTGTTTCCCTTGAATGACTCTCCCAGGAAGGGGAAGGAGAGGGAAGTTTGGAGAGAAACTTACTGGCCAATTAAAGCGAATGTGAAGCCTACACGAGCTGACCTTTAATCACAGGAAATAATCATGTCACCATCTATAGGTGTTGAAAACTACCACAGATAACCTCCTCAGTGGTTTACAAGTGTTGCAAATTGTACCAAGGTACGTGCTTCCTCCGGATGCAAACTACAGCTTACCCAGTGCGATGAGCAGAGGTGGGCAGGGCTCTCTGTTCGGACCGAATCGGGTGGGGGTGGCTGGGAGGTTCGGAGCCCACCCCTCAGCCTCCTCACAACCCATGGGAGATGTGGATGTGCCCCCACAGAATCTTAGGGTGACTCGGAACGTGACCTGAAACCCTTGACCGAGGTGCAGCCCTGAGGGGAGACTGAGGGCCAGAGAGGGGAGATGGCCTGTGGACAGGGCACAGCAGGGTAATGCAGCGCCCGGGTTCAGGGGTGTAGGGCTCTGGCCTCATGGATCAAGACTGTTACAGACAAATTAAATAAGGGCCCAGGAGAAGGCTCTCTTGGGCAGTTTTCAGGGATTTGGCACTGTGTTGGCTCAGCGAATATTGGTGAGAAGGGCCTCGTAAAGATCCCATTTTGTTTTCCTGCCTTCTGTCTGGCTCCAGCTCTCGCAGAGAGGCATGGGGCAGGTGTCTGCTCACGACCGAGGCATTGTAACTCCCTCCTGGCGGGCGTCGAGGCACACGGGGTAGGACTCTTTCAGGGTGAGAGGACCATCTCCTTCATCTTTCCATTCCCTCCAGCCTAGTACATTGCTACAAGTTAAAGCTGGTATGTGTTGATTGAATCATAAAAATCTGCTTTCCTTTCAGACATTGTTTTTCACGAGGTTCCCACCTGTTTGGTCGGATGAATCCTCCAGTTGGAGGTACTTCCTTCCTTGAACCTTCCCCCCGCCCCTCACAAGGCGCCCCTTGTTCACATAGATACCAGCGGGACTGGGGCAGAGAGACAGGGCTGGACAGGGGTGGGGGCCGGGCCACCACCCTTGGGCATCACCGCTCCAGGAACGGTGAAGCAGGAAGCTGGTCCCGGGCTGCTTCAGGCAGGACCTGATTCAAGGTAAGAATAATCACGTTTTCCTTAATGAGGATATTAACAATCAGCGTCTCCCACTCATCTTATTTCTTCTAAAGGAGCCGTGCAGGCTCCTGGCCCTCAACAGCTTGGGGCCACGGGCTTGGCCACCCAGGGCTGCCTTGGCACTGCCGCGTCAGGTGGGTCCTGCCAGCCAGAACAGAGGGCAGGAAAGCCAGGCCCCGGCTTCCTGAGAACTCAAAAGACAGGCCTGGGGGAGGGGTGGGAGGCAGAGGAAGGGGAAGCTGTCCTGAGTCGGCGAGGGAGGCTGGTGGGTCACCATGGCCACGACGCAAACCGCTTTTCCGCAAATTTGCTTTTCCTCCCACGGAGTCACGTGAATTCTCTTCATCGGGAAGCGGATCATCCATCCCTCCAGGCCTACTCTGTGACCTAAGTGCTGAGGGGCTTCAAGGACATCTCTGAGCCTCGGTTTTCCTGTTTGGAAAGTGGGGATAATAACGCTCACCTCACAAAAATGTCACAGGAAATTATCCACCGTTAATGACTGAAATACTGGGAAAGCGATAGTGTGCCATGTGAAAGCAAAATTATTTACTAAAGCAATTGAGGCGAAGAAGAGGCTTTCGTCTTTTGGGTGGGGAAAAACCCAGAGTCAGGGGGATAGTTGGCACCCAGGGGTGTCCCATCCCTGCAGCTGGGGTGTCTTGCTCTCCTTGTCAGACCATCGAGCTGTCCAGCATAGGGGTCCGGGGTCCAGGCAGTGGGGAGCACGGGGCAGGGGGGACAAGGAGGGGGAATGAAACGGCAGGCCTCGACTTGCTTAGTGTGTGTTTTTCGTCGGTTGTTTATGGGTGGATGGCTGGGACCTCTCAGTCCACATTGCATGAGTCACCACTTGGGGAATGTGCACGATCCCTGTCTTCATTTATACAAAGCCTTTGCCTCCTTCCTGAGGTGCAGGGTCATGGTTAGTTGTGGGAGGTGGAAAGAGTCTGGTTTAACTTAGTCCATTTCTGGTTCGATCACTTTTTTGGCAGAGGGTCTGTTGGTTGTCATTTACAGTCTTTCCCACTGAGAGTTGCTGCAATCCCTGGACTCCGTCAGAGCGGAGGAAGTCGGGGGGACAAAGACAGACAGACAGATAAACAGACAATCAGACAGGCAGATCAAGGTTGCAAAATTCTGGGAAATGAGTCTAGAAAAAGCTTTATCTCCCTTCACTGCTTGGGGAGGTCACTATGACAGGAGGTCATCCGTGTGTTAGTGAATATGAACATGAGGTCATATCCACATGTGTATCTCACTGCTGTGACCCCTCAAGACAATGGCAAGAGAATCATTGCATCACGTTGTCTACTCCCCTTCTGTTGGAATGAGAATATGGAGGCAGAGCCAGTAACGCCAAGAATATCACAGCTGTGGCTGACTCTGTTTCCTGAGGTCCTATTTGCTGGTGTGTTTTTTCCTCTACTATTTGACATTATCTTGATGCCAATATTAAGTTGGGACATAAAGCTTGAGGGCTGGATAGATCGGCATTGCCCATTTTCCTATATATGCTCTAACACTCCAACTTCAGACATCAGGTGAAGTAAAGAGAAGGAAAACTAGAAGATCTTATATAGCATGATATAAAATGTTTATTAACTGGGTTATAAATGGCACTTTGTTGTTGTTGTTGTTGGAGTCCTTGTCTATAGGATAACGGAAACCTAGTAGGGAATTCCATTTGATAAGGACAGACTCTTTCTTCGCAGAGGCTGACTAAATATATCAGCAATGTGATAGGGGTGGGGAGAGGATGGAGAAAAAACAGAATAGGACTAAGATATTCCCCTATAGCCTCAGGTCCCCGTCTCAACTCATGGCCTCTAAAGTCCTGGCTCCACTGCTTCTGCCCCATGTGCCCCAGGGCGAAGTGCTCAGCCTCTGTCTTCCCTTGTGTCCTCATCTATAAGATGGAGATAACAGTAAAAACCATTCTCTTGTTGTTATGAAAATTAAATGAGTTAATACGTGTAAATGTCATCGAACGCACTCGGCTCATAGTAAACATTCAACCAGTGTGAGCTATTGATAGAATTCCAGCTGGAAAGTCTCATTGGACGGTGAGCCCCATGAAGGCAGTGGCATGACCGCCCAGCTTGTCAGTCTGTTCTCCGTGCTTAGCACAGTGCTGGCTGCCTAATAGACCCTAATCATTATTTGTTGGTGGAACAATGGGTCAAGTTTGGTCCCATGGAGCTTGTCTAAATTGTTGACTTTGCGAAGCATGGTTAAGGTGTCATCTGGGATTATGAGGGTGAAGTCAGTACCTCTTACATCTAGAACAGCTCCCAGGTCTCAGCGATGATTGAGAACACACAGAGGGGTCCTGGGGACAAAGCAGGCCAATAACCTGGTTTTCGGCATGGTGGTGGTCCAAAAGCTACTGAAGCGTAGAATGGCCTGAGCCCGTTGTGAAGAGTGAAGTTCAGACAAATGCTGACGGTGGCATCCAGGCTCCATGATGCATGTCCACATGAACCGGCCACTACCCCCAAACTCTGGCTCGCAGTATTTCTCGTCCTGTTGTTTCGGCGAGGGCCAGTGGCCATGGGGACAGGGGCTGCCATAGGGGTGTCGGGTGATGGGAAATGAAGTGTTTCTTTCTCTGAAGCAGCTGGGCTTATTTTAATGGGCAAGGTCAGCAATGAAATGACCAGGAAGAGAAATTGCTGCCATTAGGCATCAGTTGCAACCTTATATCAATTATTCCTTGTGCCATTCCCTTTGCCACGGGCTGGAGCAAACATGGCCCTAATCAGTTTTACATCTCCGTTTAATTTTATTGGAAAGAAGAGCTGGCAATGCATCACAGAGGCCAGTGTGACATGAAAGGTGACCCCCCGCCAACTTAATGGCACAATACATAACCCTTAATGAAGTCGCTATCTTGTCCCTCTTTTCCTGTCTCAGCCTCGTGATTTACGACGGCATCATTTTGCTTTGCCCTCTTTTCATTTCAGCTTTGACAAAGTGGATGAAACAATTATCTTCGTTATCGGCCAGAGCAGTAGAAATGGGATAGTTCGGAGATCTCTGCAGGTGGAAGGCCTTGGCCAGAGGTCAAAACCGACGGGGAGATGTGCTTGGGGATTGTTTTTCCTCCTCTCCCCTTCTTCCTGTGACTATGGGCTCCTGAAGATGGATTGTGTACCCCAATGAGCGGTGTGAGCCCTATATCATTGTGGCAAGAAGTAATTTCAGGAGAAGGGGAAGCTGCAGATAGAAGAGAGCTTGGAATTTTGCAGTCTGTTCTCTTTGAGCTTCTTATATTTGTTTTTCGACGCACGCCCCGGCCCAGCTCTCTCTATCAGACAGTGCATCTCACCTGCACGCACGGAACATGGATTTTTCTATATTATAAGGGATACCTTGTATTTATTTAGCTCAAGTTATTCATTCATCCATCATTCAACCACTATTTGTTGGGGTACCTTCTAGATAAACAAAATTAGGTCTGTGGAGAGAGAGAGAGAAAGAGAGGGAGAGAGAGAAGGAATATAGATTTTATCCTCCAGAAATGGTATATTCTACCGACAGAAGTAAGACATGAGTATCGGTGGGTGTAGTAAGATAGGAAGATAGATTAGCATATCAAACACCATAGCCAGAGGGTCCTGTGGTTGTTCAGAGGAAGGTGAAGTTATTCCCGAAATGGGACAGCTGGACCTTAAACAGGGTGGGATGAGGTTTGAACAAATAAAATGAAACGCACTTACAGTTATCATCTCAGGGAGAGTGCAGGTGTGTGCGTGGGCAGTTAGGTAGATAACCAGACTGGACTCTCGTAGCAGTTTCATGTTATTCTGACAGAATGACAGACGGGGGGGGGGTTGGGGGGGGAAGGCCCTGCTTTGGGTCAGGACAGCCTTGAATCAATGTCCCCATTTGCGCCTCTCTGAAGGCCGAGCTGACAGCAGAGGCTGTGTCTTCAGGGTTGCTTGGCTTGGTGTTTTTCCTGTCCTCCACCCCCATTCTGAGGCTAGACGCCCCTGGTAGGGGCTGACACCTGTGATGCCATTTGCTTGTAGGGACTCATGGATGTGTGTATAAATACGCACTGTTGTTGACTACCTAGGTAACTTGGCCTCTGGGGTCCGTATTTTTCAAACAGATAAGCTTGCAAAAGCCAACTCCAAGTGTCTTTTTTTTTCCCATTGTATTGGCTCAGGGAGAACTGCAATCCATTTTCACTTACTTATGGGTTCTATGACGTCTAAAGATAATTGGTTAGAGGTCCTTTAATCAATGAGCCTCTCTTTGCAAATACTATCCAAATGAGGCCTGTGTTATTAATGGGATTGTTAAAATGGTGAGAGTTTTTCCATTGCATTTTTTCTCAGGTGGATGGAAAGCTGTAGTGCTGACATGGTTAATTGGGGTCTTAAGTAGATCCTTCATATAAATCCGCATGTAAGTAAATTTTAAGATAAATACGTCATATAAATTGACATATGTGTATACAGAGAAACCATCTCCAGAAACGTCAATATACAATCCATTTCGCCTCTGCCCCACTCTCCCCCTGGTCCGGTCGGTGTATAGAGAATGAGGGGAGCTGGGAGGAAGGCAACTCCACATCCTGAGTCTAAAAACAGCAACTACTCAATAGGTAGTTTTAAGCGAGTTGGTTGACCTGTTAGTTGTTGTGAAAATATTAGAGGAAGCAGCATGAAAGTAAGGGTCACCCCGTTCACCACGCAACCGAAATATCAGTGGGCAGACTGTGGGGCCCACAGAAGGGAGCTCCAGGGGCGCCTGGGTGGCTCAGTGGATTAAAGCCTCTGCCCTCGGCCTGGGTCATGATCCCAGAGTCTTGGGATCAAGCCCCGCCTCGGGCTCTCTGCTCAGCGGGGAGCCTGCTTCCTCCTCCCTCTCTGTCTGCCTGCCTCTCCCCCTACTTGAGATCTCTATCAAATAAATAAATAAAATCTTAAAAAAAAAAAAAAAGGAGGGAGCTCCAGAGAGGCATTCTTTTCCCCTCCCCTGCCCCACCGGCCTGGACCCCGAGCCTACCCCCAGCAAGTGTGCCTGCCCTGCGCACAGAGGCATAGGCATGGCCGCCTCTGATGTTGAGTCCCGCCTCAATTTTGTCCCTGAGGGGTGCTGTGCAGAATGAAGAGGTTAAAATAACGGCAATAGTGGCCACTAAGCCCCCAGAGCAGTTTCTTGTGGCATTCCCGTGGCTGAGTATCCACGAGGGGGAGCAATCCCTTTTCACCTGCTCTGCTCTTTATTCCTGTCCTGTGGGGACTTGAGGGCCTTTGGTGACCCAGAATACAGCTTGTCCATCATGTGGAGCACCACGTGCCTGGGGACCTTCCAGAGACTCCCCCAGAGCAGGCAGTGGAGGGTGATGGGATAATCTTTGGGAGAGAAAACAAGACATTTTTTGGCTGGGGTTGGGGAAAAAGGGAGGCGGGAGAGGGGGAACCCTGCAGTTACTTCCTTCGATCTCAGTAAATTGGAAAGGTCTTTCCCCTGATTCCTGCTGATATTTCCTGATGGAAATTTCTTCCATTGACAGAGATACAGATGGAGTTTACCGACATGGGACTGCAGACACACTCTGGGATAATGAAAAAATGCCCAAGGTAGCCATATGCTCCGTGGCAGTTTGTTAGAAGGAACTCCAGTTGGGTGAATACATAATAGCATTTTTGGCAGCATTGACTAAGGGAGATCCTCTGTATTTCTATGTCTTTTTGCATTTCTTGGTCTAATTTGTGTGAATTTTGAAATTATGGTTCTGTTTATTAACATTCTTTATGAGGCGCTCGTTCCTCCAATCGGGGTTTATTTCCAAGAGATCAGGGTGAACTGAGGCAAACCCAAACTCTGAGAATAGATTCTATCTTCTGTGCCATTTCCTTAAAATCTCAATTGCAACCTTCCTTTTCTCTCCTCCGAAAGAGTGTCACAGCTCACAAGGATGCTATTAACGACGATCGTGATAATTAATATTCTCCTAACAGCAGCCATGAATTTAGCATTATGTCTTAATTGTAGACATTGTTATCCTTGTTTTACAATCGTGGAAACGGAAGGTCTTTGAGGTTTTTGCCCAAGGGAACACCATTAGCAATGATCTCAGATTTGGGTTTAGAATCCAGGTCCGCCTTGCCCAAAGCTTCCAGAATTCCATGCTTTCCAGAATACCACGTGTCTGTCTAACGTGAGGACAGGAATGGATGACAAGAGTAAGTGTCTGGTTGTAAAACATACCTCTCAGAGGCAATGGCACTTCAAGTTTAGATTCCTGATTCATTTTATAACCCAAGGCTGCAAGGTTGCCAAGGCAGTTCTCTTGAAATACCTGTCTTTATTAGCGTGGTCTTTTCTGGAAAAGGGTTTTGGGTGTGTGTGCGTGTGGTATTCAAGGCTCAGGATTTACACAAATATTATTTTTTTAAAGATTTTACTCATTTATTTGAGAGAGAGAGAGAGAGAAACCATGAGCAGGGGGGAAGGGCAGAAGGAGAGGGCGAAGCAGACTCCCCACTGAGCAGGGAGCCTGATGCAGGGCAGATCCCAGGACCTTGAGATCATGACCTGAGCGGAAGGCAGACACTTAACCAACTGAGCCATCCAAGGGCCCCCCCATTATTATCTAATTTTATTATTTATTTAGTCCTGGGGTACTGAGGGTAACACGGCTAACAGACCACACCAAGTGTTTGGGGGATAAAACCCAACACACACTTTAGTCCATCCAGTGACCTGAGTCTTTTCCTTTTTTGCCACTTGGCAGAAATACCACAATGGAACAGCAGTTAGTGTGGGAATTTGTAGGAGCGGAAGTTCAATTAAAGGGCAAATGTTCGGATCCAGAATTAAGCCAGGAATTTTAGGAACCGGTGTTTTGAACCCAGCATCCACGGTGAATAGTTTGCCTCAGGCCTTCTGATATACATGGAAACGGACTCTGAGTGGGCCTGCAAAATGTGCTCTGGAGGGAAGCCAGAGGCACGAGGCCGGTCGCGTTCCTTCCTTCTTAACACTGCAGTCAATACCTTGGGCATGTCACGCAGGCCACAATGAGGGCCAAGGTGAGCTGTGTGGACCACAAGGTGAAGGTAGGAAGTACAGCCTGTCAGATTGAAGGTAAGAGGCTTTTTCTGTAGATAAGTCTTTTCCCTTCCTTTGGAAACATTCATAAAAATCACACGCCCTCCAGTAGGATTTCACGGTCCCAGAGCTCCTGCCCATTCTCCCCAGGCACAGCTCCTTTCTAGTGGCGTGCTCCTATTTACGTTAGTCTAGCTCATTCCTGAGTCCTACAGAGCATACTGATGAACCCTCCTTGTCTGGTCAGGCTCTTGATTTCCTGAAGCTTCATCTGTCTTTCTGCAAGGTCTGTGTGGTTTCTTGCCCCATCACTGCCGCACATGAGAGGCAGAGCCGGAAGCTGGGTGGTGAGGCGGGAAGAGAGATGGACCTGGTGGGTGGGACAAAAAGGACCCTTACACCGTGCCTTGCAAAGGGCCTCCAGAGGTGTGGCAAGACAGCATCCGGGAGGAAGGGGCATGGCCTGCCAGTCCTGCCAGCTCATTGCTCCCTCCTGTCTGCCTCTGTGTGCCGGAGTGGACAGCTGCTGGGATTTCCGGGGCTGCAGGACCAGACCTGGGCAGTCATGCCCCTGTGCTCCTCCTGGTTATCACCCTGAGGCTCTGCGAAGGGGAGGGGGAGATTACCGCTCTGATCCCCTTCGAAGCAGATGGCCTGGGGGCTAAAGGGCGAGGCATTCTCTGTTCGGCCCTGGTTTTTCCCATCTGCCTCCAGCAAAGCAGCTTCATACGTGACTAGGGGCCTCGTTCATTGTTCATTTGGGGACTTAAGTGTACCAGGCACATTTTATCATCAATTCCTCCTGTATGTCTACTTTTACTAGAACATGATTCTATTCATTTGTTTCCTTCAGGGGCAGAGACTAGAGAGAAGACTAGAGAGCCTTCATGCTGGCCCGTGGGTCTGGAGCCTGTGACCAGGTTGGTTTGGCTTTAATTGCTTGACCTGCTTCTCAGACTCTGATTCAGGGCCAACCACCCCCATCCCCTCCCACCACCCCCCACTCCTCCGTTTTGTTTTTGTTTTTTGTTTTTGTTTTTTTTCCTCCAAGAACCCATGCCAGGGCTTACCTGTGGTAAAGGATTTGTCCTCAGAGCAGGCAGCAAATCTGTTTCCTTGGCAGAGGGTGGAAACCATACCTGGTGACATTCTCCCCATACCCCGGCCAGGGCACAGGGCGGCCAGCAAATCTGCAGGGTGTGGGCAGCACATATGTAAACAGAAATTGCTCCCCTGTAGGAAGTAGTTTCCACTGACATTGTTTGTCACCTCTGAGAAGTGCAAGCAGTGTGACACGTTTGGTTCTGGTGGGAGGCCTGGGCAGGGGGGAGCTTAGGGAGTGTTGCTTTCTTGCCTTTTAAAGGAGGGGAGGCTGAGGCACAGGAAGGCCACAGGACTGAGATCAGACCTCTGCAGTGCCTGAGTGGGGCCCAGAGAATGTGGGGCCTCAGGGCTGCCTTTTCCCTCCCCGTATCCTGAGGCGGTTCTGCCAGCAGGTGGGCCTACCTGAGCTTCATCAGGAAATCCCAGCTCCGAGCTACAGATTGAGGAACTCTGACATCTTCTAATTAGGTAAACACATGACTGCATGTTCAAACAAACAATACGTCAGTGCCAGGCTCCGTGAGGCAGCAGGAGCAGGTGGGGAGCTGGTCTTCCCTGGGGAGTCGGCATCGCTGGGCCCTGCAGTTGGCTTCTAAGGCCAGTCCAGCTCACTGGCTTCCTCTTCCAGAAGCCCTCTGTGGGTATTTCCAGACCATCCTTTTTTTCCGGCTGGGGAGGGTGCCACTGTTGTTTCTTCTTTGGGCAATGATATGTTGCCCCCGTGACTTCAGGGATGATCGGGGGTGAGTCAACATCCTAGGCCTCAATGACGGGGCCATGGCAATGTCATGGACACCCCCTGAGCAGTGAACTTTGCTTGGGAGGAGATGTGGCTTGGGGCAAAGCTATGCTCTCTTTTGATTCCTACTCTCAATCCAGCACAGAGCTTCAGGCCAGGCTCTAGGTGCTGATCGCTGAGAGGCACAATAAAGCTACGTGGTGCTTGTCTTCCCTATGTTGTTCCAGCTCAGGAATCTGTCGGGCCCTGTGTGTCCCACACTGCAGGCTCCATACCACATGTCTGCCACCTTCTCACTGGTCCCCCTGGCACTCTGAGGAAGTGAGGAGAAGCGAGGACCGATGTCGTGCTCCTGGACTGGGCCTCCTGCTGCCGGAGAAGCACCTGTCAGAGTGGAAAGTTGGTGGACCTAGAAGAAGACAAACGTGAGGCTGCAGGCCAGTTCTTGTACTTAGACATGCCAGAATTTAGGTAAGTTACTCAATGTGAACTTCAGATTCCTTATTTGTAACATGAGGATAGCAGTGTCTCCCCAGCAAGGTTGTGATGACACTGAAATAGAACACTAGAAATAAAAGGCACGCCGAGGTGTTCTGCGATTTTAGGCACCCTTGCATTTGCCTTGTCCTCCTCCTGCCCCCCTCCCACGACATCGTCTCTCAGGAGAGCCGCCTTCACCCAGGGTAGCTTCGTGTGCTACTTACCTGAAGGTGAGACCTGGGGTCTGCTCAGAAGGGACAGTAGTGTGGACAGCGACGGGAAAAAGACAAATGACAATGGCAGAAAAGCGTATGAAAACACGCTCAACATCATGTATCATTAGGAAACTGCAAATTATAATGACAATGTATTCTCACTGCGCACCTATTCCAATGGCTAAATCCAAAACAGTGACACCACCAAATGCTGGCAAGGATGTGGCGCATCGAGAAATTTCATTCATGGAGGTGGGAGGGCAAAAGGGCACAGCCACTTTGAAAGACAGTGTGTCAGTTTCCTACAAAACTAAACATACTCTTACCATATGACTCAGGAATTGTGTTTCTTGGTATTTACCCAAAGGAGTTGAAAATTTACATCCATATAAAAACCTGCACATGGATGTTTATAGCAGCTTTATTCATAATTGCCCGGACTTGGAAGCAACCTAGATGTCCTCCAGTAGGTGCCTGGAGCAATGGAATTGTGGCACATCCAGACGACGGAATATTATCAATGATAAGAAATGAGTTAAAGTCATGAAAAGCCATGGAGGAAACAGAAATGCGTATTTTTGAGTGAAAGAGGCCAATCTGAAAAGGCTATAAACTGCATGATTTCAAGGATAAGACATTCTGGACAAGGCAAAACTATGGAGATAATAAAAAGTTTAGTGGTTGCCAGAAGCTTATGGAAAGGGGGAGAGGGGTGAATAGGTAAAATACAAGATTTTGGGGGCAGGGAAGTTATTACATACTGTACTAAAATGGTCGGATGATACATTTATCAAAACCCATAGAATGTACAACACAGAATGAATCCTTATGTAAACCACCCACTTTGCTCAACAATAATAATAATAATGTATCAATATTGACTCACTGATTAGAGCAAATACACCAAAATAATATGAGATGTTAGTAATAGGGGCAACAGTGGATTGAAGGAGGAAGGAGGCAGTAAATGGGAATTCTCTGTACTTTCTGCTCAAATTTTCTATAAATCTAAAACTACTTTAAAAGAGAAAGGCTATTAATTAAAAACAAATATAGGGCCAGAAGCATATATCAAACATGCCTAGACTCTCAGGCCCTAAAGTGTCCTGAAATGATGTGGGATCCTTGGTAGCTCCCCTGCGCCTGCCTCCTCAGATCCCAGGGCTAGGAACTGAGGGGACTGGAAAAAACTGTGAGGTCAGAAAAAGGGTTTTGCAAGGGGACTCAGGCTTCGGGTGAGTCTGGGAAGTATGGCTAGGTTGTTCAAGTTTTGATGATCAGATGAATCCCTTCTTTTTCTGGGGCCACACAAGTCTTAACTGTAACCTGATGCTCCATGAAGTAATATGGAGAAAAGGGCCTTCACAATCTTTATGGTTGACCTAATCTCCCCAATAATTACTGTTCCTTAAAATTGTTTTCCTTTAGTCATTTATCAAAATAATGTTATTTTCCATTCATGTCATAAAAATACAGACCCTGAAGGCTGGGCGAGGTTTGAAACGCCATCTCAGCCACCCTGTCCTCAGACGGGTGAGTCTGGCTCATACTACACTTTGCATATGGCCAACCTCTGCTCGATTCTGGTGACAAGGAATTCTTTCTTTTTCAGGGTAGCCTAGCCTATCTTTGGACAGCTTTCAAATGAAAACTTATTTCCCCAAGAAAATTGACCACTTTTTAACATGACGTTTTAATGCCTTCAAAAAGCTGCCTAGTTGAAAATCATCTCTTTCCCTTGAGTTAATATGGCTCGGAGGGTACACTTCTGCAGTCACAGTTATTACTGTAATTGTACGATTGTCCTCCTTTCTGTCCACTTGAGCTCTACCGTCCTCACCCATCTTCCCAGGAGGAAACACTGAGAGCCGGTGTTATGGTGGTAACTGGCAACGTCTGGCAGCGGTGAATGCAAGGAATCCAAGGCCTAGAAAGACAGGTGGGTTCTGTGACAATGAGCCCCTGTCTGGGGGCCCAACCTGAACCTGGGTCTCTAAATCTGCCCTTGAATTAAAAGGCACCTTAACAGAATCCTCAGAAGATGGAAGCCTAACCAATCGCCACTGGGCTCGGCCCATTATTTAATAGGTGACCACAGAGAGTTCTTTCTAATTGGGCTTATTTTCGAGCATCATCATTTTAGGGGTTTGATCCAGGAGTGTGTTGACAGAAGTGGAAAGCAGCCATCACTCAAAGCGGAGCCAAATAAAATAAAAATAGAGAGAAATAAATACATATAAGTGAGATTCAGCCAAAAATGGGGAAAAGGAAAAAAAAAAAAAAAAGCAAGCAAGAAGGAGAGGGAGCTCACATTATCAACCAATAAACCCAATAATCCATTAGTGACCAAGGTTGCTGAATAATATAGTACTTTCTCAGTGCCATAATTTATACTGCAGACCAGAGAATAGACACGGTTATTAGAGTGAGGGCTACTGGATGACACATGATGCATGACCGAGCGGCATTGATCTTCACACAACAGGAAGGTGTCTAGACCGGGAGATGTATGGCTGTGCGATTCAGAGCAGGGCATATTTCATGGGAGGCCTAATGGAGTAGTGGAGCCGGTGATGGATGGGTGTGCCCAGTTTCAGCAGCAGTGCAGTTATAGCAGTGCTAATGTCTGACCTCTTCTGAGCCTCGTGTCCTTCATTCCGTCAGGGTGACCTCATTTAAAGGGACAGAAAATGAGATAGGGAGACTGGAGAGGGAGGGAGGCGGAGAGGACCAGCGCAGGCTCAGGGTGGCGGGGACTAGCCAGCTCGAGGCCGGCAGGGGGCGCTGTGAGGAGGGATTTACATGGAGGAGGAGGGACGAACGCCGGGCGGCGGGCGGCAGCGATGACGTGAGAGCCGACCCTGACATCCACGTCCAAAACAGTTTGCTGACAAAATAAGAGACTAGAAAGTTCCTTCAGTGCTTCTCTGCCTTCCCCCGCCCCTAGTTCAGCGGCGCCTAGGAGTCCGATGCGGTTGCCCCGGGAAGCTTGGGGCTCCCCCCACCGTGAGGATAGGTCTCCATCCCCACAGGAAGGAGGTGAAGCTCTGAATGCGAGAGACGGGTCCGCTGCTAATGGGGTGAGGCTGTTCAGTGAGCAAGTTGGAGTAATCACCATCGATTATGCAATAGCAGAGAGCCTGTCCTCCCCCTGCACTCCCCATGCCCTTGTTAGATGATGCTTAATGCATCCTAATGACACTCTTGATCATTCCTCGGGAAAACTAATGACTCATGCCACAGCCAATCCCAACCCAAGTAGCTTTGTTGGTGGTGTTTTTCCTTTCTCTCTTGCTCTTTCTTCATAAATTTCTTTCTCTGTTTAAGTGTTGAGACATAGGCAGGATTCCAATCTAGCTTCTTAGCTGGTATTTAACGAAGAGGGAACCATTTATCATCCCCCATGTTCTCCTTCATTTCTAAGGTACTCCTTATTTGGAATTGACTGGTTTCACTTTGGTAGTGAGAGCTCAGACACTCCTATAATACTGTCTGCGTGGAATAAAGGGAAGAGTCAACCCATTTGCATACCTCTTATACTTTCCCCCTGCCACTGGGATGCAACAAACCCACGACCATCTCCCTAAAAGATATTCCTACTACACTGAGTCCCATCAAGACCTTAGCCAAGGTAATTTGACATACTATCCTATTGAGTTCTAGAATCACAAAGGGGTCCCGTGGGTCAGATGGTATTTGGTGAGTTCAGATGCCACGGACAGTGTATGCAAGGTAGTAGGGCTGCTAGGGCTTAGGGTATTTTCTGTGCCAGGGGCTTTGAAAGTTCCTCTGTAACTTTGGCCTTTGACAAAAATTATTCCTTATTCCTCCAAAAGTTGTGCATAAAATTATGTCAATCCTACCCCTAAGGCTGTTCTTAGTAATCATTAATTAACAAGGCATACATTAGCTGGCAGAGATGAGTGCTAGGGGGTGGGAAGGGGAGGTACTCATCCCGCAAGTCAACAAATATTTATAGAGAGCTTTACAGTGGTCTGGGCTCTTTGTTCTGAAGACGGATCAGAAAACAAAGCAAAAGAGAGCTCACAGTATATTAAGAAGACAAACATTAAACAGATTATCATATAATAAATAAGTCAGAAAATAGCTCACGTTGTTAGGAAGAGAGGAGAAAAGAAAGTGGCATTACTAAGCATAGCATACACTGTGTTCAGGGAATGATAGGTACCATTGTATTTAAATGAGAATGTCTGTTGTGAGGTGGGGGTTACTGCTGTGCCCTTTCCACAGGCAGGAACACTGAGGCTTAGAGAAAGGAAACTCCTCTCCCAGGGTCACGTGGCAGGTAAACAAGAGGCAAAACTAGAATGTTAGCCAGTTCTATTTAGCCCAAAACTTATTCATAAGATTAGAAATCTATTGCATTTCATACACAGAAATAAATTCCTGGTGGAATAAATGTGACAAGTGAAATAAGTTAGATGGAAATATATTTCTTAGTCAAAAGGCACACATTAAAAAAGCAAAACCTTAGTAAATTTGATTGCAACAAAAATCAACTTATAGAGACTTTGCTTCTATCCAAGATGGAGTGACAAGCACTGGGCTCACTCTCGTACCAGAAGCAACTGAGAAACCAACAGACATGAATGCGGAAACAGGTGTCAGGGCACCAAGCATCAGGCGGGGATCTCAGGTGATCCCTGAGATGCAGGAAGTAAATGAGGTGAGTCCTATCATTATCCCAGGTGGTCATTTCCCGGCTGCGCAGCAAGGAGGGGAAACCCAGGGAGAGCTCAGTGGTCTCCTGAGTTGAAGACACAGAGCTGGGAGTCCAGAGAGGCCAAGGCAGCTGGAGTCTCCTGGGCAGAGAGGGAGAAGGCAGAGGTACACAGGGAGAAGCACAGTGCAGGGGAGCAGCTTGAGTGTTCACCTGAGTGCAGGTCAGTGCACGTGGGAGAGGTGAGACCCTGAACAAGAACCAGCACCAGAAAGAGCCAGGAAAAGAACCACCTAAAAACATTCTCTCTCTTAATGCATTTTTATTTTTTATTTTTAGAAAAGATTTTATTTATTTATTTGGCAGAGAGGGAGAGAAACAGTAAGAGAAGGAACACAAGCTGGGGGAGTGGGAGTGGGAGAAGCAGGCTTCCTGCCGAATGGGGAGCGTGATGTGCTCTGTCCCAGGACCCTAGGATCATGACCTGAGTCGAAGGCAGACACTTAAGGACTGAGCCACCCAGACGCCCCTCTTAATGCATTTTTAAAGTGCTTTTTTTTTTTTTTTTTTTTTTTTTTCAGAACATTAAAGTCACTGAGCAGTGCCTAGGTGGCTCAGTACATTAAGCATCTGTCTTTGGCTCAGGTCATGATCTCAGGGTCCTGGGATCGAATCCCAGATCGGGCTCCCTGCTCAACATGGAGTCAGCTTCTCCCTCCCTCTCTCCCACTGCGCTCTAACACTATCTCAATTTAATAAATAAAAATCTTAAAAAAATAAAGTAACTGAAATATTGAAACATTGAAAGTTTTAAAACTAACATACTTATTCTATGTTTAAATATTTTATTTACACCCACACTGGAATTTATCAGAATTTCGTTTTGCTGCCTTTCATGTTAGCCAATGAATCGATAAATGTTTTCCAAACCAAATGCTTTATTTATCTCTTTTTCAATTGAAAAAATTGTGATGTTTAACATTTTTTTCCTTCACCAAGGAATGATCAAGGTTCAATGGAATTTAGCCATAAATTGTTCATAGATATCCTTCATTGCACTGAGGAAGTTTTCTCCAATTTCTACTTTCCTTAGAGGATTTTAAAATAAATGGGTGTATATTTTTGTCAGATGCTTTTCCTGTATTTAGACAATTTTTCATCTTTATTCTTCTAATGTGATGAATTACACTGAATTCTGAATGTTAAAACAACTTTACTTTCCTGGTATGAAGATACTTTGTCCTCCTGCATTATATTTTCTCTATATAGCTCGATTATGTTTACTAATATTTTGTTTAAAAATTTTGTGTCCATATTCATGAAGAAAAGTCTGTAGTATTCTTTTATTTTATTTTTCCTGATTTTATTATCAGAGTAATGCTGATCTCATAAAATGATTTGGGAAGTGTTAGTTCCTATTTCCTGAGAAATATTATACAGAACTTCTATCACTTATTCCCTGGACAATATTTGGTAGAATTCATTAATGGAATAATCTGAGGGTTTTTTAAAGAAGATTTTTCATTATTAGATCAGTTTTTTTTAATAGCTATACTGCTACTTCAAATTCTTATTTCTTCTCACGTCCATTCTGGTAATTTGGACTTTCAAATAATTTGCCCACTTATTGCAGTCTAGACTGGCATGCTTTCATAAAATTCTTTGTTTATTCCCTTTTTGCCTATTAAAGGGATAGTATCTTTCATTGTTTACATTTGGAATTTATGTTTTTCTCTTATTTATCAATGAATGTATAATTTTATTGCTCTTTCAAGGAAACAAATTTTGGTTTCGTGGATTTTTTACTAATATTCCCTATTCTACTCCCTACTATTTCTTTTTCCTTCCTTCTACATATCATTGGTTTAAAGAGCTCTTCTTTTTATAGCTACATTGATTTTAAACTTGTAAAAATAGAAGTATTTACAGCTACGCATTTTCCTCTGAGAACTGCGGTAGACACATAGTGCATGTTTTTATAACTTACTTTTTGGATACATTTTTAAATTTTAAAGCAGCTTTGGATTTTACAGAAAAATTGTGAAGATAGTACAGAATTTCCTCATAGATCCTATACCCAGTTTCCTCTATTTTTTACATCTCACATTAGTGTGGCATAGTTGTTCAAATTAATGAACTAAGTCCATACTGTATGCTGAATTGTCTATTTTTATCTAATGTCCTTTTTTAAAATTCCAGGATCCCATCTAAGATACATTATATTTCGTCATCATGTCTCCTTAGGCTCTGCTTCTCTATGACAGTTTTTCAGACTTCCCTTGTTTTTGATGACCTTGAGAGTTTTGAGGAATACAAGACAGGTATTTCATAGAACTTCTCCCAATTTGGATTTGTCTGATGTTTTTCTCATGATTGGACCGGAGTTATGTATTATTGGGAGGAAGACCACAGAGGTAAAGTGCCAACCTCAGCACATTACACAAAGTGTACTTACCATCCACATGACTTATAAACACTGATACTGACTTTGATCACCTGGGTGAGGTAGCACTTGCCAGGTTTTCCACTGTGAAGTCACCCTCTTTCTCCACTTTCCATTCTGTTCAAACTTGCGTAGGAAGTTATGTTCCACCTCTTTGAGGGCAGACTGGCTACATAAATATTTGGAATTCTTCTGCAGGGAGATTTTTCTCTTTTCCCCCATTTGTTTACTTATTCAATCGTTTATTGATATCAATACAGAATATTTATTTTACACTTTGCATTATAATCTGGTAATTATTTTGTTTGTCAAATTGTTCTATGGCTGACCATTGGGAGCTATTTCAGTTGGATGTGATGTCCCTCTCTCCCCATCCATGTGTTGGTTTTTGCTTTATTTTTAGCTTCTTGAGTACCTCTTTTTTTCTTTCTTTACAGATTTTATTTATTTGAGAGAGAGAGACAGACGGAGGGAGGGTGATTGGGTGTGGGCAGAGAGAGAAGGAGAAGCAGACCCCCGCTGAGCAGGGAGCCCAACGTGGGGCTTGGTTCTAGGACTCTGAGATCACGAACCGAGCTGAAGGTAGACCCTTAATGGACTGAGCCACCCAGGTGCCCTGAGTACCTCTTAAATTTCTGACACTACAAGATGCTTCTGGCTCATCTTATATATTTTCTCTCCTTGTCCTAGAATGAGGCATTTCTTCAAGGATCTCTGGTTCTTTTTATGGGGAAATAATATTAGAAACCAAGGTCTAAGTATTGGTGTATTTGTTGCTATCAGCATGCAGGTGCTTCTAGCTATCCCCCCTCCCCAGCTGACAGAGTAAGGAAACGCATGTGCATATATGAACCCTAGCACATACACACTACAGTGTTTCCAAGGGCTGCTATAACAAAATACTACAAAATGTGTGGTTTAAAACAACTAAAATCTATTCTCTCATAGTTATGGAGGCTAGAAGTCTGAAATCAGGCTGTCAACAGGGCTATGCTGCCCTTGAAGGCTTTAGGGAAGAATTCTTGTCTCTTCCATCTTCTGGTAGCTGTAGTTATCATGTAGCTTGAGGAAACATAATTTCAATCTCTGCCTTCATCTTCACATTGCCTTCTCTTGTTTCTCTGTGCCCCTCATCTACTTATAAAAACACCAGCCCTTGGATTTAAGACCCATCCTAAATCCAGGATGATTTCATCATGAGATCCTTAACTAATCATATCTGCAAAGACCCTATTTCCAAATAAGGTCACATTCCCACAATTAAGGGAGACACTCATCAACCCATTACAGACACACATAAATATAAATATTTCCTTATGTAACCATCTATATCTATACTAAGATAAACATGAATTCATACTGATGTCTCCAACTTTAATCCATTTCCACATGGTTGGTCTAGTCTCCTTCCCTTGCTTATCTGAAAACTCCAACAACAGCAGTGAGATACCTAAATCCCTCTATCTACCTCCCATATACTTGGATGTCCAGTTTCACTAGACATGGATAAACATTATCAGATTTTAACCCAACTCTCCATAGGAAACTTTATCAACTAGATTAAACACATACAGTTCCCTTTGTCTTTGGTTTTACAAACTTCACTCCTTTCCAAAGTCACTTATGTCAGTGCCTTTTCCATCATCCCTTCACTCAAGATTGTTTTACATATTTGTGATATAGTTCTATTGTTTTGTCATAGTCTTCATTCCATCCTGGGGTCCAGACTTCCTAATTTATTTTTTTTTTCAAGTTTACACACATTAAGTTTCACTCACTGAGCTGTGAAGTTCTGTGGGTTTTGAAAATTGCATAGTCCCATGTATCCACAATTAAAGTATCATGTAGAATCATTATGCTACTGAAAACTCCCTTGTGTTTCCCCTACTCAACACTCCCCTCTCCAAAAACCCTAGCAACCACTGATATTTTTATTATTGCTCTAAGTTTGACTTTTTGAGAATTTCACATAGTTGAATCATGCAGTGTGTAGCTTTTTCAGATTGCTACTTTCACTTAGCAGTATGCCTTTAAGACTGCTCTGTGTCTTTCATGGTTTTTCTTTTTATCATTGAATACTCTTCCATTTTCTGAATGTTCCAGTTTGTTTGTACATTTACCTACTGAAGGACATCATGGTGTTTTTCATATTCTGGTATGAATAAAGCTGCTACAAACATTTATGTGTAGATTTTGTATGGACCTAAGTTTTCTTTTTTTAAAAATTTAAATTCAGTTAGCCAACTTATAGTACATCATTAATTTCAAATGTAGTGTTCAATAATTTATCTGTTGTGTATAACACTCAGTGCTCATCACATCACATGCCCTCCTCACAGACATAAGTTTTCAGATCATGTGAGTAAATACCTACAAGCATGATTGCTAGATCATGTGGTAAGAGTGTGTTCAGTTTTGTGAGAAATTTCCAAATAGTCTTCCAAAGTGGCTCTTCCATTTTGCATTCCCACCAGCAGTGAATGAGATCCCTATTCCTCAATGTCATAGTATTTGGTATTATTAGTTTTATTTGATTAATTTTAGCCATTTGAATAGGTATGCAGTGGCATCACATTCTTGTTTTCATTTGCAATTCCCTGATGACAAATGAGGCTGAACATCTTCTTATATGCTTAATTTCCATATGTGTATTTTTTTGGTGAGTTGTCTGTTCAGATCTTTTGCCCATGTTTGATTCTTTTCCATATTGCTGAGTTTTATGTGTTTTTGCACATTTTGAATAAAAGTCTTTTAACTGCTAAGTGTTTTGCAAATATTTTTTTTCTCATTCCATGGCTTGTCTAATGATTTTCTTAACTGAGTATTCTTATTCCACGTATTTCACAGAGAAATATTCAATTTTTAATAAAATTAAATTAAAATTTAATTTAATTTAAAATTACAGTTTTAATATTAATAGTCCAATTTAGCAATTTTTTTCTTTTATGGATTGTGTTTTCAGTATTATATCTAAAAACTCATCACTAAATCCAAAGTTACCTACATTTTTTCAAGTTTTATGGTTTTTCATTCTATATTTAAATGTATCATTCATCTAAAGTTTATTTTTGTGAAGATTAAGGTCTTGAACTGATTCTTTTGTTTATTTATTCCTTTATTTTGCACACAGATGTCCAATTGTTACAACACCATTTGTTGAAAATACTATCCAGAACCCAATGATGATCTTAGCCTTCCATCTCCAGAACTGTGAGCAATAGATTTCTGTTGTCTCTCAGTCACCCAGTCTGTGGTATTTTGTTACACAGCCTGAATGGATTAAAATAATGTACATCCAAGTTTTTGACCTATATCATTTTCTTCCTCCCTGAAGAACGTTTGTTTATTTCTTGCAGGGCAGGTCTGCTCGTGTTAAATGCCCCCAGTTTTTGTTTGTCGGAGGCAGGCTTTATTTCTATTTCCTTCTTAAAGTATAATTCTATTGGACATAGAATTCTAGAGGTTTCTCCCCAAACTCTTTAAATACTATATTCTCTTCCTGCTCACAAGCTTTCTGAAGAGAAGTTTATTGAAATTTGTACTTTTTTCCCTCTATACATAGGTGTTTTCTTCTATCTGGTCTTTCAAGATTTCTCTCTTTGTCTGTGGTTTTCTGCAACTTGAATACAATTTGCCTGGGTGGGATTTTGTTTTGTTTTGTTTGTTTTATCCATCCTGCTTTGTTTTCTCTGTGCTTTTTGATCTTTGCTTTGGTGTTTGTTCTTAATCTTGAAAAGTTCTCAGACATTATTACTTCAAATATTCTACTCTATTCTCACTTCTTCTGGTGTTCCAATTATGCCTATATTATACCTTTTGAAATAGTCCTACAGTTTCTGGATTTCTGTTGTGTTTTCTCTCCCTTCTGTTTTCTCTTTGCATTTTGGCTTGTAAAATTTTTATTGACCTTTCCTAAAGCTCTCCGATTCTTGCCTTCACCATGTCTAGTCAATAAACCCCTCAAAGGCATTTTTCTTATCTGTTACACTGGTTTTTGATTTTGAGCACTTGCTCTGGAGTTTCCATTTCTACGTCATTTCCATTCTTATGTCAGCCATCTGCTCTTGCCTGTTGTCTACTCTTTAAATTCAACCTTAACATATTAATCATAGTTATTTTTAATTCCCCATCTGATAATCCTAACTCAATTATACCTGAGTGTCGTTCTGATATTTACTTTGTTTCTTCAGACTGTGGTTTTTTCTTGCTGGTTAGCATGCTTCGAATTTTTTGTTGAAAATGGAACATGCTGTATCAGGTAATGGGGACTGAGGTAAACAGGTGGTTAGTGTGAGGTTTTATGCTAATCTGCTAAGAATCAAGCTGTATTTAATGTTTGGTGTAGCTGTAGGTGCCAGAGGCTTCAAATTCCTTGAATGTCCTTGTTTCTGTTTCCTTTTTGTCTTTGGGCTTCCTTAAGTATTGTTCCTCAGACAGAGTCTGAGAGCTTGAGACTCTTTTCAGCTGTAACATGTTACACTGGAACACCGTAGGTGCCATGGTAAGGTGTTGGGAGAGCATTCTTTTTTTTTTTTTTTAATTTTGCAGTGATTTTTTTTTTTTTAAGATTTTATTTATTTATTTGACAGAGACACACACCGCGAGAGAGGGAACAGAAGCACAGGTAGTGGGAGAAGCAGGTTTCCTGTGAGCAGGGATTCTGATGTGAGGCTCGATCCCAGGTCTCTGGGATCATGACCTGAGCCGAAGGCAGACGCTTAACAACTTAGCCACCCAAGCGCCCCTTGGGAGAGCATTCTATATTATGATTAAGATTCTGTCTTTCAGTGGGCCCATGTTCTTGAGCTGTGATCCGCACTGGTTTGTCTTAGCTTTTTCCCCCACTCCCTTGGTGAGACAGGAAGGATAGAGGACAGATGCTAGAGTTTAACAAGTGTCCTTCCTCCAGGTGGGATAAACTTTGGTAAGACCTGTCCCCCTGAAGCATCATCTTTGTTATGGATGCCACCCTGGATGTATTTAACAATGATTATTCATCCTCTTTTCCAAGTAGAGCCTCCTGACTATGAGAAGCTGGAGGGATTCATGGAGGTAAAATCCACAAAATGTGGGAGCCTAAGACTAGAGCCCTAGGAATTGGAGTTTATGCTAGTCTACACTCAGCCCCCAGCAGTTTGTCAAAATTACCATTTAAGTGTTCCTACCAGTTAACAGTTCCAGTGGCTTCTGCTCAAGGTAAGTAGATCTCAACTGTGGTTCTCTGAATTCTCCCATCACCCTAAATTTGGGGGTAGCAATTTGCCCTGCAATCTCAGTTCTCTGAGGGGTCCAAGCAAAGTCATTCATTTGTAGTTTTTCCAGTTCTTTCTTGTTGTAAGGAAGGGAATGGTGACTTACAAGTTCTTTGAATGTCAGAACCAGGCACCCTCTGTTACACTGTGTGGAAGTGTTTTCATTTTTTTCCATTTAAAATATTGCCAATAATCCTTGCAATATTTTATTTCATCTATTTTTTATGTGTGCTGTTAGATTTTCAAGTATTTGTGCATTTCTAGTTATACATGTTGTTGATCTTTCATTATTCCTTTTATAGTGAGAAAACATGCTCCATATGCTTTTAACACTTTTCATTTCCTGAGATATTTGTATGGCCTACCAAGTGGTCTACCCGGATGCAAGTTTCTTATGCTCTTAAAAAGAATGTTTGTTTTGTTATTGTTAGGTGGAATGTTCTAAAAAATTGGTTGATGATATTGTTTAAATCTTTTAGCTCTTCTTTCTACTAGTTCTCTTGCTTACTGATACAGAATTGTTTATATTCCAATTACAATTACGGATTTGTCTGTTTTTCTTTTCAGTTGTCAGTTTTTTTCTTTATGTATTTTGAAGCTCTGTTACAGGGCATATACATTTAGGATTATTATGACATCCCCTTCATGAAATGACTCTTTGAGCATTATGAAATTTCCCTCTTGATCTCTGGGAGTATTCTTTTTTCCTGACACTTGCTTTTATACCACTCTAACTGTTTCAGTATTACTATGTGATCAGTGTTTGAATATTATTTTCCCTTATTTCTCTTTTAGCCTATCCAGCCCTTTATTTCTAAAATCTGGTTCTTTTTAGACAATATCTATTTAAGTTTTGCATTTTTATGCATTCCAACAGTCTTTGCCTTTTAATTTGTATGTTTAGAACTTTTCCATTTAATGTATTTATCAATGTACATTAAAGTTGAGTTTAAATGTAAAGTTGTTTAAGTCTGACATCTTCCTTTTTTCTTCTGTTTGTTCCATACAGAAGAATGTTTTTCTGTATGGAAATGTGTTTCTGTTTGGAAACTGTTTCTGTTTGTTTCTTCCTTGTTCATTGTTTTCTCTTGTTATGCTTTCTTTTGAGCTGAGTATTTTTTGATGTTTCTTTTATTGGCTTATTAGCCATATAGCTTGGTTTTATGTTTTAATGTTTACTCTATTGTTTGCAATACATATATTTAACTTATCGTGTTTTCTTTTCTTTCGTTTTTTGAGAGATTTTCTTTTTTAGAGAGAAAGCGAGCTCATGTGGTAGGGGGGGATGGTGGGCAGAGGGAGAGAGAATCTTAAACTCCATGCTTGGTGCAGAGCCTGGTGCAGGGCTTGATCTCACAATCCTGAGATCATGACCTGAGCCAAAATCAAGAGTTTGTCACTTGACCAACTGAGCTACCTAGGCACCCCTAAAGATTTTATTTTTAAGCAATCTCTATATCCAATCTCTAAATCTCTATATGGTGCTCAAACTTAACAACCCTGAGATGAAGAGTTGCATGCTCTACCGACTGAGCTAACCAGGAAACCCTGTCTCATTTTATTTTCAAATAATACTATTTCATGGATAAGAAAGTACTTCAAAAGAGTATGCCTCTAAAAGAACCCTTACAATACAGTAATAAAAAGACAAATAATTCAATTAAAAAATGGGCAAATGATCTGACTAGATGTTCCTTAAAGAAAATTTATGAAAGACCTATAAGTACATTAAAAGATGTTCAACATAATTAGTCATCAGAGAAATTCAAGTCAAACTACAATGAGACACCACTTCACACCTACCAGGAAGGCTAAAATCAAGAATACAGACAATAACAAGACTTCACGAGGATATGGAGTCATTGGGAACCCACATATATTCTTGGCAAGAAAGTAAAATGGTGCAATTGCTTTGGAAAGTAGTCTGGCAGTTCCTCAAAGGTCAAACATAGAATTAGCACATGTTACATCAATTCTTACATAGCCCAAAGAATTGAAAACATATGTTTGCATACAAAAATTACACAAAATGCTCATAGCAGCATTATTAGTAGTAATGAAAAAGCAAAAGCAAGCCAAATTCCCATCAACTGATGAATGGAAAAGTGAAATGTGGTATATCCAAACAAGGAAATATTATTTGGCAATAAAAATAAATGAAGTACTGGTATATGCTACATCATGAATAAACCTTAAAAATATTGTGTTAAGAAGCTACTCAAAACCAGTAATATACTATATGATTTCAATCCTATGAAAGTCCACAATAGGGAAATCTATGGATACAGAAATAGATGAGTGGTTGTTTAGGGCGGGGTGAGGGGAGGAGGATAACTAAAGGGCATGTAGTTTCTTTTTAAGGTAACAAAAAATTTTTTAAATTGATTGTGGTAGAGTTTGCATAAAATTTTGCAGATGATAAAAAGGATTGAATTGTATATTTCAAATGGATGAATTGTATGTTATGTAAATTATATCTCAATAAAGCTGTTGCCAAAGATAATATACTCCCATACCACACTCTCCTGTTCTTTGTGTTATTTTTGTCATATATTTTACCTCTTTATATGTTATAAATACCACAGTGTTATTTTATAATGTTAAACAATTATCTTTGAAAAATATATAGTGAGGAAGTGTCTTTCATATTTACTCACATATTTACAATTTCTGGAAAATTGCATTCTTTTGTGTGAATACGAATTTCTACCTGAAATTATTTTCCTTCAATATATAGAATTAGCTTTAATATTTTTTGTAGTATAATTCTTCTGATAAAGAATTAGCTTTTGTTAATCTATAATTTTCATCTTCATTTTTAAAATATATTTTCACTGAACAAAGATTTCTAGATTGACCAGTTTTATTTGTTTGTTTATTTATTTTGTTTTTGGTTTTGTTTGCCTTTGTTAAGTATCATTCTGGCTTGCACTGATTCTCATAAACAAACTGTTGATATTCTCATCTTCATTCCCTTCTGATTTCTTTGGTTATTTTAAAGAATTTTCTCTTAAACATTTTCCAGCATCTTTAATGGTATATGTTGGTAAGGCTTTATTTCTATTTATTCTCCTTGGGATTTCTGGAGAAATTTTGATCTGTTGGTTTTTCTTCTTCATAAAATGTACGGGTCATATAGTCATTATTTCTTTAAACAATTTTTTGCTTCCACCATCTCTCCTGGAAATCCAAGCACACATATATAGACCAACTGATATCTTTTCTAAGACACTAAAGTTCTAATAATATTTTTCCATTTTTTTTCTAAATGCTTCAGTTTTGATAGTCTTTATTGCTGTGTCTTTAAATGTACTTAGCTTTTATTCTTCAGTGCCTAATCTGGTTCAATTCCAGTAAATTCTAAATTTCAGATATTGTACTTTTGACATTGGAATTTCCTTTGGGATCATTTGTAGTCTCCACTTTATTCTTCATTATGTTCACGTTTTCCTTTAAATCTTTAACATATTTCTAATAGGTGTTTTCAAGCAATTTTCTCCTAATTTCTTTTTTTTAAAAGATTTTATTTATTTATTTGACAGACAGAGATCACAAGTAGGCAAAGAGGCAGGCAGAGAGAGAGGAAGGGAAGCAGGCTCCCCGCTGAGCAGAGATCCTGATGTGGGGCTCGATCCCAGGACCCTGAGACCATGACCTGAGCTGAAGGCAGAGGCTTAACCCACTGAGCCACCCAGGCGCCCCAATTTTCTCCTAATTTCATCATTTTTATCATTTCTAGGTATAGTTCTGTTGATTTGTCATATTCTGGGAATTAATTTTTCTCATTATAATGGGTCACGTTTTCTTTCTTCTTTGTCTAGTAATTTTGATCAAGTGCTAGACATGGGTAACTCTACCTAAAAACAATGGCCTTCTGATATCTTTACTGAATCTTCTGGGTGTTCAGTGAAACCTCTTTTATTCTGGTTGATTATACCTCAAACGTGTCCTGACTCTTTGCGACCTTCAGTAGTTGTTCAGGTTTCTTTTGCAGGTAGTTGTTCTTTGCCTTGCCTTATAAATACATATCACACGTGCACAATTTAGAATCAGCCAAAGACTTCTTGGTTCCCCTGTGTTGATTTCTCTGTAACTTCTTGGTACTCTTCCTCATAAATGCAAGCTACCTCAGCCCCTCTGAACACCAATCTTGATCTCCTCAGCTCAGCATTCTGCTGTTCTGCTTAGGTTTCCTTGGTGAGGGTCTGATAAACGTCTTAGTGGAAAATGCCAGGATGAGTGTATGGCTCATCTCAAGTGTTTTTCTTTTAGAATTCACAGTCCAACACTGTCGGTTTTACTTTGTCTGAAAATAGTTATTTCACTTACTTTGTCCAGTTTTTTAGTATTTTAGGGTGATAAGACCAATTTCATACCAAAAACTCAATTATGGACTGAAAGAGAAGCTCTCTCATCCTTTTCTAATTCCTTTCCATTTGGAGCAAAATTGTTGTTATGGATATAAGGATGGGATTTTGTCAAAAATAAATATAGGTACATTAAAAATAACATCAACAATAACAAAGCTTGCTGTCCATTTGAACATAATGTTGTTACTGGCTGGGATTTTTCTCTATCACATTTCTGCCAGTCAGAATCTATTTACTTTTTTGTTAAATCCTTTGCAAATTAAAGAGTCAGTTGTTATAGAATTTGTATAGTATCACAGTATTTCTCTAGCTTCTGAGATAATAAGAATAACCTGTATACTTGTTTAAAAATATGGCTTGCTTTCCAGGCCTCCTAGACATTCTGATTTCCAGGGCATTAGGTAAAGCCTTGAAATTTGAATCTTCAAAGATACCTTAGATAAATATTTTTCCATCAGGCAAATTGGGAGACTAGTATATTAGTTTGGAGCACAGATGCTAAGGCCAGAATGCATGGGTTTGAATATTGATGCACTCTCTAAGAGTCCTGTTACCTTGGGTAGGTTTTATCCCGTTTTCCTCAGGGTCATTGCAGATAGATGATTATATGTTTTGTGCCTTACATAAAGGCATCCTGTTTGTGAAGCCATAGAAAAATGGTGTGTTATAATTGGTCTTCCCAGAGAAGATGTCTTTCTCATTTCCACAGAATCATCATATAAGACTAGCAGTGGCTCTGCTTTCCTTATCTTTGAAATAAGAAAAATAACAGTATGGCTGGCTACATAATTCTCGGGGCCCCTGTGCAAAATGAAAAAGTAAGGCCCCTTTTGAACAACAACAACAACAATATGCAGGAATAAAAGCTCCTTTTTTTCTTCCATTGTCTCTCTATCAACCTGTCATGGCGTTTTTTATTAGACATTTAATATTGTTGTCCGTAGGACAGTAGGGATTCTTGTGGGGCAACACAAACCCTCACAGTGCCCCTACCCTGCCGCATGACTTGACATGCAGGGTTCAAATGCTTAACTACAACCCTCCTTTTTCCCAGGATGCCACCTAGGGTCAGAGGACGACATCATTCAGTGAGTAGGGGTGGGAAGAGGTGGCTGAGAACCCGTCCTGGAGAGGTGTGGGGGCAGAAGGAGGTGTGACCATGAATGAGCTAAGGCTCCAAATGACCTCCAGTACATGCTCCGTTGTCTTGTCAGACTTAACTTACAAGACAAATTTCAAGGTCTTAACCACGGAGCATTACAAACATGGGGCCCCCTACTGGGGATGGTGTCCTGTACAACTGCACTGGTCACACACTTGCAAAGCTGGCACTAAGTAATAACACTTACATTTGGTGCCCGAAATGTAGTAAGTACTCAAAAATGTCAGTTACAATTATTATTTTTACGAAACATTCAACCTGAAAGCTCAGTTCTGCCCAGTCCTTGGTAATAAGCACAGACTCAAAAATGGTGAGGCTGGAACTAATTTAGTAGCCCTGACCCCGTCCACAGTTCTGTGGAGTATTGATTTTCTAAAAGGCACTACCCTAGGCACTGAACAAGTCACCCAATCTTTGGGCACTGCCTTATTAGGAAAACAGGCAATTAAAAGATAAATATGAACCAGAGCAACAAAGGGCAAGTTAAAATTCAGAGGAAGTTATAGAAACTTTATAGAAGCTTTATCTCAGGCCTAGGGTAGGAAGTAGTGTTTAAGCTAAATCCTAAAGGATAAGTAGAATCTAAATAAGTAAACACAGGGGGTGGGGAATATGTTCTGGGCTTTGTGAATAGCAGGCACAAAACCCCTGAAACAAAGAAGAGAGAAAAGCCAAAAGTTTCACCATGACTGATGAACTGATTAATCTATGAGGAGTGGCAAGATAGAAGGAGAGAAAGGCAAGCAAGACCCAGAACTTGGAGGGTTTTATTGGTCATTTTTTGGAGTCTGTGTTTTATCCCAAGGACAACAGGGGATGGGGAGTGGAGAGTGGAAATGGAATATTTTAAAAAATGTTTAGAGAAAAAGGTGTTATGATATTTGCATGTCAGGAAAATTTATCTGGGAACTTCTGGGTAAAATAGAGTTGTGATTAAGGATATCTAATTCTGTCTCCGAGAATCCTGTGAAAATGAGCAATACGATTTTTTTTTAAACTATAGGAAAAACACCTAGCTGTGCCAGGTATTAGACAGGGTATTGCCTACAATCCAGCATGCAAGTTCAACAAAATTTGAGTAAATAATGACATTGAATCTAATGAAACATATATCATATCTCTTAATGTATACAGAATCATGTACTCTCTAAATAGAAATACATCGTCTTTTGAACATCCATGTTATGTTTATAAAAGTTAATCCTACTCCTGGCTACAAAGAAATCTTCCATAAATTTCAAAGACTAGAAATTTTACAGGCTCCACTGTCTGATCATGATGCAAAAATAAGAATTCTAATATAAGTATACACATAAACAATCAATCACTTGGACATTAGAGGAAAAAAAAAAAAACTTTTGTTTAGAATTAAATAAAAAGCAAATAGAACCTAACAATTACAGACTGTTTAGAAAGTAACCAGTAAGTATGGATGCACTTGAAAAATCAATAAAAGAATTGTCTCCCCAAAGTATTTTATGAGAAAATATCCAAGGAGGAAATACTTCTTATGCTACTTAAGCCCATTTCAGAGCACAGGAAAAGATGGAAATCTTCTCAGCTGACCAGCTGTCATAATGTTGAACCCAACATGACAGTTAATACTCTAGTTATAAAAGCCATAGCTCAATCTTATTTTGGAGTATAAGTGCAAAAATCCTTCAAATATGAGCAAATTGTATTGAACAGAATGCTGAAGGATGATTATGGATGGCTAAGAAAAGATTATTTTAGAGATGCAAAAATACTTTGACATTAATCTATTTTAAATATTTTAGGATGCCCTAAAAGATTTTATAATTTAATTTTTATTCCTGATTAATTACAAACACAATTCTTACTAAACTTGATGTATGAAGTACTTTAACATCATGAATAACAGGTATACTAAATAAAAAGCCATAATTATATTTAAATAATAAAACACTATGGACAGTCTCGTATAAGTCTAGGACAATGAAACATACTGGCTCCCAGTATTATCATTTAATAGTATTCTAAGAGTCACAGAAATAGGATAAGAAAATATGAAGCTAAAATATAGGAAAGGAGAAGGAAAATGATGTAATATGTAGGTTATATTCTTCATTACCAGGAAAATCTATAAGAAAAATTTGAAGAACTGTTAACATTAGAGTGTCTAATAAGATAACTAATTATTAAATAAATATACAAGCATTCATATACTTACTCTACACTAACAACCTACTAGAAAATATCTTAATGAAAATCCCATTCATATAGCATCAGGAGTATATATATTCAATTTCTGTGAAATAACCAAACAAAATTTACATGAAGAGAAGTTCATAGCTACTGAAAGATATGAAAAATTCCTTTAATTAGTAAGGATACATAACATGTTACTCAACTGATAAAAAGAATACTAATTTATAAATCTAATGTAATTACAATGAAAATATCAGTAGAAATTTGGGGAACATTAAGGAGTGATACTAAAACATTAAAGCAAGGGAATCGGGCTCTCTGCTCAGCGGGGAGCCTGCTTCCCTTCCTCTCTTTTTGCCTGCCACTCTGCCTACTTGTGATCTCTGTCTGTCAAATAAATAAATAAAATCTTTAAAAAAATTAAAAAAATAAAGCAAAGGAAAAACTATAAGGGAAAAGGTTGACAGATATCATCACATTAAATTTAGAAAATTTCTAAAATGTATATATAAAATTAAAAGGAAGGTTACAATTCTTGGAAAATATTTGAGATGTACATAATTAGCCATGGGAAATTTTATACCCAAAGAAATAGTAAATAAACATCAAAAACAAAATATGTTAGTTCCATGAAGTAGTCACTAAGGAACGTATATTCAAATAACTAATAAACTTGTGAAATTATGTTTAAATTAACTTGTCACCAAGAAAATGCAAATCAAAAAAATTGTATTTTATTTTACCTATGAATTTAGCAAAATAAAAAATACTTAACATCCAAACATCTTATGTTATGTTATTTCACAGAGAAGAGTAGTATCAAAATATGTGTAATATATGAATTCAATTTTATTTTAAAGTGTGCAACATACATGTATATGCACATGTACATAAATTGTGAGATGTTAACAGTGATTACCTCTAGAAAGTAGAATTATGGGCAATTTTAGTTTTCATCTCAGCATCTTCTGTGGTTTTAACATTTTCTGCAATCAATATGTATAACTTATGTAATCAGAAAAAAAAATTTTAAAGATCAGCATGGTCACAATGTGGCAAATGAATTTTAAAAGTATAAACCAAAAGCAGAAAGTAGACAGAAGTGTTGCAATGGTAAATAGAGAGACACAACAGAGGCAAAAGAACTGGGGATCGAAAGGAAACCATTTGTTTCAGAAATACTAAGGTCACTAATGGTAGTGGGCAGGGAAAGGGGAGGAAAACAAAGAAAAGGATCCGAGCAGGGGTTCCCAGCTTTATTTGGGCCACTGGGTGGAATGGTGGTGTTGCTTAGAGATAGAATCAGAAGGACCAGACTTGGGTTGTTGGTGGGATGCAGATGCTAAGAGGTTGAGTTTGAAGTACTTGTTGGCCTTCTACCAGGAAGGAGGTTGCGATTCAGAAGGAAGCTCTGGGTGAGACCTATTTCTCTCCTCTCTCTCCCCCCACTCTCACTCCCAAGAAGACATCATCATGTAGATGATTACTGGAGCCAGGATGGTATCACGCATGGAGATTGTACAGAGGGGAAGACTGATCCCAGAACTTGGAGGAACGTCTACATTTAAGGGATGTCTCTAAAGGTAGGCTGAAGAAGAGAAGACTATAAACAAGTCTGGGAGGTAAGAAGAAAGCCGAGGGAGGAATCATGGAATCCAAAGGAAGAGAAGCATCGAAGGTGTAATAGGAGGTGAGAGCAGTGAAATCTCTGAAAGATATCACCTGCTGAAGAAAGGGGGTGAGGTTGGGGTGATGCATCTCAGGAAAGAGGGCAGGATTGGCCACATCAAAGGCTGCCAAGAAGACAGGAAAATGAAGGTGGTTGGGATTCAGCAGGAGCTAGTTAGATGAAGTGGGAGGGGAAGCCTGGGGTACCTGGGGAATGTGAGACAGAGGTGTGCAGAAGATGTGCAGACAAGGAGTGAGATAGCTCTTTTGAGAATCCTGGCTGTTAAGACGGTGGAGGCAGAGAAGGTAGAAGCTATAGGGACCAAGAAACTATTTTTATTTCTAAGCTACATCCAAACTGACCTTGTTTAATGTGGATGAGAGAAAGTGCCTATGGAGAGAGGGGCTGGGGGTGACCATGGTGTGCACAGAAGTGAACTTCTCTAAGGAAAGAGCCGAAGTGGGGGAAGATCTATGCCCAGGTGAGATTGTTTTATGTCTGGTGTGATGGATGGAGGCTGTATGTGGGGGGGTGAAAGGTGGGGTTGCTGGGCGGTGGTCTTAGCTGGAGAAGGGAGGGGCCAGGGAGAGCAGTTTCTCTGAGATCACATTCTCCGTATATAGTTGGTGCCTTTTAAAAGGTAAAGTGTTTCTGGGAGAAGGAACATTAAAGCCAAGGTCAGCCATTGATACGGCTGTCAGACCATGAGACTCTTAGAGAAGACAATGTTTGGTGTGCTCACCCTCCCGCTTACCAGTGGTGCCCATCCTAAGCATGTTTCTGTATCTCTCCCCACAACCAGCTGCCCATCTTCAAAAACCAACTGTGGCACCTTTTAGGGTTTTCCCTGTCCTACTCTATGTTAGATCATGACTCTTTGACTTCTATTTTCATTGTGAAGTAGGAGCTGAACTAGTTTCCTGAGACAGATGGAAGATAGGGTATACGATGGAAATTGCGAAGATTTAAAATACTTAATACCAATTTTAACTGTCTGGAGGAAGAACCTCAATGGCAAAGGGTCTGAGAGAGAGAACTGCTGGCTTGTTGGAGGAGTAGCAGGGAGATCGGGGTGGCCAGAGGGTGGTGAGGGAGGGTGCAAGGTGGGGTCACAGAGGGAGTTAGGGGTTTGATCCTATGGAAGGGGGTTACAGTGGTCTAGGGGAGGCCTGTCCAGGGCACTTAAGGGAGGTGGTAAGGAGAAGTCAGATACAGGCTATATCTCATCGCTAATAATTTGCAGATGGACCCATGTGAGGTCTGAGATGAAGCCAGGATGGTGCCAAGGACTCCAGCATTAGTAGCTAATTGGATGGTGGTGCCATTACTGGGCCAGGAAAAGGTTAACAAAGTAGATGAATCTCTAGCAAGACTGATCAAGAAAAATAGAGAAGATGCAAACACATGATATAAACAAGAGATACAAGTAAAATAGATTTTTTAAATGTTAGAGGAAAATTTTAAGCAACTGTAAGTCAATATATTACAAACTAAGGTAAGATGAAAAATGTTTGGAAAAGAATATAAAATTGGTAAAATGTAAATTAAAATATGACAAAATAAGTACTATAAAAATTGAAATAATTTCCACTATTTCCTCACATACATATGTATGTATAGGTACATACATATACATATATATAATAGTTACATAATTAAATATATTTCTAGGCCTAGATTACTTTCTTTATGAATTTTACTACTTCTAAAAGACAAATAATTTCATCTTATTTTTCAAAAAATAGACAATGAAAGAAAACTGCTCAATTTATAAGGGTGGATGGAGATCAGTTCATATTTTCTTCTCATCTCATCTTAAGTTTTTCTAAATTAATTAATTTATTTTAGGCGGGAGGGGTAGAGGGAGAGGGAGAGAATCTCCAGTAGACCACTCCCCGCCAAGCCACCCACTCCCCACTCCACTGAACGTGGAGCCCAATGCCGAGTTTGAGCTCATAAACCCGAGATCATGATATGAGCTGAAATCAAGAGTCCACGCTCAACCGACTGAGCCACCCAGGGACCCCTCACCACATCATCTTAAAGACCAATTTCCGCCCAGCTCTGGGCAGGCCAGCCATATGTATAGTTAGGTTAAAGATTTTAAGGTGATGTTGACTTCCTACAGTGATGTCCTGTGTTTGTGACACTCACAGAAAGAAGGCAGGCCAGGCAAGGACTCAGGGCGGGCTTTGAGGTATATGGAGGAAGTGAGGGATGGGCATATCCCTTATATGTTCTTGGCACGAAGGAAAACTGAGGAGGATTCTGCGCTCTGTCCAGGGAGCCTGTGTGTGCAGTCTTTCTGCTGGAGTCTTCTTGCTGGAGATTCTGGATGGAAAGTGTTGCTCCACACCTTTATTCCCTCATGTTTCTTCCCTTTCTTTTGGTCAGAAATCCTGTCCCTGTTTTTAGAAGTAAATGGCCTCTAGTCTGCCCTCCAGGTGGGTAACCACAGGACCTTTCCTAGTCTTTCTGTCCCGATTCATTGCATTCCTTCTAGCCACCCCTGTGACTGTTGGGAGGGCTTTTCCCATGGGGCTCTCTGTCACCCTCAGCTCAATCCCTGATGACTCACCAGTGCCTCTCATTCTGAGAAAAGGGTGGACATTGGCATTGGGCTCCTTCCTACCATCTGGATTTATAAAATAAAGCTGGGTGGCAAATGAGATATTCGTGAGGTCTGGGGGTGACCTGAGTGGCAGAGGAAAACCTCTCTGCACTTTTAAAAGGTGGATGGCCATCTGGACTGGCAAAGACACTCATTTCACCTTCCTACTGGTACATGACTGAAATCATTTACCATTAAGTTCTATTTGAATAAAATGGTACTAGACATTTAGGTACTATTACAGAGCAATAAATGTTTAAGAGCCTTAGGAGTATGAGCTTTCTCCAAAGGTAGTTCAGACCCAGATGCCAAAAATGCTTCATACACGCACACACACGCGCGTGTGCATGAGTGTGCACACACACTCATACATAACTGTATGTATAACCTTCTTTTGAACTTTTGGCTTTTGCTCACATAATGGAAGAATTTTCTCCTCTTTCTCTTTTCTTTCACATTTTGAATTGTTTAAGAGTTTCCTGGCTACAGTTCGCTCCCCCTCCTCTTTTCTTTTCTTTCTTTCTTTCTTTTTTTTTTTTTTTTTTTTTTTTTTAACTACGCTGGGTAGAAGAAGCATGAGGGAAATGTAGTTAAAATTCAAAATGCTTCCCCTTTATCATTACCATGAATCAACACAATAAATGAGCCCCTTCAGAACACGGTAATAAGAATTTGATAAATCATCAGCCAAAAATTAACTAGATGTCAAAACAATCTTTGGGAAGTGTGATGGATTAGGGGTGATAGCAGCAATTAATCTCCCAGCCTGAGTTCACCAGAGAGACACAATGTAGGGAGATGGATGGGGGGGATTCAGGCCTTGCAAGGTCAGGACTCCACTGAAAAGAGTGGGTGGAGGCTGGAGGGAGGGAGGCAGAGAGGGAGGGAGAGAATCATCTGAGTCCGCAGTACCCAGGCATCCAGCAGCTGAGCTAGAGGTCAGTTACATGCCTTTGAAAAGTGCTCTGTCTCCAGCTGCTCTCTCTGATGAGGCAAGCACTTTCCCTCTCGCGCTAATAAATGCCACAAGTCGGCTCATGGGGCTCAACACATGGCCTCGAAGAGTGGGAGACTGCCGAGGGCTTAATTTACAGAGAGGGGTAGCTCCTTGTAAACAACAGCTAGGAGAGAAGGGGTCCGGGAGGCCAGGCAGGGGAGGGAGAGAGGGGGGTCTGGGCCAGGCAAAGCCGTGACAGGAGCTCTTCAGGCTGCGGAGTTCAGCTCTGGACGTTCCAGGGCACAGCCCAGGGAATATTGATGGTTGCACGGAAAGAGGAGGAGAGTCTCTGCAGGCGCCAATCTCATAAATCTACCTCTTTTTTTTTTTTGATGAGGCTGCCTCTTTTATTTGCCCCCCCCCCCCCCCCCCCGAGTTCACCATATCTGAGGGAATGGCGGTTTGGGAAGAAAAGGCAGAAGAGCCATTGTTTTCATTTTCCTGGCCAGGCTGGAATCCTCACGTGGGGCCCCGTCTGCATACTCTGAGATCATAGGCTCAAGAGTCTAGACTGGAAAGGGCAGGCTGGACTGACAGGGGCTAGGGGGAGGGGAGTGATCGAGATTGGCAGGAAGGAGAAAGGGAGGGACACCCAACTCCATTCAGCCAGTGGGAGGGTCTGCGTGTCTTCTACTAATGGCTGCGGTATTGGGATGCCCTGAGTCAGGCCATGGGAGTTAGCATTCCTGGGTTGTTCCTTTACTCCCCTAGGGGAAATAGAATTCTTTATTATCAAAGATTCCTGTAAGATTTACCTAACCAGGCTGCTCTTGTTAAATTGGTAAGAGCTTCCTGGCTAGCTTTATAATAACCATAAAATTATCATAATGTCTGACAACTGTCTAATCTTTTTTGTTTACAGAGCTCTGTAGGAATCCTGGGTCCTCACCAGGATGCCCTTGAGATTTTTTTTTTTTTTTTTGATGACATATCTTCATAGTATACAATAGAATCCTAGAGGTTAGTCCGGATACGGTCTATCGCAAACTCCTCGGTTCTCACGTAAGGACAGTTAGGCCAGGAAGGTTGACTGATTTGTTGAATTTTCACTATACTGATAGTAAGGCAAAGCATACCTGTCGAACTGCCCGGAACCAGCTGCTGATCCTCTCAGCTTTGCCTCAGAGGCCATACCTCATCTCTAAGTTCTCCAACTCTGATATTGGGGTGTGTTTGGGGTTGGGTAACTTTGGGTTGTTTCCAACTCAGCCTAACACAAAGGCACAGCAACCAACTATAGCTGAAATTTTTTTTAAAGCAAAGACTTAGCACTCTCTAGCTGCCGGGAATGAAGAATGAAGAATGAAGAATCTGGTTCAGATTCAAGGTGATGAAGACAACTTGCACTAAAGCCAACCTCCGGAGGCTGGAAATGGTTAATGGTTTCTTTGTTACTGCTTAGGTGTTGACCTTGAGCTAGTTACTTAATCTTTCCGAATGTTGGTTTCTTGATCTGTAAAGGAGAATACCAATCATTTGACCTCATAAGTTGTGGTGCGAATCAGATGAGTTTTGTGAACAATGCCTACTGGGTAGTTTACCCTAAGCATTGGTGAATGTCCTTCTTGGGTTGACTCTCCACCATGCCCATAAATGCCTTATTGGCTCTGCAGGCCTTAGAGTGCCCTCTGGCTCCTGCTCTATAACTAAAAGCTAATAGGAGGAACTCTCCATGATCCCAATCATGAGGCTAAGGGGGCTGGCACAGGCCTTGTAGGCCACCAGGCTCCTGCACTCCAGTCAGTGCTGTAATGAAAAGCTCAAGAATGTCATCCTTTTTCTCACATCAGTCTTGGAGCACTCCCTGTTATATTCCTTACTAGGCTACCTCACTAAGGAATTGGTGTCCAACTTTCAAAAATATCCCATTTTTGTAGAGTGCTTTTCCCTTGCTCAAATACTTCCTCCTAGCTCATCTCTTTGTTTCACAAGAGCGTTGATTAACCTAGGTCAGTCATTCTTCTCTTTCCCTTTCCTATTAGCTAGGCTTGATGGGGAAGTTTCTGGATTCTTTTGATAAACTGGAAACATCCTCTTGGGCTATTTTTCCTGCCACCATATTTTTTCTCATGATCATGAGGGCTGTGCATTTAGAAGGACCAGGCTTCTAGAGAGGTCCTGCTGTTCCCCCTCCAGATTCAGAGAAGGGGGCAAAGTAAGAGGGCTGCTCTCTCCTCTGTGAGAAGACAATGTAACTACCAAAGGGTTCTGGAAAGTTGAAGCTGTCTTTAGGGGCTAACAGGCCCAGATAACCCATACCTGTTCTTATTTTAGTTTGCTCAATACAGCATCTAGGATTTCAACAGAGATTTTGTGGCATTACTATAAACATACTCAGAAAGACTGACAGATATACACATATATGCATAAATCCACACCCACCGTAATGCGTTCGACCACAGGTACGTGGTCACATATACTCACACACTGACTTACCACAGATGCACATGGTGACGCCCATTGAACCACACACAGACACATGTATACATCCTTACACAGTCACACACACACACACACACACACACACACACACACACACCCTACAAGGTACCCATCCAGAAGAGAAACACAGCAGGACTTCTGCAACATTCCACACCTGGCTGAGTCTTGTGAATGAAGGGTAGCTTCTTGAAACCAGGTGCAGGGTACCATCCCTAATCCTTGGCTACAATTCTCCGCACTGGTTTTCTACTCTGGATGCTTACTAACTATTCTTTCATTCACCAGACCGGGAACTGATCCTCAGTACGCTGGTAGGCAACTGAGAGGTCAGAATCAGAATTGTTGGGAGGCATGGATAATGTTCTGCGGTGAATCATGTCCCCCTCCCAACTGGTATGTTGAAGTCCTAACCTCCAGTACCTCAAAATGTGACCTTATTTAGAAATAAGGCCCTTGCAAATATAATTAGTCACATTAAGATGAGGTCATAGTGAAGTAGGGTGGGACCCTAACCGAGTATGACCAGTGTCCTTCCACAAGAGGAGAGAGCCACCCAGGGAGAGTGCCAGTGACGACAGAGGCAGACTGGGGGAGGGGGCTGCAGCTCCAAGCCAAGGAACACCGAGGGGTAGCAGCAAACCACCGGAGGCTGGGGAGAGCCAAGAAAGGACTCCTCTGCAGGGTTTGGAAGGATCATGACCCTGCTGACACCTTGATATTGGACTCTTTAGCCTCAGGAACTGTGAGACGATACATTTCTACTGTAAAAAAAACAACTCTATTTTTAAGCAAACCAGCTTGTGGTACTTTGGTAAGGCAGCCCCAGGGAAACTAGTTCACGTGCATAATTTGAAAAGAAAAAGGTGTATTCAATATTTCACTATACTTTTCTATTTTGAAAATCAAAACAAAACCATCTAGTTTTGAAAGAACAAGCATCAAAAATAAAGCCCACCACATTTTTGTAGGCTATATGCTCAAGCCCTCCTGGGTTTTCCTCATTTCCCTGGCCTAGAAACTGAAGTCCTTCTGTGGCCTGTCTTGCCCTCCCCCTGGCGCCTCTGACCTTGGGACCTCACGCCCCACTTCTCTTCCCCCTTGCTCATTCCCCTCCAGCCACACCGGCCCCCCCCTTTCTCCTCAGATGCCTCAGATACTACCCTTGCAGGAGTATTCCTCCTGCCTGGAAGGTTCTGCCCCAGGTCACCTCCTAGCTCACTGCTTTAAGTCTCTGCTCAGATGTCACCTTCTGACTGAAGCCAGAGATCCTCCCCTCCCACCTCCCACCAAAACCACCTTCCTCTCTCTTCTCCTTACTTCATTCTTCCATAGCAATCACCACCTGCCATACCACTGAGTTCTCTTACCTTCTGTGTGTGTAGTCCACCTCTCCATGAGAATGTTAGCTCCAAAAGAGCAGGGATTTTTGGTTTGTTTGTCTTGTCCCTGCCCGGTGCCTGAAATAGTGTCTGGCATACACTAGGTGCTCAATATATCTTTCGGAATGCGTGGAAACTTACTCTCTCGTGTATCTGATTTTCATGGATGTTCTTCTCTGGGAAGTATGAGGATCCCTGAGGGTTTAATACGTTAGGTTGATCTGGGAAAAAGCATGGGTTTAAAAATGAAGCTGGGCAGACTGCTCTGTTGATTGGGAGGCTATACAGACCTGTGGCTGGAGCCCTGAGCAGGGTGGGGGATGGCCGTGGGTGGCTCATCCAGGAAAGATAGATGAGCCCACCTGCTGCCGCCCACCCACTTCTTGGAGAATGTTGGGAGGATGAAGGAGATGATGGCTTTGAAAGTGCTCTGAGGTCTTTAAACAAAAGGCATGCTATGGAAATGGAGTGTTATTACATAATCTAAAGCCAGAAGCATATCAGGAAATAGCTGAACTGAATCACAGCCAGCCACAGGGCAATTTTTTTTTTCCCTGGGAAATTTAATAGAACAGCTTACAAAACTATGATGCAATTTTCTTTCACATTTTCTTTCTTATCAAGTGTTCCTACCTTCCAAATTCCAGCCCAGGCGCTTCATTTGGTAAACAGATCCACGATAGAATTTCTGGATTGGACTGACGGTGGGGGGCTGTGTAAATCACCCGGCCATGAAAATGCCTTTCGTATTTCTCTTCTTTTACAGCGGCTCTTACTATAGGGAATAAAATGTATTACTCAGAACAAATGGCTGCATATTTAATTATGTCAAACCCTAAAGCATTTTCGGTCTCATATTTCAAGTGTTCTTTGTTGTGCAGAGGATGTTGAGGATTAAGCTCCGATATTACTTCTTTTTAAGGGCAGTGAATGTAACTTGAACCGTAGTTGCCAACATCAGGACTACTGAGTACAGACCCTAAATACTATTTCCTTCTTCCTTTGGCAAATCTTCATGCCATTTAGCGCCCTCTGCTGTCTGGAGGCAGCGTGACAAAGCCTCGGGTTAACTGCCTAGCCTACCCACACATCACGCAAAGACAGTATTGTTTTGTCTTTTTCCTCAGCAGATTTTAGTGCAAATGTTAACGGGCAGCCCTTACAATTTCGAGTCCTACGAAGCTGTTGTTAAATGGCTTTGGTTGGCCACCACAGTTGCTTAGAAAAAGCTGTTAACAAGTTAAGGGCAACTTGCCTGTAAGTTGGCCCACCATCCTCGGTTCCCACTCTCAGAGGATGCCTTCCTGGACCCCCGGCCAGGGGTGGGCAGGCTGAAACACCAGGAACTTCAAAACAAATGTTTATAAAGAAGTAGCTTCTATTTATAAAAATACAGTCAGCACTTCCATGCAGAACAAGGATAGCTCTGGACATTTCCCTATTCGATCTTGGTTGAGTCCCATAGGTAAATCCCCAATCGTATGCATTTATATTTTAGGGCTTTTCACCAAATTAAGGAAATTGGTGATTGCCATTTAAAAATCACTTTTGTTTTTGGAGGTAGCATGGCAGAGGAACGTTTTGGACTTTGCAAGCAAAGCTGGGTTAAAATCTGTTTTCCCCCTGATTAGGATTCATTTCCTTATCTGTAAATACAGGGAGTAGCACATACCCTGTAGGATTATTTTGAAGATTAAATGAGGGAATGTAAACAAAATTCTTATTGAAAGACCTGGCATATTATTGGCACCAAATAATTTCTTTACGTTTGATTCTAATTCCAAGCTCAAATCCTATATTTATTTCTAGGTTCAAATGAAGGATTTTTTAGACATCTTTCCCATTTTTCTTTAATATGATACTCTCCTGGCTTTTTGTTGGGGCAGGTGGGCAGGGAGGTAGAAAGGGAGAAGTTCAAGGCTATAGAGACATTTGCAATTATTATTATTTTTGTTGTTGCTGCTGGTTAAAATGTGAAATAGGAGAACATTTAGCTGGTTGGTCACTCCAAGATGTATTTTCCTTTCTTAAGAAAGATATGAGTTGGGTCTAGGTAAGACACATCTACCTATAAGCAGGTAAGAAAAAGTCATTCATTAGAAGGGAAAGTATTATAGGGTCCGCAATCTTTCAATAATTATAAAACTATTCTTGACTAACATTTAAGCACAGAAGTAAATAATGTCTCCTTAATTCCATGGATGGGTCAAAGCATCCAGTATTTGTGTTTTTGTTTCCTATTACCCTAAAAATTCAGAGTATACTGCCAAGAAAACTAGCCTAGGTTAGAAAACAACATTTTTCCATCTCTAGCCTAGGAGTTAATCAACAGGGAAGCAGAAGATGGGTGGTGTCAAGCACAAAAAAAATGGTCATGCCACCTATTACTGCCTCCTAAAGATGCCTTCTGGAGACAGGACACGTCCTTTATGGAAGTTTCCTGATCACTAAGTAGAGTTTATGCTCCTTTTTAGCCATTGCATAAACACTGAAAAGTTCTTTCAAACCAAGCTGCAAAGTTTCCAGTCTGTGGCATCTTATGAACTTCCCCAGCCTGAATGATGGAAATGTTTGCTGTTGCCTAGAAACAGGGTCCTATACTGGATCATTTCTTCAGCATCCTGCCAACACTGGAGTTCTTGGTCTTTCAACACGAGTATCAGGGATGGAAATAAAACTGAGGAAGTGGAGTGGTGGTGGAAGGAAGTCTTAGAGTCCTTAGCCTCTGGGTCCATATCCACACTTACCTCCCCAAGTCCCATCAACCCACTGGAAAGAAGAAAGCAGCTGGGCCTCGAAAGGGAATTTTGTACCATGTTGGTACTATCCAGTGGCACATAGAGGGAAATAATTTAAAAATCTGAGTATTTTGAAAGAACTTGTCATTTGTGAGATTGGTTTCCTATAATTAAGCTATGGAAAATATCACTAAAATTGTTAATGGTAGAAGCTCTCAAGTCTCCCATTATGATATATACATGTAAAATTTCTACTGAGGTCAGTCTGCTGGCACATATTATATCTCTGTTTTTGTCTGGTGATATATATTGTAACAAAAAATTGTTGGTTTGGGGGCGCTTGGGTTGCTCAGTGGGTTAAGCCTCTGCCTTCAGCTCAGGTCATGATCTCAGGGTCCAGGGATTGAGCCCCAAGTCGGGTTTTCTTCTCAGCAGGGAGCCTGCTTCCCCCCTCCCTCTGCCTGCCTCTCTGCCTACTTGTGTTCTCTGTCTATCAAGTGGATTAAAAAAAAATCTTTAAAAAAAATCATTGTTTGGAATTATTTGGATTTGAGTGACTAGTTAACAACTTACAGTGTGACTGTGCACATCATTTATTCCTCAAATATTAATGAGGTACATGCGGTGTGCTGTATCCTTTGGTAGGGGTGTGTGTGTGTGTGTGTGTCTGTGTGTGTGTGTTGGTACAGAAGTAAGTAAAATGTGAGCTAGCTCTGTGTTCTGATAAGGAGCACCAAAGACCAACCAGAAATATGCACAAAAGTGCAAGGGTTAAAGACCAGGGAGCTTGGATTGGAGTGGAGGTTGGTCAGGGAAGATGCCCTGGAGGGTGATGCTTGAAGGATACCTTACAATGGCCAGCAGAGGTTGGTGGTAAGGGAAGAGGTAAGGTGGTGTGGGAAGGAAGGGAGGCAGGAATCAAAGATGCTGAGGAGAACACGAATGGCCAAGGAGACCAGGAAGGCCAGATGTGGTCTGGAGCTGCAGGCAGACCCTCATGGTGGAGGTGGGGGCATTGTGAGGGGACGGTGCTGGGGAGGCAAACACTGGCTAGGTTGTGAAGGATTGTAGGATGTTCTGAGGATTTAGAATTCTCTTCTTGAGGTGAAGAAGACGCTGAAGACGTTTTCAGAAGTGGACTGAGGCCTCCGATTCCCAGCAGAAGAGGACCTCTGTGGAGGTTGTGTGAAAAGTGGCCTGTCTGGGGAAGCCCACACCTTCCCAGGTGGGTCAGGCAGGCAGGCAGGAGGGAGGGTCTCAGACATGGCAGAGGGCCTGGAGGGGTGCCGTGTTTGTGGGTATTTAGCAGCTGCTGGCTTCCAAGGTGAGGCTGGAATATGAAAATGGGACCCGAGGGCAGGCTTGGGGTTCATCAGTGCATCCGGGCCTGCCCAGGAAGACAAGCAGGTTGACTATAGACAGGAGTCATGGAGAAGGAGATCCTGGGAGGGCTGGCATCAAAGAAGGCAAGAGAGGAGGGTTTAGTTTATCCAATGCCCCGGGGATGACAAATGGGTTAGTCAATAGACCATTTGGTAAGTATGAGATCATTCACGATAATTACTGACAAAAATATTTGGGAGACACTAGGAGTGACTGGGATGACAGGCTAGGTGGCCATGTGGTCGGCAGTGCCCAAGCATCTATATGCCCACTCGGTTTTCTCCTACATTTCGTGGGTTTGGTGTTGGCCAAAGGGACCCTTGATCCCTTTACATGGATCAAGGGATCCTTGAAAATTGTTGTTTTTCATCTCTGTTGTTGGAAAAATTTGACCTTCTCTTAGTGAAGCCACAGAAGTTAAAGGAGTGGCATTCAACTTTCCTATTATAGCCAACTAGAAGGCTTCATTACCAAGAGGAAAAACATCAAGTTATTTTGCATTTTGAAACCAAAAAAGTAGGCAAAGGGGTTACATTTATTTACTCAGTTTCAAAAAAAAAATAGGGAAAGGAGAAAGAGAGAGAGATCACACACTGTGATCACAATTTCTCTAAGCAACGCCATAAGTGCTATTATCCTCTGTGATTATTTTGACTTGATTTGAAATGTTTATTCAAATAGTTACATGAATGACTAATCAAAAGGATTGTTAAAACTGCCTTACATATGTGAAACACCTTCCCAATAATAACAAGGTTTGCAAGAAGCGTATATTATGCTTTTAATTGCTTTTGTCAGTCAAAAATATCAACTGAGCACCCACTTGAAGCTGAATGCTGCATCTGAGCTGGGAGATGGCAATACAAAGAAAGCCCAGGAAACCCTCGATTAACTTGAATGCTTGGGACATGCATGCTCTGATTAATTAGGTTTGCAGGTGAGCTCCTGGTGAACCCTTTATGAACTGTAATGATTTTTGTTTCAATTCTTCTAAATATCTTGGTCAAATTTTCTGCAGAGATGGCGACCCTTGCACAGGTGTCTGGCTCCCCACATCCTCTGATTTTAATTGAAATGACCAACATAATCTAAAATAGGAAAACCCTGTTTCAATGCAGGAAACAGAGGAGGGAAGTCATCCACCTGGGAAACACTTGAAGAAATTTCATCTTGATACAGCTCAGAGGGGCTGGAATTGAAGTAGAAGAGCATTAGCTTTGAAAGTGGGTGACTGGAATTCCATTTCCAGCTTTGCCAACAACTGAGCTATTGAACCCTCCGATTCACCCCAGGTGACTCAGTGTTCCCATAAATAAAATGAAGCTGCTGGATCCAGTAATCCCAAGTGTCCCCTTTAGTTCTAGGTTTCTATGAGACCACACTGGTTAAGGCACAGGGAGTGTAAAGTGATTAGTTCTACAGTAGTTCCCACATGTTTCAATCTCAGATCTTCCACATACTAGCTATGCAATGTAGGGAAAGTTCATTGAACTCTCTGAGCCTTAGTTTATTCATCTGTAAAAGGGGTGCAATAATTTCTTCCTGTCCAGATTGTTGCAAAGACTAAGTTAGATAATGTATCGAAAATCCATAGTAAAGTGTCTGGTACATGTTAAACACTGAATAAAAGCTATTATTATCACTATTATTATTTATGATACCAAAGCAACGTACCAGAAATTTGTAATTTACTTGCAAGGACCTACGTTCATAAATGCAATCACCACAAATCCTGTTTGGAATGAGGTAGAAGGTATGTATGTATGCATATGTGGGTGTACAGAGAGATAAAGATATAAATATGTGTGTATTATAATCATATACATTATACACACATATATGAAAAATATATTTACATTTGTGACAAGGAGATGCTGGCATGGTTAGAGGCCAAAGCTAGAGAAGATGAACTTGGGATGATTTTTCATAGCATATGAATTTTAAATATGACTTTCATAAAATGAGAAGCCAGAATTGGTTAGGTGGGGATCTGATTAGTTGTATAAAAAGACAAAAAAAATAGTTGGCTAGCTGGTTTAACTGATACATTGGGTAGGAGTAAGCAAGAAATCCCAGGATGGGGCCTCAGCAGCCACCTGGGTCAGTGGAGAACCAGCACTTGACACTCCCTTTCAGACTTCAGAAACATAGAGACCATAGATCTGTATTCTGAGGCCATCAAAAGCAGGGGTCACAGTCCCTATTGCAGTGACTCAACCACAGTCACTGGCTGGTATATTACCCTTTGTTCAGTGAAAATCCCAAACTTGGTAGAGAGAATCTAATTAGGTCAACTAGTTACCATCCAGGATGACACACTCTTGTTGGGAAGAATTCTTGAATCAGATCACCTCTTCCTGGTTCACATCAGCTAAGCTGCTGCTCTGGGTTGAGTTGCATTCCGCCAAAAATGATACGTTAATGTCCTAAACACCAGGACTTCAGCCTGTGACCTTCCTTGGAAATAGGATCTTTGCATGGGTTTTCAAGTTAAAATGAGCTGGATAGAGTGGGACTCAGTGTCATTTGAAGAAATCTGGACACATACACATGCACACACAGAGGGAAGACAGTGGGAAGAGCCACAGGGAAAGGGCCATGTGGGATGAAGGCTGGGGTTAAAATTATGCTCCCACAGCCAAGGAATGCCTGGGCCTACCAGTAGCTGAAAAAGCTGAGAAAAGCTCCTTCCTCCACGGCTTTCAGGGGGAGCATTGGCCTGCCAACACCTTGATTTTAGATTTCTAGACTTCATGACTGGAGGACGGTTAATTTCTCTTGTTCTAAGACATGCAGCCTGTGGTAGTTCATTATGGCAGCCCTAGAAAACAAATACATGTTTCCTTTCTGGTCTTGTTTTTTGTGACCAGAGTAGAAATCCACATAATCGAAACTATGGCCACTTTCCTGAGAAGGAGGCGATGGGGCTGGCAGGGGCTGAGCGTTTCATATATTAACCAGCAAGGAACTGATTTGGTTGAGATGTGGCTTCAACAAATGTTTGAGGAGCTTTTATGCCTTGGTATTTTATAGCATGATTCATTTATATTTAGATATCTGATCAGTTACATCATTAGATAACATCCAACCAACATATTGTGATTCCCTTGAGGGCAGCACTCTGGGGTGGCCTCGTGGTCAGGAGCATGGACTCCGGAGCCATCTGCCTGGGTTTGAATCTTCTCCTCCACTGAAAGTTGTATGACCTTGAGCGAGTTACTCCATTTCTCCATGCCTCATCTATGGTGATCGTAATAGCATTTGCCTCTTGATCAAAGGATCAAGAGGATTGTAAGGCAGTTAGAACAGTGCTGAGGGCAAAATAGACACCCATCCGTATCAGCTCTTATGTCAACTTACACTTGCCCCAGAATCTAGCACAGGCCACAACATAGATTATGAGCTCAATGGATAGTTCTTGAGTTAGACAACAGAAGAGTAGTGTTGTCTTTGTGAAATTATTACACCTTGCCCCAGTGTTGGAGGACATACCAGGTAAGTATTGGGGGATTTTAATAAACATTATCTTGGTCTTCCACATTCATAGAGTCTCAGTGGTCAGAAAACCTTCATGTTTTCTTTAAAGGGAAAACTACGTACAGGGGATTAGGAATGAGACCCTCTGAGTTCTCATATATTTCTGATTTCTTTCTTTGGGATTATACGAGGCGCAGGAGGGAATGCCATTTAGCGGGCGACTGTTACACACCTGCTGGGTTGATAAAAGAGCAGTTTAGTCACCAGGGCTGACGATTCATTGCCTCCAAATTGATTTGAGAAAGAGGTTTTCAATCCAATTCAGTACAAGACAGAAGGAAAAACAATTAGCATTAACATGCAGAGAAAAAACAAAAAGAAAAATGACCCGTTGCTTTTCAACTGAATGTAGGGGGCTCTTTTTCATTAAACAAAACAAAACAAACAAACCTAAAGACATGACCATTTCCTGAATAAGTAATCTATGAGTACATTTCCCTCCCCACTGTTTTTCCCAGCCATTTCACTAATGTTCATCTGTGGCTTCGGAACTCAGGAAACAGCTATAAACTTCGGAAGCAACACCTACACCCTCAGCCCACAGCGATTTTGCCGCAGATCCCCCCAAAATGCATACGGACCATCAGCCCAAATGGCCAGAGAGAGGGCCCACTGCGGAGCTAGAAGTTCTCATCTGTCGAAATCCACAGAGATTCTCCCTCCCCGTGAATCTCCCACTAGTACTGTGTAGACAGGAGTCTATACAGCAGGCCTACGGTTTAAAATCTTGTAGTTGGGGCACCTGGGTGGCTCAGTCAATTGAGTTTGCCTTCGGCTCAGGTCATGACCCCCAGGTCCTGGGATCGAGCCCCGCATCGGGCTCCTTGCTCAGTAGGGAACCTGCCTCTCCCACTCCCTCTGCCTGCCACTCTGCCTACTTGTGCTCTCTAACTCTCTGTCAAATAAATCAAATCTTAAAAAAAATAAATAAATAAAATCTTGTAGTTGAGCAATGTAAACACATACCATTGACTGACAGCTCTTCCTCTCAAAAGGGGTTGGAGCGGGGGAGAGGTATTCTTTTTGTAACGGTGCTCTCCGGGCCGTATTTTTAGATCGGAGCCAGTACATCACACACATAGGCTGTGAGCTAGAGCTCAGCCTTGTTATTTACATACTTCATTGGCCAGGAATGTGGGACCAGGTCGGCAGGAGCAGGTGGGCCCCTGTTTGCTACGCCTCCTCTCTCCTTGGCCTAGGGAGAAAAGCATCTCCTCCACTTAAAACAACAGGCCCGTGGTGATGTGTCAGTAGCTGGGGTCTTGGTTCTGGCTGCCTCCAGGGAGCGGCCCCTTGGGGATGGGGATGCCTTTCCCCCCAAGCTGCTAATGTGCATCCGTAGCAAGCGTTCCTTCTCCCTCGCCTCATTTTCCTCCTCTGAGAGACTTGCCATCCTCAGTCAAGTGTGCCTCCAACCCTTTCAGAAGATTATCACTTTCCTCCTTGTCATCTTTAAAGTTTTCTTATTGCCTTCGCTTCCACCTCAGTTTTTAGGACATGATCCCATTCTTTTCATTTCAAAAACAGCCTGGGGCCAAGATGGAAAAAGAAACAACCTGCAAACCAATTCTTAAGCGGTTTCTAGCTTACCCAAGATGTCAAGTTATTGCACCTCTTAAATCTCAATAGATCTATTTGTAGAAATTATAGCGAAATCAGCAATTTCCCTGCTCTCATCTTCCCTCATCGCCCCACCGATGAATCTGTTTGCAGAAATCCTCCTGTGTCCAGGTGGCTGTGGGAGGCCCTATAATTGGATGTAATCGGATCCCAGAGGTGCTTTTCCAGAGGCTGCGATTCTTTTGACAGAAACTTTGGAGAACTGGAGTCGATATAATGAAGTCCAGAATTTTCCAGACTCCTCTTAATATATCCATCATGTCCAGCCCCCTCATTGACATGTCGACTCTCTTGTTTTTGATTTAAGCTGTCAGACTCGGTGAAATTGCCCCGACAGCCTTAGCATATGTGGCAGGACACCGACAAGATGTTCCTTACACCTAATTAAGGCTGAGAGCATAATAAACAATCCCAGCATCCTAGCAACCTAATTTCCTCTAGTCTCCAGTTTTCTGGATCTTGACCTCAGCACTTTGAAATTCCAGGGAACTGGATACAAGGCTTCTTAGGGATATTGCAGCTGCCACACTTGGACTTTAATAATCAGAAAGGATGATAGACTGTAACAAAGAGAATTTGCTCCAGGAAGAAGTGGAAAATTCCCATCAAGAGTGGGTCCGGACCTCTGACCTGATAAGAAGGGGGGTGGGGGTTGGGCTGGGTGACCTGTAGTCTCTCCCTCTGCCATTTTCACTGGCTCCGTGGCTGGGGATGAATCCAGTAGGACAGGTAGTAGGGGGTAGTACAGAACTTGCTTGAAGGGAAGGTGAAGAGGAGGGAATGAGTCCAGTACTTAGCACGATGTCTGAATGTTGAATGTGCTGAGCTTTACTAACAAGCAAAATTGTTCCAGTCATTATTAAAAGAGGCTATGGGATATACTCCAGGGGGAAGGAAAAAAAAAAATCCCTGGTGCTCTTGCTGTTTAGAACAAGTTTCAGTGGAACCCTCTGGGTGATGCGGGATGGAACGGGTCCATCTTGGCCTGGGCGGGGGCCCTGTGGTTGTCCTGTCCTGACTCTTTCCTTTCCGCCTTTGTCTCTGCTGACATGAGGCCTCGGAGGACACGTCGTTCCCTCACATGGCAGAGTGAGGTCACCGAGTATCCCAGGACTTAGGACAGCTTGACCTTCTCTATCCTGCACCCCCTGTCTCACGCCCCCTGCAGCCCTCAGCAAGAATTCACAAATCCAGTTAAGGGTGAGATTTTGCCATTTCCTCTGTGGAACACAGAGGTTTTATGTGATGACAAGTGAATGGATTTCTTCTCCACTCAAGTCTCCAATTCTCATATAGTTGCCAGAGGCAGGAAAAAAAAAATCAGCACTTTGGCAGCAATAAACAGACTTTTGCCTTCAAAAATGCTTCCAGGTTTTTTTTTTTCCCCTCTCTTTTTAAAAAATTTTCCTTTTGTGTGTGTGTATGTAGGAGGCAGAGTGATTTTTAGTTTTCTTTTGCTTGGTAGGAGACAAGGGTGAAATCACAAGTTGTCCGGCTCCCCATCCGATCATTCTGCAAGGCTCATCCCCTCCTCCTTCTTCGCCTGCTCTAGGGTCTCGGGAATGCCTTGACAGGGCCCTGGTCTCTCCTGCAGAGGGTGAGATGCAAAGCACATTCATCCCCCAGTATCTAAACGACCCAGCCAGGAGTTGAGAAGAACTCAATTTCCTGGCCTGACTCTTTTGGACTCTGATCACTCCAGGTGTTGGGACCACTCAGGAAATAAGAGGCAGAACATGTGTGCGTGTTTTTCCAAAGAGCACAGAGTACTTGCTGGTGATGACCCAGACACTTAGCCAGACTGTGGGCCTGCAGTAGAGCCGGGGCTGGGAAGTGGAGGGAAAAAAAAAAAAAAAGGAAGGAAAGGAAAGGTTAATAATTATTGACAAACCCAAATGAAAAGCTTCAGAGACTCATGGGATTTGAAAGGACAGGCTCTTTCTGAGCTCCACGTAAAGGCGGGTGACACCTCCCCTGTGGGGTGCATTTGTGGGTTGGTTCGGTATTGGGAAGTAGGAGAGAGGGAGGGTATTCAATAAGAGAGTTAGATGTTTCGTTGATTCCATCATGGAGAGTGCTGCTTTTTTTTTTTTTTTTAAGTTCATTTTAACAAATAAGAGGCTTATTCAGTAAGTTTAGTTCAGCAAGAGAATGACTTTACCTTGGCAATGGCCAGGCTCAAAATAGCGCCTGCTGAGGCCCGTGGTGTTTTCATTTACCAGAGAATCCTGTGTTCTTTGGTCTTTCTTTCTCTGCCTCTAGCTGGGACGGGAGCACGTCGGGTCCAAGTCTCCCACTGAAGCTGTCCAGAGAGAGCTGCCCCTCTGGCTTCTCTGACTGACTCTGCAGGGGAGGCTGAACAGCCTCAGGGGATCCCCCAGATTTTGAACTGGGTGGACTGTAGGCTTCATTTTTGTCCAGAATCACACTCCTTAACCACCACCACTGAAGATATTAGGAAACTGAGACCCAGGGGAATTATAAGAGTTGCCCAAGTTTCAGAACTGGTGGGTGGCATAATGAACTTCTGGGACCCAAATGTCCCTCTCTTCACCAGCACATCTCAGAGTGTGTTCTTCTGTGGGATAACAGAAGTTCTACAGTATGTTCATATATTTCGTGTAAAAGGAGAGCTGGAAGGAAAGAGAGAGAAAAAGGTGCTTGTGTGGGGGGGGGCGGGGGGGGGGTTGGGGAAGAGAGGAGGAGGGAGATACCCTGGATTGAAAGTGTAGAAAATGTTGAGTTAGGCTAAATTAAACAGGTTTCTTTAAAGCAGGATTTCTCTCTTTAATACACTAACATTTCCAGGGCGGCATTTCAAAATTGACCATTTCTCTAGAATACACGGTGGGAAATGTGTCTCAGTATTCAGCTCAGCCTTTTTTTGGCTAGTTAAGTTAACAAGTTGCTTGCTTTCACTCATCTTGGTTTACAGATGGCAATTGTCAGCTACCAGGACAAATGTTTTACAGTACTCGCCCGGGACCTGAGGGCTTCTGGGCAACCATGGATCCCGATTTCTCCTTACCAAGTGCCACTGGGGGTGAGGCAATAGAGAATTGAGGGCAGTTCCTGTCCCAGTCTTCATATTTGATATAAGTGTGCTTCAAGGAGATGAGTCCTCTTGTAATCCTATCTTTTTTTTTTTCCTAGTGATGTGCAGAAAGTTCTGGATTAAAACTTTTCCCCTTCTGCCTCTTCATCAACCTGCTCATTGTCTGAAAGGAAGATGAAGAGAGCAGGTTGAGGCCCTTCCTGTCAGGGTGGATGTGGTCTCTCAGGGAAGGCTGGTTTTGCTCTTCTGACTCTGTCCTTGATACTTGTGTTCCCCCGGGGCTGTCTGGTGTCCCTTTCTCTCTTCTTCATTTCCAGCTGGGCTGTGTGTGCACTTTGGGGAGTCAGTGGGAGAGGTGATGGTTGTTGACCCTCAGTCATTAATCAAGCTGACTGAGCCATTTCACGGCCAGGGCTGCAGCTCACTGGCTCTTGGGAACTACCTAATAAAATGCCAAGAGGCAGGAGTTTATTTCCTGTCCCCGAGCTCTGGAGAGGAATGGGATGAGGGAAGGGAGGAGGGCTGGGACAAGAGCTGGGAGTAGAAAGAAGGGGAAAGAACCTGGACTTGGGGGAGACGGGCCACCTTCTCGGGGCGGGTGTTTCAGAGTATTTTAAGAACCATTAAGAACCAAAACCCACTGCCTCCATAAAGAAATGTCACCATGTGTTCAGCAAAGGGGACTTCCCTTTAGCCCGAAGAGACTGTGTGACACAGGCTGCCATCTCGCTCCTCCTTGACCCGGCACTGAGTTGGCTGCTGGCCTTTTTTCTGAAGGGACCTCTAGGTCCCAGGGATGGCAGGCACGGGCGTTGAGCTGTTGCCCTCCCTCACCCCCCTTGCTGCCAAATACCTGTCCTGCGTCCAGGAACAATCTGAATCCTGCCCAGTGTTGAGAAACCCCAAGATCAACACAGTAGGTATTTACCATCAGGGATCCAAACCTCCACCCATTAATCATCGGGTCAGATGGAGAAGCTGGGTCCCTCCATCCCTGATGTTCCCATCTTTGGGGAGCACTTTTAACATCCCACAACTGGTAACAATCTTCTAAAATTAGAGTTTTTCTGTTTCTTTCTCTCCCCTTCCACAGCCCCTGGGTTTGCCTTCCTGCCCAGCCGCCCCGGTTAATGGGTCTTTTGTTCTGCCTGCCACTCGCTGCCTTGCTAATCAGGGTGTATCATATGGGAGCTATCAAGACGGTCGGGGCCTGATTTCGAAAGGAGAAAGGAGGCAAAATCTGAGTAAGCTTTCATGGTTCTGTGACAGAATGGCATCCCAGAGAGGGTGGACAGGACCTGTGGACAAGGGATACTTAGAACAGAAACCTGTTAGCTTTTACCCCAGGGCTTATCATGGCTACATTAACCATGGCTCCCCACGTTCCTCTGCTATGGACATGTTTGTGGGCTTTTCCAGCTTCCCAGATCCCTTCCTTCTTTGAAATCGACTGTTTCTTTCTTTTTCTTTTTCTTTCTTTCTTTCTTTCTTTCTTTTTTTTTTTCCTGGACTGTTGTTGCCTGGGAAACCAGCAGCTTTGGCCTCAGAAGGCATTTCAGTGGGCCTAACAAGCTTTCCCATTGCCATGGCCAAAGAAACCACCTTCCGCTCAAACGTGCCCCCTTTCGGCAGGGAGGCTGTGCCTAGAGGGTTGGGGGAGGGTGGTATCAAAAACTTTTTTCTCAAAATATCTTCAAGATCAGGGTTCTATTGCAATCCCCCAAAGGAAAGAAAAGGTAGCCTTCCTTCACTCACTCATTCTATAAATAGTTATTAGCACTGTTCTAGGTGCTGGGAACGTGCACAGAATGAGAACAGGACCCTCCAAGGCCCTCCTCACTCCAGCCGCACACCATCAGGAGGAGAGTCAGACCACAACACGCAGAGAAGCCAGCAAGGTGATTTTTGTGGTCAGAAGCACAGCCTGAGTGCAGAACACGGGACACGGGTCTCAAGCTTTTCCTTCATCCCAGTCCATCATACAAATGAAATTTCTGTATCGCGCTCTGTAACCACCAAAGGCTTTTCTCTCCTATGTCACGCCGTCCCCACCACAACCTCACCGTGGGCACACAAATATTATTATTACCACTTCGCAGATGAAGCAATCGGAGCTCAGCGAGCTGGGGATTTGCACAAAGTCTCACGTCCAATAAACTCTCGAGCCAGGACTTAGCGCCAGATCCTCTTACTCCAAATTTAGTGTGATTTCCTCCCTACCTCGCCACTTCCCTACATCCGAAGATTATGGGGGCCACGAGATCTACTCTGACAACAGTCAGGGACTGAGAGCTGAGGATAGAGAGGAGCGCATGTCGGTGCGGGAGGCCACGGAGCCAAGAACGGATTTTTCATGAGAGCGAGAAAGTTCCTTGAGTGGCCTTTGGCTTCGCCGAGGCTCTGCTTCATCTCTTCTTGACGTTGTCCCTGGGAAGAGGGGAGCCGGGGTGGAGGCAATGGGGAATGTGGGGAAGGTTGTCATTTCAATGTTGTCTGTGTTCCATCCACATGGCCCCTGGGGCCCTATTTTCAGACTTGTCTGCTTGCCCAGAAAGGGGCAGGCCCAAGTTTCACAGAAATTAGAAGCACATACACTTGGCCTGACCGACAGAAATGACGAAGAGATGCACGCTGGTTCAAACCAGCGCCTTCAACACTCAGGAGCTGGGGAGGGAGGGGCCTCTCTGCCTGCTTAAAAGTGAAGACCTCTAATTAGAATCAGAGCTTCAGAATATTAGAACGGCAATGAATTTTAGAGATGACAGTCCAATTACTTCATTTTACAGACAAAGGGCTGGGAGGCAAAGGGACTTGGCCAGAGTCATTCAGTGATTTGGTTCAGACCAGAGCCGGAGTTAGGGCCACAGCCCTCGTGACTCCTGACCCAGGGCTCTTTCCTGCACAGCAGCTCGCCTTTCCAGTTAGCTACAAAAATCGGCGCTTGCTGACAGCTCAGGCAGAGGAGTGGTTGCTGGGCTAGAGGCTGATTTCCACCTTCACCTGTGACTCTGATGCTCAGCCTCGTGAGCGTCCTCATGAAGCGTCTGGCAGCCCGGTCTTATGAGGACTGCAGGGAGGACGTGGTAAGTCAAGGTCTAGGCCATCCCTGCTGGCACGTGCATCTAAGCAAGAAATGCCTCTTAGGAAGGACCTCACTCCCTGGAGCAACTATATCATACCTTTTACAAAAAGTCACTTTGAGGTCACTGTTTTTTGTCCAGTATTTCAATACATTAAATGCAATTACTTCATTGTTGATTTACCTGTCATTACAGGCATGTGTTTGAACATGATTTATTGAGTGAGTTTTGTGCCAGTTGACTTGCAATAGATTGCACAATATTCAAAGGGGCTCATTTGCTTGGCATTACATTAGAGGCATGATGATTGCAACACAAAGCAATGTAAATGAATTCTGAGAGGCTCCATCATTCATGTTGTCATGTACTGAATCCTATTATTATTTATTACCATAATTGTACTGTGTTTCCTGGGGCGATAAATTAGGACTGATGGGCCCCACTGACAGTCAAGGGCTGGACTCGCTCTATATAATTTAATGGGGATACTGTAGGGTCTGTGTGTTTGGAGGAGATTTTGGTAATGGTTAAAAGAGAGAGAGAGAGAAATTTTTTTAATACAAAAAGTACAAAAAGCCTTCCAAGTTTTTTTTTCTTTTTTTCTTTCTTTCTCTTTAATGCCTTGGCTACGTTTTAAGGCCTTGATAAAAGCTGAACTATAAGGAAGAAAAGTTCTCTCTTTCAACACAAGATGGTTAAAGCTCATTGTCTCATGCCACAGGGTTTTTCACATCGAACACTGACAGGTGGTGTTAGCTCTCAAACGAACGGGGAGTTGTCGCGCACAGGGAATCTAGAATTGGCCCAGTATCTAATGGTCAAGATGACAGCAATCATATTAAGTTAACACATGAACAAAGGCTGAGGGACTCCAGGAGTCTGATCTAACAGGGCAACACTTCTGAAGGAACTGAAGACTGTATTTTTCTAGCACAACAGAGAAGGAGCCACACAGATTACAGACAGAAAATTGCCTTATAAGATGTTAATGGGCTGGGAAAATACCAACATAAGGTGTTGTTAAAATTGCACCATGCGGTGCTAGAAGAGACACAAGAGATGCCCCAATTCAACCATCTCACTTTTCCAGATGAGGAAACAGATATGCGGAGATATAGGAAAAAGAAAACCAAAAAACCAAAACAAAAACCAAAAGTCATTAGAAATATCCTAGTAAACCCTAGTCATGAGCATTATATCAACTTTTGGTTTGAGTGAAGTCCAAGGAGCACTGAGGAGTGGTGAAGCACAGAGCCGGACACTTCCATAGGGGAGGGTCAAGGGAAAAGTCCCAAATCCTCTTAAATCTTTCTCTTGGTCTCTCTTTCATCAACTGGCAACTAGTATGGCTGTGAATAAGGTTAGGAAGTAGTTGTTCATCAAATGGTGTTAGCCAAGAATCTCTTAGAATCCCCAGTCAGCATAAATCCTGTTGGATCAATTTTATTTTGGATGATAATCAGTCTGCTTTGACCCCAGGGTCAGAGGTCAGAGATTTGATAATCAGATGGAAAGAAACTTTTTGACAGGTGTTACATGTGCCTTTGGCCCTCTGTCCTTCCATCATAAATACCGTATTGGGGAGCTCAGTGTATGCAAAAAAAGGGGGTCCTGCTGAGTGAAAGTAGGAAAGGAGTAAAACTCTGTTCAGGAAGTTGGGGTCATTGGGATAGGATTGAGACCAGGATCCATTTAGGCCGATGATACAGAATCTTTTCAGTGGAGACCCCATTGAAGGAGTCTTATTTTCTAGGACTCGAGAGCTTACAGGAAGGATTTTATCCCACCTGTCTGAATTCAGCTGTGTTTATACGTGGCACTAAATAGTTTCATTCAGATTGACTCAAGCGGTACCACAATATCCATGCATTGCCACCTACTCAATCTGATTGGGTTGTTAGAACAAGTGAACTAATCAGACCACTTCTTAAAAATCAGATCAGATCATGTGTATGGGATTCACCTGTCCCAAGGGCAACTGGCATTATAATCAGGAACCCACCCCACATAAACTCAGCCAACCCCCTCATGTACTTCTGACCCACGCTCGCTCCGTCCCTGCAAATAAGGCATGACGAAACTTCTTCAGGTTTGGCTAGTTGTGCACATGATCTAAAGAGCCCTCTGTGTACTCTACTGGGTTGACCATGGCAGTGGGCTCTGGACATTTCCATGTCTCACAGCAGGTGGCAGCGTCTTCTGTTTTACAGGGTTGGAAGCGGGCTGAGGAAGCATGAAGGAAAAGGAGGCAGGAAGCCGCTGGATGGGGAACGTAGCTGGTAGTCGCCTACTACGTCATGCCTGAAATGGGGTAATGGGGTGCTGGATTTATGCAGCTGCCCCTGATGCAGGGTGGGCCCCATCGTTTCTCTCTAGATGAACTCAGACAGAGATATCTCAGTCAAAAAAAAAAAAAAAAAAGCTGCGTCTAGCTTCACCACGTACTCACCGTCATGATCAGAGTCTTTCATCAACAACGCAAGGGGCGCAGGGAATCATACCAATAGCAAAAGGAGTCTTAAACTTGGTATTTAGGTTCTGATTTGTGCTTTTTTTTTTTAAAGATTTTATTTATTTGACAGACAGAGATCACAAGTAGGCAGAGAAGCAGGCAGAGAGAGAGGGGAAGCAGGCTCCCTGCCGAGCAGAGAGCCCGATATGGGGCTCCATCCCAGGACCCTGAGATCATGACCTGAGCCGAAGGCAGAGGCTTAACCCACTGAGCCACCCAGGTGCCCTCTGATTTGTGCTTTTAAAAAGACCCTGGCTTGGGGCCCAAGTAAATACAGTGTCTCTCTATCAACTATTTGCTCTTGTTGGTGTCCTGTCTTTTGCAGGACTGGGGAAATTAACAAAGTGCATTTATCTATTTATATCATGATTGTGGCTAGATGGGTCCATTAGGCTCAATAACCACCACCAAAAACATGGGCTGGGTAACAGCATTAGAAGTATAAAAGGCCCCAAATTATAAAATAATAATATAGATTATAATGTGGACACTAAAGCAGAAAAATAGCGTGCATAAATGATGAGATTCTGTACGAGGAGTAGAGTTTTGTGTCCAAAGGCAGAATCTCCGGCCAGCTGGAGGCCTGGGTCCATCATGTGCAGAAGCTATGCACCCTTCTATGGCCACTGGCAGATTTACTGTCCTAGTACTCACAGTTTGAGCAACACCAGACCAGGAAGGTAACAAAATGAAAGAACAGATAGGGACTTCGGGTAGAAGTAAATACATTCACATTAAGAAAGTAAAGATAACAACATGGAGAATACTGGATGAAATCCATACCTATCCTGAGTCCACCATGATGTGAGTTAATTTTGTTCTAGACTAGGATCAATTTAGACCACATTTACCCCTTAAATATGTTCTTGTAAACTTTTTGATGATTTGCAAGGGCATAATTGGAAATGATCAACATGTGGACATTTATTATGTTTAGAAAATATTCTTAACTTCTGTTTTCTCCTTTCTCAATCCTTTACACACACACACACACACACACGCACGCACACGTATGTGAGAGAAAAACCTGCTCACGCTTGCATGCATTTTTAAGTTTAAATTAAGCGGATGGCAGGGAAACAGCTCAGGTGTCTTTCCCCGGGGACTAAAGATACAAAGTAAACTAACATGCTTTAGACGGTCACACACCCCTGGAGTCCCAAACCTGTGTCCTTTCTCCTGGACGTTCCCATCTCAGAGCTGCCCCAGCTCTCCTCCCACTGCATAGGCTGGTTCCTTTCTCTGGATTCCTGGAAGAGTTATCACCTGTAAGGTTCTTACAGTGTTTTTGATCAGAAGGCCCCCGCCCACAAGTCTTGCCGGCCACTCAAAGACACCACTTAACAAAGCAGCAGATGCCGCTTTCATTTGTCCCTTGGCCATTGCGAAGCGAGCTTCCCACAATGAGTCCATGTAAACTTTTCGAGGTACCGACCTAGAAGGTGGTAGCAGACGAGGGGTCAGAATGTGCTGAGTGAGGAGACCTGTCAATGAGGAAATCCTGTGGTCAGCAGAGAACATTTTAGGGGCCTTTCCTTTTGGAGGAAAAAGCTCTGATGTGGTTAGTTGTCCCAGGGGTGGAGTGGTTGAGCTGAGTAAGTGAGAGAGCTTGAATTTTGATAAAAGCCAACTTGGTTGAAAAGTCCTGACTCTGCCATTTGCTAGTGGTGTGACTTAGGGGCAGGCCAGGGAGTCTCTGCACAACCTGTTTACAGTGTAGTAATGGATGGATGGAAAGCTCCTGTCCTACAGGTCAGAATTGTTTGCACTCTCAGAAGCAAAGGAGGCCTTTTGGCAGGAGAGGCCTGGACACCTGAACTTTGCTGTGGGGTTTGTAGCCTGGGGAGAGGGTGAGACAGTTAGAAAAAGCAATTTTCAGGGGTTGGTAGAAAAACTGGTGTTTTCACCTGTGACATTTAACACTCTAGTACAGCTCGGTCCAACAGAACTTTCTGTGGGAAGTGATGGAAATATTCTGTATCTGCATTTTCCGACAGAGAAACCACTAGCCACTAGCCCTTGAATGTGGCGAGTGTGACCTGGGACTGATTTTTAACTTTACTTGATTTTAATGAATTAAACATAAAGTAGTCACAGGTGGTATGTGGCAGCTGCTAGTGAATTGAGCAGCACAGCTCTAGAAGAGTGGTTCTCAACTCGGGTAGCATAGTGGAATCCTCTGGAGAGCTTTCACAGATATAGGTGCCCTGACCCTGTGGCACACCAGTCCCGGCTTCTGGTGGGTTTCCCTGATAGCAGAAGCTGTAAGGGTTCCTTAGGTCATTGTAGTGTGCAGCAGGGTTGAGGACCTTGTTCAAAGGTAGGCAGGGCTTTGGCTGTGTGACTACTGTGTCAGCCATCGCCCCTCTTCTTGCTGGACAGGAGCGCAGTGGAGGTTGGCTTGGTTTGTCGTATATCCATTTGGATTTTCTCTGTTGAGAACTTCAGTAAGTTGCTCTTGGAACAAATTCTGGATGCCTCCAATGTGGGCAGACTAATAGGCCATGTTTTTCATCATCCTGAATGTGTGTATTCCTTGGCTGACAGGACTGAGGAGAGTACCTGGGTGGGGAAGGGAATGGTTTGGATGAGGTTAAGAGGAAGGAATGTGGACCAAGACTCCTACAAGGATAAAGAAAGTCTTCCTTTCCACGTTCTGAGCAAGCCTCCCTCTTGTATTTTCCTTATATCTTCCCAAAGGGCAGTTTCATTTCATACTGGTGGTAGGAGGGCTTTTAGAAGGACACAGGGGTGTCCTACCTCCTTATAGAGAAACAGTATCATTGATAACTTGAAACCAATTAGACCAGGAAGGAAATGCTTTGTTGGGACTGGAGGGGCCAGAATAGAGTTTTAATGAAAAACACATTTTATTTCTAAAGTAACTGGTCTTATGTTTATTCCAGAGAAAGTCCTCAGGGAGCAGAGGAGAGAAATGTAATAAAATGATAATGAGGGGGCCCAGGACCCTCACAAAGGGACTTTTCCTATAAGTAGTTACTTCAAGGAAGTTTCCTGCTGTTCTCCAGGTCCTTGTTGGGTTTGTTGATTCCAAACCAATGCATATGCATGAAGCCCCCTCAAAATCTGAGAGAAAAGTGTGCTGAGAGGTAGACTGGGAAGTGGAAATAGCAGAACTGGCTTTTCTCCCCATCACTTTGGTGTAACTCGAGTGTCTTCACAGCCGGTGACATTCCAGGTGTAGGTGCCTGCTGTGCCCTTGGACTGTGGAGCTGGACCATGCCTGAGCCACAACCCACCCTTGGCCAGGTCCTAAGCAGGCTGGTGAGACTCATGGACCCTTCCCTCAGATTTTCTCCCCAATCCTGATGTCTCATCTCTCAGCTGTGTAGATGACACAGGGAACGCAAAACATTCCTCCAAAGAAGGTTTCATCTTAAGACCTGAAAAAATTTCTGTCAATGACTTTGTCTTCAACTTGACAGAGCTTCACCTTGTCTCACTACAAGAGTGAGGCACATGTCTGTGCTGGAGAGAACGACAGTCCCTACAGAGCATGTCCTAAAGGAAAGATTCAACAACTGCTCAGAGTTTTCCTTGCCACATTGAACACCAAGGACCCTGGCACCCTTGCCCCATAGTGCCTATGCTCTTGTTTCTGATGCCCCAGAACATTCCTCTATTCCGACTGTGCTGAGGGCACGTCCTCAGGGCCTTCCATTTGAAAATGTATTATAGGCACTATCTCATTTAATTCTCCCAACTAGCCTATGAACGACTGTCATTATCTCCACCTCATTATCTCCATTTAACAGGAATAATCGTGTCTTATCCAAGTCATAGGTCCGGTGCTTAGATTCAGAATTTGACCCTGGGCTCCCATCCTAACCTCTTCACTGTTAGGTGAGGAATAGGCTGGAGCTCCCCCTAGTGGTCATCCGGTGAAACCAACAGTTCCTGTAGTGATGGATTTCTGCCTCACAGCTTTCTCTTCCATTGTGGCACCCCGTCCCTACCCAACCTCCTCTTCCCAAATCCTGGCCAGTAAAGCTAGAGTCTTAAATCCCAAATTTTATCTTCTTTCCACCTTAGCCCTTATTTTCATCCCTATCCAGAGAGCCCTAAACTCTTGTCTTCTCTTCGTCTGACTTCAAACTGTGTACCCTTTCCCTTTAAATACTCTGTATTTAAAACAAAACGGAACAGAAAACTCACAAGTCTCTCCAAATAATTATTTGTACATCTTTCCGTCTCCTCGCCAAAGGTACCATTTCTCTCCTAATCTCACCAAAGTATCCTTCTTTTATTCCTTTCCCTTCACTGAACAGAAGGTGGGGATGGCATGCCTGTTCTCACCACTTCCCCCAACCTTTGTTTTGTGACCTTTGTCAGCAACCTTGCCAAGCTGAAATTCACATGCCAGAGTCGATAGCAATTTCTTGCTTGCCTTAGTGACTCCAGCACCTGGTTCGTGGACTTCCTTTCCTTGCTGAAGTCCAAGGGACTGCAACAAAAATTGCTCATTCTCCCGACACTGCACACAGGCACAGCTCAAGTTCCATATCCTCAGGGAGTTCTGTCTTGCCTCCATGGAGCAACTCACTTGGGTGACACTAATGATCACCTTAGGCGCTTGGTATTAGCTTCTTTGGAGCTAATGAAACTAGGTGGGAATTCTAGGCCAGATACTGTGTGCCTCTGAGCAAATGGTTTAGCCATTTTGTCCCTTAACTTATTCATGTGTAAAATGGGATAATGATACCCTACTCACTGGGATGTTGTAAATATGTTATGTGATAATACATAGACACTGTTTAGCATACTATGTGTCATTTTAACGTCATAATCTTAGCCATTATTATTATTACTATTATTATTATTATTAATTACCGAGAACTCCTCCATTACTTAGGTCTCCACCCCTAAAGTTTTCTGAGACCATACTCTCCTCCCTGCTTTATCTTTCTTACCCCCTCATTTTACTAAAGCAATGTTGAACTCTCCTCCAGATCTTGTCCTCCATTCATTTCTTGTTGGCTTCCCATTCCATTCTGTGTTCTACATCTCATGGCCTCCCTCCTCTCGGTCCCCACCTCTCTCAACTTCCTTCAGTCTCAGTGGGTTCCCTTTTCCTTGATCACCAGAGAAGACTAAGCTCTCCCACTGGAGATGCTTCAAAGCGTGGCCTCTCCTCTAAGCACCTCTACTTTCTCTTTGTTGTTTTATCCACCATCCTGTTCTTTATTCTTCTTACAGACAGGGGGGCCTGCCCCTTCCCCTAATCTGTGAGTCTTTCTATCTATGCTGTTCACGCCATCCTTTCCTACTTCTTCTGAGCCAGTGACTCCACAGGGGTTTCCCACCGCACAGTCACACTCCTCGCCCACTCTATAAGCCAGGCACTGTTGAGAATCTGTCCTCCTGTAGCATTCAGAGATCTGCATTATTCTGGGTCCTCCCTTCATTGATCACCTCTTCACATCCCCACCTTTAAAAGTTTCATTTGAGGGGTGTCTGGGTGGCTCAGGTGGTTAAGAATCTGACTCTAGATTTCGGCTCAGGTCATGATCACAGTGTCTGCAGATCGAGCCCTGCGTCAGGCTGCATGCTCACTGGGGAGTCTGCTTGAGATTCTCTCTCTCCCTCTAACCCTTCCCCTACTCCCCACTTGTGTTCTCTAAATAAATAAGTAAATAAAACCTATAAAAAACCCAAAAGTTTCATTTGATGTCTTCTCTTTTCTTTTCTACCCCATACTGGTAAGCCATTTGTTAGGCCGTATTAACTGGCATCTATTTTCCAGTTTATACTCTTCCTCAGTGGTTTGATTCACTTCCATATGCCTGTTGTCTGCATCCATACCTAGCTGCATGACTCTGAGCTAAAGATTCAGATGCACACCTCCAGCTCCCTGCTGGGCACAATCTTTAGTGTGTTCAATTGTCATCTGAGTTGAACTATCATTTGTGTTATCGCATCCCATCCAGCAGACCTCCCCCACTCTGCCAACACTCTTCTTTCTAATTTCCATATTTCTGTCAATGGTACCACTCTTCTTTTTCCATAGACTTGAGGTTTTAGAGTCAACCTTGAAAGTTCTCTTTACTGTAATCATCACATTTCATCAGCTCCAATTTTCCCCAGAGCACGTCTTCATCATGGCTTTCATTTCTTTATACTTCCTTCCAATTGCCTCTAAGTTGATTCAGGGTCTCATCTTCTTGGAGTAAGTAATCTCTTCACCTCCATATTCTCTTTGTTCCCACGTATTCTACCTTTATACTGTTGTTTGTATGGTGTTTTCTAAGACGACGATGTTCATGGCTCCATTCATTCAATAAATTATTCAGTCCTTAATTCATTTCTAAAATTTACTGAGTTCCTACTTTGCACTAAGCCATTACAGATAAGGAGATAAAATTAGACAGTGTTGTTTACATAAAGTTAATAGCTAACTGCTATAACCTACCTCTCCAAAATTTCAGTGGTCCCACCCAATAGAGTCATAGCTCAGTGCAGATTTGGGGCCACAGAGAGGGTGTGCTGTTTCACACAGACTTGATGTCCAGCCGTTGCATCTGATGGCTTCATCATCTTCTACAGTTCTGGAGATCTTCTGTGGATCCTCTTCACTTGCTCAGCAGAAAAAGGAGTGTATAAGGTATGCACAAGAAGGCTTAGAGACTAGGAGGTGGTGCATATTACTGCATATTACTGCTACATGGTGGTGCATATTACTGCTACCAAATTTCATTGACAGAAGGGCTGGAAAACATACTCTAGTGATATGGACCGAAAGAAAAGGAGAAACGAGGTTATAGATGAGTCCAAGCAGTCCATTTTAGAGAGCATAGAGGGTTTGGGAATTAACAATTAAAATATAATGCACCCATTGCTACTGATATAAAAGCAGGCTTTGAGCTTGACTTTCGAGAAATTCCCAATTTAGCCCCAAGAGACCTTGCTCAGTTTAACTCCTCTAGAAATCCCCTATGCTCCAAATGCAACTGCTTGTTCCAAGGAATTCCCTGTGCTTTTTTTCCTGGCTGGATCTTTGTGAATTTCCCCAAGAGTTCTCTTCTGTGTCACTGGGCAAATCCCTAGGGTCCCTTAAAGACCTGTCTCAAATGCAACCATGAAGTCTTCCCTGACTCCCTTCCCCCTTCTTAAAGCCTTTGTACCTCTCTGTGTGGTCCATTTCTCATTCTGCCTTGTGTTACAGTAGAGTCTTATCTCTTTACCAGACCATGTGCTCCAGAGGAAGTGTAGGCTGAAGCTGTAGCTGCTCTTTGAATCTCCTGAAACATGTAGCACAATGTTTTAGACAGAGCTGGAATGCAAAACAGATCATTTGTTAAACCAGATCCTTGTTTTCTATGCCATTTCCTATGTCTCCTATCATACCTTGAACTCAGAAGTTTAAGGCACTCCTAACAAAGTTCCTACTGTGTGACCTTAACACATGTATCTGTTTCTTGGTTTCTTGGTTAATTGATAAAGACAAAGAGTGATATAGGAACAGTGAAACTCAGGTTCTTGTCCTGAATCTACCACGTGCTACTTGTGGGACCTCAGGCAAGTCAGTGTACACATTCAAGCTGCAGTTCGATCATCTGTAACATAAGGGTTGAAATGAATGACTTTTCTGTCACTTTCTTGTTCTACAACATGGTTCGATGCCTTGATGACTCCTCCAGGAACACTCCTAGGGCTCTGGGTTGGAAGTGAAGTGGTTCTGAGAACCCAGTTTGCCAGGCAAAGTAAAGAAGTTATGGAAAGAGAGAAAGATATGTTTAGTCATGTTGCAGCATCAGATTATAAGAGGCAGAGAAAGAAAGAATGAAGGACAGAGATGCTGGGTCATCTGGGGAGTGAAGCCACACTCAGACAGAATGGTGAGCACCTGCAGTGTGAAAAAGCTCATAAAGGCATGCTTCTCAACATGGGTGGGGAAGACGAGCGGCTGCCACCCCTGAGGGGATTATGAACTCACAGGAATGTATTTGATCATCATCATAATTGATACTTAATGGACGGGCCAAGCCAACCAATGACCTACAATGCACTGGACAACCCCACACCTCAGAGAACTGTCCTCTTTACCGTGTACTTTTCAAATGTCCCACTGGACATATAGTTGGGTGAGTTTAGAATTACCTCAACCTAAATCTATATTATGTACAAACACCAGAACAGTTCTTGTACTATTTTAAAACTCAGTAAATTTTCCAGTAAAGCATCCATTATGTAAATAGACAGAAAATAGTACTTTATTTTATTTGGAACTTCACCAGAAACTATTCATCTTTTAAAGAAAATACATCACTAAAGCAATGCCATTGCATTGTTTGAATCGCAGTAAAATACACCAGTATTATTTGTGGCTGGTATGTTCCCGGTGATTGCAAGTAGAGAGCAGGCTTCTCTCTACTACATTCTGTCTTCTGGGGTAGTTATGCTTGAATATTTACATATTGAGTATTTTACATATTATAAGTAGGGCATTAATGGTTGTTAAAGTTATATGTATATTTTAAATTATATGTATATGTAGGTTATATTATTTGTGAATTTCACTTCAGAATAATAAATGGAGTCATTTAAAATACTTGACATAAAGGGCCATTAGGTATTACTGTACGAAGAACTCTGATGTGAAGAAACCAGGGGCTCATGAGAGGCTGACTGTAGAAGATCACTTTGAATCCGTTTGTATTCATATTGGGACAAAGTTAGACTTTCATTCTATTATATGGATTTGCAAACATGTAACATATATGTAGTTCATATGTTTCTGATCTATTAAAACAAAATGTAAAACCTTTCTCCTAATAATTAATATTTGCTTAATGTTCTATGAGTAACTGCACATTTGCTTTTCAAGCATTCCATTTGGTTCTTAATGCCATCCCATGAGGTAGGTACTGGTCTTTTTTATCCTTCATTATTATTTGATGAGGAAATTGACATAAATAGAGCTTCAGTGACTTATGTGGCGATGCTGTAGGAACCTTTCACTCAATCATACTTTCTTGTTGTGTCACTCATCCTGAAAGGATGACATTTTATGGTTGCAGAATGCATAGACGAATACAAATGGGTTCAAACATTGACTCTGAGCATCAATGGTGTTAATATCTCATAGAATTTCTGTGAGAATAAAATGAGGTAATGTGCATTAAGTGTGAAGAACAAAACTCAGCACATGGGAGGTACTCAGCACTGATGTGTTTCTTTCCAAACACCTTGGCTACACAAAGGTACCCTCATTCTTTTCCTGGAGGCAGAAAAGACTGGGTGTACTTGATGGTGATGGAGAGCTAGAAGCATCTTGTATACTAGTGGAAGATGTAAGGGCAGGCTCATGTAGAGACCATCTTGCTTTGTCAAGACATATTAGTGGAGCATTCTTCCTATGCTAGGTATTTATTTATTTTTTGTTTGTGTAGCATGAGCGGAGGGGCAGAGGGAGAGAGGGAGAAGGAGAATCTTAAGCAGGCTTCATGCTCAGCGTGGAGCCTGACTTGGAGCTCGGTCTCATCACCCTGAGATCATAACCTGAGCTGAAATCAAGAGCTGGATGCTTAACTGACTGAGCCATCCACCCAAGCTCCCCCCATGCTAGGTTTTATAAGATTTTTCCCTTTTGTGCCACCTTTGTTAAAGCCACTATGCACTTCTCATCTCAAAGCAAGTAGGCATGAGAACTTGATGAGAGTGTGTGAAGGGATGTGTTTGGTTCTGTAATTAACTCCTTATTCAGTAGCATTGTTGGAAAGCCTGGCAAAGACGAAGATGTCCAGCCCAGCCTGGAAGTCTCAGGAGAAGCACTGAGACATCCGCACGTGGCTCTGAATTTCCTCCCACCCTCATCTCCCAAGCATGAACCCAACCTGAATAAATAGAAGGAGAGGAAGACAGGAAACAGTAAAATAGCCCAGTGGAAACTAAACACACAGCAAAGACACAGACCTTCTCTCTGGCTCCAAGGCTCTTTGGGAAGCTAAGGAATCAGAATCTATGAGGAAAGACCTCTCTGGGGACTTTGGTCTGCCTCCAATTCTGTCTGCTGTTCCAGTCACCCTGGCACGTCCATGCACATATACAGACCTAACCCCACCTCCCTACACCCTATCCTTCACATGTAATAGGCTCATTCTGTAAAGGTTCCACAAGACCACAAAATGTTTGTTCTAAATCAAACCATAAGTAGAATACTACTTAGCAATGTTTTTTCTATATATTTTTTTTTATCTCCCTCTTTGTTAAACTTTTCACAAATGCGGTTGAATGCAGAGCTGACTATCATTCCATTCATGCCCCTAAATGCATCACCATCAGAGATGAAAAGCTGGGGACTAGGTGTCTAGGGGCCTGGATTGTTTTTCTAGTTCTGCCTCTGACATCTTTGAGGTCAGATCAGTCCTCTTGGTTTCAGTTTCCTTGGTAAAATGCCAGAGCAGGGATAGATGATATTTAAGGAAAGCAGGACACCCTGCATCCTGGTACAAGGTCATGAACCTGCAGAAGCACTTCAGGCACTTTAACATGTGTGGACTTTTCCCTAATGAAAGCAGACATGATATCCACTTGAGAGAACATTCCTCTGTCCCCTGTCCAAGAGATAGACTGTCTCTGGAACAGCCAATCAAGTCTCTAAGATCTCCTAGAAGAGACCCCTATGAAATGTGCAGAGTTAACCTTTAATTCTTTCAAAATTATTATAAATCTTTCTACCAAAAATTTTAAAAGGGCAATGCATAACTGGTCTAAAACACAACAAAATATACATTCTGTAACATACATTTGTTATTGTTTCTCCAAATTCTTACCATTTGGGGAAAGATGGTTTTTAGCAGGAGAAGAAAGAACTGAGTCACTTCATCCCCACACCTACTTCTCATTATAATATGATGATTATCCCAGCATTACTTTGGACATGAGATTTGTTGAACATGACCTATGAAATAATGTCATCTATAAACTCGCGAAACATCTAGAAACCTTGGACCGTCTCTGTTCTTCTAGGGCTATTTGGCTGAATACCTTCAGAAAGTAGACCAGATAGCCATAAACAAGCTTCCTTTGTCCTCACACTGTGTGAGTGACCACCCAGGCCTTCCGGTGACTTTGGAGCAATATTATTTTAATTGCCCCACTCCTGAGAGATGAAAGTTGCCTTTACATTAAAAAAAAAAAAAGAGCTCTTTCCCATAACCCCTCTTAGGCATTAATAGGTTTTTGGCTTGAGATTTGCTGCATTATGATATGGGGGTGGGGGGTTGGGGAAGGAGAAGATACGTTTTTAGAGCCTTCTGTCAATATGCAGGCAGATTTTCTCCAGACAATGAGGCTACTGTGCAGGAGAGTGCCTGCTTGGGCAAATCCCAGGTAGTTTGATTTAGGAGGTGTGCAATATCTGCCAGGTACCACAGAACAATTGTGATGGCAATTATATGCCAGAGGAATCCAGAATTCAAAAAGTGATGCGAGTACCTGGATTTGTGGGCTTTCTCTATAGGAGCATGGCTGGGTTTCTGATTTCCCTCCCTGCTCTAGCGTATATATGATTTTCTATCTTGATGGTGTTTTCAGGGTAGTCTTAACCTACATCCTACACAGCCTTTTCAAAGTTAGTTTTTTTTTTTTTAAAGATTTTATTTATTTGACAGAGAGAAATCAGAGCTAGGCAGACAGAGAGAAGGGGAAGCAGGCTCCTGCTGAGCAGAGAGCCCGATGCGGGGCTCGATTCCAGGACCCTGAGATCATGACCCGAGCTGAAGGCAGAGGCTTAAACCCCTGAGCCACCCAGGCGCCCCTCAAAGTTAGTTTTTTACTTCCTATCCGCTTATTGCATCTTTACTAACCTGCAGAGGCTCTGAGTTTAGAACTCCACCAACCAATGTTTTCATTTGAATTCGTTGCTCTGAGGCTGAGATCAAATGACACCTTCATGGCCCTGAGAACAAAACTATTACCAATATACTTTATCATTTTGAGGTGAGTCACGATGCCATCAACATACCATCAGGATAGTCTTCTGGATGTAGTATTATATTTCTGGATGTTTTATTATATTTAAAACAGTCAGTAGTATATATTTTAAAATTAGTAACATGAAGACCCAAAAGAGGTTTGGAATGTGTCAGTTTCAGAAGCATACCATACATTTTTTGTGATTTAGGGTTCTGAAGGCATGATCACTGTGATCCAACATCACAATGTTCTCACCTTTGCTCACCTTCCCATTCATCCTTCTACAGATTAAATAACTAAAATTTGTATTATTGAAAGTTATACTTCTGAAAAAGTAATTATTTTCATATTGGTCTCTTTTCTATAAGCAACTTGAGCCAAAGTATTATAACTTCTCATTTTTCTAAAAAATTAGTATTCTGAAAGAGTCTAGTACATGGGATTTCCTTAACAAACATTTATCAATGAATGAATGAATGAGATTGATTTATTCTGATTTTAGACGTGACACCAAAGAAATATATGACCTCGGTCAAATTCATATCTATGAGCTTCTAATTCCATGTGTCAAAAATAAAAGGGCTTTCATGAGATGATTTTTGAAGTTTCTCTAATTTGGAGGTACTTTTTCTTATTTTAAGATGTCTGGGGTTAGGTTTTGCCCAAATTTATTTAATATGCAAGAGAAACAATAAAGCTGGAGTTACAGGCTTGTCTCAAAGAATATTTAGAATAAGGTCCACAGCATTTCTGAAGCTCATTAGGAGTTATAGCATCTTTCTTCGTGTTGGGTGGTGGAAATTGCATTGTTAATTCATACATTAATAATTCCATGCCTAAGGCTTAAATTGGAGAAAGGGAAGTATAAACACTGGCAATGCTCCTCATCTCTGTCAAATATTAAAAATGGATGAAATGTGGTTAAGTATAAATGGCAGTCTTTAAAAGGGAATATTGGATTAGTGTATTGCTTTTTTTTCTTTTCTTTAACATTCCTTCTTAGGATCAAGAAAAGAAGAGACTTTAAGGGCACCTGAGTGGCTTAGTTATTTAGGCATTTGCCTTCAGCTCAGGTCATGATCCCATGGTTCTGGGATCCAGACTGCATTGGGCTCCCTGCTCACTGGGGGGTCTACTTCTCCCTCAACCCCACCCACCCCCAGCTCGTGATCTCTCTCTCTCTCTCTTACTCTCAAATGAATAAATAAAATCTTTTTAAAAAGAAGAGATTTTGAGCAAATTATAAGGGAAGATGAGGTGGCTACTGACATGGCTCTGTGATAAGAGAGATTCTTCAGGGTCATCTGAGGGGCTTTTTAAAAATACATTGTCTTGGGTACCTATCTCAAGCCTAATAAGAAGACTTTGAGGAAGTGAGTATGTTGGATTCAGAGCCCAAGACTGTGACATTCAAAGATTTTTCCCATGCTATGCTTGTTTTAGGACTGGCCATAGGTGGCTGCTGCCTTAAAGCAGAATCCCCACTATGGGCAATCCTTTTTTCTCTTTTTGTACTGTCTCTTCCCCCATCTGTATCTTGCCTCCTCTCTCCCTTCTGTGTTTTCCTGTCTTTCCCTTCGCCTCCATCAAATATAAAGTCCCCAATATATGCCCACTACTTGGCCTCATACTTTCATCGCTCTGCCCCATCGCATCAGACTCACCCCACTGCCATCATCTTTTGACTCTGCATAGACCCAAAATACCAAAATTGTGCAAAAACACAACCTGGTCTTCTAGGGCATCTATCCAAGCATTTCACTAGTCATCATCTCTCTTCTCATATCCAAATGTTTCAGGAGCATGTGGGGGGTCTTTCCAAAGTTACTCTGATGTTGCTTGGGAAATACTAAGAAATTGCTGCTCTATCTCATTGGTTGGTGACCATTATCATTTGCAGTGAAGCTGCTCTTCACTTCTGTCTTTTTTAAGTATTGCTTCCAGCTGAAAATGTCTTAATGGCCCAGTGGAGCTGAGTGTAACATTTATAATGATTCCTAGATAAAGGACAATGGGGGAGATCCATGCCTGAGGGAATAAGTTTGGCACCTCCAGAGACAGTCTCTAAGCCCAGGAAAAAGAGCCCTACTCAATTTCTCCCTTTTTTTGTTTTAATTTTAATGCAATGAAAACCTGACCATTTAGGAATTATACTAATCCCCCACTTCCAAGCCCCATCCTTTTCTCCAGTCATGCACGTATTTAGACTTTTTATTCCTTCATTAACACAGAGAAAATGCAGACCATTATGACAGAAGACATAATTTTAGACAAATACAACTTCTTATCAAATAAGCCTGCAATAAGTATTTGATGAACAGGGCTCTTCAATGTAACTTCCAACACTAATTTAATGAGAAGTATCAAATGAATTTTTTTTATTCTGATATCTCCCTTGAGACAAATGATACTTTGCAGGCCTATTTTTAACAAATGAATTATTGACTTAAACTGGCACAATTAATCACAATATAATGGGATCAGGGGATGTTAGGGGCTCATTCATCATAGCTGATGATGAGTACCGACTCTTCCGAGAAATGAAACTCTTTAATCACTCCTAGATTAACAGTTACATGCTTTCAAATTTCAATCATAGGAAACTGGCAGCAGAGAATGGGAAGGAGCCAGTGCTAGAGGAGAAAAGAAAGGGGGAACATGCAGTTTGTTGTCTGGAGTCAGAAATTCTACTCTTGCCAGAACTCTTCAGTGGAGAGGGAAAAATGATTCATTAGCAAGGCAGTGTGGGTAATGGGCTGAGAGTCGAGATGGCAATTAAAATTCCTTAGAGCTGGGCTTAACTGGCCCATTAAAAAAATCTGTGTGACTCCTGAGAAGTGCTTGACTTCTCTGAACTTCATCTTCTTCATCTATAAGACAAATATAGTACAGCTCCCCCGAAGTGAAGATCTTTGAAGAGAAAATGGGATAGTCTATGTCCTCGTGATTTGGACTGCCTTTTGTGTGATCCTTACAACTGTTTTGGGGACTGTTTGTTTCCCGTCTTCAGGACCTATCCCTCTTAGATACTTTTGACTGAAGAAAGATATGTAATAAAATGTGAGAGCCAAGTAAGGAACTCAGAAGGAGAAGGTGTATCTGCGAATTCAACAAGTATGCCAACCCCTGTCTTAAGCCCTGCTCTTAAGAGTCAGACAAAAATCTGCTTCTCTGGGACCTCATAATCACATCGGGGAGACAGCAAGAGAGTCCAGTCACTTGGGCATATGAAAAACTAAAAAGGCAAAGCAATAAGGTGGGGTTTTTTTTCAAGCAAAGATATGTACATAGAAAAAAATCAAATAGTTTGGGAAGTTTAGGCAACTGCTCCCTTCCCAATCTGGTGACTGTGCTTCCCAGCCTGCCCTGTTGAGTCCGGGTTTATGCCTCTCTTCCTAACACAATTCTTAATAGCATCCTTCTAGTGTCAGAAGTGTCTTGGTTTGGATAATGCATCTTTTGATCAACCTAACTTTAACCATGTCTTTCTCCTTTTGTGTTATTGCCAGCAATCTAAATAATATGATCATATCTCTATTTTCTTCCATTTATCTTTGTGAGACACAGACTGCTTACTCCCTATTTTTCTAGAGACTGGCACAGCTCATACCTCCCCTTCCTTTCCCAATACAGTTAGTAAGAATTCCAAGTTTCTTCTTTTGTCTCATCTGTAACTTCCAACATCATCCTCAAGCCTTCATACCATACGTGTATGGACAATTCTGACTCCCCATTTTTATGATGTTTACTCTCCCCCATTCCCTCCATTTCTACACCCTCTCCTACCTCTTAACTGGTGTCTGGTATACCTATAATTTCATATCATCAAGGTTGATGTTTCAGCCTGATATTTAACTTTTTCTTACCTGTGCATTTGCTGCTATTTGTCCTTGATTGCTTTTCCCCAACATGTCTGTCCAGGGAATCTCCTCATTCTTCCAGATGCGGCTAAAATTCCTGTCCCTTTGTGATGTTTTCCCACAAAGCCCACTGTTTCAGCTTTGCATGTCCACAGATTGCAATAGAAAATTCCACTCCACTGCAACCACTGCTTTATCCAGCATCAGTGTTCCACAAGCCAGGCAGAGTTCTTGGAAGACAGTTACCATTAAAAAATATTTTGGGTTTGGTTTGGTTTTGCTTGTATTTGTCTGCATAAGTAAGTATCGGTTCTGATTCAAAGTGGCATTTGGCTTAAGGCTATGTGTAGAGACTTTTCCTAAAATACTCCTCACTAAAATATTGATTAAAGTATAGAACAATATTTTTTAGAAACTCATACCATCACCAACATTTGATAGTGCCAGATAACCGATAGCAATTACTCAGTATATACAGGGCTGCTAATGAACAGACGCGTCAGAAATCCAAACTTGAGGCTGGGGAAGGAAGTAGCTGAGGGAAAGAGGATGTGAGATGGATAGAAGGAAAAGGAGTTAATAAACACTAGCAATGATGACATAACACCAGTTACATAAAAGAGAATCATTCTTTCCTTACTTCCCTATTGGGGTCATTTTATATGTGTATAGTAAGCACACACACACAGAGACACACACAGAGAGACACACACACACATCACCCTAAAATGGATAGAATGACACGGTGTCCTCTTCGGGAAGACTGCATGAGAGAGATCATTTCATCATAGGAGGTGAAGCATGATTTTCCTATTTTCTTTATTTAGAAGTGTCATTGAAAGATTTGTATACAGACACTACATCAGTGAGGGTTGCACTGCACTAGATTGTTTTCTTAGTGACTTGGTTGAGATTTCCTAGAATTTCCCTCCCATTTAGACATGGCTAGAGGAGGTCCTTGCACAGGATTTGGGAGGTGGAGGGCCATGGTGGTTTAGTTGTGGTGACAGACTCAGAGGGACTAAGAGTTCGAGCTCTTCATGGGATCCTTCAACTACCTGTGAAGCTTTTCTTTTCAACTGTCACTTCCACGCCAACTTCTTTCACCCTGGTCCATAAGCAGACACTGGACTGTGACCTATAGATTCCCTCCCCACATTTCTCCCCTCCACAGCCCCACTCTAACAGCTGGGTGTACGAAGCCTCTCAAAATAGCTTATTATTGACTTCCCTGATCCTCCAAATCCTTTTTCAGACATGCACCCCCCAGCTCCTCCTATAATTGTGCAATGTCTAATTGCTGTAATAAACCTGTTATCCTATAACTCACAGGTTTTCTGCTTATCTGACTGAAAGCTGATTGACACGAATACCGTTAAGATAAACAAAGAGAAGAGTTTTATAAAGTAAGGGAGAAATTAACAGAAATGCAATGGCAATAGAAGACTGTAGCGCCTATCTTGACATCTTTTATATTTGAAATAGAAAAAAATCGAAGTTATGTAAGTCCTGAATAATATCATTAATAAAGCTATATGTGTAAATGTGTATATATTGATTTTCGTATCCTGCAGAGAATATCCTTTATTTTCATCATCAATAAAACATTTATGAAATATTGATCTACATTATGTCTCAAAGAAAAACTTAAAAAATAATTATAAAAAGCAGGAACTTGGATCAATGGATAAGCCTTGAGTATTTGTAACAGATGTCACAGGTGATGGTATCTTGTGGTACTAGAAAAAAATTAAAAGATAGAAATCAGTATGATTCAATAAGGTTTTGTTTAACATGGTGACCCAGGTATTATGCTAGATGCTGGGGGTCACATGACCCTTACCCACTTACAGGTACTTACAGTCTCACAGGGGAATGGGAAGGGCATTGTAAGCTGGCTACCAAGCATGGGCAGCAGCTTGGAATTGAAACTGAGCATCGCGTGTCCCAGATATGCCGGGAGGTGGAAATGATTTGTGTCAGGGAGTGACTGAAATCAGATTGTTGATATATACGAAGAAATCAGATAATGAGAAACCTAAAAGTATTTTCATTTCAGCCAATTCAAAGTGGAAACGCTGGTGGTTTGAGATGTTTTCAGAGAATTACCTTAGGGGCATGTGGGATAGATTGAGCTGGGGGAGCAGGACTGGGGGTAAATTGGACAATGAAGTTCCGTGAGAGCAAAGGACTTGGGTGAGATTAGTCACAGTGGAACTAGAAAGGAAAGTTTGAACTGCAAGCAGGATTTCAAACACGTGAAGTCTGCTTCAAGATGGGGAGGAAAAGGAAGGAGTCGAAATCACTACACTGATTTCAACTCTGCATGGCTGTTTGAATGGCATCAGTGCTGGCAGAAATAGAGTATCAGTGTTTTCTAATTTCTGAAATGCATTTCCAAACTTTCAAAGAAGATGAAAATTGGAACACATGTATCTAACCTCTTGCCTCCAGAGCCCTCAGAAATGACCTCTAGATAATAATGAGGTTATTCTGCATTGGAAGCTGGGGAAGGAGGCAAGACAAGCTGCAGAAACTTGGAGGACATATGTTTTTTTTAAGATTTTATTTATTTATTTGACACACAGAGAAAGATCACAAGTAGGGAGAGAGAGGGGGAAGCAGGCTCCCTGCTGAGCAGAAAGCCCGATGCGGGGCTCCATCCCAGGACCTTGAGATCATGACCTGAGCCAAAGACAGAGGCTTAACTCACTGAGCCACCCAGGTGCCCCACTTGGAGGACATTTTACTGGATAAACTGAAGGTAGAAATATACCAACTCTGTCCAACAAGATCTGCACTTTCCTGCATAGAAAACAACAGAAAAGGACAGTTTTGGGGAACAGACTGAAGAGATCCAACCCAATCCCTCCAACTCTCCCTACCCTAACCCCCAAAGTTCTGAGCAGAGGAGATTTGAGAATGGACGTGCTGTGGGGGTGGCCAAGGAGGACATCTGCATCCCGTCACTTTGTTCTTGGCACTTGTAGGGCTCCAGAGGCTGCACCAACCAGGTGGCTGGTGGCAGTTGTTCATCCTGGCATAAACAATAGAGAATGGACAACGGCGTCCAACAATTTCTGACGGTCTCATTGTATCTAAGACAAATGCATCCGCAGGAAGGCTAGGTCATGGCGAAGTTACCTTCAGCCCCTCATTCTTCTCTGATGTTGGCAAACCTCTGCACTGGTCAAGTCAAATGAATGTAAATCTGTATCTATCTCTTTTCTTTTTGAGACCTACATGTTTCGTTTGTTTGTTTCTTCATCCAGGAACCAGAAACCCTATGATGGAAAACACGTCATGCCTTAACGCCTTAGTAGCTTCCACTTTTCACAGGCGCGTACACACCCTTTGAACATGTCCAAGTGGAGAAAAACCACGAGCACAAAAATATTCTGAAGTTTAAAAAGAAACCATCCTGTGGAATCAGAGAAAGATTCTTTCTATAAAACGGAAACTGCTGCAATAGACAGAGAAGTTGTTGGACGTTTCCAGTGTTTGCTCTCGACGATACTCAAGTAGATGTTACACTTCTGAAATTTGAAAAATATCCTAGAGAAGTAACACTATGAAATCATGAACGACCAAATGAAAATTTTAAAATGCAAGTCCAGAATTTAAAATCTCAGTGTAGCAAGGAAGAGCTGAATGGATAGTGCCAACAAACTGAATCTCTAAAAATGAAGGCATGTCTTAGAAACTGTCCCAGAACTCAGGTCAAAAATAAGAATTGAAAGCAGGGAGAGAAGTGTGTAGAGATTTGATCTGGGAAACTCAACATAGTCATAGCAGGGAGTACAAAAGATAGAATAACTACCGAAGAAGTCTCTTGAGAGAGTTCACAGAGTACTAAAAACAATGAACAAAAATACAGCCTAACCTTTATTTATAGGATCTAGTGTCTAAGAATAGTTCCCCCTCTATAGATCTGGCTCCATCATCCTATCAGGATCTGGACACCCCATGTTTCTATTTAAAAATGTCAGCATTTAAAATGTGCAAGTGGAACTCAGTTGCTTGGGTTTGAAATCAGTTGATCAGTTTAATATAATTGCAGTCCAAATTCTAAAAAGATTTTTTTTTTCTTACCTTGACAAAGTAATCAGAAAGTTCATCGGGAAGGGTTTGAAATGTTTGAAGAAAGATAATGCACATGGAGACGTGCCTTTCTAGATTTTAGAAGATTTTATGTAGCTCCTGAAATGAAGCAGAGGTGATAACAGAACAGAATGAAAGACACTGGAGCAGACCACCATGTATAGTGAATCAAATGATAAAGTTAGCACTTTAAATCAGCAAATAGAGATAATATTGAATAAATGGTGCCGGAACAATTGGCTAACTATGGGAGAAAAGAGTTATATATCTGCCTCACACCATTTGTCAGAGAAAGTTTTAGAGGAGCTAAAAAGCTAAACATAAAAGATGCAATCATCAATGACCCGAAGGAAAATGTTGATAGGCATCTATCTGATATCACACAATAGCAAAATAAGAAATTATAGAGAAATAGATTGATAGTTTTAAAAACATCAAGTAATTAAAACCCATATTTACTGAAAAAAAAAACTAAAAATGAAGTTAAAAGGTTTATGATAAATTGGGGAACTATTTGCACCACATATACAGACAAAGGTATAGATGTAGAAATATAAACATACAAATTCAGAGTTATGAATATATTTTAAAAATCCAACAGGAAAAATTAAATTCCATAGTAGAAAAGTGGCAAGAGTCAACAAACAGGAATTTTCAACAAAAGAAGAAATAGAGCAGTCAATAAACACAAGAAGAAAGGTCAAACTTAGTGCATTCGTTTGCTGTGGGTGTTGTAATGAATCACCACAAGCGTGGGTGCTTAAGACAACTACAAAATTATTCTCTCATAGTTTCATTGTCCAGAAACTTGAAATCATCTTCACTGGGTCAACATCATGGCGGCAGTAGAGCTACACTCCTTCTGGAGGCTCTAGGGGAGAACTATCCCCTGCTTCTTCCAGCTTCCACACTGCCAGCAGTCCTCAGTGTCTGGCTTTGTGGTCACGTTGCCCCTCTTTTGCATGTCTAAGCTTTCTCTGCTTCTCCTTTCTAGCAATGCTTGTGATGGCATCTGAGACCCCCTCAATACTCCGGGATCATAACTGTCCATCTCCAGATCCTCTACATAGTCACATCATCAACTGAAGATCCAGTTTCCCAATAAGGTACATTTACAAGCTCCAGGGACTAGAAGCTGATATATTTGGGGGTCATTACACAACCTACTGCACTTAACTAGTCATCAAATAAATTTCAAACTATTGTGCATTATTTTCACTTATTTAGAGGGAAAAGGGAATAAAACCAGTGTGTGTATGGGGCTGCATGCTAGAGTATTGGTAAACTGTTTCAGAGGCCAACTTTGGCAGTAGATGTCAAGCTCCTTAAAAGTGTCTGCATTTTTAAACTTTTTGTTATTTTTCAAACAGAGAAAATGAAAGATGTGCACAAGAATGATTATCTAGTACCGTTTATGACCGTGAAAAAGTGTCAGCAACTGGAAAGTTTGGAATTTTTTTTTATAAAGGTACAGTATGCAGAGCATACATTAAATGTCATTTATTGAAGAATAGGCAATATACAATGACAAAATACTAGCGTGTAAAACAAGGAGCCAAGCTGTATGATTCCAATCCCAATAAATGTATTTGGAAACAAATAAATACATATATTTCCACATGAAATTAGAAGAATCCATAATATTAGGTAGGAGTGGATATCCCTGGATTGTAAGGTGGAGTGTATTTTATTTTCCTTTTCATATTTAAATTTTTTTCTTTTCTTATATTTTATTTTTTTATTTGACAGAGAGAGAGAGAGAGAGCAAGAGCGAGCACAAGCAGGGAGAGGGGCAGAGGGAGAGGAAGAAGCAGGCTCCCCGCTGAGCAAGGAGCCCGATGTGGGGCTCAATCCCAGGACCCCAGGATGGTAACTGGAGCTGAAGGCAGAGGCTTAACCAAGTGAGCCACCCAGGCACCCCCATATTTAAAAAACTATTCCATAAGTTTTTTGCAATGAACATGTTTTGCTTTCTTTTAATGCTACGATCCCTGTTATTCTGAGGTCCTAATTACTTAATTGCTTAATACTTGTGCAAAGAGGAATGAACTGAGTTGGGTGGTCTTCACAGAGGAGAGAACATGCATGGACTCTGGGGTCTTGGTGTGAGGTAAGGGGAGAAGTGTGAACACTACCGCTCTGGAGCCATGCTTAGTGAAGCCATGAAGGAGCCGTGCTAGCTTTCTGGTGCTGTGGAATATGGTACTAGTATTTGCCCTAATGCAACAATAGATTCTGAACTCAGATATTTTCTCTTTGTATATGTATGTGTACCGGCTACCTAAGCTGTAGTAACTAATTTCTCCAATAAAATATTAATAAATTAAGATCTATACTTCATAGCAAATTAAGTAAAATCATCATCATAGCTATATTTCCATTTATGTCTTTTTCTTATATTATGGCATGTCCAATGAGTGTAACTTTTCAAATCTCCCTGTCCCTAAACAATGGAAACTAACAATGGAAAACCCTACACTAGGAGCATTAGGCAGATCTCAGGTCTTGCTGCAAAGATATAGAACACAGAATCAGTTTCAGACCCTGTGTTGCAAAAGAGAGCATGCTGTGAGATATGACGCTTCCTGGGGTTAGTGTGTTAGAGAACCATAGACTACCCGCTCTCAGAGGCATCTGCGTGTGGCCTCCAGAGTGTAATTTTTCCTTCTCTCTTGAGCGAAACTCATACTGCATGATAGAGCAACATTTCGCAATAACGGCTGAACTGAAGGCTGGGCTCTAAGGGGAAGGAATGAGAGTCTGGAAGCTAGCAGGGTCAGAGAGTGTCCGAACCCAGCTTCCTGGGCAGAGGTATGAAGAGGCAGCACAGGTCTATAAAGGTAATTTTTACAGAAAATCTGAGACTCCAGCAGAGCTTGGTAATAGCAGAAGAAATCACAAATACCATAGCAGAACTGAAGCTAAGAGAAGGGGTCTGAAGCAGCAGGGGCCCTTTGAATATGGAGATGTCTTAGCATCACCTCGAGTAGACCAATGGCCAGGGACTGGGAGGGGAGATGTGGCCTTCTGTGGGTGCTCCTCTAAGTGGAGGACAACAAGGTCCACATGTCTGCCCTGGCTGCACTGAAATTGCTTAACAGCCTCTGACTTGGATGCAACCCCAGGGAGGTGGGAGACGGGAGGGCTGGAATGACTCCGTTGAATTTCTGTAGCTGAACTGGAGCTCAAATTGTTATGACACTGATTCCATGGACTGGATTCATGTGTGTTAAACCAGTCTGCCCATCAGCCTGGCCTCTTTCCCATTCAAATGAGGGCAAGCCCCAGAGGTGAGAAGGCAGTGGGGATAGGCCTGCGAAGCACAGAATCACAGCCTTTTCATTACGCTTTTTGTTCTGCCTACTCTCTGCTCACAGTCAGGGAGGAGCACAGGCTTGGCCCTTTTATACTCTTGAGCAGAACCTGAGCGTTCGCTCTGGAATGGAGGCTGTGTCTGGATATCTCAAGGGGTTTGGTAGCCCAAAGCGCCTTTATTTATAGGCATGTCAGAAAGTTAGAGGTGAGGGGTGAGGCCTTGTTTTTCAGAAAGGAGGAAATCCAGGGGCCCAAACATGGAGCTGGCCCTGTTTTCATTCACTGGTTTCATTTACCAGCCTCTCCCAACATACGCAGTTTACATTATGGTATCCGGCACATGTAGACTTTGGCTGGGGCTATCCTCCTGAGCTCAGAATTTATGATCGTGCAAATAGACATCCAAGCAAAGAGTAGGCGAGCCAGTATCACGAGAGGGGAAAGCCTTTATGCTGTTTGTTCAGGGGCCATGTTAACTCTGTCCTGACCAGCAGGAGAACAAAGGAATCTCCATTTCCCCGAAAGGGGACTGGGTAGGAAACAAACACTCTGAGACTCTGTTCTGGAGTTGGGCAAGTGTAGCCTTCTGTTCTTTTGTTTTCAGTTCCCTGGAGCAGGATACTGAAGAAGGGAAGGGAGGCCACTGAGCCCTTGCCTGGCTGTACGAAAATGAGGTCATTTGAGCCAGAGAAATAGCGGATCGGTCATTTAATAGCAGGACCCAGAAACCTTATAAATACTTCCTCATTAGGGCAACACAGCAGTTTACGGCCAAACTCATAACAGGGTCTTTTGAAGTCAACAGGAGTTAAGTTGGAGTAACGACTATGAGCATGCTCTGTTGAGTGGTACAGAGTGGTGCTATCTGGTTCCTGTGGAAATACGGAATTACGTGTAGTCAGTGTCAGAGTATTTGTTGGGTGAGGAAACCTGATCTAAGGAAAGAGAAAAATAAAACATTGACAGGATATGAAGAGTTATGTAATTACCTAGATATCACTTGCAAATTAAATTAAGTTACTTCATATCCCCTTTGAGTGCATCTACTTTCTACACTGTCAGAGCTTCTTTGCGCTGAAGCATGTGAGGCAGTAGCAAACATGATGTCTGGGTCCTTTGTGCATTGGCACTGTCAGGGAAAAGAGAAGAGACAATGGAGAAAAAGGGGACATGTAGTTACTCACCCATCATTGGCCAGAGTGTCATACACACTTGATCGTCATTACTTCCACTTTATTGGTGAGGGCATGAGGCACAGAGAGGTTGAGTAATTTCTCCAAGGTGACATAGCTAGAGGTGGTTGAACCTGATTTAAAACCAGGTCTGTTTTTATTGTCTTAACTTCCTTTCTCCTCATGCTACTCAACAACCGCTGGGTTTTACGTGCCCTCCTCATTCTGTACTTGTTTGATGGCATCACCAAAAATTTATGTGGCCAAAACTGACCAGTATTTTTGAATCTTTTGCTTGTCTTATGAGCAACATTGGCCACTCGCTCCTTTCCTACAACATTTCTTCCTGAAGTTTGGTGACTATGTTTTTCCTATTAAGTGTTAATCTCTTTGGCCACATTTTATCTGATATAATTATAACAAATAATAATATTTGTAACTATATTAATTAAATGTTCCCTATTTTCTAGATATGGTACTTTGTCTCCCAATGAACTGTCACAGCTACTCTGTGAGGTAGGTGTTATTATTGTTAGTGCTGTTGAGCACAGCAGAAAGCTGAGCTCTGAAGGCTTTTGTAAATTGAATAAAGTGGCACAGCTACGGAATTGAAGAGCCAGGTTAAAAACTGAGGTCTGTCAGGCTCTGGTCCCGTGCTGGCTGGGATTCCATGTCATCCACTCATGTCCTTTTTTCTCTCTTCTACACTATCCTTGAGCAATTCCACTCAAGGTCATGCTTTCATCTACATCCTAAATGTGGATGACTTCTATATTTCTCTTGAGCACTAGATTCTCTCTCCAACTGTCTTGATGGTCATTGTCCCCTGGAGGTCCCCTGGGTCCTTCACCTTGAACTTGCTCCAGGCTATCCCTATCTACCCCCCATATGCCTTTGAAGCTGTCACTTTTAATATGACTGTTGGAGTAGAAATTGGGAGGTGTTCCTAGAATCCTCCCTCCACCTGCTCACATCTAAGCCCCAGGGTCCTTCCTCCTGAATCTCTCCCTATCTCCTCCTTTTCCTCCCTCTCACAGCTTCTCTTAGCTCCTCCTGTCTCTGAGCCAGAGGACCTCCATGTAATCTGCACATTGTGATCTTCTCAACATCCAGTCTGATCATACCACACTGAATTTTTCAGGGCTGTCATGGTGGTTCCCTTAAAGAAATGTTTTAAACAGAGGAATTCTCTCTGCATTTAAAGCTAGTGATGAACCCTGATAATTATGACAGGCCAAAATAAGAGAAAGCACTAATGTCTATCTATTTGACCTCCTCCTCCTTCCCTTAATGGGCTTCATTCAGTCGTTTGTCTGTGCCTATTTCCTGAGTGCCAACTATGTGCCAGCTCTCTGATAGGTACAGGGCATAAGCCATCGAGCCAAAGGGAACCTAAATTCTTGCCCTCATAGGGCTCACATGCTAGTCATGGCAGCCAGATATGGAGATAGGTAAGAAAGAAATTTAAAGTGTATGTGATATGTCAGAGGGTGAGAGGAAACATTACACATGGTAGAGATCAGGAAAAGCTCAAGTGGGTATGGGTTCATCTCATAAAATAGGGTAGCCAAGGATGGCTTCTCTAATAGCGTAATATTTGGTCAGAGATCTGAAGGAGGTGACACAGAAGGCCCTAGATTTGTTGATGAAAAGCCCTCCAAACCTAGTAAATGGGATACCAAAGCCCTAAGGTCTCTGAGCCTTATGACCAGTGTGGCTGCACGTGGGTGGGTGAGGGGATGGACATGAGATAAGAGAGGTGTGGGGGGTAGCAGATTAGGTCATATCACATGTGGTAGGCCACTGTGGAGATTTGGATCAACCTTTCCTCTGAGTGAAGCAGGGAGCCCCCCTGCCCAGGAAATTTTGAGCAGAAGGTCCACACATGTAATTTAGGTTTTGAAAGTCAAACAGGTGTATTGGTGGTAGGCTCTGGGGAGGCCAAGGTAGGAGCAGAGAGACCACACAGAAAGATATTCCCAAACATCAGGTGAGAGATGGTGGTGGCCTGACCAAGAGAGGAAAGGAGAGAGGTAGTTAGATGTAAGACTGGTTCTCAAGGTAATGGAGTTGCAGTGAAGATCCAGAGCACGGTGTGAAAACTGAGGGTCTGGGAAATAAACTCACACATGCCTTGAAAAGCCTAGAGAGTTCCTCCTGACCAAGTCCTGACCCATTGTTCAGCCTTGTTGCAAAATATCCCATGCTGCCTGGGCTGTGGTGATGCTGGTCACATCCAGAGCCCACCAACTTCTCTCTGGCCTGGGACTTTTGCATGGGCAGTTTCCTCTCACTAGATCTTTCTTTCTTTTTTCTAGACTTTTGCAAAGTCAACCTTTAGATCTAAGATCAAATGTCCCTCCTGTTTTGAAACCTTCCCTTGGTCCCCCAGTCTGTTTGGATGCTTCTTCTTCTATGCTTAAATTTAGTTTGTTCATAACCCCATCAAAGCTACCACTTGGTGTATTGTAATCAATTGTTGTTTTCTCTCCTAAGTTGTTAAGCTCCTTGAATGTCTAGACTGAATCATTTTATCTGGTCTCCTCCTTGCTGGTGGCATGTAATGAATGTTTATAAACACTTTCCCGAATAATAAATAAGTGAGTTTTAACTTCAAAACTCATTTCAGAATGTGAGTAGTGTTCCAAATGTGAGCCCAACTTGAGCAACAAGACTCTTGGGGCCAAATTTCCCCCTAAATGTTCCATGGTGTGAGTGGAAGTTTGAAATGTGACTCCCACGGATCCGTTGCAGGTTTGCTTTTATGAGCATTTTGCACATCAAGTATCCATCAGCAAGTTCCTGGAGTTGGGGAAATGCGAGCTGGAGGAAGCCCTGTGTGGACATGGAAGACAGGCCATCCTCTGTGTGGGATTCCTTGGCCATTTGCAGAGCTATTTTGAAGTTAAGTGAACTCATACAAATTGATGTTTTGCTATAAAACCTTACTTTCTGCAACATATAAAATATGTATGTGGGATACTATCCAGATCCAGGATGCCAGAAGCTATCTCATGTTAAGAGATGCATCACGAGACTCGTGACTCCTGATTTGCACACTGGACACTTTGCCTGAACTGGGAGGTTTCTTTAGGAATGGAAATCTCTCCTTCCAGTCTAACCCTTGGCTTGACACCATGGCTTGGGGTGTTATTTGTAGGATCACATATGTTTTTAAAAGTAAAAGCAAAAACATTTGGATCAAAGATTTCTATTTCACAACAGGACTCACAGAAAAATGTGGATAGCCATGCTGCTATCTGCCAGCTGTCAGTTGTTACAAAAATCTCTGCTGGAAATTAGTTTTCGAGTGCATTTTTAGTAGTTGTTGATTTAAAACCAAGGAATAATGGAATGAAACAGATTTGAAGCAGGATCTGCATGTTCCTAAGGATGAGAAATAAAAATTATTATGTGCTATTTCTATCCAGACACTTCACGTTTTTTATCTCGTTTAATTCTGACAACAGCTTTTCAAGGTATTTTATTCCCACTTTCCAAATGAGAAATTAGAGGCTTAAGGTCACATAGCTAGTTAGGGGGGAAAAAGCCAGTTTTAAAGTGCTGTCAAATTACAAAGTTCTTTCTACTATACACTGCTGCCATTTTGTCTTGGTTATTTCTTATAATGAACACTTTAATTCCGCAGATACATGCGTTGTTTAAATAAGCTTTTTGGAAGGTGTTTATAAATCATCTTTGAGTAAGATGACCTTACGTCTTGGTTTGCCCTGGACACTCCTGCTTTATGGCTATTGCCTTGGTAAAATTATTAATAACACTGCCTCTCACTCTCAGGATTGTTTCAGTCTGGAAAGTAAATTATATGGTCACCCTCTCTTTGAACCGGTAGATCACACTGCTTATCCAGTTGCTTCCTGGTGAATCCTTTCCCCAAGCTGTAAAGCTAGTGTTTTTGTTGTTCTTTGTTTTTGTTTTCAGATTAACTGCTTAGCTTCTAGGACCATCTAGATCATCAGAAATGCAAGAGAAAAATCCAAACAGAATCATTATCCCACAAAACCAACAAGGCAATGCAAGCTGATTTTAGTTCACTGAACAGATTGACTGAGAATTTTTCCAGTTGTTCATCTGGAGAACCAGATTTAAATTGTGTTGTGTTAGAAACACTGATATGTTAAAAAAAGGTATATATAGATATAGATATATATACATACATCTATATAAATTGTGTGTATACACACACACACACACACACACACGATGGTGGAGAGCAGTTCTCTGTAGGGTTGGCAGTTGGCAGGCAGAGAACCTGTGAATTTCAAATAAGAAAGAAGTTGATCCTGTAAGTCCCATACAAAAATAACTTATTCTATATTTCTTAAGATCTGGAATCTTCCCTCTGATGGTAAAGCCTGTCCCTTACACCCTCTCTGGGTTATTCAGGTGTGAATCTGGAGGAGAGAACCTTCCTTTTGTCTTAGTAAGCCTGGTCATGAAGATAAAGATCCAGAGATAAACCTTTAAAATGTGAGCTAAGAAATGCCCCAAAGCCATCACACTCTTCCCAGCCACTGGCTTGCCTTTTAGGGTAGCCCATTCCTCATCTGTGCTAGTTATTCTTGTGGGACTCCACTTCCTGTACTGCTCTAGCTAATTGAATTCCCTAGTGGGTTGAAAGCATTTTTGTGCTGGCTTGAGAAAAGAAGAGTCCAAATGCATAAACTGTAAATACTGATGACAACAGAATCTCATCCCTCCTGTTGTTATTTATTTTGAGATTTTTGCTGGGGCAATAGTTTTATGTTTGACATTTATATAGGTCACAGTGAGCTAATAGCCATCTGCCATCTGGGGACTCTTTTGTAATGAACATTATAGAAGACTATGGAAAAATTCTCTGGCATTTCTGATTTGCACACAAGCAGAGACGGGGCTGCTCTTTACAATATGCTGTTCCTGCTTGCATTAGTCACGTGCTCCACGTAGATGCTCACTCACACTCAGGCATGCAGGCATGGTGCCCTGGGAGCCTGAGGTGGACTCAGTCAAAGCTAATTTCTCCATCGTTCTCAGATATATCTTTTGGTAGTGAAGATGAGTTCTGGTTTTCAAGCTAAAGGCTTTAGCAGACTTCACTTAGATCTAATGGTACCTGAGCTAGACAATGAGTTTTCAATGAGACCTGCTTGTTTGAGTCAGATTTTCAAAAGAATTGTGACTATAGGAAACAACCCTGAGAATGTTGCCTACAGACAACCTGGTGCCATTAAAATGGTGCATCCTGCCTAATTAGAAGACTCGCACTCATTCAAATCAGACCCTCACTTGAACTCTTTAAGCCTCCATACCTTCGCCTATAAAATAGAAATAAAATGTTGACCTTATTTATTTTGAAAGTCACATGAAATTACACATATAAAACATCTAACGCACCACTTGGTAAATAGAATTTCCCCTTTCAGTTGTTAACGTCACTTCTTTATCCTTCTTTAACTACCCTATCTTCCTAGTACAGATAGGGAGCCCAGGGGTGGTAGATGTAGGTAGGGAAGCATGAAGGGAGAAAAACTTCCTTTTAATTCAGTGTGCTTCCTCAGTTATACCACTAATACCCTGGTCAGTGAGTCTCATCACTCAGAGGGCCCAAGAGACTCTGGTTGATGTTGCCATGGCTGGTTTGTGGGTGTTGGCAAGCTCAGTTTAATCCTTCCCGTAGGTGTTGGTTCAGCAACCCATGCAGTGGAAGAAAAGAGAGGGCTCATACTCACCAAGACCCATGGGCAGATCTGGTCTACTTGGTGAGGCTCCAGAGAAGAACAGGGAGGGGGTGAAGGGATTTCTGGTAGTGTTTGGAAGATGAATGACTCACATGGCAGATGTGAGCTTGTGGAGGTGGCAACTTTGTTTCTCTCAAGTTACCAGGACCCATTCTTGCTGTTTTTAGGTCACTGTAGTTCTTTTCAATAAGCAGTAGGGTATTTTTTCAATGCTAGTCTAACCCAAAGATGGAGAAGGAAAGGGAGCGTGTAGGCTAGCATAGACTAGATTGTATCCATCCCTGTATGAGGAGTGGCTTGTTGGACCAGAACGTCTGCTTTGCCTGGTCTCTGTTCCACCAGCTTTTACTTGGAGGTTGGTGTAAATGACCCTTCTTGTATCCAACTAAAGTGAAGTAACGTGTAGCACTTGGATCCTCTGTTATCAGTTATGCCGCTAAGATGAGATTTCTGATTGGACCATTTGTTGTTCCTACAGATTAATGGCTTTTTGTTTTATTAATTTGTTTACCAATGATGCTACTAAAATTGAATTCAAAATATCTCCTTGCCCCCACAAGACTAATCTGGAATCCTGAAGCTGGTCATCCCCAACCTCAGCCAGGCTTCAGCCCTTTTCCTCTGTTTTGCATTTACTCTTTTTTGTTAAGTTCTCTATTTAAGTTTTTCCTCTACCAGTCCACAGGTTTTATTAGAACAAGGACCATACCATTTCAAGTTGGTATATCCTTAGCACCTAGCACAATGATTTGTGCATAAGAACATATTTAATACAAGTTCATTAAAGAAATCAAGGAATGACAGTAAGGTAGGTGATGTTGCCTACTGCTGCCCATGAATCACTGCATCTTCCATAAAAAGTATAAATGACCAACCCTTCAGAGAGACCTATCTCATTGTCCATTCTAAAGAAGTTCCCTCCTTTATTATTATTTTTTACAGCACTCTTTTATTTTTCTGCATGGCATTTAGTACGATCTGTAATTATGTTTATTTATTCACCACTTACTTATTACTCATCTCCCTCAGTGGATTATAAGAAACCCCATGAAGGCAGGACTATGTCTGTTCATTACTGTGTAGCCATAGCTAGGCAAGGTGCCTGGTACATAGTGGATGCCTAATTAAAAAAAAAATTAATGAGTAATGAAAGCTCCTTTGAAAAGCTTCCCTGAGAATACTTCTTGTGGCTATAAGACCTTGTGTAGCCTGGTTCTCTATACTTGGTGAGGAAGGAGGGAAGGAAGGAAGATATGTCAACAGAGACGGTGTTCCTACATAGTAGAATGACCTAGGCAAGAGGGGACTGAGTTCTAGTTCTGGTTGTGACCTTAGAGAAATCGCCATTAGATAAGGTTGCTTCTGGGTCATGGAGGTGTTGGTAAGCAGCTGTATCCAAGGAAATTTTCAGCTCTGTATTATGCTTTGGGGCAATACACCTAGTGCTGATTCTCTCCTCAGAGCCAAGCCTTCTTCTGTATTTCAATAAATGTTAATAAATCAAAACAAATAAATAAACCCAAACTACTTACCTACTCCAGGTCCTTAGGCTTCCCTAATATCCAGAACTCATTGAGGATGGCTGATCTCTGGGAGAACTGGCTATAGAACTCTTTCCTCTGCTAACAGGTGTTATAGGCAGTGTGTATTCCCTACCATCAAGTGTGTTGGAATCATTTCCCTGGTGTCACATGTGGATGGTAATAGGGATGAGGGTAACGGTAAAGGGGAAGAAACAGAACTGATTTCTGATTCTTATAAAAGATATAAAACCCACATCTATGTATTCTAAGAATATATTAGAGAAGGGGTTTCACACAATCAAAAGAACTGAAAAGAAAAAAGACTAAAGGCATTGAGCATCACTGGCTGCTAATATCAAAAAAGATGAAATGTTTGACATTCTCTGTTCTCTGATAAAATAATGCAGTACCACCTATAATCTTGCCAAGGGGATCAAAGCTGAATCTAATCCAACCTCTGGTCCCTTGATTTTGCAAGAAATGTAAATTTCCAAGAGGAACATAATAACCCACATCTTGAGTTTGCAACTGGGAACACCCAGACGATGACAACTTTACAGGTCTCATAATCCAGGACCTTCAGCAGACTAACTGCTCAGAAAAGAAAGTTCAAGAGAAGAAATCTGAAGACTAGATGAGATTTAAGACACATAGCAAACATTTTTTCATCAATTAGATTAAGCTAGTTCATCCTAGTGTCTAAGGATGAACACATAGTGTTTAAATATAAAGAAAAGCAGGGACATGATTGCTATACAATTCTCAATGTGGCTACTTTTGGAGACAGGGAGGGAACAGTAACTGAGGGAGCACATTGAGAAGTTTTTGGTATGTCAAATTTCTATTTCTTGACCTGCCTACAAGGCAGTTTGCTCTGTAATTCCCTAAGCTTTACATTTGCCTTGTGTGGTTTTATTTTAGAGTAAACAGTATTAACAAATAGAGGAAAAAATTAGGCAGATACACACAGATTCAGACTTCTAGACTTAAACAAACAGAAAGATCTCCCTTGTTTTTGGATGGAATATCTCCGCATCATCAAGATAATAGTTCTCCCAATAAAAACATCAATACATTTTTTCTGTGGCACTATTAAAGTTGTTACTAACATTTTTACAGAAAATAAGCATGTAAGAATATCTGCAAAACAACAGAAGGAAGATCCATGGGGTGGGCCATCCCTCCGGATATGAAAAGATGCTACAAAGTCTCTGTAGTTCACCTAGTGTGGTACTAGACGTGATGTGAGGCAAAATGGAATGGAATAAAAAGTCAAAAAATAAACTCAAGTATATCTGGAAATTTACCATGAGACCAAGGTGGCATATAAAATCATTGAAGCTAATATGAACTTTTTAATAACTAATTTGGGATAACTAGATAGCCATTTAGACAAAGATAAAATTAGTTCATTTCTCACACCATATATTACAAAAACTCAAATGGATTAAAGATACAAACATAAAAATGAAATTACATAAGAATTTTTAAAATATAGCTTGAAATCAGGCAACATGATGCCCCGACTTTGTTTTTCTTTTTCAACATTTCCCTGGAAATTTGGAGTCTTTTCTGGTTCCATACAAATTTTAGCATTGTTTGTTCTGGCACTTTGGAAAATGCCACTGGTATTTTGATTGGGATGGTGTTAAAAGTATAGATTGCTCTGGGCAGCACAGACATGTTAACAATGTTTATTCTTCCTATCCATGAGCATGGAATGTTTTTCTATCTTTTTGTGTCTTCTTCAATTTCTTTCATGAGTGTTATGTAGTTCCTAGAGTACAGATCCTTTACCTCTTAGGTTTATTCCAAGTTGTTTTATGGTTTTTGGTACTATTGTAAATGGAATGGATTCTTTAATTTCTCTTTCTACATTTACATTGTTAGTGTACAAGGAAGCAACTGATTTCTGTGCATTGATTTTGTATCCTGCCACATTACTGAATTGCTGTATGAGTTCTAGAGATTTGGGGGTAGAGTCTTTTGGGTTTTCCACATAAAGTGTCATGTCATCTGCGAAGGAGAGAGTTTGACTTCTTCTTTGCCAATCTGAATATGTTTTATTTCTTTTTGTTGTCTGATTGTTGCTGTTAGGACTTCTAACACTATGTTGAACAACAGTGGCAAGAGTGGGCATCATTGTCATGTTCCTGATGTCAAGGGGAAAACAGACACATAGACCAATGGAACAAAATAGAGAGCCCAGATATGGACCCTCAATTCTATAGTCAAATAATCTTCAACAAAACAGGAAAAATATCTAATGGAAAAAAGTTTCTTCAATAAATAGTGCTGGGAAAGTTGTATAGCTATACACAGAAGAATGAAACTTGACCATTTGTTTACACCATACACAAAGATAAAATGAATTAAAGACCACAGTGTGAGACAGGAATCCATCAAAATCCTAAAGGAGAACATTAGGCAGTAACCTCTTCGACATTGGCCACAACAACTCCTTTCAGGACAAGTCTCCAAAAGCAAGGGAAACAAAAATGAAAATGAACTTTCAGGACTTCATCAACATAAAAAGCTTCTGTGCAGCAAAGGAAACAGTCAACAAAACAAAGAGGCAACCCACAGAATGGGAGAAGATATTTGCAAATGACACGACAGACAAAGGGCTGATATCCAAGATCTATAAAGAACTTCTCAAACTCAACACCCAAAAAACAATCAAGTCAAAACATGGATAGAAGACATAAACAGGCACTTCTCAAAAGAAGGCATACAAATGGCTAACAGACAAGAAACATCATCATTAGCCATCAGGGAAGTTCAAATCAAAACCACAGTGAGATACAACCTTACACCAGTTAGAATGGCAAAAAATGACAAAGCAAGAAACAACAAATGTTAGAAATGTTAAGGAGAAAGAGGAACACTCTTACACTGTTCGTGGAAGTTAGTACAGCCACTTTGGAAAACAGTGTGGAGGTTCCTCTAAAAGTTAAAAATAGAGCTACTCTATGACCCAGCAATCGCACTACTGGATATTTACCCCAAGGATACAAATGTAGGGAAAAGAAGGGCCATATGCACCACAATGTTCATAGCAGCAATATCCACAATAGCCAAACTGTGGAAAGATCCAATCCATCTGTTCTTCAACAGATGAATGGATAAAGAAGATGTGGTCCATATATACAATGGACTATTACTCAGCCATCAGAAAGAATGAATGCCCAACTTTTGCATCAATATGGATGGGACTGGAGATTATACTAAGTGACATAAGTCAAGCAGAGAAAGTCAATTATCTTATGGTTTCACTTATTTGTGGAACATAAGGAATAGAAGAAGAAGAAGGAAGGGGAAAATGAAGGGGGAGGATATTGGAGTGGGAGATGAACCAGGAGAGACTATGGACTCTGAGAAACAAACTGAGGGTTTTGGGGAGGTGGTGGATGGGTTATCCTGGTGATGGGTATTGAGGAGGGCATGTATTGCATGGAGCACTGGGTGTTACATGCAAACAATGAATCGTGGAACACTACATCAAAAACTAATGATGTATTGTATGGTGACTAACATAACATAATTAAAAAAAAAGAATTTTTAAATGGATGGATTCTACTTTCATTTGGGTGTAGGAAAAAGCTTTGTAACTACAACTCAAGATCAAGATGCACAAAAATTTGATAAATTTGCCTACATTAAAAATATATGACAGAAAACACCATGAACACAGTCAAAAGACATATGACAAACTGGCAGAAAGTACTGGAAATATATAACAAATAATGGGCTAATATACAAACAAGTCTTAAAATTAAGGGGAAAATGACCAAAAATCTTATAAAAAAGATTAAGACTTAAAAAGACAATTCACACTCTCTCTCTCTCTCTCTCTCTCTCTCTCTCTCTCTCACACACACACACACACACACACATCAAACATAGGAAAAGATTTTCAACCTCACTTGTAAGACTATAGTGAAATTCAGACATTTTCTCAACTCCCAGGCACACTTTATTGGTGAGGCTGTGGGAAAAACAATACTCACACACATTGTTGGTGAGCACTGAGATAGTGTAACCTCTTTAAGGTTATCAACAATATTGCATATGTACTTATCCTTTGACCCAACAATTTATTCTGAAGATATATTTCCAATGATACAAAAATTATATGCATGAGGTTAATCATGGCAGTGTTGTTTGCAACTGCAAAATATCAGAAATTAGCTAAAACACCAAATATAGAAAATTGGTTGAACATATTGCAATAGGCACTCATGGGAAGACTAAGGAGCTGTAAAAAGAATTAGGAAGACTTTTGTGATTTAGTATGAAATGAGTTTAAATATATTAAGTGGAAAAAGAAAGTACAAAAGAATGTGTGTATTATATACTTTTTGTGTTAAGGAAGGAGAATTAAGAAAACATATGCATATCTGTTTATTTTTTATTTGAAATTATTTACACTTTTCCAGTTTATTTTGGAAAAAGAATATTCAGAAAGTATAAACCAGAGACTAATGAAGTTGGTTCCCTACATAGGATAGAGGTGGTGGGAAAATAAGGTGGATGGGATAGGGGAGGGGACACTTTTGGGGTATACCTTTTCATATGGTTTTGACTAGGGGGACAATATTAAGTTAAAAAAAATGAAAGTCAGCCAGTGAGGATGGGGAAAAGCCCTAAAACTTTTTAGAAAGAGAAATAGACTACTTTATTTCAGTGAAATAATATAGCCACACCAAAGAGAGGGATAAAAGCTAGTTTAAGTAACTTTTGAACAGAATGCTTTGACTATATCTTCATCTAAAGAAAAACATACAAACATCTCTTGAACTTTTCTCATTTTTTTATGGTAGTGGTATCACATAACTTAGCTCAAAAAACTATTTTGTTTATGTATATTTTAGGACTAAGCAAATGAATATATATATGTATATATATTCATTTATTTATATATAGTTTTGTTTGTGTCTTTGTTTTGTGAGCCAGAATTCTCACTGTGAAACAGAAAGATACAAATAAGAAATAGAAAAAGGCAAGTAATACAGAAATACCCACAAAGAATTGGTTTGGATTAGAGGTACCAGCATAAGCAGATAAATGCAGAAATATATATTATCGGCTCTCTATACTGATAGGGTCTTAAACCAATGGCATTCCAATAGCAATGACTATACCTAACATCTAGGTCTTGATTTTTAAATACCACCCCCAGCGCAAAGGGACCGGGCACCTCCGGATCAAGCCTGATTTCAGGAACAAGGCAGAAAAAACACAAAGGATCCTATAACATTCTGTATTGTCAAAAATTTAAAAGGTGTGCAAGTTAAAAAAAGTGTGGGGGGGGGGTGGCACATGCCAACAGGATAAAGGAGAATCTGAAGGGGTTCTTCTGGCCAAATCTGGGATAACCTGAGCACCAAACCAAATAATGTCAGCAATGGATTCTAACCCAGTGAGTAAAAATCAAACAATTTACTGGCTGCTAAATGCATTGTGGGGTTGATGGAGAACAGAATATTTACATGTTCTGAAAGTGCTCTTTGCAAATTACTTACTAATTATGAAAGGAAAACAGTAACTCTACAGCAGAGAAGTCACTTATCAAAATCAACGTTATCAAGAAGGGACAGACTTAATGTGCCTCCAGAGGTGGCGCTCTGAGAAGAACCCACCCCTTGTCAGGCAGTGCTCCAGCCAAAAGGGCCTGGACTGAATATCATGGGGGAGCATCCGGTAAATCCAAAATGAGGGGTCTTCTAGAAAATGATGGGGCTGCACTCTCCAACCATGTCAGTTTCATGAAGGACAAAGAAAGGCTGAGAATCTTTGCAGAGTAGAGTAGACTAGGGAGGCATGACAAACAGAAGATGTGACCCTGGATGGGGTCTCGTGTGGGAAAAATGATATAAAGGACATTATTAAGACAATGTTGACATTTGAAAATGAACTATGGATTAAAGTGTTGTGTGAATGTGAAATTTCCTGGATTTGATAACCGTTAGAGAATGTCGTTGCTCTCATGAAATACATATTGAAGCAATCAGGGGAAACAGGCCCAAAGAAACCTACTCCAAATGTTTCAGAACAAATAATATGTGTGTGTACCTAGGTAGATAGATAGAGAACACAATGTGGCAAACATTAAAAAAGTTGATGAGCCTGGCTGAGGGGTATATGGAGATCCTTTGTACTATTGTTACAACTTCTGTAAGTTTGGAATAATTTCAAAATAAGGTTAGTGAATCCAGACTCTCATTGTGGGAAGTTACTTGTGGCACAATGTGACTGTTAGGTTATTTTATCCCTTGTGTGAACTATTATTTAATGTTATTCTATCAAGTATTTATTGCCTGCTTTGTGCCGGGAACTTTGCTAAGTTTTTTTTTTTTTTAATAAAGATTTGATTTATTTATTTGACAGGCAGAGATCACAAGTAGGCAGAGAGGCAGGCAGAGAGAGAGGTGGGGGAAGCAGGATCCTCACTGAGCAGAGAGCCTGATGCAAGGCTCAATCCCAGGACCCAGGGACCACGACCTGAGCTGAAGGCAGAGGCTTTAACCCACTGAGACACCCAGGTGCCCTGAAGTTTTAAACGTTGAAATACCCTGGTCCTTTATGCTCTCTTTCATCCAGTATAATGAAAATGGCATGGAACAATTTTTATCTCCTTTTGGGAGTCCAGGTCTCTCAAGGCCTTACTCTTTTTATTTATTTTATTTTTAAATTTAATTTAATCTTTATTTGATTGATTTTAAAATTTTTATTTATTTGCATAATGTAGGCAATGAAATAGATGTTCTCTGGTTCTAACATCAATGATTCTCAGTGTCTCTACCCCGTTCTTTCAATTCTTACAGTTTTTTTCTTCTCTGGACTGTTTTCCCTCTTTTCTGGACTTTTCTCTAGAATGTCCCTGAAGGGCTACATTCCAGGCATTTCCATGGCAGTATCAAGATGCCAACTGTAGTGGCCTCTCATAAATAGGAAAGGCACCTGGAATCCAGTCGAAGAGGTGTAAGTTGGCAGAATCCTCTTCTTTCCTCCTGAACCATTGTTTCTTTGGCTCTGCAAATGCCTTAGTGCTTCTGCAGGCAGGGGTCCACACAAATCTTCCAACCTCAGGCCAGGAACGCTGGTTTTCAGTGTTGGCACTTTACATTTCTATTCATTAAGGTTTGCATGTGGTTTAGAGGAACTATAACTCAAATGTCACACTGGGCAGTACACCTCTCTCCCTCCAGAACAGAACTGGGTGTTGGGCACTGGGGAGTTCCTCTCTAAGCCTAAGGCTTGTAAAGAAAATAATAAAATGAAACCAAAGGCCAAATCAGCAAAAAGCAATTGGGACGTTTAATTTTATTTCCTTTATTTGGAGTTGAACTGTTAGTCACTGTTTCTGATTAAGAAACTTCTGAGCGGGAACAAGGGCCTTTAAAAAGAAACACGTTCTGTTTTGGCAGAAAAACTTAATGACTTAGAACATAAACCTTTGTCACAGGAGCAGAAGGCCCCAATGTTAGAGAGAGGCCAGGCTGAGCGCAGTAACTCATGCTGGGACTCTTCATCTTGTTCTCTCTGCGCAGTCCAGGAGGCAGGGGGCCTGGAGTCGACTTCTCATATAAATTAGCTGGCTCTAGTGTGTCTAAGGGGAGGCCTATTTATTTTCCTAGACTGAAGCCAACCTTGAACTTGATGAGAACCCTGTATGGAGATGCAGGAGAAGAGAAGGTACTGGTGTCTGAGAATCTGGTGAATTTCCCTTATGGGTTGGGAAATGGTGCCAGATGGAGGACATCTGGCTAGTTTGGGGGACCATGGGGGTAAGCCATAGTTCTTGGAGTAGGCCATTCTCATTCACATATCCCTCAGTTTTCCAACATTTATTGAGAAACTTCCACTTTTTATCCATGATGCCAGGCCTTGGGATACCATGGTCAAATAAGGTACTCTTGGAACAGAAGGATTGATGGCGCAAAATGTTCCATAGCCAGATAGCAATAATTTATTGTGGTAGGTGTTATTTTTTTTAAGTTCTATGGGTATACAGGAGAGGGAAAAAATCATTCTGCTACAGTTGGGGTATGGGGCCAGTGAAAGTCTTTATAAATGAGGTCATATCTGTGCTGGATCTAAAAGAATGAGAAGTTCATAAGGTAAAAAAGGAGGAAGGACATTTCCAGCACGTGTCTTCACATAAACTTATGTAAAGGGTTTGGTTCTAGACTTCATGTGACCATATTGGGTCAGAGCATGAACCCAGAGTTCTACCTATATTTGTGGCTCAAATTTCAGCTCCTGGTCTATAATCTAACACTCCGACTTCTGGAGGTTATGTGTCATATGCATCTGTGAGACCAAGAAACTTGGGTATATCAAGGAGAGCCCCAGTGATGCCCCATGCTTGGCAACTACTTCCCATGTCTCTCAGATTATAGGAAGCTATCTACTCCTCTTGCCTCCTTTTTAGGTTTAAAAAGATTCAAGGAAAAGCCATAAACAAAAATAGAGAATATGGGGCTTTTGCTTTTGTAGTAGATGAAATCCAACTTTCACTCTGAATACAAAACCATCCCATGATCTCTACACTATGGTCAGGAAAAGAGTCTGAATTCTTCTTTATAAGCAGCAGTGCTACGAGTTGGGGGTGAATCATTCACTGTTAGTTAATATGAGTTATCATTATAAAACAACTCAGAGCAGGATGGGTTAAATGCCACCTAAGTCATAAAGCCTGAACCAGGATTTTGTGAGAAATGTGATCAAAATTTGGTAAATGTGGAAGGACATATATATTTCTAGAACTAGAAGCAGGTGAGGGGTGCAAGGTGTACAAGACTGACTATTTGGGAAGAATGTTTATGTTCAGATAATTTAGGCAAACACTGACTTCAGCCTGAAGTGGAGGGCTAGAGACTCCTAGACCATCATGGCAGACCACACCCTTCCCCTGAGCCCTGGAGAACCAGAAGATCCTGAGGTCAGAAAACATATTCTGTTCCACGTGACCATCAGAAATCTGGAGAAGAAAACTACTTCTGATGTTCAAAGGTTGGAAAAAGGTTATAAAACTTACAATTCATTATGAATTGGCCAAATTGACTTGAACTACTTCATCCAACAAAATGTATCAAACACCTCCTGTGCGACAGGTACTGTCCTAGGCACAGTGCATTCTCCTGTCAACGAGACAGAAGAACTACTGTGGATGGACAGATTTTGCTTTACACAACAGGGCTTGACTGAAGGCCAGTGTGGACAGTTTGATTTCAGGCAAGCTCCTCTTGCTGATTTTTAAGCCTGAGAAGCTGTAACCACCTGTGTGGGGATGGGGCAGTGCCAGTTTCCAATTCTCATAAAGCTTTGTTATGGGCACTTGGAGGTCGTTGCTCTTATGGAGGGGTCTCTGTTCACCAGTGGGTTGAGGGAGACTTTGAATGGGTGAATATCCTAGAAGTAAGAGAATTTCAGAGAAAGTGCTGTAGGAGATACTCCACTGTCCAAGCCCTCTCCCCTTGGCCTACCTCTGATTGCATCCTATACTCTTGGTAGACAATTCCATGTAAGCTCAGACTTTCCTGGAGATGTCAGTATCCTAGTTCTATCCTGCCTCCAGTGTCCCCTGCATTCTGCCTCCAGGTTTTCTCAGATGCCTCTCAGGAGACCCTTGGCTAGCATCAGGCAGCAGTGAGAGACAATTCATGCTTCTAGAGGCAGCCCTGAACTAACAGGGCGGTCATGTTGGGCTGTGTTTTGAAGTCTTATCTTGGGATTCTGACTGGAATCAGGCATGGTAATACATGTTCATATTGGCTTTCCTCTATGTTCTCTTCCTTACTCCTGCTTCCTGGGATCGACTCTCAAATAAATGACCCACAAACCCAAGTCCTTGCCTCAGGTTCTGCTTTTGAGGAAACTCAGACTTTACGATGCACTTGATGAAGGAAATTAAAAATAGATAGTAACTGGGAGTTAGGAGGGAACTTCTCTAACTAGAGAGACTACCCTGAAGAGACAATAAGTGAATTGGGTTAATTACTAACCTCTTCAATGAAGAAGACCTGCTTAAACTGTCATCAGGGTCCCATGTGTTTTGGACAGGGTAGATCATGGTGATAATAACGCGCAGGTTTGGGTTAATTACTACCCCCCTACCCCCACCACCAAATACCAGTGTCATCCAGTGGACAGCAGCACCACTGGGAACTGTCACACGTGCCAAAGATGACAGTACTTTCCTGATTGGAGAGAGATCAAGATTCTCCCCTTCCACTGCCCCCTCCATGGAATGTCACCAGAAAGCATATCTCCAGGGACAACAAAGGAAGGCTCCTGATGTGGCTTTATATTTCACACCGAGTATGCTTCCAAATAAAGGGTTTGGGGCCTCTTACCATAAGAAAGGCAGAGAAGGTTCAATCTGAGATATCCTAGAAGGCAGCCTAGGTGATTTACTAAAATGGAAGGGAGAACCGAGAGCCTCAGGTAGGTGGGAATGCTCCCCGAGGTGGGACATACCATGTATATGGGGCAGAGATGTGGGACATACCATGTATATGGGGCAGAGAAGAACCAGCTATCAACTCCAGCTCTTCCCCCTCATTAGGGCTATGTAGGGACATTTGAGGGAATGCCCGCTGCCAAATGACTTAATAGCAGAAATGTCCTTCTCTGCCAATCCTGACCCTTTGTAGCCAATGATGTCACTGTTTCCAATGCTCATTTGACTGCTGACTGTAGGGTTGGCCCTCTGGTTCCAGCTCATGTTAGCAAGACCCTAGACAGGGGCATATGGTCAGCCAGGACCAGGTTCCATACCACATTTTCCTGCACCCTGGAACAGACAGGCTTTTGGAAACAGGTCAGTAACTGGGATCTAAAATTAATTTTCCATTCCACTCTTCTTAGCATGGGTTCCAGTGTGGTCACTCTGACTTCTTCCTGGTGACCCTGCTTAGTGCCTCAGCTTTGTGACTTTTTGGTCCATAATGAATGACCTCCACTCAGATGAATCAGAATCTGCATGTTTGAAGGTCAAGCTGGTGCAAAAATAGCTAATTTTACATACTAGATTGTTTCTCATATGTTGCTTGGAAATTGCTCCTTTTGGTTTATTATTTTGGAGGAGGCAGTCACTTTCCACCATCCTACCCATTCGATTATTTACCATTTGGTAATGTGGCATCTAAACCTCATAAGTGTTCATTTTCCAGCTCTTAGTGACATATCCAAACCTATAAACTTATCATGGGAGCTGACCATTGGAAGAATCACCTGCAACAGGAAAATCCTCTAAGAATCATCAAACATCCCCCACCCACTTCTGTTTTGTGACCTCACCTTGGCAGGTCCTTAGCATGTAGCCCTGGTATCCAAGGCTGGCTGTGTCCTCGGTCAGCTTCATAACCCATTGGACCTGCTACTTCAAAACCAGGTTCTTTGTGGCAGTTTCTTCTTGCTGGAGCACTGCTTGATGTTTGGATTTTTTTTTTTTTACTCTGAATTTTCATAAAGTGGACCTCATTTATATTGTGATATTGGCTTTGTCCTGATGGTTCTCTAGTAAATTCTAGACCATCAGAGAGAGAAGTAAGTGTTTAAAGTTGGGGGAGTTCAGCAAGTAGGTTTGCTTAATTTGGCTTTCCTGCTTCTTTTTCTTTGTTTTAAATTTGGTTCTTAATATAAAAGTAACACACAGTCATGATTAAAAAAAAAAAATTTGACTTCCCACCTACTGCCCAGAGGTAAATACTGTTAAATCTCTTATGTATCCTCAGAAATTAAATAAATTGAAATAAATACAGATGCATTTAATATAAATTGGATTTTACTATACATACTCTTCACAATTTGTTCCCCCCATCCCCACCATTAATCAGTATATCTTTTCGCTTTCGTGAAACTAAAATACTTTGAAACTTTGATCCTGGCTTCTTTTCCCATTGCTAGCTCTTCTGAAACTCAAGTGGCCATGAGCAGTAGAACCTGTGTGGATGGAATTAGGAGAGACCCAATTGCACTCAGGATTTGGAAGGAACAGGGTTAAACTTGCAGGTCAAGAGGCAGAAGTTGGGAAATGTGTTTGGAATCAGGGTGGGCTCTAGAGGGTATGAGCAAGATGGGACTGGCCTGATACATTCAAGATCAGTGTACTTGAACTCAGCTGAAGGGGGCAGGGGGCAGATGACCATAGGGGGTCCATTCTAATTTCTTTTTTTCTTACTATATAGTGGGAAAGGTATCATAGCTGCTAGTAATAGCTTTTTCATGGGACAATGTTAGACAGTGAAACAAAATATATAATAAATAATTGCTACCATGTATTGGCCACCTGGTTTTCAGAAAATACTTATACAAGGCCTACCACATATTCTGTACTGTGTATGCATGACCTTAAACACCTCCAAGTATATGGCATCAGCGACGTTTTATAGTTAAAAGGAACGAGGTACAGACAGCTGATACAATTTGCCCACAGCCTTGAACCTGGCTCAAACACCAACTTTTTCACTCCTGGACCCCATACTCTTTCTGTCCTATCACATTGACTACCATAATGGTGACATCCTTTTGAAACTAAAAAAGTCTTTGTGAAGGACAAAGCCACGTTAGTAAAATAGGAAAAAGACACCATTAGAAAGAAGAACATCAGGTGAACTTATAACATTTGACTGGCTTTTAAGCTCAGTCTTGCTGTCTGCTTCCTATTAACCAGCAGGGTCCATAACCTTGCACGGGAAGCCAGAGACCCTATCAGAAGAGTCCATTAGATTCACAGAAATCAAGTCTAGAAGCCATGCAGAACTACATGGAGACTTAGCATCTCTTTGAAATTGGTTTGTTTGAATAGAAGATGTTTATAGACACGGTTAAGATGAAAATGGAGGTTGGTAAACATGAGTTTTATCTTCTCAGTCTTGGTGATGGGACCATCCCCATGCCCGAGTTTGATTTATTTAATTCCAGTGTGCCCTTAACATGTAACTGCTTGAGAGATGTTTTTCAAAGGAATGTTATCATTTTTTAATTTCTAAGGGAAATATATATTGATTTAATGTTATAACTCAAGAAACAACCCAAGAGACCTTTCTCAAAAAAAGAAATATGTGCGTATGTGTGCAGTCTATGTGGACAGGTTGATTTTATGCAAGTGTGTCCACACTTGGGCTGAGACCAAGCCTCTAGGTCTCTGTTCTGGCCAAGGAGCTGTTCTTGTTTCCCAGAGCGCCAGTGGAATGATGGGAGCCCTGACTGTCTCTGTCGGTGCAAAAGCTTCCGAGATTGAATTAATCCCATGAAAACGAGGAGGGTGTCTGGATGGAGCAGCTCTGCCAGTGCCCCTCGGCAGCTCTGGGATGATAATGCCCAAGCCCAGCAGTGAATAACCTAATCAAGCTGTTAAAGGAAACAGAAGCCCTCTGCCCTGTTTGATTTCTTCCCATAATGATATAAAGTGCAGTTTAATGAAGTCAGAGGGGTCCTGGGCCTCTCGGCGTGGTCAGGCCTTGGGACGCAGCACTCTTGAGTATGTTGCCGGCGTTCATTACCAGCCGGCTGCCAGCCGACCAGCCAACAAGAGGGCCCTGCTGGCGAGCCGCATTGTAGCCACGGCTTTCTGGGGCAGTTTTCGGGTGGCTGCGGCCCCGCCTGCATTTTGTCTACATAAATTAGACCTTGTGCAGCATATTGGCCTGTCAGGGGACTAGGAAGAAACTGTATATTGTTTCTGGCATCCCTGAGCCCTTCTGCCCCTGACATCTGCTGTGCCTGTGACAGGGAATACATTCTTGACTCATTATCCGAGCAAGTGGAATCCCACCCTGACAGGACCATTAATCAGAATCAAGCAGTCCAGCAAATAAAAAAGAGAGTGAGCAAGAGAGCATGTGAGTGAGGGAGTGACTACAGAAAAGAAAAGAGACTCTCTCTAACTTTGGCTTTGGTGTCATTCGGGGGTCTGGACAACTAGCAATCTATCTTCCTGAGTGACAGACCTGATGGATGGCATTATTTATGTTTTTGTGTATTAAAAGACAGCTCTGGCACTGGCTTGTCATTTTCACAGAGGTTTACAAAAAGTTGAAATTTAATTTGGAGGAAAAGGAGGGCAGGGATCAGAGGAGGCTGGCCATTTGACAGTCTGAGAAGACAAGAGAGGGGCCTGAGGGCATATGAGCTGGGGTGGGAGTGGGGTGGGGGGAAGGAGGGCAATCGTTGGACAGATGGGGGCTGTGGACCCCACCGTGGGGGCGGGGGGCATAGGTGCATGGCCACTGTGGGCTTCCCCTGTGTCCACACTGTCTCTGGATTTCTGGAGCTTTGTAATTTGCATTCAGCATGTGTTAATCATTTTATTGAGATGAATGTTTGGGTTCTTGCTGAGAAAAGATGGAAATGGAAAATATACTGGAGTGCTTGGAATGAGATCTTACACATATGTGTGGAGATATTTAGATGATTGTTTCCAAAACTAGAGAAATGCCCCCAATTGGGTGGAACTTGAGCCACATACTCGTGATGCTGCCATCCGGCCAGCACACATGAAGTACTGGATAACCAGTGCAAGTAATTTACCTAATTGCTCTGATTAACCCCCCCCCCCGATGGATCTGCAAATGACACATTCACATATAGGAGTATGTGCCCGAGTGCTGGGTGGAGCAGAAAAGGACACAGAGGTGGGTAGGGGATAACCAATTCTGTAGCACACATTTCTCACACTCTATGTGTCATTCCTACGATCCAGAGTAGGACACAGGAGGAGAGGAATAAAAGATATAACTAAGAGGTTATACGAATTCATAGTAATTAATTCATTAATTTAAAACTGACTGATTTTTCCAGCTTTATTGGGATATAATTGACATATAACACTGTATAAGTTTGAAGTATATGATGTGTCGACTCGATGAACTCATCTATTGCCAAGTGATTACCACCATTCTGCTAGTGCTACACCTCCATCACATGACAAAATTACCATTTCTTTTTTGTGGTAAGAACATTTAAGATTTACTGTATCAGCAACTTTCAAGTATATGATATAGTATTGTTAACTATCATCACTGCAATGCAAATTTATAACTTTCATTCACAATGCTATGCTCTTGAATGCCTCGCACTTGGCTATTTCCAAAGACATCTGCTTTTGAATCCAACAGCTGAAATGCATCATTTGCTTTAAATTAATAATGCAAAAAACTTACAGTCCTTGTCTTGTTCTCCTTTTCTACGCCTGCCATACTACCCTGTCATACCTTCTCCTGGAGGGTCCCACACCTGGCGTGACTATAGCTCCAGCAACATTCCCTGGTAGGACAGCAAGACCCAGCACCTGGTTCATGAACCAGGAATGGGACACAGCCTGAAGTTCAAGTGGGCCCAGTGTCAACCTCCAGCCCAACCATCCTCTTCCCAAATCGTTGTTCTTCTTGGAAATAGGTGTACAGGGATCCTGTTCCTTAGCTGTGTTTTTGCCAGAATCCCCTAGGTGTTGTCAGCTCTAGGCCTTGACCGTGGAGGATCATGGGGAGATGAAAAGATCATTTATACCCCTGAAGAATACACAGATGGCATGGAAGCAAGGGGCAAAGACGCTACAAGGTAAACTATCTAAAGTTAGGATTAGATTTAGTCTTAAAGAGAGGGTTTAGGTCAAGATGAAGGTCTGACATGAATGACAGCAGCCTTCCCCTTTAAGGATAGGGTAATGTGTCCCTTACTTCAATGATGAGGTTGGTCAGAAACCCCTGGTGCCTAGATTAACAGGTATTAGAATGATAGCTGGCCAGTCAAGAAGTGGATGGCAACTCCCAAGCTGAGTGGAACAACCATGACAAAGAATTGTATAGGAAAAAGGAGTTGTGTTTCTGTTATGAGGATTTAGACTCCCTAAACAACCCCGTTTGTCAGCTTTGTTGTCAGTCCTGGGTTCTAATGTCAGCCCTTTCACTTTTTAGCTTTCCAGTTTTTTGTTTCTTTAATCTTCAATAAAATAAGGATAATTAGAATTGCTTCTTTGAGTTGCAAAGATTAAATGTGAAAATACATGTAAATTATATCATTAAAATCCTGGTGTATAGTAGATGCTCAAAGAATATCTCACACTTAAAGAACCTATGGCCCTAAAAGGAACACATTTACTATCTAGAGTTTTCACTGATATCTTTCATTCCTTTTATCCAACTAGGAAACCATTCCTTTGAAAGAATACTAGGATCTTTCATTTATCATGACAAAGTATCATATAGTGTCATGGACTATATCTCAATTTAAACCTAGAAAATCAAGGATTGAAAAAGTGAAGAAAGAGAGTGAGCTGATGATAATTATAAAAGCCAAATATAAAATGGAGACTTTCTAAATATGGCATTTTATCAGTTGGAAAACACCTGATCCTGTCATACATTAGATCACGTACAGCAGGGTTGGCATGGGAGAGCAACAGAGTGACAAACTGTGGAACATGCCTCTCAGTGGCCCTGTGGGCTCTGATGTCTTACCTCTCTAGAAGAGAGGCTGCCCTGGGATTATGTATAGAAGTTTGGAGCTGTACTCTCTAGACAGGCCAGCATGCTTCCCCTCCCTGTTATGAACAGTTGCTTCTTAAACAAAGGGAAGAGCAGTGACCTCATTTTCAATGACTTAACTCTAAAGCAAATCAATTAATGTTGATGGGCCTCGGTTTCTTCATTGGTAACAGATAGATGATCATATTTTCTTTAAAGGATCATGAAATTCCAGGTATTACCTAGAAAGTGCCCAGTATAGCACAGTGCTTGGAGTACAGGGTGTTCAAAAAAGGGTCTAATATTATGGCCATAGTCTGGCTCTCAGAAACAGGTTTGCCCAAATGGACTGGGCATTGACCCAAGTAAAGAATCTATATGTAGTATAGTATAGATTGTGTCCCCAACCTCAAGAGTCCTTTAGGAAAAGCCTACTTAAATAGATTTGCTTCTCTATGTTTTTCCTCCAACTGAATCTTTAAGTATACTGAAAGTTTTAGTCGCTCTTAACAAGGATGATTAGAAAGAGAGGAGACTGAAGGCTGGGCAGAAACAAAGGGCATGAAGCAGAAGAAGTAATAGAAAGAAGGGGCGTAGGGATTTCTACATACTGCTTTAAGAGAGTGAAAGTAACTGTGGGTGAACTAAACCTGGCCTTTGGAACACATTCTTGTCTTCCTCAGAAGGTGGGGTCTGAAACTCAGGAGAGAGGATGGGTGGAGATAGGTCACAGCGTCCTGCAGTTCTCTTGTGTGAAGTTAGCAAGGGTGGAACTAGGGTCCCTCAGGGAGCAGGGGGGTGGATTGATAAAACCTCACTTTTTCCAGTGCAGGAGTCCAAGTTCTTCTTCATCTCTAAGTCCATGGTGGGATCCAGGAGAGAGAATCAACAGCTGAGTCATTATAGATGAGACCTTGAACATCTGGATGGAGGAGCAACCACAGAGGGAAAAAGCCTCTTGGTATCCATATTATCTGTGACTAATTAAAAGACCTTTATATGCATCCCACTGAAACTTAGAGCCTGAAAATATTCCAGTGGTGGTGTTGGTGGGGGGTGCGGGGAGTAGTAGAGTAAATGGAAATCAACTGTAAAGTAGCCAATTGTAATAATTAAACATCTGCAAAATTTTTTGATAGTTTCTTTAGTGTATTGCTTTCATTATCTTAGAAAACCTAAAAATACTCTTAAAAAAGGCTTCCATTATCCTCCTTGTCCCTTCTATTTTTCTCAGAATATTTTAAACCTCTTATTTACAAATTCTCCTACTACGGGGATTTTAAGCCTTGGGAGAAAAAAGTTATAAACATCTGCCCTATTATTTTCCTGGTGGGGTAGATGGGTAACTTTCTGCTGAATAAGTCACCCAACTACTAGTGGAATGGCAGATATATCACCAGCCATTCTGAATCTTCTCTGGACTAGTTCTATGACCTAAAGCTAGTTATTTAACCAACCACACCTCCCCCTGCACCCTGCCCAGATCCCAAGCCTTGGCCATGTATTTTAAAATCCTGATATATTGCTTTCATGGACTGTTGAAAAATGCATGCAAATTTCTTAGCACAGTGTCTGGCTCTTCCTAGAAATGCTTTCTATTCTTATTATCACATTCCTATGACAGCAGTCATCAAGTACGAATGGAAAGTCTAGAGATGATATGTTTTATTTGAGGGGGAAGAGAAGAGCCATGTAGAATTGGACAACGAGGCAAACAATCCCAGGAGGACATGCTCCCATAATTTCTTTCCAAACAACTGTTAGCTGATCTCTCTGCCTGGTGCCGGGAATGTATGAAAAAATATAGTCCTTGCCCTCCCAGTCCGGTGGAGGAAATCAACACACAAACACACAACCCCTATGGAGATAGGCTCACAAGAAGAATGGATCTGCAAAGGAACACTGCCTATAAAGCCTCTGGGGCTTGTTAGGTGGCCCCGGGTGGTCCTCTCTTTGCTCTTTGGACAGCTAGGAGTGGTATGGTTATTGGCTACCTGGAAAACGGAGCTCTTTCTTGCTTTCAGCACAGAAGTTCTAAGTCCTCGGTATCCTCCTAGGACAAATCTCTATTAGGCAGGCAGTTTGCTTTCTGGGTCCCTGAAGTTCATTTGGTGGACTCAGCTGTTTGTGAAACCCAAGGGAGTTATTCATTAACGTCAGTAAGAAATGCTTGACTAACATCTGGCTTGTTGGGGGCTGGGCTTGGTTAATTCTACTTGGAACAACACCAATATTAGTTCTGCTTGGATTAACACCAGCACTAATGATGACATAAGACTCTTACTTCATTAGCCTGATGAAGGGAAAATCTTGCATGTTCAGCCTGAGCCAAAGAATAGAGCCCAGGTCCAAGACTCAGGAACTGAGCCTAATGAGTGAATCAAGCTAAGTGGACAGAAGAAATCACCCAAGCATAGAGGGAGGTGCAGGGGGATGTTACAAGGGTTACTTGGGCCCAGACAGATGTGTTGGGAACACTTAAGTGTTTTAGAAGTTATAGGGATCAGAGAAGGCATACGGACCGAGTCTCATTTTTTAAGGACAGTTACAGCCAACCAGAGAGCTGCTTTGGTTTTTATATCTCAAATGTTCAAATACTTACTTATAAGGGGACAAATGGGCTGTGCTCAGGAAAGAAAACCATTGGCAGTTTGATTGGGAGTACTTCTTTTCATCCCTAAGTCATCTCTCCCCACCCCTGGGTTCAAACACATATATGCTTACACACAGTTTTCCCACTTTCCATTCAGACTGCAAATATTTAATAGGCATGTGTCCCGAGTCTCATGAAGTGTTAGAGCTTTAAAGACGGATGAGGTGGACATGCCCCCCTTCAGGGAACCCAGACTGGAATCAGGGGTGTCCTGACAAGTAAGCAGAACGCTAATCATATGGAGGTTTGGCTGATGGAATAGCACTTCTCTCAGATTTGGGCAGGGCAAGCGGTGGGAGAAGGAAAGCCCTGAAACTGGAATGAATAGGAATTACTCAGGTGAAAGATGCTCTGGCAGGGAGGCCAGCTACTGAACACCCTTCAGAGGAGGGAACCTGGGGGCTAGAGGGGAGAAGAGCCCTCCAGTGCAATTCTGCACCAGAACTAGGAGTAGGGAGAGCCGAGTGGAGAAGCTGGCAGGATTTAATCATCACATGCCCGTTGCAGTGAAAAGTTTGTCAACATCTTCGTCTCAGATGACATCTTTGAGACTCTCCAGCCTAGAAGCATGGTCAGAAATTCACTTTAAGAAACTGGGAAGTCCTAGCAGCCAACCTGTTCCTACTACTCTTTCTCGGGTTTCAGATATTTAGGAAGACTTTGACTTTGTGGTGTGAGTTCAGATTCTGCTATACTTCCTTCTTTGTCCCAACCTGGAAATGACAAGCGTTGGAGGTAATGGTTGTGGTCCTGCTGTTATTCTGACATAGACATGCCAGGGTACTCATCAGTGGCTGCCAATCCAAAAAGACTTCCAGCCCTCAGCTCAGAAGCTCCCCTTGGAGACACGAAGCCCCTTCCTTGGGGTCTGGCTATCTTCACCTGACTCTCAGCTGTCCAGAGTCATCTAATGCACAACCCAACTCAGTAAAATTTTTTTAAGATTTTATTTATTTATTTGAGAGAGAGAGCATGTCAGGGGGATGAGCAGAGGGAGAGGGAGAGAGAGAATCTCAAGCAGAATCTCCACTGAGCATAGAACCAGACTTGGGGCTGGATCCCAGGAATTAGAGTTCATGACCTTAGCAGAAATCAAGAGTCCAATGCTTAACTGACTGAGCCACCCCCCCCAATTTAATCAAATTTTATTCATCTCTACCGCTTGCATAACACTGATGTCTTCTGTTCATGTTTATACAAAGATAAGGGCCACTATTTAAGTCATGGAAAGAGCCAACAAATTTGCTACTACCATTTCATCTGCTGCCATCAAGTGCTTCCAATGTCTCCAAAAGTATTTCCTCTTTTGTCTACATATTGTGTTGAGTCACTAGCGGCTGATGAACAGCTCAGCCTCGGCTCCAGCTCCAGAGCAAGCCGCACAATTCATGAGCATCGCGAGAGGCTGTGGTCTGATTCCAAGACCAAATATCTGGTGACAGCAGGATTTGAAGACTACAGCTTAATCCCCCTGAACAAACAGGAAACAGTTTGCTAGTAAGATAGAGTTGAGTTTATTACAATTGACAATATTAAAATTAAAAGAAAAAATTGTTTATGCTGGCTTCGCTTTTCACTGACCTGACTAAATGCAAAGGGACAGTAGGCAAAAGCTGGTGACTTTGTCGTGTTTTTGTCTCTGTGGCAGAGAGCTGAGGTCTGAGGCCTTTGCTGGTGCCCTGGGACACCAGGGGGGTGGTGGGGGGAGGCGGATTGAGGCTGGGAGCCACCACAGAGTGAATTCCGGGTTCGAACTTCTCTCAGTTCTTCTGTCCCTGATTTGCTAATGGTCCCTGAACAGGAGGCTTCCGCTGCCCGTGGCGACCCCTGGTAATAAAAGGAAATGGCTATAAATGATCAGTGGGGTCTCTGCAAATGTAAGACTTAATGAAAACATGAAATGAAGAAATAGAAAGTCCAGTTTTAAATCCGAGTTTTCTCGACAGTAAGGACATCTGTTCTAGGAGGTCTGGCTTGGAAGGTGAAAGGATCAGTTTAGATTTGGAACAAAGAGCTAGATCTTTGAAGGAGGTAATTGCCACTGATTAAGAAGAGCGAGGTCAATTCTGAGGTCCCCACTTAGAGAAGGCCATCTCAGCTATTACTTGGGTTCCACATGACGCTGAAAATCATATTACTTTCCAGGGGATCTAATGTTGATTGAGTGTATATATGAAATGAATTATATACATCATTTATTTAGTCTGAAACTGTGAAGTCGACACTGGTCCTTCCTATAGAGAAGAAGAGTTGAGCTCAGAGAGATTAAGTCCCAGAACGAGGTATTGGAGTGGGGACTTCATTTGTCTTATTACAATAATTCTTTTTCCACTATACTTCCCAAAGGGCATGGAGGAATGTGATGGTTTTTAATAAATCCTTTCCTTTACTGTAACATTACTGATAATTTACTGTAACTGCTCTTTTTATGATGTTTTCTGGGGAGAGAAGTTGGAAGGACCAACCCTATGGATTGTCCCACTGGATTATCCTTTGTGGGTAGATGCCCCTCCCCCCACCTCTGCCGCATAAGCCCTGGAGGGGTTAACCCTGTCCTTGTTCCAGATACTGCCTTGGCCACCCCCTTCTGCAAAGGGAATGAATGCGTGCACACATGCACAGACACACACAATTTTGAATAACTTTTTTTTTTAAGGATTTTATTTATTTGAAAGAAAGAGAGAAAGAGAAAGCACAAGTGGGGGTGGGGGCAAAAGGAAAGAGAGAAGCAGACTCCCTTTTCAGCAGGGAACCCTACACAAGGCTTGATCCCAAGACCCTGAGATCGTGATCTCAGCCGAAGGCAGACACTTAACTGATTGAGCCACCCAGGTACCCCTTGAATTACATTTTTTTAATTTTATTTTTTAAAAAGATTTTATTTATTTATTTGACAGACAGAGATCTCAAGTAGGCAGAGAGGTAGGCAGAGAGAAAGGAGGATACAGGCCCCCTGCTGAGCAGAGAGCCCCATGCAGGGCTCCATCCCAGGACCCTGGGATCATGACCTGAGCCGAAGGCAGAGGCTTTAAGCCACTGAGCCACCCAGGTGCCCCTTGAATTACATTTAAAAACCATTTTCCATTCATCTGACTTACCCCTAGTCCCTGGATTGCTCCCCTGGTTGCAGAAAAGGATATCACAGAGAGTGCCTTTGAGGGGGATGTAGAGATCATAATCACATTATGTATATAACCAGTTACTCACTGGTCTATGAACTGTCTCAGCTTCCAAAGTATCCCAAATTTTGGTTCCTATGATCTGCTTTCATTCTAGTGTCAAAGTACAGCTCCATTTGGAATTATTTTCTGAGCCAATTAGCTTATGTCTAACATCTTCTGGTCTTGCACATGCTCTCATGAAATCCACATTCTGGATGCCAGCAAGAGTTAGACTGTCCAGGGTTTCCTCTCTGCAGACTTCTGGTACGTGACTTCATAGTAATATAACCCATCCATATGACTTCCCTAGAGCCTCTGTAAAGTTTACTATAAGAGTGGTGACTTAGAGCCTAAACAGAAATTTATTCCCTTGCAGTTCTGGAGGCCAGAACTCTGAAACCAGGGTGTCAATAGAGTCATACTTCCTCTAGAGGCTCTAGGAGAGAAACTGTTCCTTGCCTTTTCTGGAGGCCTCTCTCTTAGCTTCATCTTCACCCTCTCCTCTGTGCATCTGTCTCAGAACTTCCTCTGCCACTCACCTATGAAGATACCTGAGATCACAAGTAGGGTCCATTTCCCCCCAAACAGAAAATGCTTCTCCTCTAAAGATCTTTAATGCAATCACAGTTTTGCTATATAAGGAAACATTCTCAGGTTCCAAGGGCAAGGAGGCTGTGGGGCCACCATTCAGCTCACTACACTGTCTCTGCTTCTTGCATTATCCCCACCTCCCATCATCAATCCTTGCGGCATGGCATGTCTGCTCCTTTTTGAGCCACACCGCTGAATGATTTATGATCTTCTCTTCCAAGGGGCAATGAAGCACATGTGTTCCTGACACTGGTGGCCACCCTCACTCTCTTAGTCTTTTGTTTTTCTTTCTCATCAATCAGCTGTTGCATTTCAACCTATGGTCCCTTATCCAAGAGGCTGTGATATACTCTATCTTCCCTTCACTGATCCATTCCATCCTCTGCCCTGCCAGGCAACGGTAATTTCCCACAACAATATCATCCAGCCAATATCCAATATTGTAGTATTCAACCCAAATTTCCTTGGTCCTGATGAGGAACATCAAGAAAGATTAAGAAAAATAGCAACTAGGATATCAAAGACCATTTTTTATCTCTCTTAAAACCATTGATTTCCCTTGAACTAAAATGCATTAGATAAAACATGAGAAAAATGTCCAATTCATGCATAGTTATCAGGTCCTAGAAAGTAAAACCCAAGCTGGTGATGAATTCTTACTCTAGGCAAGAAAGTCTCTAAGAACAGGGATCAAAGAGAAGCACAATCCAGGAACAGTAATTTAGACCCAGAGTCAAGAGACATGGATTCTAATCTTAATTCTCTCACTGACAATTTACCTACCTGAGAGGTCTCTCTGGACCACAGGTGAATCACCTGTAAAGTGGGGTTAGTAGTGTCAGCCTTGTTTGCCCAGTAGGGTTATTGTAAGTCTCAAATGACAGTTTTGGAAAACACCACATACAATGTGTGTCTTTCTTCTAGCAAGAAGACAGGAGCTTGAACTTGCTTCATACAGACCAAACCTAACCTTAGCATTGGGATGCCTACTCCTTCTCATCTACCTTCTCCTCAGTAAGTCATTCGATTTGGAGTCTGTAGGCATGGATGTGTGTCACATACTTGCTTTTAATGTGTGTGTGAGATTATAGGTAAGTATCACTATATTTGAACCTCAGCTTCTTTTCAGTAGAATGGATATTCTCACCTTTATTCCATTTAATCACATAAACTCAGGTATTAAGAACATTTTTGAAATTACAAAGTGCTAGACAGATTGAAGTTCATGTTATTAAGATGACTGAATACCCACTGTCCTCCTCTTCTGATTCCCAAATAATTGGGATAAGTCATGGGATGAAGATGTCTCACCCACTGTGACCCCAGGGGCTCATGGTTGGTTCCATCATCCTCGTTTATGCAGCATGACAGGGGAGCTGGCATGGGAGCCAAAGGACATATTCCATATTTGTTATCTTTTGTGTGTCGCACCAACTAAAGTGGTACACTAATCAGGACAGGGTAACTGCTGTAACAAACAGCAAATTTCTATGGGATAATAGAACAAAGGACTATTACTCATGTCACAGTCTGAAGTAGGATGGGGAGAGAAGGCAGGTGGCTGCAACTCCTTCCATCCTGTGGCTCTGCCTTCTCCTTGGGCTTCCGAAAACTCTGCTTCATTCGATGCATCCAGCCTGTTGATAATTGAAAATAGAGTCTAGAGGACGATATGGGAAGGGGTAGAGGTCAGTCCTAGAGGTAGTCTACATTACTTCTACCTAGACCCCACAGGCCAGAACTCAAGCACATGGCCTCACCTAACTTTAAGGCAAATGGGAAATGTAGCCCAGTGGTGCACCCAGTAGGAAAGAGAGAAATACATATACTGCTGAGCCCTAGCAATATCTGCCAAAGTGGAATCCTTTAGGATGATTTAGAGATATTTAAATTGGGATCAATTTTCCTTGGTGCATAGCCAGAGACAATAGACTAAATCTAAAAGATATTAGGCATTACTCAAAGCAAATGTATGTGTGTGTGCATACCTGTACATATTCTATACTAATGGATGGGTGAGGTTCTTAGGAGTTATGTGTAAGTCAGTTGTTTAAAATTTAAACACATTTCTTAGAAAACCAGAAGAAGTTGTAGGATATATCAGTTAAGACATAAGATTTGGAATCAGACAGCCTGGATGCAAATCCCAAATCACCACTAGCTAGCTGAATAGCCTTAATAAAGGTACTGAATCTAGAGGTTTTCAAACACTTTTTTAAAAAAGATTTATTTATTTATTTAGACAATGGGGAGCCACAGAGGGAGAGAGAATCTTAAGCAGACTCTGTATTGAGTCTGGAGCCCGATGCTGGGCTTGATCTCACCACCCTGAGATCATGACCTGAACCGAAATCAAGAGTCTTAACTGACTGGGCCACCTCGACTATCCTCAAACACTTTTGAATATGCATACACGCGTACATATACACATATGCCACATATATCCTGGATTCATATGTATATGTATATGTGTATGTATATGAGTATATATACATACATGTGTGTATATGTATATATATGCTGTATGCATTTAGGCTGGTGGAGTCAACTTCGTTGACTTCATTCCTAGTGATGGGTCATGACCTTAATTTGAAACCATTGACTTAACCTCTCATTAGTCTCAGTTTCCTCAACTGAAAATGAGCTTATTGCATCAAACAAACTAACATTCATAAAGGATTTCACAAAGTGAACATTTATTATATGTCAGCAATTATTATTATTATTATTATTATTATTATTATTATGCTGTTTTTAAATGCTAGCTTGCCAAAATTCACACAACTGGTGAGAGACAAAGACAGAATTCAGGCAAGAAATTGTTGCCCCCTTTCCATGTTAGCACAGGAGGATCATTTAATTCTTCTTTTTTTCTCTCTCTTCACTCAGTCAAGTAGGAAATATTTATTTAGTGCAAAATATGCACCAGGCATTGTGATAATGCTAGGAATGGAAGAAAGAAGAAATCATGGCTGCTGTCCTCATACAGCTTGGATATCTAGAAATGAGCTGTGTAGGACAGTGACCACTCAGCATACGTGGTTATCTGCATTTACATTTCAATTAATTAAAATGAAATAAAATTTAAAATTTATCCCCTCAGTCACACTAGTCACATTTCAAGTGTTCAGCCACCATGTGAGGCTAAGTGACTATCATACTTGACAGTCCAGGTGTGGAAAACCTTCCATCATCATAGAATGTTCTGAAGTATAAACAAAGTGCCTTGATAGAATGGACATCTAGTCTTCAAATTTGGAAGTTGAGAAGAGAAAGAGAATTCACATGAAATGGCCTTCATCCTCTGAGACTTCAGGATTTCCCAACCATTTCAGAATGGCACTCATGGATCCAGCTCCATGCTACTCTCAGTTTGCCCTCTTCCCGCATTCGTGGGCTGGAAACTTTGTTACATAATGGAAAGAGCAAAACTTTGGAAACAGGGATGGTTCAAAATCATAATCATTTATGAACCGAGAGCTTGAATAAGTTATCTATTCACTCTCACCGAAAGGCTCTTTGATCTACAAAACAAGGATCAAAGTGGACAAGCAAGCTGTCTAGGATTTAATTGTCTAGGATATAAAGAGGTAAGAAGGGACTTACACATAATTGATATAAATTTCTTTTTCCTTTCTCCCTCCACTTCCTCTCCTAGAGGCTTACCTATCCTGGCTTTGGTTAACTCTGCCCTTGAACCAACTCTCCCCATGTGCTCTGTTCCCCAGCCCTAATCTTCAGAGAATATAGGGGACTATTCAGGGGTAGAGTGATGCAAACCCCCATCTAAGTGAAGGCTGGTGTTTCATTCCATGGTGCAGTGGGGTGAAACTCTGATCTGGACTAGAATGGTCCAGATGGTGGTTTTCTGTCTTTCATGCTGAAGGATAGGATCCTTTCACCTCTGAAGGCAAGTTCACTTGAAACCTTATAGCTTATGAACCAGGAAAGCAGATTAGGAGAAAGGAACAGTATATGCTTATACAAACATCATGTTTATTTGGAACTCTACAAAGAACTGATCTTTCATATGGGAATGAGAAACATAAAGAAATCCCCTCTGGGAGAAAATATGAGAGGGTTGACAGTTGCATTAAGAGGGTCCTTGTTCAGGTCTTTAAACACCAAGCTCTTTCCTACCATACGATCCTCACATATGCACTGACTCCTATCTGCCAAGAATGCTCCTCTCCCTCCTAGTGGGTTTTTGGCCAAGCCCTATTTGACATTCATTTCTCAACTATTAGTGCAGCCATTCTGGATACTCTAATAAAAATCATGCCGCCTGCCTATTCTTCTACCTCATATGCTTTATTCATAAACCTTATGGAAAATAGCAAATTACCGTATGTGTTCACTTGTATGATTATATAATTTGTATCTCTTAAACTGGACTATAAGCTCTATGAGGCCATGGAAATATGCTCCTAGCATGAGATCATGCCGGATTTTTCTCTTCTGCATATACAGTAGCATGGTCCGTAGTCTCATGGTATATGAGTCTTTGATAGCGATAAGGTTATTGTCCAGGGGTACATTGGTCTTCCTTGTCCATTCTCATTCTGATTATGGTTAAAGATCTAGAGATTGTGAGATTATCCTGACTGACCTGTATGGACTCCATGTAGTTGCAAGGGTCTTTCTAAGAAGGAAGCAAGGGGATGAAGTCAGGAGAGAAGATTTGACTAAGAAGTAGAAGTGAAGAGCTTTAAAGATGGAGGAAAAAGGCTAGGAGTCAGGGATACAGGTGCCTCTAGAAGGTAGGAAAGGCAAGGAAACAGATTTTCTAGACCTCTGGAAAGAATGCAGCTCTGCTGACACCTTGGTTTCAGTCCATAAGGTCCATTTTGGGCTTCTGACCTCCTGAAGTGTAAAATAAAAAAGAAGTGTGTTGTTTTAGGTCATTAAGTGTGTGGCAATTTGCTAGAGCAGCAATAGGAAACAAATACAGACGTGCTCAGCAAACACTTGTCTGCCTGGATTAAAGCCTTGTGGGACAATCTGCAGGCTGATATACTTTTGAACCTACTTGCAAAGCAATGAAATGGATATAAAATTTTCATATAATCTATATGGAAAGGGTGGTTATATACGGAGAACCCTAGAGATTAAGGATGCAGCCCAAGCTGCTCTACACTGAAGAGGCTGTAGGTCTTAGCTGTGCCCCTGGCTTGAGGGGCAGTTAGCAATTTACAAAGAGAGTCTATGCAGCTGCCACAAATCTGGGAAGAGGATATAGTTCATAATTTAGCTCAAAGTGGGCAAAGCCTCTGCCACTGACATCGTGTGACCTGTCCCGGCCAAATGGGGCAGGCTCTCCTTTCCTGCTGGGTGCTCTCCAGAGCTTTGGTAGAGGCAATGCTGCTATCCCAGTGGAAGTCAAATGCCAAACTGCAGCAGGGTTGAAGGAATCCAGTTCTGTCTGGCTCCTGAGTGAGAGGGTGGTAGTTAAGCAGATTTCCTCCAAGCCAGAGAAGCACAACTCTGCCAGCGAAATCAAATTAAAACAGGAAGGTGGAGAAATGATCTTCATTAAAAGCATACCTGCCGCACTATTTCTCCAAGCCAATTTGGCACGGAACCTGCCTCTACTGCTTTTAATAGGTGTGAACTGATGTTTTATTTAACTGTCCACCTTCTCTTGGCTCCTGATGCTGCCTAGAAAAATAAAGGTTTTAAAATTTATTTCTGATTTAGCTGGCCATGAGTCCAGGCTATTCCCAGGGCTACAGCCTCAGGGAAACATTAGAAAGAATCCTCATTTTTTTTTCAGAATTACTTATTTCATTCAAAAACTACTGAGCTCCTATGAATCACATTTGGAACCATCTGAGCTTACTCTTTTTTTGAGGGTTTATGTGTGTTATTTTTGTTTTTGCAGTACTCTTGATTTTCTCCCCACTGGTTATTAATCAGTTTAAATGCTCTTACTTTTTGAGTTAATTTGTGTAGTTTACATTTTTCAGTAAAATCTTTATTTTCATCCATTTTTCAATTTTACTAGTGTAGTATCAAATGAAGGATTTCTTAAAAAGTCTTCTAATTTCCATGAAATCTGTGAATATACACCCATTGCCTTCTCTTCTATTGTATACTTGTGTTTTCTTTTTTTTATTTCTTGATAGACAAGTTGGTAGATCCATCCGTTTTGCTTTGTAGATTTTACAAAATCCTAACTCATTGAGTTTTGGTTTTATCCATATATGAATTTATTTCATATATTTCCTTGAAATTTGTTTACTTATTCTTCCAACTTTTTGAATGAAATATTAATTATTTATGTTGGTTTTGTTAAGTAATGGTGTTGTTTCAGGGTATAAATCTTCCTCTGAGTACAATTTTTTGTGCATTCACTAAGTTTGGATGTGAAGGTTTCCTTTATTGTTATTTAATGTTTTAATTAAGATGTTGACATTCTCTTTGACCTGAATTTTTTTTAATTATAATTTTTTATTATGTTATGTTAGTCATGATACAGTACATCATTAGTTTTTGACGTAATGTTCCATGATTCATTGTTTGCATATAATACCCAGTGCTCCATGCAATATGTACCCTCCTTAATACCCATTAGAGTTGAGATATTTCAGTTTGTGAATTATTTGTACTTCTGTTATTTATTTCTCTTCTTAGATCCTTATGGCCAAAAAGAGTGTAGAGTTCTTTGATATTTATTTAAATTTTCTTCACACTTTATATGATTAATTTTTTTAAAAAAATTTAGCATTTACACATAAAATGTAGATGTATTTTTACTATTAGATGTGAAGTTTGATATATAGAATTTGAAATGACATACATAATTTTATTGACTATGTCATTTGGAATAGGCATATTCTATTAAAAACATCAAAGGCTTTTCATATTTGACATGAAACAGTATTATTGCTTCCTATTTCCAGTGAGTTTCAGTAAAATTTTCATTACATTTTAAACAGATTTTTATATGATATAGTTTAATTTTATTCTGCTTGATGCATACAGGCATAAGATCGATACACATTTATTACATGTTATGTCTTCATCATTAAAATAGGACTCTCTTTGTCGTATTTAATCCTTGAATTTTGAATTCCACAATGCAAGACTTAACTCTTGAACCTCTGGCTCCTTCTATTTTCGTTGTACGTGGTTTTATTTCACTTTTCACTTATCTGCTATGTATTTGCCCATCATTTTAGTTTTGGCCTTAATGAATACCTGCTTTGTAGGCATGTTTTTTGTGGACTGAAGTTATGCTTTTTTTAACCCTAACCTGGCAGTTTTTCCTTGAATAGGTAAGTTATCTGTTTACATTTAGGGTTATATAATGTATTTTTGAAATTATTATGTTATCTTATGTTTCTGTTTGTTATAGTTTTTCTCTTTTTTATGTTATACTATTTCCTTCTTCCACTTCCCCTTCCTTCCTTCCTCTCGCTCTTCCTTCCCTCCCTCTCTCCCTCCCTTGCTTCCTTCCTTTCTGTTTAAGAACATATTTTTTCCTGTTGCCCATGGTTTGTGCTTGTGTGTATCTTTTGCTATACGTTCATGATCCTTGTTGGGTTGGTTTTTTGAGAACTGTTGTTTCTTCTGATAGGGAATACATGCTGGGCTTAACTAACGTGCCAAAATTTATAATTATCACTTAATGAAATTGAGAAAGTAAATAACATTGATTTTTTTTTTCCTATTCAAGATATACAAATTAGATCATTTAGACGTTGCTGCCTGGGTTTTGTTGTTATATTCCTGAGTGGTTCTCTTAGCAAAATCATTACTACTACATTAAATTATCAAATTATATTCCAGGTCTTATTTTCTCTACTGCATGTCTTTTCTTTGAAGAATTAGATCTTTCCCCTCAACTAGCAAAATTACCTCGGGCCAACTCTCTGTTTCCATATGTTAGATGTCCAACATCAGCTTTTCCCAAATATTCTTTATTCATGACCTCTTGATTTTGATTAATCTCTTAGTTGGTTAGACTGTAACCTCAGGAAGGTTGTTCAGGAAGTGCTATGCTATGCTTTAGTCTCTGAGTGTTTCTTTCTGTTGTCAAAACACATGAATAGAAATTTGGCTACATGTAAAAATTCTTGGTTTCCATTCTCCCACTGCTTTAAAACTCTACAAATATTGTGCCATCTCCTTCTGGAATATTTTGTTTTTTGAGGTTTTCCTTTGAGGTCAGTCTGATTGTTTCCCTTTGTAAGTTATTTTTGCCTGGCTCCTTATGACATTCCTTTCTTTATTTTTGAAATGCAAAAGATTCTTTAGGTTGTGTCTTGAAGCTTATTGATAATTTCTAAAATTATGGTAAATTCTTTCAGTCTGTAGATTGAAATCTTCATGAACTCTAGGAATGTGTTCTTCCGTTATATATTCGATTGTCCCATTTCTTCTTCAAAATCCTTTATCACTGGCATGATTATTTTCTATCTATTCTCCATATAGCTTACTAGTTTTTTTTTAATGTTTTATGATCTTCCTCTATAGTTGAGGGTTTTTTTTTTATTTGTATGTTTGTTTGTTTTTAGCAGGGCTACCCTCCATATCCCTGATTCAATTGCTGTTTTATTGATTCTCACCTTCCCTGGATCTTATGTCATTTTTAAAAATTTTTTTAAAAAGATTTTATTTATTTATTTGACAGAGAGAGATCACAAGTAGCAGAGAGGCAGGCAGAGAGAGAGGGGAGGAACAGGCTCCCTGCTGAGCAGAGAGCCTGATGTGGGACTCCATCCCAGGACCGTGAGATCATGACTGGAGCCGAAGGCAGAGGCTTAACCCACTGAGCCACCCAGGCACCCTCTTATGCCATTTAAATGCAATGACAATTTCATATTACATGTTATTATTTCTAGTAACTTTCTCTTTAAAAAGCTCAGGTTGCTGATTATCCCTGTCTTTTAATTTGTTACAGAGTTTATTTTCTTTAATTTCCTTGAACATGTGATACAGTCTATATTTTGCTTACGTCTTCTTATTAAATTTTATTCTGGAGGATAGATTTCATTTAAAGTTTATGACTTCTATTCATTTTCATTTTGGTGATGTGCATTTATCATTGCAGGGTTTTTACATGGGTCTTACATGTGTTCACTTGTTTGATTCGCTTTCCTGGTTGTCCTTTGTTAACATCATGAAACTCTTTCTGGCCTTGCTGTTTGCCCATCTGAAGTGAGGTTTTCTTGTTTCCGTTTTCAGTTTAGTTGCACACCATTTTGATTTTCCCTTTAAATTTTATCTGAGGTCCTCTATGATGGATTGAAATGTTAGATTCAGCTGTTCAGTAGTCTGTGGGAGAGGAAATCAGGCCATGGGCAGCTGAAGAGTTTGGTGTGCAAATTTAGTCTGCAGTAGCCAAAACAACTGTCCCAGGGTTGTTTCTGCTTCAAACTGTGTGTGCCCATGTTAGGAAGGTTTGTCTGTGTTGCAGAGTTAGCCTAGGAGTCATGTTAGAGAGAAAAACATGTGGCATGACTGCAATTTTCTAACCTAATTGTTGGGTTTACAGGGTACATTTGACCTCAGTCCGAAAAGAAAATCAGAGCAGGGTGTTTGCTTTTTTTTTTTTTTTTAAACTATGGCCAGTTCAATCTTTGTTTTAATAAATTAAGGATCAGAGTCCTTAAAAAATTATTATATAGAATTTCTTCATCTTCCTGCAACACTTCATAGATCTCTTGGGGAGAGGGGGTGAGTTGTCAGCCTCTGATGACTCATTTCAATTTGGACCAGATTGTATCTAACACATATTTCTCAGGGCTTCATAATAAAAAGTAGGGATCATTTCCTCAGTGCAGCAGTTAATAAAGCATTTTTCCCTACTTTGCTTCTTTTTGGGTGTTTTGGGCAGTATATAAGAGGGGGTTTTGTGAACCTTCATTTACATTACCATCTTTGGCAAAAATTCTCCATGGGATTCTGCTCATTACTTTGCTAAGCAGCTATTAACACAGTAATCTCTAGTGCCTTCTTTCTTCTCTTACCTAATCTCATGCCTTTTCCTTTTCCTAGAATAACAACCACCTCCCTTCTTCTTATTCAAGTTTCACATATCACACAAGACCCTAACAGAATCTCACCTACTATGTGAAATCTTTCTTGAATACCACACCTTGTGTTTATTTCTCCCCCTCCAACATTTTACATGATTATTGTGTGTGCCTGGAACATGCAAAGACATAAGATTTTTCTGGGTGCTCTATACCTTCTCCCAGCTATATTTTAATTGCCCAGCATAACGCTTTGCACATAACAGGCTGCAATAAATTCTTGATGCCTCATAACAAATAGCTTCTGAGCAGGTAGAAGAAAAACTGTCTTTTCAGATCCCTCCCCAGTAATGACCCCTTGCCAAGCCCTTCCTAGTCTGACCACATGGATTAGTTTAGAGTCTACAGCATAGTCTTCAGTACTCTCAAGTTTATTTGGTTTTAAAATTTTCTCTGAAATCTCAATTTAAAGGGTCATCCGCAGGTCAACTGTCTAAATATCTCTACCAGCAATGTAAACAGTGAATCAAATTACCTATTCACTTAGGAGCTCCTTAATTTCTTCTATCCCTTCATCACTCCTTTGCTTTTTATTGTTCTCACTCATTTTATCCCTGTGGCAAGAAAAGTTAAATGAGACTGAAAAAAAAAAAAAAGGGCAGCTGATTAGAACAGATGAACAGAGCTCAGGGAACTATCTTCCTAGGCCCCATCAAGTCTTTCCAACAGATCAATTTTATTTTCCATAGACAGCCTGGCACCTGAGGTATGGGTGACTTTAAAACCTCACATGTTTTTGCTTTCTGGCTGAGCTTCAGGTTTCTAATGCCAAATAGAATAACAGAGAAGAATAAGGCAGAGGCAACTTTTTTAGAGTATTAATCCTTTCCTGACTCCCTATACCTCACTCAAAGTTCTCTCAATAAATCATTTCTAGGGTTTTTTCAATGTGGTAGCATGATGAGGCTGCTGTTGATTCAAAGCAAGATCAGTCAGAGAGGGAATCAAGCTGGTGGATCTAATTCTGTATTCTATTTGCAACACACACACACAGACAGACATACACATGCACAGAACGACTGCACAAACCAACTTCTCATGGAACACTCACTGACCCCATGGGTCAGGATTAATCTTTGGATTGCTGCTGCTGCCTTTGGGGTCCCTTTGGTAGCAGGCAGACACTTGTTCTTTCTCTTATACAGAAAATCTTTAGAAATTTACATTCTGCTCTTCTTATCTCTGTCTGTTGCTGCCAAAGTCCTGCATGAGGGTCTGGCACTCTTTCAGAAGTTGGATGCACAGTGTTTTGTTTGTTCATTTTAAGATGTATTCACTTATTTGAGAGAGAGAGAGAGCGCGCGCACAAGTGGGAGGGGCAGGGAGAGAGGGAGAGAGAATCTCAAGTAGGCTCCCTGCTGAGCACAAAGCCTGATGTGGGGCTGGACCTCATGATCCTGAGATCATGTCCTGAACTGAAATCAAGAGTTGGATGTTAACTGACTGAGCCACCCAGGTGCCCCTATGCTCAGTGTTTTGAGCGCTATCTTTTCTCAGATGAAGGAGGGGATGAATGAGACCACAAACTGGTTGTGCTCATGTGTGGAATTATAGCCTGAAGTTTCTAAAAGGGCAGCCAGCAGAGAATCTAAAAGCCCCATTGACAAACAGCCTGCAGAAAAACCCAGGCTCAGTGTCAAATATTCAACACCTAACAGATTGTCTAGATATTAGACACTATACTGAGGCTTCAGGGGCTCACACTGGCTGGAGGAGATAGGATATGCAAATAACTATAGTATGCAAATAGCACATGCAAAGTAAGATCTCATCAAGTATATGTGTATGTAGCCATGAGTAAAATTATATTCTGGGGAAGAAAATATGCAAAATGAGTAAAAAAAAAAACGAGCCCAGATGATGTAAGATGCCCCATCCACCCAGAAAACATTGTTGTCCTTCCTGATGAGTACCTAGAAATTTCTGACTTCATATCCTTGGCAACCCCTCAAATGGAAATGGTCACAGTTAGGAGGCTCTAGAGAGATTGCAAGGAGATTAGGAGCTCTCAGATGACTGGTTTCATGAGACTGTGGGAGGGAGAAGCTGGTGATGGTTGTTTCAGTGTTAGCATTCTACCCTTCCAGGAGAGACTTGAGTCTAACATCCCAGGAAGGTCATCGGCCCACAAATCCAACAGAGCTGAAGATGATGTATCAGAAATAAAGTAGAAATCAGATTTCAACAATTGGGGGCAATAAAGTGTGGCCTCTGCTAAAATAGGCAAGTTGAACAGGTCAGGGCACAATTACACCCAAGATCTCTTGAGCAACAGCATCTGGGTTATGTTATGTGCTTGAACTTCCTGGAATACTAGATCCCGTCTGAGGCTCAGTAGGTGGGTTAGAGGTGCTGACGCATAGTGTTCCCATCTTCATGGCTTACTGTTCTTATTACTTTTCACTTCTCCTTTCTATTGCTTACTCTATAGTTAATATTCATTATTTCTTGCTTTCCCTCTTTTTTCCATTTGTTACTGATTTGTACATTTGCCTAGACTGGTAATTCTCAAGCATGGTTTCCAGACCAGCAACATCAGCATCACCTGGGAGCTTATTAAAATGCAAATTATCTGGCCCCACTTCAGACTTACTGAATATGAAACTCTAGGGCTGAGTCTCAGCAGCCTGTGTCTTATTAAGTCTTCCGGGTTACTCAGATGCCTACTAAAGTCTGAGAACTGGTGGCTAAGAATTGGGTTTATCCTAGGTAGAAGATGGTGACTCTCAGGAAAGGAAGCCTACCTGAAGGAGATGTCAAGGAATGTTTATCAATGGTCTTTCTGATGCTCCCTCTAGTAGAGGGTAGAGACTGCTAGTTGCCTTCCAAATATTTGTTTTAATTTTCCACTCTAATTTCCTTAACTTCTCAAAGTAAAATGGATTTTTAGCTAGAGACATTGTCCCCTAACAAAGACTACATTTCCTGGCCTCCCTTGCAGCTAAGAATGGCCATCTGTTTTCACCAATGAGGGGCAAGTGGGTTGGTCATGGAGATGAAGGCATGCTTTTCTAACTCTTTGTCTACCTTGCTACTTGGAAATGAATGTGATGGCTGGAATCACGACAACTGTCTTAGACCAAGTGGACAAAGACTATATCTACGGTTTTGGAGGAACTATAAGTAGGAAGGAGCTTGATTCCGTACAGATGACTTTGGAACTACTCTATCACTCTTGGACATATCTATTTCCAACTTCACTTACATGACAGAGAAATAAACTTCCACCTATTTGAAGTACTCCTTTCTAGGTCCCTGTTACTGACAGACAAATGTAATTTTAAACCCTGTCCTCCTTACTGAAGCTGCAAGACAATACTGTTTCTTGTACTTCTACTTCCCAATCCTAAAGAAGAGGAGGTGATTTCATATTACTCTGCTAGTTGTCCCACAGGAATGCAGAGCATTTGGCAGAAAATTGCCTAATTCAGCCACAGAGTTTAGATTTAGCTTATTGACTGTTAAATGAAGCAGTGCATAAAAGGTAAAAATAATTTCCTCATAGGTGACTTTTCATTCTGCAATGCAGTACAGGTTGCCTTAACACCGATGGGACTATTTAGTTTCTTTAAAAATGCTGAGGATTGTTCTGTCTGATTAACGGAAGAACAAATTGAGCCTAAGGACATTTAAGTCACTTTTTTAGATCATGCAATATTACTATGAGCTCCTCGAGGGTAAGGATTATGTCTTCTGTCCTGCATACCTTGAAAAAATGTTTGGGACATAGTAAGTCTTCAATAAATTTTGTTGAATGAGTTAATTAACTAAGAGGAAACTAGGACCAAATTCAGTTGCCTGGTCCCTCAATGGATCTATTTCAGTCAGAGAAATCAAGGGGAGATGAGTTCTGGGTCTTCAGTGATTTTCTAAACTGAGTTTTGCCTTAGCTTAATTTTAATTTGGAGTAATAGGGAAGGGGAGAAAGGAATAACAGGAAATGTAGAATTTTTATGAGGGTGGACATGGTAATTTTATTATCATGACAGTGGAGGATCTCTTTATAGTCTTAGTTTCACCTATAATAAGGTTCTGGAAATTGAGATGATTCTAGAAAATTTGGTCTAAATTTTATTTGTTTAGCCAGACTCTACTCTTTGATTTTTTTAATTGTGGATTGTCTCAAGAAGAAGAAGCATTTTGATATATTAGTCTCATTCTTAACTTCAAGTTTGCCCCATTGTGGAGCCCTGTCATTAGCCCATTTCTCCCTCCATCCCTCTCTAGGGTGAATTTCTCTTCATTTGAAGACTCCATCATTGACAGGACTCTATGCCAAGCCTGTGAACCCAAGTCTTTATTTCTAACTGGTAGGCTAGTTGAGATGCACATGGTTTTAAATGCTGGCTTTTAGCTCCTAGCTGTGTGTTTTTGGGTGAGGTATTTAACCTCCCTAGGTCTCATTCTCCTCATCTTTATTGTGCAAATGATGATAACACATTCACAAAAGTTAATGTAAGTATAAACTAAATTTGAATTACCTATCAAGGAATTTTTTCAGCTTCCTTAATGCAAGCAAACACAGAGACTTCATGTTTGACCAAATTGTTGACTCTGGAGATTTATTTTCTTCTTGAGGATTTATCACTAATATCTACTCCCACCACCACTGCTCAATTAATGCTTAAACCTAAACTCATAGGTCAAAATATTTTTAAATAACCACATTAAAAAAAAAAGAGGAGTGGGGGAGATAGCATTTAGAATAACGTGCAATTAACTTGTATGGTCTAGCCCATTCATCTTCATACATATGCCCATAGTTGTTCAGTATCCACTAGTTGCCAGATACTGGCTAAGCCCTTGGCTGTTGAAACTCATGGAGGTGTAAAACTTTGATCTTACGGAGCTTACGCTCTTTTTATCTCCTTACATCATTTCCAAGCTGTCTTCTGTGGGAAAGATCATCTTTTCCCTACCTTCTAGAAACAGGATAGATGTAGAGATTTAATGAGAATGAGGGTGAGGGAAAGGACTTTTTTTCTTGGTAGTTTCACACTGATTCCTGTTGGCTTTCTAAGACCACCTCTTCCACCAAAACTTGACATTAAGGAAGTCTGTGCCCTTCAGATAGAGGACCCACCATCAACCAAAGGGCACCCACTGTATTTTGCAGTTGTCATGTTAGAACACAGCCAAAAGTAGAACCATGGATTGTTTCCATTATATCTTGTCCTGAGGTCACCATGTAACAATTTAATGGATTTTATTTCTACTGCTCCTGAGAGATTGGAATCCATATAACTTTCCTTTGGAGTCCTGGTCTTCTACCATCTGGTCCAACATTATATCCCATTATTTCTCTACTTGAACTCTCTGTGATAGCCAAACTGGTCTACTTACTGTCCCTAAATCAAACTGTTATTTTTGTTCACACATTTATTTCCTTACCCCTCAAATTCTCTCATTTTAAAAATCTATTTCTTTCTTTCCTCCTTCTTCAAGATCAGCTCAATATTTACTCCCACTTGGAAGACTTCCTGAAGTGTCTCAGTCTGCTAAGACCTCTTCCTGCTCAGCATTTATTATCATATCACTTGGTCAATATTTATTTATGTTGTTGCATGGTGCTGCTTATCTGTTATGGTGAAGACTTGTTTGTCTAAATGGACTGTATCCTCCCTGAAGGCAGATGGTGAGTTAGAGGGCCATAAGAACAATATGTTCTCAATGAAATTTACAGATGTTGAAAATAAATTCTTAAAGTTTTGTATGAGGACAGATGGTAGCTACAATGGTGGTGAGCACAGCATAGTGCTCATACAGAGTTGTCAAACCATTATGTTGTACACCTGAAAGTAATATAACATTGTGTTTCAATCATACTTCAAAAAAATTATAATAACTCCTCCCAAAAAACAACATAACTAGAGATGGTCCAAATGTCCATCATAATTAATTGACTTCTTGTCTTAAATAGGATATTATATCCAGAGAAATGAATAAGCTAGAGCTATACAAAAGACAATGGGTGAATCTTAGGGCAAAAAGTTAAAATCATAGATTACCTATAATTTGTAACCATTTTTATAAGGTTCAAAAACAAGGAGAAGCCAGCAATATACTGTATGAAGAAAACATATGTGATAAAGACGGACTGAAAATTATGTTAGATAACCATCAGCACACAAGGATAACAGTTGCCTTAAGGGCGGGGATGTTGGGAGTATGGGAAAGAAAGGAGCACACAGGTTGAGGCAACAGTCTTAGTAATATTCTAATTCTTAAGTTGCATGGTCAGTTCATGATGTTCATTTTGTTTGTGTGAATTAGTACTTTAATGTTATTCATAACATATATTCTTTGTATACACAAATCATACACATTTTTTTAGAAGGAAAAAAGTCTACTTGTGAGACTTAACAACAAATTGGAGATGGTGTCAGTAAAGTTAAGGAGTTAAGGATAGAGAAATAGGAAATATCCAAGCTGAATAAGAGAGCAAAACAAAGCAAAACAAGGGTGCCTGGGTGGCTCAGTCAGTTAAGTAACCGACTCTTGATTTCAGCTCAGGTCATGAGATCAAGACCCGCATTAGGCTCTGTGCTAAGTGTGTGGTCTGCTTAAGATTCTCTCTCTCCTTCTGCCTCCACTCATGCTCTCTCTTTCAAAATAAATAAATAAATAAATAAAATTAAAAATATAGCCAACAACAAAATAATCCCCATCTCAACAGAAACTTGGTGATGTGTGTACCAACACAGTATCAAAACCTCTAACAAAAGTGAGGTGCCAAAAGAAGAGGAGAGAGATAATGGAGAAGAAAAGAAAAATATTTGAAGAAATGATGGTCAAAATTTGTCCAGTTTGGTGAAAAGACAAAACTTTATAGATCAAGAAGCTCAGTGAACTCCAAGAAGGATAAATACCAAATCAAAATAAGCAAAAATAACCATATGTTATATTCAAAATGCTGAAAATCAAAGGAAAGGAGAAAATACTGTTAAAGCAGTAACATTATTTGTCCAGATCAGCACATTATTTTTTGGAAACTCAGACTTTGGGTACTGGAGTTGAGGAGTGGGGAGGGAGAACACAGTTGCTAAGTGCATGGATGAAGCTGTGTCTCCCTCCGTGTTCTCTTGTTTCTATGTTGCTGCTTCTTGTTTTCCAGTTTACAACATGGCTCTGGGACAAAGTTAATTTGCTCCAGAGCAGGAGGTAGTCTATGTTCTTATCAAGTATCATAAGTAAGGGAGGAAAATATCAGAATTCAGACTGAAGTCTCTTTCTGATCTCTGCAAGAATGAGGTTAATATCCAGGTGTTTCACAGGATCCCTGGAAATCCTCAATTTATCATGGGGCTTTCATCTGGACCCTAGGAATTCAGAGAGTGTCTGTCAAATTAACCTCTTGTGAAGAGAACCAGGAAATATTGGCTCTGGTCATACTCAACCTTTCTGTGAATCCTAAACCACAATGACATCATAAATCTTATTCTGCCTTACCTTGTATTCTTCATCACTCCAGGCCTTTCATTCTCCAAATACATTACAATTCTAACAATGCTTTTCCTTCCCATATGGCTCTAGGGCACATAATGGCTGATACTTAGTGGACTGAGAAAGGGGCAGAATGGGGTCTGGTGGTTGGGATGATCATGGGAGGGTGTAGCAGAGCTGGAGATGGAAACTAGGGGGTGATAAAGAAGCAGAAACCAACCTCCTCACAAGATGCTGGCCTGTAACACAGGGAGGAAGATCTGACTTTGCCTAAGCCCTCATATCAGTGTTGGGTATTAGGTCCAGAGCTCTACTTCTTTGAATATATGTATTTTGAACTCTATCCCTCATTCCTGTAATGACAGATTTGTCAGCTTCTGTGAATGCTGGCAGGCGGGGCAGGCAAAAATGAGGAGAACTTTCATCACTAGGGCACACCCCTGGGAAGCTTACACTCACTTCCCCTCACCTAAACCTTCCCAGCAGCACACTTTCTTCTCTTCCCTACCCTACCTTGTCAACCACTCCTCTCTTCTGTCCAATGGCTTGCCTCCACAACCCTGAGTGAATGCTTCTTTCAGCAAGGGGATTTTTCCACCTGGTTGACTTGATGAAAGCTTTATGAGTTGACATTATGTGAAAAAAGAACAAAGTGAAGTCTGTGTGTGTGTATGCGTGTGTGTGCAGGGGCAGAGGTTGAAGCAGCTAAAGAGAGCTGCTGAAAACTTTATTACAAACTAAGAGACGTTGGAAGCAATAAATCACTCATGTGTCTGCCATGAGGCAACAGAAAACAGGGCTGGCTTTCAGGAAGAATCGGACATGCATGGGCCTCCTCTGCTAACAGTCAGAGGTCCTATTTCCCCTTAAAGCTGACCTGGGCATTGTTGTGGACCTCTCCCTTTTTCTATTTCTTATACTTTTCTTAACCCAAAGAATAAATAAAACCACTGAAAAGTGTGCAATAAAAGAAAAAGCCATTAGTTGCCTGGGATATGGGGCTCTTAGTTTTCCCCTACTTGCTGTGGGAAGGTTAAGAAATTAGGCATAAGGCAAGCTTCCTCAATCAGATGCATGTTTTTCAATTTGTTTGCATGTGCATGCACACATGCGTGTGAGCTTCTTATTCTTGAGTCTTTTTAATTTTTTTTTTTAATGGGGAAGACACAAATGCTTTGCCCTTACATCATTGCAGTTCCCTTCCGAAGAACACCAGTCTTCTCCATGACCCTCACCCAGACTTTGAAACAATCCATAGCAGTGATAAAGAGAGTGCCATGCATTTTTCTCCTACTCGGGCTCTCACCCCTTGACATTGTCCCATATCTTCCTTTCAGTCTTCTGGAGAGATCAACACCAAGAAAGATGTATTCAGCTGAGCATAAGGGACTAGCAGTTCTGTTCAATGTACCTCGTTACCTCATTGTCCACAAATCTTCTAAGCCTCTCCTGACACCAAAACTCTCATCCCATAGGGCTCAGTACATTAACTAATCCACTTGTTTAATTAAACAAGGAGGCCATTAGAGTGAGGTAGCTTTCCTGCCTTAGGAGCACACATGAGAAAACCAAAACCTGAGCCTGAAATGTCTCAATGTTAAGAAAACAAAACCTAAGAACAACCAATCACAAACAGCCAACCAGACTTTTCCAAGTAAGGCAAATGCTTAAATTATAACCAAACAAATCATTTCCTTGCTTTGCTTCCACATCTTCATTATAAAATCTTTCCTTTAGTTCCTGTCTGTAGAGCAGACCTAATCATTTCCACTTTGGCATTGTCCAATTCAAATTGATTTTTGCTCAGATAAACTCTTAAAATATTTATTATGCTTCAATTTATCCTCTAACACACTTTCATTCTTCTCAATCCCTTCAAATCCTTTCCTAGTGTGCTTGTCATCAGGAACTGGTATATGTTTAAACTCTTCTCTGATTTCTTCAATTTCCTGTTCTAACTGAAGACTGGCTGCCCATAGGACACTGACCACTGCTGTGCTCATAAGTACGAACTGTTTTTTTCCTCTCAGCAGAGCCTTGAGCCTTGGGGTGGACTAATACTGCCCACCTTCCCACCTTTGTACCTTCTGGGCTTTTGTTTTTACTTGCCCTTTGAAGCACATATAATCCTCCATTCAGTTACAAACTATGCTCCTGCGGTTTCCATTTTCATTCATTCCATTTTCATTCCTGAAGCTGCTGCTTCTTCTCTGCCCCTTCCCCACCATGGTGGGTTCCCTTCCCCCTTCCCCACTACTCGTTTTCATTCTTGGTGACTTCAACATTAAGGTATGAAAATCCATCTAAAACTCTGGCCTCTCAGTTCCTTAATATCCTTCTTGGTATAGACGCATCTCTACTCCCTTTTAGCCACATACTCCCTTGGTCATGGCTTAGTCTTTATCATTATCATTGATAGTACCATGCCCCAATCTTGACTTCCATTGTCCCACCCTTTGATCACCACTTCCTACCATTTCTGCTCATGTCTTCTAAGCATCTTAACTCCAATTAATCTGTGGGTTAATGAGGCTTGCCAATTACTGACCCTAGTACTTTTTTTTCACTATTCTTTATAGCCCACCACCCACAATAACCTCCTCTTATTCTTACCAGCTTAGATTCCATGGTCCATGACTATAGTTACAGTCTTGAATAAACCCTCAATGCCCTTGCCTTCTCTTCCTTCATAGTATTAACCCAGCAAAACCCCAGCCCTGAGTCAATTCCACTCTCTACCTACTCCAAGCACTTCTGATTTTGTTGCCAATTTTACTTTGACATTAAAATAGGCCTCCCACTCTTTGGTTAAGGGTCTGTAAAAGAAGGGGAGATACAAAACTATTATGGGTTCTGGAGGAAGTGAGTGGCCGTCTCACTTGGCATCTTCCAGATATCTTTAAGGAAATGGACACCTCAGAGAAAGACTCTCCTTTGGATTAAAGGGCCACTGAAGCCTATCAGTTAAGAAAGAGACATAATTGTAATTGAGAGAAGAGCCTATCCTTGGAGCTGGTGGCCTAACTCAACAACTGCTAGGGACAATTTTGATCTTGTTTTTTATAACTCAAAAGGAAAATAAAGAAAACTTAGAAAAAATAGAAAAAAGTTTTAAAGATAACTTAGAAAAAATATATATACATGAGCCCAAAAATTCATCCATAATTCCACCGCCCAAAATACACATTGTGAATGCTAAAACTGAAATCATTTTTGTGATAGCCTGATAAAAGACTGATCAGTTTGTTTCACCACTTCTCTGATGCTCTTTGGAGACATTAAAAAAATGGTAAATGAATCCCTGGTGGCCCAGGGTGAGCGATCCCTTATTGCACAATTTTATTTTATTTTTTTTAAAGATTTTATTTATTTGTTTGAGAGAGAGAGTGAGAGAGAGCATGAAAGGGGAGAAGGTCAGAGGGAGAAGCAGACTCCCCACGGAGTTGGGAGCCTGATGTGGGACTTGATCTGGGGACTGCTGGACAATTTTAAAGGCTGCAATAGAGTTTGGTTCAGAATTTTGACATCTGAGGGTGCCATCTGTAGTTCTGGTAATCAGAATGTTGTTGACCCAGACAACTCCATGCAGAGGGGAGTTCAAGGAGAAAATCCTCCAGAGTCAAGAATAAAGCTGAAGGTGCTAGAGAATGTAATTCCTCCTCTTTTTGAAAGGAAATTTATTATTATTATTATTATTTTACCAATTCATCCTGTAATTGTTATGACAATTGTAACTTCACTTCTGCTTTAAACTGAGGGAAAGTGTGAGGGTTAGTTATAAGGTCTCAATAAGTACCAAGTGCAAAGCTAGATCTAATTCTTTTCTAGTTCTAGATCTAGTTCTTTTTGTTTTGCTTTGCTTCTATACATCTGCCTTTCTGGATTAACATAGGGCAACTTCCAAATTGCATTTGCCCATTTTATCTAATTTAATTCTTATAGAAGTTCTTTAAATTATGCATTACTTATCTTGGGTTCCATCTGATAGGATCATCTGAGAAGACCTGCTACATTAAAAGTAAGGGTAAGTCAGTGACCTTCCATTTTATGTCAAAGAAAGCTTCTTTCCAGTATTATTTAAAAAAAACCAAAAAAACAAAAAAACCCCAACAACAATAAAGAACAAAACAATGTGTCTATGACATGTAGATTATCTCCTAAAACTCATTTCAGGTTTTATCCTTGGCTCTCTGCCAGCTCTCCTAATTCTCCAACAGAGCCAAGTTACCCCAGAACAGCTTTCTTTTCTTTCTTTTTTTTTTTTTTTTTAAGATTTTATTTATTTATTTGACAGAGAGAGAGACAGTGAGAGAGGGAACACAAGCAGGGGGAGTGGGAGAGGGAGAAGCAGCCTGATGCAGGACTTGATCCCAGGACCCAGGGATCATGACCTGAGCTGAAGGCAGCTGCTTAATGGCTGAGCCACCCAAGGCCCCCTAGAACAGCTCTCTTAACCGAAATGTCCATCACTATCTCTTCACTCTCAACTTCCCTTGCCCTGTAATTATCAGCATAGCCAAATTGCCAAGCAAGGCTTTCTACAACCCACACACAAGCCCCCACCTCCTCCCCAACCCGGTCAGGCTGCTGTGCTCCGCATTAGCTGCGCCTGCCTTCACCCTGTTCCTCGTCTCTGGGGTGTTACTCTCTGGGATGCATTTTGCAACATAAGCTATTCTCCTGCTCTGTGAAGCAAAGCAAAGAATTAAAGACAAGCCTGAAATTAGAGTTACCACAGCACTGGGATTCAGAGAATCATAAAATCATAGAATTTTTCTGGTTGGAAGGGACCATAGAGATCTTTTCAACCTGCTGATTTTACAGAATGGGGAAATGGAGAAAGAGAAAGAAAGAGTGTTCAAGGAAACTTACAACCAGAAATGTCCAGTTATGGGGTGATGTTAAGTTGTGGGCCATGGCTGGATGGCCCGTGTGGAAAGAAGGGTAACATGCCAAGTGTAGGAATTTTCTAGCTAAAGTTTGAGCCCGTCGTTTTTCATGAAGTTTCTGTGATGAAACACACTGAACATTTTAGACCTAGAAGCTGGGTTACTCTGTTCCTTGCCCACCACACACTGTTTCCCTTTAGATAAAGTGTGATGGCCAAATGATTTCATCCTTTACATATGGGTAGAAAAGGGAATTTTTCCTGAATATCATAGCATATTAAGTTTGGCTCATTTATTTGTTTTCAAGCAAAGCTGGAAAAGTACCGCTTTAAAGGGCGGTATTCTGATGTCTGCAAAGATATTTTTTAAAAATCCAAAGATTAATTTTTTTTTCCTACTAAAACAAGGGACTGAAGTTACTTTCAGGGAATGTGAGTTAAAGTCAGAGTAGCTTCCTTCCTTTCCAGATTTTGACTTTTCCTAAAGGCTTATCTCCACAGAAATGTCTCGTTATCATTCCCTTTCTCTTTCTACCTCATGAAAAATCAAGTCATTAACTAACCTTCCAGAAGGCCTCAGGACAGTAAGAATCCATAGGTAGGTCACTGAGGTCCTGAATGGTTTGTAAATTCTGTGTGTTTGCACATTTTCCCAGAGAGTCCTTCGCTTCCAGAACCTTCTCAAAGAGGCTAAGAGAACTCAAGCTCAGACCTCCTTGTAATAGTTTGCTAGCAGCTGCTATTTTGGATTCTGGACCCAATTTTAATATGTGGAAGAGGGTTTCTTTCCACACATACAACCATGCCATGCTCAGGACACCAGCTGTGTGTCCTACGGTTAACTCAATTTTGACACTATCTACCTAAAGACAGCATCGGATGCCCACAAGACTGCTCCTACTTCAGATGCCAGTTGCAAGCCCAACTTGTTATCCGTGTTTCTGATCCACTGGTTATAAATCAGAGGTTCCCACGACCCCCTTCTTGGATTCAATTAATTTGCTAGAGCAGCTCACAAAACTCAGGAAACCCATTCACTAAGTACATCACTGGTTTATTACAAAGAATATTAAAAGATACAAATCAACAGCCAGATGAAGACACAAAGGGTGATGTCCTGAACAAAGGAGCTTCTGTCTTTGTGGAGCATGGTGGCACATGGAAGTATTTTGGTTTCCCAACCTGGAGGCCCTCCAAACTACCTCCTTTTTTTTTTTTTTTTTTTTCAAAGATTTTATTTATTTATTTGACAGAGAGAGAGCACAAGTAAGCAGAGCAGCAGGCAGAGGGAGAGAGAGAAGCAGGCTCTCTGCTAAGCAGGGAGGCCGATGCGGGGCTCGATCCCATGACTCTGGAATCGTGACCTGAGCCGAGGGCAGCCGCTTAACCAACTGAGCCACCCAGGCGTCCCTCCTTTTGGGTTTTTATGGAAGCTTCATTACATAGACATAATTGATTAAATCACTGGCCATTGGTGATTGAACTCAACCTCCAGCCCTTCTCCTATTCACTGAAATCAGGAGGTGGGACTGACAATTCCAACCCTCTATTCATAAATAGTGGTTCCCCTGGCAACCAGCCAAGTGTTTTCCCAAAGTCACCTCATTAAGATAAACCCAGTTGTGGTGGAAAGGGTCTTGTTATGAATAATAATACACCAATTTCACCTTTATGGCTCTGAAGAGCTCAAAAAACAAGGAGAAGACACCAAATACAACAAAAGATGCTCCCATTGCTCTTACTGCTTAGGAAATTCCAAGGGTTTGGGAGCTGTGAGCCAGGAACTGTGGATGAACAATAAATATATGTGAGAAATACATTTTGGTCATCTGACCTAATATATATTTCTTATAAATCATAATATTTAAGCTGCCATACAAGTACTACAGTTTGGGTAGCTTAAACAATAGAAAGTTATTGTTATTATTATTTTAATTCAGAAGGCTAGAATTCCAAGACCAAGATGTGGCATCTGAATGTTTATGTCTCCCCTGCCCCCAAAATTCATATGTTGAAATCCTAACCCATAAGGGGATGGTGTTAGGAGGTGGGGCCTTTGGGAGCTATTAGGTCAGGAGTGGGGAGCCCTCATGATTGGGATTAGTGCCCTCAATAGAGGTCCGAGAGAGATCCCTAACTTTTCCGCTATGTGAGGACCCAAGAAGTCTGCTGCCCAGAAGAGGGCTCTCACCCAACCATGCTGGCAACCTGATCTTAGATTTCTAGCCTCCAGTGCAATACAGAATAAATTTCTGTTGTTTATAATCCACCTGGTTTATGACATTTTTTTTAAATATAGCAGCATGAACAGCCTAAGACAAGGTGATAGCAGTGTTAGATTCCTCTGAAGCCTCTATTCTTGGCTTATAGACATTCTTCTCCCTGTATCTTCCCTCTGTGCATGTCCGTGTCCAAATCTCCTCTTCGTATAAGGACACTGCACTAATGACCTCATTTAATCTTAATTAACTTTTGGAAACCCTACCTCTACCTACAGTCACATTCTGAAGTACTAAGGGTTAGAACTTCAACATATGAATTTGGGGGGAACACAGTGCAGTCCATAACATTCCCCATTTCTTTCCCTCATTGTGTAGATGGGGACAGTGGGTCTTGGGAAGGCTCAATAGTCGACCTTGAGCACATGGTAGAACTCAGGCCAAAGCCCATGTGCCTCACTCCCATACCTGTCCTCAAAGCACCTGTCTTCAAGGAGTTCAAAGTCTAATGAAGAGTGATTGACACATAAGTGAACTACCAGTGCACACTGCAGATGTCATCATGTGTGTGATACTGAAATGAGTAAGGCCTGGCTGTACAGGAACCAGGACAAAGGAGCAGCCACTTTTGCTTGAGAAGGTCACAGGTCCAAGGGCTTCTGAAAGTCACAGCCACTGGGTTCCCTTGCTCCATGGGAAGGCAGTATGTAGGATGGAAAGAAAACTGGACTGAAAAACTGAATATTCATATTCTGGATCAAAAACAGCCTATGATGGCACTTTCTAGAGATGGACCGCTGAAGGTGGGAAGGGGCGGAGGGTGGGGAGGGACGGTCAGGCCTCAGTCAACATCTGGGATGGCACATTCGTACTCGGGGCTTGCTGACAGGCCCCTGATCCCTGATTTCAGGAACTTGTTCTTGGCTTTCGCTTTTCTCAGGGTAATGAGCTTCAGCCTCACACTCGCTAACACTAACAAATGAGGCCAATGGCAGCTCGGCTGTGCATCACCTTTCAGTAGTGGCTTGACAAGGAGAACAATGCATTTGTTTGGGTCTGTAGGGTCTTCAGGGAGGATCTGTCATCATTGTGGTGAGTGTCAAAGGGGTTTCAGGCTTCCTGTGACTGTCAGAATAGAGCACAAGAGAAAGGCAAGTTGGAACCTGCTGACATTTCTCAGGTGAAACTCACAGCCACCTTTTCCTCTTCTGAGTTTCAACAGGAATAAACTTTGTTCTAGTCAAAGAGGCTTTTAATTATAACAATTGCACACTGCCAATTACTGTTTTTCTTTTTCCTGAAGAGTAGTTACCTATACAACATGTGTAGTTTATGGCTACATGATGGATGAAGGGTAGCTGCCTTCTATATATAGAAGTACACATTTATGCCTACATAGAGCAGTTGCTCTCACCTTCATGCCTCTGTTGATCTTTTCTAGGCTAGAGGTGGTCTTATGCCTCTTGGAAGATTCATTCTGGCTATTTGGAAGGCAATAAGCAGAACAACTTGCCTCCTGCCAAGCCTCTGGTGAAACTGCCCTTCTATTAGCTGGGTGACCAGGTGGAAGGGTTGGCAGAGGTCTCAATTATTAGGACCTTTCCCCTGAAGTATTGGACATAACCCACTGACACGAACAATCCTCGGCATTCGTCAAAGGATGGAAACTTGATGGCATGTGCAGAGCTGTACAGAGCACCTGAAGCAGGAACCTATGCAGGTGACATTTCAACTTCTGGTAGTTTATCTATTGGTAACCCTCAGGGAGAGGCATGGGGAGCCCTATTTACAGTGAAGCCTCGTTCATAGGCCTCTGCCTCCCTATGATGCTCTGAGGTGACTGTGATATTATTTGTTAGTTGGGTGTTATGTCACAGTCCCTGCTTTCAGACCCCATTTCTGCCAGCTTCCTATATGACCTACTTTTCTGCAAGACCATTAACTTGAGTGTCTCACAATTCCTATCCAGTTGGATGTGACAACACCTGCTTATAACTGAGGGATGCATTTTAAAAAGATGGAAATTAAACAAAACAAAACAAAACAAAAACACTTTGAAGTTATATAAATTAATTCTACATTTTCTCTCCCATCTATCTTTTTAATGTCACCATTCAAAATAAGGTTTTTTTTTCTTCTTCCCAATTTGGTGGAAACCTCAACATCTATAGAGAAGAGATTCTGCACTACAGAAATGAGAAAAAAAAATACTGCAATGATTTATAAGCAAGAACTTATGAAAACTGAAGAGGAAGAAAAGTAATTTCAATGATCCAACTCCTGCATTAGGCTCAGGGTTCTTTTGGGCAGCACTTGACCTGCATTCCACAATTAGTCTAATTTAATCTAGAGATTATTTATCCACAACCAAAGTTGTCATGGTTCCATTATTCCAGGGGTGAGATTGTCCAAATTTTCTCTCTTCTGATAAAAGGGGAGGATTCCAACTCCCTCCCCTTTTCCTCCCTCCAGCTCACCAAAGGCAGGGCTACCTCAGAAGCACTTTATGTTTTAAAAAACTTCCCACTTCAAGCAATTGAGGGACCGGCTGATGGTTCTTTACCTATTCTTTATGTTCTTGAAAGAGTATTCAATTAGGAAGTGAGGAGACTGGCTCTACCACCAACTCATAATCATGAAGGTATGCAATAACTGTTTTTAAGGATTTTTCTCACCACAAAAATTCCATCAATTCCCCTCTTTAACTAGCACAATCCAACCCCATTCTTCACTCAGTCCCACTTTCACCTCTTCCAATAAGTTGCCAGGAGGTGTGCCCCCACAGGTTCCCCTTGTTTTGTTCATCCTTCCCTTCTGATGTCCCTGTAGTATTTATGAAGGTGTAGACGCATCTGTCCTACTGGATGATCAGCCCACTGGCCACTGGCAGCTGACAGTTCTGCTGAACATGTCTTTGAAGGTCTTAATTACTTACCTTGTGGAGATGTGGAGTTGGAAGCTCCAGGGCTAGTGTTACTGATACTCTACACCGTCAATCTTCCATCTGTTCCATCCTCCAGACAACAGCAACAACTTTCTCCATCTCAAGATCACCACATTTGCTCTCACTAACAAAAACAGACTAGAAAAGGGCTTTGGGAGATTTCTGAGACCCTAGGATAACAAGTATCCCAGTAGTGCACATTGAGGGCCACAGCTGTTTTTAGAGGGGAGAGAAGTATCCTTGTAAAAAAGCCGAGGCATAGGAATGAGATAGGGATGTGTGATGACTCCAACATAGATACAAAACTAGTTAGGATTTATGTCTTCTCTGGGCTTTTATGAAGGAAGGTAAAAATGAGAGGACTCCAGCTACAGAGAGTTCCTGGTCACCAGCCTAGAGAGGACTTGCCTTCTGGAACTGCTACCTTCCTGTGTGTCTGAATGGCCACTGAGGGCTTGTGGTCTCCTGCTCCAGCAACCTTTAGAGAAACCTTAAACTAGCCACTCTCAGTGTTGGGTGGTTGTCCTTAGGAGCAGTGGATAAACAGATTTCCATGCTGTGACTCAGAAATGAGTCTATATTCTTCTAGAGAAAACCTTTATAGTATTTTGCTAAGTTATGACTCCTTTTCTTTTTGCAAAGTAAAGGAGTTTGGCTGAGAAGTCCTACAGAACAGGGTTGGCAAACTTTTCTGGAAATGCCTGGACAGTAAATAATTTAGGCTTATGGGCCACACAGACTCTGTCACAACTATTCAACTCTGCCTTTGTAGCACGAAAGCAGCCACAGATTATACACAGACAAATGAGTGTGACTATATTCCAGAAATATTCATGGACACTTGCAGTTGAACTTCATAACATTTCCATATGTCATAACATATTCTTCTTTTGATATTTTTAAACCATTTTAAAATATAAAAACCATTCCTTGCTCATTGCCCATACAAAAATTAGACCTCAGACCAGGTTTTGCCCATGGGCCATAGTTTGCCTGGCCCTGCTGTAGAAGAAAACCATTTACTGTGGAAATCTGTTTCTCCAAGCCCTGGGTGCTTACACTAGCCCTCGTCCTGACAGCCAAATTAGGGTGTCTCTTCAAATCTGTGAAACTAAATAAATGAGGGCAGGCCCCTCTTACCATCCAGAATGCACTGTGTGTACACTGGTGTTATTTCATGTATCAGATTCCTGCACGGAAAACACTGTCATGCCATTAATAATCTTCCGAGGAACACCTTGAAACTTGACTCTCTGAAGACACGTTGCAAATGGGCTCTAATGGCTTTTATTTCTCATTCTTGTCACCTCAGATCTAATCAGCTGTTTTGTCATTTTTAATTCCCATTTGGCAGGATTCTCCCAACTTCCCTGGCCTTTTAGAAAGAGGCTCAGAGGAGAACTGGGCCCAGCAGCTCTTGGGACTGGGGGATACATAGAGAGATGGGGGTCTGAGTATAGGGAGATGGGGGTCTGCGTAGATGTTAACCTGCAACCTTGGCTGAATCAGGAGGACTGGGAAGGAACCCAAATCCCGGAATGACCCTCAGTCCTGCCCTTCACCTGTCTTCCCAGGTTCACTCGTGTCCTGAAATTGCTTTCTCTGTGGGGAAAACGTCTCTCACTCCTCAATTAGGAATGAGGCTCAGAACTTGTATCATTCTGCATTGGCTTGGGAGAAGATGAAGCTCTGAACTGGAGGCCTTTCAAGTGTGTGACTCTTTCTTACATGGAGCAATTGAGCTGTGGTCCAGTTTCCCCAAACAGGAACATCCACACCCATCTGGCCTTGAATAAAAAAAGTCATCTTCGACTAGGACTCTGCCTTCCTCGGAAGGCAGCAAGGAATTGTCAATAATGAAAAGGAATCTGTTCGATAAAAATAAATTATATGACAATTAAAAATAAATAAAACAAATAAGAGCGAGGTAGTTTCTAGTGTTTGCATGATGCTAAGCCTCTTACCTATATTAGCTTATTTAATATTTACTGCAACTCAGGAAGGATATTACTGTTTTCATTTTGTAGGTCAGAAAAAGCAGCTCAGAAGGCAAGTGGTTTCTCATGGTCCACAGCTGGTAAGTAGTAGAGCAGTTTACAAATGCAAATGTATCTTGCTTCAGAGTCTAGGACTGTAACCACCCAGATGTGGCTGTGCATCTTTGCCAAACCAAATCGCCTCTCTGAACCTCAGTCCTCTTAGTTTCAAAATGAAGCCTGAGACTATAAAATCTCTAACATCACTTCCAAAGCAAAAATTTGATTCTATTATTTTCAACCTCCCCCTCCTTTCAGGAAGGGGGAAAAAGTAAACAAATAAGTTCATATGGTAACATAGTTAAATTAAAAAAAAAAAAGGAACTAAATTTCCAGGGTATCATGAGTCTGTGTGTATCCAGGGCAGTCTCCTATACCTTCATTATATAAACCTATGAGACAATTAGTACTCACTCTTTCCTGCCCTTGGTAAAGAAACAAAATGGGGGCCTGCTCTGATCTTTGCTTGCAAGAAGCTTGTAAAACTATCTTGAAGGTAGATATAAATCAGAGCCAAGAGCTTTTCACTCAAAAATTCAAGATTCTGAATTATTAAAAAAAGCATTATGCTTATTACACTATATTTATTAACACAGAAAAATAGTTGAGAGCAAGATTTTTCAGCAAGGATTAAGGCTCTAGGCACTTTGGAGTTGAGCAGAAACTTGTTTAATCCATCATTTCAATGAACAGTATTTCTGTTTAATTCGGAAACCTAAGTAGGCAATTAACTAAGACCCCCATTTCTGGGGTGTTCCAATACTGAGTGTCAGAAACATATGGAAGGGATCAGGGCTGGGATGATAAAATCCAAAGCCCAGTCCTGAATAGCTGCTGAGCAAAAGATTGGAGCAATGTCTTTCCGACCAATTAAACCCAGAAATCCAGGATCTATCCCAGCAGGGACATGGGGGATCTGAGGAAGGTGAGTTCCCTAAATCCAACCCAGTGATGCTAGCCAATCAGCTCATAGGGAGAAGGCATCACCGACCTCCCCATCGGGCACAAGCTGTGGCAATAAAAAATAGCCAAGAGTATCTGGCAGAAGGCAGATTTCCTTCTCTGTCTTACAGTCCCCAGCAGAGTGACTTGCTCCCAACTCCATTTATATGCCTCCTTTTGGTCTTTCAAATATTGATTTTTAAAATATTCTTCAGGAGAAAGCCTCTTGGGGACCTTGATGCTGGAGTTCACAAATGACGCATGCCCAGATACGTTTATTGCAGGGTGGAAATAATAGACTTTTCCCTCTCCTCCTTTCTCTCCACCTAAGTATCTCTTTATTCATTACTTTAATTACCTAATCGTAAATTTCTTTAGGGGGTTACTTAGAAAGAAAATTAGCATCAAAGCTTGGCAGTAAATTCTGGGGCTTTTGGAGACAGTCCAAGCTGTTTCACCTGTGATTAATTAGATGGGCTTTTTTTCCCCTTTAAGTGCCAGAAGGCTGTTGAGGTCTTTAAGCAGTTACATGACTGCTGGCAGTGCTGCAATTATGATGGATGCATGCGTCTGGAGTCTGGGGCTGCAGCCCAGCATTTGTTGGTGTGTATGTGAGAGACAGAGACAGAGACAGAGGCAGAGACAGAGACAGACTTGGAAAGCACAGGCTTGGAAAAACTCCAAGAGTTTAAAAAACACAATGAGCTGCTTCTTTAATATTCTTGCAAATGCAAGTCTATAAGCTCCTGGCCAGGATCTCCTGTCAACATACTTTGGCAATTTCAGAAATGTTGGTTTAGCAGCACTCTTCCTCACCATTAGCCACAGAAGTCCTCTGTGGGTCTCTGCATAAGCTTTTTATGGCATGCTTATAGGAATGCACATTTTCAACAATGCTTTTGCTATATAGAAAGCAGAGCAGTCACACCTGTTTTAACATTTCACCCTGGTGAAAATCAAGAGGGGGAGAATGCAGTCTCTTTGGGTAATTCACTGGGTATCAAATTATCCCCAAACACTGGCATAAAATCAAAGCGACATCTTGGTGTATTTGGAAGAAGGTTAATACTTCCAGTCACAATGAATATGCTATCAAGGATGCAACAGAGACATTTGGTGACTGTTTTATTATAAGCCCCGGCTTATCATTTTTCCCTTTATTCCCTGTGTGAATGAGACAGTGAAAGGATCCTTCAAACCATTTGACTCATTCGAGGTAGCAGAACATTTAAAGTTTTTGCCAACTTTTGCTAAAGTGTCCATGTAAACCCAGAAACTCCTAAGCTCCTGGCATTGAGATCATTGTCATCTCCCATCTATTGCTCCCATCTGCCCATAATGGCCATGACAATATTTAAACAGCAAATTAAGTATCTGGTACTAACCTGCCCTCCAAGAGCTGACAGAAATGTTAGTCACATGGGCTGGATACAGACACTTCAGCCTAGAGCAGGGGTCTGCCAGGTCTCTCGGTAAAGAGCCAGAGAGGAAATGCCGTAGGCTTGTGGGACAGAAGGTCTCTGTTGCAACCACTCAACCCTGTTGCCATGTGTAAAAGTGGCATAATCAAGAGGCAAATGAATGGACATGCGGCGTTCTAATAAAATGTGTTTGCTGACCCCTGGCCTACGGCACGGCTTCTCAGACTTTAATGGGCATACAGAACACATGCGGATCTTGTTACAATGCGGATTTTAGTTCAGCTGGTCAGGGCTGGGCCTGCAATCTGCATCTCTAACCCCCTCCTAAATGAACATCCCAAATGATGCTGCTGGTCCTTGGACCTCACTTTGAGCAGCAATCCTACAGTGTCTCCTGGAAATACACCCAGGGTCTTTCCAATAACACTGAGCCTCAGAGAACAGGGACAAGCAATTAGTTCATTAGGAAAACTGCCGTAGGACTAGTATTAGGTTTATACCCTTCAAGTCTGTAATCTTCAAAGAGTCTTCCAGCATTCCACCCCAGGGAGAGGCCAGATTTCCCTCTCCTGAATGTTACCTTCCTTTTTTCACCTTTAAGATTGGTTGTTAAGGTCTTGCGTTCCTAAACGGACAGATGGCTCTGGCTGTGGCGCAGCTGCACACAGAGCTCATCACCGTCATTTACGCCGTCTCTGCTGCCTAACTGCCAGCACCTTCCTGGCCCCGGCGTGGAGGGCTCTAATGGCCGAGCAAAGGGCCCTCTGGCCCCTGCCTAATTGGCTGCAATGCAAGAGCTAATGTAGGTTGAGAGACCAATTAACTGGGCTTGTTTCTACTAACACTGCATCTGAACATCAATTATGCTAAACACCACGCTATATTAAGACATTTCCCTGCCACTATCATTGGCTATGGGATACCTCAAAGCAGGGCGGAGAGGAGCTGCCTTCACTGCCTGCCTGAAGGATTTCTCTCTCACAGTGCAGAGGGCTGGCAATTGGGAGCTCAGCTTTAGAACTAGCAAAACCACAACTCAGGGACGTATCTGACACTAATTGGTTACCTTCTCTGGGCCTCAGTCTCTAGACCATGAGGGTTCAGGTCCAAGAAGCCAGAGAATAGAATGGGTGAGACATAATGATAATCCTATATAACCTGCTGATTCCATTAAGAAATGATGATGTTAAGCTCTCCAAGATACTTCAAGAACACCGTCCCTAAAACTGGAGAAAAATTAGTAACTGGAAGCTGTGAGGAGGAGGAAGTTATATTTTCTTCTACAGGTTTAGCTAGTTTTAAATTCCATTCCTCCATCATTTCATTGTGAGCTCCTCTCTTGGCATGAGCTGCTTCGTTTTTACATCAACACTTTGGTCTTGAGGCAGCTCAATTCATTTTCATTCATCCTGATTGTGTAGCTCCCATATGCTGAAAATGCTGAATAATCCAACCAAGTCTATGACACAGTGAGGTTTTCAGTTTAGTTCAGAGGATTGGACTGATTCTGAAAATTAGTCCATTTACTCAATTATTGATCCCTTGAGCAAATATTTGTCAATCACCCATTATATATCTGACATTCTTCTAGGCTAGAAACACTGGTCCTACTCTATCTAGGGCTATTGTACATGGAAAGGCAGGTAATCAAGTGAGCAATGGTAATGCGGTGTGAGATATGCTATTATGTCTCCTATAGATGCTACAAATTGTACAAAAAGCATTAAAATGTAATGTATGTTTAAAATTCTCCATTACCCACAGTGCTTACTTCAAACTTCTATCACTCTCCTTAAAGTCTTTAAACTTACAAGAGAAAGCAGAATATCAGGTGTAAGCCACCTTAGTTTCAGCCATTGGAAAGCTATGTTTGCATTTATTCTGAAACCCATCCTTCTGGTCTCATGGGAAGAGATGTTATTTCTCTTGTTGAGGTCATTCCCTCCCCCTACACTCTTGACTGACCCTCCTGTCTCACCTAGGACCTTTCTGCAGCTGCGACTCTCTTTCTCCTTCCCAAATTGGCAACTTTATCTCAACTGGTCCCTTCTGCACAGTGTAAAATTATGATCAAGTCTGGTGTCTATCTTAAAAATAAAATCCTCCATTGATCCTGTACCTCCTTGTCTTTTCTTAACTTCCAAGCCTAGAATTCTTGCTCCTTCCTTTGTTTTCTGTTATTTCCACCTTCTGCTCACTTGTTCTTCAAACACCTGCAGTCTGGCTTCCTCTGGCCCTGTACACCCAGACACTGTTCTGGCAAAAGGCCCAAATAATCATCTCTAACTAAATCTGACACATTCTCATTTGACTTCATCTTTCTTTATCTTGACCCCAAATTTTACATTAATGATGATCCTGTTCTCGCTTTTCCCTCTTTGCCTCTGGCCTGGTTCTCCACTACTTCACTGACCTCTGCTGATTCTTATTTCTCTGTGTGTACCTTAAATATGGTGTTTCCCATGTATGTTTCATTTTTGGATCTCTTCTTATCTCATACTATCCCTGAGTGATCCCTGATCACCTGCTGTCATCTACCACCATCTGTTGACTGTCAAAATGCATTCTAGTCAACTGTGCTCCTCTGAACTTCGGCCCCTTCCACCTGCCTCTCAGCCGTCTCAGCTTGCTCTAAACGTAAGTCATCAACTTTCCACCCAAATCTGCTATTCCTTCTGTGTTGGTGAATGGTGAGATCATGTGGAACTTGGACGTTGTCATCTACCCTTTTCTTTTTCTCACCCCGGCACCTAATCGATTGATAAATCCTGTCAACTCCATTTCTTTACCATTTATATTTGTTATATCTCTTCTCTTCTCCATTTTCACTGCTCTTCCCTTAGTTCAGGCCTCATCATCCTCCTTTATATGGACAAAGGCAGTTAGATTATCATCCAATTCTTTTGCCTGTGATGTTTTCTCTGATTTTATACCCTTTCGGTCTACCCAACACTTTCTGGCCAGGGTTACCTCCCTAAAATAAAAACCTGATTGAAAACAAAAGTGCACACCAAAAACCATCTGTGGCTGGCCACTGCCTGCAGTGGTTGTCAAACTATACAAGAGAGGTTCAGCTGAGACATCTGAGCAGCCTCTATGAGAGGGGAGAGAGAAGGTTATGAAGGACTTTGAAATCCAGGCTCCCTCTTTCTGCTCCTTGCACCTCACCCACTGTTGTGTTGGCAAATATTTACCAACAAACCCCCAAAAAGTAAAAACAAAAATGGCAAAAAACATTATTTGTAAAGTTTGATGGTTTCCATGGTGCCAATACTTCCACTATGGCCAATTTCAACTTACAAATATTTTTGGAGTTTGGAAAAAATGTTCACAACTGACACTCACAAGACCACAGTTCTTGTTCTCCTTCCCCACGCTGGGTATTTCTATGGTATGTGTGTTGGGGGTGGGGAGGTGGGCAGGTGAAAACATTTTCCTGCCCACGTCTGGCCCATTGTAGGGTAGGCTTCTCACAAGCCTCACTTGGAATCAGCAGAGCCCTGGATGGGTACAGGCTTTCCTGCAGATTGCTAGAACTCAAGAATGAGCAATGGCATGTAGAAACCGAATGCAAACTGATGAGATACCTGAGTTCCATAAACAGAAGGTGAGATGGATCTGATGCCAACAGCAATGCTATGCAGCTACTTGTGGGAGTGCCCACTTTGACCCAGAGGACAGGGAAGCTTAATAAAGAGCTGCTCTTACTCATGGACTGGCCCACCACCATGCTGATGTCCTGCAGCTGGTCTGCCTGAAAGCCACCCTCCCAGATGGCACTGCCTCTGATCTCCAAAGCAGCACACATATAACTTTTTCATAACTGTGACTGAAAGGATTATTCCTTTCTGTGAAAGAATATATGTCGTTGTCAACATCAAAAACTCCCCTGCTTTGCTCTGGCAGCACCTGCCTTATTGATTGGGTGCCTTCTGAACAACTCACTTACACAAAGCATTTAAACCTGTCTGACTTCAAAAGTAAGGTAAGACGAGCCACGTCGAGCAGAACAGCACACAACTAATATGATTATTTCTCCTCTTCCTGGTGATAATAGAATTATGCAAAAGCTGCCTTGACCCAGTAAGGATTTGCTCTTCAGAATCAAATCTCTGCTTTCCCCGAATTCACCACTCCTCCCCTTGACCCCCACCGCTGTTTGCTTTCCACTCATTTGGCATTGCCCACATGTTTGGGCTCCATCTTGCAAATCCAAGTGTCTCCCTGGTAAAGTACAGCAAACTAATGAAAAATGTGGCCAGATTTATCTAGTAGGTAAATGATGAAGAAAAGACATCCATCTTTATCTACTAATTCATTCTGCAATGTTAATTATCTCCAGTGGGGCTGCAGTCAGCTCAGCTACATATAATTTAAGGAGTGAGGCTTTTTACAACTTTCTCAGGACTTCCCCTAGTTCTTACTTTCCTTAAGTTGTCTGAATCCTGGGAAGAGGCGGGCTTTACCACTGGACACTAGTAAGAGTTGATTGACAGGTGGCCAAAGAGAGTCCTTGGAGGAAAGATCCAGAACAAAGCAGGTTTCAGAAGCCAACCAGTCCAGGCAGCGGGCCTTCACTTTACCTATGGACAAAATCCCAGAGAGAATATGCCTAGACTTCACAAACACCTTAAAAGGGAGTTATTAGTGGAAACCTTTCATGGGTCAAAAAATGATATTCAGAGAAGTTGGGCTACTTCTCCAAACTCATCCCTGACAAATCAGCAGAGCCTGAACTAGAGCCTGGCCTCTCTACCTTTAAAACCAGATTCTTTTCTTCTTCCTGCATTTTACACAAGACTGGTGCTCAGACTTTTTTTCACCCCAGTAGGAAGACAACGTCTGCCTAATGAGGGTTTATTAGGTTATTTTGTTTGGTGGGTTATTAAGAGGCAGGAATAAAATGAGATTGTGGTGAGAAGGGCATTTGGGAAATGTTAGAGTGACTTAAGTAAGTGGCAGGTTCTATTAACTGTGGAACTTTTAATAATCTACTTTAAACGCATGGATTAAGAAAGGACATAATTCCTGAAGAATATTTTCAAAAAGAACAATTCTTTCCAGACTTCCTGGAGTACTAACTCTGTGCAGCAAGCTAGGAAGATTTCCTCTGGGTCTCAGATCAGAACCCCATGTGTGAAGATGTCCAGACACAAAGTATCCTTTAAAAAAAAAAAAAAGACTTATTTATTTATTTTAGAGAGAGAGAGAGAGAGAGAGAGAGAGTGAACACACCAGTGGGGGCAGGCAGAGGGAGAGGGAGAGAACCTCAAGCAGACTCTCTACTCAGCATGGAACCTGCTATAGAGCTCAATCTCATGACCCTGAGATCATGACCTGAGCCAAAATCAAGAGTTGGACACTTAACTGACTGAGCCACCCAAGTGCCCCAACACAGGGTATCTTTGATAGTAATAAAACAATGAGCTGCCATTCTTCTGAACACCTTTTGTTCATGACTTTAGTGGTTGAAACTTCAGGATGCATGATCTGACAACAAATTATAAATTTATTTGTGAATTAAGTAGTATTTGTAAAGCTGTGAAAAGTTGTTCCTTTGGCAATAAAATTCCATGTTTATTATTAATTTATTTATCTAATATCCATTCAGTACCTAATGTGTAGGAAGCACTAGTTAAGATGTTGAGAATACAATAGCAAATGGGGCAATGGGTCTTTTAAAAAATCTTACTTAAAGCAAATTGACTTAAAACTTAAAATCTCTTAGGAGGCCAAGAAAGAGTCCCATTGTGAAATTATGAACTAGGGGGGAATTAGGCAGTAGCAGTGGCAGAGGGCAATTAGTAGATGAAACCAAGATATGTTTGAAAGGTAGAAGTGACAGAATGTGCTGAAAGAATGGATGTGGACTGAGGAAAAGAGAGGACAGGGCCTTCTCCTTTTGATCTGAGCAACTGGGTACATATGAGGGGAGTTAACTGAGATGCAGTTCCACAGAGGAGGAAAAGATTGGGGCCAGGGAATGGTAGAATAAATAGTTTTTTCATGGCCATATTAAATTTCATACACTATCAGATATCCTGGTGTTGAAATTAATAGATGCACAGAACTCAAGGATTATATAAGGGCTGAAGATATGAATTTTAAAATATATAACATTTAGAGATCTTTAAAGTTATAGACTTAAATGAAGTCACTAAGGAAGGTAATAAACGGAGAAGATGAAGCAGTTTAGGTCTGAGCTCTGTAACTTTCCAACATTAAGGGGTAGATAAAGGGATCTATTCAATATGCCTGGAAAGAATGACCAGTGGAAAAGGAAGAAAGCCCAGAGAGTGAGGTATCATGAAAGGGAAGTGAAGAAGGGGTTTTCAGAAAGAGACAATGATAATCTATGTACAATGCTGCTGAGAGAGCTAGTGAAATGAGAACAGCAAGTTAGCTCCTGCACTGAACAACATGCAGGGCACTGATGAACTTGATAAGAATCATTTCTACCATATTATCTGGTAGGAAGACCAGTTAGGATGAATTAAAGAAAGAACTAGGAGTAAGGAAATAAGTCAAGCAGGAAGAATCACTTTGATTTAAAAAATTATATAATGAGGGCTCTCAAAAAATCTGTTATATGATGGAATAAATATCACATGTCTCATCTGGAAAGTAATAGGGATTTCCAGAAAAGCTTCTCAGAAGAACTGGTCTAGTCTTTAATGGAATGGAAGATTTTGTCCTAAATGAATGGCAAGTACCTTAGATTTCTTAGAACCAGAGCTGATATATGACTAGTATGCACATATATGGCAATACTGTTTGATATAACACTTTCGTGGTGGTTGGTAAACAGTCATTACCTTAAGTAACCCTGTTCTCCTTCCATCATACTATGTGACCCAGCCTTCTAGACTTATTCAGAATTTAACAATGATGTGACTACTGACAATGTCGGTGATCAAGGGCTCTGCTCCCTCTATACAGACAACATCCAATATGATTTTGAGTGTCTGTAATCTACATTTTAGATAGTGTTAGATCCATGATTTCAAATGCCAGTAGGAGTTAACAAATTATTGACATTTTGTAAAAAGACAGTCTGTTTCAGTGTAGGTTACTTGTGGATGCTCTCAGTGGTGACTTTTAAATCAAAGCTCGAACTACACAGCTACACCGGCTCCACAGAAGTCAGAGTTTCTTCCTCTTCATCTGATCAAGTCTCTGGTCCCTTTAGGAAAGCCCAAGGCTTATCGATCATGTGTTTTCTAGCTTTACTATCAAAGTTAAACTTATTTCAAGGTCAGAAGCCAGGATAACAAAAATTTAAAATAATGGTAGGTATTAAGGAGGGCACATATTGCGTGGAGCAGTGGGTGTTATATGTAAACAATGAATCTTGGAACACTACATCAAAAACTAATGATATATTGTATGGTGACTAACATAACACAATAAAAAAATCTAAAATAATTAATGGAATAGTTCCTGCTGTGGTTGAAGACAGCAAGATATAGGGTGGTACATGAGCTTGGTCTATTACTGGTTGCAAAGGCACTAGTTTGCTCTTCCAATACCAATCCTACTCAAGTCATTGTAGGAGACCAACAATGTGGTCCCAGAGGAGAGCCATATAGTAGGAACAGGAAGTCTGGTTTCTTAAGTTCTGTAATAGATTATCTTAAGTCACTTTTTTAAAAAAAATATTTTTTATTAACATATAAGGTATTATTAGTCCCAGGGGTACAGGTCTGTGAATCGCCAGGTTTACACTTCACAGCACTCACCATAGCACATACCTTCCCCAATGTCCATAACCCAACCACCCTCTCCCTACCCCCCTACCCCTGGAAACCCTGTTTGTTTTGTGAGATTAAGAGTCTCTTATGGTTTGTCTCCCTCCCAATCCCATCTTGTTTCATTTATTCTTTTCCTACTCCCCAAACCCCTCTTGTTTTCTCTCAACTTCCTCATATCAGGGAGATCATGTGATAATTGTCTTTCTCTGATTGACTTATTTCGCTAAGCATAATACCCTCTAGTTCCATCCACATCATTGCAAATGGCAAGATTTAATTTATTTTGATGGCTGCATGGTATCCCATTGTATATATATATACCACATCTTCTTTATCCATTCATCTGTTGATGGACATCTAGGTTCTTTCCACAGTTTGGCTATTGTGGACATTGCTACCATAAATATTCAGGTGCGCATGCCCCTTCGGATCACTATGTTTGTATCTTTAGGGTAAATACCCAGTAGTGTGATTGCTGGGTTGTAGGGTAGCTCTATTTTCAACTTTTTGAGGAACCTCCATGCTGTTTTCCAGAGTGGTTGCACCAGCTTGCATTCCCACCAATAGTGTAGGAGGGTTCCCCTTTCTCTGCATCCTTGCCAGCATCTGTCATTCCCTGACGTGTTAATTTTAGCCATTCTGACTGGTGTGAAGTGGTATCTCACTGTGGTTTTGATTGGTATTTCCCTGATGCTGAGTGATGTTGAGTACTTTTTCATGTGTCTGTTGGCCATCTGGATGTCTTCTTTGCAGAGATGTCTGTTCATGTCCTCTGTCCATTTCTTGATTGGATTATTTGTTCTTTTGGTGTTGAGTTTGATAAGTTCTTTATAGATTTTGGATACTAGCCCTTTATCAGATATGTTGTTTGCAAATATCTTCTCCTATTCTGTCAGTTTTCTTCTGGTTTTCTAAACTGTTTCCTTTGCTGTGCAGAAGATTTTGATCTTGATGAAGTCCCCATAGTTCATTTTTGCCCTTGCTTCCCTTGCCTTTGACAATGTTCCTAGGAAGAAGTTGCTGAGGTTGAGGTCAAAGAGGTTGTTGCCTGTGTTTTCTCCTCAAAGATTTTGATGGATTCCTTTCTCACATTGAAGTCCTTCATCCATTTTGAGTCTATTTTCATGTGTGGTATAAGGAAATGGTCCAGTTTCATTTTTCTGCATGTGGCTGTCCAATTTTCCCAACACCATTTGTTGAAGAGACTATCTTCTTTCCATTGGGCATTCTTTCCTGCTTTGTTGAAGATTAGTTGACCATAGAGTTGAGGGTCTATTTCTGGGCTTTCTTTTCTGTTCCATTGATCTGTGGATCAGTACCATACTGTCTTGTGCCAGTACCATACTGTCTTGATAATGACAGCTTTGTAATAGAGCTTGAAGTCTTTGGTTTTCTTTTTCAACATTCCTCTGGCTATTCGAGGTCTTTTCTGGTTCCATATAAATTTAGGATTATTTGTTCCATTTCTTTGAAAAAAAAAATGGATGGGTTGATAGGGATTGCATTAAACATGTAGATTGCTTTAGTATCATAGACATTTTCACAATATTTATTCCTCCAATCCATGAGCATGGAACATTTTTCCATTTCTTTGTGTCTTCTTCAGTTTCTTTTATGAGTACTTTATAGTTTTCTGAGTACAGATTCTTTGCCTCTTTGGTTAGGTTTATTCCTAGGTATATTATGGTTTAGGGTGCAATTGTAAATGAATTGGCTCCTTAATTTCTCTTTCTTCTGTCTTGTTGGTGTATAGAAATGCAACTGACTTCTGTGCATTGATTATATATCTTCCACCTACACCATCCTGTGTCATACTTTTACCTGGCTCCTACACAGCACTGATTTTGGCCAGAGTTTATCAGAATTAATCATGAAAACTTCTCATTTGCTTTCTAGTCAAAATAAACTAGAACTTTTGCTTCTGTTGTTATAGTTGATAGGTATTCTTGAAGGGCCCTTTCATGGCAAAATAAATTAACTTGCATAGGAAATGTGCTTTGAGGCACTGGTGGCTGCATAAGAGGTAGAGGAATTTTCTATAGCCAACACCTTAAAACAGGGAAACAAACACACAAACAAATAAAAATCTACATGCTATGTTCAGGGATGCAGCAATTTACTAGACCCAAGTAGTTGACCTAGGCAGATGACTATTATAAAGTTACCATCAGGAAGTAGAAAGTTGAACTTGGAATTATGCACTGAATATAGGGTGTGTGTGTGTGTGTGTGTGTGTGTGTGTGTGTGTGTATTGAAGTGATTCCAGTCAATGGTGCCCTCTGAATAGTGGCAATGGTAAAAGCAAACCCTTTCTGGAAGTAAGTTTCACAAGTAGATCCAAGTAATTCCACAGACTAAGATCAATAAGCTTGAATGAAATATCACTAAGCCCAGAGAATTCAGATAATGATGAAAGTCAACAGAAACAAATAAACAAACAAAACAAACAAACAAAAAAACCAGAGTTCTAAGAACTGAAATATTGGAATTGTCAGGCATTTATATACAAAATGTTAACCATACATTAAAGGATACAACCACAAATACACACATTCAAAAAGATACTGTCAAAATTAAATGCACAGAATTGAAAAAGAATACAATTGGGAGGCTCAGTTATTTAAGCATCTGCCTTTGGCTCAGGTCATGAACCCGGGGTCCTGGAATCAAGCCCTACATCAAGCTCCCTGCTCAGTGGAGCCTGCTTCTCCCTCTGCCCCTACCCCTGCTTGTGCTCTCTCTCTCTCAAATAAATAAATAAATAAATAAAATATTTATTAAAAAAGAATACAAATAACATGTTTAGAAATTAAACATTTAATGGTGGATTTAAAAAAATCCAGATAGAAGAATTAAATAGAGATTATTAAGAGCTGAATAGACAATTAGTAAAGTGAACAATGCAGTCAAAGAACTACTTGTGGTCCTGCACAGAATAATAAAAAAATGGATATTGTGAAAGACATAATATGTAGAAAACATGTCTAGGTATACCCAATCAGAGTACCAGAAATTTAACAATGTTAAAAAGGGGTAATATCTAAAGAAACAATGGCTCTAAATTTCCTATTACAAAGAAAAATCCCACTAGAACAATGTATTCCGGGAGAGATTAAAAAAAGCAATTTATATCTGGGGCCATAATAGGATAAAGAAAGACATATAAAAGGTCTTCAAAAAGACATTAAGAGCAGACATTTAGAATTACATCACCCTCCTTAGAAACAACAGTGTAAGCCAGAAGACAATGGAATAATATTTAAAGTATTGAGAGAAAGTAACTTTCAATAACAAATTTTATATTTAAGAAATTTTCTCCCATAATGAAGATGAAATATATTTACAAAGACATAAAAACTATGAGAGTTTATCACCATATATTTGCTAAAAGAATTTCTTAAAAAAAAGAATTTCTTAAGATGTACATCTAGAACAAGGAAAATTATTACAGAAAAATATTTTGACATGCAAGATGATGTGGTACAGATAATCTAGAAGAAATGGATAAATTCCTAGAAACATACAACTTACTAAGACTGAGTCATGAAGATATAGAAAATCTGAACAGACCTAAAACTGGTGGGGAGATTGAATCAGTAATCAAAATGCTCCCAAAACAAAGAAATGCCCAGGACCAGATGACTTCACTGGCGAATTCTCCAATACACTTAAAGAATGAATACCAACACAATAACAACAACAAAACCCCCAAAACAAACAAAGAAAGAGCCAAAAAAATGCCCCCAAACCTCCCAAACAACAATAAAAACATACAAAAAAACAAAAAGAAAAAGAAAATAATGTCAATCCTTCTCAATCTCTTCCAAAGAACCAAAGAGGACAGAACTCTTCGAAACCTGTTTGTTGGGGCCCATATTACCTTATGTCAAAGTCAGATTTAAAAGACACTATAAGAAAAGAAAACTATAGGCCAGTATCTCTGATGAACATTGATACAAAAATCCTCATCAAAATACTAGTGAACCAAATTCAACAGCACATTTAAAGCATCACACAACATAACTAAGTGGTTTTATCCTGGAATGCAAGGATGGTTTAGCACATACAAATCAATTAATGTGATATACTACATTAACAGAATAAGGGAGTAAAACCACAAGATAATCTCCATAGATGCAAAAAAGCATTTGACAAAAGTCAACATCCTTTCATGATAAAAACTATAAAAAAAACCCCTAAGAATCAAAGAAAATTACCTCACTGTAATAAAAGCTATATATGAAAGGCCCATAACATATATCATACCTAATGGCGAAAAACTGGAAGTTTTTCCTCTAATATCAGAAAAAGTCAAGGATGCACACTCTCACCATTTCTATTCAATATAGTGCTGGAAGTCCTAGCCATATCAATTAGGCAAACAAAAGAAATAAAAGGCATCCAAATAGAAAAAGAAGTAGTAAAACTGTCTCTCTATGCAGACAATATGACCTGATATGTAGAAATCCCTAAAGACTCTATTAAAAAACTTTTAGAGTTAATAAATTCAGTAAAATTGTAGGTTATAAAATCAATAAGGAAAAAAAAAACTTTTGCATTTCTATGCACCAACAATTTATCTGTAAGAGAAGTGAAGAAAACAATTCCATAAACAATAGCATCAAAAAGTGGAGTGAAAACTCTGAGACACTGATGAAAGAAATTGTAGAAGACATGAGTAAGTGAAAAGATAACCTGTATTCATGGATAGAAAGAATTAATATTGTTAAAATTTCCATGCTAACCAAAGCCATCTAAAAGTTCAATGCAATCTCTATCAGATTTCTAACAGCATTTTTCACAGAAATAGAACAAACAATCCTAACATTTGTATGGAACCATAAAAGGATGTAAATTGGCACAGCCATGATGGAAAGCAGTATGGAGGTTCCCCAAAATAGAAAAGTTCTATTTAAAAATGGAATACCATATGATTTAGCAATCTCAATTCTGGTCATATATCCAAAGAAAATGAAATCACTATCTTATTAGGGATTAGTGATTGGTGGAGAGATATTTGCACCCCCCTCATGTTTGTTGCAGCATTATTTATGGGAGCCAAGACATGGAAACAAGCCCATCAACAGATGAGAGGAAAAGAAAATGTGGAACATAGATACAATGGCATATTATTTGGTCATAAAAAAGAAAGGAAATCCTGCCATTTGTAACAACATATATGACACTTGAGGGCATTATGCTAAGTGAAGTAAGTTGCACAAAGACAAATACTATATAATCTCACTTCTATGCATAAAACAAGGAGAAACAAGGTGGTTTCCAGGGGCTGGATGTGGGAGAAATGGGTGATTGTGGTCAAAGGGTACAAAGTATAAGTCCTGGAGAATCTAACATACAAACATGTGACTATAGTTAACAATACTATATTATGAACATTAAAGTTGTGTGCTAACTAACCTTATTATGGTAATTATTTTGCAATACATATGTATATCTATGTACACTTTAAACGTACACAATATTATATATCAAATATACCTCAATGAAGCTGGGGGAAAAAGTTATTATTCCTTGAAATTTCTTGATGGATCATCACTTTTTGGTAACTCTCCATCTTGTCACCTAATTTTTCTTTTTCTTTTCCTTTTCACTTCTCTGCAGGACTTCAGCCTCATTTATTAAGCAGCAGAGTTTTAGAAGTCTTTTTTTTTTTTTAAGATTTTATTTATTTATTTGAGAGAGAATGAATGAGAGAGAGCATGAGAGAGGAGAAGGTCAGAGGGAGAAGCAGACTCCCCAAGGACCTGGGAGCCCGATGCGGGACTCAATCCTGGAAGTCCGGGATCATGACCTGAGCCGAAGGCAGTCACTCAACCAACTGAGCCACCCAGGCGCCCGAGTTTTAGAAGTCTTAATGCAGAAATGAGTAAAGACCAAGGAGTGAATGAAGACAGGGTTCTTCCCCCTCCACACACCTTTTCACCACTGTGATAAACAATCTACCATAAACAGGTATTTCACATCAGAATTCTGCCTCAGAAAGGTGTTTACAACAAAAATGAGAGAACTTGAAGAATCACAACCAGCAGTGTAATGCTTTCTTCAAGAAGCCATGTGTGAGGGTACCTCACAAACATGCTTAGCCCTTCAAGAGATAGGTACAAGGGACTGAAACATCTAGTGTGACCCCTCAAGAGTCACTTTTGCTTTAATATATTTCTGAGGGTAGGTTTGATGAGAGCAAATAATGTACATAAAGCTGAAAACTGACAGGTTATTTGAAAATCTCTGCCATATTCATACTAGCAACTATGATTTCCTTGAAGATAGGCATGTAGTTTAAATTCACCTGCATTGGGCCCTATTCCAGAGTCTTGATCATAGTCTGCTTTGTGTCCTGCTGGGTCAGTGTCCCCTCACACAGCCAGGAGCATGCTGATGTGGTCATCCCTAAAGTCTGGCTGTTTGCTGATCAGTGAGATGTCCACATAGCACAGAGAAGGGTCAGTAATCTTAATAACTTCTGCAGTGGCAGTGATAATGTCACCATGTCCACCTGTATCTTCACCAAATCCACAAGCCAGCTACTGGAACAAGAAATGGAGTAGCTCAGCCTCCTTGACCATCCCCTCAGAACCTCCCTGTGCTCCAGAATGAAATGCCCTTCTGCATGATGGCCCACAGGTCCACTTGCCATCCTCTTCTTTTTATATGGCTTTTTGACTTTGGCAAAATCATTGAAATATTCTTCCACAGTGAGACGCGGGATTTTTACAGTGTTTGATGCTAACAGTCACTTCTTTGTCATCAACTCATTGAGATGTTGCTCCAGGTCCAGGAAGATCTCCCCCAGCAGGTTGCTGCAGTCCTCCTTTGCAATGGTGTCTGAAATCCCATTCATGTTTGGTTGGCTCAGGGATATACCCTCTTCTATTTCATTTTTTAAAATACTCCCATTTTAAACCAACTATAAATTCTTTAAAACTCTGACAGTTGATGGTTATCATATATTGAACCTAGTGTGAGCATTGTCGACTTCTCAGCTCTTCTTTATAAAACTGAACTTCTTCTTTGCATCTATTTAACAAAGAATTCATTTGCTGAAGACACAGATCAGTTTGCATCACAAACCTTTGTTTTCACTTATCTGAGAAGCAACATCAAAAATTTGTTCCAACATGTAGAAGGGAGTGTTACCTGCTGGTACCCACTTTAGTCAAGCTTCAGGCTCAGCATGTTTTACCCAGTCTTTCTTGTCTGTTTCAAGTGCTTTTTGCAGCCAGGTAATAATGTCTGAAGTGAGAATTGACATCTACCTGTAGAGAAGATCAGAGACTATTTTAGAGAAAGTAGTTTCCAGGGGATGGATATCTACTTTTGAGGCAATTCCACATTCCTGGTCATCTCTGTGCTTGTGTAGGTGTTTGAGACCCATGTCAACCACAGGCTCATGACCTCTTTTGCATCTAGATCTTCTGACTCAAGCTCCTGCATCCATTTTCTCAGAGCCTGGTGGTACATTTTCAGACGGTTTCCTGAAAATCTCATAATGGTCAGGAAAACACTCAACTATCAGGATTTTGGCAATGATGGGTTATCCAGGACACACTTCCTTATGATTTCTGGGTGGCAGAGAAACCACATCTTGTTGGAATCCCTGAGGTCTGCCTGTGTTGCCCCAATTCTAGTATTCACAGTTCCATCCAAGATGGCAACAATTTTCTCCTTGCAATTCTTGGGCCTCTGGGGAGAAACCAAGCTAGTTTGCTTTTTTTGGTCAGATACACATTGGTCAATTTCTTCCTTTTTTCTGATCCTGAAAACTGAGACCAGCAGCGGGGGTCACAGGAGACAATGACCAGCAAACTCTGCAGCACCATCCACATCACTTGGCCAGCTCATCTGAGAGGACCTGCATGCTAAAGTAGCCATGGATAAGAGTCATGCTGTGCATATTCCCTCTGCCCATGTGGGATGGCTTATACATCAGCCCTTCTTGGGAATGTGCACTCCAGGTCCACCAGCTCTCAGTGGGCCTGCAGGAATGTCCCTAGTAAAATGAGGTCCTGGGTTTCCCTCACAATTTGGGGTCCTGAGATGTTCTTGAGGATCTCTGAAGCTGTAGTGATCCGGCTTTGCCATATCACAGCATGCTTCATGTACTTGAGGCTCTCAGTGTTACTATTACTCTGTCTCCAGTCTTTGCTGACATCATCAAGGGACTTCTGGATGTCTCTGATTTTGTTCAGTGCCTTATGGAGCTGGTTCAGGGCCATACAATGAACCTGTGCACCCACAAATGGATAGTGATCTTCCATCTGGCATCTGTGGAGGCCCCTTTCCAGGCCTCTTTTCTGCCATGGTGCTCCACTTTGTCCAGCTGGCCTGGGCACTGAAGCAGCCCAGCATCCCTTTGGAACGTCCTTGCAATGGCTTCCTGATCTGTCTTCTTGGTGGCTAAAAAGCAGGTAAAATCCCTGTACCTGTGATACTAGAGTCACCCCTCCTCACTGCCACTGGGCACCCTGCTATCACCCAATTTCTTAAACATGTTAATCACAGTTAAAGTAAGTCTACTGTATTAGCTCTAGATCATCTCTAGGTTAGGTTGTCTCCATTGTCTGTTTCTTTTCTCCTGGTTTTGGTCATTTGAGTCTATTGTCATTCATGGTAATTATTTACTTATTTATTTCTTAAGGGCAAAAAGGAAATGAAAGACACTATCAACGTTGCCAGATCTCAGCAACTAGAAGGAACCACACTTGAGGGCCCATCTAGAAGCTAATTTAGGTTGCTAAAGAAAAACATAAATTAAGGCAAAGGTAAAACTGACTCCAATCATTTTTACAGAGTGCTGACTACCGTGTAGAAACTCTGAATAATGCTAACTTTCAGCAGAGAGTGTTTATTCATTTTGTTACTTCCAAGTAGTTACAGGAGGGATTGATCACATTGATACAATCAGGGAATGGGAAGCACAGAAGCTGACTTCAGGCTTTGTGAGACCTATTCTATTTCTAGTTTGAAATAATCCTCAAGTAGGACATTTAAAGAACATCAACTGAAAGGATGTTTACCTGGGATCATCCCCTTGCCAGACCTTGAATGCCAATTTCTCCCTCCCCAGCATGTTGAGACTGGCAAAACTCTGCTTAGATTTTTAGCTTCTTAACTAGTCTTTTCTTCCTGGCTTCTCAGCCTCTTACATTGAAAATGTTAGGAATAAATAATATCTGATGGGGTCTGTGATCAAAGGAGTGAGACTGATACAAAGCGAAGGTCAAACAAAGCTTTATTTCGTGCCAGCACCAAGAATCAAACCAACCGGCCGGGGCCGTTGGCGGAGAGCAACCACCACCAGCTTCACAGACTAGCTTTTATAGAGCAAAGGCCACGTGGTTGAGCCTGGCCAATGAGATTGTCTCCACATGGCCTGACTCATCCTTGTATTTGGGCTCTGTTATCTCCACCTGACCTGACCCGTCCTTTTATTTGGGCTCCGTTTTCAGGGACTGGTCCACCATATTTTACTGGTTTCCCAGACTTGCTTTTAAGTAAGTTCCTCTAGGTGGTTGGGGCAGGAGGGAGGCAGGGTCAGTTTAAGTTTTACTGCACAAACAACAAAATGGCTGTTTAACTGAGATGAAGTCGCTCTGGCTAAGTAGGCCCCTACAATATCCTCATGGAAAAAAGAAAGCATAGAAAGTCATGCTCACAGTTCTCCAATTCTCTTTTCTTCCAAATGTAGTCCCCCTAATTCCTAGCTGCCTTGACAAACCTCAACTCCACTTTTCTTCCTCCCAGCCCGATCAGACCGCTGAGAGCTCTTAGCTTTAAAATTCAACTTGACCCCCCATTTGGTGCCAATTAGTAGGGGAGAAACAGCAGAGACTAGTAAGGTCACTCAATGTTCTTTTCTCTTGGATCTTAGCCTTTCAAGATGTTACTCACTGTGTTGCTTTATGATTACCTCGAACAGGTAATTTCAAAACAATTTTAATACAGTTTAAAATCTTTTTCCTTTGGAGTGAGGGTTACTCTACTACAGCTACCCTATCTTAACTATAAAAAATTAAAAAGCATAATATTTTTATATAAAAATCAATCTTCAATTTCTTTGGAAAAACTGGGCCCACATTCATGCATGGAAATAATGACTAGAGATAAGTTGTTCCTTTCTTTTAATTTCAGGTATACACTCTCCAGTTTTCTTTAATTATTTGGATTACCCAGTGATCCCTGAGAGTAAAAAAAGAAAGAGGTCCATAATCAAGCTTTGAGTAATGCTAATACCTAATTGTGTGGTATAAAAGGAGAGCTGAAGGTGATATGAGAATGCAAATTCAAAAAAGGAAAAGGGAAATTGGAGATTGTTGTACCATGGAAATCAAGAGAAGACAATGTTTCAGGTTGGAAGGGCAGATGCCTGTGCTGATTAACTGTTCTAAGTCTTCTGTATTGAGTAACTGAAGTGTAATTAGTGATCTTGAAAGAGTATTTTTAGTAGAATAATGGAGATGACAGCCAGGTTGGGGTAGCTTAAGTAATGTAATCAGAGAAGTGGAAATAAAGTAATGAATATAGTGGGCCAGTGAAAAAGTATGTCTGTGACAGGAGGGCAAGAGCCAGGATGTTACAAGGGAAAGATGGGATTGAATAATAAATTTGAGTGGCCTTTCTTTACTGCCTTCTTTCCAGTGCCATCAGCCAGCCTTTCCTTGATTTCTTGCAAGATGAAATGCTGCTAAGATATTTCCTTGAAGGCAAGAAAGAGTGAAAGGTAGTTAACATTTTCATATCTCAAAAAAAGAAAGAAACAAGGCTCACTGGGCTATCCAGAGGCCGATTTAGGTTGCTACCAAAAAAGAGTACATTAAGGCAGAGAGAAGTCTGACTTCAACCAGTCCCCTGACCTGAGGAGTCCCTGCATTGTCTGAAGTCACTTCCCTTTCCTGTCTTTCCCAGAAACAGTCAGGAGACAGCAGTACAAAAGATACCTTTTTCCTTTTCAAAAGCAAGAGGAGGGCTGGGACATTTCCCCCTAGCTTCAAGGATCTGTTAATTGGCTCCCCAGTAAAATTACAGAAGCAGCCTGCCTGATAATGATTGTAAATGACAGAGATGATCAGGTTTACCTTGTGATGTCCCCAGGAGACTTGCAGTTAGTTTAGTCTGAACTTAGCATCAGCTGCTCAGGCACCTTTTTTTCCAGCACACAGTGGCTGGACTCATCCTGTATTCTTTCAAACATCATTAGTGTTACAGCCTTCTCTCCCTCTCTCTCCCATCCCTAGCAGCCTCCTGCCTCTCACCGTCCCCTCTCCTCCTCAATTTTCAGGACTCCCAAAGCATGCCAATCTTACTGAGAAACTGATGTTAACCTTACTTGTTGAGGTTGGGCTCTTTTGTCTTCTGGCATGGAAGAAACAACTCATGGCTTTGAGGTGTGGGTTATTGTCCCTTCAGGAAACTACACACCAACTTCACTGAACTCCAACCTCCATTAACTCCTTTACAGTTTGAAGGTACTCAGCTCGAGGATTTTATAGTTCATTAGAGGTGTTTGGAATGTACCATAGGTCTTAAATAGGAGTTAATATGCCAAATAGCTAGATGTTGAAGGAGGCAGTTTTCATTAAAACAAAATCTTCAAATTTTCCAGAAGCCACTATGTATGTGGGTGTAGTTACATATGTATGCATATGTATGTGTGTGAATATGAGGATATTTAATATATATTAAACATATATTACACATTACACATACATATATTGTAATACATGTAATCTATGTGTGTATTTATGTATATGTGTATATGTTTATATGGACACATATTACATACATGTATATATTATATATCTATATATTTTACATATACGTATATGTATATATGCCATAAATGTATTTATACACACACACACACACACACACACACACACACACATGTGTATATATAAATCCAAACTTGAATGTATGGATTACTTACAGATCTCATTAAAATGCTGATTCTGATCCAGGAGTTCTGGGTTGGAACCCACTTTCAAGTAATGTAGATATTGCTCATTTGGGGACCACTTTTTTTGTTTGTTTGTTTGGTGTCACAACTGCTGTTTTTATTTTTTTTTTTAATTTTTATTTATTTTTTAAATTTCTTTTGAGTGTGACAGAATTCATTGTTTATGCATCACACTCAGTGCTCCATGCAATCCGTGCCCTCCATAACACCCACCACCAGGCTCACCCAATCTCCCACCCCCCTGCCCCTCCAAAACCATCAGATTGTTTTTCAGAGTCCAGTCTCTCATGGGTTGTCTCCCCCTCCAATTTCCCCCAACTCCCTTCTCTCCATCTCCCCATGTCCTCCGTGTTATTCCTTATGCTCCACAAATAAGCAAAACCATATGACAATTGACTCTCTCTGCTTGACTTATTTCACTCAGCATAATCTCTTCCAGTCCTGTCCATGCTGATACGAAAGTTGGGTATTCATCCTTTCTGATGGAGGCATAATACTCCATAGTATATATGGACCACATCTTCCTTATCCATTCATCTGTTGAAGGGCATCCTGGTTCTTTCCACAGTTTGGTGACTGTGGCTGTTGCTGCTATAAACATTGGGGTACAGATGGCCCTTCTTTTTGCTACATCTGTATCTTTGGAGTGAATACCCAGTAGTGCAATTGCAGGGTCATAGGGAAGCTCTATTTTTAATTTCTTAAGGAATCTCCACACTGTTTTCCAAAGTGATTGTATCAACTTGCATTCCCACCAACAGTGTAAGTGGGTTCCCCTTTCTCCACATCCTCTCCACCACTTGTTGTTTATTGTTTTGTTAATTTTTGCCGTTCTAACTGGTGTAAGGTGGTATCTCAATGTGGTTTTAATTTGAATCTCCCTGATGGCTAGTGATGATGAACATTTTTTTCATGTGTTTGTTAGCCATTTGTATGTCTTCATTGGAGAAGTGTCTGTTCATGTCTTCTGCCCATTTTTTGACATGATTACCTGTTTTGTGTGTGTTGAGTTTGAGGAGTTCTTTATAGATTCTGGAGATCAGCCCTTTGTCTGTATTGTCATTTGCGAATATCTTCTCCCATTCTGTGTGTTGCCTCTTTGTTTTGTTGACTGTTTCCTTTGCTGTGCAGAAGCTTTTGATCTTGATGAAGTCCCAAAAGTTCATTTTCACTTTTGTTTCCTTTGCCTTTGGAGACATATCTTGAAAGAAGTTGCTGTGGCTGATGTCAAAGAGCTTACTGCCTATGTTCTCCTCTAGGATTCTAATGGATTCCTGCCTCATGTTGAGGTATTTTATCCATTTCAGGTTTATCTTTGTGTATGGTGTAAGAGAATGGTCAAGTTTCATTCTTCTACACACAGCTTGGGGACCACTTTTTGAACAGCAAATCTTAAAGAAAGCTTTGCTTATTCTCCTCCAGCTTCTTCATCTTAACCTAACTGCCCTACTACTCAGTTCTATTCAAATGTTACTCCCGTGTCTCTTCAGGCTAACAATCCGTTTGATAGAGGGCATTTTTGCTATTTTTCAAAATAACAAAAACTTAGCTATTGAGTAAAGTAGACTCTGGATTGGTGTTCTGGTTTCCTGTTCCAGTCAAGTACACTGGTAGATAACAAAGATGATGTGAAATCTCTTTAGATTTACATTACTTTACTATTATTTCTTTAATTTGCTAAACTGAACAATTAACTCATGAATTTTTAATTAATTTTTTTTATTTTAAAGATTTTTATTTATTTATTTGACAGAGAGAGAAATCACAAGTAGGCAGAGAGGCAGACAGAGAGAGGGGGGGAAGCAGACTCCTCGCTGAGCAGAGAGCCTGATGCAAGGGCTTGATCCCAGGACCCTGAGATCATGACCTGAGCCGAAGGCAGAGGCTTAACCCACTGAGCCACCCAGGTGCCCCAATTAATTTTTGTCTATTTCTATATATGCATATAAGGTTAGAAATTCACTTTTTGTACTGATTTTTATGTTTACTGTAATTAATTTTTATTGTGATCACAAACATAAAATTTATCACCATAACCATTTTTCAATGTACCATCCAGTACATACAGTGTTAACTAGAAGCACATTGTCATACAAGAGAGCTCTAGAATTTTTTCATCTTGCAAAACTGAAACTCCATTTTTTCTCTCCCTCAGACCCTGGCAATTATCATTTTCCTTTTTATTGCTAAGAATTTGACTGCTGTAGATAGCCTATATAAGTGGAATATTCAGTACCTGTCTTTTCGTGACTGGCCTGTTTCACTTAGCATGATATCCATAGGGTTCATCCATGTTGTTTTATATGATAGAATTTCCTTCTTTTTAAGGCAGAAGAGTATTTCATTATGTGTATATGCTACATGTTCTTTATCCATTCATTCATTGATGGACATGTAGTTTGCTTCCAACTCTTGGCTCTTGTGAATAATGCTGCAGTGAGCATGGCTGTGCAAACATCTCTTCAAGATCCTGTTTTCAATTTGGGAGTATAAATACCCAGAAATGGACTTGTTGGATCTTATGGTAAAATTCTATTTTTAATTTTTTAAGGAACCTACTTTCCCACAGCAGCTGCACCATTTTATATTCCTACCAACAATGTACAAATTTCCAATTCCTCTACATCCTCATCAATATGTACTTTTTTTTCTTTTTTGATAGTGGCCATCCTAGGGGGTGTAAGTAGGTATTTCATTATGGTTTTGATTTGCATTTCCCTGATGATTAGTGATACTGAGCATCTCTTCATGTGCCTGTTGGCCATCCGTATGTCTTCTTAGAAAAGTGTTTATAGAGGTCATTTGCTCATTCTTAAATTGGATTGTTTAGGTTTCTTTGTTGTTGAGTTGCAGAAGTTCTTTAAATATTTTGGATATTAACCCCTTATCAGATGTATGACTTGAAAATATTTTCTCCCATTCCATTGGTTGCCTTTTCACTATGTTGATTGTTTCCATTGCTGTGCAAAAGTTTTAAGTTTGATGTAGTCCCCTTCTCTATTTTTGCTTTTGTTGGTGTCACATCTAAGAAATCATTGCCAAATCCAATGTCATGAAGCTTTTCCTTTCCCTATTTTTTATTCTAGAAGTTGTATATTTTGGGGATTTATATTTAGGTCTTTAATTTATTTTGAGTTAGTTTTTGTACATGATGTAATGTTAAGGGTCCCAATTCATTCTTTGCAGGTGTATGTGTGTATCTGGTTTTCCCATCACCATTTGTTGGAGAAACACACTACAAATTTTAATACATAGCCTTTCAATTATCATTTAGATCTCAAAATGTTGTAATATCCATTATGAAGTTTTAAATTTGACCCATGGCTGATTTAAAATTTTTCTTGTTTTATTTCCAAATATGTTAGCAAATTTTATTTGTTGAGGTCTGGATATTTGTTAGCAATTTTGAATTTTATTGCAATATGGTTGATATGGTATCATTGGTTCATTAAGCCTGACCTTGTTGATGACTCCATAGGAAATGAAAACATAGAATATGTATGCTGGAAAAGAATGTCCATTTTCTACTTGTTAGATTATCTATGTATCTATCTATCTATCATCTATCTATCTATCATCAATCTATCATCATCTGTCTACCTCCATTCGATCAAGCTAGTTAACTAATTTGTATTATTCTATGCAAGAAATAATTATTTTTCTGCTTGACTTATCATTTTGAGAAAAGCGTGTTAAAATTCTTCCCTATGATTGATTTCCCAATTTTTTTTCATGATTTTGTCAGTTTTCATTTTAAATATTTTAAGGCTATCTTATATACATGATTTAGTTAAGGATTAGTATTTTGGTTACAAAATGAAATTATTTTCTTCAGTAATGATTTTTTATTTAAGGTATACTTTATCTGATATTAATAGTACCACTTGATTTAGTCCATATTTTTCTAGTATATCCCTTTATTTTCTTTCAATTTTATACTTTCTGAATCATTATATTTCATGCTATAAACAGCATATAATTTTAAAAAATCTAATCAGAAAATCTTTATCCTTTATATAACAAGATTGGCCCATTTACATTTATTTAATATCTTATGTATTTGTATTTCTTACTACCCTTTACATATTTTTCTATATGCTAGTCTTTTAATTTGCTTTTCCAAAAAAAAAGCTGGTTTCTCATAAATTGAGTCAGCATTTTTGGATTCCATTTTTTTGGTCCCTTTACTAATTAGTTTCTCTCAACTGATTTGGAAGTCATGTATTCTTCCCTTTGTCTTCAAGATTTATTCTCCATTTTTTTTTTTTTTTACATGCTAAAGATTTAACAAATACTGACGTTAATAATTATCTCTGTCCTCCTCCTGAACAATGATATGATGTTACAATAATTTTACTTAATCACACTTCTTTCATATCTCTATTATTTCTATTTTATTACATTAGTTTCAACTTATTTTCACCCCTTTAAATCTATTATTAGTAGCAGCAGTATTATAATTGATATGTATTTATATTTACCTCAGAAAATTCCATTTATTTTCTTATCACTGCTCTTTATATATTTCTCCATCATTTGGGGTTTATTCTCTTCTTTCAAAGTATATCCCTTGTTAGTTCAAGGTTTAGAAGTGTTATGTTTTCAATCTTTGTTTATCTAAAACTGTCTGAATGCTTGCCCTTCCCCTTTCAATGGTAATTTAGATAGTATAAGTATGCACATTTTTATCATTTTTATTTTCTTCCTCAGCATTCTGATGTTATCAGTCCATTACCTTTTCTTTTCTCAATTTCTAAATGGTAATACCTTTGTAGGGAATCTGCTTTCCAGTCCAGGTATGGATATGTCTATATGTAGAATCATTTTAGTTTTCCTGTTCATGACTCACCTGACTTCTTATATTTCAGGATTCTTATATTTTATCAGCTCTAAAAATTTTATGACTGTCTGGAAATTGAGTTATTTGCACATTAGACTTTTTCATTCTCTCTTCCATGTTCCCTAACTAATCTTTCATATTTTCCATTTGCTTATCTCTTTATTTTACATTTTATATAAATTATCCAGATTTATCTGTATCTAACTTTGCTTATATCCACATACTGAATTTTTATTTAATCAGCTATTTCCAGAAGTTCTGCTTCTTTTTCAACTCTGCCTGCTCATTTTTTCACAGTATCCTTTTCTTTCATTCTGATTTATAATTATATCTTTTTAACCTTTTTCATCATTTTAAATGTATCAATTTTATGGTCTTTTCAGATTGTTCTAATATCCAAAGTCTGGGGTCATACTAACCCTCTTGTTTGATTTGTCCACTGACTCTGATTTATGAGGATAATTTCCTCATTTCATTTCTAATTTTTATTGCAGGTTATTGTCAGTTTTTAGAAAATTTTGAATTCATGACTACCCCTCTCATACCAGTGGAGTTGTTTGCCCGAGTTGTAAAATTCTTTTCTGCAAAGCATTATTCATTTCTTTCTACCAGTTATCTCCAGAATGTTGCTTGTCTAGAACCATATTTTTTTCCATTACTTTCTCAGTTTTAAATTCCTGCCACATAGGATATAAATTTGGATACTAAATTTACATATAATATGAACTTGGGACTTCAATTTCTCATAATAGGTGTTTTTCATGCTAGCATCCCTAAGCAGAGATAAGTTTTTTGTGTGCCTTTCTTGGGCTAGTATGAGGAACTTTTTTATTGCCTCTCACACAGATAAGCTGATCTTTCCCAGTTGATGGCTACACTGGGTCTCAGTATCATCTGTATTTCCTGGTTCCACATGGCATTACAATTCCAGCCACTGACTAAAGAGTCCTATGTATGAGATGTATGAGTCTTATATCTTTCACAGACACTCTCTCTGACTATGACCTCCCTCTTGTTTCTGGCTGTAAGTTTCCATGTCTTTCGAAAAACTGCTGTATGTTTAAAAATTCTGTTAAAATTTACCTAACATTTCTGAGTATTTGTAGAAGGAAGAAAATCCATTTGAATTCAATTAGTCACACTGTTGGAATCTTAAGTGTCAGAGTAATCTTTCAAAATATAAATGACAATACATTCTATTATTTAAAATTGTTAAAGAGCTTCTTAGTGTACTTAGAATAAAATGGAATCTGTTTCTCATGGTCTAAGACTCTTACTTAATCAGATCCTGCCTACTTTTTCAATATCACCTCATGTAACTCTTCCTGTGGTTTATTCACTATTCTCTAAAGATACCGGATGGCTTTCTTTTCTTGAACATGCCAACTTCCCTTTCCTAAAACTGTGTTTCCTTGGGATCCTTCCCACCCTTCAATGGTCTCTGATCACCATATTCTTTATCACACTAATATGTTTAATTCTTTTCCAGTATGAATGAATACAGAAGTAATGTTCAAAATCCTCTAGTTCAACTTCCTGTTTCTATAAAAAAGTAAAGTGAGCTGGGAAAGTGAAGGAAAGTTTTAAGAATTTGCTGGGCAAATTCTCTTAAAATCTCTCTTGGAGACCCTAAGTGTTTAATGAGATAGCTAAAACAAGTATTCATGTCTCCTGATTCCCCTGCCCTCTGGTGACTTTCTTTCCGGTGGTTCTTTCTGGTGACTGCTCCAGTGGTTGAAAGAAGGTCCATAAAAGGAATTAGGGAAGACAATAGATAGACTATAGGGTGATCCATGACCTCCCTCCCACTTATATGACGAATTTTGTGGAATATACAGACATAATAGTTTTCTGGAGAGGAAGGATGTACCTTCATCCAATTTTCAAAAGAGTCAAAACCTAAAAAAAACTTAGAAACTACTGGCCTACATATTGTTTATGAACTATTAATTTCCCTGCATATTTTCTCTTGTTTTCATATCAGTTCTTCTATAAACAGGAATTGAACAATCATTAAGGGAGTGAAAGACCTATATTCCCAAAACCATAAAACATTGATGAAGGAAACTGGTGATGGTACAAACAAATGGGAAGATATTCCATGCTCGTGTTGAAAGAATATTGTTAAAATGTCTGTACTATCCAAATTTAATTCAACCCTTATCAAAATACCAATAGCATTTTTCATAGAATTAGAGCAAATAACTCTAAAATGGAGCCACTGAAGAGTATGGAGCCACTGAAGAGTCTGAATAGCCAAAACAATCTTGAGAAAGGAAAACAAAGCTGGAGGTATCACAGTTCCAGATTTCAAGGTACACTACAAAGCTACAATAATCTAAACAACATGGTATGAGCAGAAAAAAAGAAACATTCAGATAAAAGGAACAAAATAGAAAGCCCAGAAATAAACCAACACTTGTATGATCAATCTATGTTAAAAGAGGCAAGAATATAAAAGAAAGCAAGCATCTCTTTGATAAATGGTTCTGGGAAAACTGGACACCTACATGCAAAAGAATGAAGCTGAAACACTTTATTATGCCATATACACAAAAAAAGGTCAAAATGAATTAAAGACCTAAATGTGAGATCTGAGACCATAATACCTTTAGATGAAAATATACGCAGTAAGCTCTTTGACAATGGTCAGAGCAACATCTTTCTAGCTAGGTCTTCTCAGGCAAGAGAAACAAAAAGAAAAACTATTGGGACTACATCCAAATAAGAATATTTGGCACAGTGAAGGAAATCATCAACAAAACAAAAAAGCAACCTACTGAATAGAAGAAGATCTTTGCAAATGACAATTCTGAGAAGGGGTTAATATTAAAAATATATAAAGTATACAATTCACCATAAAAAATCCAAATAATCCAGGTAAAAAATAGGCAGAGGACCTGAATAGACATTTTTCCAAAGAAGACATTCTGACGGCCAACGCACACATGAAAAGATACTCAACATCACTAATCATCAGGGAAATGCAAATCAAAACATAATGAGATATCACCTAACACCTGTCAGAATTCTTATTATCAAAAAGACAGGGAATAACAAGTGTTGATGAATATGTGGAGAAAAAGGAACCCTCATACACTGTTGGTAAGATTTAGTCAATATAGTAAATCAGTGTAGCCACTGTAGAAAACAGTGTGGAGTTTCCTCAAAAAATTACAAATAGAAATACCCTATAATCCAGTAATTCCACTACTGAATATCTACCTAAAGAAAATAAAAACACTAATCCAAAAAGATGTATGGACCCTATGTTTATTGCAGCATTATTTAAATAGTCAAGATTAAAAAACACAGCCCAGGTGTCCATCAATAGATGAATGAATAAAGAAGATGTGGTGTATATGGGTACACACACACACACACACACACACACACAGGAATATTACTCAGTCACAAAAAAAAAAAATGAGGTCTTGTTGTTTGTGATAAGTTTGATGGACCTAGAGGGTTTCATGCTAAGTGAAATAAGTCAGACAAAGACAAATACCATATGATTTCACTTACATTTTAATAAGGAAAAACAAAACAAATGAACAAAGTAGAAACGGATCCATTAATACAGAGAACTGTTGGTTGTCAGAACAGAGAGGGATGGGAGAAAGGGGTGAATTACTATGTTGTACACCTGCAACTATTGTAATATTGTGTGTCAACCATACTTCAATAAAATAAAGGACTGAACAATCATTATGAATTAAGAATGCACTATATTGCCAATGGATCTAGTGTTGTGACTTGTATTAAAATGTTGCCATTTAGGGGCACCTGGGTGTCTCAATTGGTTGAGCGACTGCTTTCAGCCCAGGTTATGTTCCTGGAGTTCTGGGATCCAGCCCCACATCAGGCTCCCGGCTCAGCAAGGGGTCTGCTTCTCCCTCTGCCCTTCCCCCTCTCATGCTCTTTCTCTCATTCTATCTCTCAAATAAATAAGTAAAATTGTTTAAAAATGTTGCCATTTATAAGTGAAGTGTTTCCTTCTGGAGTTATGGAATCACTCTGCACATGAGTCTAGGGGTATTCTGACAATTTTATTTATCAAGACTGGCAATATAAGTACTCAAACGTTGATAATAGTGTAAACATCTCTATATTTCTTTAGCCACATTTCTGTTACCCAATCCCCTAAAATACTGAAAAATAAAGAATTGCTCATTTTGATTTCTCTGTTGTTTTGGAAATGAGAACATTTGTGGGATACCCTTTTACTTTGGAGAACTGAGACTGAGATGCTAATCAGATTGGTTGATATGTGTACAGCAGACTTGTAGATTTTAAGTAAACATAGGCCTAATCTCCACGTTTCTTTCTCAGGAATATTTTGCTTCTACTAAATAGAAATAAACACCGATATGTGTATAAAATGACCCAGTGAATAGGGAAAGGAATGATACTGCCTTTGCAGTAGATGTTTGGTAGAATGTCTTCCCAGACAATGAACCATCTTCCCCTTCTTCCCTGAGGACAAGCCCTTCATCAGGGGCACTCTGCTCCTCAGCCACTGATAGCTGGGGTGACCCCACTAGGGTAGCCAAAGTTGACCCCACTTACATATCTTCTTTCAGAAATTAGAATCTGTGGTTCAGAGATAGGCCAGTGAAATCTTTGATATATCTATAACTCTACCTATAAATGTGGAATTACAAGCAAATATATTTTGCCACACGTAATGAAAAACAAACAAACAGAAGTCTGTAAAAAGTGAAGGATGAAGAAGACTCAGGTAAGCTTAAAAGAGTGAGGGAAAAAAAAAAGAATTTCCTTGGTTTCTGACAATTTTCCTTACAATGACTCCTTTTTTTCCCCACATAGACTGAGTGGATTTTAGTACAACCAAAGCTTAACTAATATAAAATTTTATTTTCTGTGGATGAGTGTTTTGTTTTTGTTTTTCTTTTTTTTTTTTAAAGATTTTATTTATTTATTTGACAGAGAGAGAGAGATCACAAGTAAGCAGAGAGGCAGGCAGAGTGGAGGGGGGAAGCAGGCTCCCCACGGAGCAGAGAGCCCAATGCAGAGCTCGATTTCAGGACCCTGAGATCATGACCTGAGCCAAAGGCAGAAGCTTAACCCACTGAGCCACCCAGGCACCCCAGAGCATTTTGTTTCATTTATTTGTGTGCTTAGATGCTGAATGTCTGTAAGTGCTGGAATTAACTCAATCAGGTTTAAATGTTGATGTGATCACTTGCTAGTGAAGTATACTAATTTGGATGCACTCATACTAAAAATTTACTCATTACCCGAAATTCAAATTTAATTGGGTACCCTTTCTTTTACCCAGCAACCCTATTTGTGACATAGTTTCTTCCTTTGTAAAATGGAGGTAATAGAACTAAATAAGAAAATATGTTGTTAAAAATGTCAAGGATATCATAAACATTATTTAAAAGAATGTATTAAAAATGTGATTCATTATTTTCTTTTGTCTTCCTTTTTACTTGTGTTGTATCTGTCACACAAGAAGGTATTGCTTACAAATCACCCATTGGGAGTAAATGGTTCATTTTGGAACATGGGGAGATGTTTTATACCTTTTATGCAATGAGGTCTTTATTCTCAGATTAGGGAATTTGGGAGGCCATCTATATCTGTCTCCCTGACTTTACCTAGGCACCTCATCCCAGGATTCTCTAATATCCATTCTTATGCTGGTCTTAGTTATATGCAGACTGGTTTCCAATTCAAACCAACATCTCCCCATCTGATCTTTCTCACCTTCTATAGAAAGAGACAAAGAAAGAAAATGAGTGGGGAATAAAAGAAGGAGATAATACACTGGTTTACTATTTGCCTGCTTGAGGATAAAGAATGTAAGATTCTTTGTGTCTAAGTCCTGTGTCTAAGTCCTTCTCATTTTTGTTTTTAATCTTGATGGCTTATATACCCTGTCTGGATGAACCCAACAAGTACTGAAGGACCTCTTTAACACAGCTCAGTCTAACATGTTTCCTGCTCTAGGGACAATGGACACAGAGCAATGAAATTTCCTTACAGAGCGTTCATCATGCATTTCTTTATTTATCACTCTAGATCCAGTGGAATTGGATCAGACTTTTGTCTCTCCCCAGTGTGGGTTTGCTGATCCACCACTAACCAATGGGCAAAGAAGTGGCAAGCTTCCATTTTTATTTTCCTGTTCAAAGTCACCATCTCTGGAGATGCTTTACAAGTAGCGAGCTAGGAGCTTGTGGAGAATATCAACAGGCCTTAGTTTGGTTTTGAAGAAGCAAGGGCATTCTCCTCTGTGCTTTCCTTCATTTTTGCCTTCCCATTTTCTCCTGTGGTTTCAGTTTCACCTAAATATGTCTGGGATGGTAGTTTACTGCTCTGAGTCAATACAGTTTGCTTAGAATCACTAATGGAAATAGTTTTTGGCTCCAAATAATGAATGGATGTCGTCAAAGGTTGTGTTGTTGTCTGACTGACTGGATTAATGGTAGAAGAATGATTTGTGTTTGCAGGTTTCTCTGATGTTGGCACTATATTTATCGTTTCATATGGACTTGGAGATGTAGTATCCAATTTGTAACAAGAAGTGCTGAAAGGGATGGCACAAAACACAAGATCCGAGGGCAGGAGCTTAAAATTATTGGATGGCCGGGTGATCACAAACCTGTAAAAAAAGCCAAAGATGACTCTGGAGCCTCTGCAGCCGGGATGGTTCTGGCTCCAGGCAATGGCCCAAAGAAGAAAGTATTTCTGCTGGGCCAGAGAGGAAATGTTTTTTGTTCTGCTTGGCTTCATTGGTTTCTTATTAAGAGTAAATACTTCTGGCACAGGGTAACGGAAGTCCTAGACTAGTAATCAGAAGACTAACATTCACTCCTGCCTCTGAACCCAAGAATCTCTGACCTGAGTTTGGCATGGCATCTCCCTTCCTTGGGCCCTGATTTGTTCAACATTTTAATGGGAGAGGGATGGATAGAGATGTGGACTGACTGATGTCTGATGGTCATTTGGAGTCCAGGTTTCCCTGCTTTTAATATCTACTACTCTAATGAATTCAGTCATCCCAATATTGAGCACTTGGCCAAGCTTTCAAAATCAGAATATTATATACTTCCAGCTTTTTCAATTCTACCTTAGGCCTACCTAATACTTATGCCACCAACTTTCACAATGTAGAGTGTCCAGTGGTGGAGGGGGGGAGAAGAATACTAAACTGAAGTTTTATTTGAAACTTTGACTAGTAAGCAAATAGTGAATGTCAATGAATCTTAAAGAACACCCAGAGCCTGGACTGCATAAGACGACTTCCTAGGTAAGCAGGATGTCTTAGCCCCATATCAGGCACATGGCAAATCCTCAATAGTGTGAGTTAAATTAATTAACACACCAGGACCCAGGTCAGAACATTGAGGCAGAATAAACTTTCATGGCTTTTATCCTGCATTTCTTCATCGCTGCCCCAAATGGTCACCTCTTCTTTACAGAACAACCATTTGAGAGCACCTCTGACCACTTTTCACTGAATAATCTTCCCCCTTATATCTTTCCCACTGAATCCCCTGTAATGTCTATAATAGTTTGAGCAAGATCTACTATAGTCAAATACTCCCTTTGAAACAGAAATATCATTTCCTTCCTGGAGTCCTCTCAAGTATGGGCTGCACATTCTCCCAATTACAGAGCTCCATGGGTTTTTCGGAGGTCTTGGAGCAAAGGCATGGAGTTCAGGGAGAGAGAGAGAGAGAAACCAGCATCATTCATTCATTGCAGTGCTGCTTCCAGAACATCACTGCTCCCTCAGCATCTTTGTGATTAATGTTCTATAGCCATATCACCTTCCCTCTCGATTCACTGGTGTTATCTATAGACCTCCATGTTTATTTAGGTCTCTGGCACTTAGGACACTTTTTCTTTCGAACTCTAGTGCCACTATCATCTCAGCAATGGCTATGCCTATACTTCGCAGAGAAATCCTGGTGTTACATACAAATTCCTTTGAGTATAGCCCTCACCTATGGTTATGTTTGCCTTGGCACCCATTCTTTTCCTTCCTTTCTCTGATGAGTAGAAAAGTCTTCTTTCCATTTAAGACTACCCCACTTTAGGGGAACCTGGGTGGCTCAGTGGGTTAAAGCCTCTGCCTTTGGCTCGGGTCATGATCCCAGGGGTCCTGGGATCGAGCCCTGTGTCAGGTTTTCTCCTCAGCGGGAGCCTACTTCCTCCTCCCCATCTCCACCTGCCTCTCTGCCTACTTTTGATCTCTGTGTGTCAAATAAATAAATAAAATATTAAAAAAAAAGACTACCCCACTTTGAGTGTCTTGGTTTCGTTCCCCTCAGAAAGGAGAACAAGTTTCCTTCAATCTTCTTCCACTCTGTTTTTAATTTCTCCTTCTTCTACTGAATCCTGTCCAATCCCACTGTGAGGATCTTAGTTTGGACATATATTATTGTGTTTTCTGTAGATTGTACACTCTCTTTCCCCCTCCTCTCCACATGCATTTCCTTTATGCTCTCCTACACTGTGGTCAGATTGCCCTTTCAACTGAAATATGAGCATATCACTCCCATAATTTATACTTGTACAACACAGTGGGTTAGAAATGAGGCAGTCAATAAACATTTACCCAATGAATCCAACAGAAAACAAATAAATCTTTCCAATGTGGACAGTGGCTTTCACCTTTAAGAAGTCTCATAGATAAGCTAATACAGTCACTCTTGAAAACAGTATGGAACCTCAAGACATTAAAAATAGAGCTACATTATGACCCACCAATTGCACTACTAGGTATTTACCCAAAAATACAGGTGTAGTAAAAAGAAGGGGCACATGCACCCCAATGTTCATAGCAATGTCCAGAATAGCCAAACTGTAGAAGGAGCTGAGATGTCCTTCAACAGATGAATGGATAAAGAAGATGTGGTCCACTTGTACAATGGAATATTACTCATCCATCAGAAAGAATGAATACTTACTATTTGCATTGACTTGGATGGAATTGGAGGGGATTATGCTAAGTGAAATAAGTCAAGCAAAGAAAGATAATTATCATATGGTTTCACTCATATGTGGAACATAAGGAATAGATCAGAGGACAAGAGGGGAAGGGAGGGAAGCCTGAATGGAAAGAAATCAGAGAGGGAGACAAACCATGAAAGGCTCTGGACTCCAGGAACCAAACTGAGGGTTGCAGAAGGGAGTGGGGTGAGGAGATGGGGTGACTGGGTGATAGATATTAAAGAGGGCACATGGGATAAGCACTGGGTGTTATATTCAATTAATGAATTGTTGAACACTATATCAAGATCTAATGATATATTATATGTCAGCTGACCGAACATAATATAAATAAATAAATAAATAAATAAAACTTAAAAAAAAAAGTCACATGGACATGGATGAGGGGTAAGTTACAAAAAAATCCTGATTTAGGGGAGGAGTCAAGATGGCGGAGAAGTAGCAGGCTGAGACGACATCAGGTAGCAGGAGATCAGCTAGATAGCTTATCTAACCATTGTGAACACCTATAAATCCAACGGGAAATCGAAGAGAAGAAGAGCAACAATCCCAGAAACAGAAAATCGATCACTTTCTGAAAGGTAGGACCTGCGGAGAAGTGAATCCAAAGCGACGGGAAGATAGACCCCGGGGGGAGGGGCCGGCACCCGGCAAGCGGCGGAGCGACGGAGCACAAAATTGGGACTTTTAAAAGTCGGCTCCACTGGGAGACATCGCTCCAGAGGCTAAACTGGGGGGAAACCCAGGTGGGGTCAGCATAACCCCAGGACCCGCGGGGTCACAGAAGGACTGGGGGTGTCTGAGTGCCGCAGAGCTCGCAGGTATTAGAGCGGGGAAGCCGGCTATAGCGACAAAGCCGAGGAGTGAGCTCTAAGCCCGGGGTTACCTTGTGCCGGTCGCAGGCTGGGTGGGCTCGGAGCGCGGCCGGAGGCCACGGAGACAAAAGCGACCCGGCGCTTTTCTCCAGCTCCAACAATTGACTGCTTTCCTCGAGGCGCGACCGCAAGCCAGGGAGGCGGGGCTATTGGGCACTTTGCTCTGAGAGCGCACTGAGGAGCGGAACCCCAAGCTCTCGGCTCCTCCGGGCCGGAGACTGGGAGGCCGCCATCTTCATTCCCGTCCTCCGGAACTCTACGGAAAGCGCTCAGGGAACAAAAGCTCCCGAAAGCGAACCCGAGCGGATTACTTAGCCCGGCCCCTGGCAAGGGCGGTGCAATTCCGCCTGCGGCAAAGACACTTGAGAATCACTACAACAGGCCCCTCCCCCAGAAGATCAACAAGAAACCATCCAAAACCAACTTCAGTCACCAAGAACAGCGGAATTCCACAGCAGGAGAAAGCAAATCCTACCTGGACAAAATGACAAGGCGGAAAAACTCACCTCAAAAAAAAGAACAAGAGGCCGTACCGAAGGCTGGAGACCTAATCAATACAGACATAGGTAGCATGACAGATCTAGAGTTCAGAATGACAATTCTCAAGGTTCTAGCCGGGCTCGAAAAAGGCATAGAAGATATTAGAGAAACCCTCTCCGGAGAGATAAAAGCCCTTTCTGGAGAAATAAAAGAACTAAAATCTAACCAAGTTGAAATCAAAAAAGCTATTCATGAGGTGCAATCAAAAATGGAAGCTCTCACTGCCAGGATAAATGAGGCAGAAGAAAGAATTAGTGACATAGAAGACCAAATGACAGAGAATAAAGAAGCTGAGCAAAAGAGAGACAAACAACTACTGGAACACGAGGAGAGGATTCGAGAGATAAGTGACACCATAAGACGACACAACATTAGAATAATTGGGATTCCAGAAGAAGAAGAAAGAGAGAGGGGAGCAGAAGGTATATTGGAGACAATTATTGGAGAGAATTTCCCTAATATGGCAAAGGGAACAAACATCAAAATCCAGGAGATGCTAAGAACGCCCCTCAAAATCAATAAAAATAGGTCCACACCTCGTCACCTGATAGTAAAATTTACAAGTCTTAGCGACAAAGAGAAAATCCTGAAAGCAGCCCGGGAAAAGAAGTCTGTAACATACAAGGGTAAAAACATTAGATTGGCAGCGGACCTATCCACAGAGACCTGGCAGGCCAGAAAGAACTGGCATGATATATTCAGAGCACTAAACGAGAAAAACATGCAGCCAAGAATACTATATCCGGCTAGGCTATCATTGAAAATAGAAGGAGAGATAAAGAGCTTCCAGGACAAACAAAAGCTGAAAGAATTTGCAAACACCAAACCAGCTCTACAGGAAATATTGAAAGGGGTCCTCTAAGCAAAGAGAGACCCTAAAAGTAGTAGATCAGAAAGAAACAGAAACAATATACAGTAACAATCATCTTACAGGCAATACAATGGCACTAAATTCATATCTCTCAATAGTTACCCTGAATGTTAATGGGCTCAATGCCCCAATCAAAAGACACAGGGTATCAGAATGGATAAAAAAACAAAACCCATCCATATGCTGCCTACAAGAAACTCATTTTAGACCCGAAGACACCTCCAGATTTAAAGTGAGGGGGTGGAAAACAATGTACCATGCTAATGGACATCAGAAGAAAGCTGGGGTGGCAATCCTTATATCAGATCAATTAGATTTTAAGCCAAAGACTATAATAAGAGATGAGGAAGGACACTATATCATACTCAAAGGGTCTGTCCAACAAGAAGATCTAACAATCTTAAATATCTATGCCCCTAACATGGGAGCAGCCAACTATATAAACCAATTAATAACAAAATCAAAGAAATACATCGACAGTAATACAATAATAGCAGGGGACTTTAACACTCCCCTCACTGAAATGGACAGATCATCTAAGCAAAAGATCAACAAGGAAATAAAGGCCTTAAATGACACACTGGACCAGATGGACATCACAGATATATTCAGAACATTCCATCCCAAAGCAACAGAATATACATTCTTCTCTAGTGCACATGGAACATTCTCCAGAATAGACCACATCCTGGGTCATAAATCAGGTCTCAATCAGTACCAAAAGATCGAGATCATTCCCTGTATATTTTCAGACCACAATGCTCTGAAGCTCGAACTCAATCACAAGAGGAAATTTGGAAAGAACGCAAATACATGGAGACTAAACAGCATCCTTCTAAAAAATGAATGGGTCAACCAGGAAATTAAAGAAGAATTGAAAAAATTCATGGAAACAAATGATAATGAAAACACAACAGTTCAAAATCTGTGGGACACAACAAAGGCAGTCCTGAGAGGAAAATATATAGCAGTGCAAGCCTTTCTCAAGAAACAAGAAAGGTCTCAAATACACAACCTAACCCTACACCTAAAGGAGCTGGAGAGAGAACAACAAAGAAAGCCTAAACCCAGCAGGAGAAGAGAAATCATAAAGATCAGAGCAGAAATCAATGAAATAGAAACTAAAAAAACAATAGAACAAATCAACAAAACTAGGAGCTGGTTCTTTGAAAGAATTAATAAGATTGATAAGCCCCTGGCCAGACTTATCAAAAAGAAAAGAGAAAGGACGCAAATAAATAAAATCATGAATGAAAGAGGAGAGATCACAACCAACACCAAAGAAATACAAACAATTATAAGAACATACTACGAGCAACTCTATGGCAACAAATTTGACAACCTGGAAGAAATGGATACATTTCTAGAGATGTATAAACTACCACAACTGAACCAGGAAGAAATAGATAACCTGAACAGACCCATAACCAGTAAGGAGATTGAAACAGTCATCAAAAATCTCCAAACAAACAAAAGTCCAGGACCAGACGGCTTCCCAGGGGAATTCTACCAAACATTTAAAGAAGAATTAATTCCTATTCTCCTGAAACTGTTCCAAAAAATAGAAATGGAAGGAAAACTTCCAAACTCATTCTATGAGGCCAGCATCACCTTGATCCCAAAACCAGACAAGGATCCCACCAAAAAAGAGAATTACAGACCAATATCCTTGATGAACACAGATGCGAAAATTCTCACCAAAATACTGGCCAATAGGATCCAACAGTACATTAAAAGGATTATTCACCACGACCAAGTGGGATTTATTCCAGGGCTGCAAGGTTGGTTCAACATCCGCAAATCCATCAATGTGATACAATACATTAATAAAAGAAAGAGTAAGAACCATATGATACTCTCAATAGATGCTGAAAAAGCGTTTGACAAAGTGCAGCATCCCTTCCTGATTAAAACTCTTCAAAGTGTAGGGATAGAAGGCACATACCTCAACATTATCAAAGCCATCTATGAAAAACCCACCGCAAATATCATTCTCAATGGAGAAAAACTGAAAGCTTTTCCGCTAAGGTCAGGAACACGGCAGGGATGTCCGTTATCACCACTGCTGTTCAATATAGTACTAGAAGTCCTAGCCTCAGCAATCAGACAACAAAAAGAAATTAAAGGCATCCAAATCGGCAAAGAAGAAGTCAAACTATCACTCTTTGCAGATGATATGATACTATATGTGGAAAACCCAAAAGGCTCCACTCCAAAACTGCTAGAACTTATACAGGAATTCAGTAAAGTGTCAGGATATAAAGTCAATGCACAGAAATCAGTCGCATTTCTTTACACTAACAACAAGACAGAAGAAAGAGAAATTGAGGAGTCAGTCCCATTTACAATCGTACCCAAAACCATAAGATACCTAGGAATAAATCTAACCAAAGAGGCAAAGAATCTATACTCAGAAAACTATAAAGTACTCATGAAAGAAATTGAGGAAGACACAAAGAAATGGAAAAATATTCCATGCTCATGGATTGGAAGAACAAATATTGTGAAAATGTCTATTTTACCTAAAGCAATCTACACATTTAATGCAATCCCTATCAAAATCCCATCCATTTTTTTTAAAGAAATAGAACAAATAATCCTAAAATTTATATGGAACCAGAAAAGACCTCGAATAGCCAAAGGAATATTGAAAAAGAAAGCCAAAGTCGGTGGTATCACAATTCCAGACTTCAAGCTCTATTACAAAGCTGTCATCATCAAGACAGTATGGTACTGGCACAAAAACAGACATATAGACCAATGGAACAGAATAGAGAGCCCAGAAATAGACCCTCAACTCTATGGTCAACTAATCTTCGACAAAGCAGGAAAGAATATCCAATGGAAAAAAGACAGCCTCTTCAACAAATGGTGCTGGGAAAATTGGACAGCCACATGCAGAAAAACGAAATTGGACTATTTCCTTACACCACACACGAAAATAGACTCAAAGTGGATGAAGGACCTCAATGTGCGAAAGGAATCTATCAAAATCCTTGAGGACAATGCAGGCAGCAACCTCTTTGACCTCCACCGCAGCAACTTCTTCCTAGGAACATCGCCAAAGGCAACAGAAGCAAGGGCAAAAATGAACTATTGGGATTTCATCAAGATCAAAAGCTTTTGCACAGCAAAGGAAACAGTTAACAAAACCAAAAGACAACTGACAGAATGGGAGAAGATATTTGCAAACGACATATCAGATAAAGGGCTCGTATCCAAAATCTATAAAGAGCTTATCAAACTCAATACCCAAAGAACAAATAATCCAGTCAAGAAATGGGCAGAGGACATGAACAGACATTTCTGCAAGGAAGACATCCAGATGGCCAACAGACACATGAAAAAATGCTCCACATCACTCGGCATCAGGGAAATACAAATCAAAACCACAATGAGATACCACCTCACACCAGTCAGAATGGCTAAAATTAACAAGTCAAGAAATGACAGATGCTGGCGAGGATGCGGAGAGAGGGGAACCCTCCTACACTGTTGGTGGGAATGCAAGCTGGTGCAACCACTCTGGAAAACAGTGTGGAGGTTCCTCAAAAAACTGAAAATAGAGCTACCCTATGACCCAGCAATTGCACTACTGGGTATATATCCTAAAGATACAAACGTGGTGCTCCGAAGGGGCACGTGCACCCGAATGTTTATAGCAGCAATGTCCACAATAGCCAAACTGTGGAAAGAGCCTAGATGTCCATCAACAGATGAATGGATAAAGAAGATGTGGTATATATACACAATGGAATACTATGCAGCCATCAAAAGACATGAAATCTTGCCATTTGCGACGACGTGGATGGAACTAGAGGGTATCATGCTTAGCGAAATAAGTCAATCGGAGAAATATAACTATCATATGATCTCTTTGATATGAGGAAGGGGAGATGCAAGGTGGGGGGGTTTGGGGGGAGGTAGGAAAAGAAAAAATGAAAAGATGGGATTGGGAGGGAGACAAACCATAAAAGACTCAATCTCAAGAAACAGACTGAGGGTTGCGGGGGGGAAGGGGGATGGGAGAGGGTGGTGGGGAAATGGACATTGGGGAGGGTATGTGCTATGATGAGTGCTGTGAAATGTGTAAACCAGACGATTCACAGACCTGTACCCCTGGGGATAAAAATATATTATATGTTTATTAAAATAAAAAAATTTAAAAAAAAAAAAATCCTGATTTAAAGTCTGGGTCTACATCTCACATTTCACTGGGGACACAGACACCATTCTCCTTACATGGTCAATATTAGCCAGATCATCAGTTCATTTATGTTATTTATACACAGGTTCCTTCTTCCTACATCACTGTCTGCTTCCCCTGGACCCTTCTTTGTAATTATGAACCCTGATCTCTGGACTTCTCTTTCATATTGAATAAAGTAACTTTGGTTCTTATGTTTGGATAGAAGGGTAGCACTCTCCAAGCAAGCATACTCCCCTATTTTGTTCCGGCTTGTTCTCCTCTTCATCTATCATGCGGTATAAACCAAGGCACAGGATTCCAAAATTATCTAATGAGCCACAGAACAGTTGCCCAAATGTCTTTCTTGGCTGGGGAGAAAAGAGAAAAACATGTGTCTGTTGGTACTTTAATTAAGCAATAACAAGCACTTACTAGAAAGCTATTGTCTTTCCTTGCACTAAAAGTTTGGAAGACCCAAAAGCCATTTCCAAATATCTTTTATGGTGGCAGTGTTAAGTAGGAAATTAGGTTTATGATAAGTTTTGAGCATCTAATCCCAGTGATTATTTTTATCACTATGGGCTTTCAAGAGCCTCTTGTGGGCATGACATAGCATGTTGTTATCTAGTTTTTATTACTGTCGCTATTTTGGTAACCGTTAAAGAAGTAACACTTAGTAAAAGATTGGGAAATTCAGTTTTCAATCTATATAATGGGTTGGGATGTTCAGTGACCTCCAGAGAGTGATCTTCTCATCCTACTCTACCACAGTTTATAGTCCCAAGCATTCCTCTTAACACTGCTCTCAGGCTATAGCCAACAAGGGCATGATGGGTAGACAACAGGTCAAAGCAGCAGCAAATGGATTCAATGAAGTCACATGAGAACAGTTTGTCTCATTATGTGATTCACTAACAAGGTGAGGACCAGATTCAAGTAGAGAAAGGAAGGAGAGCAATGTTTCCCAGTCTACTATCACCTCTGATACTGACAAGAGGTTGCCAGCGGCAGTTGTTCTGGGCTTATAATCACTCACAAGTCAGTCTCAGATGAGGAGCCCAGGACCACAGAAATGCAAAGGACCAGAATGTGCTAAGAGAACTTGGCCATGTTGTTTGCACCTGGAATTCAGATGTACGAAGCATGGGGTTTTCCCTCTTTGGCAGTATCTATCAGGACATATCAGGTGCAGAGACCTGAAAGAGCCTGCTCCACGTGAAGGGGGGTTTGCTGATGTCCTCTGAACAAACAAAAAATATTTCCTTAAAATGTCCTGTTCTAGACACTGGTAAAGGGCTAAATGTAATGTCAACCAAAGCTAGACCAAAAGGCACTGATAAGAACATTACTTATTGCTAGGCTAGATTCCACAGTGATGCCCAAACACACAGATGCCCCATGACTATGCCATAATGACCTTTTCCCCTTGCCATAATCCACTGCTCACGAGCTCAGTGGGCTTAGAAAATTCAAGCATTTTTCCCTGGCTAGCCCAATCAGAGTCTTAGACCCAAACACAGAACCCCTTTGCCTGATTTAGACTGACATGATCAGATTTTTTTATCAGCTCAGGTATAGGAAGAGAGAGCAGAGCCTGGGTCAGGCTGCCTTGGAGGGTTCCCTGCTTTTCCAGTGGGACACGATGTGGCCTCAGGCAAGTCCTTGTTTCTCTGAGTCTCAGTTTCTTGATCTGTTCAGCGCAATTAATAACAATGCCTACCATATAAATCCTTGGACAGATTAAGTAAACAACAACAACAAAGCAGACAAGCACAGGGAACATGCTCAGTAAATATTAGTTATAATAATTATTAATAAGCTTGCTAAAGTACAAAGTTATTATATTTCTCAGATGCTTCCTGCATACTTGGATTTTTTAATCTGGAAGATGAGGATGATAATACCTGCCTTACTTACCTCCTGGAACTGTTGTCAAAAAATAAATAGGATACATGAAAATGCACTTTAAATTTTAAAATATTCTATGAATACAGAGTTTTAATAGCTTTTGGTATTATTTCTATGCTCTAAGCCATCTAGGAACCCAAAGAGCCTGAATCATTTTCAGAAACCCAGAGTAGTAAGGAAGTGGGAACCTTTATTATGATAAGAGTAGACTCACTTTAATGTCTGACAAAATAGTTTCATTTAAGGACAGAATCCCCAGCTTACACCGCATTCTTTCAGACATAAGTGAAGTACCATGGTTTGTCAGCCCACAGACACTCTTATCCAAGTGTTGTTCCATCTGAGAACTTATCCCTCCTGTCACCAGCATCTGAAGTAATTCCAGGACATGATAATTGTAGAAGGCCTGGAAAGCAAGGACAAGCCACATGCAAAGTCAGAAGAGTGAGCACAGACACTGTGGAGATGTAAAGTCTTGCAGCCTGAGGGGGCATTGCTGTTTAAAATGGACCCAGTGAGGCAAAACAGGGTCTCTCATCATTATTAAAATCAACTAAAAGCTCTTGGTTCAGGTAGGGCACTGGGTCAGGCAAAGTACAGAGAAAATAACACTGACCCAGCTCCTGCTCCCTCTTGGCTTATACTGTGGCACAAGAGGAAAATGGGTAATGATGCTAACACCAAGGATGTCCCCTCTTCCAAAAATAACCAGAGGAGTATGTTGGACCACAGATACCCTTATAATCATCAATATATTTTTAAAACTATGTACTTAATGTGACTTCTATAGATTTTTCCTTGGGGGACTACTGATACTATTACTGTCATCTGTAACTGAATCTTCTGGATGTGAGTCTACTTATATTAAATAGGTTAAAAGATGACTTCAAATGCCTTTTGCTTCCTAATGTCCTGACTGAAGGGATCCCCCGACCGATGGTCTCCTCCTTTTGATTGTGACCTACATGAGGACAGGTATTGACTTGGGTCTTATTAATATTTAGGTCTCCCCTAGTTCTTGTGTACTACACAAATTGTAGGTGTTGAATAAATTAATCGAATTTTGGAATCTTTGGCATCAAAATGAAACCAAAGGAGGGCATGTGGGACAGCTTCTTATTTTGAAACTACTTTGAGTCTGAATAACCCTAACTATGTTCTTAAAATACTTTCCCAAAGGATTCCTATCATATTTAGTGTCAACTAGGCATTGGCATACATGTAAATAGCACTGTAATATATTACACATTAGATTTTCCTAAATCTATCGAATACATAGTGTTTTAAATTTTCAACATTTTGTTTTATCTAAATTAGACTTTTACTCCAGTAGACAGGAGGAGTTACATGTTTATGTATTACCTATATAAAAGTCAATACTTTTGTTTTTATGAAAAGGAATAGGAATGACCTCAGTTGTTACTGTCATAGAAATTTTGCCATTCACTTGCTCTAAATTCAGGGACTTGTGTTCTGCAGACTGAATTATGATAGAGGCCTGTTTGCTAGTCTTCCTGTCTTGTTTTTATTCTTACTTGCAATTCATGTTCAAAATGTTTCCAGAGAGATTCTCTAGGACATGAATCAACTCATGCCGCCCACCTCCCCAAACCTTAAATGTCATACCCTTGCTGTGAAACCAAGCTCATCTTCTCCATTAATCATGCCCTGCAGCACACAACGGTCTATCTGCTGCTCAAGCTACATATGTACTCCTCCATACCTTTGCCTTGGAACATCTGACTGATCACTCATCAAGCTCTCTGACTGGCAAACTCTATGCTGGTTGTCTCATCAGAAAGAAGAAGTTTTCCTTTTTTGGTGATCCCACAGACACTGGCTTTTGCTCCATTTCATCCTTCTGTATTTTATAGTTAGAAGTTTGTCTGAAACATATCTGACTTTGACTCTTAGGACTGCCATGTCCTAACTGAGTACCTTTGAACAATTGATGTATTTTCTCAGAAAGTTTTATAACCTTTAAAGTTGACATGACAGTACCATCTTTGAGCATTGTTTGTGGGATGAAATGAGATTTCACACACACATTATGAAATTCTGTTCTCATGTATTGGGATAGCCTGGAAGGGTATTCATGAGTGTATATTTCTGGGATCGAAGATCTAGTGGACCAGACTGTATAGAGAGGAGTGGGAATCAGAAATTTAAAGGCCACCTCTGGTGGTTCTGACACTGGTGGGTGCTTAGATTACCCACTGGGGCAGCACTTCCTTAAATGATATGGTCTTTCAGAGGAAAGACTTTGTCTATTTAATATTCATGCCCTCAGGGGTTCATTGAACAAGGCAGGTGTTCAACAACTGCAAAAATATTGACTGCAATTGGCAGTCAGTTTTCAACAAATAAACAAATATTGCTGGTAAAATGTAGAAGCCATTGGGACAAGAGGGTCTGAGAAATAATATAAGCTATATGAAACAGGAAAATAAGTTTTAAAATAGTTTTTAGGTTAAAAGACGACTTCAAATGCCTTTTCCTTCTAACATCCTGACTGAAGGGATTCCCTGACCGATGGTCTCCTTATTTCTTCTTTGTTCCATTTTGCTACCACCCAGAAGTGTGCTTATGGAATCAGCTTCCTGAAATCCAGGCTTTAACAGGGGATGTAAATCCAGGTTGAGCCACAATCCGTTTAAGAACAAGTGACCATAGTATAGAGTGATTAGACATAATGCTGTTAGAATAATTCTCCACTGATTAAAGAAAAGGTGTAAATTCTAGGGTTATCCTGGTGTCAAGGGCTCTAGGGAAACATGTACTTTACATATTTAACTGAGAGAGGCTTAGATTTTGAATATATCATTTCTTCAGTTCTGACATCAAAAGGATTGCAATTCTATATTGGGGAAAATAAAAGGATTTACATGTCACCCTTACTCCATGAGCTCATCTAATATTCTTATTACTTGGGGTTCTATGGTATTGATCTCTTTCTTTTTTCCTCCCTTCTTCCCCCCTTCTTCCCTTCCCCCCTCCTTTCCTTTTCTTTTTTCTTTCTCAAGAAAATACGAAAGTTGAAATGTGCTTCAAATATTTTAAGACCTTTAAACTTGGATAGTGTTTCTAATATAATCAGATTTACTAAAATTTGGACTTCCAGCATTAAAAAATGTTGCAGCCCAAAGTGTTTTAACTTTTAGCTACAATGAATCTGTGGTATCTCTCACAACTTATATATTACTTAATAACATTCAGCCTTTGTTCTATCTTTGGGACTTGCACATTCATTCCTTTGCATTTATTAAGGGGGAATGGAGAAAAAGAAGGAGAAGTCGGAGTCAAGACTGGTGATCTCATCTTGTTTCTGACTTGGATGAGGTGATAGCTAACTTTTTCCTGAGGGAGTCTGTTCTGAATGCTTCTATATTCCCCCTTACACTTCTGTGTGGTGTGGGCATCAAGGAAACAGACCTCTAATTATAACTTACGACCATGAAGCAGTGGAAAACAGATCTCTTGGTGCATTGAGCTGGACGGCACATTGGAAGAACCTCCTGGAGGGTGTTCTTTGGCGGGGGGGTTATGGGACAAAAGGCACATGCAGAATGGGGCGGGATGGTGGACTCTAGTTTCTCATACAGGACTCTTGACTGGAAACTGAAAATCTGTCTTAGAAGAGAGAAAGGATTCTGGTCCTTTCATTTTATGTCTCCCTCTCTGTTGGTCATATATTCTAACTTTTAGGGAGTGGTTTTCCAAGTCTTCTTAACAACGGAAATCCTCCTTCACATCAAATCCTAGGCAGAAGTCTCACGCACAGCACAGATGAAAGCTGTCATTTTGATTGAGGAGACAGGTGCAGGCAGGGGGCATGATGGGGTGGGTGCACCCTGGGCCCCTCCCTGCTTGTCTGTTCAGCACCTACTGAGCACCCAGGGGGCAGATTCCTTTAAGCAAAACTTGAAAATCAGTGCACTGGAAGGATATGCATAATCACAGAATGAGCTTTCTGGAAGGACAGCGGACTGTGACAGTGAGGTCTAACTTGGGAATCATACACGGTGGGGTTCAAAAACCAGTTTGTCATCTGTAAGGGCTGTGATTGTGGCACTTCATTCTCCCGCTAAGCCTCAGAATCTTGATTTGTAAAATGAGGCTCATAATTGTATTCTCCTATTTGGGTTGAAAGAAGAACTAAACAAGGTATTGTAGCAAAGACTTTGGTCCAAAGTAAATGCTTCAAAGATGTAATTACTCTTCCTATCACAGCTGTTGCTATGATTATTAACATTATTCCAACAAGAAAATTTATTGGCAGAAGTTGCCTTGAGCTCTGTGTTGGAAAAGACCTGTGGGTGTGATCTGGAGGCAGAGAACTGTGATCCTTAGTGGCAGCTTCCATGGGAATGTGTTAGAGGGAGTGATAACCATGGAGCCCACAACTGCTGTCCTAACTTTAAGACCAAGAGCTTTGCCTTTCTTTCCCATATTGGTGCTCCAATATATACAGAGAAGAAACTGGATTATGGACGAATGTATGCTGCAGCAACACAGTGCTGGCTCCCAGATGTTTCAGTGTCCGAGGATAAATGGTCTCTTCTCTGAGGCTACTGCTCTCAATTCCAGGAGACCAGATGTAAGGTCAGGAGGCCAGCCAAGATCAAATGGTACTCAGAAGACTCAAGATGATAGAATTGGAGGCCCGGACCTGGCCTGTGGGCTCTTTCTTTCTGTGTGGCTAGACAATGGAAAGTCACCCCCACCTTTAGAGAGCCAAGTGGATCCAGTAGCACCAGACCTAGGGACAAGGGAATAAAGAGTGGGCAGTATGACCTGATCATTTTCAAAGGTCTAGTTCAGCTCATCATGGCCAGGGATTTAGGACTGGAGATCCAAATAGTATTAAAGTGTGTTCATTTTGTTTTGCCATGAATCATTAAGGATTTAAGAGCTGAGGCAGAATGCCACTAGGTAGATAGATATGCAGAGGGTCAAGACCCAAGCCAGTCCCCTTGACAGAAAGATTTGCCCTGAAGCTCGATTGTTATGCTTGTGACCTCATGTGACTCTCCCCTGGATCAGGCACAATGTATGGATTTTCTCTCTCCCACAGACTTCATTGCGGGAAAGACTCCTGAGCTTTTACATAGCTTATTTCCTTTTCTAGGAGGACTAAATTATCCTCTCCCACTGAGAAGCCCACTGATGCAAGACCTGAAGGTTGCCTCGGAAGCAGTGCCGCTCCTCAGTGTGGTCACAGGACCTATGGTGAGTGGGGAGAGGCCCAGCTGCTGGCTCCCATGACCAAGTTTGTGTTTGCTATGCTGGCTGACGTTATGTGCTCATTTATTTTTATGTCTACTCTCTCAGCTCTTCTCTGCCCATCCTGGCCTTCCCACTAGCTCTAAACAGAGTTGGTGACTTTGTTCCTACCTCTAGGGGTCAGTGGAGTTTAATTAAGGCTCCAATTTAATTTAAGGCACAAAGCTGCCTGCCATCTAGGGATCTCTGAGGAGAATGGGGACCTTAACCCCATTTAAAATGTATCCTGCAGACAGGTCCAGTTCATCCAAAGTCACCTCTGCCTGACACTCCAATCATTATTTACAGGCAAAGTAACATATCAATGACAGACAGTGATAAAACCCTTTCCCTGACAGAGCCACCTTCCCAGAAAAGTCTTCTGACTTGACTCCTGCCTGGCTCAGTTAAGGCTGAATGCTGCCTAACCCTTTAGGAAATTCATTGTCTACCAACATGCTCAATGTTAAACTATCACTGACATGGTTTTATCTCTCTGAGAGCTTGATGGGGTTTATGAGTACCACCCTCCATCCCCAAGGCTTAGGGAAGTAGAGCCCAGGACAACATAATCCCTTCAGGACCAGTGGCAGTAATACTATGAGGGCAGCACGTGTGGCCCAGCCATGCTCCCCTAAAAGTGCCAACTATGCCTTTGAGGCATCCACATAGTTCAGGAATGATGCCCCTTCCACATGGAATTACAGAAGGCTGCAAGTTTATCAGACTGTGTTCAGAGCCCTGGGAATCTGTACAATGTTATTCAGCTAGGCTGCAACCCTTCCATGGAAAATATGGGGAGAAGGAGTCTGGGAGGTCTTAGACAACAAGGATTTCCTTTAGAGGAGTTCTTGCAGCCATTTACCAATAGCTATGTATAGATTTTGTTCATAGATTTTATGTTTTGGTCCAATTCCTAGGAGTACTTACAGCTCACTGCCTTTTCCCTTCTTCTCTCTGCCCAGTGTGTCTCTTCCCCAAAGATCAGAATGGCGTGTGCTCTCTTCTCCGTAGCTGGATTCCCATGCCACCATGTCAGTGCTGCCTTCCCTCCCTAGCCACACTATTCTAACTTTCAGCTCCTTTCCTAACCCCTGTATTTTTCATCTCACATTGCCTTAGTCTTCTAGCTCTCTGACATGCCACATATGTTCCTTATTTATCATGTTTTTGTTACTCTCCTCTACAAGCCTGAGCTCCACATGGGCATAGATGTTAGTCTGTTTCATCATTGCTGTATTCCTGGCACTTAGAACAGTGTGCCCTGCACAGAGTAGGTATTCGCCCAGTGGATCAGCGCCACTTACAGAAATACTGAGGCCAAGGCAAGGAACCTGCTCAGAAGCTAAAGAGCACCTGAGAGCTGAAGAGCAACCATGTAATCAAAGCCATACCCCAGGAGTGGGGCAGCATGGAGGGAGTGTTGACTTAACTCTGAACAAAGCTCATACCACCAAAGGCCAAACTTTTCCTTGGTTCCCATGTCCCCATATGGCAAATTTCTGTATAAGCTGTTGGGGATATTTTAGAGACAAAAGAAAGCATTGTCTTCTAAGCTCTGAAACCAGAGCTTGGTCTGCCAAGATATAATTGAAGCTAAAAGGTGGGCACTCTGCTTTTTATGTGCTCATTCTTCCTGGTACCAAGTGTTCTGGTTCTAAGGGCCAGACACGTTTTTAATCTTGAAAATGTGAAAATTTGGCCTTGTTTGCCAAGTAGTTGTGAAGAAAGATGAAATAATGTATGTGAACAAGCTTTTTCAGAAAATCAAAGAGAACTCTGAATCGTGAGGCATTCTCATTATTTCCCAAAGCTTGAACCATCCTTTCTCCCCTCTGCAAGCCACACTTAGCTGCACTTACTGTGGCCAGGAGGGAATCCAAGAAGCTGCCAGAAAAAACAGTGCCTGTGGAAAAGGACGTGCTGAGATGTAGGCTTGTTCCTGAGAAGGTTTCATCCAGTCCACTCAACTGTTCAATATAGTGGATATTGGAAGGATTTTCTGCAAGAGAAAAGAAGAGAAAAGGAAAGACAGGCAGACAAGCTTAAGAATATAGGACTGCCATACTAAGCAAGCCAAGGGATGACCACTGAACAAAGAATTTGATGTCTATGCTGAGGTCAATGTGGGATCTGCCCTTACTTCATTAGCTATCTATCATCTATCTATCTATATTTTCTTCTTTCCAAGTATCTTCCTCCCCTAAACACATGTATCCTTCTTGGGTACCTTCATCATCAAGGGCATATACTTGCACCCCAGGCCAGCTCCTCCAAACAACTCCCAGTGTAACCTTTATATACTTTATCTTTCAAACGAGGACACTTTTGGAAGTAAAAGGAGATACTCTCAATAACTGCCCTGGGAAAACAAGTATAAATGGGAACATATGGTCACCCCAGTTACAGACATTTTTCATAATACTACGCCATAGATAACCTGGTATTTACTTGGGTGTTTAGAGTTATCTACATCCAGAATGAGTTAAAGCAGTTCTTATAAAAAATTTAATGTGCATATGAATCTCCTGGAGATCATGTGACAATAGATTATGATTCATTGGGTCTAGGGGTAAGAATGGGATTCTAGGTGTCCAACAAGCTTCCAGATGCTGCTGATTCATGGACTACCACTCTGAGTACCAGTGCTTAGAGAACTCTCCTAACTGGGGCTCATGTAGTAGTAGCCAAAGTAACCATTATCATGTTTCTACTTGACCCAGGCTGCAACTCAGATCCCTGGAGGAAGCCTCTAAAGGGAATGCAACTAGTCATTGTTGGAAGTACAAACAGAAGCACTGACTGCCTTTGTTCCAAGACTATTATTTCAAAAATGTTTAAGTAGAAAATAGCATGGGAAGATAGAGACAATATCTCTCACCAGAGCAAAGAGAATCATGCTTACTGCCCATTATAAAAAGTTCTGGTTCCTGAAGCCCAGGGTTCCTCTCCTATAAAGGAATCCATGGTGGGTCCAGGTATTATTTGGCCCTTTTCATGTCACCCTGTGGGAACAAGGCCTTGATCAAGCAGCGTGAAATTGATGATACTCTGTCTATGGCCTTGCTCTGAGTAGTAAACTGTTCTTTATCTCTGACCCAGTGGTCTCGTGTCTTCTGTTAGTATCCATGAACCTGTGGCAGGTTACCTTGTTGGTTTTCAAGTAAGCATAGGTCTTACTTACAACCTTCACAGTTCCTGACAGTCATATTATAGATCAAACCAAATCTACCAGGCATACGATGCAGAATACATTCCTAACTAAGACTGGATTATTCTTTAATTCTTTAAATTACTCCATGTTTTTATAAAAGATGAGAAATGCATGATAATGTCAACCCACATTTTTTATGCACATGTATTTTCTTTTCTCCTTGCATTGCCAATCCAAGACATGCTCACGTACCCCAGGAGATCTTGTCCAAATCTCTCTGTGTTATCTTTAACTACTGGCCTCTATTCTCCTAGACATTTTCCTGTATGCCACGGTACATTCTGTACCAAAGTGCTGGCAGTCAGACTTGCAGCTCTCATGTCATCCTGACCCTTTCCAGCCAGTGAAGGAACAAAAAACTGAGTGAGCTGACAAGTGATTTGTTAGACTAATTTGACAAGGGCTGCCTGGTGCCAGCAAGTCTTTCCAAGCTCTGAGTCCATGAAGAGTGACCAGATGTACTTTGGGGCCAGTGAGAAGCTGGTTGGTCCCCTCCTGACTACTCCAACTTACATCACAGTCTTCTAATCAATGTCCTCAGGGTATATACACCTTGGGTTAAATACAGTTCAAAAGGATAGAAAAAGAAAATACAGATAAAAACTATGGTTGACAGCTTCAGGTTCTAATCTGTTTTAAAGACACTATTCCCCTCTTTCATATCTTCCCCTTTTTACATCAATTATTATCAGTATTAAATCCCAGTGTGTCCCCTGTTTCCTCCCAAACATATCCCCAAATGCACACAGGCACACTCCCTACCTTTCCCACCCTTCTTTCTATTCCCAGAGCTCCTTACATCTAGGAAAGTCTCATATATGTGTATTTACTGTAAGGTGTTGATGAGTGATAACAGCTTGTTCTGGTATTTCTGCATTGAGTGTTTCCATTTTAGAAGAGCACCACTTAGGGTCAGGATTAAGATGACACAAAGTAGACACTTGGGACACAACATTTAAGGACCCCAGGAGTGGGTGCCTACTTAACATCTGCATCCTGAGTGCCTCATATATGTCACCCAAATCCCAGCCCTGATATAGTACAGGAAAAGAAGCCATCTGATTTAAAGTCCCATGATGGGTAGGTAAGTGGATATAGGGAGATTCTTCATAGCCCTCCTCAAACCCATGCCTCACCCCTAGGAGATTTCCTCCAAACAGGACTGAGCCAGCTACTGGTCTCCCTTTCCTGATAACTAAATAAAAGGAGAAGGCAGATGTTATTCCTGCACCCTGACACCCAGATATACCATGCTCTGCATGATGCCACCAGTTAGATAAAAGCCCAATGTAATGTCCAGTCAAACACTTAACATTTCTCTGGGGCCCATTCTGATTCTTCAGTCCTTTGAAAGTGGATTCTAAAAACTTGGGAAATCAATTATGGATGACAAAGGTTTCTCCCCTGAGTTTTGTTCTTGAAACACAACTTACTCAGTTCAGTAAGGATGGGGATTCTTCGATATTTTGACGTCCCAGAGAATCTGTAGGCTGAATCCCTTCCTATGGACACAGACCACAACAAAGAAGAAAAGAGATGGATAAATGCAAACAAAGTGGCTTACAAAAATTGGCAAGGATGGAGAAGCCCACCATGTAAGTTGGTGCTTCATCTTAACAAAGTTACTCTAATGTCCAAATCCTTGTTTTTTTTTTTTTCTATATTTAGGGGGGAAAGTTGGGGCCTCCTCAGCATATTCTTTTAAGAAGTGGTGTGTGTGTGTGTTTTAAATGACACTTAAAGTGAACTTCAAAAAGGCAAAGCTCATCCAGTGGCTGCTTATTGACCACATTAGTAAAATATGATTAGTCTCTGTGGAGTGGTAGTGCTAGAATGCATACCCATTTGCAAGCAGAACTTCCAGGAATCCATGAATAAATAGGTGGGGCTGCTCCACCAGTGCTTCTGGAACACAACAAAAGGCTTCTGACTCCTAGTGCTCTCAGCCTCTTGGAGATGGTCTCTGGATATTCAGGTGCATACAAAGCACCACTCATGTCTTCTTTCTTCTTCCACAGAATTGGCTGCCTTCCATCCCTGGTTGGCCTGCCTCAATTCTGATGCCTTAGAAGTTCCTTAAAGATGGGCAGGGTGTCACTTGGAGCCTCTGAGCTTTGCTTTCAGTTTACAGATTTCCCTCCTATGTAAGGAGGTGAAACCCTTCACTTTCTTCTGTGAGCCTCGACTCCACAGGACAGTGATGCATAGCACCAGCCTGAGACAAGTGCTACTATGCAGGGAACTATGGACAGGTTCAAAACCAGGCAGAAGACCAGAGTTTTTGTCTCTAAGCCAAACTAAAAAATGTAAAGAATGAAAAGGGAAGAGAGAAATGGGGAGCTAGGGTCCACTTAAAAAAGATATATACACATAATGATCTCATCAGAAGTGATGCTTTAAAACTGTTGGTTACCTTTTTTGAACCTTTTTGAGAATACTATGTAACAGGGACACACTACTGTGAAAGGTAAAAATTCTACTTATAATTAAAACTCCCTGCTGTCATGGAAGAGGGTCTGCTGTTTACTGAGCCAGGCACACGGGAGGGGATGGGGTAAGATGGGGAATGAATGGAGATGAGCATGGTGGTAAGACAGGCTGACAGCAGACAACAGGAGGGCTGCTGAGATGGGGACAGTGGAAAAGAAATGATCCAGAAGAAGATTCTTCTCTCCAGAGAAAATGCTATATGCTATAATATTTACCAGCTTCTCCATTTCCCTAAGACGTTCAGTGAAAGAGGCACTTCTTGTTAATGAAGAGAAGAGCTGAATATGTTTCTGAGAGCTGCTAAAATTTGGAGTCATACTTCAAGGTGAATTTGGGGGAAAACCTGATGCTCCATAGGAAGCTCCCAAGCTATTTGGTTATAGTTAGAACTGGCAAGGACCTTTTCCAAGCTATTTAGTTTATAGTTAGAACTGGCAAAGACCTTAGGAATTCAGTAAACCCTTCAACTTCAGGTAGGCAGGTAGAAGACCAGAGGGCTAACCATGTTCACACAGATATTTAAGAGGAAGGCTTATATCACAGCTAGAGATCAGATATCCTAACTCATTGGTAAATCTTATTTGTAATGAGATCTGAATACCTTCCAACTATTTTTCCTAAAAAAAAAAAAAGTCTCTGGGATTTCCATAATGCATGAAGATTGGGGGAACTAAGATTTACTTTATTCTCAGATTTGTGTTAGATGCTTTCTCTGCTCTATGCACCTTTCCTTCTTTCCTCCTTCTTCCAGTATTTAAAGAAAGTCTTCTCCATGCTAGGAATATGAAGAGTCCCTGTCCCAGTGGCATTCTCTATGATGCAAATATAAAATATTTTCAGTGATGGGTACTGTGGAAAAACCTAACTTTTAGGAGCCAGTGATTGATGAGGGAAGCTGACTTTAGATAGGGTCTGAAGAGAGTCCTCTCTGATGTTGGAATGGAGTTCTGAGGGGTGAAAACAACCCAGGCAGAGGGATTGGGATAAAGAATCCAAGGTAGAAAAAAGCCAGTATGAACAGGACGAAGTAGGAGAAAATTCAAACTCCCTACAGGCCTGCAAGACCCTATGTGACCTTCCTATAATTGTCATGGGTCACATTATAGGGTTTAAAGTACGGAGCTGACAGTATCTACTAAATATTTATAAAAGATCCTTCTGGCTGCTGTGAGCAGTAGAAACTATAGAGAGATCATAATTTTACTACAGTCATATCAAATCTGTGAATTCAGTATATACAGTCAAATACTTCGATCTCAAATGATCTTATTGGGTGCAGACACATGTACCACAGTTGGAGTAACTGCTTTGGACATCAGCAAAAGGACGGCAACTGAATTTATGCCTTAATTCTATCTTGTCTTGTAGAGCAATGGTTAATTTGAATATGTGTCAGATCGTAGCCTGGGTATACTTTACTAATGTCAATATTTTTGCTACCTAATAGTACATAGTATTATACCTGAAATCTTCCAGTGTGGCAGGGTGCTATTACAAAAGATTGCTTAATTGTAGATCACTACTGTACATTTAAATTTCAGTAGCATATTAAGTTGTCAGACTTAATTACCGTTATATGTTTAGATTATGCCACAGATTATTTAGTTCAGTACCTAGGTTTGCCAACCTGCTCTCCTTGTGATGTGACAGGGCAGCAATTAGAGCATCACTGGAAAGCCTAGAGTTTCCCATGGAAATGTCCAGGAGGGCTGGCATTCTTATAGGTCTTTCAGAGAGTCCTCACTCTACTGTCCCCAATCCCCAACACCCCTTGGTGAATCACTGTATGGAATAGTCTCCGTGGTCCAAGATGGCCTTCATATATAAGTTTATCATGACTAAAGATGTGGGAAAATCCACATTCCACAAAGGTCTCACCAGATATGCAAGGGCAAGGTTTCTGATCTTGGTACAATTAATCTTTGGGGCCCAAAAGTTCATTTGTTTGTTTGTTTGAAACTATGTGGGGCTGTCTTGTGCATTGTAGGATGTCTATCAGCATCTCTGACCTCTACTCACTAGATGCCAATAGTATCCCCCCAAGTTGTGACAACCAAAACTGTCTCCAGACATTGTCAGATGGCCTTTGGGGGCAAAACTGTCCCTGGTTGACAACCATTGTCTTAGAAGAAGGGAAAGTGAACTGTTCATTAGCTAGTCTTATGTTGGAGCTCAGCATGCAAGATGTTCTCTGCCTCCTAGTAGAATTTCATAATCCTTTATGCTGTCAATTCTTGGGGGCATATATTCCCATTTCCACCTCTTAGAGATGGTACAAGAGTAGTATTAATGTGAAATGGGAAGAATGTTAAGAGAACCAAACAAGCTTCTCTGAGGATTGGGAATCTCTAGATATAAACTCTAGGTAGATTCTTATAATGCCAGAGTAATTGATGAAATTTCTGAGTAATGATGCTTTGCTCTTCACAAGTTAATAATGTGACTTTACTGATGCTGTGGCACCAGATAAGCAGATTCCATGACCTTTGTTAGGTGGCACAGCAGAGCCTTACTGGATCTGCATTTCCTGGTCACACAAATGGGTATGATGACATCCATAAAAGAAATGCTGCAAGGCCTATACCACACATTTTTCACTAAACTCACTATTGTCATACTTCATAATGATTGAAATTCTTTGATATTCTTTGATATTCATTTATTTTTCTGCCTCATTTCCAAATCTTCCCCCCCACGCCTTACCTCCTTCTACCAATTCCTCTTTCTCCTTGAGGGCAACCTCTTACCTATAACAGAGTACATGGCACATCATACAAGAACAACATTGTTTTGTTGTATTAATAAATAAGTGAAAAGATAAAAATCACTAGATATAAAGGAAACTAGGACTAAATTCACATGTTTCTATCTCTCTAGCCTATATAAGATGTGAAACTTAAGTAAAACTAATAGTAGAAAGGACAAGTCACCCAGATGATTAACTAGTGACCAATGTCAGTTTATCTCTGGCTTATATTATGTGGGCATTTTCATTTGTATATTGATGATATTGCCTTTAAAGTGAATATTTCTCTGTCCAGTCATAGAAAGTTGTAAGTATGGTATACTCATACACACACACCTACTCACACATATACCACACACATATCTCATGTAAATCTGAATGAGCTTAATTGCTATGCTAAGGATTTATGTGCACACAATAGCATTTTTAGATTTGCTCATCAGTGAAATGGCTCATACCTCCTTAGTCTGGATTTTCATGGCACCTTGCTATTTATAAAGTGCTTTGTTATCAGTCTGCTTTGCAAAACACCCTGAAACTCTGGGTGCCAAGTGGGCTTTTGTTACTTAGGAAGGGCGTCTCAAGTAGCTGGTTCAGTTCACCTACTAAAGAGTAGGCTTGATTACTCATTTATTTCTTTGGCCCAAGAAGCTTCTACTTTCCCACCTAGCAACAGTGACCTAGAAGTCAGAGAGAGTTCTTTTGGTTTCCTAATTTGACATATGAACATTTTTATCCACAACCAGAATCATGAAAGCTTTGCAATTCCTGTGATGTCTGACAGCTCCAAGTTCCATGCATAGTGGAATGGCTGTGCTCAGCATCTGCACGGGGCTGCACAGAGGACTAAGTTCCTGATCCTGATGATCAACATCCCCAAGGGAAACGGCTGGATTAAGGGGACCACAACAATGATTTATTTTTATTTTTTGAGTTGAAAATATGTTTTAGATACAGGAAATTCTTCACTAATAATACTTTCATATTAGGTTGAATGTCTAGTAGTCAATTTTAGAAATAGATGAATAGATAAGACTTTTCCTATTTGAGGGGAGAAGGGAAACCACAATTTTTAGTGGGGATTTACCTCAAACACTTGGGTACAGTGAAATGTATGGGAATTCCTCAAGAGTCCAGCTTACTGGCTCATTTGCTTCAATTCATTAAGTATATGGTAAGCATTGAAGTGACCATAATTGTACTAGGCATTAAGAGGAAGAGAAAGGAGCACCTGGGTGGCTCAGTGGGCTAAAGCCTCTGCCTTCGGCTCAGGTCATGATCTCAGGGTCCTGGGATGGAGCCCCACATCGGGCTCTCTGATCAGCAGGGAGCCTGCTTCCTCCCTCTCTCTCTGCCTGCCTCTCTGCCTACTTGTGATCTCTGTCTGTCAAATAAATAAATAAAATCTTAAAAAAAAAAAGAGGAAGAGAAAGGAAGAAAAGACTTGATCTCCACCCTGAATAGATCCTGCTTCTCACATCTCTTTCCAGTCTGAAGCTGCAATATGACATTCTTAGTCTATAGAAGTTGGAAGAGACCTTAGATATAGTCTTCTAATGTTCATAAATTGAAATCATCTTAAAAGAGTAAAAGAGAATTTATACTTCATTTTCTCAAACATAAAACTAGGAATAGTAGTGGAACATCTCTAAGATCCAGTGAGAATTGATACTACTACTACTACTACTACGACTACTAAATATTATTAATTATAATAATGTGCCAATTTCTATCTTAATTAATATTTAATTAATAACAAAAAAAGCACTTAAAATTCAGTGATTTTTCTTAAAATGGGAAAACAGTGTTATATGCATTCCATTTAGAAGTTAAAAATAGTTTTTGACTTAGGATTACCAAGGACTTAACTGTCTGCTACTTCTATTACAGAATTCTCAGAGTTGGGAGGGGTCTTTGAGGATATCTGACCCAACCTCCCCATGATCAAAGTACTTCAGAGAGGAGTTAATTCTCTTTTCTTACTCCATTCCCTTTAGCCTCCTCCTGTCAGGGAGTTGTTCTTACGTGATTCTTCTGGTGACTGATCAGAGCAGCTAATCCTCAGTGATCCAATGTTGAGGGTGGCCATGATGGTCTCTGTGTCTACCAAAGCTGGGTTGCTTGATGCCTTGGATGAGGAGGATAAAACAGCACACATGGAACATTCTTCTATGTTGGCTGCATGCAGGTCTTGAGGAAAGAGTGCAGATCCCTAATGAAAGAAAATTCAGTAGAGGAGGGACTTCTCAGATGGAGGGGTTTTACATTATGACTCATGGTGATAGCTCTTTGTGGATGATGCAGTTTTTGAGCCAAAGCCGCTTCAGCCTTCACTGACTTGGTTTTAAGACTTAGTTACCTGATATGTGAACACATTTAGCCTCATTGATCATTAATATCTCAGTGTTACTAAATTTCACAGATCCTTTCCTGAGAGCAAGTCTGGATGAGCCAAAGGAGTATGGAGAAGGAGGACCCAAAATCCATTTAGATGATTCAAGTGAGAGAAGTAAAGTAGGGATAACAGTAGGGGTAAAGCTGAAGTTATGGATCTAAAGGCAAATTTTGCATCCCCACAATCTTGCTTGCAGCTGACCTTTCCCATACTCTCTGGATTAACTAGCATAGTGGTGGTTGCTTCTTGCCCAATTTGGTGGAGAAATAGAGATATATCTGGTCCTGGCTTCAGATAGCTTAGGGATGAACACCAATAATTCCTAACACTAGCTAGATCTAGAGGTTTCTGGTTCTCTTCCTGTCTTCCTTTCTATGGCTTAAAGTAAGTGCAGAGAGCTTTATGGTGGCTTTTTAAAAAAGCAAATGAAATTTGTTTCTTGAGAGAACCAATTTTGAAATTTGAACAATATTACATATTGTCAGCATTATTTCATGAAAAAATTAATTGCTTTGGGTGCATTTTACACTGCACCTACTTTTTTTTTAATCCAGGGAAATAGTGACATACAATGGCATAGAGGTGTATAAAGGTTCAGAGCAAATACAATTACAAACACAATGCCACATATACACAATGGATCCATTTCTCAGAAATGTAAACCTAATTCCTCCTTCTCACACATCTATCAAGGACCATGTGGCATTATGTGTTCCATAAAAATGTGTCTTCAGAAAAGATGAGGAAGTCAGACCACAAAGGGTAGCTAGTATCAATATTTACCTGTGGACATTAAGTCAGAATCAGATTTAGAAATGCAGAGAAACTCTTATTTATACAAAGACCAGAAAATATGATTATAAACATAAACATAAAATGTAGTGGCTCCTGGGCATAAACTCAGGAGCCACAATATCTAGATTTAAATCTTTATTCTGCTGCTTACCTGCTGTGTAAACTTGTACAGGTTATCTACTCTCTCCATGCCCAAAGTTCAACAACTTAAAATCTACCCCACAGAATTATTTTGAGGGTTAAGTGAGTTAATATATGTAAAATGCTTAGAACAGTTTTTGATACCAGTAAGCACTATATAATTACAAGCTACTGTTTTATTATTATTAATGCTAGTACCATTACGCTATCATTATATTCACTATCTCTAATGTGACACTTACAGGTAGAATGAATATTCGGGGAAAATTCCGGAGAAATATCCATTCTCTCTTCAGGTAATCCAGAGACCCAATGAACACAATGTCTTTCAGCTCCATTCGTGTATAGCTGCTAGCTCTCAAGGGCATTACAAAATTCCGAAGCCCTATCAGTGTTGAGGTAGCATCTCCAAAGACACATGCTACTACGTGGTCCCGAAACTCATGTTTTGACTTGTCCATTCGTTTCTAAGCATAAGCATGCCAGAGTCTGGTCAGTTTTAGAAACAAGCTGAGAGTTTCTCAAAGGAGGCTCCATCCCCTCATCCCAACCCTTCCAGGTGCATTCATAGGAGGACTTTCATAAGGATAATTAAATTCTGCAAATTGGTTATAAAATGGAATTTACCTACCATGAGGCAATCATACTTTTTACCTTTTTGTGGAGTTCCTTCTTAGTCCACTTTTTAAAGTCTTTTATTAGCATGGAGTACATCAATTAAAACTCAATGTTATTCCTCAAGGTGTGAAACCATAGAACCAAATGGGAAGTACGTCTTTTATTTTCATTACATGATTTTGGTCTTATATGCACCATAGTAAGATTCAATGAAAAATTAAAATGTTACAAATTCTATTGCTAAATTTATGTCTTCTAGTGAGCCCTGAAAATCACACAAAGTTGTACAACATGTTGCAGTTTTTGGTGGATTTTTACACAGATGAAAATACCTATTAGTTTGGAACATATGAAACTGCCTTTTCATGGATCAAAATGGTTGAATATTGGTAACTTCATATGGTTCAACCTAACATACCAAACTCATTCAACAGATACTTTCCAGAGTTGAGGAAATTCGTTATGCAAAGTGCAGAAAAGAAATAAAAAGGTCACAAAAATTCTATTTGAACCCAAACATTTGAACATGCCAGTACTACCATCAGCATCACCAATTGTTAACATTTCCTCTATATCTCTAAGTAGTACCTCCAAATAACAAGATACATGAAAAATATTTAGATGAGCTTTACCCCACATTCACAGAGACTTTTAAGAGTGATAAATAAAATTTTTAAAAGAGAGAGGGAGATGATATTCCTGTAGGAAACTCATTTCAAGCCTTTGTCTGATTTCTTCCAGGAATGAGTCAGTGCTTTCTCTTGTGGCTCTGGAATGGGCTAGAAAGAGCACTGGATCTGGAGATCTGATTCTGTATTTTGTTTTATGACTGCGAACAAGCTAGGTTACCCTCTGACCCTCAATTTCTTTAAGTTTGAATGGTTTAAAAAATAAAAACTAATTCTGTTGTGGAAATGAAATAATATATTGAAAGTATATGCTCAACTCATTAGCTATTGTCCAATACCTTTAATCAACTCTGAATCTTTTTGAACTCCTAGAGTTTCAGAGGAGGACTCTTGGAAGTTGGTAGAGAATAGGTTAAATGCACGTAGAAGCACTTCATACATGAGTGTGGCCTATATTTCTCAGCACATGAAGACTCAGAATACTTCAAATGTGTATATCATCCTGCCCTATGCCCATCTTTAGCTGGATTAAATGACAAGCTTCTGTGAAACAGGGGATGATAAAATCTAACAAGATAAATAAGTAACATCTGACATCTCCACAATTAGTTCGTCAAATTAGCGTATGCTAGGCAATACTCTCTTTTCAAAGGGAATTGCCCTGTGAGGGGAAATAAAGCTACTTGTCTGGAGAGCCTTCCTGGAGAGTGATGTGAATCTTAACCAAATCTATTAAATAATTGTCTCTAGCTAATCCGATTAGTTTTAACTTGAATAATGAAGGCTCTAACAGTATTTAATGTAACATGCCTGAAGTCCAAAGATTGCTCTTCTGAGTAGAACTAAACAATTAGAAACAAGATACATGGCAGAGTGCATTAATGGGCACAGCCAGAGAGGCAATTTCTCCAAGAAACTGTGGCACAGAACTGTCTTCCAATTGAGAAAGATGGTGGTTTTTGGAGGATGGGGAGGATGCACTATTTGTTCAAAGTAGCTTAAATCAACCACTTCCACTTGACCCTTCTGCAAATGAAATCAAATTCAAAGCCTCTCTGAATTCTGCAATATGGACGTTTCTCCTCTATGGTCACAAGTTTCAAAACCCTTAGAATTTCTTAAACTAGAAGCCCTTCTAAACTTATCAAAAGACTCAGTTGGTGTTCTGAACTATATTCCACATCAAGTATCATAAAGGAGATATCTATCATAGCAACCTGTCTCTGTGTTAAGAAATATGGTATAATAAAACATCTGCTATTTCCATTTCTTGGTCTCTTGGATGCCTCCATCTGCAACCAACTTCTCAACCTTTCTAATGATTTCTCTCCCACTGAAAACATGTTTAGCTTCCTGTTCAATGGAGTTTATTTTGCTTAGTTTACAAGAAGACATAATTGCTAAAGTGGTGAATTTCAGTAGCAGCCCTAATAGTTTTCTAGTTGATATGACAGCTCTGACAATTTTATGCTTCTGATCAAATGATTGATCATGGTTTTACAAAAAAATTTACAAAAAATTTATAAAAATATTCTGTCAGGACACTGGTACCAAGCCACAAGGATTATGTGTGTGTGCATGTGTGTGTGTGTGTGTGTGTGTGTGTGTGTGTGTGTGTTAACAGAAAAAAAGTGAACATAACTCTTTTGGAAAGCAAGAAAAAGATATAATTATCATTTAGTCATAGTTGAAAAAATTATATAGGGTTCATACAACAAACAATCACTTTGATTATGGGGACCTGGAAAACAGGTGTCAGAGCGTGGATTAGAATACAGATTTTTTACATCTTAGTTGCTAGCATTTCAGTAAATTGAGTTAGTTCATTTCCTTGAGAGAACAGAGATAGAGACAGGATTCTAATATTTATTAGGATTCACCCATGTTATGCATCTAGGAGATACATTCTTGACTAATGTGTTAAGTATAAGTACAGCCAGCTTTAAGAGAAACCACTATAGAAAATCCAAACTTTAAACCAATAATTAGGAAAATATTTATTTTAAGATTTTATTTATTTTTTTGACAGAGATCACAAGCAGGCAGAGAGACAGGCAGAGAGAGAGAGAGGAAGAAGCAGGCTTCCCGCTGAGCAGAGAGCCCGATGTGGGGCTCGATCCCAGGACCCTGAGATCATGACCTGAGCCGAACGCAGAGGCTTTAACCCACTGAGCCACCCAGGCGCCCCAGGAAAATATTTATTTTTAAAAAAGGAAAGTCTTCGGAGTTCTTGTAAATGGTTTCCCTGGTGCATTTAAATTAATCAAATTTACAGCAAAATAACATGTCAGGAGAACATTATTCTAAATAACTGACTCAGCTAAACTGTGAAAGCGGGGGAAGAAGGATTTGAACAATCTGATCTAACTGTTTCAAATCCAGCATATTACGTGCATGGTCTTTGTCAAATGCCACATCTGTTACCCTGCATACCATTCAGGCTGGTGAGGAATGTGTTTTCCTTTGGAATTCACAGTTTACAAAGAAAAATGGCAGGTTCTTGCTTATAACTAGTATAAGGACATTATTTACCCTAGGTATAGCTTTACCTTATTTGAAATTTGGTGCAAGATCACCTACCAGAATCACACTGTCCAAAGAGGTTGCTCTGCACCAATGAAACATGCCACTGCTATCAAGGTGGTCAGAATCTTGTTCCGCTTCATACAGAAAAGTCCTAAGCAGGGAAAATGGAGAGTTGGCTGAAAACATTTGTGGCACTGGTGTAACAAAGCCAAGATATCAAACTCATTAGAACCTTGAACCCAAAGCGCAGAATAGCACAAGAATAACCTTGGGTCTGTGAGACTCCAGAATAAAGATTCATGTCAGAAGGACACCAAGATCTGAGTGTCCAGAGTGTATCACAGCTGAAGATGTACAAAGCATTTCGTGTGTGTATGTGCACACGTATTGCATGTGTGTGCATTTAGCAGATATATCAAGCTCTCCTTTTACCTTACATTTTATGTGCCTTGAAGTTAGTTATTTTTGCTCTTGATTTTGCTACTGTAGTGATGCTACTCTTGCTTGGGAGAAATCAGGGCAAGTGTTTGGGGCACCTGAGCATAGGTGAAGGCTGTGAGATTGAGTCATGAATGGTATCTCTCTCCTTGGCCTATTTTCCTCCCCTCTCCTTTCCATATCTTTTTGTATGAGTCCCTGTTGAAACATTCCTCCTTATTACATGCATTTTATATTCTTTAAAGCTTCCATCACTGGCCTGCATTTGACTAAACTCTGCTCTAATCTTAGTTTAAGTCTTGTCAAAGCCCTCCACATAATCGCCCAACATTGCAGTTGGGCACAATCCTGGTCATGTCATATATTTAACCACCCAAAGGGTTAGATGATCTTTGGGAAAAATCCCATTGTATCTGAAAGAATGCATATTTGCTCAATAGAGAAGAAAGGAAGCCCTTCTAGAAGCACAGAAAGTTTAGATCCTGGACCTATTTGAGTCAGGAGAATCAAGGCTTAGTCTTCAGAAACAACCTCAAAATTCCAGGGGCTGAACATAATATGGGTTCTCACTCACACTACATATATTGCTCAGGTGAACAGGTGTCTGTGCTCCACACAGCCACTCAGGGTGGTGCAGAGGCTGTAGCATCTTTAGAGTCACACACCTAGAACAGGCATCCTCCTTAGTCATTAAGGCAAGGGAAGAGAAAGGAACTGGAGAAACAAGCCTGGGCTTTTAACTGACCATGGCCCAAAGTGACACACATCATTTTTTTATCATATTTCATTGACCAGAACTTGTCACATGCCTCCTGCTAACTTTACGGAGGTTGAGGAACATGGGAAATGACTGAAATACTTGGTGAACATTTCAGTCTCTACCAGACTTTAAAGACCACTCTACGTTTTAGGGATAAAGGTCAAAGAGCTAACAAATGGTAAAGCTGGCATTTAAATAGAATGGCTGAGGTTAAGGTTACTGATGCTCAGAAGATCCAATTCTCCTTTCCCTCTTTAACAGATGGGCAACCAGATGGAGCCACATGACTAGTTATGGACAATGAAATGGGAGGAGTGATGGCTGATGTAGGGACAAGCTTCCCTGTGATTCTTCAGGCCCACTTTTGACCTGTTGTAGTGATGACCAGCCCAGAACATGAGTGCCCATGTACAACAGAGTGCCCTGGCCTCAATGACCTGTGTTGGATATGTAACGTGAAGAAGAAAGATACCTTTGCTATGTTCAGTCACTGAGATTTTGTGGTTGTTACTACAGTATGCATCCATCCTATTCTGACAGAAATGCCTGTTCTAAAAAACACGTTGCATGGAATATTAGTAACTGGAGAAGTTGTGAGGAAATGCTTTCTGCAGTCAAATTAAGTTTGAGAAAAATGTCCCCTCTTAGATTCACACTGCACTTCAGTGTTATGAAAGGTTCAGAGATGTCGTACAAAAAAGAAAACCTTTTGAGTTTGTATAATCCAGTGTTTTACACACTTAGTTGACTGTACACATTTACCATCATTTATTTATTTAAAAATATCTGTTACTATATCTTGAGACACCTTTTGGGACATATGGTACAGTGTCATACTGTAGGTTTAGCCATGGTAATCGTATGTTAGACAGCACTCTCCTGTGAGATTTTACTATACGTCCTGGGAAAAATACAACGTACTGTGCTCTGTGCTGCAGGGTGAAGGTTTTTGTTGTTGTTGTTTTCCCTGTGAATTAATGCAGCTTGTTATTCAACACCTGGCCCAAAGACTCAGACTCTAAGATAAAATCAAGCAATTTTGATCTCTTTAACCTAGTCAGTTTCTAAATTACTATCTTAAGTCATAATTTTTCAGACAAAGAAACTTAATATTGTCAGCTTAGAAGTGTCAGACTTAAAGTAATGGGATAGAGAGAGGACCCAGAGAGGCTGACATGGGAGAAGAGTTTGGGAAGTTAAGAGCTTATTGTTAATGAGATTGGCCAAGGCTGAGATGCAATCCTTTGTATTCTTCCCCGTTGAAGACTCCCTGTGAACTCAGTGGACTCTAGCCATTCACCTGGCCAGAAGATGTTGCAATGTAAGCCTCAAGGTCAGTTTAACCAAAATGGGTTACCTTATTCTTTCCACTTAACATGCCTTTTGGTGGTTTAAATATCCTTAACTTGGCAGCTCCAACCCCAAATTCAAACAGCCACGCAGGCTCTCTTAATGGTACTACATAGGTACTACATAGGACTATAATGATGGCTTTAGGCCAAGCTGGTTAAAGAAACTCATCAGGGAACACACCTAAGACCAGAGTCTGTTTTTTATTTTTATCAGGATCTGGAGAACTGGCTCTGTTACTCATTCATAGAATATATTTTTCTTTCCACATGTACCTTCCTAGACACTGTCCCTCAGATGTTGATGTAATACACCAAAGTTACCTTCAGGAAGGTGGCTTCCTTCTTCCCACCCTCAGCACCCAAGTCTGGGACAACTGTTGCTACTTTCCTTCTGGTCAATTTCTTCAGCCTTTTCACCCTCCTTTCACTCCCCCCCCCCCCGCCCGTTCTCCATCTCCGTAATAAATGAAGACTCCTGCTCTGGAAATTAAATGTCTTTTGGAAAATGGAAAATGATCTTCTCCCAAGTACATTTTAGCTTGACTTGGAATACCAAATCAATCACTGTACACTTTTCTATCATAATAAAAGCATGATCTATATACACAAGCTGTCACAGACAACATCTTTCTTCATTCTGATGTTATGGAAAACAGATATGCCTTAGAGGAAACACCTGTTGGAGACCTGCATAAAAGAAAAGGCTGGAGGATCCCCACTTCATCATAAAGGCATCCATCTGGTGTCCTTGCCAAGCAAAACCTGATGCAACTTATTTCACCATCCTTAACTATAGCTCCCTTCTGCCATATGCCTTGCAAATGACATGATCCTTGCAGAAATATACCTTCATAAAGAGAATAATAAATCATCTGTGGGAATGTGTGGCACTAGCAGTCTTATTAACTAGGAAATGAAGATCAGAACATAAAGGCTGGTGCCGTTAGGGGGAAAAGGAGCCACAGAACACCATTCAGGTCATTCGGGGCAAAAAGGAAAAGCAACATCCTAACCATAGGCTGAATGAAGCCTTTTGCGTGAGGGACCTTTCTGTGTAGGAAAGGCTGTAAGCAATATGGTAGGAGCTACCTGAGAGGGCCTTCAGCAGGATATGTTTGGAATGAGGGCGGGTGAGTTCACTGGTCACAAGATAGGCTTCTCCTTGCCCAAGCAAAGTAGGATACTTCTACCTGGGAGCATCCAGGAGCCATCAAACCCTGAAATGTCCTCAGAGTTAGATCTCTGACTGCCATATTTGAAGGCCGACAGGTTCTAGTTTGCTGGGCGAGAATAGCTTTTGTAGCCAGTCCACTTGAGGATGTGCCGAGCAGCATGGGAATGAAGGCTCCAGCTTTTTTTGCTGATGACTGCCTTTTTCTGGGCTGCTATTGTATGCATGAAGCCAATTGCCTTGTGAGTACGAGCTTGAACCTGTCCCAGCTAAGGAACACAGATTCTTTCCACTCTGCTTTCTGGAACTATTCTGAAGAGTACTTTTATTCTTCCATGTCCATAGCAACTTACTCTGTATGATCTTATCACTTAAAGGAAAATATAAGTGAAGGACCATGTGCCTTTGGTTTCCAATGGTGGCATCTGATGAAAGAGAGAGATCAAACCAAGTAGAAAACCCTCTGTTAAGGTGGGGTAGGTTTCAGTGCCACATCAGGAAGCACAGTATCCAAGAGGGCAAAAGTTTGCCGTCATTATTTCCTCCAATTTACAGACTTGACTCAGATTATTCTTGAAGATGATTACCATTAGATCCTCCACTGTTCACAATATCTATTATAAAGTTTAAAAGGCACTGACAGGTTTTTTTTTTTTTTCCTCTTTTGTAGGCCTCATTTTTGGATGTGTTAGGAAACCCTGGCACATAACCATTCTATTTGAAGACATTTTAAAACTCCATAGGTGACTTGTAAATTCTTAGGAGAGAGCTTTCTGGCCTGGATGTAGAACAATATATTTTTTTTTGCTCAAGACTTGAGTTAAATAAAAGTAACAAGTTTCAAAGTCTTAGCATAGAAAAGACAAGTCCCTTGGCTAAACGTTGGGAAGCAGTGGGGAGGAATGTGTGTGTGTCCAGGAGTTTCAGTGCCTTTCTTGGTTCAGTCTTTGGAAAAATCCACTGAAACTGTATCTTGAAGGTAGTGACCAAGTTCCCACCAAAAATGGAGGGAAAATCCTCTGTTCCGTTGATGCCTTTGGTGCTGTTAAGAATTTTGTATGCTACAGCTGCCCTCTCTCTAATGACTTCACATATAATGATGAGATTACTCAGTGTATACCCAATCTGAAAATACGAATTGATTTTCAATTCTGAATACCAACGTTTGTGTTCTGGGAAGAAGACAATCACCCAAAATTTGGGAATCTGAGAGCAAGTTGTATAATCAGCGCTTCCCACTCTATCCTGTGCCTGTCTCTTTCTCTCCCTGTCTTGTGCACATTTATACACACCTCTACATACTACACACATGTGATCATCAAATTCAGAATATGAGCCTTTACCGACACATTATGATTTCATTTTTCTCTGTTTCACCTGGTCGCCATTTATTCATAACAAGGCATTTTTTTTTTTTTTACCTTGGAAAGAAACTTAAGGTTTAAAAACATGGGTAATTTTTTACAGTCCATTTCCCTGGGAACCTGTGTATGAGCAAATGGAAAAGGGTTCCTGCGAGGTCTGAGAAATTTTCATGACCAAGAAACTATGTAAGAATCTCAGGAAGGAGGAGAACACAGTCCACCTTCCCTGTTAGAAAGACCTCTGTAATCACTTCCTTTTCCATGAGAAGGAAAAATGGTGCACCAGGCTCTGTGCCTTAACCTCCAGCTTGACCAGATATCATTGCTCCAACTCCTATACTACAAAGTAAAATGCAAGAAAACCTGCCCTGAAATCTCATGAGATATTCATGTGTTGACAGCAGGTTGGTTATCTCCAAAGCATCATGCCCTCTTGGTTGCCATGTGGGAAGCCTTAGGCAGGAAAGGGAATGGCTGTCACTGTGTGCTCAGACGGAGTTTCCCAGGACAGAAGACTTCCAGCCCTAAAACTGGGGGCTCTACTATCGGAATGGGGAAAAGCCCACAGGAGGGAGGAAAGGAGAAGGAAGAATAAAACACTTGAAACACTATGCCCAGAAAACCTTCCACACCTCTGTCTATAGGTGGGTTTAGTTGATGTCCAATGGAAGAAATGATAGTTAGGTGGTCAGAGACATGCATGTTTTAAGACATACAGAGAATAATATCTTCCAACCTTCTTCTGGTTCCTGTCTCTTGAGTCTTTGCATAAGAAATTACTGAGTATTACAAACTTAAATAGTGAGGTTTGTGGGTATAATTTTAAAAAAATCTGTAAATGGCATTTAAAAAATACATATTAAATATAATACATAAAAATACATATTAAAATTCAAGATATCATTGTGTTCAGTATAGTCTTATTTCAGTCTACATAGGAGAATATAAACTGTGTGCTAATGTAAACCAAATCAGCTGTGAACAGAGTGTTCTGTTTGCCTTTAAATGTTGCTTTACAGATGGAGTCTATCAAATCCATGGCCTCTGTTTTCAGTGTTTACAATTTAAAATCTCCACAAAGACATTTTTTCCACCCTCCTGCTTAGAAGTGAGACACAAGGTCAGAGTGGTCCCAGACCAGATGAAGGCAAGAATAGGATGGTGTTTCTATGAGATAAACTCACATCTGAACGTACATTTGAGCATCTCTCTGTTAAGCTTTGCTTTATTTCTGATGACTACAAACTGACAGCTTTCTGCAGAGCATTTTCTATGAAAACATACATGTAGCCATCTCAGAATTTAAATGGTTACCAGACAGAAGATCAAGGAGAAAGATGAAAAAGACAGTTTCCCTCTTCCTTGCCCATTCCCCAGACAGACCCTCATTTAAATACCTTTATATCTTATGGATATTGCATTTAGGATTTCCTACAATGTGAGGACAAATGAGGCATGACCTGTAGCAGCAGGTACCTCTAATAAAGTCTGGAGTTTGTGCCCTCGGTAGAAGAGCCTGGGGCTCAGGTCAAACTACACATCTCAGGAGAACAAGCTCCATAGCCAATCTTTCCAGCGTAAAGCTGTATTTTTAGGTGCTCTTTCCCACACAACCCAACACCTTCTAAATATCAAATGACATACTAAACACAGAGGTTGACCTAAATGAAAAATATTTTCCACAGAGTTTGAGATACAGTCTTCTCTATTCAGTGAACTAGGAACTGAACAATCAACTCAGTTACTGATACTTTTGATCCTAACGCACATTACTAAAGCAAATGTGAATTTCAGGCCAAAGGCTTTTACTTCTGTGTTGGGATACGGAGGTGGGAAATTTGACATACGTGAATTTGACATATGTGAAAACTAGCAAATTTTTCATTGTATTGATACACTTTCTAAGGTTTTAAGGGATTGAGCCTGAGTCAAAGATTAGCATAAACAAAATGATTTCCTTGGGCACCAGGTAAGAAGCTTGGTCTGGGCAATTACCAATAATCATAACCCCTCAGAAGAAATTAAGATGGGAAAAAATAGCATCTGCCACAATGTTACCAGTTTGAGTGTGTGCATGTGCTTGTATAAATATGCTTGTGTGGGGGCGCCTGGGTGGCTCAGTGGGTTAAAGCCTCTGCCTTCGGCTCGGGTCATGGTCTCAGGGTCCTGGGATCGAGCCCCGTGTCGGGCTCTCTGCTCAGCGGAGAGCCTGCTTCCCCCTCCTCTCTCTGCCTGCATCTCTGCCTACTTGTGATCTCTGTCTGTCAAATAAATAAATAAAATCTTAAAAAAAAAAGAACATTAAAAAATATATATGCTTGTGTGCATGTGTGTGTGTACTTGTGTGCCTGTGTGTGTGTGAGAGAGAGACAGAGAGAGAGACAGGGAAGAGGTATCAAACTGAATGGTATAAATTGTGCAGAGGAAACACAACTAATTTCAGGGTACATGAATACTATTCGGTGTTCTTCCTAAATAGGAAGATGTTTGTGAAGTCTCCTTATCTACATTCCTTAGTTTTTCTGACATTCCTGTTGCTGATGTCAACAAGGAGAGAGATTATCAGTGTGCTGGGGACTAGAGACTTTTGGAAACACTGAAAGGACTTAATGATGTGTTGAGGGCCACAGACTTTAAAAATTTCCTCCCATCTGGAAGCCATCACTGGAGGGAAGGCTGTTGAATAAAGGTATCTTGAATGTTAGAATATTTTACTTAGCACCAGTGACCTGTCAAGAAGCAATGGGGATAATGGAGGGGGAGGCCACTTGGGATCACTCAGGACATGGGGCCCTCCTTCTGCTCAATGGGCTGCATGACGGCTCTTTTTTAAAAGTGGCATTTCTTGATGAAATGTGAAAAGTTAGAAGTATGAGCCTCCGGTGGGAGGGAGAAGGTTGTGGTTAGTGTTCTTTAACAAGAAGAAGAAGTGATTAAAGCCAGGCTGTTATTAGGGATGAAAGCTAAGAGTCAGAGTTTTTTCATGTGTGGGGCCTTAGAAGAGGATCTGCAAGATGAGGTGGACTTAACAAGGCAGGAGAGTTACAGGCACTCTCACTAGAGGTTCCCCAGGTTTTAGCTCTTTAAGTTAAGGATGAATGAGAATGAAGGAGGAAAGAAGTAGAATGTTTATCTTGTCTGTTCACCTCTAACTTGAAACTGAGTTTCCACAGCAGGTCACGTCCTTCACTTCTCTTACGTGTCACTATGAAAGTGACATTCACATTGGGATTTCCTGAAGCCAAGGCTGTTGCATCAAAAAAAAAAAAAAAAAAAAAAAACCAATCTGGATGCTCTACCTCTCACCTCTACTGCTTATGCTCCAGAAGGAACTTCCCAATGCTGTTTACTTGGTTGTAGCCATTTAGAGGGAGGGAGGGAAGGCAGGAGGGAGGGAGGAAGGGAGGGGTGGAGAGAGAGAGAGGAGAAAAAAGAATGGTTCTACAAACTTTTTGTGAACTTTGTTATAATTTAAAAATCACCACCAAATAAAATCCCTTCGTATGTCTCCCGTAAACGTCTCCTGTGCTACGGAACCACTGTGCATGTTGATAAGTGAGTTTTGTCTTGGATCTTTCTCGCCCTCTTTCAGAGAAGGGACAAGATTATCTGATGGCCCAACACACTAGTCACCCAGCAGTCAGAAGTGCATGCCTGTCCCTCTTCACTGTTGATGTAGACCAAATGGAAGACCCCAAATAGTGCACTGTCAAAGGTTTCAGCTAAACACTCTGCCTTTTGTACATTAGAATAAGTTGACATTTGCATAGAATTATACAGACTACTTAATACAAATAAAAATGGTATCTGCTCTCCTGATGAGTATTTCCTTGACTATTTTATAAGAATGTAAATGATTTCCTATCATCCCTTTCCCTCCATATCAAAATCTCCATGAAATAGATTCCAAATTATGTCTGAGCTTTCATCACTCTGTGAAAGAATAAAGAAATTACATGCTCTGTGAAATCTTCCAACCTCTTCCATTAGAGCGTCTGAGAGGAACCCATCCTCTCTCACTCAGGATGCTAGGGTAAAAGTCCAACAGCAACCATGCCAGATTTCACGTGTCTTAATGGTTATTTTATTCTACCCGTTGATTCTTTAATCTTCTACATTATTTATGAATTCGTTTTGGTTTCAGTGGAAAATTGAGATTATATCATTGAAAAGTTCATTAACCTCTACTCTTCCAAGCTTTTGAACACCCTTTTAATTTAAACTCAAAAGTTTTGGTAATAGTTTGGGATGAAAATTAATGCCTTGGTGAAATTATCCTAAAGTTAATCTTCACCTATTATTTCCAGACATCTGATGAGATACTATTAACCTCTCTCTGTAGAATAGGATCCACAAGTTATTTTAAATGTGAGGGAGCTGGGCAGATAGTAAGTATGTTAAATTCTGCAGGTCAAGAGGCAAAAGAGATACTATGCAGGTAGTTGTATAAAAAAAACCAGAAATTAAATTCTCACAATTTCTCATGATGATATTCAAAATATAATTAAATAATAGTGAAGAAAAAGAAAAAGGAGGAGCGAAAGAGGAGGAGGAGGAGAAGAGGAAGGGGAGGGGTTTTTTTGGTATTACAGATCTACTAATAAAAGTAAAGATTTTTTTTTAAATATTTTATGTATTTATTTATTTGACAGAGGAGAGAGAGACAGTGAGAAAGAGAATACAAACAGGGGGAGTGGGAGAGGGAGAAGCAGGCTTCCCGCTGAGCAGGGAGCCATGCAGGGCTCCATCCCAGGACCCTGGGATCATAATCTGAACTGAAGGCAGATGCTTAAAAACTGAGCCACCCAGATGCCCCAACTTTATGCTGATTTCATTAAGAAACATTATAAAACCTACAGTGAATGCTAAGTTTTGAAGCCACTTAGTGTTCTATAATAGTGATCTTGAACAGTTCTCCAGAAAAATTTCAGTCTTTACCTAGAGCTAAAAAATAAATAAATAAATAAATAAATCAGTGCTAAGCTCTTAAGCTGCTTTGTGGTAGGGTAAGTCAAAATATTCAGTTTATTTTCTGAGAAAAATTCACAGAACTAACAGAAGTCCATGAGAGCAAATGAAATTCATCATTGACAATACTAGCCAAATAAATATGATAAACTCAAATATTTTCCACAAAACACCTGCTGATGATTAATACAACGAATAACAAGAGTATTTACACACCTTATATTTCACAAGTTTTGTAAATTTGTCTAAGTAGAATTTGTTGTTGTTGTTATTCTACATGTATTTTTTACTTCTATCAGCTGTGATACATCTTAGCAGGTTCCACTTCAGATTGTATTGGATTAGTGTTTTCTCAACTCTTTTGAAGACATTTTCACAGGTAATTGGGCCATGCAGACTATTCGCAGAGGCTAATTTTTCAGTTATTTCAAATTCAGCATTGGCTCCCTTAATGAACAACAACTGGACAGTATCAGTAACATTTGTTGACTCACAAGGAGCCAAGGAAACCACTCAAAATCATTTCCTTTGTTTTTTAATTGACTATTGATATTGCTCCTAATGTCAACTCTTCAAGCAACTGTTTTTGCTGAATGGTCAATAGTATTAAATAATTTTATTTTCTATGGACATCCTCGCTGGATGTTGCCATAACAATTTAACTGGCTTACCATTAGTAAATGGCTTTCCTTGCTTGGTTATCATAAATTTTGGTTGCAAATTCTATGTGATTACATAGTCTTTTCAAATTTTCTAATTTTTTTTTTTTTAGATTTTACTTATTTGACAGACAGATCACAAGTATGTAGAGAGGCAGGTGGGGGGGGGCAGGCTCCCCGCTGAGCAGAGAGCCTGATGCAGGTCTCAGTCCCAGAACTCTGGTATCATGACCTGAGCCGAAGGCAGAGGCTTCAACCCACTGAGCCATGCAGGTGCCCCCAAATTTTCTAATTTTTTAAACCAGTGCTTTACTGTAACAAGGAATACTGCAATAATATATAATACATAATAATATAATAAATGTCACTTTTTCAGTTTATGGCAGCTCCCTGGACATAACCACCCACAAATAAAGTCTTGTCATTATATGACCTGACTTGGAGGTTCCTGGGGGGAATAGCTGGTTCCCCTAGAGAATTTTCCAAAACTGGTAAGCAGCAGTTGCTTAAAATTGCAGATAACTGAGGAAGAGATAGAGTGTGACAAAAAAAAAAAAAAAGGAGAGCCAAAAATCTTCAAATAGAAAAGCTGGAGAATGGGAAGTCCGCGGGAGCTTTGAAAGCTTTGATTTATTCATTGCAAGAATCTAAAAGGAACCACATGCATGTACAGGGCTGTGTACATGATGCCAAAGAGATCTGAGACATCACTAATCTCTTCTTGAAAATCTGCACAAACAAGAAGTGAAGGTTAAGACAGAGATGTAAGCTGCTAGGGTGCTGAAGGCATCCCCTAACATGCAAACAGAGCCCCTTGGCAAAGGTGGAGAGATTTACTGGTTCAAGGCATTTAAGGAAATCTCAGTGCAATCATTAGCTAACCACAAAGCTGAGTGTGTAGAGACTTGGTGTCAACACACCACAAAGAATACAGACTTTAAAGAATTATTTCAGAAAAATTATGAAACAAACAAACAACAGGAATACCAACAACAAACTCTGGGGTGAGGGAGGAAAAGCATTTCTAGAGCTGCCATTTTATATTATTAAAAACATGTAGCTTTCAACAAGAAAGTTTGAGACACAAATACCAAGGAAGTATGGCTCATACATGGCAAAAAAGCAGTCAAGAGACACTGTCCCTGAGGAAACCCAGACCATGGACTTACTAGATAAAGATTTTTAAAGCAGCTATTATAAATACAGGCAAAAACATGAGGAAATCATGGCTGAAGAACTAAAGAAAATTATGGGAACAATGTATCACCAAATACAGAGTATCAATGAAGAGACAGAAAACAAGAACCAAATGGAAATTCTGGAGTTGAAAATATAATAATTTAAAAAATATTTTAAGTTTTTAAACTCTAGTTATTTATATTATATTATATATATTAATTATTATATATAATAATATATATTAATTTATTATTATATTAGAAAATAACACTGTTATTTTAATTTCAAGTGTACAATATAGTGATTCAATACTTCTATACATCACCTGGTGCTCATCACAACAAGGACACTCCTTAATCCCCTCACCCACTTCCCCTCTGGTAACCACCAGTTTGTTCTCTATAGTTTAGAGTCTGTTTTTGGTTTGTCTCTTTTTTTTTTCCTTTGTTTATTTATTTTGTTTCTTAAGTTCCACACATGAGTGAAATAATATGGTATTTGTCTTTCTCTGACTGATTTATTTCACTTAGCATTATACTCTCCAGCTCTAGCCATATTGTTGCAAATGGCAAAATTTCATTTTTTATGGCTGGATAATATTCCTTCATAAATGAAGGAATTTATATATATATATAAAATACACATATATGTATATATATTCCACATCTTCTTTCTCCTTTTATCTATTGATGGACACTTGGGCTGCTTCCATAATTTGGTTACTCTAAGTAATACTGTAATAAACTGGGGTGTGTAGTTCCTTTCAAGTTAATGTTTCCATATTCTTTGTGCTCCATAGTGTGATTATGGGATCATAGGGTAGTTCTATTTTAATTTTTTGAGGAACATCCACACTTTGTTCCACAGTGGCTCACCAGCTTGCATTCCTACCACTTGTGCATGAGGATTCCCTTTTCTCCACATCCTCAACAACATTTGTTGTTCCTTGTGTTTTCAGTTTTCACCATTCTGATAGGTATGAGGTGATATCTCACTATGGTTTTGATTTGCATTTCCCTGATGATGAGTGTTGTAGAGCATCTTTTCATGTGTCTGTGGGCCATTTGCATGTCCTCATTGGAGAAACATCTGTTCATGTCTTCTTCCCATTTTAATTGAATTGTTTGTTTTTGGAGGTGGAAATATTTTTACTAGAGGGGCTCAACAAAAGATTTGAACTGGCAGGAGGAAATCAATTAACACACCTCGGTATGTTATAATCAAACTGTTGAGGCCAAAGACAAAGAGAGAATCTTGAATGCCAGGGGAAAAAATACTATGATTAGGCACAAGACAAAAGTTGTCAAATCTCACTGTTTCTATTCAACATTGTATTGGAAGTTCTAGTCAGGCAATCAGGCAAAGAAAGAGAGAGAGAGAATAGAGAAATGATGGATGGAAGGAAGGAAGGAAAGTAAGAAGAAAGGAAGGAAGGAAGGGAGGGAGGGAGGGGAGGGCATCCAGATAAGACAAAAAGAAATATGGGGCACCTGGGTAGCTCAGTTGGTTAATGTCTTCCCTCAGCTCAGGTATCAATCACAGGGTTCTGGGATCAAGCCCTGCATGGGGGCTCCCTGCGCATCAGGGAGTCTGCTTCTCCCTCTGCTTCTGCCCCCCTGCTTGTGCTGTCTCTTTCTTTCTCAAATAAATAAAGTCTTTAAAAAAATAAAAATTAAAAGCAAAGACAAACAGAAGTAAAAGTAACACTGTCTGCATAGGACACAATCTTATATATACATGAAAAATCCTAAGAAACACACACACACACAAATCTGTTAAAACTAATAAATAACTTTGGTAGGTTTGCGCGATACAGACTGATAAACAAAAATACATTGTATGTCTATATACTAGCAATGAACAATCTGAACATAAGTTGAGAAAACAATTTTATTTACAACAGCATCAAAAAATTAAAATACTCAGGAATTATTTTAACAAAAGACATGCAGGATTTGTACAGGGAACACCACAAAATTTTGTTGAAAGAAATTAAAGAAGATCTAAAGAAATGGAAAGGCATCCTATGTTCATGGATTGAAAGACTAAGTACTGTTAAAATGACAATATCCTCCAAATTGATTTGAAATTTTAATTCAGTCTGTATCACAATTCTAGCTATATTTATTTTAGGATAACCTGACAAACTGATCCTAGAATCTATATGGAAATGGAAGGAACCTAGAATAACCAAAGCAATCTGGACAAAGAAGAAAGTTGGGGAATCACAATTCCTGAATTACAAATGACATTAATAAAGATATTAAGTTACTGTCATAAGGATGGACATATGGATCCATGGAATAGAATTAATAATCCAGATATGAACCCTTTCATTAATGGCCAATTCACTTTCAATAAGGAAACTACCATAATTCAATGGGGAAAAGAATATCATTTTCAACAAATACTACAAAGACAACTGGATATCCACAGGCAGAAGAATGAAGGTGAGACTTTTCCTTATACTTTAGATAAAAATTAACTCAAACTGAATCAAAGACTTAAATATAAGGGCTAAAAGCATAAACTCTTAGAAGAACACAGGTATAAATCTTCAAAGCCTTGGATTAGGCAATAGTTTCTTAGACATAACACCAAAGAGCACAAGCAATAAAAGAAAATATAGACAACTGGATGTCATTAAATTAGAAACCTTTGTGGTTCAAAGGACTCTAAGAAGAAAGTGAAAAGACAACTCATGAAATGTGAGAAAATATGTACAAATAATATATCTGATGAAGGACTTTATCAGGAACATATAAATAACTTTTACAATTCAACAACAAAAAGATAATTTAGTTAAAAATGGGTAAACATGATTGAATAGCCATTTCTCTAAAGAAAACATGTAAATGAACATTAAGCAGATGAAAAGGTTCTCAAAATTATTAGCCATCAAGGATATTCAAATCAAAACAACAATGAGATACTTCACACACACTAGAATGGCTATAATAAAAAAGACACATAGTAACAAGTGTTAGGATGGAGAGAAATTAGAAATTTCATACATTCCTATATCTCATAATTTTAAGTATATACCCAAGAGAAATGAAAATTTGTTTATACAAAACCCAGACACAAAAGTTCATTGCAGCACTACTCATAATAGCGAAGGAAAGAAACAATCCAAATATGTATCAACTGACAAATGGATAAACAAAATATAGGGTGCTGATACATTGGCATATTACCCAGTGCTAAAGAGAATGAAGGATTGTCATGCTATAACCCTTGAAAACATTATACTAAGTGAAAGAAGCCAGATAAAATGGCCCTATATTGTATCATTCAAATGTATGAAATATTTATAATAGAAAAATCCATAGAAGTAGAAAGTAGATTAGTGATTACAAGAGGGTATGAGGAGGGGTGAATGGGAAGTGACTGTTAATGGCTATGGAGTTTCCTTTGTGAGTGATGAACCTGTTCTGAATTTAGATACTTATGACAGTTGACAACTCTGTGACTATTCTAAAAACCAGTGTAACAACACTAAACAGCACTTTAAAGGGTGAAGATTAAAGTATATGAATTATATCTCAATAAAGCTTTCAACAAAAACACAAAGTAGCCATGAGGACAAAATACAGTATTCTATTTGTTTTGTACTATTCATTTATTTTGTGTATGTATTATAGCACTACTATAGTATTCTACTATTTATTTTCTTGTAGGATCAAATTCTCCTCCAATCCAATGAACTATAACTGCCATGTACCATAATACATATGATCACTGACAGCCATAATGGTTATTGAGTACCTTAGAAGAAATTTGGATATAGTTAATATTTTCTTCCATAAAGAATCAGGAAAGTGCCTATGTTTCTAGGATTATTTCCATCATCTAAACTTGTTAAATGATAGTGCTTAGATAATAAGTTCTCAGGAAGGCTATCCAGAATGATTCATTCCAAGAGTTCTGACTCACTGAGGTTGAAGAATGTTGTACTGGCTATATTATATAACATCAAGATTTATAGAAGAGGTATTGTTCAAATTTCCTCTCTAAGGCTTATAGAGAACACTTACATGTTCTATTAGTTCCATGAGAACAGAGATACATGTGTGATCTGGCAACTAGCACAGGGTCTTCCACATTGAAGTTACTGGGGCACCTATTAAATTTCCAATAATTCTTTGTTAACTTAGTGTTTGGAGACTGAATAACTGATGAGAGCCACTGACTATATCTGTAAACTTAGCCAGTTGTGTTGTCACATTTTATTGGTTTAAGAGTTATAAATCCAGCATCTCTCCTACTACTAAGAAAGTCAAACTCAAAAATAGAATTCAACTATCTTATAGTTTTCCTTTCCATTACCTTCTGTGGTGTTAGGGAAATTCATATCTCTTTGTAGATACCTGATGATTGCAGTGAGATGTGCCCCCCCCCTAAAAGGACTGTAAAGCAACAGGTGAAATTTAAAGTAATAAAATCCACATGATGAATACTATGGGATGCACTAGAGAACAAACCAAGAGATTATACTAATATCCCCAGATTCCAAGGAAAAATGTTCAAGATAGCAGGCTGAATATGATCATGATTTAGTAAATGGATCCCAGAAACACCATTTTTGGAGAAATATTCTCTAAGTAAACTCCCTTCCACCTAGGAAATGAAGAGCTGCTGGAGCTAATATCACTATCTAAATTCTTCCCATAGGAAACATTTCCCTCACTCCTGAGCTCAAACTTATTTGGCAACAGGTTGGAGAGGACTGGTCCTGACAAGAAGATGCAACAGGCTGTGATTAGCATAAGAATCATTCAACTAACTCATTCTGTTCTTCAAGCACATTTCAGATTATAATTTGTTTTATAATAGGTACCATGTTTTGAGTGAGCATTGTTTGGAATGCACGGTGCTGGGCACTTCACTTTTATTACTGCTAATCCTGCAATGACCTTATTTTCAAATGAGGAATTTTAGAAAGCCAGGTAACTTGATCAAGATCCCTTTGTTGTTCAGCGAATAAAGAGGGACAGAATGGCCATGTCAACTCGAGTATTTATGTAGTTTAATTGTAAAGGAACATATGTTCATTTGGTTGACATATATCCTTTCCTGGAAGGCCAAATTAAAGCTGCTCAAACTGAAAACCAAATTTCAAAGAGTGGCAAATAACCAATTTAATAGGAATACCAACACAAGAGAGGTCTTGAATGCAAGCAAATATTGCCAGCGTCTCCCATTTAAACAGCATTTACAAAGGCAAAAGTATTGGAAATTCTTTGAAAAAAAAAAAAAAAGGATTTCTGAAGTGTAACAAATTCATGGCAGAACAAATGGTACATCATGCTGTTTCAAAACACACACAATTTTATCTTGTGTATGGGCAACCTTCAGCCTGAGTTTATCCAGGTAGGTAATGGTTTTTGTTTTTACTATCATTATAGTTTTGCCTTTTTCAGCTATCATAGAATTTGAATCATAAGATATGTAGCCTTTTTGGATTGACACCTTTTTCTCAGGAATAAGCATTTAAGATTCATCCATGTCTTTTTGTAGCTTGATATATATTTTTAATTAAAAAATAAAATTCCATTCTTTGAACAGCACAGTTTGTTATCCATTCACTTATTAAAAGATACCTTCATTGCTTGCACTTTCTGGTGTTTATGAATAAGATGCTATAACATTCACATGCACAGGTTTTTGTGCAGATGTAAATTTTCAAAGAAGTTGGGTTTAAAAAAAAGAAAAAAAGAAGTTGGGTAAATACCTAAGAGCAAATTAGTGGATTGAATAGTAAGACTATGTTTAATTTTGTAAGAAACTGCCAAACTCTCTTCTAAAGTGACTGCCATTTTTCTTTTTTTTTTTTTTTAATTTTTTTATTTTAATAAACATATAATGTATTTTTATCCCCAGGGGTACAGGTCTGTGAATCGCCAGGTTTACACATTTCACAGCACTCATCATAGCACATACCCTCCCCAGTGTCCATTTCCCCACCACCCTCTCCCGACCCCCTCCCCCCAGCAACCCTCAGTCTGTTTTTTTTGAGATTAAGTCTTTCATGGTTTGTCTCCCTCCCAATCCCATCTTTTCATTTTTTCTTTTCCTACCTCCCCCCAACCCCCCCCACCTTGCATCTCCACTTCCTCATATCAAAGAGATCATATGATAGTTGTCTTTCTCCGATTGACTTATTTCGCTAAGCATAATACCCTCTAGTTCCATCCACATCATCGCAAATGGCAAGATTTCATTTCTTTTGATGGCTGCATAGTATTCCATTGTGTATATATACCACCTCTTCTTTATCCATTCATCTGTTGATGGACATCTAGGTTCTTTCCACAGTTTGGCTATTGTGGACATTGCTGCTATAAACATTGGGGTACAGATGGCCCTTCTTTTCACTACATCTGTATCTTTGGGGTAAATACCCAGTAGTGCAATTGCAGGGTCATAGGGAAGCTCTATTTTTCATTTCTTAAGGAATCTCCACACTGTTTTCCAAAGTGGCTGTACCAACTTGCATTCCCACCAACAGTGTAAGAGGGTTCCCCTTTCACCACATCCTCTCCAACACTTGTTGTTTATTGTCTTGTTAATTTTGACCATTCTAATTGGTATAAGGTGGTATCTCAGTGTGGTTTTGATTTGAGTCTACCTGATGGCTAATGACAATGAACATTTTTTCATGTGTCTGTTAGCGATTTGTATGTCCTCTTTGGAGAAGTGTCTATTCATGTCTTCTGCCCATTTTTTGATGTGATTATCTGTTTTGTGTGTGTTGAGTTTGAGGAGTTCTTTATAGATCTTGGATATCAGCCCTTTGCCTGTAGTGTCATTTGTGAAGATCTTCTCCCATTCCGTGGGTTGCCTCTTTGTTTTGTTGACTGTTTTCTTTGCTGTGCAGAAGCTTTTGATCTTGATGAACTCCCAAAAGTTCATTTTCACTTTTGTTTCCTTTGCCTTTGGAGACATATCTTGAAAGAAGTTGCTGTGGCTGATGTCAAAGAGCTTACTGCCTATGTTCTCCTCTAGGATTTTGATAGATTCCTAACTCACATTGAGGTCTTTTATCCATTCGAGTTTGTCTTTGTGTATAGTGTAAAAGAGTGGTCAAGTTTCACTCTTCTACACATAGCTGTCCAATTTTCCCAGCACCATTTATTGAAAAGACTGTCTTTTTTCCACTGTATATTTTTTCCTGCTTTGACAAAGATTATTTGACCATAGAGTTGTGCATCCATATCTGGGCTCTCTATTCTGTTCCACTGGCCTGTGTCTGTTTTTGCCCTAGTACCATGCTGTCTTGGTGATCACAGCTTTGTAGTAAAGATTCAAATCAAGCAACGAGATGCCCCCAGTTTTGTTTTTCTTTTTCAACATTTCCTTAGCAATTCGGGGTCTCTTCTGGTTCCATACAAATTTTACAGTTGTTTGTTCCAGCTCTTTGAAAAATGCCAGTGGAATTTTGATTGGAATGGCATTGAAAGTATAGATGGTTCTAGACAGTATAGACATTTTAACAATGTTTATTCTTCTGATCCATAAGCATGGAATGCTCTTCCATCTTCTTGTATCTTCTTCAATTTCTTTCATGAGTGTTCTGTAGTTCTTTGAGTATAGATCCTTTACTTCTTTGGTTAGGTTTATTCCCAGGTATCTTATGGTTCTTGGTGCTATAGTAAATGGAATCAATTCTCTCATTTCCCTTTCTATTTTTTCATTGTTAGTGTATAAGAAAGCTACTGATTTCTGTACATTGATTTTGTATCCTACCACATTACTGAACTGCTCTATGAGTTCTAGTAGTTTGGGGTGGAATCTTTTGGATTTTCCATATAAAGTATCATGTCATCTGGGAAGAGAGAGTTTGACTTCTTCTTTGCTGGGGCACCTGGGTGGCTCAGTGGGTTAAAGCCTCTGCCTTCGGCTCAGGTCATGATCTCAGGGTCCTGGGATCGAGCCCCACATTGGGCTCTCTGCTCAGCAGGGAGCCTGCTTCCTCCTCTCTCTCTCTCTGCCTGCCTCTCTGTCTACTTGTGATCTCTGTCTGTCAAATGAATAAATAAAATCTTTTAAAAAAATGAGTGAGATTGACTTCTTCTTTGCCAATTTGAATACCTTTTATTTTTCTTTGTTGTCTGATTGCTGTTGCTAGGACTTCTAATACTATGTTGAACAATGGTGGCGAGAGTGGACATCCTTGCTGTGTTCCTGATCTCAAATGGAAGGCTGTCAGCTTTTCCCCATAAAGGATGATATTTGTTGTGGGTTTTTCATAGATAGATTTTATGAAGTTGAGAAATGTTCCCTTTATCCCTATACTTTGAATTGTTTTAATCAGGAATGGATGCTGTATCTTGTCAAATGTTTTTTCTGCATCAATTGAGAGGACCATGTGGTTATTTTCCTTTCTTTTATTGATTTGTTTTATCACATTGATTGATTTGCAAATGTTGAGGCAGAAAATAGAATTAGTGATCTAGAGGACAAACTGATAGAGAAAAGAGTTCAGGAGGAGGCCTGGAACAAACAGCTTAGAAGCCATGAAAACAGAATTAGGGAAATAAATGATGCCATGAAATGTTCCAACATCAGAATTATTGGGATCCCTGAGGGGGAGGAGAAAGAAAGAAAACTAGAAGATATAGTTGAACAAATTCTCCAGGAAAATTTTCCCAGTCTGGGGAATGGAACCAGCATTCATGTCCTAGAGGTAGAAAGATCACCCCCAGCCAAGATGAATGAATCTAGAAAGACCTTGAGGCACTTGATTATAAGACTGACAAATCATAATTTTATACAAGAACTTTTGAGAGTAGTGAGGGGGAAGAGATTCCTTATAGTGGAAGGTCCATCAGAATAACATCAGACCTGTTCACAGAAACCCGGCAAGCCAGAAAGGGCTGGCAAAGCATATTCAGGGCCCTAGATGAGAAGAACATGCAGCCAATAATACTTTATCCAGCAAGGCTGACATTCAAAATGGATGGAGAGTTAAAGAGCTTCCAAGACCGGCAAGGTTTTAAAAGAGTATGTGACCACCAAGTCAGCACTACAAGAAATATTAAGGGGAGTTCTATAAAAGAAGAAAGAATCCAAGAGTGTCACAGAACAGAAATTTACAGAGACAATATATAGAAACAAGGACTTCACAGGCAACACGATGTCAATAAAAATGTATCTTGCAATAATCACTCTCAACATGAATGGCCTAAATGCTCCCATAAAGTGCCACAGGGTTGCAGATTGGATAAAATGACAGGACCTGTCCATATGTTGTCTCCAAGAGACCCATTTGGAACCTAAGGATACATCCAGACTGAAAGTGAAGGGATGAAAAAGCATCTTTCATGCCAATGGGCCTCAAAAGAAAGCTGGGGTAGTGATTCCCATATCAGACAAATTAGATTTTAAACTGAAGACTATAGTCAGAGATAAAGAAGGACACTACATCATTCTTAAAGGGTCTATCCACCAAGAAGATCTAACAATTGTAAATATTTATGCCCCCAATATGGGACTACCCAACTACATAAGACAACTGTTAATCAAGACAAAGCGTCATTTTGATATGAATACATTAATAGTAGGGGATCTTAACATGACACTCCCAGTAATAGATCATTCAAGCAGAAAATCAATAAAGAAACAAGAGCATTGAATGACACATTGGACCAGATGGACCTCATAGATACATACAGAACACTGAACCCTAAAACAACAGAGTACTCATTCTTCTTGAGCGCACATGGAACTTTCTCCAGAATAGATCACATACTGGGTCACAAATCAGGGCTCAACCAATACCAAAAGACTGAGATTATTCCCTGCATATTCTCAGACCACAATGCTTTGAAACTGGAATTTAACCACAGGAAAAAGTTTGGAAGGAATTCAAACACTTGGAAGCTAAAGACCACTTTAGCTTAAGAATGTTTGGATTAACCAGGAAATCAAAGAAGAACTTAAACAATTCATGGAAACCAGTAAGAATGAAGACACTTCTAAAACCTATGTGATACAGCAAAAGCGGTCCTAAGGGGGAAATACATAGCCATCCAAGCCTCCCTCAAAAAACCCGAAAAATCCAGAATATAGCAGCTCTCTCAGGTTTTAGTTTGTTATTTTTTATATTGATTAATGGGTATATTCTTTTACCAATATTATGATGTCTTGATTAATGTAGCTTTCTAGTAAACCTTGCAATTGGAAAGCATGAGTCTTCCAACTTTGTTCTTGTTCAATATTGCACTGGCTATTCCAGATCTTTTCCTTTTCAAATAAATTTTACAATCAGTTTGTAAATATCCATAAAATAGCTCATTGGAATTCTGATTGGGATTGTGTTGAAGCTATAGATCAATTTGGGAAGAACTGACACCTTAAAAATACTCAGTCTTCTGGGGTGCCTGGGTGGCTCTGTGGGTTAAAGCCTCTGCCTTTGGCTCAGGTCATGATCCCAGCGTCCTGGGATTAAGCCCCATGTCAGGCTCTCTGCTCAGTGGGGAGCCTGCTTCCCCCTCTCTCTCTACCTGCCTCGCTGCCTACTTGTGATCTCTCTCTGTGTCAAATAAAAAAAAATACTCAGTCTTCCAATTTATGAATATGGAATCATTCTGCATTATTTAGATCTTCTTTAATTTCTTCCATCAGCTTTGTTTTTTGTATATACATCCAATACATATTTTGTGAGGCATATGTAATTTTCTTTTGGTGCCACTGTCAATAGTAGTATTTTTAAAATTTCAAATTCTAATTGTTTGTGGTTGGGATACAAGAAAGTAATTGATTTTTGTATATTAACCTTGTAAGACTTTGCTATTTTCACATAACGGTTGCAAGCATATTTTTGTAGAATCTCTGGGACATTTACAGAGACAGTCACGTCTTCTGTAAAGAAACATACTTTTACTTCTTCCTTTTTAATTTGTGTAAATCTTATTTTCTCTTTCTTGCCCTATTTCATTTACTAGAACATTGAATATGTTGTTAAATAGGAGTAATGAAGGTTATATCCTTGACTTGTATCTGATCTTAAGGGGAAAGCATCCAGTTTCTGATCATTAAGTATAATGTTATCCATACATTTTTTCATTGATATTCATTATCAAGTTGAGAAATGTAGCCTCTCTTTATCAAGTCTGCTGAGGTTTTCTGTTTTGTTTTGTTTTGTTTTTAAATCATCAGTGAATATCATATTTTGTCAAATGCTTTTAATGCATTGATTGAAATGGCCATATGATTTTTCTTCTTTAGTCTGCCACGTAGATGATTACATTGATTGATTTTTCAATGTTCAACCAGCCTCAGATAACTGGAATAAATCTTACATGGGCATAATAAAAATTCTTTTCATATATTATTGGATTTGAATTGCTTTCATTTTGTTCAGAATTTTTGCATTTTTTACAAAAAATGCAAAGCTTTCATTTTGTTACAGAATTTTTGCCTGTGAGATGCTGGCCTATAGTTTTCCTTTCTCATAATATCTATATCTAGTTTTGGCATTAGGATAATGCTGGTCTTGAGTTAAGAAGCATGCACTCTACTATTTTGTGAAAGAGGTTGTGGAGAATTGATACCATTTCTTACTGGCTTGGTAAAATTCACCAGTAAAACTTCTGAGGGGTAGAGAGGTGGGTGGGTATTAACTACTGGATATATTTATTTAATACATATAGGCCGATTCAAAGAGTTTTGTGGGAGTTTTGGTACTTCATGTCTTTAAGGAATTGTTTTGTATCATCTAAATTATCAAATTCTTTGCAGAGAGTTAATAGAACTCCTTTTAATGTCCATGGAATCAATAGTTGTGACCCTCTCATTTAGTCTGGCTAGAAGTTTAAAAAATGTATTGATATTTACAAAAACTTTTGGGTTTTGATTTTCTTTTTTGTTTTTCTTTTTCATTACAATTGATTTATCCTCTAATTTCATTATTGCTTTTCTGCTTAGTTTAGGCTTAAAAAAATTTTTAAGGTAGAAGTTTAGATTCTTGATTTTAGTTGTCTCTTTTCTGAATATATTCATTAAGTGTCATAAATTTCCCTTCAGGCACTACTTTTTTTTCCATCCCACTAATTTTGATAATCTGTATTTTCATTTTTCTTTAGCTCAAAACATCTTAAAATTTTGACTTCTTTGAACTATGTGTTATTTAGAATTTATTTATTTCCACATAGTTGTGTGATTTTCCTGTTCTTTCCATAGTTGATTTCTGTTTTAATTCCCACTGAGTTCTGAGAACAGATTTTGTATGATTTTGATTATTTCAAATTTGTTAACATATTGGCCCAGAATACAGTATGGCCCTACAGAATGCAGTCTATTTTGTTTACTTAAGAATGTGCATTTTGCTATTGTTGAAGTATTCTACAAATGTCAATTAGATCAAGTTGATTGATAATCCTGTTTAGAGCAACTATATCCTTACTGATTTTCTGCTAACTTGATCAATTACTGAAAAAAGGGTCATTAAATCTCCAACTTTAAGAGTGGATTTGTTCATTTCCTCTTTCAGGTCTATCATTTTTTTTTCTCCATGCATTTTGATGCTCTGGTTTTAGGTATATAGGCTTTTAGAATCATTATATCTTCTTGAAGGACTGACCTCTTTATTATTATGTAATGCTCCTCTTTATCCATTTTCCATTTTGAATCTTCTTTGACTAAAATTCAAGCTTTTTCTGCATTAGTGTTAGTGCAGTTTACCCTTCTCCATCTTTTCATTTTTAACCTATCTGAATATTTGTATTTAAACTGTGTTTCTTAGAGATATTTCTTTTTGTATTTTATATAAATATTTATGTTTAAACTGGGTTTCATATAGTTAGGTTCTGTTTCCTTATTCACTCTGACAATATGTCTTTTAACTTTTATTTATACCATTTTTATTCAAAGCAATTATGATACAGTTGGATTATCTACCATGTTTATAATTTTGCTATTTGCTTCATTTGTTCATTTCCCACACCTTTCTTCCTGCCTTTTCTGGTTTTAATCGAGCATCTTATATTATGCCATTGTATCTCCTCTCATGCATATTGCTTGTACTTTTTTTTTTTTTAATTAGGAGTTGCCTTTAAATTGGCAATATACATTCTTGACTAATCTAAGTCCACCTTAAAATAACACTATAATGCTTAAATAACACTATAATGCTTCATGTGTAGTGCTGGTAGCTTATGACGGAATATTCCCAATGTCTCCATACCCTCTCTTACTGCTGCTATTCCTCTCATGTATATATATGTTATAATCACCAATACAATTTTACTATCATTACTTTAAATCAGTATATTTTAGATTAAGAGTAAGAAAAACATTTTATTCTATTCAAGGTTTGCCTCCCTTTCTGATTTCTTATTTTATTTTTCCCTCACTTCTCCTATGATCCTCTGCTTTCTTTCATAAATTCCACATATGAGTGAAATCATATGATAATTGTTCTTCCTCTGATTGACTTATTTTGGTTAGCATAATACCCTCTAGTTCCCTCTACATCACTGTAAATTATAAAATTCCTTTTTTTTCCTTTTTTTTCTTTTCTTTTCTTTTCTTTTTTTTTTTTTTGGTGGTTGGGACCCTCAACTCTATGGTCAATTAATCTTTGACAAAGCAGGAAAGAATATCTGATGGAAAAAGACAGTCTCTTCAATAAATGGCATTGGGAAAATTGGACAGCCACATGTAGAAGAATGAAACTGGACCATTCTCTTGACACCATACAAGAACACTTCATTTTCTTTTACATTACAGTTTCTGAAAATAAGGTCACATAATTCTTATCCTTGTTCTTCCACAGGTTGGCTAGCCTTTCTCCCTTAGTTTCCTTCACAAATTTCTCTGTTCATTTTTAGCAGCTTGATATGATATGCATAGTTGTAGATATTTTCATATTTATCACACTTTGTATTCTCTGAACTTTCTGGATCTGTGATTAGGTGTCATTAGTTTAGGAAAGTTCTCAGCCAGTATGACTTCAAATATTTCTTCGGCTCTCTTTTCTTCATATTCTAGTAATGCATGTGCTACAAAATTTGAAATTGTCCCACATTTCTTCAATATTGTTCTGATTTTTCATTATTTTTTTTACTTTCATATCAGTTTGGGAAAGTTCTGATGATATATCTTCAAGCTCACTCATTCTTCTGCTTTGTCTAGTCTATGGGTGAACCTACCAAGGCATTTTTTTTTAAAATTTGTTATACTATTTTTTATTTCTAGCATTTCCTTTTGATTCTTAGAGTTCTCTCCTCTGCTTACATTACTCACTTGTTCTTCCATGCTGCCTACTTTTTTCATCAGAGCCCTTAACATATCAATCACAATCATTTTAAATCCTCTGTCCAATAATTCCAAATTGGTGAGATATCTGAGTCTTATTCTAATACTTGCTTTGTCTTTTCAAATAGTGTTCTTTTGTGCTTTTTAGGATGCTTTTTTGTTTTGTTTTGTTTTGTTTTTACAATGGGATATGATGTATTAATTAATAGGAACTAAAGTAAATAGATGTGAGTATGAGGTTTTATGTTAATCTGGCTAGCAGTTGCACTGTGTTTAATGTTAATGTTGCTGAAGTTCCCAGAGACTTTAAATTCCTCTAGTGTCCTTGCTTTTGTCTCATTTGTCTTTGAGTTCCTCTAAGACCTGTTGTTTGCATACTCTGCACCTTGCAACATTTTCAGCTATAATCCATTGTCATTGTATCTGAGCCCTGTTGGTATGGTGGTAAAGTATGGGAGAGGGAAAGATTACCTAATTTGTGATTAAATCTCAGTTTTCAGTAGCCCTGTGTGTTGAAACTATGATCTTCACAAGTGTATCTTAGTTCCACCCTGCTCTCCTCAGGTGAGAAAGAAGACTCAACTGGGAGAAATGCCATTCCCTCACCTGAGAGGCATTGGTAAAATCTTTTCCTTTAGGGAGTAGACCTGTGTTATGGTGAAACCCTGGATATATTTCACCATAGTTACTGTTCCCCTTCTGCTCTCAGAGTTACTGAGGGTATTTTTCTGGCTCTTTGCTATGAGACTTTGGTAGAGTTCCTGGAGGTAAAATCCCCAAAAGTGTGGAGGTCCCTGAAAGCCTGCAGCCCCAAGGAGTTTCTCACTCTTCACCTAATTCACATTAGACCTCCAGAAATTCATCAAAATTACCTTTTAAGTGTTCAAACCAGTTTATGACTCCAGTGGTTCTCTCCCCAGGTAAGTGATCTCTGTTGTGACTCCCCAGATTTCAGGGTGCTGGTTTGCCCTGAAAACCTCAGTTCTCTGATGGGTGAAGAAAAGTCTTTATTTTTTCAGTTTGTTCAGGGTTTTTGTTTTTGTTTTCCTGTTATGAGAACAGAAGTGATGACTTCAAAGCTCTTTACATGTTGGAGCTAAAACTGGAAATTTGCAATGGCTTTCCTTATGCTCTATAATGCAAGTTTCAGAGGCTGGTTCTTCCATGTCACAGAATCAGGCAGTTCAGTTTTCAAATATGGTTTATATCTTAGCATATCCCATCTACCTGTTTAATCTGAGAACTCCCCTTTCAGTAATTAAATATACTTTCTTTATGGGTCATTATGATGTGATTTATGACATGTGTGTAATTGTCAGAAATACTGTGGGTAATTAAAATATGAAGTGAATGCTGCCAGAGGCTTCAGTCACTCTCAGTGCCCTCATTAAAAATCAGGAGCTGACCAAATTATAAATAGACTGGTTTATACAAGTTCCCGGCAAAACCTAATTATGAAACTTATCCTTATTCTATCAAAACTCACTCCATTAGTCATGCAAATTCTGAAAATGATTAAGTTATTTTATGTGCTGGAATTGTGGAATTAATAATAAAGAGGTGAGTAGCAGTAATTAGACATTATTAGGAAACTTTATTATGTCAGGTCACTCTGGGTCATACTGCTTCTCTTCCTGACCCCACATCCAACACGATGCAGCACAGACACACACACACACACAGACATACATACAATCTCTTTAAGATAGTTTAGGAAGTGGCTTAATGGTTTTAGTGGATTTATAAGGACTTTTTAAAATGAGAGCTAAAACAAAAGAAGGATTTGTAAACTCTGCATGAGGTATTATCTTGAAATTGGTCAGAGAAAGAGATTTGGTAATTATCATCACGGGAATCCTCTCTATAAAAGGCAAAGCGGCAAAGGAGAAATCAGTTACTATGAAGATGTTTCAAGATATGGAAGCTGTACCAGGAGCAAGAGATAATTTAAAGCTTAAAGGAGCTTTAGATGATCATGTCTACCTCCTTTCTAATTTATAGATAGGGGATTTATCTTAGAGAAATTATGTGACTGCCAATGAATAAGAGAGTCAGGCTTTGAACTTAGTGCCATGCTTCTCTTCCCTAATATGTGGGAGGACACAGACTGATGGGGAAATTGGTAAACATCAAAGTTTTCTCATAAGGGAACCGGGTGAGAGAACAGTGAAGGTGGGTCCACACTAAGTTTACAGAGTAAGGAAAAGGTAATCCACTGGTGGTTTTAGTTTGGTGAATCACAGTCTCACCTGCGACAAGAACATTACTTTATGGAAACAGAGACATCAAGATTCTTCTTCAGAAAAGCCTGAAAACTGATGGCTCAATCAACACATTTGGGGAAGCAAGAGTAAATAAAATTTAAATGGTAAAAGAAAAAAAAGGGAGGGAGGAATACGAAAAGGAAAGAAGAAGAAGAGGGAGAAGAAAGAAGAGAGAGGAAAAAAGGAAAGTACACTTTATAGGTAGATGTAAGATTTAAGAGTTCTACATTTATGGGGTGCCTGGGTGGCGCAGTTGATTAAGATTAAGCATCTGCCTTCAGCTAGGGATCCGGGGATTCAGCCTCACATCCGCATCGGGGTTCTCTGCTCAGCAAAGAGCCTGCTTCTCCCTCTCCCTCTGCTGCTCCCCTGCTTGTACTCTCTATCAAATAAATAAATAAAATTTTAAAAAAGAGTACTACGTTTATGTATCTGTTAGATTGTAGGAGCTTCAGCATTGCCAGTTTGGGGCTGGGATAGGGCTTTTGCAAATGTTCCTTTGTGGAGGACACGGAAGAAAACAGCTTGGGTGAAGAAGAGAGAGGCAGTGGGAGGGAGGGGGAGGGGTGTATTTCTAATAGGGGTACAGAAATTCAACCTACATAAATAACTGACTAAATTTACAAACTTAGTTGATATTTAAGATTTATCCTTTGGTACCCTCTCCTTGGGTTAGGGGCAGAAAACTTTCTGAGATCTCAAGTGAAAGACAGCAAAGCTGTGAACTTTGCCCAGAATGAAGCAGTTCTCCCCTCTGCTCTACTGGTTTCAGGTGTGCAAGGTGAATGTCAACAATTATACAGATGTATCCAGGTGTCATCTTCATGCAAATGTGACAAATAAGCAAACATGAAAGGCCCCTGGGAAGATGACACAGAAGACAAGATGGGAGACAAGAGTACCACATGAGAGAATGGGTCTGGTCTCAGGGAGGGGGGCTGCGGAAGCTCACATTATGTGTTTACAAGTCACTCCTAGCAAGGTAACAATTTTAAGAAATCGTGAAAGGAGAGTCTGACATTAAGGGATCTGGGAATGAAGAGATGAGTGAGAGAGACTGATAAGCCTGAGAAAATTCAGAGCTTTATTGGAGAAGGCAAAGATCTGTTGACAGATGCATGAGCCAATCACTTTTTTAAAAAAATTCTGTTCAGTTAACCAACATACAGTATAGCATTAGTTTTTGATATAGTGTTCAACAATTCATTAGTTGCATATAACACCCAGTGTTTATCACAACACACGCCCTCCTTAATACCCATCACCTGGCTGGGCCAATCACTTCTAATGGTGGTGGTGGTGGTGGTGGTGGTGTGTGTGTGTGTGTTACATTACATGGTATGACTTTTCATAGCAAAACCATAAGGTAAAGAGGAAAAATATTCTTACCCACTTTTTATGATGATGAGAAATTAGGCAACTCACTCCAAGTCCTAAGATGGTAAGCAAGGACTTTAGACTCCCACCACTTAGACTCTGTGTCTACCATGTGCTCCTCTACAATGTGCTGGCACTTTATAGAACTGCTCTGAATGGATGTAGTGGTAAGTAGAGAAGGTGAGAAAAATAGATGTAGTGTTAAGTAGAGAAGGTGCTTCTTCCCACCTCTTAAAAAGTTGCTTGTGGAGAGGAGAAGGGAGTTGAGGGAAATTGGAAGGGGAGGTGAACCATGAGAGACTATGGACTCTGAAAAACAACCTGAGGGTTTTGAAGGGGCGGGGTGGGAGGGTGGGGGAACCAGGAGGTGGGTATTAGGGAGGGCACAGATTGCATGGAGCACTGGGTGTGGTGAAAAAACAATGAATACTGTTACGCTGAAAATAAATACAAATTTAATTTAAAAAAAAAGTTGCTTGGCTTTTTGATGGGTTTGTTTTCTCTCCTCTCCAATGGTGGCAGGGCCTCAGGACTCTGCAGAGGTGCTCATGTGACAATTAGGCAACTGTGGGGTCCCATCAGAGGGGGACAGCTGAAGCCTCCCAAGGATACACATTACCTTAGTGTGCACAAGGCCTTGCAGACCTCTAGTTCTGCATCCTTCATAAAGGGCTGAAAACCTACATGGGGTGACTTTTATTTATTTCTTTTTAAAAAAACTATTTTTTCTCACCATAGCACATACCCCCCCCCCACAATGTCCATCACCCAGCCACCCCATCCTTCCCACCGACCTCCCCTCTAACAACCTTCAGTTTATTTCCTGAGATTAAGTGTCCGTTATGGTTTGTTTCCCTCTCTGGTTTAGTCTTGTTTCCTTTTCCCTTCCCTCCCCTATGATCCTCTGTCTTGCTTCTCAAACTCCTCATATCAGGGAGATCATATGATAATTGTCTTTCTCTGGTTGACTTTTTTCACTTAGCCTAATATCCTCTAGTTCCATCCACATCATTGCAAATGGCAAGATTTCTTTTCTTTTCTTTTCTTTTCTTTTTGATAGCTGCATAGTATTTCATTGTATGTATATACCACATATTTTTTATCCATTCATCTGTTGATGGACATCTAGGTTCTTTCCATAGTTTGGCTATTGTGGACATTGATGCTTCGGATCACTACATTTGTATCTTTAGGGTAAATACCCAGTAGTGCTATTGCTGGGTCATAGGGTAGCTCTATTTTCAACTTTTAGAGGAATCTCCATGCTGTTATCCAGAGTGGCTGCACCAGCTTGCATTCCCACCAGTAGTGGGAATTCTCCATTCTATGCATCCTTGCCAACAACTGTCATTTCCTGACTGGTTAATTTTAGCCATTCTGACTGGTGTGAGGTTGTATCTCATTGTGGTTTTGATTTGTATTTCCCTGATGCCAAGGGATGTTGAGCACTTTTTTATGTGTCTGTTGGCCATTTGGATGTCTTCTTTGCAGAAATGTCTGTTCATGTCTTCTGTCCATTTCTTGACTGGATTATTTGTTCTTTGGGTGTTGAGTTTGATAAGTTCTTTATAGATTTTGGAAAAACAAAAGACAACTGACAGAATGGGAGAAGATGTTTGCAAATGACCTATCAGATAAAGGGCTAGTGTCCAAAATCTATAAAGAACTTACCAAACTCAACATTTATTTCTTTCATATTGATTTTAAGGGCGCTGCTGAACAGTTCAGACTGCAGAGACTCCTTTGTGCACCCCCACAGGATGCTTGCGTATTTGTCACTCACTCAAAGAAGAGTAAATCCTTCCAATGTGTCCTTGTTCTTGTTCTGTGTGTTTGTGTGTATGTTTCAAATTTCTCAGCTTTTTAGGATAAGAGTATGACACAGTCACCTCCAAACATGGAAGTGTCTCAGCAAGAGGCACTCTGAGAAAAATGCATTTGAAAATGGCATTTGTTGGCTCACTTGAGCCAAATAGAGCCACCTCATCTCTTGCTTGAAACCCAAACAGGGTGACTGCCAGTCAGGGATTCCAACCAGCTGGTGGAATTGGCCTGCACAATCTGACAAAAGGGATCCCTTTTCCTTAACAGCAGCTTCTCCACCTCTTTCTCTCTCCTTTTTGCTTGAGAACACACAGTTTTGCACTTGTCCTTCATACAAATAACTGGAGGGTGGGAATTATTCAGAAAGCTCATGTTCGACACCCCATCTGTTCATTTCTGACGGCAATATATAATGTAAGGCTATAAAAACTTGAAAAATAATGCAACATAAAAAGGGATTGACTCAGCTCCAAGAGGCCATAAATGGTAACAAATACCACTGGATGATTTATTTCATGCTGTAATCTTTACAGTAAGTCATCTTTCAGACATTTCCTTGTGACAGGTTTTAATAATATTAATGCCCAGAGCAATCCAAATCATCACCAATAGACGTATTTATCAAGCTGCCAATCCGAGTAAATGAAATTCTATAAGCAATAATGTAACATGTTTAAAGGAAGCTAATAAAACAAGTCAGCAGAGAAATATTACTTCAAAGTATTCTCTCCCTCTAATCCAGTCCTGTATGTTATACAGCCAAAATGCAAATCTTTCCATACTTGATGTATTGCTCCAAAAATACCAATGACCTTTTCCCCAAGCTTCTGTATATTCACTCTCACACATTCATAAAGCCTGCCGTGCATCCTGCCAGAGTCGCTGAACACTGGAGTGCTTAGCATTCATTGTTATGTTTGTCTTGCTTTTTACGCAGGTACTTGATTGGCAGCTGCGGTGAATAACATCTAAGTTTCCAAGTCTTATTAAAATGTAACAAATATATGAGCCATAAACCAATCTTTGCAGCACCCATTCTAGGCAGGCCTTCCAGAATACCCAAGAAAGCGACTTGAACAAAGTCCTAATGGTTCACTAGTTGCCAGGTAAATTTCATAGGAGGAAAAGCAAACCTGCATTTTCCTTCCATCAGGTTTGCTTGGCTTTGCATTAATTATTTGTTATTCATGCGGCTCACAGTATGCCAGCTGTTAAAGCATTTGGCATTTCAAATGCAGCTCAAGATCTGCCTCCTGCAGGAAGCCTTCCTTATTAATTTCACTAATTTTCTGATCTCTAGCACAATAACTTCTAATTAACGAATTCATAAAGGCACAATGCACCTCAAAGGCATTCACCAAATATTAGATGGAAATACAAAGATTTATTTGATCCATATTACAATGAATGGATGCCTCCTTTTTTCTTGCCTATCACACATATGCTCCTTGAAGACGTTTACTGGTTGATGGGCACCACAAGTGTTCACAATGCCACTGTGTACCCTGTAAGAGCATGGTATATTGTGTGTGTCTGTGTGTGTGTGTGTGTATACATAAATACGCACACATATATATGTGAGAGAGACAGAGGAGAGATACATATCTTCTAATTGACATGATATTATTTAAATGTGTTTACTTATTATGATTATGGTTCCTGTATTTATTTGGAGTAGATCCCTTTAGAGTGTTACCAAGGGCATTATCTGTACTTCTTTACTTCTTTGAGAACTGCCTCATCCCCCACTCATGGCCAAGTTTGTTCTTGATGATTCTACTTCCCAGACAAGTGAAGATGGACAAGTCAGGAAACCTAATTTGAGCTGAGCCAATCAGACACTCTCTTCCAACAATGAAAAATAATGAGATACTGGGAATCTTGTCACCTGGTTTATGATACTTGAGCTGGGATGTGGCTTAAGGACAAGCATAGCCAAATTCCACGGAACAGAGTTACAGAGAGGTTCTGTGCAGATGATGAAGTCCTTGACCCAGTGGGGGTGTAGCTGGAGAGCACTGACTGCCTCAGGGCACACAGATTCCCACTTCTTGGCTCCCATCTTACCAGAAGACATGTAGCACTTTCTCTCTCATAGCTTTGCTGCTCTGTGATTCCTTATAAGAAATTTTGTTTTTTCTCTAGTTTGAAAGAGTTTCTGTCACTTGCAAGTGATTGGACATTTATTACAATATTTATATTTCATTGATAAATCAGGTTCTTTTAAAAGATTTTATTTATTTATTTGACAGACAGAGATCACAATTTGGCAGAGACACAGGCAGAGAGAGAGGAAGGGAAGCAGGCTCCCTGCTGAGCAGAGAGCCGGATGATGCTCGATCCCAGGACCCTGGAATCATGACTCGAGCCGAAGGCAGAGGCTTTAACCCACTGAGCCACCCAGGCACCCCGATAAATCAGTTTTATAGAAGTCCACATGAGAGACACATTTTTGTGTGAATGAAAGGAGTTCATTCCTTATAATGAGAAGCCAGATTTTTACTGGATGTGAATCAAATATAAAGCCCTTTGTGTCTTCATAATCCAGGGTATTTTGAGTTTAGTTTTGGAGTACCCTTGGAAAATAGTGAGATTTTATTAGACAAGTATGAGAAGAGAAGCACATTCTAGGAATACACATAGGCCCATACCAGGAAAAGGAGTAGGGTGTGTATGGAGAAGTGAGAAAATATAATACTGTTTGAGCCCAGAGGAATTTTCTGAGAGGCGGGGACCACATGATGAAGGGCATTGTTAAGGATTCTGATCTCATTTTTAAAGGTACTGATCAACTGCTGAAGGGAAACAATACTGTCAAATTTTCATTTTTGATACCTCATTCTAAGTGTAATAGTAGGATAGATAATGAGGGATAAGAGGAGATGTGAGGAGACTGGTCAACTGCCATTTCACCGCTGGTCCAGGAAGAAAGAAGCTGGTGGCTTGGATTGGAATTAGAATTGGAGACAGAAAGGGTAGAGATTAAAGGTATTTTTAGGAGTTAAACAAAGAAAATGGGACAACTAACTGAATCCAGGAGAGAAACCTATCTCACAACTTCCTCACTTGCTTCTCTTACCTCTCATCAGGACTGTTGCCCAGGTGTTGGCTGCTGATAGACCTGGCTGGGTTCACCACTGGTTTTATTATTCATTTTGCCTTTGTTTTTTGCCTACCTTAGAGTTTGTTTCTGAGTACAGTGAATACAGGCAGGTTAGAAATCAGGCACTTAGGGTAAGTATTAATTTTAGAATTTTTTGCCTATTTGGTTTGGTGCAATTGATTCCAGAATCATTGCTTTTACTACTTCTCCATTTCTTCTCACTTCTTTGCAACTTTATTGCTCCCGTCGATGATGTCTCACCCTGTACACTGATTCTGGGTGTGAAAACAAGACAGCCAGGGGTGGTATCAAGATCAGGGGTCCAGATACAGTTTGAAGAGGGCTCTCATCCCCTGAAAACTTAATTCCGTGCCCACATACGCACAGGCATACTCCTGGGAATTACCGTGTTATCCCTTCTCTACTTTTCTGTTAGTTCCTGGCTTGGAAAAATACTGTGATGAGATCCTGTGGCTGCAACAGTAAGACGAAGGATAGTAAAGAAGGAGTAAGGGAAGGAGAAAGAACTGGAGGCAGCTGCACAGATCTGGAGGTAGAGCTGGGAGTATCTGGCTAAAGAGTGAAAGAGTTATGGGTTAGGAACCATGTTCCTTTACTCCCAGTGTCCTGAAGAAAGAAAAAGGTTCCAAATGGGTGGGTAGACCAAGAAAGTCCCTCTGGATGAAGGATATAATCAGGGTTGGCTTAGATAATCTGTTTATGCAGACTGTAAAAACATGTTTCTTCTGCGCTCTCCTTCCTGGTCCCAAATAGTCTTTTAAGATTTAGAGTCAGTCACCTGACAAAGGCCCGTGACTTTGAAAAACAGATGAGTGTAAATTCACCCAAGATGGTTTCTGCCTGCTTTATTCTTTAATATGTTCAACTTTTCCCCCTTACAAATTAGCTGTAAAAAAAAAAAAAAGAAAGAAAGAAAGAAAGAATGACAGAATCCATATAAAGAGGTGAGAGCCTTGTGCCACTGGGCTCATTGATTTTTTTTTTCCTCCCTACCTCAGACCTTGTTCCTGGGTGAGCTTAAGGGATGCAGATGGAAATCGATTACTTAAGGTGTGGGTGCGGAGAACTGTTCCTGGAAGACTGAGCTCATAGGCCAAGCAGACACTTGACCTGGCCCTACAAATTCTTCCCAGTTATCTTCTCCCTCTGAGCTATCTCTAAGTCTCTTAAAACTGGTTTCTGGTGTTGATCCACAAAAAGGATTTCTCAAGGATTAAAACAGAAATAAAGCAAGAAAAAAGGAAACATACTACCCATGGTCCTGGCATTGAATACCTATGTGCTGAGCAAAAACTGAAACCAGGGACATCGAGAAAGGATAGAGAATATTCAGATCTACTCCCAAATCATGTAAAGCCAGGCACAAGGATGGCTGACTATAAAATCTCTAACAGAATATTTCAGTGGAAGCAAATCTAGCTAATCAGTATGAAAATGCTTTTCATAAAATATTATTTTAAGAACTAGAAATATTAATGTATTCTTACTTGTGATAAAATGCAAATATAAAGGTCTTAATCCTAATAATCACTTCAGTCAAGAAATAAAGATTGTGAACAGTTTCATGTTGGAAGACCATTTACACTGTTCATGGTTACTAAGCCGTACCTATGGATTAAGATGCTACTTGGAATCAAACTCTGTAAAGTTTGCTACTCTCCATTTCAGGCTCCTTTAGATCTTCCTATAAACATGTATATGTGTATATATGTATATATGTATATATAGATGTGTATGAAGTATACATGTACAAATTAAATCATATATATATATTTATAGATATATGTGATTTACCTTATTGATTGATTCTTATATAGGAACACCAGAATCTTCCCCCAAAGGGTAATTTATTCACAATGTATGCACTAGTGATTCTAAAAAATATGTATTAAAAATTTATTTCATTATCTAAACTGAACATTTTACTGGAAATATGAGACTGAAAATGGCAGCTTCTCTTACCCTTATAAATTGCTTTATGATTTTTTTTTAACTAACTTTCTCCCACTAGTACCTTAAATACAGAGGAAATATAATAATATCTACATTTCATTATGAGGAAACCAGAAAGTGGAGAGGCAGCAACCTGTCTGGGTTAAAACTGGAACTGGGATTAGAATTGTAGCTTCCAGAAGAGGGGTCAGCCTCATCTGATGGACAGAGGCTCCTGCAACAAAGAAAGCCCAGCCTAGCAAGGGCAAGTGGTGGCACCTGACACCATCTTGTCTGGGAGTAGAGCTGTCTTTCCAATAAGACCCTGGGAGTAGAGAAAACTCTGGGTTTTAAAACAAAAATAAAGGAGTTGTTTTTTGTCTTTACGTAAGGGTTCTCCATAGAAGTACATATAGTGACCCACTCATTTAGAGCATAAAATAGAGTAACATTGAGAAAAAAAAATACTTGATTTCCACATGTCTTAAGGAATGTGACTATTGCTTAAAGACAGGTGGGTTTGTAAATAAAAAAGGAACAGTGATTACTCAGCTTGTTTTGTGGCTTTGGGGAGATTAGAGTAGGTTTTCAAGAAGCCAGGTTATTTAGTTTACTTTTTAGCACTATCTGCAGCAATATTTCAGAGTGAAATAAATAAAATATCTGTTCCTTTTCATTTGGCAGCAGCAAAGATCTCAGGAAAAAAAAATAAATAAGAAATATGTAATCCCCACGGTGTAATCCCAGGGTATGGAAACTCACTTCTTTTAAATACCTCCCTCTGGCATAATTGACTTTTCATATGCATTTTAATAATGGTATTTCAGCAGGTTGCAAGGGAATTTTTTTCTTCAGTTGTTGTTGTAAATTATGGTTTGGAAAAAAAAGTGTTATAAATCTAATTGCATTTTCACTTATATTAACAAGTCAGCACAATCTTCCAGCATGTTTACCAAGCAATTCCAATATTTACAGCTGACCTAATTGGTTGTGGGGTAGAAGCAATGAACAATATTTTATTGTCCTTGTAGCTGCGCATGCGCTGAAGACAGCTGTGGCAGTGTGCAGCTACCCAGCAACCCTGAGGTTTTGCCTGCCCTAGTGTGCCTTTGTCCACCAGCTGAACAGAACAGCATACAGGGAGACAAAGGAAAGTGAGTCCTGGAGTGGAGAGGAGAGGAATTTGTTAAAGATGCCTTTTCTCAATCTTCTCTTGACAAGAAAGACTTCCCAATTATTTGGGGGCTGTTAAAGACTCAGAATGAAGCTGTTCTTGGCAAGTTTGGATGAAAAGTTAAAAATAATAGCATGAAAGTCAACAAGGTATTGGGTGAACATCCTTGATATTTGATGCTGACTTGAGGACAATTATGGGCCTGTCTTTGACTTTCACTATCAAAGCCACCATGGTCTTTAGGAGCCTAGTGTGGGACTAACATAGGTTGCATTCTGATATTCTAACATTCTTGGGGAAAGAGGTAAAAAGGCAATTGTTCCTACCAGACAGAGACCATATTGTCTCATGGGGAGACAGGAACTGGGTCTCTCTTTCTTATTACTGAAGGTAAGTATAGTGGCCGCTCTGCCATTCCTCAGATTTAAATTGAAATGACATTTCTCTCTAAGGCCTCTGTCTTACCTACTCAAGCTATTGGTGGTAACACAGATGTAGAGTGCTAATACAATTTTAGCAGAAAGTTGCTTTGAGATAAATCTCCAGAACACGGGTTCAATTATTTTGTGTGACAGTCGTGCCTCCTGTGTCATGATAATGGCTAACATTCATTGAGTGCTTACTGTTTGCTAGGAACTTGGCTAAGAGCCTTACATTTAGTCTTCTCAGCCTCCTGAGATCAGCACCCCTTGTTTTACAGAAGAGGGATCTGAGCCACAGTTCAGGAAGTGCCTTGTTCATGATCACATACCATGGAAGTCATAGAGTTGAGATCTTATTTTTGACAGTCCATTTCTGGCATGTCCACCTTACCCGTGGGACTGGGCAGCCTTCTACTCTATCACTCTTGCAACCTAAAAACTAAAATGCCATAGCACACAATAGGCTTTGATTTGTGATTTTAGATGTACCCAAAAGGCCCTCATTGAATGTCTCCTGAAAACATACCTCCCATTCTAGTTGATGCGTGAAAACCCATAGTTGGGGGATTTCCTTAGCAGAAACCCTTGATCCCTGATAAGAGAAAAGCTATCCTTGGAAGGGCTAATATTTTAAACTTGTGTTCTTGTCAATGATGGTTCAGATGCTGATGGGGATAGTAAGTAGCTGGGAAGTACGAGTCTTGGAGAAGGGTGATGGTGGGTGTCAAACAGAGAGCAAAGAACACAGAATGAAAAGTGTGACAATTTTTCCTAGAAATTACGTAAGTCATGTCCTCATCCTTGAAAATAGTTTTACATGGAAACAGTAACTAAGCTTCCCATAATCTTCACCTTGTCTTATTGAGTTGGTCCTTTATATATGACTTTAAACAAACACGGCCTCATCCCTGCCTTTTAAGAGATTATAAATGACAAAAATGAAGACAAGCAAAAACTAACTATTTAATGCAAATAAATATATGCACTCAGTAAGTGATCAGTTGTCCCACTGTAATTTTTATTTCCATATTAGAAGAGCTGCTTCCTCAACTTCCCATCCAACTAAATCAATGGAAATTTCCATACCCGAAAGTCCTAGGAGAATATGACTTCATTTTTCTTAAGACCTGTCCACAGAGTAACAAAGAGGTTATAAAAGACATTTGTTCCTCCTTTATTATATAGCCTTCTAAGCTAGTCAGACAGCTAGAGCAAAGAAGACAGGAGTGATGGAAGGAATATGTTGAATTTTCCATGGAATTCCTCGGATATTTTTATGAAGGCTGAAGCTATTTTATCTTCTGTTTTTAAGTGATAATAATAAAATATTATTTGTTAATCTGAATTATTCACTTGCTTAATAAATACCTGATGAATTATTCCTCTCTATATAGTTCTTTGCTAGTGTTGTGGCACTTTGCTTCTCAGAAATCCGATATTTGCTTCTAGGTACAAGACAAGAACTAGTTCTTTCCAAATTCTTATTCTTCTACTTGCTAGGACCCTAATTCTTTCACCTGTTTTTGGAACTCAGGCTCACTGGGCATAAAAATATAATTCCTACCTGTGTACATGTATGTCTCTCTTTATCCCTACCCCCATACCTATCTGTATATGATACATTCATATTACTGTTTTCTTTGGACTTTGTATTAAGACTTGATGAAGATGTTTATTACACTTCATGACCAACCCATATCCCTGGTAGGGATTCCTACATACCCAAATACAATCAGTTGCTATGAGGAGGACATCTTTAGAGGTTCTAGAATTTATAAGACTGCAAACATAATTGCTACATGGACACTTAGAGAAAGGTAACTCTGGAAAATCAAAAGCTGGCTGTACAGTATTAAGTACATGTGGGTTTCTAAAACATGACTTGAAATCCTACAGTAAGGGCAAATTCAACATGCACATATGCATAAAAGAATCAAAGAACACTTTTGATTTACTAGTTATGGACTATATTTTATTCAAATAAAAAAGTCAATGCTTGTCCAGAGGGAAAGTCATTTTAAAAGCTTAAAGGAAAGAAAGGAAGAAAGGAAGGAAAGTACCCGCTCAGACAATGTTATAACCTCAGTTTCTGTAGAAAGCTCAGATAGGATGTAGAGAACTATGTGCGGTGATTTATACCCAATATTCTGACCCTGGAAAGGCCCTCAAAACTGTTCCTCAGTAGCAGTCCAGACATCACTGAGGTTAAAAGATGGTGTTTCTCTTGCCTGGATCATCTGGGGCACAGAATTTAATAAGATGTGAAGAACTGAGAATAAAACGACAAGAAGGGCCAGCTGTGTGCAGAGGGGTGAGGGTGTGAGTGTGCATAGTATCTGAAAGTGAACAGTCATAGGGACAGATGTCTCAGGAGTCATCCGTGAGAATAAATTATATAGGGCTGGGAATGGGTGTGACAGAAGAGAAACGATTTCTCCCAGTTAGACGGATTTCCCCATGTCCTTATGGATGGTACACCTCTGACACTAACAAGCTTCTGACCTGGCAGAGGATATAATGGCAGTCCTTCTGGATGGACTATAATTTGCTCAGAAACTGAAGATTGCCATTATACCAGCTGTGCTGGAAGACACTGAGGAACAGTCAAATAGAGAGGTGGAATTGCCTTGGAAAAGTATTGCTGAGGGGGAACAGCAGACTACAGGCAGATGTGGACATGGTGAAGTGACCACACCAGTGGGAGGTTCTGTATCACAGATCTTCACTGAAAACCCTGATGATCTGCTCTGTTGAGCTGATGGTTTATGGATGGTGGGTGGTAGACAGTGAATGAAATTTTGGAAGTTCTGAAACTTCAGACCCTCTCCTTCTGAATGTGAAAGAAATTGGTTGCAAAAGCATGAAAATCTAAGAGCCAGAAAAATAGTGGCAGAGGAGGATGGGGGAGCAGAACAACAATAGCAGGGACCATTTTGCACTCGCTCAATTTTGACTGTGTGTTAGGCTCTACATAAGAACTTAATCTGTTTTATCTTGATTATTTAGGTTCTAATATTATCTCTATTTTGCAGAAGAGAAAACTGAAGCATAAAGGCTAAAGAGGATGGTGATCCAGGATTCATGCCTGCTATAGGGACAAAGCTCATGACTGGTATCTGTGGGACACTTGACCTTTAAGGAGCTAAGGTTGGCTTGGACATTAAGAAAGAGAGGAAAAAAATGGCATTCATGGTCTCTGATGTCTCATGGAGAGTATGAAGATGAAGTTGATAATATATGTACATATGATCTGAGTCATAGGATACAAAGATATGGTGGGAAGGGAAATTACACAGGAAAGTACAGTAGTTAGATTTCAATATAGTCTGTAACAGTTGAATTAAATAGATCCAGAGGGAGGATCTCTAGAGAAGGGCTGATATGCCCAAAGAAGACAAATCTTTCTGTTGGAAATGGTTTCTTCTCCTGACCCAGATCTATCATAAACTGCTTGGAAATTTCTGCCTCCTCTACTTCACTTGATTAGATATCTGTCAATATGTGTTTGAGTTTATAAACACCTACTTTTTAAAAATACTGGATGGTTTAGTGTGGTTGTTGCATTACTGGTCAGTCACTCCATAATGCAAACTAGCTGTATCTAAATCTTTTCTTTGTAATATCTAATTCAAATCAGTTTTACTGAAAAATTAAATAACTGTAGAATGGTAGAATGGATAGAACAGTCTCCAGATCACCCAAAGTAGGGTGGCCCTAATAAAGGAATTGGAAATGAGGACTGAGAGGCTATAGGAGCAGTTGAAATGCATTTTTATTTATCATAAAATTTTGCATAAGTCTAACTGGATCACCGTGGAAAGGAAGAGGAAATACTCATTTTTGCTCTGTCGTATTACATGACCTCTTGATATAAAGACACAGAACTCAACTGAATAGAGCTAGTGTTTGTTTATTAATTCAACAAACACACATTTAACCACCACTTATTAAACAGACTTTTGTGTGCTAATCTGAGAACCTACCTGCTATTTATAACATTGCTTATTCTATGGGAAAAGAAAGACCCCAGGGATGCAAAGAAATATTGGATTATAATTTCGATATAAATTAGGGCTGTCTCTATTGTTTCAAGTACTAAGAATAGAAGATAGTAGTTTCTGAACTTACTGGAAAACCCACTGGTGGCCTGAAGATTACATCTTTGAAAGCACCAAGTCTTTGTCAGCAAAACTATAAATAATATTATGCTGTTTTGGGTATGTGAATGTAATACTATTAGCACATCAGAAATGGATCACAAATAGCACATACCACACATTTTACATTCCCCCCCCCATAGTGACTACTTGTCTCCATTAAGCCATCAAGTTTATTTTACCACTCATTTTTAATCAGAACATATGTTTGTCAATTTGTTAACTGGAGTTATCTTTGCCCTGTAAAAGAAAAAAGAAAACAAAAGAAGAGAAAAGAGAAAAACAAAACAAACAAAGACAAAAACAAAACAAAACAAAACACACCCTATTCTACAGCACTAAGTGGAAGAAGGTTATAATTGATCCCATTAACACTGTACTTTAATCAACTGAGCTAACCAACTCCACTGGTGAAATATCACAGAAATGCACCCACAAATGGATCATATATATGTATGAAGTGTGTAACATTAACTGGTAGTATGACTCTGATTAGTTTCTTAGAAACCTATAGCTCAAGTGAACATATCTTGCTTGTCAATTAAGAAGTACAGATGACTTCAGCATCATCTTTAGAGATGATCTGGATGGCTAACTTTCATTATCTCTGACCTTCTTTGTGGGCTTTTAAAGCATATTCAGGAATGTCCCCAGCCAGATATGGGGCTGACAGGCCCAGTCTGTGGGTGGACCATGCCATCCAGATCAATCTTCCTCTTAGGTGCTTGCTTTGGACCATTTCCTTATTTATCATAGACAGTGGAGGGATTAAAGACAATGGGAAACATACCAATATGTTATTTCATTGTTATAGCTGTGATAAAGAATAGTGGGGGGGAAAAGTCTGTGAAACTGAATGGCTACATTTACATTTAAATATTTTCTGTAGTGTTTGGTATTCATTACTTGCGGTTCCTCTATTATCAGAGAAAAAATGTGGGAAAAGAATAAATGACAGCATAAGCATGGCTGGAGCACTTCATGTGTTATCCTATATGCTGTCTTTATATTCTCGAAAACAATTTTTAAATGTAAATCATGTTTTTGGAAGAATTGTGCACTAACATAAACATAACATATACACAAATACACACATGCACAATACCAATAGCTAAGAATGTATTCTTAAAAAAAAAAAAAAGATTTTATTTATTTACTTGACAGAGAGAGAGATCACAAGTAGGCAGAGAAGCAGGCAGAGAGAGACGGGGAAGCAGGCTCCGAGCTGAGCAGAGAGCCCAATGCCGGGCTCGATCCCAGGACCCTGAGATAATGACCTGAGTGGAAGGCAGAGGCTTGACCCACTGAGCCACCAAGCGCCCCTAAGAATATATTCTTGAGAAATTTGAGATGTTATGTTTCACAACACTCAAATACACACTCTCACCTCTAGTCAGACAAGCTGGTAGATGGAATGTTCCAAGTTTCCCCCTGGCTTTCCCTTGTTGTAGCCTTCAAAGGAGTTGAGATGCCTACTCTCTCCTACCTTTAATCCTACCTGCCACAGGAAACTTTCTGGAACAATCCATCCCATCCCTTATTGACCTCTTCTTCTCTGACCTCCTGGCAGAATCATTGATGTAGCACAGGAAGGAGTGCTGCTTTATTTGGCTTCTGATTTATTTTATAGGAATTCATTTTGTTTACCCAACTAGATTGCATGGGGGTTGAAACATCATTTCTATATCTACAAATGCATCAAGCAGAGTGCCTATTTAGCACATGGAGATACTCAATAAAAACCTATTAACCTATTTCCCAACCATATTAAAAGGAAAAAATATTTGAAAATCCCAATTATAGTGAGTAGCTATTTTGCTGTCATTAAGAGTAAGACAAAATGTGAATTCCTGCAATACCATAGCACTTTCCTCCACACAGTTCTTAATCCTTTCCCACAGATTATCTCAGTCTGATAAAACGTTGGAATAGAAGGCAAGGAAGGGCAGAAGCTGTAATTCCTAGGACTTCTATATTTCCCTTGGAAAGTGCACACAGGAAGAAGTAGCACCTTAGATGGCTCAGACATTAATGCCAGCCTCACCTGCAGGACTGGTACAATAAAGCCTCTGTTAACTAGGCCCATCTATAAAGAACCCCCAATTAAACAGAAGCATGATTCTTCATATATTAAAAGAAAGAGATAAGTTACTAAAAAAAAGGATCAAGGATTTATTTCAAAATCTACCTCCTTGAAGGCTCTGTACTTACTAATTATAATAAGGAACATCTATTGAGGCCTTACTGTTGACCAAGAATCAAAGCACTTTAAATACCCAATCTAATTCAATTAATAGAAAAAACCTACAAAGTATTCATAACTATTACACTCCTTTAATGTAGCAAAACTGAGACACCTAGAAGTAAAGCAACTTGCCCAAGATCACAGTTTAAAGTGAGCATTTCAACTTAACCCTAACCCTAGCCCTCATCTACATTATGTAATGTCAATGCACAATGACCATGTTCTGCTGGTAATACAGTATTTACCTATAGACAATCACAATCATTAAAAATTTTCCTGGTATAGTACAGGTACTAAACTGAAATGTTGGCAATATATTACAAAGCCATGCACAATCAAGTTTGAAGTGATAGAACTTTTAGATTGACCCTATATTTAAAATCAACTGAACAGATCACCCTCTACCTCTAACTCTGCATTCTGGTAACCAAGATTTTAATATACTACAGGGGAAAGGGAGTGAGGGAGGAGGCATTATTTGACCCTGTTTTGCAGACTGGATAACAAAAGCAATCTCATCATCGGTTTGTTGTAAATAGGGGATGGATTAATAATAGAAATTGGGAATAACTGAAATTTCACCCCAATCTACACGTGTAGAGTGCCTGAAAGGTGATCAGAGAGAAAACTAGTACAGGACCTTTGGTTATCGCAGGTAGAAAGTATTTTGAGCCACACAGCAAGGAGGTTTGTTTGTTTAGCTTACTGACATTGGGAGAAGCAGAGATGAATTTACGTTGGTGAGGAACAATTCCACTGGTCACTATAAGGGCTGATAAAGCCAACATTCTTGTTTACATCACATTTTTTATTGTTCAAGGGTCCTCAGAAACCCACAGGGAACCAGGGTTCTCTGAGGCTCTTACCTGGTGGCGAGGGTCACATTGCTTATCATTTTCTGCTGTCCCCATATCATACAGTCATGCACTGTAGAATCAGAGAATTCTCTCACAGTGCTTTTCTTGACCATCACCGTTGTCCCTGCAAGAACACAGGAATCTTAATGAGTCGTCATATCTTTCTGGAAGGTATTTTTGAGCCATCTCTACTGACTGAGACATTTCTAGGCCCTTGGCTAGGGAGAGGGTGAGATCCTTAGCCACAGACCAATTCTAAGAGGATGGATTATAGAAATCTCTTTCATTTCCTTCTGAAGAGTTAGTGGGTGGAAAATGATTGCGAGAACTTCAATACCATATGGATGCTTAAATAAGCACCTACTGAGTTGCTGCTGTACCTTCTTAAGACATCACCCCTCTGTCTCACCCAGTGTAGCATCCAGGGAGCCTTCCTGCCACAGGCAGGGTCTGCAGCCAAGTTTGGACTCCAAGAAAGGATCACTATACAAGTCCCCTTCTCCCCTTCCGCAGATACTACTCAGGCTGCAATTTATTCTCAGTGGATACTGCCTTTTACTTTATTCTTTCCCTCAAAGGATTCATTTATTATTAATTTTAACTTTTGAAAAATCTTGCTCTTACATGAGCTGGGTCTCAAAATATTTGTGAATTTCCAAACCTGGAAATAACACAAAGGCAAATAATGTTCTCATCTGCAAAATGGGGATAATGCTGGGACTTCAAAGGGTGACTGTGAAGACAAACGCAAGAATGTTTTAAATTTAATAATTAAATGAGCCATATGAAGCTGCTCTGAGATAGAAAAAAACTGACACATGAGCCATTAATTCTCCTTGCACCCATGTGTTGGTATTCAATCATGCCTTTTTTACTCCAGGACCCAGATTCAACCTGGGAACCTTTTCAACACACTGGACTAGGGCATCATTACTGGTTGATAAGAACTGGCACTTAGTATTATGATAAGAAATTATCGTTCTGAAGGATGCCTGGAAGTTAAATGCTTCTCTTTCATTCTCCAAGGACCCTGCATTATCCTTCTGCCTGAACCAGATTCCTGGGTGATCAGAGATGCAGAACAGTCTGAGAAGAAGTTATCAAGGAGATGGACAAAGTCAAAGAGTAGCCATCACTCTTATTCTTCCTTGCCCACCCAAGTGGAGAAAAGAAACATGGCCTTTTCTTCCTGTGTCAATTAAAGAATTATCTGTGTACTAAGACTACTCTTTGTTCATGTGGAACAAACTTTAAATCCACATATCACCAGGTTTTAGACATTGGCTGGCAGAAAGAACCACACAGTATCTTAGTTTCCCTCTTCTTTTGATGTAATGCTTTTCTGACCCATTCTAATCTATAGAAAATATCAATTGAGTGAAAACATACTTCTGGAAGAAGAGAGACCTCCTTTGGATATGTGATTTGTCAACTTAAATCAGCAGTAACTGCATCACACAGGTGTTCTAAGAGCCAGGTTTGGAATAAGACTGCTCCCTACCTATAATCCTCAGATGCCTTCACTTACGTATGGGGGCTTGATGGGGGTTTTCGGATTGACTGGTGTTTCCTTATTTCCTGGTTACCTTTAGCCCTGGGGGAAATGGCTCAGGGACAGAACATCTGAAGAAAATTCTGAGTGAGGACTGACGTGTCAACTGTCAGTCTTTAAAGCTAGCCGCTAAGTACATATGATAGAAGCTGAGGTATGGAACGCAAAAGGCAACATGCCCAAACTGGCTTAGGAACAATGGAACTTTCGGGAAGTCTCTGCTTTTTCAAAGCCTAACTCGGCAGCCAACATTTGCCAGGTATTAAGAAATGGGTGGGTGGGGATAAGTGGGTGAGGCAAATGCTAGGTATCAACTGCTCAAAATTTTTGCTAAAGCTTTGAATCTTCCCTTGTGTCATTCTTAAGAAAATCTCTTTTGAAAACACATTAAAGATCTGTATAATCTTGGAAGCTTTCATAGTTATGGAAGTATATGCATGTGGGGGTCAGAAAGAGCAGCCTGTATGAGGGTTGGGAGCACCTCAGGCTGTGGGTGGACTGCCTGAAGGCAAAAGGTGAACTGGCCCTGTGACCTCTCTTGGTCCCTTCCAACTCTAATTCTAATCCTAATGACCTTTGCAAACTGTCTAAAAGTGTTCTCTCTAGCAGGTTGCAGACAGGGCAGTTAAGAATGTGCAACATCTATTGTTGCCCTTGCCCCCAGTTTCTATGCTGCTTCAAACAATTGAGGAAAAAGCAAAGAATACCATCAAAATCAGAAGCCAAAGTTCTCTCTCTCAAGGCAGTTAATAAGCAACTGAAGTTTCCCTGATTACATTCTAAAGCAGTTTGATCACTTTATTTAGTTATATTTTTATCTATCTACAGCTAACAGTATGTAAATATTTTTTCATATTTTAGGCAAGAAAAGAACAGAATGGATTTTTGCCTTACACTCTAGCTATACTGTTAACATCTTGTCATGGCTTCCTATGACCTCCCTATAGATATTTCAGAGGTTTCTGGATAAAGCATTAGACATCAAAAAGGACATGGCATCTAACATCTGTGAATGACTGAAAAGAAATAAGTCCCTATAAAAAGGCCAATATTTTGATCAAATTTCTCTCTTCTTCGAGAAGTGATACCCTTGGAAGCTATAGGAAAGCATTTTCCTCTTTGGCATACGTGATAGGACTGCATATGAAGACATGCCTCATATATAATTTCCATATAGATAGTAGTAATTCTATCCCTTTCTATCTCCTTCAAAAAATCTTGCGACAACAACACTAAAAAGCGATATCATATATTCTGGATAGGAATATGAGATGACTCTAGGAGATGAAGAAGAAGCAGGACAACAGATCAAGCCAGTGCCTTAGGCTTGCAAATGGAAGGATAGCATTCATCTATCTGCTTTTTTTATTATCTATATATCCATTCATGATCAGAAGTTTTTTTCAAGAAAATATAGCCATGAAAGATGACATGGATCAGCATAAAAAAAGAGGCTAGAAAAACAGGGAAAAAACATAAAAAAAACAGGGAAACCAGCTCAGAAGCTATTATAATCACTGGGATGAGACATGTAGGGGGCCACAGCTGAGGTGGAGATGGACACCAAAGACTGGAGAAAATGGAGCCCTGCCGTCACCTATAGGATTAGAATAACAACTGTCATGAATATAGGAATACAAGATATTTGTGTATGGTCTTTGTAGTTATCAAGTTGCTTTCCTTTATATTGAGATTCAGTGGACGTGTGGTCCCTGACCCTGCTTCAGAGAAGAAGAGTCATCTAAGAACCCCTTCTATTCTCTCTCCCACCTAAGGCCACTGGTACAGGAGAAGAGCTCTGATGGGACTTCAGAGCTGCTCAGGTAAGCCAAGCCAGGGAGACCACCTGGTACATTCATTCAGAAATTTCTGTCTCAGCTGCCTCGGTTTGGAATTCTCCTCCCTGGGAAACAGTGGCTGGGGTGACTCCTATCTTAAAGAGGTCAATTAGTCTTGGATGTTAATGAAAAAAGTGACCCAGGGATAAACCTTAAAGAGAACTGTGAAATGGGCTAAATTCAAATTTGGACCACGGATCCAAACCACTCCTATCATCACCTCCTGCCCTTGACTCCTTTCATATCCTCTTTCCAATTTCCTTTTCAAAATTCCTTTCTCCTTTAGGTATGACTCCAGGGCAAAAATTAACATTTTAATGAGGACTCTAAAACAGTGCTCAGGGGTCGGAGATTAGGGAAATCTGGACACAACTTTCCCCAGGGCCATTTTCTTATTGCTCATCTGTATGCGCCACCCCCCCCCCTCCAGTGCATACAAATACTCCTATAAGTTCCTCCTTGCCCTGGTTGAGGACCACTACTCTACAGCCTGAGGCATCTGCGGTTCCAGTGGTGAAATAGCAGGCAGTGAACTGTATAGTTAGGGCTGGAGAAGTTCCTGCCCAATAATTTATCTAACTATAGTAAGTAGAAAAACAGAAAGACTACTCCTCCTGATTTGAAGGCTAGCCCTACTAGTCTTCCTGCTCTGAACCCCAAAACATCAGGGAATGGGCTAAAATAAGTATAATCCACTAGGACTTCTCTGCCAATTCTTATTTCATCTGCATTTCATTGATGAGAAAAAAAATAATGAGATTCTTTTTAAGCTTATGTTCCCACAGGTAATATGATAATTAACATACATATACTTACTATTTTCCAGGTACTGGTCTTAATGCTTTTTATATTAATATGCTCAATTTGTATACTCTTTGTGTGCTAATATTCTCATTTAATCTTCTGAGATATGTGATATTATCATCAGCATTTTACAATAATCTGAAGCACAATGAGAGTTTGAATAATTTGCTTAAAGGCAAACAGCTAAGAGGTGACCAATGCAGAATCCATGCTCTTCACTACCACACTATGCTGCCTCTTGAAAATGTTTAGATTATAAATTTAACTGGAGAACCTCTGATGTGGTTTCAGCTTAGAAAAGTGCAAGTAATCAAAGGCAAGAGGGATTATAAATCACTGAACATCAGAATTGAAAAGGGCCACTGAGATGACAAGAACTGCTCAGTCTGGAAGTAATGACAACACTGAGACCCCAAAAAGTAGCATATTTTCCCTTAACCACAGTGAATCAGTGGCACAGTTGTCGTTAGCATTCAAGTCTTCTGAACTCTCAATTAGCATAGCAGGAGGAAGAAATTGGTGGGACTGAGCAAACTCAATTAACTCAAGAACGAAATGGTTATTAGAAAAGAGTAGACTGGGGATACTCTGCATAGGGCACTGAAACATGAAATACTCAACCTGAAATTTCTACTAATCCAAAGTCAGAAAATTTTTCTATTTTGCTATCTATTACTACGTTCTTAAGTCCTTTTGAAAGCTAATTTGCTGGAAGAACTTCCAGGTATTATTATGACTCTTAAATCTCTAAGGTCGAAGAACCCCTTCTATAGTGATGATCTTTTGGGCGCATTTTGATGAGAACTCTCTCCAGATTCAAATTCCTACAAAAGCCTACTTCCCTAGCTACCAGACCTGTGAGCATTTCATAGTACTCTGCTGCCATCGTCTGGCAAACTGAAGTCAAGAACAGCTGACACCTCCCACTATTTCAGCATCTGGGTACCAGATTATTTGATAAATTCTCTAGGACACATGGGATGGGCATGCCAGGAGTGGTGACTGAGGATCAGTGCCAGGCAGGAAGAAGAAAAGATTCTATTATGAGAAGAATAAAAGATTCTGAGAATTGTGATCACTACAGGGAAACTCAAACATTTGATTATAGGTTAAAAATCTTACTAATTTATTCCCTAGGTATTATTAAACCCATATTACAGAGGTGGGTAAAATTTGGCATATCTACAAATATGATGGCAGAGCCTTTCTATTTACGGAAAAATCTTTCCCTCTTCAGACTAGAGCAACTTCCTGCCTTAAAATATATATAGTAAGGACACCTGGGTGGTTCAGTTGATTAAATGTCAGACTCTTGATTTTGTCTCAGGGTCCTGAGATCAAGTTCCATCCAGAATGGATCTGCTAAAGATTCTCTCTCTCCCTTTACCTCTGCTCCTCTCCACTCTGCTTGCTCACTCTCTCTTTCTTGCCCTCAAAAAATAAAATAAAATAAAATAATAAAATAAAATAAAATGTAAAATCACGCTTAAAACCTTGATAAAGGGGTGATTTTTAATTTTTATAAAACACTTTTGTTTTGCAAAATGGCTAACAAAAGTGCACACATATATGTGTGTATACTGAGCTTGCAAAAGTTTGACTTGTATACTATATTTACAGAAATACATCTACTGTGTGAAACCATGCTAAATTTTCATATATTATAAAGATACATGTAGTGAGATGATACTTTTAATGTATTATTTTTTTTCTTCACTCCTTTTTTTAATGGATATTTATCCTATTTATTCATTCTCATCCCTTGCCTCAAGAAAGAGTCATACGTTATAGAACACAAAAGGAGTCAATATTTAGCTTCTGAATCCAAAATAGGGTCTCAAAGCCTATTTAATTCACAATCTTCAGACACCCATTTAATTCACAATCTTTAGACTTAAGCATTCAGTGGCAACCTTATGGACAATAAGAATTTCAGGTTACCCTCATCCTAGCTCACACTGAAGGCAGAGTTTCTACAGTGAGAGAATCAAACCAGGAAGACAAGACGCTACCACCACTGCCCAGTGCCCCACTCAAAAAGCAGATGTGTTGCTTCGAGAGAAGTCTCCAGCTCTGGAGCAGTGGGTCAGACATTCTGACCAGAAGGAGAGGCAGGCCATTAGAACAGCAAATGCTGAAGTTCTTCCCAAGGGAGCTTCCTTTATTTGGACCAGTGTGGAAAATTTCAAGTCCAAAGGTGCTTTTGAAAATAATAGTGATTTTGGTGGCAAACAATTAGGTTGAGGTTGGTAGCTTCATGAGAGCAATAAGGTAAACCATAGGCCAGAGTTTACTACAGTGAGACAGGAAAAGAGAGAGCTAGTAAGTGCTCTCTTTGGGTCAGAAGGAACCTCAAAGACTGGCCTCAAAAATTAGTCCTGCAACGGGACCCACATTTAATTGAGTAATATCTTAGAACAATATAAGCCTGAGGGTATTGTCAAGAATAATAGAATCAACAGCAACCAGTAGTACACCCAAAGAGCTGGGTGTGATACCAACGGAGACAGAGAGATGAACAGAGAGATCAGGAAAGAAGACAGTACCAAGAGCCCTTATTAAAACCACCATCATCCCCCATTGACCATGTGCCAAGTCAAGGTTACACTCTGATGAGAAATATCAGAGTCTTAATGCTGCCAGGGGAATAGACTTCAATGAAATAGTCAATCCCAATCACTAATTCATTAATCAAACAAGCAATGACAACAAGCTCTGGTATCCAGAGTTGCTACATTATATTGTCTAAAAGTCTAGTTTTCAACAAGAACAGCAAAATTATGAGATATGTAAAGAAGCAGGAAAACATGAACCATACACAGGGGTAAAAAAAAAAAAAAGGAGGTAGACAACAGAAATGGCCTGTGCAAGGGTCCAGATGTCCCACTTAGCAGACAAATTCTTCAGAGCAGCTATTACAAATATGTTCTAAGAATTAAAAAAAACATGATTCAAGAAATAAAGAAAGGCATGTTGACAATGTCTTTTCAAACAGACAATAATAAACAGATGGAAATTATAAAAAAAGAACCCAATGGAAATTTCTATACTTGAAAAGTATACTAATTGAAGAGGGGTTAATGGACTGAAGAGTGTCCCCCCAATTCATGTCTACTTGGAACCTCAGAATGTGACTGCTCTGGGCTGAATTGTGTCCTTCCCAAATTCACATGTTGAAGCCCTAACACCCAGTGTGACTATATGTGGAGATAGAGACTTCATAGAAGTAATTTAGGCCAAATGAGGACCCTGATCTGATAGGATTAGTATTCTTATAAGAAGAGGAAGAGAGACCAGAGCTTGCTGTCTGCCATTTGAGGACACTGGGGGAAGGTGGCTATCTATAAGCCAGGAACAGACCTCTCTCCAGAAACTGAGTTAGCTGTTACCTTGATCTTGGGACTTCCAGCCTCCAGAACCATGAGAAAATAAATCCCTCCTGATTAAGCCATCCCAGTCCCTGGTATTGGTGTTTTGTTTTTGCTGCCTACTACAATGACCTTAAAGAAATGACATCTCTACAGACATAATTAGTCAGGAATCTCAAGATGAAATCATCCTGGATTTTGGATGAGTTCTAAGTCCAAAACTGGTGTCCTTAAAAGAAGAAGAGACACAGGAAAGAGGGCCATGTGAAGACAGAGGCAGGCTGCAGTGATGCCAACACAGGCAATGGCCACCAGCAGCTTCTAGAGCTAGAAAAGACAAGGAAAGATTCTCCCAAGAGCCTTCAGAAGGAGTGTGGCCCTGCTGATACCCTGACTTCAGACTTTGGTCTCAGAACTAGAACAGAATAATTTTCTGTTGTTTGAAGCTACCCAGTTTAATCAAGGGGCTTCTGATTGGCATAGAATACACCATCCCCCAAAGATGTCTATGTCCTAATCCCCAGAACCTGTGAGTATTTCATGTATATATGGTGAGGGGGATTCAGGGTTGCAAATGGAAAGGTGCTAATCAGCTCACCTTGAAAGATTTTCCCAGATTAACCAGGTGGCTCAACTGAATCACAGGAGTTCTTCCAATGTGGAACATGGAAGCAAAAGATCCAGAGTCAGAGAAGGTAATGTGATGATGGAAATAGAGTCTGAACAATAAGATGTGAGAAAGACCTGCAGACATTGCTGGCTTTAAAGACAGACTGGGGCCATAAGCCAAGGATTATAGGCAGCCTCTACAACCTGAGTAAGCAAGGCCATGGATTCTTGCTTAGAACTTCCATGAAGACTCTTGCCAGGTAGACCCATTCAGACTTCCAAATGATAAAATAATGTTAATTTATCACTAAACCACTAAACATGTGGTAATTTGTTACAACAGCAATTGGAAACTAATGCAGGGCCTAGCAATAGATTTGAGCACCAGAAGAAAAAAAAAATCAGCAAATATAGGACTGAGAGAGACTACAATCCAAAAGAGCAAGAGCAGAAGACAGAGAGACAGACAGACAGAGAGACAGAAAGAGAGAGAAGGAAGAAAAATAAATAATTCCAGAAATATGTGGATCCCCAGTAAGTGTACCATATATATGTAAAGACAGGACAAATTAGGGGGAAGAGAGATAAAGGAGGGAGAAAACATACTCAAATAAACAATGAATTAAATCTTCCCAAATTTGATGAAAAATATTAAACTATATATATGGGCACGCCTTAGAGGTATTGTGGGTTTGGTTCCAGACCACATTACTAAAACAAATATCATGGTAAAGCAAGTCAATTAATTTTATGGTTTCCTTGTCATATATGTCTATGCTATACTGTGGTCTAAGTGTACAATAGCATTATGTCTAAAAAAAAGTACATAATTAAAAAATACTTCATTGCTAAATAATGCTACCCATCATCTGAACTTATAGTGAATCACAATGCTTTTGCTGGTGAAAAGGCTTGCCTTGGTGCTGATGGCTGCTGACTGATCAGAGTGGTGGTTGCTGAAGGTGGGGGTGTCTATGGCAATTTCTTAAAATAAAACAATGAAGTTTCCTGTATCAGCTGACTCTTCTATTGTGTCTCAGGGAATAAGGAGGCCTAAGGAGAAGAAGTGGAGTAGCTGGTCAGTGGAGCAGTCAGAACACATACCATATATCAATTAAGTTATATGTGTTAGAGGGGTATGGTCCATGGCACCCAAAACAATTGCCATAGTAACACCAAAGATCACTGATCACAGATCATTAAAACAAATATAATAATACTAAATAATACTAGTATTACTAAAGTTTGAATTACTGTAAGATTAACAAAATGTGACAGAAACATGAAGTGAGGAAATGGTATTGGGAAAATAATGCCAACAGACTTTCTTGATGCAGGGTTGTTATAAAACTTTAATTTGTAAAAAATGCAATAACTGTGAAGTGCAATAAAGTGAAGAACAATAAAATGAGGTATGCCTATATTACTTCCCTATGAATGTTGTAACAAATTACCACAAAATATAGGCTTAAAACAATATCCCTTTATTCTCTTACAGTTCTAGAGTTCAGAAGATGGAAGTAATTTTCCCTGAGCTGAAATCAGGGCATTAAGTTTTTTTCAGGGATTCCAGGAGATAATTCATCTCCTTGAATTTTCCACCTAGGAGAGGATCCCTGTATTCCTTGCCCTGTGGCTCTTTCCTCCATCTTCAAAGACAATGGCATAACATTTTCTCTCTCTGAATTAGCTGCCATTTGCTTTCACCACAAGCCCTTGTTTCTTGTTCATGTAGTTGAATCTCCTCCTTCCGCCTCCCTTTCATAAGGACCATTATGATTACATTTAGACTCCTCATAGATAATCCGGGATAATCTGCCCATCTCAAGATCCTTAATTCAATCACATCTGCAAAGTTCCTTTTGTCATATGAAAATAACATTCATGGAGTTCCAGGGGTTAGAGTATGGCTGTCTTTGGGGACCATTACTTACTCTATTACATTACACATCCAAAGATATCAGTGAATGCCAAACAGGATAAGCACAAAGATATCCAGACACAGACATATCATAGGAACAATGCTGAAAGTCAAAGAGAAGAAGAAAATCTTAAAAGCAGCAAAAGACAGGCAAAACTTGATTTACAAGTGAAACCCAGTGAGATTAACAGATGACTTTTCATCAGAAAGAATGGAGGCTAGAAGGCAGTGGGATGATATACTCAAGGTGTTGGAATAAACTGTCAACCAAAAATTCTATACCCAGTAAAACTATCTTTCAAAAATGAAATTGAGCCCCACACACAAAAATGATAAAGACTTCAGAAAGTTTGTTTCTCCATAAAAACAAAGAATAAACTGACAAAAATGGTCAGAATGAATTTTTTCAGAATTCTGAAAACTAATCGGCAGTGATCCAAGAACAATTAGTGCAGAAAAATGAATATATCTTCATTAAAACAGCAATCTTTGTGGTGTTTTAACTTATATTGGTCCCATCTCCAACTCCCTAGCTAATTAGTATCCTTGAAAAATAATGCCTCATATTCCTGGTGTCAGAGGGAGTAGAGCAGAACTACATTTCTTTCAAAGACTTATTTCCAAAGGAGAGTCATTATTTGACTTGTGTGGTGGTTCCCTGGATGATGCTACTTGAATGACTTGTCTTTTTTCAACCTTATTTAAACTTACCTAGTTCTAAAACCCTCTATCCAGTAAGCCATAGAAAATGTTTTAGCTGGGATCACAGCTGTGTGAGAAAATGGATAAAAGAGCAAACAATAGACTAAAAAAAGTTTAAAGGAAAAACTGAGGAATAAGTTATCCATAGGCACATTAAAAAATCCTAGAACAGTCCTGAAAATGTAAACAACATACATGACCAGGGCTCCAGGAATATACACAGATGTGTGCATGCTGAGAAGGTCCTAAGTTCTCACCTCTAACTGACCTTGATGTTCTGTTCAAGCAGGAAGTGAAGGCTAAAGCAGAGTTGACAACTGCCTAGCTGAATATTGGAGGCATGTCTCAACAAAAACACTAAATCCTTTGACAAATATTGGGAGATTTATTGGTTGCAGGTATTTAACAAGATCTCTGTCCAGTTAATAGATGGCCACTAAACAGACACAAGAGAGAATTCAGTGGCTACAAATGACAAAGCAGCAGACATTATATAGTTCATAAAAGTCACTAAAATAATGACAACTACAACAAGCAGTAACAACAACAACAACAAAAAACTAGGGAATAAGGTGGGTGAAATTTGATTTCCATAATTATCACATTTATATTTGGAATGTCTAATTTTCAACAAAAAGCTATGAGACATGGAAAGAAATCTTTAAAAAATTAAAAAATTAAAAAGAGAATTATTAAAAAATATGAATCCTGGAGTTGAAAAGCATAAGAACCAAAATAAAAAATTAGTTTAATTTGAGATCAAGTTTGAGCATCCTGAAAAAAGAATCAACCAAGTCAAAGATAGGTCAAGGGAGATTATCCAGTCTGAGGTACAGAAGAAAAAATAAATAAAGAAAAGTGAACAGAATGTGAGAGATCCTCTGGGATGCCATAAAAATGTACCAACATCCACTCAATGGTAGTCACAGAAGGAGAAGAGAGACAAAGAGTAAAAGAATATTTGAAGAAATAATGTCCAAAAACTTCTCAAATTGGATGAAAAGCATTAATCTACACAACCAAGAAGGTTACAAATTCTAAATATCATAAATTCAAAAAGATCAACATCTAGATACTCCATAAAAAAACTACTGAAACCCAAAGAAAACGAGAGAATACTCAAAACAGCAAGAAGTGATTCATCATGTAGAAAGGATTCTCAATGGGACTGACAGCTGATTTCTTTTTTTCCTTTTTAAAAAAATAGTTTATTTATTTATTTGACAGAGAGAGAGAGCATGCACAAGCAGGGGGAACAGCAGGCAGAGGAAGAGAGAGAAGCAGGCTCCCCACCAAGAAGGGAGCCCAATGTGGGGATCAATCCCCAGGACCCTGAGATCATGACCTGAGTTGAAGGCAGATGCTTAACCAACTGAGCCACCCAGGTGCTCCAACAGCTGATTTCTTATGATAAACAATGGAGGCCAGGAAGCAGTAGGATGACATATTCAAAGTCCTGAATGAAAAATTGCCAAGAAACAATTCCATATTTGCTAAAACCATCCTTCAAAAATGAAAGATAAATTAAGAAAAAAACCCAAGAGAGTTCATTGCTTATGAACATTAAAAAGTTCTACATCAAATACAAATAGGAGTCCTTGAATTTGAAATAAAAGGACACCAGGCAGTAACTCAAATCCACATGAAGAAATAAAGAGCATTGGTAAAGGCATGTTTACATAAATAAATATAAAAGAAAATATAGAGCTTTTTGTTTGTTTGTAAACTCTTTTTTTCTATCTGATTTAAAAGATGAATTTATAAAGAAATAATTACAAATTTATGCTGATGGCCACACATATATAAAGATTTAATTTGTGATGATAACCTAAAGGGAGGAAATGGAACTATATAAGAACATAGTTTTTGTATACTATAGAAACTAACGTGGCATTAATCCAAACAAAATTATTATACATTGTGAGGTTAACAACATATTCCAGGCCAACTATCAAGAAAATAACTAAAAAATATATATGAAAATAAATAGCAAGAGATTAAAAATGGTACTCTAGAAAATACCTAACACAAAAGAAGGCAGTAATAAATGATTTAAGAAACAAAAGAGTTGTGACATGTTAAAAAAAACAATAAAACAGCAGTTATAAATATTAATTTATCAGTAACTGCATTAATGTGAATGAATTAAACTCTGCAATAAAGAAGCAGAGGGGACACCTGGGTGGCTCAGTCAGTTAAGCAACTGCTTTTGGCCCATGTCATGATCCCAGGGTCCTGGGATCGAGCCCCACATCAGGCTGCCTGCCCAGTAGGGAGACTGCTTCTCCCTCTCCCTCTGCCTATTCCTCCCCTTGTCTGTGCTCTCTCTCTGTCAAATAAATAACTAAAATCTTAAATAAAATAAAATAAAGAAGCAGGGATTGGCAGAATGGGGAAAAAGAACAAGATCCAACTGTATGCTGCATACAGGATACATACCTTAGATTCAGAGACACTAACAGATTGAAAGAAAGAGGATGAAAAACATTTCATTCAAATGGTAGCTGAAAGAGTGCTAGAGTGGTTATATTAATTTCACACAAAATAGAACTTAAGACAAATATATTACTAAAGACAAAAACATTTTATAATGATAAAATGGTTAATCTACTGCTAAGATGTAACAGACTCATAGGCACATAACAGTAGAAATTCAAAATACATGATTCATAAAACTAACATATTTAAATGGAGAAATAGATAATTCAACAATAATAACTGGAACTTTAATACCCCACTTTCAATAGCAGACAGAACTATCCATTGTTCTATCAGCAAGGATCAGCAAGGAAATAGAAGACTTTAAAAAAAAAACAAAAAAACTATAACCCAACTAGACCTAACAAACATCTATATAACATTCCACTCAATGACAAAAGAATACAGACTCTTTTCAGCTATACATTGAATATTTTCCAGCATAGATCATATAATAGCCCATAAAATAAGTATGAATGTATTTAAAGGAATTTAAATCATATAAAGATTTTGTATTTAAATACAAAATCATTTTGTTCTTCAATAAAAATGAAATGAAATGAAAAGTCAGTAACAAAGGAATTGGGGAAATCCATAAATACGTAGAAACAAAACAACATATGCCTAAATAACCAATGGGTCCTGCCCCTACAAATCACAAGTGAAATTATACAATACTTTTAGATAAATATGAAAATAAAAACACAACTCATCAAAATATGACATGCCCCTAAAGAGTGCTTAGAGGAAATTTTACTGATATTAATTCTTCTGTTTATTTAAAAAGAAGAAAAGATCTAAAATCACATAACCTAAACTAATCTTTCATGTTAAGACATTGAAAAGAGAAAATTAACTCATATCAAATTGAAAGAAGGAAATAATAAAAATTAGAGTATACACAACTTAATTAAAAGATTGAACAATAGTAGATTAAAAAATTAAAATTGATTCTTTGGAAAACCGAATAAAATTGACAAGCATTTTTGGCAAGACTGGCCACAAAAATGAGGAAATACTCATATTACTAAAATCATAAATGAATGAGCAGAAATTAGGCAAGAAAATGAAATAAAAGGCCACAAAAAAGGGTATTAGAGCTAATAAAACAGGTTCAGTAAGGTTGCAGAATAAAAGATCAATGCACAAAAATCAATTGTATTTCTAGACCCTAACAATGAATCAACTGCAAATGGCTTCATTTTGGGTCATGATCTCAGGGTTGTGATTCAGAGCCTCATGTAGGGCTCTGTGCTCAGTGCAGAGTCTGCTTGAGATTCTCTCGCTCTCCCTCTGCCTCTCCCCCCTGCTCATACTCTTGCTCTCTTTCTCTCTAAAATAAATAAATAAATAAATAAATAAATAAAATCTTAAAAAAAAAAAAAGAAAAGAATTGCATTTACAATAGCACTAAAAAGAATAAAATACTTAGGAATCAACTGAACATGAATAATGTAAAACCTATTATCTGAAAATTATAAAACACCATTGAAGGAAATTATAGGTATAAATAGATATAAAGACATCACATGTTCATGCGTCAGAAGACTTACTGTCTTAATAACAATATTTCCAAAATTGACCTACAGACTCAACACAATGCCAATCAAAATCCCAGGTGGCTTCTTTGCAGAAATTGACATGTTTATCCCAAAATTCGTAAGGAAATGCAGGTACACAGAATAATCAGAACAATCTTGAAAAAGAATAACAAACTTGGAGGACTCATATTTCCAGATTTCAGAATTTAATACAAAACTATGGTAGGGAAGTCAGTGTGGTACTGACACAAAGCTAGACATACAGATCAAAGAAATAAAACTGAGACTCAGAAATAAACCCACACCTTTGCAGTCCATTGTTTTTTGACAAGGGTACCAAAAAGAGTTCAAGAAAAAGTGATGCATGGACAACTGAATATCCACATTGAAAAGAATGAAATTGGATCCTTTCCTCAAACCAAACATAAAATCAACTCAAAAGGAATCACTGACCCCCATGTAAGAGCTAAAAACATAAAATTCTTAGGAGAATTTTATGTTGGAGTAAATCTTTACGACCTCAGGTTAGCTATTCCACAAAAACACAAGCAACAAATGATGAAATACATCACTGGACTTCATCAAAATTTAAATTTTGATGAGGAAATAAACTTTGATGAAGAAAAATTATATGAAGAAAAAAGGACAAACCACAAAATGGGAGAAAAAAATGAAGAAAAAAGGACAAACCACAAAATGGGAGAAGATATTGGGAGAACATACATCTGATAAGGGACATATATTTAGAATATATGAAGACTGTATACAACCCAATAATAGAAAGACAACAACCCAATTTAAAAAGTGGGTAAAGGATCCGAATAGACATTCCAACAACATACAAATGGCCCATAATAGCCTCACAAAAGATGCTCAAGTTCATTAGCCATTAGGGTAATTCAAGTTAAAACCACAATAAGACACCAATTTATACTCATTAGGATGGCTATTTTTTTTAAAAAAGGGAAATTATTTTTTTAAAAAGGATGTGGAGAAATTGGAACTCTTATGTATTGCTGGTAGAAATGTGAAACGAGGTAGCTGCTGTGGAAAACAGTATAGCAGTTCGTCAAAGAATTAAACATAGAATTAATATCTGATTTAGCAATTCTACTGCTGGATATATACACGAAAAATCGCAAGCAGGAACTCAAACAGATATCTGAGCACCAATATTCACAGCAACATTATCCACAATATCCAAAAGGTGCAAACAACTTAAATGTCCATCAACAGATGAATGAATAAACAAGATGAAGTATATCCATGTAACATAATATCATTCAGCCATAAAAAGAAATGAGGTATTGATACATGCTACAACATGGCTAAGTGAAGGGTGCCAGACAAAAGAGACCTCATGCTGTCTGATTCCCATTTCATGAAATGACCAAAACAGACAAATCTATAGACACAAAAATAGACTAGTGGTTGCCAGGGGTGTGGGCAGAAAAAAATGGGGAGTAACCACTACTGGGTATGGAGTTCCTCTCTGAGTTATGGAAAATGTTCTAAAATTGGAGTGCTGATTTCACAAATCTGTTTGCACACTAAAACCCGCTGAATTGTATGCTTTGAAAGTATTTATTTCATGGTATTTAAGTATATCTTAATAAAGCTATTGTGATATAAAAATGTTAGAGCTGGGATCCCTCAGAAAGGACCCAGCCCCCTCCCACACCCAACACACACAACTTGTGTTTCAGGTTGCTAAGGACAGGTTGTGTTTCAAGTTGCTGGACAAGGAAAATGTGATAGCTTCAGAGGTGTGCAAGGGGGAAAAATGAGGGATGTGTTTCCTCTGTCATACGGATTTTCATTGGTGGAGGGGGCTCAGAAGAGTATTTGGTATCAATGCAAGATGATTACAGAGGAGGAGACAAGGCAGTAAGTGGGCTTAAGCAGAGAGAAGGCCGGAGAGGGCTCCCACTTTCTGGTATGCATCTATATTCACCAGGAGACTGGAAAGTCTCAAACAGCTGAGGGGCCAAAATAACATACAGAATGAATAGATCAGGAGTACAGGAAAAGTGGCTTTGCAGACCTCAAGACCAGAGGCTATGGCAGGGATGATGGATTTTGGTAATAAATGACAGAAGGTGACCCAAAGCCAGGAAGAACTAATACTGGTTACTGATGGAGATGTCACAGAGGCTGACACTTACCAAGGGAATGAGGTACCTCAGGAACCAGGAAGGACTTGTTTGAAAGTCCACTATAAGAACAACCATGCAGGTGCCTGGGTGGTTCAGTCAATTAAGTGTCCAATTTAGGCTCAGGCCATGATCTCAGGGTCAGGACATTAAACTCTGAGTGGGGCTCTGCACTGGGTGTGGAGCCTGCTTAAGATTCTCTCCCTCTGCCCCTCTACCTAACCCCCTTACAAGCTTGCTCTCTCTCAAAAATAAAAACAAACAAAAAAACCCCAACAACCATGATGTTGAGCAAATTTACTCCTGCATTTAAATAGAATTCTGGGGAGAAGAAAAGGATGAAACCTTAAAGACAGGAATAGTCCTGATAGGAAATTCAAATTTTGAATTAAGTTTAAATGCTGAAACACTGGGATTTTACCCACGGAATCCTAAAGTACTTGGAAGAGACTAAGTTTTAAACTACAAGGGAAGAAGTTATCATGAATGTATAAGACAATCTCTCTTTTGCTGCTATAGGGTAAAGTTGTTGGTAAGCTATTGAGTTCAATTAGAGATGAGAGGAAAAAATTACATTTCCTCATCACTGTGTCAGAATAAATAAACTTTAAATCCCCTACAGTCCATTCAGGGTACTCAAGGAATGGTACTGTTCCCAACGCTAGGAAAAATGATAATTATGTGACAAAATAGAAGTGTTAGCTAACACTACAGTGGCAATCATATTGTAGTATAAATATATCAAATCAATACATAGTACACCTTAAATTTACACAATGTTGTCAAACATAGCTCAATAAAATAATTTTTTTTTTAAAACAGTGGTCATGAGGTAGCTTTGTGGCCAACCAAGCAGTCAGATATAGGCTGAACTTTGAGACTGAAGAGGGAAAACCATTGTGATGGAGTGAAAAGCAACAGGCTGAAAGTCTGCAGGTCTGGCATTGAGTTGGGGGTGCCTCCAATTGGCTCTTGACTTTCAACATTACTGAATCTCTTCTGGTACTCATTTGCTTGGCCTGTGAAGAAGTCTAACTAGATACCTAGCAAGATTTCTTCCAGCTCTAAAAAACTGATTCTCAGGTCTTATATGCCCAGTTTGGGGAAATACCTGCCACTTCTGGGCCAAGTTCAAATAGGTATTATCTTAAGAGACAGAACTCCTCTTTCTTTGGTCATGCCCCTGGAAGCTGGGCTGAGGGCAACCAGATATGAAGTGTAATTACCTGGAAAGTGTCGATGGACCTTGGCTTTGCAGCTACATTTTCCAATTAGCTCAGGAATAAAGATATCATTGTGACAGCTGGCACAGTAAAAGAAGGCTCTGGACAATGAAAGCAAATCAAGAGTGACTTATGTGAGGCTTAACACTAAGCATGGTGCTGAATCAGTTTGCCATTGAGTTGCATTTGCTTTAGGACTTTCTCCCTATAAAGTAATAAAAAAAAATTACCTTATGACTTCCTTTGCAGATTCAGCAATAAAGAACCCTAGTGTGTTCTTACGCAGCTTAACCTGTACAGGTGGATTTAGCAGCAGACTACTGGAAACAGAAAATAAAAATACAGTAATTTCCCTCTTCATTCCGTCATTACCAATGGATTCCCTGAACTGTAGAGTTAATAAGACTCCAACCCCTTCTACTGCCAAATAGGGTAGAAAAACTGAATTTGATTATGTATCTTTGATTGCTGCTAAATATCCAGAAGGGAGTCAGGTCACAACATGATTACTGAGTTGCACACAGCTGAGCTAAGGGTGAACTCCTCCCTGGACTGCATCCTAAACCTAAAATGGATAAACCAACTCAGATGCATGAAGCCTTGCTAATTTAGCCTACTCAATGCCACAGCCACATGGTTGCAAGTCTTATAGTCATAGTAGTGGTGTTTATCTTTAGCCTACTTGTCCTATAAAATTAAATTATGCCTAGTTAACCAGCTGGATTCAAAAGTTCCTTTTATTTGCTTATGCAATTTTTGAACTTGCATATTTCTTTAGACTTCATTTTTTTTCTATCTTGATTGCCAGATTTTTGAGAGCAGGAACCACATGAATTGTTTCTATTGCTACATGAACACTTTGATTTTCTCTTTCCTTATGGTTTGTGTGTTTGAAAATGACATCTTACAAATTTCACCCATGAGACTCCTTGATGCAGTACTATATCACGACTATTTGAATTCCCCACATTTCTCCCTGTGTTTGTCAGGCTATCCCATTTTTATTTCCTTTAATTCAGACCTTCAACACAATGAGGTCTTATAACCTTGAAAGTACCATCACTTCATTTGCACATGGTAAAAGTACTCCTTTACTCCCTTAAAACACTCCTTTTGTATTAACACTGGAAAGAAGTCAAATATTAATTTTGGCAAAGCTTATTCTGTTGCTAGGGTACTCTGAAGTAACTTCTGAGTGTAAGAGCTTAACAAAAATAAAAGGGGTTGTGCCACAAAAGCTCTTCCACACTATGCCAAGAATCAAAAGATGCTGTGTAGCTGTGTTGATGCTATATTGAGGTAGTTTATTATCTGAGACACTGGATGGCATTTTCCAAATGTTTACTGACTGATATTAATGAGTAGAATAAACGCTTTTAACTTTGAAAGGAAAAGAACATGGATTTGTGCCCCCATCGTTGGCTGATGTTCACTAGCTAGCAAACATAAACTGAGTTGTATCTTCATAGCTCTTATTTTTAAGGCAGTGCCCTCTGAACTCATATTAAATATTTCGTAATGGGGGCGCCTGGGTGGCTCAGTGGGTTAAGCCTCTGCCTTCGGCTCAGGTCATGATCCCAGGGTCCTGGGATCGAGTCCCGTATTCAGCTCTCTGCTCAGCGGGGAGCCTGCTTCCCCCCCCCTCTCTCTGCCTGCCACTCTGCCTACTTGTGATCTCTCTCTCTGTCAAATAAAAAATAAAATCTTTAAAAAAAATAAATATTTAGTAATGAAGATACTGTCACAATAATAGCTGCGGTTGCATTTGAAAGGAGAGATGAACTCCCTTTGTACATTTTTCCAAACTGGCTAGAAATCCCCTTCATGAATCATGGCCACTTGCTCTCTAGAGAATGCTTGCTACTGCAACAAACTTAGAACATTATCTGACTGGGGTCAGACCCAGCTTTATCACTTAGCAGATGATAAATTATTCCCTAAGACAAATCCATATGATTGTCAAGGGCTTTTTGAACTTTTTTTTTCTTTTTAAGATTTATTTACTTATTTATTTGAGAGAGAGAGCGAGTGAGCACAGGCACGCAAGCCGGGGAGGGGCAGAGGGAGAGGGAGAGAGAGAATCGTAAGCAGGCTCCACTCCTAGCTTGGAGCCTGATGGGGGGATCCATCTCACATCCCTGAGATCACGAGCTGAGCTGAAATCAAGAGTTGGATGCTTAACTAAGGCACCCAGGTGACCTGGGCTTTCCCAAGTTTTAAAGTCTATTCAAGTGTATCAATTAGAAGAGAAAATAAAAGGTGAGAAAAGATGGGTTTTCCCTCCGGTTTTTCTGAATACTAGTCTAAACCTCAGCCATTGAGATGCCCTATTTTCCTCCCACTTATGGCTGCAGTGGATTTAGTACAGCATAGTGATGAGAATCACCACCTCCCGTGCTGAGTTCAGATGCTGGCTCTGGGACTGATGTGAGTTTGGGAAAATTATTTAACTTTTCTGGGCCTCATCTTCCTTCTCTATAAAATGGGACTAAGAAGTATATCCATTGTTGTAGAGATTCAAGAGTTTATGTAAGCAAAGTGCCTGTGGCACTGCTGGTCATGAACTGGCAATCATGTAAAAGACTGCTATTAACCAAATCAGGATTTAATCTCTTTGATTCACCTGACTCTTCGGTGAGAAACCAAAGTTAAATGTAAGTTAGAACAGGTTCCTCTTTCATTAGGGGTACATATGTGCTAGGTAATAAACAACACCAAGGCATCTTGAATATATGTGGAAATTAGCTGCCTAATAAACGTTTGTGTTTCTGTTCTGCGATGTCCCATAGTCATCCTAATAAAGTTTAAAGAAATCTAGGATGATAAAGTTGGAAGGGACCTCAAGAACATTTGGTCTAGTAGTTCACAAATACCAGCAAAAAAACTGACTATATCATGGGGTCTTCAAAAATTCTCTGGTCCCACCCTTGGAGATTTTGATTTTGTAAAGATCAGAGTGGGATTTTGGAATCTATATGCCTTTAAAGCTTTGCAAATAGTTCCAATGCATAGCCCATGTTGCTGAAGGCCAAGTTCTGGACCAGTCTAAAACTCAAACTGCCTGGTTTATGGTTCTAAGACTCCATCCTTTTTGCTGTAACCTATTTCTGGCAGAAAGGCCATTTGTGCAGATTTAGATTCTGCGATTTTCTTGAGCACGGCAGGATTGTTAAATAGAATTAAGCCAGCTAGATGATACTATTTGTTATTCTCTCCTTAGTGACTTCCTTTGTACAGTACCCTGCTGACTTCTTTTGCCCAGATCATTTTGCAATATCTCTACTTAGATTTTTCTTTTGTCCAACATTTCATATAAAATTGTTCCTTTGTAGTCTGTCTGATATCATTCAAACTTGTTGAATTTTGACTATTTCCCTATAATTCTAAGGCTCCTGATAATGTCAGTTTTAGAGCTAGAAAGGGTCTCAGGTATTAACATGACCTCCTCAATTCACAGAGAATGGATGTTTCTCCAACACCACAGAGCTAGCAAGTCATAATCAGGATCAGAATTTGGTCTGTTGATTCCAATTTAATTCAACTTAGTTTTCCACTAAAAAAATACATAAGCCAATATAATAGTCTTTCTTGTCCCCCAACCTATTTAAACCCTCAGTTTTTCTCATTTTTTAGCATTTTTTATTCTCTCTCTATATATATATCATAGTAGTTGATTTACTGTTTTACTAGATTTTCTTTTTTATTACATGATAAATTATTTTACTTCTCATATTATTCATTATGGGTTCTCAAGAAATTCCAATGGTCTAATAATGTTGGTTCTCTCTTTTATCTACTCTACCAAAAGCAGAATTTGTCCAGTAGGCTGAATTCCCATTTTGCCATATTTTATAGCTTAGTTTCTAAAGCTACAGTTTATGGGAGCATTTATTGTCATAAATAATTCTATCTCATGGTACTATTTCATGGTCAAGACTTATAAGATCTAGTAATAAATTAAAAGGAACAGATCTGAGAAGGAGAGCATTTCTTCTCTCCCCTGCTCATGAGAGAGAATTTGGGGAGAGCCACGGGAACAAAGGCAAAGCACCTGTCCACCCACTAGGGTAACCATTCTAACTCCAATCATTAGATTCTAACCCTAATCATTAAAGACAGTACAAAGTGCACCACAGCAAACTGGGTGCCCAACAGGCTGGCTCTCAACAAATGGCAATATCTTAGTTATGTCTGTATTTTTGGAGAAGTCTTAATCATAAAGATTCTCCTTTTACAAAACTGAAGAGATTCAAAGTCTCATTGGTACCAGTAACCATGAAACATGGATTTGTGTTCGATGGCTATCAGCATGAGTCCCAGCTTCACAAAGCAGAGCCTAGGAAGGAAGACAAGTAATTGTGAGGAAAGAGGATAGCAGGGTGCTAATTCAGAAGAATATGACCAACACTCTGTGCTCTGTGCTGGGAAAACACTAGTACCTCAGCAGAGGAAGAGACTCCTGAATGTAAGTGAATCTATTCTTAAGTATATCATAGCCAGCATGGAGACTATGTCCCACACAGAATGCAAGCTTCTCAATTGCACAGATGCAGACTTGTTCATTCTTACACCTTCAGTATTTATCATGGAGCCTGGCCTACAGCGGTCCCCCCAGTGAACATTATTGAAAGAATGTCATTGCATGAAGAACGAGGAAAGCATTTCTTTTAACTTACCGGGAAACGTCAGGAAAACTCATTCCAGCAAAGTCATCAGAGAGACGTTGAGTCAGAATTTTGTTCTTCAGGCCATTAAAGAAATATTTTTGCCAGGGCTGTTTAGGAAAAACCTGGAATACACAATCATGCCACATGCAGAACTCAGACATGGAATATGGGATGTTATACTTCAAGTTGCATGTCCGGCTAAGCAGCAAACCAGCACCCATTGCACTTAAGTTATAGAAAGGAGATTTGTCCTAGTGGTTCACTGAAGAAATGTCAAAGGAAGAACTAAAACTCTACCATACACCTCAACTATTTATTCTAGAGAGTTCAGAAGAAAATGAAAGCATAATGACTTGGTTTCTTCCCAGATGGCATTCATGACACCTTGTGGAAACTGGAATTCTCCCAGTAATTTCAGCAAGGTAGACTGGTTTTTGAGTCAGTAACAATAAGAGGAGAAGGACAATATGGAATCTAAGTTGTCTCTCCATAAATATAGCTGCTCAAGATTTTTTTTTTTAACATATCAAGTTTTCCATTGACTAGTCATATGCCACAAAGAAAAAACACTCAAGGCTTCTGCCCAGTATCAGAACTTTTCATAGCTTCAAATGAACGTAAGGAGCCATCCTGATCAATGGACATGAGATAAAAATCAGAGACAGCAGCAGGTTTCCAGAGAAAAGGAAAAAGGGGAGAGAGAAGGATATCTCTCACAAAGGCTAAATATAGCCTGTGCGGGGTTTGGGCTGTTGGGTAACTCATCTCTGATATTTGTATAAGAACTCAGAATTTTGTTATGCCCTCCATACATTCTCATCATCCTCCCCATCTGTTGCCATGAGAACCCCCACCACACTGCTCCAACATGGCAGGACAGGCTCCTCTTAAAGCCCAGAAACCTAGGTGAATGTCTGGAATTCCTATAAGTTCTAAAACACTGTGGCTGTGGAGGGTTAAGGCTAGTTCAGAAATATTCAGATGACCAGCCTGTGGTTTAGAAAACACAACACAACACACACACACACACACACACACACACACACACACACACACAGAAAAAAATATTCTGACTTACAATAAAGGACTACCCATATCAAGCAATCCGGGCACTCTCTCTGCAATCCCCATTCCAAGATTCAGCCAAATCTCCTGCCTTCTCCCACTCTCTTAAATTTTTCATTGAAGAGTACTCACTTCACTGGGAGTCCCTATTTAAGTCTCCATAACTAAAACATACAAACAAACAAACAAAAAAAACCCCAAAAATACAAAAGGGGCTTAATGTTCCTAATGTAAATGTTTCAGTTTTTGACAGAGGGTAAAAGAATGATAGAGATGGAGAAGACTTCCTGTGATCATTTTTTTTTAAGATCAGAAAGGGAAACAGGAGGATAAGTTGGAGTTTCAATTTACATAGTAGAATCAGGGAGCTCAAGTATGTCAACTGGAGTAGATTTAGTCCAAGTTTAAGCCTAACGCAATGCTGTCTCTGACTTGAAGAAACTGGAAGTGCTCTTTGGACTATAATTTCTCACCATATAATTAATATAGTTGAAACACATATCATTGATCCAAGGTCTTGGAATCTGAGTACTTGAAAGTTTCACAGATACTAATGTCATACTCAGAAAAATCAGGTTATGAGATGAATAACTCTCATTTTATTGATCCAGAAGCTGACAGAGAAAGTGTCTAATCCAAGAAAAATCGATCATAAGACACTAGAGCCCTAGTTGTTAAACCTAAGTTAATAGTTTATTATAGAATCTAAAACACCAGAGCTATGAGTATAGCATTAAAAAAATCTTACCTTGACCCTACCTGGTTTAGGATATCTGAAAGTAGGTTTTAGACTTCACTCCCCGTACCCCACCGCCAAAAAAAAATATCATAACCACAAATTTCTCTCAATTCCTATGAATATCAATAGATGATCATCTTCAGTGAGATGGTTACAACTTTAGAACACACAGAAAGAACAACAATATAATGTAGGATTTGTTTTAAATATCTTCCTCCTCTACTTCCATGAAAGACACGAAGTTTTCATAAAGAGCTCTCATTCCATTTCCTTTCTCCAGCCATGGAGATGTTATCGTGTTACTGTGTAGACTGTGTATACTATGATACTACTGTCATTCACTCTTGTTAATGTTTTCCAGTCTTTAAAGTGTCCATAGACCAGCAGCCTACACACTCCTGGGAACTTTTTTTCAGAAATGAAGCCCCACTCAGAGTTTTGGAATTAGAATCTGCATTTTAACCAGACCTCCAGGGGATTTGCACACACAATTTATGTTTTGGAAGCACCCTCTCAAACATCCCTGTCCTTGAGACTTGGTGAAAAGGGATGATTTCAAACCCCCAGAGTGGCAGCAGTTTACAAATTCCAATATCTGGGTTGGAGACTCCATGGAGAGCCCAAGCAAGTCACTGTACATGAATACATGTATCTTGCAGAACAGTTATCTTGCACTTTCTGAGTACACAGCACAGGCAGAGACAATTTCCTCACAAGCACTTTTCAAGGACATACACAGTAAGCAGGAAGAGGAGGGTAAGGCAGGTTCATTATAGTGTCATCAAGGCTCATTCCTACTGTCTGGTGTCATCTCTATTTACCTGTATATGATATTTCCTCCAATTCACAGAAGGAGTTATAGAAGAATTTCCATGTTTTCCAGCTAGCCTTTTGCTGGCCAGAGCATCTTTTATGGTTTTTTATTTTGTTTTGTTTGTTCGTTTGGAATTTTTTGTTTGTTTGTTTCGTTTTGTTTTAGATAGTACCAGGGACAAAACCGAAAAAGATGTAAAAATTTTTTAAATTTATTAATGAAGGAAATAAAGTGTAAAGAAAGGCCAAGAGGGAAACTGAATATAAGAGAAAGCATATTTAGATTCCTAATAAATGGAGAGGAAAGGTCACTCACTGGAGAGCCTCCGGACAATGGAAAATTGGGTCCAGATGAGGTTGGAACCTTTCTTGGAACATTTCATGCAGGTGGCATTCCAAAGGCTGTACTTGGTGCTTATAGCAGTCATCCCAATATCCCCTTGACCACTTATTTAGTCTCAAAGGCATCAAAGGACATGATATGTAGGGGATTGTGAGTAGATACCCAACAACCACAGGTATCAAGCATAGTGGTAAGATATTAGGTCAGACAATTCTACCTCTTCTACTCATTAACTTAACTATACAATCAAGTTAGTTAGCTTCACTGGCCCATTACTGGGATTCTACCTTGAAATATTATCAATGGGAAGCCTAAGGTATTTAAAATGAGTGACATACTAGGTACTCAATATGTGGTGACTATTGTTGTTACTGCATAGAATGTTCCCAAAATAACCTGAAAATTGGATTTTAATTGTTATTTGTTCTGTGAATATATTTATTATTATCATGAATTTAATTTATATTTAAATATATAATTTTACCACTAATAACATAACCTTTATTTTTTATTTTTTTATAATCCTCTTTGGATTTTTTATTCTTTTCTTAGTATTTTCTAATTCAAATTTTTAAAATTAATACGAACAATTCAGTTGCATCAGTACATTTAGAATGTTGTACAGTCACTTCCCCTATCTAGTTTGAAAATACTTCTATCAAACCAAAGTAAAATCCCTATCCATTAACAAATTGTTCTCAATTCTCATCACTCTCCCCAGTGTCTGCCCTTGGCAACATGGATCCAACCATCAGCATTCTGTCTTCTATATATTTTGGTTATTTCATATAAACAGAATTAATGAAATATGTGAGATTTTATATCAGACTTTACAGAATATATCCATGTTACAGCATATTCCAGTAGTTCATTTCTCTTTATGGCTGAATAATACTTCCTTATTCCTATGTTACATTTTGTTTGTCCATTCAACAACTGATAGAGATCTGGGCTATTTCTGTCTTTTGAATATTGTGAATCATCCTCCTATATAACCTTTATTTTTATTTATATTTCTGCCTTCAATAACTCCAAGTACTTCTACCTTTATGTTCATAACATCTGGACTGCAGGTAGAAAGCAAAGCTATGATTTCTATTTTGCAGATAAATATTCTTAAACAAGAATAAGATCAATAATCTCTTCAAGGTCAGCACTATACCTGGGACTTAAGTCTAGACCTCTCAATCCTTCATAGTTCAAGTGGAAGTCAAATCTCATTTCTTGGGGCCCTCTTGCTTTCCTCAATTTTCTATTTCTGATCCCAACTTGTGAGGATATGGGGAAAAAAGCCAAGATTCAACAACAATTTACAAGGTTACCTTTTTGTTTTGTTCAACAAATAGAGACGTTAGAAAGGTGCACATGCCTGGCACCAGACAGCCTTGGGCGATGAAGCCAAGCTTCAGCTCAGCAAAGCAGATGATGTTGTCTCCGGTACTCCAGCTCCAGCTGGGGATCTTTGGCAGAAAAACCTGTCTCATGGTAGAAAGTAGGTCAGACGTTAAGAAGAAATACAATTCCAGAAAGTTTTTTTCTGAATGGACATCTTTCTCGCATTTGTTTGAAAGCATTTACTTGAAAGCATTTATTGTGTCCACGTCAGTGGAAGTGATAAGAACAAATTCAGCTTTTAAAACTGTGAATCACTTTAAAAAAAATTTTTTTTAAATTTATTTATTTGTTAGAGAGAGAGCGAGCGAGCACAGGCAGACAGAGTGGCAGGCAGAGGCAGAGGGAGAAGCAGGCTCCCCGCCGAGCAAGGAGCCTGATGCGGGACTTGATCCCAGGACGCCGGGATCACGACCTGAGCCGAAGGCAGCCACCCAACCAACTGAGCCACCCAGGCATCCCATGTGAGTCACTTTTTAAAGCAAAAATAGTGAGAGTGCAAAATGGGTCAAATGATGAAGACCTCTGATACTGCCCTTAGTGTACAATCTGTGTTTGTTTGTTTTTGTCCTTGTTTTTACTGAAATATAATTGACATGTTACACTGTATTAGCTTCAGGTGTACAAGCAAATGATTCAATGTTAGTATATGTTATAAAACGACCCACAATAAGTCTAGTTACCATCCACCACCCCAATGTTTACAATTACTTATTTCTTGTGAAGGGAACTTTTAAGATCTACTCTCTTCACAACATTCAAATGTACTATAAAGTATTATCAACTATAGTCACCATGTTGTACATTATATTCCCATGACTTATTTATTTTATAACCAGAAGTTTGTTCTTTTTCGTCCCTTTCACCCATGTCACCCCCCCTACCACCCCCACCTCTGGCAAATACCAATCTGTTCTACCTGTATTTTTTTTTTTAATTTTTAAGGTACCATGTATGAGGGAAATCATATGATATTTGTCTTTCTCTGACTTATTACACTTAGTATAATTCCTTCAAGGCCCATCCATACTGTAGCAAATGCAGAATTTCCTTCTTTTTTATGGCTGAACAAAATTCCAATATACTTATATATTTCATTTACAAATATATATGTATATGTGTGTGTGTATATATATATATATATATATATATATATATATCCCTTTTTCTTTAAATATAAATGGAGAATTTAATCCATCTATATTTAAGGTAATTACTGATAGGTATGTACCTATTGTCATTTGTTAATTTTTTTCTGGCTATTTTGTAAATCCTCTGTTCCTTTCTTCTTCTCTTGCTCTTTTCATGAGTTCGTGATTTTATGCAGATCTTAGCATCCTTTCTCTTCATTTGTTGTGTATCTACTACTATAGGTTTTTCCTTTGTGGTTACTGTAAGGCTTATATAACTCATTTTATAACAATATATAGTTAAGTTTGATCACATTCTAAAAGTACATTCTTATCCCCCTCCCACATTTTATTTTTGATATCACAAGTTACAGCTTTTGGCCTTGTGTAGCCCTTACTAAGAATCACAGTTACAACTACTTTCACTCCTTTCGTCTTTTAACCTTCATACTTCATGAATGATTAATCCACCTTTAAAACATGAGATTATTCTGAATTTTACCATGCATTTGCCTTTGTCATTGAGATGTATACTTCTGTATCTTTTCCTGTTAGTAATAGATGCCCTTTCCTTTCAATTTTAAGAAATTTCTCTAATGTTTCTTGTAAAGTAGTCCTAGTTATGATGAACTCCTCTAGATTTCACTTGCATGGAAAACTCTCTTCTTTAATTCTGCATGATAACACTGCCAGATAGAATATTCAGGGTTGACAGTTTTTTTTCTTTCAGTACTTTGAATAGATTGGGTCACTTCCTTCTGGTCTGTGAAGTTTTTGCTTAAAAATCTGCTGGTAGTCTTACGGTGGTTCCCTTTTTTTTTTTTTTAAGATTTTATTTAGTTTTTTCACAGAGAGAGAGCATAAGCAGGGGGAGTGGCAGCCAAAGGGAGAGGGAGAAGCAGGCTCCCTGCAGAGCAGATAGCCCAAGACTCTCATTCCAGGACCCCAGGATTATGACCTGAGCCAAAGGCAGACACCTAACCAACTGAGCCACCCAGGCACCCCATTATGGTTCCCTTATACATTACAAGTTGTTTTTCTCTTGCTGACTTTAAGATTCTCTCCTTGTCTTTAACTTTTGATACTTTAATTATGAGTCTTGGTGTGGGTCTCTTTATTTCATCTTATTTGGAATTCTCCCTGCTTCCTGGATGTAGAGGTCTGTTTTTTTCCCCAGATTAGGGTAGTATTCAGTCACTATTTCTTCACATACATTTTCTGTCCCTCTTTTGTTTTCTCCTTCTGGGACTCCTATTATGCAATTGATATTGTCCCTTAAGCTATCTCTATTCATTTTACTCTTTTTTTCTTTTTCTACTCTGATTAGGTATGTTCCACTACCCTGTCTTCAAGTTTGCTGATTCTTCTGCTGCATCTAGTCTGCTGTTGAACCCCTCTACTGTATTTTTTGGTTCAGTTATTAAGTCCCTCAGCTCTATGACTTCTATTTTGTACTTTCTTATATATTCCATCTCTTTGTTAAAGTTATCACTTTCTTCATCCGTTCTTCACCCTAGCTCAGTGAGCATCTTTATGACAGTTTTGAACTCTCTGTTAGGTAAGTCATTCATCTCTGTTTCATTCAGGTCTTTTTCTGAGGTCTTATCTTATTCAGTAATTTGGAAATATTCCTCTCTTACTTCATTTTCCCTAAAATTTTTCATTAGATAAAACAGCCATCTCACCAGTTTTGAAGAAATGGCCTTGCATAGTTGAACCTTATTGTTCAATTCTGACAAACTTCTGGTTGTCTCTCAAACCTTTGTGATTGTCTAATCCTCCTAATTCTTTTTTAGGGGATGCCAGTAATTGAGGGTATGTCCAGAGCTGTCAGTGTTCCAAAGGAAAGGCTCTGAGCACCTACATTCAGGTGGTTTGGAAGTTCGACTCTCAGGTAGCAGCTGTTAAAGTATGAAGCTATACTTCTTTACAAATTTATATTTTTAAGTGATTAACAATCTTTTTTTTTAAAGGATTTATTTACTTATTTGAGAGAGAGAACATTAAGTGAGATCAGGAAGGGGCGAGGGAGAGAATTCTCAAGCAGACTCCCTTCTGAGCATGAACCCTGATGTGGAGCTCAATTCCAGGACCCTGAGCTCATGACCTGAGCTGAAACTAAGAGTTAGATGCTAGACCCACTGAGCCTCCCAGGTGCCCTTAAGTAATTTGCAATCTTAATGAGACTGCAGATTTCACCTGTAATTGGCAGAAAACATTTTGAGTGTAGACCTATAGGTCTATTAATTATAGAAGTTAATAAGTTCTATTACTTAGATGAAATAAGTCATTTAACTCCATAGACTAAAAGAGGAGGATAATAGACCAGAATGTTATCATACCTTGTTATGGGATTGAAGTATCTGTATGATGATTCTGGTATTAGGGCAATAGTTCTTGATAGAGAGAACCCTACAAAATGAACAAATACACTCATCAGTGATGCGCCATATCCAATGGCTTTGTGATATAATTAAATTCAGAATTAAATTGATGTGTGGATAAGCATAATAAAACATAAGATTCACTGTTATGCAGTTTTCTAAAAATGTTCTGTTTAAGAGCATTCACGGTAAAAAGTGCTATTGTTTTAGTGATTTAGCACATGAAATCTATGAAAAAGTCCGGTCTTGGTACTAGGAGACTGTGGTCTTCTATTCTTGAGGAGGAAATAGTTTCATGTATTTTAGCCTTCAAACTCAAACACATTAATTACAGGAAAAACAGAGATTGTATTTTTGTCTATAACATGAAGTAGCTCAGACTATCTTATTCAACTTTCTCATTATACATAGTAAGAAACTAAGGTCTATCTCATATGCACTGTATTATGCACAGCATATATTCTCGACCGTTTTTTGCTATTTGTAGAATCACCTTCAGCTATGTATGTTTATTATGCTCTGGGGACCAGGAGTTCTTCTGGGTTAGGCATAATGCCATTACCTTCACAATGAAGCTATTACTACAAGTCAAGTTCCTGCTCATAGATAGTTCATAGTTGAAGGTGATCAATACCAATTCTAGTCATCTTGAAGATAAACTTGCCAATAATCACAAACATATTATACCAAATGATACATAATATTTCAGCAGAACTACTGGCATAAAACCCAAGTAAGTAAAGTCTACTATCAGGGCTCACCAATCACAAATGGCATTTTTATTTTTGGTTGGTTAAAGATGTTATTTATAATGGTGTTATCTGAACAGTTATCAGTTATTTGTATGCTTGCTTTTTTAATTTAAAGAGTTAGAATCTGTATGAAACTTTAGGAAATACGCGAAGAAGCATAGAGATACTCAGAATACTCTATTTTTTACTTCCTTATTCCTACAACTTCACAGTCAAAAAAAAAAAAATGGCAGAAGAAACCTGGAATACGATGAACCTAGTGCTGTGACAGAGGATATCATCTCCTCTTTAGTCCACTGCACCAGGCTTTATTTTAAAAGACGTAGAAATAAGATCAGCACTGAAGCATATAAAGCAAAGTGCCAGCTTCTTACCTCATAATGTTTGAAGTGTCTTCAGCTTGCAAATCACTGCACAGAGGGTTGGCTATAATCAGGCATGCTTCCGCGGATTCCACCTATTTGTCAAGATTAAACCATGGCCATCTTGTTAATTACATGGGAAATGCTCTACTGCTCCCCCTGTGGGTTTTCCTAAGGTTTTATCATAAAGTTTCCCATAAGAAAGAGAACACTCTTGAGAAGGAGTTGTGATAAGGACGTCTTTACATCAGAATCAGAGTCTTATAGAAGCTGGAAGTGTGGGAAGTGCTGCAGCAGACAGATCTGTGCTTAGGGTCTCTAACAAAGATGCAAGAGAAAGTGCATACTTGTAGTTCTCCCATTGTCCAAAACCAAGTTTTTAAGCAACTTCCTGTACATTTATGTGACTTTCAGGAGAGCAAAGAATGGGGGAACTGGAAGAATGCTTGGCCCAAAGTAAGCATTTCATACTTGCGGATTCTGAATCTTAAGGGTTTAGAAAATTATTGAAGTGGCTCTTGTAATATCGACTTGTGGGAAAGAGAAAGCTTATTCTGAGACTGTCATTTTCTATTTCAGTTCTTTATGTTAACTCTATCGATCTCTGATTCTAAAAACTGCAGCCCTTGGTATGATTCTGTGAAACCTAAAACATGGGGGAAGCTGGCTTTGATCTTAATTGAAAGCTGTCTAGATGTCTGGACTTAGCTCATTATTTTTCTTCCCAGCCTTAATGGGATTTCTGCTATTTTCCTTCATGTTTCTCCTATGAGAAGGCATATCAGTGTGTTTAGAAAAAGCTGGGAAATCTGTCATCTGGTAACAATCTTACTTGGATGGAAAAATTAAAAACACTTTTGCTATCCATAACTTTTTCAGATTTCTTAGACTGATAAAATAAAATTGCATTAGATAAATAGAGAATTTAGTAAAATAAATAAATGTAAGTATAGGTAAACTGTGAGTTCTGCTTGGTATCCATGAAGGAGGATTTGGAGATCAATTATTACATTTCCTTTATGATCAGTTTTTAAAATTGAGGAAGTCTTATTTTCTTCCAATTAAAGCATCTAGAGTAATATTTTTGAAAGAGCAATGCATCTTATCATCTTAATTGCTGCAGCTTAGGGAAACTAGAAGAAAAAGAACTAGCTCTTACCGCAACCCGCCTCAGATCATCCCACTTTAGTGCAGATCCAGAAACAAAAGTTGTATAGGCCATGTTGCACTTAAATATAGTTTCTAATTCCAAGGAAGGAGGGACCCTGGGCAAAGAATGTAGTACCAAAGATGTAAAAAGATGCCTGAATTTGGTGTAGAGATTGTTATATTTATTTAGTGCCTTTAATAGAACTCTTAATCTCCTCTAGGATCCTCCCTTCCTTGTCCATACTAGTCTTATTCTAGGCATGGGCCTGAATCTCAGACCCATCAATCACCAAGATATGATAAAATACAAATCAGGTCGATGTCCAAAAATTTAAAAAAAGGAATTACTAATAAGGATGATAAAATAAAAATTTTTCAATTATTTGAAAAGACATGGTATTTTAAAACAATGATGAATTTAATGAAATAGCTTCTAAATATATAAAGAAAAAGTTGACAAAACTAGAGAGATAAATTGATGAATTATCACAGTAATGAGAGATTTCAAAACATTGCTCTCAATTGGTTGACAGAACAGAAAAAAAAATTATCAAATTTGATGTTTCTAAGTCCTTTTTTTTCCTTTTATTTAGGTAAAATTAAAATTGAGAGATATATAAAATGTATCATGTGATAATTTGATATGTGTATATATTATGAAAGGCTTCTTCCCATTAACTTAATTTATACATCAATCACTTCACATGATTATCTTTTTTTTCAGGAGAGCCTCAGAAGTTATTCATCTTAAAACTAGAAGTTTGTACCCTTTTACCAACCCTTGTCTATGTCCTCCCCCCACATCCTAGCTTTAGGCAATCACCTTTCTACTTTCTGCTTTTATGAGTTTGACTTTTTTTTTTTTAATCCCAGATATAAGTGATAGCACACAGTATTTGTTTCTTTGTCTGGCTTATTTCACTTATCATAATGCCCTCCAGGTTCATCCATGTTGTCATAAATAACAGGAATTCCTTTTTTAAGGCTAAATAATATTCCACTATATATGTATGTATACACACATGTATATGCATGTATTCATATGTGTATGTGTATGCATGTATGTACATACATGTATGTGCTGTGTGTGTCTATTTTTTAATATATTCATCCCTCAATTGACACTTAAGTTAGGTTGTTTCTATACCTTAGTATTGTGAATACTCTTCTAATTTTTTTTTTGAGAGCACACAAATATTTATCAAACTGATAAATTACTTGACCAATAGGGAAAGCCTCAACATAACACAAAAAATAGTTGTCATACATATTACGATCTCTGATCACAATACACTTTAAGTTAGAAGTTAATAACAAAAAAAATCTCCATTTCTTAAAAAAATAAGACTGCTAAAAGTGACATGGGCTAAGAAGCAATTATAATGGAAGTTATAAAATTCTTACAAATAAATCATGTTGCGAACACTTAACAGCTGAGCCTTTGGATACAACAAATGCAATGCTTTAGAAGTTGTTTATAGCTTTGGACATTACTTTCGGAATAAACCCACAGAAATAAGAAGGAAAGAGACAATAAAAATAGGAGTGCAAAGAATGAAATAGAAAATAAATTATGAAATAAAGAAGATCAATAAAACCAAAAGCTGGGCTTTGAAAAAAACAAACAATAAGAAACTAATACAATAGGCAAAGATGTAGTAAAATCAATGGGGAAAGAAAAAAGACAAAAATACAGGAAATTGAATTCATTACATCAAATGAAGAAGATAAAATACGTATAGGGAAAGTAAAGATAAATATAAGAATGAAAGAATATAACAGATAACCAAGTGTAACAGCTTTTGAGATTCAACAAAACATATTACTAAAAATATATCTTATCAGAACTCACTCTAGAGGAAACATAAAGCCCACACAGTCCTATGACTATTAAAGAAATTGAAGCCATATTTTAAAATCTCTCAAAACAAAACACACACAGACACGAAACAAAAATTTAAATCCACCAGTTCTAAATGGTCTTACGGTATCTTCTACCACACTTTCAAGCAACAAATTATCACATTTTTTTATACAATGTCTTTCAAAAACATTAAAAAGAGGGAATAGTCTCTAACTAATACTACAAAGCCAAACTAACCATAACTCCAAAACTACTAATGTAATTTACCACATTAACAAATTAAAAGTAAAAATACAGAGTCATCTCAGATGCAGGGATTTTTTTTTTAATCTTTAAAGATTTTATTTATTTATTTGACAGAGAGATCACAAGTAGGCAGAGAGGCAGACAGAGAGAGAGGGGGAAGCAGGCTCCCTGCTGAGCAGAGAACCTGATGCAGGGCTCGATCCCAGGACCCTGAGATCATGACCAGAGGTGAAAGCAGAGGCTTAATCCACTGAGCCACCCAGGTGCCCACATGCAGGAATATTTTTAAAATAAAAAGGATGTCCTTAATGACAAAATATTAGAAGAGTTTTCTTTGAAATGAGAAAGAAAAGATATAATTGCCACTTTTTTTGCTGTTATATTTGATGTCTTATCAAGTACAGTAAGAAAATAAAATAAATAGTACACAGGATTAGAAAGGAGGAAATAATTGTCTTTATTTGAAACTATTATTTACATTGAAACCCCTAACACACTATAAAAAAAATATTTAAGTAATGGAGAAATTTAGCAATATGGATAGATAGAAGGTTAATATACAAAAGTCAATACTGTGTTTTATACCAAAAGCAAACAACTAGAAAAATTAACTAACAAGACAGTATTTCTAATAATATTAGAAAATATCAACTACTTAGAAATATAAATAAACATAAAATAAATATCACAATATTACTCTTTTATGCTATATATTCTCTAAGCCTAGTTATCTGGCTCTTCTGGAAGTCTTGAGAGCTGTCTAATATCTATTTATACATTTCTTTCTGCTAAATTTAACCATAAGTAGTTTTTGTTATATGCCACTAAGTATCCTGATACACAGGAATATAAATCAGTATTTTAGTTTTATGACAATTTCTATCATAACATCTTGGAATTTATTTTTTTAAGTAACAGGAAACCAAAGAAAGAAAAGCAACAGTTTCTCTATCAGTTACCTATATTCACTTAAAATTTTTCAAGATCTTCATGGCTAGAAATAACAAATTGTTATTTCTTGAAATTCTTTGGTTTGATTTGGCTCAGTTGGATGATTTTTCTGCTCAATGTAGTTTTGCTGGAGTCACTCCTATGCCTGCATTTAGCTGAGAGTGTTAGTGGGTTAGAACATCCAAGATAACATCACCTATATATCTATAGCCTCAACTGGGCTAGCTAGAGGAGTTGGCACCTGGATGGACCTCCTCTCCATCAGAGTAAGTGAACTTCTTCTATAGTGCTTCAAAGCTCCCAGAGACTGGAAGCAGAAACTGTCAGGCCTCTTAAAGGCTGAGTCCATAACTGGCCCAATCACTCATGTATATTTTATTGGTTAAAATGAATCAAAAGGTTGTCTAATTTCAACAGAAGGGAGAACAGACTACTTTTGTTGGAGGAGTAGACTATGTGTCAACAATTGGGAGGAATCGTGGTAGCCATCTTCTAAAAACAATCTACCGCAAGGATTCACATCCCTCCCCTATACAAAATATTCTCACTTTCTCTACCCAAAGTTTCATCTCTTTAAAGCCTCAGTTTAAAGTCCTGGATCTTGTCATCTACATCAAGTCTAGATGTGGATAGGGCTCCTCTGGTACATCTCTTCCTCATCTGATGACCCATGACCTAGATAGACAAGTCATCTCCAGCTCAACACCCAGAACACCATGACCAGACAGGAAAACTGCAGCAGACATTCCCAACCCAAAGACACTGGGATGGTAATGGACGGCACACAGAAATCACTGGTCCACTGAAACTGTGAAATCTATCTGAGCACATATTATTATGCCCCCTGACTCCGAGGGCAGAGCATGTTTTTGATTAGGGCCCAGTTCTTCTCTCATGAGCCAGTCCATTGTTTTTCTCAGTTCTTATTTCTGCCCTCTGACCCTATGAGTCATCTTCTGTTTTCCAAATAAATGGCCCATGTTTGTTCCTGAGTAGGTTTCTCAGCCTAATTCCTACCTATGCTCGGTTGGGAGCCAAGAGGCATTTGCTTCCATTGTGAAGTCTCTCTGTCCCTTTTACTCCAAGCTGACAGTTAAAATTTTCTTTAAAGCACTGATGACTTTCTATAAATGTTATTCAGGTTCCTGCCCCCAAACTCAGATCCTTAAGATTCCTTTGGAGATAGATCTCTACTTTGAGAAAGTCAGAATTCTGGGAAGAATGTCCTTCAGCTTCTTAGAAGCCCTTTGCCTGCCTAAGAGGACCATCTACAAGTCACCACCTTACATTTTTCTGAGGTCTTAACAAAGGATCTTACAGCTGAGCTGCATCCTTGATTAGATCCCACCTTTTGACTTGAGGTCATATTTTATAGCACCCTGGATTTGACCCCCCCACCCCGAGGTCATTTACCGCTGGCAATTTTTGGCCAGCTTGAGAGACTATTCTGAGCCTTCTGTATTTTGTGTAAGTTCTGTTTGAAGACTAAAGAGTTACTTTTCACCTCCATTTTCTTACCATATCTCATCATAAATGATTATACTTAGAGCAAATGGCACCTAACATTCTTTCAGGAAATTTTCTCAGTCATCTTCACAGTCTTACTTAGTATATTTCCTATCTATCATGTTATTTGGGGTGACATTGTTACCAAAATTGTGCTGTTCTTTCTGTACCCAATGGCAGTTTTTCTCACTGTTTTTCTAGCCTCTAGTAACAGTCTCCAGGCAACCTATCTAGCCTCTGCCTACCACCCATTCCAAGGAGAAAGCCACATTTTGGCTTTTGTTATGATAGCAGCCCACTTCCAGGACCACATTTTATGTCAATTATCTCTCCACAAAATAAACCATTCTAGAACTTACTGATCTAAAACAACAATAGTATATTATTTCTCAAGATTTTGTGGGTTGGCTGGTCTCAGCAAGGTAATTCTTCTGTTCCATACTGTGTTGACTGTGGCCATTCACTAGGGTACATTCATCACAGAGTTTGACTGAGAGCTGGAATGTCCAAAATAATTTTACCTGCACTACTATTGTCCCACTTACGTGACTAGAGCAAGCTGAGGGTTGGCTGGGCCTTCTCCCCACCAAAGCAAGCTACTCTGACTCTTTACATGATAATATAGGTTTCCAAGACAGTGAAATTTGAAACTACCAATCCTATTAAAGTTTAGGCCTGAAACCAGCAAAGTGTCACCTCTGTTGCATGTGGCATTCAATTTATCAAATCAAGTCATAGGGCAGGCCAGATTCAAAGTGAAGTAGAAGAGACTGCACCTCTTATCTGGAGGAGCACTATGAATATACAGTAAGGGAAGGAAATGTTAATAGTTGTGTTAGAAAAAAATCTACCAAAATTGCAGATCATGATCATTGTTTTAAAGGAAATATAATGGAGCAGTGAGAAAGAAGGATTAGAAGACACTAATTCAGATGGCTTGAATTGGGGGTGGGGAGACTCTCTGAGTGCTGAAGCATAGGAATAAACTGATCATATACAGTAGAAGAAGAGTTTCTGAGAAAAAAGCACAAATAAAGTGGCCTTCCTAGGAACTAAGGAGACACAAAATATTAAATTTGAATAAGGTTGTAACAGTGGAGATGAAGAGGTAGAAACAGAATTAATATTTATTAAGGAGACAAAATTGATGATTTTGATGAAAGTGTACACAGGGTTTAAGGGAAAGGAGTGGCAAACACAATGTTTCATTTTCTGTTTTAAGGAACTGCACTGATAACATCCCATTTACTGAGAAAGAAAAATGTTGTTTTCTTTCCTTCCTTTATATATATGTATAATACATATTTCCTTCCTATACACACACACACACACAAACGGAGTGCACACACACACACACACACACACACATATGAGAGGGACATAAGATCATGAGTTTAGTTTTGAAAATGTTTGATCTGAGGGGCCTTTGAAAAACTGGGATGGAAATATCCAGTAAGCAATTACTTTGTGAATACAGAGCCACAGAGAATGTCTGGCAGAGGGTATAAATTCTGATGACAATAGAGTCGTCAGAAATTATAGGTAATTGGTAAAATTCTAGATGAATTTTATATCATTTAAAAAATTTCATTCATTCTCTTGACAAGTACCTGTAATAACCTATATTAGTCCATGAAAATGCAGCAGCAAATACACCTAATGATATCCTTTTTGTCTCAACTGGATTATAATTATTAGCCCCTTATCAAAAATTTAGCACTTTTTAATTATTTTTTAATATAAGGATTCAAGTAATATGCCAATTACTAAGAAGACAGGAAAGCAATGATAGCGAAACAAAACTGTTGGCTGTCCATCAATAGCACCATGCTGGAGTTTACAATGCTTACTTGTTATCTCATATATGAGAGCCCGAAGTGATAGTAGACAGTGGACTCGACATGCCTTAATCTAAAAAGTACAAAGTGTTAACTATAAAATGTGTGAAGCTGAAGTGATCCCGTATACAATGCTGTGTAAGAGCAAAATGTCATTTTGAATACATCTGACTTATTTAGCGAAGTGTGGATGACTGATGAGCCTTCTGGACAAAATGGAGAAGCTAGTTCAGTACACTTTACACAAAATCAATTCCAGAGAGCTTAAATATAAAATAGCTCAGTATGAAAACATAAAAATGCCAGAAGAATATTTGCTTAATTCTAGAATAGAGAGACCAAAAAATGCCAGAAAAGCCAGATCCCAAAATGAAAGAGTCGATGGATTATAGTGCATGTAAATCCAATGCTCTGTATTAAAATAAAAGCACATGTGCATGCACGCATGCATGCACACACACACACACACACAAAGGCAAAGAGAAAAATATTTACAACACATGACACAAAAAGGCTAATATCAAAATACATTAAGACTGCTTAGAAGTCAGTGAAGCAACAAACGATCTTCCTCATAGAGAAGGAGATAGAAATGAAAAGACAAGTTCCTTTATCCATCAAAAAATGAAAAGGAAATGGTCAAAACATACAAAGCCTGTTCAGTTTCACTAGGAAACAAAATTGTAGGAAGGGAAAGCAAAAAGGAAACCATCGAAACATAAAAATTATTCAATCTCACTATGAATCAAATTGTAAAATAAAACGAGAAAACCATTTTGCCTACTTAAAAATCTTTTTGTATTAAGTATGCATTTTCCAGTGTTTCACAAAATAGTTGACCTGCACTCTACTTGTGGAAATGTAAGCTTCATAGAATAAAAACATCACCAAAAATAGTCCTCTCTGCATCGGTTTGAACTGACACTTCCAATTCTGAGAACTAGCAGAATAATAATTGTAAAGTGCAGCAGACTTGTGTACAAAATGGTGGTCATATGTAATAATAATAAATATGGAATACTTTCCTAAATGAAAGGAAATCTTTCAAACAATGTTAGGACATAACACAGAAAAATGCCAGGCAAGATATATTTTAAAATATCCTCTGAGATTAACTCTGATTTTAAGATTGCCTTTTCTTTTCTTTTTCCTTATTATTCTTTCTTAATTTTTCTTCAAATATTGCAAGGGTCATTTTTTTCCCATTAAAAAAATGCACACATATTTCAAGGATTAATTTAGAGTTCATGAACCATACGGATACACTTACTCTCCCAGAAAAACAATCTCGATGTTGATTTCTCCTGCCTTATGGCGGAGAAAATTCCTCAGGAAGGCAGTCACACTGTCAACTGTAATGTTTCCACAGACCACGATGAACCTAGGGAGCAAGACTATGTGAGATGGATCATCTGAGGAAGAGAAGTATCTTGCTGTCAAGATTTAGAGATGGACAACTTGCTTAAACTTAGTTTTAAATCAATCTGGTATTTGAATTACCCAGATTTTAAAAACAGGAACACTGAAGATTTCATCTCCAATAAGGAGAAGAAACCTCAGATTGCTGTATTCCCAACTCATCCCACATTGGGTATGAATCCAAACATTTGAATTACACATAGCTTTTCAGGAACACAATAATAACTATCATAATTGCTATGTTATTCATAGTTATTATAACTTATAATGGACTGGTGCATGTGTTATTTCACTTGATTTTTCTTTCCATTTGATTCCTGATTAGCTGATTTAGTCTTTTTTCAAAGGAACAAGAGAGGCTCAGCATGGTTCACTGATTTTCTCACAAACAGTATGGTAGAGGTGGCAGTTCATTCTAGGTCATTGTGGTTTCTCTTCCACATCAAAAATTAGCTAGTCCCTACAAAAAAGTGAGTCCAATGGAGAGACATCTAGGACAGGTGCAAAAATCTACGTATGTAACTTTTACAGTGAGAAATAGCTGTCCCTTTCCTTGGGTTTCATGCATTTAAAGAAGCTATTTTTCCCTCTATTACTTGTTTAAGGAAGCCAAAAGTGTACATTTGGCCTAACTTAACCTTAAATTTTCCAGACCTTTTGGGCTACTTTCGCATGTGTTCTGCATCCCTTTCCTGCAATAAATTGGATTAGACTTTGGCTTATCTAGTTCATTTCACTGTTCTCAATATTTGTTTTTCACTCATTTCATCATCATCATCATCATCATCACCATCATCATTATCATCATCATTACTAGTTTTTACTTTCCCCTCCAGACTCCTAGGTCAATCTTGGTTTTCGTCCAATTGTGCTGAGACCACTCCAAGAGAGTTTCTCTTCACTGTACCTGTTTCCTCTATAGCAGATGGAGACTAAATAAAAAAGGAAGTCCTTCAAATCTCCAATCTATTCTCTCCTTCTTAGATGTGAAAACCATAATGAAAACTGAAGTAACACATCACAGAGAAATAGGTTACAAAAACAACTCCAGCTCTGTTTCCCTTCTGGAACAGGTGGCTGTGACACGGACAAAACAGTTGATCTACGAAGTGTTGTGGAAACTGTAGAAATTGTTCTTCCCCCTAGCAAAGCTCTGCCTGTGAACGAGCCCCCATATGGCAGAGGGGAATAGGGGCCAAGAAAATAGAATTGAAGTCATTATTTTAAATGTGAACTGCGGCTTTAATTTGAACCATTATGTGAGGTTAGCCATAAGTTGACCATATGATCAAAATGAATAGGACAATTAGTAATAGACATAAGAGAAGAGTTAGTGATAGGGGAATGTAGAAATGTTGCTATAATCAATACTTGACAGGAAATGACAACATTATCTGTCTTTTTAGTTGATTTACTATGGGCTAAGCATCTATACAGCAGTGATTATCAAATAGCAAATTTCTTCTTCTGGTACCAGAAGAAGCACCAACCTCTTGGCTAAATGAAGGGCCTTGCCAAGATATTCACCTAGGCCAGGCAATAGGTGTTCAGAAAGGGATATGTGACTAGCAGGATTTCTCAAACTGTAGAAATTATACTTGAAAGCTATACTTACTTCTTCCCTTTGACTACTTCATAGGCACTGGTGTACTTCCTCTTGTTAGCAAAAAGTTCCACCATTTCAGGGACATAATTCGCAAATAGGACCTAAAATGACCAGCAAATAAAATCTTAGGTGTCTTTATTTCTAAGGGTAGTCCAAACTTCTGAGATTATAAAGGAGAAAGAAGGTACCTAAAACTTTCTCTTATTTAGGAGGGGTATGACTATGAACTGTTTTTAAAAGGCAGATTAAGGCGATTTTTCTTCCTTACTTCAACCTTTGAATTTGTTTAAATAGAATAAAGTGCTTTGCAGCACTCGAAATGATGAAAGCAAAGACAAGCAATAAGGCAACTTCCTGCCTGCCTAGTCACATCTACCTGCCTTTCTGACTCTTTGAGTTGGTACTTCTTGAGGCCTTAGAAAAAAAATAAAGCATGTGGGACAGAAAGGGATTCAGGAAAAATGAATGAAATGTGGGATATAGCAATATGGACAGAGGAATATCAGCAAGGTGGAGAGGAGAATTCTGTTAATGGTTTTTAAGGGATTGAAATTAAAGTCACTTAAAGAAAAGGAAGTTTTCTTTGTCTAAGACACACTCCTGAACCAAGTACAGATATTCACATATCTGAAATAGAATGCTAGTTCAGAGAGAGCTTACTCATTTGGTATGGAAAGAACAGAATTTTCTTCAAATCAAATCTCAAATGCCCTTCTTCCTCTTTGGAAGAAAGACTTTAGTCTGATGGCCAAAGATTAAGGAATATAAGGTTGCTCAATTCAGTGTAGACTTTCCAGTCTGCTCTCCTTCATCTGCCATCCTCATCTTTGTCCATCAAGCAATTATGTCATGCACTCCAGGGGGTGCAGTTTGGAAAATATGGGCTCTACATATCTTACCATTTCATCTGACACCTACTCTGAATAATGTAACATTCACTCTCAAACCTTTATTGTTTTATTTCTCACCATTAACTACACGCTTTTGGTTAGTAAAGATATTAAAAATATTCTTCACCAAACTCCCCAGAGTGAAAAACATGATGAAGGTCCGTCCTAGGGATGTCTTGGCTACCACATCTCCAAAGCCAACAGTTGACGTTGTTGCCATGACCAGGTAAATAGACTCAAAGTATGATATATTCTGTGAATTTCTACCTTTGAGCCATGGATCACCAGAATTTTCCACCTGTGCAAAGAGAGGAGATTCAGGAAAGGTCTCTGAATGGAATCCAAGGGAAAGTTTATAAAGAACAGGCAAAACAGTTAATTCAATCCAAATGAAGTATTAGGTGATTCCCAGGTTGCACTGAAGGGTTTGCAAAGTGTGGGTCGTGATTGTGAAGCCTTGTGTTACTTCATTGTGATGACTGCTGAACCCTGTGGTGACATGGAGCTTGAGCCCACATTCGGAGTGCTCCACCAGAGGACTGGCAGGCCACATCTTTCTCTTCCCTTGGTCAAATCATCAAATCTGAGAGTCATGAGACTCCAAAGCTCTCAGATTGACAATTATTATTTATTCTCATTTTCTACAAGCTCAGGATTATCATTAAAAAAGAAGCACTTATAAAAAGGAAGAAGCCCTTACATGAGCACTTCATTTCAATGAGCTTAAGCACATGAAGGCTAGTGTCTAAGGAAAGGCAAACAAACAAGTTTTCCAGGTCATTCCCCACCTCCAAAAAAAAAAAAAAATCTTTTCAGTGATTAAAAAAAAAAAACTCTGAAGAATATTTCCTCTGATTTCTCCCTAAGTCTTCACATTTTAAGAAAACTAAATTTATTAGATTATCTTTCTTATATTAAATAAAATGAGTTACTTAGGCAATGGCACTATACTTCATATGTATAGTATATACATAAAGTTATAAATATGATATATACCATACATAACAAACAATAATTACATAACGTATACAACTTTCTTTTTTCCATTTTTAGACTTCTTTTCCCAAATAGCTTACCTATTTCCCATGTTTTCCATTTCTATTTTGCACAAAAATGATAAAATGTTAGAGATGCTTGGTGAAAGCAGGTTTTTTGTTTCAGTGTTAAGAACTGAAACAGAAATCAGAAATAACCCTTTTTTTCAGGTATTTGATCACTTTTTAAAAGTGACCTTTTCTGGGCACCTGGGTGGCCAGTTGGTGAAGCATCTGCCTTAGGCTCGGGTCATGATCCATGTGTCCTAAGATTGAATCCCACATCGGGCTCCCTGCTTCGCAGAGAGCCTGCTTCTCCCTCTTCCTCTGACCCCTTGAGCTCTCTCTAGTGCTCTCTCTAATAAACTCTTTTAAAAAAAAATAAAGGTGACTTTTTTCTTAAGTTTTTTTTTTTTAATTTTATTTATTTATGTGAGAGAGAGATCAAGCTGGAATGGGGAAGGGGCAGAGGGAGAGGGAGTGGGAAGGCCAATTCGGGGCTTGATCCCAGGACCCTGAGATCATGACCTGAGCTGAAGTGAGACGCTTACCTGACTTAGCCATGCAGGTACCCCTAAAAGTGACCTTTTCTTAAATTTGATGAGTAGGTTAAGCATATAGACGCCTATAATATCCTACTCCAAAATAAGGAAGGGATCGTACATCTATATTTAACTCTCATGGCTGGCAGTGGATTTTGTTGCAAAGTCTACTAATCTGCTTCCACTAACTTCCTGAGTCTTCACTGTTTTCTGAGACTAGTATATTATAAGAAAACCAGTTTAAACCACACAGATTAAGTCATATATATGTATTTAAATCATATATACATATATATATATATATATATATATATATATATATCTCCATCCCCCCAGGATTTAAAGAGTTGCTTGAGATAGTTTCAAGCTAAAACTCCATAGTGTCTTTTATAGCATCATCTTGGGACAGGGGTTCAATCCTATCCTGACACCTTTTATATAAATGAAAACTAAATTTATTTCAACCTGGAAATCTCCTTCACAAGTTAAATCACTCTTTAAGGTTTAGCTCACCCTCTTTGGGAGTATTTAGTGATTCGTCCTCCTCCCCTCTTTCCTTCCCAGCCTCTCTGTCAGATTTGGCAGCCTCCCGCTGGCCTACTTGTCCACTCTGTTCTTCCTTCTAACCTTGGGAGCATAGATCCATCAGTCTCAGATGGGAAATAAGCTAAGTTAAGGTAAAGGATTATGGACCAATGTCAAGATATGGAATTATTTTCTATTTTTAACTCCATCTTTCAAAACAAATGCTATGTTTTAAAACTTCATGTTGTTCAACTTTGGAAAAGAGATTCTGTAGAGGAGGACACAAGGATGCTCTTCCATCTCCTCTTACCTCCTCACCATGTGCACGAGTTATGTTATCTTTATATTGTACAAGTGTGTATAGTCTGCAGCCATAATTCCCTCAGTTATATCTTAGCCTACTTCTAACTCATTCACTAATCACCAACACTACTTTATACCATGTTTTCCTCTTTCTTGAGTTCCTGGTTTTGATTCATCTCCTATGTGGCTGGATTTTCCCATCAAAATATATTTTTATTTTATTTTATTTTAATTTTTTTCAGTGTTCCAAAATTCATTGTTTATGCACCACCCCCAGTGCTCCATGCAATCTGTGCCCTCCATAATACCCACCACCAGACTCACCCAACCCCCCACTCCCCTCCCCTCCAAAATCCTCAGTTTGTTTCTCAGAGTCCGCAGTCTCTCATGGTATACCTTTAAAAGGGACTCATGGGTGCTATTTTTCTCTTGAGTGTTTAAAACGATAGGATAGACTATATGTTCACACAACTTTGCAGACCCAACTCTAACACCTTTGGTATTGATTGACATTGATAAGAAATCTGAGGCTGGTTTTCATATCTTCCCCTTATATAGACTTCACTTTCTTCTGCTTGGATTCTCCCCTTATCCTTAAAGGTCAGTAAACTACTCCAGAATATGGTTGGATTATGTAATTCAGGGTCATTTTTTCTGGGATACAGTATACCCTCTAGCCCACAGATTCAAGAATTTATTTTAAAGCATTTTTCTGGTGCCCTGTGCCGTGTCCTTTTCCTCAGGAACACTAATTTTATAGTTTGCTCAATCAACATTGTTTGGAGTACCTTTGTTCTTTTCCACATCAGTGTTTTCATTGTAAAACTGTCTACCATGTTCCTATGCATGTTTCTGTCATATTGATTACATTTTGGTTCCCTCTAATGTAATTTTCAGCTCTGATAATACTTCGTCCTTTTTCCCTGATATTATTCAGCCCATTTTTCCAACTCCTGCTACTGATTAATAATCCTTTATTTCAAACCTTATGTATTTTGTTTGAATTTTTATTTTTAGTTTTCAAAGCCTTTTATTTGTATTTTTTTCTCAAATATGGATGCGTTTTGTTTCTTAACTTTTCTTTTGTTTCCTTGGACAAATTATCTCGTAATTGTTATTCTTCTAAAAGTTACATTAAAGAACTGTCATCATACTGATGTCTGTCTGTTCTCCACCATACCTCCTTGCTATTTTTGGCAGAATTTAAGCATGTGCATCATCCTGATTACTTTCGGGTTAATACTCACCTTTTAATGATATCAAGTTTTAGCTGAAGGCCAGTAAGTACATGTGAAGATGGTGAGCTATGACAATTATAGCTTTCATTATGGTATGTCATTTCAAATATCCTCCCCCAAGAAAATCTGCCATTTTCTTTGCTCTGGGATCTAGCTCTTCTAGGTTTTCAACAGATGTTGGTGTTACTTATAGTGAATTCCCTTACATCACAAGCCATCTGGTTGCTTCTCCATCTTCCTCTGCATGCATCCTTTTCTGGAGGTCTCCTCACCTAGGACACTAGATGCCCAACAAATGCCCAAAAAGGGCACGTGTTCACATGTTTAGAAAGGACAAGCAAGAGACTTTGATTCAAGTGAGCCTGGTAGAAACTGTCCAACCCAAGAGCTCATGCTATTAACAGGGAGGAGCTAATCTTCAACTAGGACTGTTGGTGATCATGGTAGAGTGGGTTGCCAGAACTTTGTATTTCCCCAAAGAATCCAGAAATCTGAACTTTTATGTGAGCTCACCAATAAAAGTGAGAAAGCAATTTAAAAAAAAAAGAAAAAGAACAGAAAACACAAACTAATTAGGTGAAATAAAATATGTTGATAGGTCACACTCAGCCTAAGAGTCCTTCATTGGAACTGCTACTGAAGATGAAAACGTCCTGTTTCCATGGCTTCTCCTGTACCATTCTCTTGCCTACCATCCTGCGATGAACAATGGGTCTTGAGGAGGACACTGATGATTGCTGCTCCCATGGTGGGCCCATGCATCCAGGTGCAATCCTCTAGGTCCAGAATCTGCTTGGATGGCTGTGATATTCTCTCAGTGCAATTTCTCTCCTGCTTGAGGACTGAGGAGGGATATGGCTGGTTTCAGATTTCTGAAAGGTTCATGTCATGGTTTGCATTGGGTGTTTGACGTTTTGCTTGACAGCTCAAGATGGTAACTTCAATTTCTTTTATTGTTAATGTTTTAATTAATTTTGAAAGAAGGACTCAAAGGGGAAAGATGCTTGCTGTATTTATTTTTTGTTTTGTTTTGTTTTTCTCAAAGACCTCTGCTTTTAGGATCCTACTTCAATTTTTGCATTTTAAATGACTGTTCCTCAACTGTCCTCAAGCAATAAAGTCCAGGAGTTTGTTCCTTATGGTTGAAATCTATTTATTACAATGTCGATTATGTGAGATAAGAATGAGCCTTTCCTACAGGCAAAGGAGGCAGCTATATATGCAGATTGATTTCAGGAGAACTAAGAAAGCCCCAAAGCTCCCCTTTGCAACTCACCAATCCCTCTCTCACAACTCTCCACCTTCATTAGTGTGAAAATCTCTTGCCTTCATTTCTTTGACTTTTTATTCTTTTGTAAAATGCTGAGACCTCTATGAAGATATAGCAATACGATTCACCTATTGCTTACTCTTTTGAAGGGTAAGCTTGTTAGATCCTTTCCTGAGAGCAAGTTTTGAAAGTTGAAAGAAGGAACACAGATACCTTGAGTACAAGCAACATGTATTTGTGAAAAATATGGGTGTGTAGAAGACCCACAAAGGGAAAGTAAAATGATAAACCTTATACAACAATACAGGAGTTCAGAATGTTTGCCTGCATTTTTAAAAGAAAAGATATTCATGCTGACCAGCAAGATTAGAGAGTTTGATGAGATGCTTACCAAGTGAATGAATCCTGCAGCAGTGAACCAGGTACTAAGGACTATTGATAACAGTTTGGAAAACTTCACTGCATTGCTAGAGGAAGAAACAAAAAACTGTTAGTCTCTGACTGGTTCCAGGAAAACAATACCCTGTCCTCTAAATTCTAGTTACTCTTTTTTTTTTTTTTAATTTTTTATTTATTTGGCAGACAGAGATCACAAGTAGACAGAGAGGCAGGCAGAGAGAGAGGAGGAAGCAGGCTCCCTGCTGAACAGAGAGCCTGACGCGGGGCTCGGTCCCAGGACCCTGGGATCATGACCTGAGCCGAAGGCAGAGGCTTTAACCCTCTGAGCCACCCAGGCACCCCCCCTTTTTTTTTAAGCATATGATGTATTATTTGCCCCAGGGGTACATTTCTGTGAATCATCAGCCTTACACATTTCACAGCACTCACCATAGCACATACCCTCCCCAATGTCCATAACCCAGCCACCCTATCCCTCCTCCCTACCTCCCAGCAACCCTCAGTTTGTTTTCTGAGATTAAGAGACTCTTATGCTTTGTCTCCCTCCCTGGTCCCATTTTGTTTCTTTTTTCCCATCCCTTCACCCCACAAACCCCCACCCTGCCTCTCAAATTCCTCATATCAGAGAGATCATATGATATTTGTCTTTCTCTGATTGACTTATTTCTCTTGGCATAATACCCTCTATTTTCATCCACATCATTGCAAATGGCAGGATTTGTTCTTTTGATGGCTGCATAGTATTCCATTGTGTATATACACCACATCTTCTTTATCCATTCATCTGTTGATGGAGATCTAGGTTCTTTCCATAGTTTGGTTATTGTGGACACTGCTGCTATAAACATTCAGGTGCACATGTCCCTTTGGATCACCACATTTGTATCTTTAGGGTAAATACCCAGTAGTGTGTAAAATCTGGCTACTCTTCTGTGCCAGAAGCAATGGTATACTTACCTGGGAGCATTATTAGAAATGCAAAATCCGAGACTCCACCCCTGATTATAGATCTGCATCCTCTGCTTGATTCATATACACATTAGGGGTCTGAGATGCCCATCTCTGAACATAGCCAGTCACACACTCTGTTCAAAAACTTTACACATTGCTATGACATTCACTAGCCTGATATTATATTACTTTTAAAAATATATGTTTATCATCATAAAATGCATTTGATACATTTCTACATTGTCTAAAGTAACAGTACAAAGCACAGTATCCTAGGAATCCAGAGAATGGGTTTATAAAATGGAATTTTGAGTCAATCACAGAAATGTCTTATATTGCTTATATTGCTAAGCTCACACCAGGATCTTTGAGTGAAAGTGATCAGACACGCTCCTATTTACTGAAATCTCTATGGTTTTCAGGTAGGGCCACCTGTTACACAAGAACAGCCTAGTCCCGACTGCATGAACACTTAGCAGTGAAATCCACCTGGCCTATAAAATTTGATGCTTCTAGGGAGAACATAGAGGCATGAAGATTTTCAATAGGTAACATTAAACCAAACTGCTTAAAACTTTAGAAGTATTGCTGTTCAAGGTACTTTTTTTTTTTTTTTTTAGATAATTAGGTGGTTCTATTTTTGTAAGCAATTTCACGGCTGCTACTGGGTACCTCATGCTCAGAGAAATTGGTCTTACATTCCTAGACAGAAGAGAAGTGAGTCATGATAGCAAGTAGATAGAACCAAAGCCTGTGAATTACTATTATTTTAAAACTCTTCTGAGGGGAGAGGCAGAATTAAAGTGTAAATGGACTTACACATTGTAGCTCTGCAAAACAAAAGAAAAAAAGAAAAAACAAACTCTCAAGTGATGGCAAACTTCTCAGCCACCATATGATATTAATACAATGGGAATGAGTGAGTAGATAGTATCTTGGGAGCTAAGGGATTTCATGGGATTTGCACTGAAATTCTGATGGGAAATGAGTTGAAGGTTCAGTTTACATTTTAATTTCCTAATCCAAACCAGCAAGTAAGCAGGATTTAAGGCAGGGCTAGCATTTACCTGGTTCTGATGGCTCGGAGAATTTGCAGGATTTGAGGGAGTTCCAGCAGTCGCAAAGCTCTTAAGAACCGTAAACCTACAAAGCAATCAAAAGGAGAAATCTGCCGAAAGGAGAGGGTCACTTCAGGGAGAACTCTGTGTTATAACACAATTGGGACTATTTATACTCTTCTTCTCCTAGAGACACTCAAATACAGTGTAAGACACCACAGGTTTAGAAGCATGAACTCTACCTCAAATTTTGGCCCTGACACTAAACAGCTGGTATAATCTAAAGCAGTTCCCTTAACTTTCCTAGTTCCTCATCTGCAAAATGGGAATTATAAGTACCCACCTCATAGGGCTGTTGAGCTAATAATATAAATCCTGCGGAAGCATGGCTCACATATCATAAACACAGCTCAACATCTAACTCTATTGAACTCCTCTTTAGAACAGACAGTCCATGATTCATAAACCACTTAAACTCCTCACTATAGAATCTCTATGATCTGCTTCTCACTTTTCACATGATGTTTTATTTTACATAATTTGAGAGCTGAGATGGCAAAGAATATTTGACAGGTAATAGATAATAGTACAAATTCCACAAAATCTGATAAAAGCCATCTAATTCTCACGTGCTGTCCCTACATCCACATTGAAGACAAAATAATTAGGTAAATGTCTAACATATCACAGCCTATCCGGATAGGAGGATTTAGAGTTTTTAAAGACCCAGGGAGGCTTTTCATGTCTTCCAGTCCCTGTGGGATTACAGCATCATAAACGTGCTGCAGGAGGATGGGATGTCTGGGCCTCACCTCTTGGGTTGTGGACGAGCCAGTCAGTAAACAGTAAACAATAAACAAATACTGTCACTTATTCTGCATCAGGTACACCACCAGGCACTGAGGTTAAAAAAAATAAGTGCTGAAAATATATTACAAAACCATCTAATCATGATGAGAAAAATTTTAAATAGCATTTAGGCTTTAAAGAAAAATGAAGGATCCTTATGAGTGAATGTAGAAGATTTTTTTTTTTTTTGAGAGATTAATCCTGATTCCCACAACATACTTACCTAGCCAGTTACTCTTCAAATAATAAGAAATAAAGGTTGGTGGAACAGTAAAGATGTCCACAATTGAATTCATCTCCAACCAGAACTTGATCTTGTCATCAGCTGCCACAAACTATGAAATAGAAACAAAAGACTCCAAATTCTGTTACCCTCAAGAATTTTAAAATGAACCTAAGAGTGCCTTCATTCAGTTACATTTCACTCACCCACTGAAGCTTTGATCTCATTCTGTTATAAGCAGACATATACATACACAGACACACACACACTTAGATAGCTATACAGATGAATATGTTAGTATAGATAAATACATATATATTCATATAGATGTAAGGACAGTACCTTTAGTGGATGTTCAATAAATGAACATGAATCCATTTTACTCACCAGATCTTAACTCTCACACTTCAGAATAAACACTTTGACCTTCTTGCTGCTCCTAGAACTTTCTGATTTCTATAATTGCACGGATAAAGCCTCCTATTTGTGAGCAATGAAGATTTAGGATGGCCTTCAATGGTAAAAGTGCAACTATCTAGAAGCTTGACTGGCCAAACTCTGTGTCTGAGCTTCCCTATTTAGAATAAGAAGGTAAGCATTTCCAGAGGGACATTACTGTAAAAAGATTTTGATGGTCAGTGTGGTCAGAGTTTTGAAGGAAGGTCATAAACACACACACACACACACACACACACTCAGAGTCTCCCATAAACATGGGATGGATAAAAACAATGAAATCTAGTTCTAGGATGGATCCTCAATAAATGCCTGCAGAATGAGAGAACTATTTAATAAATGTATAACAAAAATTGAAACAAAGATATGAAAGTATTTTATATAGTTATATGGCACATATGCCATCAGTGGCATCAGTGGAACCAATGACGTCTTCAGAGGCTATTACTCACGTTTGCCAGCTTGTGGTTATTAGTAAAGCTTTCTCAGTGGTAGGTGGGAAGCCAATAAGGAGGACAGTGTGACAGGGTGGTGATATTTAAAAAGGAATCATTTTCATTTGCATTGGGATTTTTGGCCTAGATACAATTACAAGTGCAAGAGAGAGTTTTCATGCCTCTTTATACATTGGACAATTTAGGGCACAGACCCTCTAGTTTTAGAGCCTGAAAACATAGGCAGATTGTACAACTAAGGCACATACAGACCTCTTTGGGTTGCACCTGTTGTATTCATCTGTTTATTCCCACTTTCCATAGATACTTACTCTCAACCCAAAATAGAAACTAAAGAACACATTGAAAGTCAAATCAATAGGGATAGTTTTGTCTTCATATGAAGAACAGCTTCCAACAGGGCTGGAAAAGAAAGAAGAGCAATGTATAAAGATGTACATTTTAAAAGTTCTGACTATACAAGACCAAATGAAGAGAAAGTGTAGTCAATGTTCTATTTATTCACCATGAATGGTTAATCCAAGACACTTAAATTCACATCATAAGGAAATTACTTTTCTCTTGGGAAGAGAGGTATGCACAAACAAAACCACAGACTGTACACAGAGCTGAAAATAACAGGACAATTACCTGCTCTTCCTTTCATAGAGCTTACTAGTTCTATTTCTGCTTTATCAATGAGGATTCCGGGGTATAAAGATTATGCGGCTCTTCTTAGTTTAGCAAAACCATCTATACAGCCAGGACATTCTGGCTTCTATACCTTTCTGGTACAGAGCTACTCTATGTCAAATGGATTGATCTGAACCCAAATTTAGGGACAATTTCCTAAAATCAGTAGGGAGTCCACAAAACAAATGCTGCTGGTTTCCCTAGGCTTTCTAAAATTGCCCTACTTCAGTGGCCCTGTAATCCTAATTTTACTTTAGCTGGAAATCAAATGTAATTCCCAGTTGATCAGTGTGGAGTTCATATTAGATTGGGTTGTGTCCAAGAAACCATTCTAACTTGGGCATAGAGAGGAGATTGGCATTAGAAAAGAGCAGACAATAACATGCACCTTTACCCCAGGTTAGGTGTAGCATTTGCCTTTCTCAAAACCATCCAAAGTTGTTTGAAGCCTATGAGAAACCCTGAAACAACTGTAGAACTTCTGTTTCAACACATAGGGACTCCAAAGGCATAGAACACCCTCCTAAATGGAGACCAAGGGTCCAAGGATGGAGACCACAGCTGGAGGCTTCCAGTCTCAGAGATTCTAGAACAGACCTGTGTCCAGTACCCCAGCCCCTAGCAATGCATGGTCATAGGATACAGGGGAAACTTGCGTATTTTTTTGTGGAATTGGGTGTAATGCTTCTTGGTGGCAGGGAACACTTACTGCTTTTTATGAGTTTGTGTGTGTGTATATCTAAAAGCATGGTAAGCATTATTCCTGACAGAAAATTCCAGATTAGCTGGCAACCTACTGACATAGCAGACAAGGGTAACTGGGGATTTTACTCACTCAGAAGAGTTGATGAAATAGATTATAAGAGACCCAATGCTTAGTACAAATACAAGGATCACCTGCAAAGAAAAAGAAAAGAAGGACCGATGTACAAATAATTTTCTTGATATAGAGATGAATAAACAAACCAAAAAAATTGTATTTTCTCTTTTAACCTTACCCATATCTACGTAACCATTTTCCACACATTCATTTCCATTAGCATGCACTCATTGAAGAAAAATTGATTGGAACTTTCCTGGGTATTCAGTAAATGACAAGCACCCACTCATTTTACTTACATAATGTTAATTCCCATATACTTAAGAATAAACATCTTGTCCCTCATACTGCTCATAAAGCCTTCTGATTTCAAGAAGTCCTATCATTTATTCATTCCTTCACTCATCAAACATTTATGAAGTGCTTAATATGTGTTACACACTTTATTACATGCAAAAATCAGGGCTATAGGATATTGGCTCTGGATGAGAATTGCCTGTGATACTGGAAAAGAAACAGTCCCAACATGTCCATTTAAAGGATAGTCAGGATTTTGACAGGAGGGAATGTGCTGTAAGTCAGAAAAAGAAAATGAGTGCATTTAACACAGAAATATACTTTGTTTGTCAAAGAAGCAGAGCTGGCAGAATGTAATCAGAAATTTACCCCTTCAAAACCATCAAGGCATTTGGATGAAACATTTTGCAGCCTCCATAACTTTTCCAATCAATTTAACGTACATTAACATTCTTCCAGTCATTCTTAGTTCCTGAGCCATTTGTTTTTCTATGTTCAGTCCAGTGTAGCATTGGTAATACTAATAATAAAATTGAATTTTGTTATAATTAAAGCTTTACTCGCTTTCACCTCAGGTGTTCCTTGGGCAGATTACCTATACTGGGAAAAAGGGTCCCATTTGCAGTTCCCTTGAATTGGGTGGACACATGTTCTCAAACTGGTTGCTCACAACTTTTTTCTCAGTACACCTCACATGCCTTTATTCTGCTGGGACCTGTACCCTTCCAGATGCCTACTTGAGCAGATAAGAGAAGACTCTTACATGTGACCCAAATCTGGCTCCGGAAACAAGTCTAGCATTCTTTGCCTCAACAAACAGTGGAAGGACAGATTATCTTCAGTGTGACAATTTCTGCCTAGAGCAACTAGCTCAATGGCCCCTTATCACAAATGAGCTAGATGTCAGTCCTCTGTGTCCCCAGCATTCCAAAAGATACAAACTGAAAATTCTGAGTGGAACCTCTCAAGCTCCTTTCCTTAGGCTTGACATGAGACAAAAGCACTCCCACACCTCTGCCATAACAGAACTTGTTCTAAAAATCCTCTTCTATTTCCAATTTCACTTAATTTTTTTAAACATTTTTATTTAAATCCAGTTAGTTAACATACAATGTAACATTGATTTCAGGTGTGCAATATAGTGACTCAACACTTTCATACATCACTCAGTGCTCATCACGAGGGCATTCCTTAATCCCCATCACCTATTTCATCCATTCCCCCCCACCTACCTCCCCCTGATAACCATCAGTTTGTTCTTTATAGTTAAGAATCTGTTTCTTGGTTTGCCTCCTTCCCTTTTTCCCCCTTTGCTCACTTGTTTTGTTTCTTAAATTCCACATACGCATGAAATCATACGGTATTTGTCTTTCTCTGACTCATTTATTTCACTTAGCATAATACCCTCTAGTTCCATCCATTTCATTGCAAATGGCAAGATTTCATCCTTTTTTATGGCCAGGTAAATATATACTACAACTTCTTTAACTGTTCATCAGCTGGTGGACACTTGGACTATTTCCATAATTTGACTATTATAGATAATGTTGCTTAAACAATGGTGTGCATGTATCCCCTTGAATTAGATTAGTGTGTATGTGTGTGCATATATATATATATGCACATATATATGTGCATATATGCATATATATGTGCATATATATACATATATGTATATATTATATATGTATATATATTATTATATATGTATATTATATATTATAATATATATTATATATTATTATATATGTATATATATTTTATATTTATATTTTATAAATATAAATATAAAAAATATATAATATAAATATAAAAATATAATATAAATATAAATAATATAAATATAAATAATATAAATATAAAAATATAAAAATATAAAATATATTTATATTTTAATACCTACTAGTGCAATTGCTGGATCATAGTGTAGCTCTATTTTTAATTTTCTGAGGAACCTCCATACTGTTTTCTAGGGTGGCTGCACTAGTTTGCATTCCCACCAACAGTGCAAAAATGTTCCCCTTTCTCCACATCCTTGCCAGGACCTGTTGTTTCTTGTGTTGTTGATTTTAGCAGGTCTGACAGTTGTGAGGTGATTATTTCGTTGTTGTTTTGATTTGTATTTCCCTGATGATGAGTGATTTGGGCATCTTTTCATGAGTCTATTGGTCAGCCGTATGTCTTCCTTGAAAAAATTCATGTCTTCTACCCATTTGTTAATTGGATTATTCATTTTTCAGGTGTTGAGTTTTGTAAGGTCTTTAAATCATTCACCACAATCAAGTGGTTCAATATTCAAAGTCACTCAACATGATATACCACATTAATAAAAGAAAGGATAAGAATGATATGATTATTTCAGTAGATGCAAAAAAAAGCATTTGACAAAGTAAAACATCCATTCATGACAAAAACCCCCAACGAAGTAGGTTTAGAAGGAACATATCTCAACATAATAAAGATCATATATGAAAAACCCACAGCTAATATCATCCTCAGGGGTGAAAAACTGAGCACTTTTCCGCTATGGTTGGGAACAAGACAGGAAAGTCCAGTCTCACCACTGTGATTTAATGTAGTACTAGAAGTCCTAGCCAAGCAATCAGACAGAAAAATAAATAAAAGGCATCCAGATCAGCATGGAAGAAGTAAAATTTTCACTATCTGCAGATGACATGATACTATATATAAAAAACCCAAACAACGTCATTCAAAATCTTCTAGAACTGTTAAATGAATTCAGTAAAGTCACAGAATACAAAACCAGTGCACAAAAATCTGTTCCATTTTTATACACCAATAATGAAGCAGTGAAAAGAGAAATTAAGGAATCAATCCCATCTACAATTTCACAAGAAAACAATGAGATATCTAGGAATAAACCTAACCAAAGAGGTAAAAGACCAGTACTCTAAAAACCATAAAATACTGACAAAAGAAATTGATGATGACACAAAGAAATGAAAAAACATTCCATGTCCAAGGATTGGAAAAACAAATATTGTTAAATGTTTATACTACCAAAACAATCTACTCATTTAAAGCAATCCCTATCAAAACACCAACAGCATTTTTCATGGAACCATGGAACCACAAAAAGATTGTATGGAACCACAAAAGATTCAAACTGCCAAAGCAAACTTGAAAAAGAAACGCCAACTTGGAGGCATCACAATTCGGAACTTCAAGTTGTATTACAAAGCTGTAGTAATCAAAAAGTATGGTAGTGGCACAAAAATAGACACTTAGATCAATGGAATGGAATAGAAAACCCAGAAATGAACCCACAACTATATAGTAAATTAATTTCCTTCAACAAAGCAGGACAAAGCTGACACCCTCCAACCTCCCCAACTTCCCCCCACCCCCACTCCTGGGTGGGACATATGTGACATTCTTTAGGAATCTCCCACCCATCTTAATGTTAATACCTTGCTAGAGGGCAAAACAACCTTGGCAATGGCAAGGCCTCTGGTATCTGGTATTTTGTAGGTCCTCTTTAGCATATGCAAGTTCTATTGAAACCTCCCTCTTCCTTACTTCCCCACCCCCGTGGTGGTACATAACCTGCCACCCCTCACAACCCCAGGGCAGCAGCTCTTCGAGCCCAAGGGTCCTGTCCCCATGCCTTAATAAACCACCATTTTGCACCAAAGACAACTCTAGAATTCTTTCTTGGTCATTGGCTGGGGACTTGACCCCACCAAACCTCACCTATATTTTAAAACTTCATCAAAATGATATTGGGAAAACTGGACAGCAACATGCAAAAGAATGAAATTGGACCTCTTTCTTACACCATACAAAAACATAAATTCAAAATAGATTAAAGACCTAAATGTGAGACTGGAAACCATAAAAATCCCAAAGACAGAGGCAGTAACCTTTTTAACATGGACTTCTTTCTAGATAGGACTCTGGGAGAAAAAAAAAGAAGAGCAAAAATAAAATATTGGGACTTCATCAAAATAAAAAGTTCCTGCATAGTGAAGGAAACAATCAAGAAAACTAAAAGGCAACCTGCAGAATGGGAGAGATATTAGCAAATGATATATCTGACAAAAGGATATTTTCTAGAACATATAAAGAACTAGCTAACACTAATTTGCATGTAATTGGGTAACAAGCTAAGAGCTTTAACTGGTTTTCTTCCAATTGGTTTGCAAGTGGCAATGCTGCAGCTTACTTAATACCTGAGAGTTACGGCATCTATCTCTTTGGGGTCTCAGCTCTCACTCTAAGTTCCATTTAATATCTATGGTAAGTGTCAGTAGGGATATTACTAAGTTTCTAGGTCTAACAGCAGTTAGAAATGTATTTTGCAGCTCAGGACAGATGTTGGGTGTGGATATGTGGAAATTATATACATAAATCTCAGTATTGATAATTATTAATAGTTTCTACGAAATGTTTTTCTGTTCTTTACACATGATTTTTTTTTTCTCTCTCTTACTAAGTGATTCTTCAAGTATAAATCATTTACTGACAGGCTTCCGGAAAGATTATGGTAGGCCATATGTTTACAATCCTCCAACCCACAGAAATTACCGCCCCCCTCCCCGAAAAAGAAAAAAAATTAGTTTCATACAAACTAAGAACAATACCGACCTCATGCCACAAACCAAAAGAATATTATCCAGAAATAATATATAACAAACAGAAAAATTTATACCCAATCAAAAACAGGCATTGGGAGCTAGCAGCTTATGAACACTGCAAAGTAAGTCAGGCAAAAATTGGAGGAAATTCCGAGAGGACACATAAATTTCTCTTGGGTTGGGGAGGCAAAACCTGGAAGCAATGACTGTTTGGGAGTGGACAGTGGGTAGAAAGCACCCCCATCTGAGCTCATACACTGAAGATGAAGCCACAAAGCCAGAAGGGCCTGGGGGAGATTGTCGCCACACCATGGCTGATGGGGGACCTCTTGGCTACAGCAGCAACACTACTTTTCCCAGAAGCACTTGGGAAAGCAGTCAGAGAGAAATGAAAAACACGAGACCTGGTCCAGAGAAAGCCTTGTCTGTGGAGTTGCTGGCCATAGCATTATCCCATGTGTGTGTCTGTGTAGAAAAACACCCAGTAAATTGGGATAGATTTCCACAGTGGGGCTTAAAACTGCCCATTTAGCTGGTGGATAGTTATGTGTGTATCTATAAACATGAACAGCAGCCAACAGAGTAAACAAGGTATTCTAAACCTTCATTTATGAACATTAGCAGACAACATAAAATGCCATTTACATGGGGAGTATAAGAAAAATAAGAGGCTAAAACAGAGAAAAGAGATAAAATGACCTTCAGTGATAGCATTAACAGAGAACATGTAATTAAACTTTGTCAAATTACAATTAGTGTTCCCAGTGAGATTCTAAAAATCTGTTAAACAGAACTGGAGGATTGGAAATGTAAAAGGAAAAGATGGGGATAATATAGAGACAGTAAGTGAAAGAAGCACCCTAGAGCCTGGCTGGGAGATTAACAAAAAAAGGTCAGGATTATCAACATTAGCATCTTAAAAGAGGTGCCCTTTGGAGTTGAGTTTCAGACTTTGGAGGTGGGGTCCTAGTTGACCCAACTGGTGGTGGTACCTCTGAGATGATGTGAGTCTGGTTCTGGCAATGTTGGAAAAACTGGGACACATATAATTGCTGAGGCCTGGCCTCATTTCACAAAGCAGAGAGGAGAGCTTAGAGACATTTGGAGATTGGAGCTTAGAGACATGAGCTTCATATCTAACAGGTAGCCTTAAGTGCTAGAAGATATTGGAACAACTGCATTTACAGAGATTTTAGGAAAAAGGATGACAAGGCAAAAATCCTCCACCGAACAAAACTGTTGTTCACCAGTGACAGCAAGGAAAAAAAATGTTTTGGACATTCAAGGTATGAACATATACCATCCAAACCTTCCCTTGCAAATGGAGAGTCTCAAAAAAAGGACAACATTCAGAAACAGAAAGCATGTTATGTAAGAAAAACTGGTGCCTAATGAAACTGGTAAAATTAATTTTTTACTCTAAAGCAAATATGAAGAAAAAACTCTTATACCAGATGTATAATGCTAAAAACAAAACAAAACAAAAAACCAGAAACCAAAAACCAAAAAAAAAAAAAAAATAAATAAAATAACCACAACAGCAATCTGGAACTGAATGTTCAGATTCATTCAACAATGTCTGGAAGGAAGGAGGGGTGGTATGATGGAAAATATGCCAAAGCTCTTTTTTTTTTTTTAATATAGATATAAAACATGCAGAGATATATAGAGGAAATATAGAATGAGAAGTTTGTTCTGAACTTGGCTTGCCTAGTATGTCTATGATATTCTATTAAAAGTGGAATTATAGGGGCACCTGGGTGGCTCAGTGGGTTAAAGCCTCTGCCTTCAGCTCAGGTCATGATTCCAGGGTCCTGGGATCAAGCCCCACATCCGACTCTCTGTTCAGCAGGGAGCCTGCTTCCTCCTCTCTCTCTGCCTGCCTCTCTGCCTACTGTAAGGGCTTACTTAGCCAGAGTGGCTCCATCTCAGTTGAACAGCCATTTTGTTGTTTATGCAGTAAAATTTAAACTGACCATGCCCCCCTCAGAGGACTTACTTAAAAGCAAGTCCGGTAAACTAGTAAAATATGATCAACCAGTCCCAGGTAACAGAGCCCAAACACAAGGGCGGGTAGGCCAAGTGGAGACATCCAATCACTATCTCCCTAAAGAATGTGGGCCCCGCCTTTTGGGCCCCAATTCTGACCAAGGTGGTAGGCTAGTTCAATTATCTACTATAGGGTAAATTGTAATTCAATTGCCACCCGTGTGTGACCTAGCGTGACTGTACAACTTTCTCTGTGTGTTACAATCTCATTGGCCACCTGTGTGTGGCCAGGCTCAACCACATGGCCTTTGCCCTATAAAAGTTAGTCTATAAGGCTGGGAGGGGTCGCGCTCTCTGTAAGAGGTGGCCCCGACCCGTCGGTTTGATTCTTGATGCTTGGTGGGAAATAAAGCTTTGCTTGACCTTCGCTTTGTATCAGCCTCGGTCCTTTGATCACGGACCCTTTCACTACTCGTGATCTCTCTCTCTGTCAAATAAATAAAATTAAATTAAAAAATAAAAAAAATAAATAAAGTGGAATTATAAAAATCAAAAATAAGAAAATAAAAGTAATAAAAATTAACAAATAAACGAAAATATCAGCCAATGGTTAATGCTTAGTTTACCCTGTATTATCATATAATTCTCCCTACAATACTCTAAAGGAGGTTATTCATATTGTATGAATGAAATCCAATTTAGAAAAGTTAATTTGCCCAAGATTACACAGTAGGAAGTGGAGGAGCCAGTGTTTGAGGCCGTGTCTCTCAAAATTCACAGTCACCACGTAATTCTGGTCTCTCCAGTAAGACAAGGAACTAAGACTGTGACAGAGCTCTTAGCTGCCTAATACCTATTTTCCTTTTCTTTACTAACTTATCTCCCATTTGTTTTTTTTAGGCCACTTATATTTAGATATTCTATTATGCAGCAAACTCAATCTCTAGGTATTATGAGAACCAATAAAACAAATCACCATAAAGGAGAATAATCAAATTCCCCTGGTAAATTAATAAAATGTATTCTTAAGTCAATAAGAGAACAGAAATCCAGTTCCATGGTATTTATAAGAGACACACTTAACAGGAAACTAGACAAAAAGATTGACATATAGCTGGGCAAAGATATTCCAATTATTTTGAATAAAACAAAAGCAAAGTTACATGCTAATATTGTATTCAAAACTATTTAAGGAAAAAAAACAAAAATCCACTGAGACAATATTTCATATAGATAAAAAGCACAATCAAGCAGTAAGATTTAATAGGTAACTTTATGCAGTAATTGATATTATAGAAAATATATAATTTAAAATGTGTCAGAAAGGCAAGATATTTGATAAAACTACAAAATGAAAATGAAAACTTTTGACATGTCCCTTTCAGTCAGCAAATAATTAAGGATATGCAAAATACATATAACATAGTTAATAACGCTTATATATCAAACATAATACATATTCTTTCAAAAGTCAATGGTGCAATAAAAATTGAACATGCACTGGGCGACGATGAATCTTCCCATAAATTTCATAAACCAGAAGTCATAAAGATAGTGATATTCTTGGACCATAAATTTTACCAAAGTAGAAAAGATGGGCACTCTATCCCAAGGAAACAAAAGTGTATGGCATTCCTCTAAATAGATCATGAATCAAACAAGAAATCAAAATTAAAATTTCAAACAAGATGAATTAAGCACTCATAAAAATAATAATACTTGCGAAAGTTTATGAGATATGACCAAAGAAGTACTAGGAGGAAACATTTTTGTAAAACAAATTCTACTCAAACTGAGAAATTAGGCCAGCACTGAGCATGGATTGCGGGAAGAGCTGCGCAAGCGCGGTGGGACCGCGCGGCCAGGCATGCGCAGTGCTGTCCTGTGGCTTCTAGGCTAAACCCAGTGAGGTATGGCCGCTGCGCGGAGGAATACAGGGGTTCCGGATAGATTAGGAATATTGCTGCGGACTTTTAACGAGCTGACTGAGGAGGAATTATGAGGGCAGCTCAGGAAGACTCCGATCATCAAACTGGCCCAGCAGCGAAAATAAATTCTGTGCTCGGAGACCCAATGACCAGTAGTGAATGGACGAACACGAGGAAACAAAATACTGCCAGAACCCTCAGGACAGAGACACGGGAAGCTGTGCAAAGGATGCGGATTAAGCAGTGCTGTCCTGCTTTTGCCGCTCGACGGCGAACCATCAACCATAACTCGTGGACCACCTTCCACCAGGCCCTAGAAATCCCAGAGCCTGCGGGGGCTCATACCCATCCTTGGGGCTGGCTCTTTCTACCAGGTCGCTGTGTCACAAGCTGACCCGTGTGGCCGCTTTCTGACCGGGCTTACTGGGCGAAGCGGCCCTAGCGGAGGGTGGGGCCATCGCACCAGCTGCCTGAGGCCCTCCACAGCCACGCCCCGTGATGAAGAGGAAGCTTGAGGAACCCCAGAAGGCTGAGGCCGCCCCGCCTTGGCCTGTCGCCACTGCAGGTAGAGGGACAGTAGAGGCCCCAGGCCCTCTGCCATGAGAAACAGCGTGAGTCGCTGCCACGTTGAAACATAACGTGTGAGTTAAGGTTGTTCCTTTAAAGGCAAGCTTCCCAAGGTAGAGCAGCATGTTTATTCCTTATTAAGCCTTTGGTGGCTTGAACTTGCTCTCCCTGCCTCATCTTCTGTAGAAGGGGAAACATGTCGATGTGGGGATATCTCCCAATAAACTCAGGGTCCATCCAGTCAGCTCTTTCCCAAGCTTTGGGTAGACTTTTGGATGATAGGAAAAGCAGCAGGCTTTGGATCAGAAAAGGTTTATTCAAAAATTCTCACCCTGATCTGATGGGGTAGCATATCACATAGTATCGTCATTCATTAAAACTGACCAGAGGGAGGGAGTGAAATTAAACAAAATAAATGGGGGAAAATGGGATATTGAAATTAAGAAGGATAAGGAAGATATTAATTATATGTACATATGTATATGTCATTGAAACTCATGAAATATAGAATTTTCCAGCAAGGCTAAATGAAACCGAGAGAGGGACATGGCCCATCATGAGAGAGGAATGGTGTGAATTAGGTGTAGAGAGAAAAGAGAAGTGTTCTTTCTAACCAAAGTTAGAGTTTAGTCTATAGAGCTGTCAACGGAGACCTTCAAAACTGCATTCCTGGTAGTGGCTCCTTTTCCTTGGAAAATTACCTCTGGCTTCAAAAAACAAAACTTTTCATTTAAAACTAAGGAGGCTATATTATTTATTGTGCAAATACATAACCTTCTAAGAATGAAAGTAACTCTATTAACAGACCAGGACAAATGACAAAAACCCGACCTTATGATCATCATGCTTATAAGGTATTAGCATGTTGATTTATTAGCATGTTGATTCAGTAATTACTTCTTAACCCATGTAAGAAACACCTAGGAGAACAGGTTTGTAATCTCAAGATAGGTGCAAGAAACTAAAAGACATCTAAATTTTCTGACACCTGCCTCTAAATTTTTAAAAAATTTTTTCTAGATTGAATGATCATTAAATTGTTAACACATCTGGTTAAAGCAACATAACTATACTATAAATTCTAATAATTTTCAAACACAAGAAGTAAAACTGTATAGGAAATTTATCCAAATGAGGTAGATTTTTTCAATTAAGGATATAACTTGTTGCTAGAATGAGATAGACTTGAGCATCAATTTTAATTGCTTTTTGCGATTTACAAAATAAATATATATTATTATTTACAAAAATATTAATAAGTTATACCTGTATATGTACTATATGCTAGGAATACATGTGTATATTTACCTAATAACTAGTAACTCATGTAATAATTACTTTAATTCTCATACATTAACTCATTTATTGAAATAAACTACAGATGAGTAATTCTTATTCCCATTTTATAATTTTTGTATTTTATTTCTCTGTGCATCAGATTCTTCATTTTTCAAAAAGTGGTAATGATAATACACCTGTTTTGTAAAATGGGTTTTAAAAGGGTGATGGGAGAGGAGAACTGGTATGAGAAGTCCTCAGGTAAATCTGTTTTAGGAAATTGCACCCATGAAACCTGGAGAACTGATACAGAACAAAGCCGGCCCTTTGAAAATCTACTAGACTACCCCTACCCCACTTCCCAGGATATTCCAATTTGGAAGACACAAGAGATCAGTTAAACTGAATTCAGATCTAATTTTGCCTTCACTGGCTGCATTAACCACTCACTTTCCTAGGCTCCACAAAGAACTGCCATAAGAAATAATTTTTATTATTTCAAAATTTAAATTTTATAGATACAACTTATGGGGGAAAAGAGTTGTCTTAAGTCACCTAAACACCTAAAGAAAATATATCTGAGAATGTTGCTGAGAATCATGAGGTTTGAAGAAGAAGCTCAGAGCAGTGGATGGAGATAGAGGTAAAGAGAAATTAATTTTTTACTGTGTACCCTTTGATAATTTTTTGAATATTGTGCCAAGTGCATTAAAGGGAAAATGTCACCATGTACAAATAATCGGTGTGAATATTGTCTAGTATCTTCTGTCAGTTTTTTCTTTATTCATATGATAAAGATGTCTAAAACATAGTCTCATACAAAATAAGTCCCTGATGCTTGATGGTATATTAAATATAAAATACGAAATAATGGAAGAAAATGGAAAGTAAAACATAAAGATACAACTCATCTTAAGGTGGTAGAAAAGGTTTTTAAATTTTTTTTCTTTTTTGCATAAACAATGGATGTAAAGTATGAAAGGACTAGTTTTTATGTTTTCCCCCCAAGAAGTATCACTGAATTATGAAAATGAGGAAAATCCAGTGAAATAAATGTTTCTTTAGTCAATTTTTCCAGCATTATTTTTGAAATATTTTTGTCTCATTTCCAAACAAACTGTGATGCTTCCTTTGCTCATTTAGTTGTTCTGTATATTAAGATTGACAACTGTTGCTCTAACCAAGGGCTTATTTACAAATTTACAGAAAGGATTACACATTCATAGAAAAGATTACACATTTATAGAAAGGAGTTAAAACAGAATACGAAGACATGTGAAGTGCTGGATTACCTGAGAAAATAGAAGCAAGGGAAGATGGGAAACCAGAATGTGGACTTAAAATGGTGCCTAGAATGATGCCAAAAATAGATACATTTATTAAAGATAAGCCATAATTTTAGTTCTGAATTTTCTGGCCATCAAAGCAACAGAGAAGCAGTGTTAATTACTCAATTAACTACCACCTGTGTGCCCTGGGAAAAAGCAAAGATTGTTTAAGAATAGGACTACAGGGGTGCCTGGATGGCTCAGTGGGTTAAAGCCTCTGCCTTCGGCTCAGGTCATGATCCCAGGGTCCTGGAATCCAGCCCCGCATTGGGCTCTCTGCTGAGCGGGGAGCCTGCTTTCCCCCTCTCTCTCTGCCTGCCTCTCTGCCTGCTTGTGATCTCTGCCTGTCAAATAAATAAGTAAAATCTTAAAAAAAAAAAAAAAAAAAAGAATGGGACTACATTTGGAACGAATGCAAAACAAAATCTCCCAAAGATAGTCCTAACATAACTTGTGATGACAAAAACAACAAGCCCACAGATGCTACAAAGTTGATTAATACTTTGCCATGTTTTAATCTATAGAGGGATCTCTAGAAGGTATCCTGTTTTGAAAAATAATGTATTTTTCCCTTTGACTATTGGGATTTTCCTTTTTCTTTGCCATTCTTTTCCTCTTTTCACCTTCCTCTCTTTTTCCTCCTCTGTCCTTTAGTTCTGCTTTCATTGGGTGATTGGCTGTGTATCCTCCCCCAAAGCATTAAGGATGTTAGTCTGTAGATTTTTTTGTTTTACTTGCTCTATTTGGGAGGTTTGATATAGATACTGCACCTTCACTGAAAAAGAAAATTGAATGTTTTCTTTCTTTTCCATGTCCTGTTTAATTAACATTAGGGATATCCACATCTTGATTTAGTTGACTAGACCTTGAAGTCATCTAGGTTTCCCACAGATGGTAGGGGAGGAGGGATGATTGTGGTGGTGGTGATACAGGTCTTTGACAACATCTGTATTTCTTCCAGATATTGGTCTGTTTAAGTTTCTTTTTTGATCAGTTTTGGTAATTTTGATTGTCCTAAGGAGTCATTCAGTTTTCAAATTTGAATTGCTTATATACCTTTCAATTTGCTTTTTATTTGTATCTTCATTTTAATGTCTTATTTCTTATATATTTGTGCTTTTTCTCTTTTTCCCTTGTTTAGGCTAGCTATTGTTTTCTTTATGTTATTGTTTTAAATAATCAGCTATTTTTTTACTCATTAATTTCTGACTCTATATTCTGTGTAGATTTAATGTGTTTTAATTTTTTGAGATTGATAATTCATGTAATTGTTTTCATTTATCAAAATACATTTTTATTGTTAGGCATTTACCTCAGAACCACTTCCATCTTGTACTCTAGGTGTAAGGGGTATGTGGTGTTTTCATTATTATTGTTTTTTAAAGATATTTCAAGTGTTTTGATTTTTCTGAGTGAAGGGTCTTTTGAGAGAGGGAAATGGTACAATTTGTAGCTGTAAGGTCTTCGTTTTTCTTTTTTTTTTCCCCCCGGGTTTATTGTTTTCTTATTATCGTGTTGTAGTCAGTTAATATCTATCTATCCTTTGTAAGTTTCGTAATTGAGACTGTTTTTTTGTGGCCCAATATATGCTAAATTTTTACAAACAGTCCATAGACACTTGTAAGTTTAATTTCTGTTTTCAGTATATAGAGTTTCATCATTTCAGTCAGCTTTCTCTTAATAATTAAGTTACTTTGATCTTCCTTATGCTTATTATTGTTAAAAACAGGTCCGAAATGGAATTGCTTATGTTAAGCCCCATGAAAGACTTAATACCTAACCTAATTGTTGTTTTAGCCTTTCTTGGGAATGAGGTTTGAACCAATCAATCTGGAATTTCCTGACCAGCGCTAGTGAGGTAATCTGCACAAGAAGACCATCTGCTGTATCCCCTTAGGGAAGGTGATCTTTCCTGAAAACATTTTTCTTTTGTTTTGCTAATAGCTTCCTTGTTCCATTCTTCCTATAAAATCTTCCCATTTTTTACAACTCCTCAGAGTGTGTCTCTGCTTGTTAGACCCATCTAATGCTACCTGATTCATGAATTGCTTGATAAAGACAATTACATCTTTAAGTTTACTTGGCTGAATTTTGTTTTTTAACATTTTTCTATTTATTATGTCCTTATATGATAGGTGAACTAATGTCTCCTACAACTAATGTGTTTTTAAGATTTCTGTTTATACTTATTTATTATCTTGAAGTTATATTTTTGGTGTAGGTATTTTTTGGTGATGTTTGGTGGTATTTTTTGGTGATATTTGGTGGTATTTGGTATTTTTGGTGATATTCATGTTGTTATATTTTGGTTGAGGTTTGTTACATTTACCATTACAAATATTGTGTGTTGAATTGTGTTCCCTCCAAAAAGATGTGTTGAAATCCTAACCCTTGGTACTGCTAAAAGTGACCTTGTTTGGGAATAGGGTCTTTGCAGTTATATTCAAGTTAAGATAAGGTCACGAGTATGGGCTCTAATTCAGTATGACTGTTATCCTTGGGAAAGGAAAATTTGGATGTATACACAAGCAGAGGAGACATTATGTGAATGCCATGTGAAAATGAAGGCAAAGATCTGGAATCATGTGTGAGCAAATGCACACCAAAGATTGCTAACCAACCAGCAGAAACTAGGGGAGAGGCATGGAACCACTTGGCTCTCACAGCCCTCATAAGGAACCAAGCCTTGACTTTAGACTTCTAGCCACCAGAACCACAAGACAAAAAATTTCTGTTGTTTTCTGTTGGTGTATGGTACTTTGTTACAGTGACCCTAGGAAACTAATACAGGTTATTTTATTTGGCTTCATTTTTTGTTTTTTTTTGTCCAGAATTCAAACTTACCTGATATTAAAATGTGCTCCCAATTTCTGTTGTCGCTTGCCTGGTATACTTTTGACAGTTCCTTTATTTTCAAACTTTAGTGCCTCTTGAATTTTTAAAACATAATTAGACCATGTCAACCCCATGCTCAAAAAGCCCTCAATGACTTCCCTTTGCATTAGAGTAAAATTATTCCATTGTATGAAGTGCAAAGCATCGCATGATTCTTCTGTCTCTTCTCAGACCTCATTCTGCCCTGCCCTCCAGAACCTCTAGCACAGAAGTCTCACTGTGGTACTTGGAGTAAGCTGAGCTCTTTACCTCCACAAGTCTGTTCTCTCTTTCAGTAACCTTGTTTCCTCCACTCGTTAGTGGCTTTATACTTCTGGTTCTTCATGTCTTAGCTCAAATCTTAGCTTTTTAGAGATTTCTTCTCTCATCACTCTATCTCATGTGATCTAACTCCTTTTCCACCAAAACTCTCGAACACATCACTCATAAGTCCCTGATAGAATAGATAACCATATGAATTTCTTACTTATTTATATTCATATTTGTCACCTCTACCCTCACTAGAATCTAAGTCCCTAAGACTTAAGACTCTTGCCTGCATTTTCACCATGTGTAGAATATCCGCCTTGCATGTAGTTGGCAAACAGTAAATACCTGTTGAAAGAAGTAAGGGAATTACAAAGAAAGGAAGGAAGACTGGATGGAAAGGAAATCTATAAGCCTTTTTTTCCTCTTCTCAGCCTTTCATAAAATACTTGCGTGGGACCCCTACTGAGAAGTGCCTTTCAATGGTACAGTGTTTATTCTAATCTAACCTTTACTCTGTGCCTCCTGTTGTTCCAACTACTTAATCATCACCTGTAACAGATTGGAAAACAAAAACAAAAACAAAAACAAAACAGTTCTTCCATTACTAAAGAAGTAATTTTTATTGTTGTGTTATCAGTGGTCATTCCTTCTTCACCCACTCCCCATATGCAGTGCTCATATGGTGGATGGTGTAAGTTCTCTTCTCCCTCACCCTAGAGACCTTTAATATGTTATTCCCAATATTATCCTCATACAGTCACACATGATTTGAACATTCGAAGAGATCCTAGCCAAGGAACCCCTGCTCTAATTAAAAAGAATCACTAAATTCTTCCCTAACAAGTCATACTGACAGGCATTTCAGAAATGGGACCAAAACCAGAAGAAAGTCAAGAGGACAGGTACATTCCCAGATGATTTAACATTCCCTGTAGATTTTATCAAGAATTGTATATATTTCCAAATATGTTTTAAAAAGTAATTTTATCTTAATTAAACAACATTAACCAGAAAAGAGCAACATTTTCACCAATTACAAAAAAAGCAAGGGATAATCTTTAGCTCACATACATCTACTTCCACCATATCACCATCTGATGGCAGCATACCCTCAAAATTTAGATTCTATTTTTTAGTGTTTCAGATCAATTTATTCCTTTATAGGGCATCTGCTATTTCCAGACAATGTGATATAAATATTTCCCTGGCCTGGTCTGTTCTTTCAAGGAGCATACAGTACACTGGAAGAGACAGGAATATACACAGATAATTTTAATAACTGTGCAATGAATGTTATAGAAGCTTAGAGATGGACTCTTAGCCTAATATGAAGATAAGGTAAGATTTTTCCCTATGAGATTATGCTTGAATTGAGTTTTAGTATGTGCAAGTTACCTAGATTAAAATAGGTAGTAAAATGATGAATATCATCATAGAGAGGCAAAAGAAACTAGTTTGTAAATGACAAAGAGACTAATGGAATAAAAGGAGGGGAAAATAGTTGTGTATTTTCAGGCCTGATGATCCACTAAACATCACATTTTTGGGGCACATCTACTATATGCCAGACATCCATCTACGTACAAGGAAAACAAAATGAACACAATCTTTGTCCTAATAAAGCTTTTCTTCTAGCACATGCACTAATGATCAATTGAATCTATAATGTGAAGTAATTATATTCAAATTAAAGACAAGCAGGATAATAGATAGGGAAGAAACAGGGAGACAGCAGTGGGATGGCAGTGATATTTTAGATAAGGCCACCAGGGAACACCAGATGTTTACCTAGGTGATAAAATTACATATACCGATTATAATCACACTCATGGCTAAAGTACGTTAGCGAGCTAACAAGGAAAATGCACTTACCAACACTTGCCCCACAAAGGTCTGTGCTGAGAGCAGCATTTCTATATGATTGCGAAATATTCCTTGGAAGTGGAGACTTTCCAAATGTCTATTACCGATGCTCTTCGTCAAGAGTAGTTCCTATAGCAAGAGAGAAGAAGTGAGAATGAGCTGCATCCCAGAGAAAAGATCCCAAAGTGTGTTGGTGGAACCTCCTGCTGTGTTATCAGCCAGACATCACTACACCTTGTCCAACCCAGAGAACCCCAGAGTTGCTTATTCAGCATATCATGAAATGAATTTCACTGGGTTTGCATTTTACTGGCCTTTTGCACAGCTTTTTAATTAGAATTCTGCAGTCCTCTCCATGCCTTCTTCACATACTCTCAGTCCTAGACCCTTCAAACTGACATTATGGTAGTGATCAGGGTTGGGAGTAGCATGCTTCTTCCTGCTCTGGGAACATCTCTTATCCTTTTCTATCAAGATAAATGGACAAGGGAAAAAGATCGCAAATTGATTTTTAGCGATTACTTAAGTATCTGCTCTTTTTTTTTTGAGGAAGAAGTTGTTTCAGCAATTTTATGTTACTCTTAGTTCCTTGTCTGGTGACACATCCTGCTGATGTAATCCCTCCTCATATTTATAAAATGCCTTCACTTATATTTAAAATTTATAGTAATCTTATGAAGTAAACAAAAGTGTGATTAAACCCACGATGTGCTGATAAGGAAACGGGGGCATAGAGAAATTACATGACTGGCCCATAAGCAGGGGATGAGATACTCCTGGAGTCTGAACTAGCCCCCATATCTGTTGATAAGCTACCACCAAGAAAGACACAGGTGAGCTAGGATTGACCACACCATGCTGCCTGAGACCCTCCGAATTTTAGAAAAACTCATTATATACAGAGCCAGGGTTTTAAAATGACTTAATTTTTCTACTCACAATTTCTGAATGGTAGAAGAGAAGTCTCATTAAATAACTATCTCATTAAATAACTATCATATCTTGATCAATAATTTGTCCTCTAACACTTATGACTCATCATGTGCATTCCTAAGATGTTGTCTGAGACTTGATTTTAAAAACATTCAATATAACATTAATATGGAATGCTCCTTTGAATTTCATTATGAAATTAGAGGACCCTTCTGTGGAAAACCACTTGACCCTAAGATATAATAAAATCATACTTATGAATATAGTAAACATCTTAAAATTTCACATTTAAGGAGAAAACTACTACTCCAAATAATTTTTAAAATGACTCTGATAGTTGTGATGTTTTTTGCATTAAGCCACTTTCCCAAAGGCGTAGAGAAAAAATACAGCACTGTCAATTCAATTAAATGTAACAAGTTACTGAGAAGTCACTCAGCTTATATCAAATTCTCTCCTCAAGGTCCAAAACCAGAAAAGTAGAGTATTCTGGTGGCTTGGACCCTACTTCTTAACATTGTAATAGTTGCCTTCTATTAGAAATTAAAAGGCACCTCTGGACAGAAGGGTAGACATGAATTACATCCAAAAGAAAGGAAAAATACAACAAATGTTTATAGACAAATGGGTTCTCACATTTTTGTAACCACACAAAAATAAATACAATGGGGAAAAAAGGCACATTTTCTGGAGCAAAAGTCTAAGGAGATTAAAAAATTCTAGCAATTCAGTTGTTCATTGGGAAAAAGAGAAAAAAGGTAGAAGGCCATTACTCATTTGTGTACTCTATCAGTCTTGTTAAGGAGTAAGTGCACCTCAGAATCCTTTCCACAGTTTTTATGCCATTGCTTAAAGTCTTAACAAATAATTAAGAATAGAGGGAACTTATTTAGCAACAAAATCTATGAACTGTAGTACTGGGTACATGTTGAATGTAGAAACCTGAATTCCATTTTATGATATTGCCAATAACCTTAAAAGTTACCAAGTTATTACAAATTCTGTTATTTTATGTCAAAGTTTACCATTAAGAGAAATGTTTTAAGCAACTTTTCAATATCGATTACAATGCACAAGTGAAATGTGTTCTGTTATGAAAATTACTATATCAGGAAAACAAAGTTTGAGAAATAAAAATTGGAAACAAATCACACAGGGCATGATAAAGCTCTTTGCCTTCGGCCACTGGTATTAGAACAGCCATTATACAACATTTGAGAGTTTTATTTCAAGCTCTTAAGGAAAATCTTATCTGAATAAGATACCATTATTCTCATCATCATCATTTGCCAGCTGTTACTCAATAGCACCCACTCTGGCAAAGCTTGTTTGGTTGTGAAAAGTGTCTCTGAATTTGTGGCTGGATGGCATGTGCATGTATGCATGGGTATCTATAAATGTATGTACAACTAGGTATGTTGTGTTAACATGGTATATAAAAGACAGTGTACATGTGTTAAGTACATATGCATCCTGCATGCGTGATTTATGAAAGTAAGGTTGACCTGATGGTGGTTTTTGCCTGCCTCATAGTACCAAGAACAACTATCATTTTAAAATTCAAAATAGAGGCATAGATACAATGTTTGTGGACATTTTTTCTTTTTTCAGAATAGTGACCCTCTGTTTCCAGAGGTACCATTCATCATCAGCCACACCAGACACTGCTTCTCTGAGTGGTGGGAGAGGAGGCCCAGCTCTGTACCTGCGGCCTTTGGAATGGCATCCCGGGTTCCTGTTTCCCACCCCTGGGGGAGGATCCGTCCCTTTCTAAGGCACTAGATTAGAGCTGGTTCTGTTAGCTCATGAAAACTGAGTGGAGCTTAAATTGTTTTCTAAACCCAATCACTTGTCAAACCTGTCTCAGTCTTCACAAGTGGGATCCAAAATAAGGAAACTGACCAAGAGAATTCCTGTTCCCTTGATGTTTTGCCATTTTTTAAAGGTTCTCCAGATTAGTCTGAAAATGAGTAAGATGAGGAGTCCAAGGAAGAAGGTCACAAAGGATGAGAGAATAAACGCTACTTGGATCTCACTTGGGCAGGGCATTTTCCCAGATCTTCCCCACTATCACTCTGTGGCTTTGTTCAAAAGATCAGCAGACGGAACTGCTGGGCTTCTGTGATGTCATGATCACATGGTAATGATTCCAGAAATTAGAGTTTAGTGTATTACTGAGTCCTAATGCCAGGTATAATAGCAGTGAGTGATTCCAGGAACAAGGGTCAGCTAACCACTGCAATGCTGACTCATAGGTTGCCAAGGAATGAGCAGGAGAAGGCCAGTGTCCACAACATGGGTCTTCAGAAGATAAGAGTTCTAGATCTGATTCTGTTACTGACTTTCTCTCTGACTTAGAGAAAATTGCAGCCTTCATGGCTGTGGTCAATGGGCTATTTATTTGGTTTGTACCAAACACCTTCAGAACAATTTTTTTTTTTTTTTTTTTTAGGGAAATGACATCTAGCCATCTGTGTGTCAGTGAATTGATTCTTCACCTGAGCAGATGCCCCATTCTCAGTAATCTTGGAAGGACAGATGAGAGGAATACTTAGATTTTTGCTTAGCTCATCACTAAGAAAGGCATGGTAGTGCAGGTATTGTAGAAGGCAATTTTACCAGTGCAAACATTGCTCATTTGTTAAATATTTGAGATCAGGAATCCATTCCCCTTATCTCTTCTTTATGGGACCCTCCTCTTTCTTGCTTTTATCCCCACCCTATCAGCAAACACTTTGGTCCAGCAGAGGTAAAGTTCAAAATGAGAGCAATTTCTTTTATTTTCTCTGATGTTTTCAAAGGCGCAAGAAATGTCATGCTTTTCAGGGCACCCAAGTGGCAGGCAAAATGTCAAAGCCTGATGGGGGGGCCTAGTCTCCCCAGTTATTGTGAAGATGGCCTGACACAAGGTGATGAGACCCAAGAGAAATGTTGTTGTCCTTTGGAGCCCTCCGTGATTCTGCTCTATGTGGCAGACTATTTCTAGAAAGGAATTACAATATTTCCTAGAACTGCTGCCACAGTTATATTTCCTTCTAAGCTGAGTTATAATTTCCACAAAATCTAGTCATTAAGCTAGCATAGGGCAATATTAGGAAGGGCTCTGGTCTCTAGTTAAGAGCCCTGAATTCTGGCCTTAGTCTTTTAATTAAGTTGCTCTGTGATGTCTAACAAGTCATTTTACCTTTCACAATCTTATATTTTATGTTGAAAATAACATAATAATGTACCTGATGGAATTACTGTGGGGATTCAATAAGGTAGTGTGATCATATTTTGAAAAGCATCAAACTTAAAACAAGAAAAGAAAACCACCATTAACTATTTCAGTTCCTTTTCTGAATGGCAATGATTATAAAGCAATGAGGAAGGAAGGAAGGAAAGAAGGGGGAGGAAGAAAAGGAAGAAATTATATGTTTAGATCACATGCACGCATGAGTGCAAGTTCCTATAGTTAGCTTTTTTGGAATATAAGATCACAGTTTCCAAGTTAAAGCTCATTTACTTAAGTCTGATTAATCTTAAGTAATGGTTAAGCTATCATCATCAATGAAACTTACTTTCCTAATTTTTGCTATTTAATATTATCAAAGTAGTACCAGTTCTTTCCAAGATGCTATCTAGGCATCTCATTCCCCTTTCCCAGCAATTGTCCTACGAGAACAAAAATATCCAATTTCAATTAAACAGCCAGGTAGTTTGTCCCTCTAATATTATGTTAAGGTGATGGTAATATTAGTTTCTTTGGCTGAGTCAAGGAATGTGTGGATGGTTTCAAAAGTCAGTCTTTCCAAATTGGTCTTGAACCTGGAGTATCTGGGTCATCTTGTTTCCCTGGAACTGTCCCAGCTTCTGTACTAGAAATCCAACATCCTGAGAGGACCCTTGGTCCTGGGCAGATTGGAGTAGGTGGTCCTCCTGCCACCCACACTTCCACTTTCTCATCTACACAGTGCTGCAGCCGCACCGCCCTACCCTAGCTAAAAGAGAACGCAAATCCTTTTCTTTCCTCAGGCCTTTCTGACACACTCTTCCCTCTGCCTAGAACACACACTTGTGTCTCCATCAGCTGCTTTCTTATGGTCTTTTTTTAAATGTCACATCGCACTTTCCTGACCATCCTATAGAAAGGAGGGCTGGTCACATGTCCCAGGATTCTGTGATGGCCCATTCCTTCACGGCACTTCATGGCATTTCTTGTAATTACCTTATTTCCTGTTGCCTGGTTTATTTTCTATCTTCCCTCACAAGAATGCAAGCTCCACAAGCTTAGGGATCATACCTGTTTTATTCATGACTGAATAGCCCGTGTCAAGTAATATACCTGCCGCATGCTTGGCAAGTCACCTAAACTTAATAAATATCTGGAGATCGAATTAATAAATTCCAGATCCTTAGAAATATTTGTTAGGTGAATGAAATACTGACTCTACACAGACTTTAACCAAAGTTATCCATACTTCTCTACTTCGTATTTCCCTCCTCTCACTACAAACTATTTTCATGAAGGAAGTGTGCTATTTGCAGTTTCCTTATGCAGAGAGCATGGTGTGTGGTGTGTGTATGTGTGCTCAGAATGTTTGTATACAATGTGTGTGTACGGTTGGGGGGTGTGTGTGTGTGTGTGGTGTGTGCATGTGATGACAGTACTAAGTGTGTGTGGGCACATGGTGACGTGTGTGTGCTTATATGAGCGGTGTGTATGTATTGAGTGGTGCCGTGTATGTGTGTGTAGTGGAAAGAGCATATGATTTGGGTCAAAGTGTTAATATCTTTGCTAACAGGTTCAATTTGATAACTTTTTTCAGAGTTACTGAGTTATTTTATCATGGTAGAAGTATATGATGAAGGAAAAGCTGCCCTTTGTAGCTTGGTAGCAATTCAGTATTCAGAACTAGAGAGATAGACAACTTTGGAACAACATTACCTTTTATAATTACCAAGAAAGGATTCTCCTTATACTAGGTAATTTGGAGAAAAGAAAAAAAAATCACTATTCTGTTGGCTACTACTCTCGGCCAGAATCTATGTCCTCTGTGTGTGTGTGTGTGTGTGTGTGTGTGTGTATTGAGCAAGTACTATGTACCAGGCACAATGGAAGCACAATGGTCAACAAAAGAAACATAGTTCATCCTCACAGGGAATACAGTTAACTGAGGAAGATGTTTTCAATTAGAAACTGGGACAAGTGTTTGAGGGAAAAAAAAAAACAGGTGGTGGAAGGAGGGACCTAATCAAGGTAAGGAAGCCAGAAGCTGCGTCAAGCGTATCGTGTGTGAAACTGAGGGCTGAAGCATGACATGCTACCACAACCAGATCCCCCAGTGGGTGTGGAGAAGCTGGGAACAAGCACTGTGCCCACTGTTAGGCAGAGGCACCATTGTGGGCAAGGTTGGGATGGATGGCACTCTGAAGAGGGTGGTTGGATGCACTGTAATGACCAAGAGGAGGCTGCTGCGTATGAAGGGGACCAGATCACACAAGGCCTTGTGTTCCAGTTTAGGATTAAAAAAAAAACAAAAACAAAAACAAAAAAAAACAGGCCAACAAAAATTCAAGAACAAGAGGAAACATTTGAAGTCTTTCAGAGAAGGGGGTTAAGTGACTGAATCCCAGTTGTAAAGGGATTACCTTGGCTTACTAAGATACCACTGCAGGTGAGATGTGTTGGCTGCTGGGAGTGACATCCAGGAGGTAACATCTGCTCCCGTGTGTGAGGGAGATGAGGGAGAGGACTGGTCAAATTTACCCTGCTTTTCCAGCTGGTACTTCTGGGTGGTTCTTGGGACCATTCACTGCTATGCCTACAACTCCATCTAAGAGGGGCGCCTGGGTGGCTCAGCGGTTTAAGCATCTGCCTTTGGCTCAGGGGTCCTGGGATAGAACCCTAAACCTGTCTCCCTGCTCTATGGGGAGGCTGCTTCTCCCTATGCCACTCCCCCTTCTTGTGCTCTCTCTCTCTCTCTGTCAAATAAGTGAATAAAGTCTTAAAAAAAAAAAAACAAAAAACAAAACTCCATCTAAGAAATAAAGACTATGTGATGAAGAACTTTTTTTTCCCCACTCAGATGAATTTTTTAACATGTCAGTGATTTGATTAGAAAATAGTTTCACTTTGTACACATCTCTGTAGTTTACCTCTGGGCATTCAAATATTCTGGAAAAATGGTACTTTATAATGAGAATGAGTAAGTGTTTTATCTTAAAAATTTAGTTTTCAACAAATGTGCCCTATTTGACAAAGGTAAGTAAAACCTTCATTTTTTAAGTGTATTCAGCAGCACTTATGAGTGTGTGTGTGTATCATGCTTCTGAAAATAATCATATTGTGATGTTATCTTTTAAGGGTCTAAATCCAACCGTCACAGTGAATGGTATAACCTTACCTTCTCCTGTTTCTATAAGAAGAGGTTCATTTCATACCCCAATAAACATCCTCACCCACCGTCAGACACTGGTCAAGAAATACTAGGCCTCAGTTCATGTAGCTAGTCAATGTCAGAACTAAGTCTAAAGTCAGGGATGAAGATGGTGTCACCTCCACAGAACACTCACATGCTAGTGAAAGGACATCAGCTTGGTGTGGTAAACATCTTGTTCTTTTCATGTATCTGTGGCTTGGGGAAGGTTTACTTACAGATTGTAGCCACAGTCTCTCAAGACCTTTGCGTGAAGCTATTTTAGTCATCAGTTCTTTACATTTCACCTTCTGAATGCTTCATTTCTACTTTTGGTTTAACTCCTTAAGTGTCATGAAATAGAAGAAATAGTAAATGAACTACGTTTGGAGAAAGATTAGTGTTGAGGAAATATGTTTTCATCTGTATTCTCTTCAGAGCCATGATCCCACCCTTTTTTTTTTTTTTTAAACTTCATTGTTCTTTTTAACTCACTGTTGTTCCCTGTGTATTGTAAGTGGACAAACCACAGCAAAATGTTCCACTATGGTAGGCGCTTCCACTCAATTGGATGTCAGTCTACACTATTTTGAAGAGACTCTGGGTTTGCGTTTAGAAACTGTTAGCTCTGTAAAGGCTGATATCATCAGCGAGGTAATTGTAGTTAAAATCCATACAGAAACTTGACTTCCGTTTTTCTCTTTTCATCTAATTTGTTGGTTTACTTCTGAAGCATAAGCCTTTGGACAAGCATCTTATGCTCCCCCCATCTTCATTTTTTCATTAGTAAAGTGAGGAGCTGCTACTGGTACTTGGGATTCTTACCAGCTTTGAAACATGAATCTTTTTTTTTTTTAAAGGTTTTATTTACTTGACAGACAGAGATCACAAGTAGGCAGAGAGGCAGGCAGAGAGAGGAGGAAGCAGGCTCCCTGCTGAACAGAGAGCCAGATGTGGGGCTCGCTCCCAGGACCCTGGGATCACGACCTGAGCCGAAGGCAGAGGCTTTAACCCATTGAGCCACCCAGGCGCCCTGAAACATGAATCTTTGATTCTATAATCCTAGACTATTATTCTACTAGACTGTAAACTCTTTTCCACATGCCAGGGTCTAACCTCATTCACCAGATGAATTCATTAAAAACATGAACAAAAAGGAAGAAGCATCATTTCTGAGTGGCTTTTTACTGAAAAATTGTTCCCTTTGGTAAGTTAACTTGGAACCCAATTTGATTTCTTCTTGGATTTCATGGAATTTCCTTCATAGAGGGAATATGTTGGTCACCGTCTCTGATTCCATCTGTGCATCCTCTTTCCCTATGTGATCTGATTAGAAATATGCCAGCCGGTTTGCCAGAGACACCGTGTCTTCGATTCTCTGTCCAGTCTCCCATTCCTTCTCATACTAATTTGCTTTCTGTGGTACTACAGAGTTATGCTTCATTTTGGGTATTTGCAAACTGCACACTTAAGTCCATATATATATCAAACATGTGGGTGGATTGCTAAGTGTAAAATGAAGAATTTCCCCAAACTTTTTAATTTTCTCATTTGTGGTCTCTAATTATTGCACTGTTTGGAGGGTGGTCTTCAATCCTGGTACAAGTATTAACAAAAAAATTAAGACATGAGCCTTCTCCATTTGGCCAGTAGATGGGAGTATTTTGCAGGGAATTAGCAAGCTGAAGGGTTTTGTTTGTTTGGGGTTGGTTGGTTGGTTGGTTGGTTTTCAAGAAGATGGAGGACCCTTCTGAAAGAGATGGAAAAAGGAGAAAACAAAAACAGGAAGTTAAGAACGAAGAGAGGGACACTCAATCATATAAAATACAGGGCTGGTAAACAATCTCACCCAAAACCCATTTCTGCTCAGGCTCTGGTTATCCTCTGATTCTGCTCCCTTTTGAAAGAATAGAAGGATGAATTAAACTATTGATAACTTTGGAGTTTTTGTTGTTGTTGTTGCTGCTGTTGTTTTAGTATAATCTCTGTGGATCCTTGAGAGTCCTAAAAACCTTTTCATGAGAATGAATAATGCAATCAGTCTCTCCCGCAATCAGGCCAACTGAACATCAAGCTGGTGATTTCATCAGAATGCTTAATGCCCACCAGCAGAAGTGGTGTAAGAGCAACACAAGCGGAGGCTCACTGTTGGCAGCTCCAACCAGAGACTCTGGCCAGGGTCTCAATGCAATTATCACTATGTCGTTCCTTTGCCCCTCTTCTCTGTTGCTCCTGTTTGGAATTACCCGTCTACCACTGAAAAGATTAAGGCAAATTACCAAGCATTGTCCCAGCAGCTAGTTACTGTGTGACTGTGTTTCCACAGTCACAATTTCAATAAACTGTGTGTGTGTTTGAGTTTCTGAGCAGTCGTATCCAACTTGAAGATTAGGTTGAAAAAAGGAGTTGTCACCAATGGCACGGGAGATGAAAGCCATCTCTTCTGTATCAGCTTCCTTTGAATTGGCACATTCACCCAGACTCTCCTCTCCAAACCCCTACTGTGTTCTTACAAGCTGTGGCAGGAGACCAAAGGATGGATTGGCCTCCTGCTCTGTCATTGGTTTGAGGATAGCCCAGCAGTTTTTCAGTTATTATCAGAAGAGAAACTAGAACCCTATAGAGACAAAATAACTTTCCAAAATACAAAGGTATTTTAATCTACTTATTTGAAAGAAAATCCCAACGAATGATGAAAGGGGAATACACGAGGCAAATGAAGTTCTCTGAAACTAGTTAACATCTTCTGAGACACAGCTTTGCATATTCACTAGCTCTATTATTTCTCCCAGCGAAGGATAAATTTGCCCTCTTTATTGGCATTTCTGACTTTCTTCATCAGTATTGTGATTTTAATTGCATTTATCCAAAAACTGCCTCTGTAAGCAATGCCCTTGGTACAGTGTGAAAGTAACTGTTGCATTAATACATTTATTTTCTTTTTTCAAGATGTCCTTGAAGTAAGGGTCTTTGGAATATAATATGCAAACACTATGTAGCTAAGCACTGAGGTACAAGAATTACTGAGCACTAAATCTGTTTATCCCAAAGTCCTACTCATCTCTTTTAAAAACGCGGGAACCGAGACCCAGGCAGAGGAATTCATTCTTTGGTTTGTGAAAACAGAGCTAGCCCAACCCATCCAAATGCATAGCATTTTGGAGGAAAATAAAGATAAGCCAATGCTGTTGAGTAGTAATCAAGGTCTAATGGTAAGCTGTTCGGTAAAATCTTTGGGCCTCCTGAATACTTAAAAATATCTTTTAATATCACTTCTAACAAGCATTGAATTGATGGTATGAAAAATAGAAGTGCTATAAAAGAGATAAGGATCAAATCCTTTCTGGCCAGAAGAGAGAGTGAAAGGAGAAAGTATAGCAATTTGGCTGCAAGAATTTACTTGCTGGTTGAGAAAGTCAAACTCCATGGGATGCCCATCACTGTGCAAGTAAGAGCATCCCTTTCCTCATTTACACTTGTCTGTACTAGTGCCAGAGGCCAGGTCTTTGCATTCAAGTGTCATTGAAATTATTCACTAACAGTTGCTCTTTGGAAATCTTGCCACTAGGGAGCAACATTGACTAACTTTTGCCCTGAAGGGTTTTGTTTGTCTTGGTTGGTTCGTTGGTTGGTTTGTTTGTTTTTTTTTTTTTTAAGGCTTCTTTGCCCTGGGATATATCCAAATAAACCCTTCAAAAATTACACTTTTGCAGTTCCTGCTCACAGTAAGAGGAAGGATGGAGTCCTAGATGACTAAAAGATCAAGAAGAAGCTTGCTTCTCTTTTGTTTGCAAATACTTTGGCTCATCTCAATGTAGTTGGAAGGAGAGATGTACAGGTCTATGCACATGAATCTCATTAATTTGGGAAAGGTTCTTCAGGATACTGAAAATTCCTCTCTGGATTTTCATATGTCAGAAAACTGTAACTTGTATTTGCGAAAGTTAATCCTTGCCCTGAAACAACATCCTTGGGTTAGTTGCCTTGATGAATGAATGAAAATAATCCATTTTATTGTTACTCCACTCAAAATATCTTCTCTAGCATACACTTTTCTTGTTGCAAAGTCCACCTTCCAAGAATGATCTCAATCAGGGAGTCAAGGTTCACCACAGAGATCAAGAAATTGGCAAGAGAATCTTAAAAATGTTTCCCACTTAAGGTGATGATGCAAAACAAAGCACGGAGAGGTAGGAGAAATTTAACTAGTTTCCTCCAGAAAGTGCTATAGAAAAGATCCAGAATATTCTCTTCTTTGGCTGTCTGGGTTCTTCCAGTCTCTTCTGCAGCTGGTAAAAAAGCTCCCAGGAGCCCTTTTGACTTCTAGACTCTGCTTTCTAACCCTGTCACTAACTGGTTGTTGGTCCCTCTTACCCTACTGTCCCATCTGCTTCTCCCTTCTGGAGTGAGGCCACAGAGGGTAGTGGAGGTCTGCAGAGCCTAGTACCTCAGCCTGGCTGAACAATACCCAGATAATCACATCACTAACATTTCTTTTGGGGGTGGAGTTGGGGATGAGCCAGCTCTGCTTCCCTGTTTACTGAGAGTTCCCAGTTTGACTAACAGGCCTTTCTGCCTAATGGGCAATCTGTCCCTTGCGCTCTAATATAAATCACCTGCTCACAAATAATGTGTTATATGTTAATAGAAATAATTAAAAAAAAAAAAAAAAGAAATCACCTGCTCCTAGAATAATTGTTAAATAAGTTGACAGCACACAATAGCTGGGCTTCTTAGCTGTAATACTGCCTGGCTGAATCAAGTAGATGGAATAAAAACAACTGAAAACACACCACCACACACTGTTTAGAAACATTATTCGCAGGGGAATCACAGCCTCTGGCGATGGTGGCTCCTGCTCTAGAGACTCAAGAGGTCCTCTGTGGCCAGGGGCAAGTGCTCTGGACCCTCAAGGGAGGGCTTTGAGTCTCGGTTTTGCTACTTACCAAATATGGGGGGAAAAAATAAAAACAAACCAAAATAAACAAACAAAAAAACCCCAAACCCCACCAGTCTCCTGGGAGATAAAATATCTACCCTGTCTCCCTCACAGATTGCATGAAGGTCAAGATTTCTATGGGGAAAGCAGTTTGTAAATTAAAGTATTAAGCCCTCAGTGGGATAGTTCTTTGAACATGCAATAACAATAGCTCTATTTACTAAGCATAGGATTCCCTGTTAAACACTTTGTGTAGATTGTCTTACTAAATCATCACAACTACAGAGACTAAAATTTTGAGGTTCAGAGAAATTGAGCAATTTGTCCATGTTCTCTGACCTAACAAGTGGTGATTTCAATTCAAACCCCAGTCTGTAGCCCAGTAGACTCCAGAATTAGTGTTCTCCCTGATGGGGTTCAGGACATGCTGCCTCAAAATACTAAATATCGTTAAGTAATCTTTTAGAAGTGGCAGAAGCAAGAAGCTCACTCTGCTCTCCCTTGCCCCTTGCCCTTATTCCGAGAAACAGATCATAAAAATCCTATGTGAAAGGTATCTTTCTGTACCTGGAGGAAAGAAGACATTGTTATCACCAAAGACATGGAATTCATGATTTATTTCACTATTTATTACCGCTAGCCCAAACTTTTTTATCTTGTCAATTCTCTACAGATGTATTTTTTGTTGTCCAAAAGGTATAAAAGATTCCTGCTCTAGTCACTTCTTGGGGTCTTCATTCTCTTGTGAAGCCTGGCCTGTACATGTAAAAATTCATTTCTTATTGGGTACGCTTTTCTCTTGTTCATCTTTTTTTGCCAGTTTAATTATCTGGCCCAGCCAGAGACCCCATGAGTGTGGAGGAAAGTTTTTTTTTTCCTCTACTTCACTGTTAAGCAACACTGCTCTACAGACTGGCTTGTTGCAAGCTGCCCCCTGTATCTTGGGCAGGTGAAATCTGCAGTATCTGAGGCTCTTCCCTGCAGAGAGGTTAAACCTCTTTCCTCCTTCAGGGCCACAAGGTTCATTACAAAGGGGCACTGGATGCTAATGAAGCATCTTTAATGGCCTTCTATAACTATCCCCATTGCTTCCACCACTCTAATTTGGAAATCAACATTGTGATGTAAGGGAAGACCTTCAGGCTGAGGGGGAAGAACAGAGGAATGGAAGATGGAGAGAAAAGAAGGCAGAATGCATGGGATGAGGCCAGTCACCAGGTCTCATTAGCAGCATTTTGCAGCCTGCACAGAGGTGAACTCTCCTAAGAAGTCAGATTAAGAAGTTGTGGCGTTTTGAAGACACTGCTGTCCACTAGGAGATGGGAAGGAGTGGAGTGTGGGAGGTGGGTCCAGGTTATCTGGAAGGTCTCAATCTGGATAGTGTGAGCAGAACAGGGAAATAGCCCCGTAGCTCCAAGATGCAGCAGGAAGATCTAACCTATAACACATCATTTGCCATCCAGGGCTTGGTGTATATAGCTAGAACCAGATTGACCCCTCTACACATACGTATCTTTTTAAGACACAAGTTCCTTGGTTAGGGTAGGGTTGACAGTAAGGATTAACCTCTTGTATATTGATTTTATTTTGATAAATCAAAAAAAAAAAAAACCTGTCAGCTGAAATTGTAGGTCTTCTTTTCCTTCCTCCATAGCATCTGGCAAAATCTGTCTGTTATTTTAAAAGATGAGTTTAGTGGAGCAGTTAGTTGTTCCGAGATGGCTAATGTACAAAAAACACTGAGAAACTATTTAAGAGATTGGAGGGACCCTGGAATAGAAAATGATCAAAATCTTCATCAGAGAATATGGCTGTGTGATAATGAATAATGCTAGTAGAAACAGAGAAGAATGGATGGGTGTGTGTTTAGGAGGTAAAATTGTGAGGACGTGGTTGTAACTGCACATGGGAATGGCAGTAAAACATGCGCGTATTTATCATGTAAATCTACTTTAAATTTATTTACTAGACTGTGTAAGGACCTATTTTATATTTTTATTTTATTAGCCAGAGGCTTCCATTAAAGTTAAACAATAACTTTGTTGTTTAACCCTTAAACTGTCCCTGCTCCCCTTCCCCCAGGGGATTTGTTTTCAAGTCCTGGAAACCAGTTCCAGGTAACAAAGCCCAGGTACAGGGGTGGGTCAGGCCAGGTGGAGACATCCGATCAGTGGGGGTGCCTACTGTCTCCTAGCTACCAAGGCGATGGGCTAGTTTCCATGGCTACTGTGGGGTGAATTGTAATTCAATTAGCCACCTGTGTGTGGCCAGGCCCAACCACATGGCCTTTGCTCTATAAAAGTTAGTCTGGAAAGCAGGGAGGGGTCGTCCTCTCTGTAGGGGCGTCCCCGTCCAGTCAGTTCGACGGTCGGTCTGATTCTTGATGCTTGGCGTGAAATAAAGCTTTGCTTGACCTTCGCTTTGTATCAGTCTCACTCCTTTAATCATGGACCCATTATTGGGGTACCCATTTTTGGGGGGACCTAACAGACTGGAAGAGTTAACAGTTGCTGATTTTTATGACGATCATTGACAAAATCCTTTAAAATATTTCTTTAACCTAACCAAATTTATACCAGAAATATATTCAAAGGTAAGCCCAAGTCCAAGTAATTAACTTGTTCAAAACTCCAAGTACATAAGTAGCCATGGACAGATCCCATGTCTTTGTCACCAGTTAGGAGTCTGGGTTTCTGGCTAATTAGACCACAAGTTAGATCTTTTCACAGTCTTCATTCAACATGACAAAGCCAGACTATGTTTTGACATACCAGCCTAATAGTTCTGAAGTGAACTGGTATTTGCTGGGGAACACAGGAAGATCATGACCATTAGAGTGTTCATCTGCTCTTTATTTCATGCAAGGAATGGTGAAATTTGATGCCTCCACTATACATTAGCAATGCAATTTCCCCCTTTCATTCACGATGTTAAATAGCATACTTCTCATCTGTTTTCATTGGTGAAAAGACCCAATAGATCATGATATATTTTAAACTCTTAGAATAGAACAAAGCATTCACTTTAGGATAATGTAGGGAATCACAGGTTTGGTTGTGTTTGACCTAGGGGTGTCCCAAGAACATGTATTTTAGTCTTTCCTTTCTTGTCCCATTAACAGTTTGAACCAGCTTTATTTGCACAGCTATGTCACACAGCCAAATGTGTAAGTAAGTCAGAGCAACTATTTTATGCTAGGGATGAGGTTAGAAACAGAAAAATATCTATTTACACTAATTGGAAGGGGGATAAGCTAGGCAGAGTATAATAAAAGTAGACTATAAATGTCTTACTGGGAATCAAAAACCATAAGAAAATAAAATAATAGAATAGATTCTTAGCATTCAAGGATAACATTTTACATTTCAATTATTTAGGAACATGTTGTAGTAATTAGTAACTTAACAGGGCTCATGAATTTGAACTTAATGTTCTAGAATGAGCTAAGATGGCAAGTGGGTAGAATTAGTTGGCTTCTAGGTGTCTGAATCCTGACTCGACCATGTTCTTTACTTAGCACTGTCTATTCACCACTGCTCATGATCGAATTAAAAAAAAAAACTAAACTAAAACGCCACATTTATATATTTTAGGAAAAGGACCTTGAAAGAAAGTCAACAACTAACTTTGAGATGAAAGTGAGGAGGCTCCAAAGATTATGTTTCTCAGACAGAAAGTAATATTAAGCAGTCTAATGGTGAGCTCAACTCAGAACTATGATGTACTCTACAGAGAAACAAGAGTAAGCAATCTGTGAAACTACTTCAGCAATTACTTCCACCAGAATTTATTTTAATAGCTATATAAAAGACTTTAGTACTAAATTTATGGAATCATTAATTGTCTGAGGGGGTCACTTAAAATTTTAAGTTATACTTTATGGCATTTTATGGAGGAAATGATATGTAATACTGGTATTTTCAAACTTGCGAATTTGAGAAGACTTAGAGGCATTTCCCTCAGGAATGCATATTTCCCAAAGTGTTAATGATATGGCACTGATAAGAAAAATGGAATAATTTAGAAAAGAGATGATGCAAAGTAGTAAAAAAAGGATTTACTTTTTCCAGGCAGATATGGATTTGGAGATCAAGGCAGTTTGACTCCGATTCATAACTGGCTGATAAGCAAAATGTGAATGAGAGAGAGAGAGTGAGATATGATGATGCCGGTGAGAATTTGGAAACTCCCAAAGTCATGTGCCACAGGTCTGGAACTCCACGTGAGCAAATTCCATGGACTAGAATGAGGAGTGGAGGGCCTACAATACCAGTTCTGGTCTGCTCCAAACAACCCCTGTGACTTCAGGGGGATAGTCATTTGTCTTCTCCCATCCTTCATTTCTTTTTTGAGCCTTAATTTCTTCGTAAAATGATTGCAAGGGCCTGGACAATGTCTGAGGTACAGTTCAGTGATTTCATGGCTTCTAAGCAATCATAGTATACAGTTTTGCATCTTTTTTTCCCTCCTTCTATTGTACATGAGATATTAAATATTATCCATGTAACTAAAATTAACCTAAAACATTGTTTTGATGATTATGTAATAAATATTATCTTAATTATTTAGCCATTTCCTATTTAGGTTTTCACTGTTTTTATTATAAAAGTGCTGCAATAAGTATATTTGTAAATATTTCTTCCCTTTCTAATAATTTTCTTAGATTGAGTCCTAAAAGTTACTATGTCAAAGAATATGAGCATTTTTAAGTGCTGTGTGTTTATTGTCAAATCTCTTCTTGCAAGCTTGTGTTCTTTATCCCTACTAGAATTTATGCGTCTTCTCTCCTCTACCTTATCATGTTTAATATGTTTCAAATATTGGGTCAATTGATAATTTAATGTTTTTTATCATTTTAATTTTTATTTCTTCTTTCATTTTTAAATTGAATATTTGTGAATGTATGTTTATAAATCTTAATGCTTCATGTAGGGCAGGAAAAAGTTTTCCTCCAACCTCTTCACGTCCCTACCTGAGTATAAAAATGAAATTGGCAAAGACAGATGAATAGGAGAAAAGCACACAAATTTTATTACATGCACATAGGAGCCTTCACACACACGCGCGCGTGCGTGCACACACAGACAAGTATGCACACAGACAAAATTAAGGTCCATATAACTGATCAGAACAGGAAGTTTTATAAACAATAAATTTGTAAGGAATTGACAAGGAAAGGGGTTTTGTGCTAGGGGGAGTAAATGGTGAAGAAGTAACTAGAAGATAAGGGTTGGTTTAACCACAGTTTGTTTGCAGTACCCTCTCTGGGCTGATAAGAGTTTATCTCCAATAAAAGAAGAATTTATATCCTCCCTTTAAGCATAAAAGGGATTTTCTGCTTTTTTTACTGTTTCTTAATTGCTTTCAACTCAAAATAATTTTTATGTCAAAGAGGCATGTATTGGGGTGACATATTCTAGTTTCCTTCATTCACTAGGAAATTATCTGTTGCTATCCATTGACATTTTTTTTTCTATTGGAAAGGCAGTCCTTTCTTTGCTTTAGTGTTAAGAGTATGTCTTAAACTAAGGACACTATTAGCCTTCCGGTTCTTTCCTTTTTAACCCATAGATGTCCAGGCTTCAACTATCAGCAATTAGAAATTTCTACCATTCACAAATCTTAATGTTCAGAGCTTTACCCTTGTTGATAAAGCACTTCTGGGGTTTCTCTTGCCCATTATTCTTTAGAAACTTGGGTAGGGAAGGGGAGGAACTCACATAAAGATCAGATATTTGTGCGTTCCCATGATGGCTGTTCCTTCTGTCTTAGAGTCCTTGACAAACAACTCAATACTGTTTCCCACAGTCCCTAACCAACATGGGGACTCTTCTCTGTTTGACCAGCAGGTAAATTTCTCTACATTTTCTAACCAGCTCTTTGGAAAGAGTTTCCGCACTAGGATAGTTGTATTGCTCAGTTGTACCACAGGCCTGGCCTCTCCTCCTCAGACAGCAAAGGTGATCCAAGGGTCGTGGTGTTTCTATGGCAGGCAGTGGGCATATAGCTTCACACTTTTCTTGGAACCAGTCTTCACACTGATTGTTAGGCTTTGGCACTTTTTTTCTGACATACCCCTCCATGTTCTCCTTTCTGTCCAGTTTACAAGTCAACTCTGTGAACACATTTGAATGTGCTCAAGATTCTTGTTCTCTTGGGGCGCCGAGATGGCTCCGTCATTAAGTGTCTGCCTTCAGCTCAGGTCATGATCCCAAGGTCCTGAGGTAGAACCCTGCACCAGGCTCCCTGCTCAGTGGGGAGCCTGCTTCTCCCTCTCCCACTCCCCCTGCTTGTGTTCCCTCTCTTGCTGCCTCTTGTCAAATAAATAAATAAAATCTTAAAAAAAAAAAAAAAAAGATTCCTGTTCTCTCTTTCAGACTGACTCTTAGATCCTCCCAAGTAAGGGCTGATTTGAACATCCATTCCCTCTCTTGAGCATTCCATGGCAGTTGGGCAACTTGCCAGCTGGTAAGGGCTAGGGGGCTTCAGGAGGTGGTATAACCTGAGGTCTTGAGGTTCATAGCATCTGCCTGACTCCTACCCAAATACTGCTTTGCATTGTGCAAATACTTCTCTCAGGTGTGTTTCTGATCTTTTCCATGTACAGAAGTTCATGTTTTTATGTAATCAAATTTAGGATTTTTTTTCCCTTTAGGATCTGTTCCATGTTTATTCTACATCAAAATACCCCTATAGTCTGAACTCTAACGTTCATCTGGAAAAGACTTCCTATGAAGAGCTTAAAAGGGGAAGAGTAATAATTTCCCCTATCAGTTACCACAAAGTTTATCAAGTCAAAATGATTAAAAATAGATTGGCCTTGGCAAAACAGTCATATACACCCAAGTGACAGAGTGGAAAATCATGAACTAGACCTTATGTAAACATGTCACACATAATATAGTAAACATTGCATGTTAGTGAACAGGAAGCCTCTTATTCCATGAATAGTATCTGAAAATTTGGCTATTTAGGTAAAATATCAAGGCAGAACTTCATATAACTATGAGGTACATGTATAGCTATTTAACCCAGTTTCAGACAGGCAGTTTTACTGAAAGTGTTAGATACTATTTTAGGTACTGAGGATACAACTGTGGAACAGACAAAGACTCTCCCCTATTTTAGCAGGAGAAACATGACATGCACTAAATGAATGAAAGAATAATAAAACATCTCCCAATACAAGTTCTATGAGGGAAAGGAGCACGATGATGAATTAGAGAAGAAATGGGGAGGAGGTAGAGTGACTTCTGATGGGGCAGTTGTAGAAAGCTCTGCTAAGAAGGTGGAATGTGGGCAGAGGCTGTCAGAATCCCCTCTTCAGTGAAGGAATGAGAAAGAGTAGATGACAACAATGAGGAGAGTGGCATCTCGGGGTATCCTGATGGCCTGAGCATGAGGGGGCTGGGGTATTGTAGGAGCAAGGAGTGGTGGTGGGGCACAGATACTTACAGAGTGAGGAGAGCACTCATACTGTCTCATGAACCTGAAGGGTAGGGGAATGAAAGAGGGAGATGAGGCCTCCAATAAGAAGATGTGGGAGAAATGGAGTTCTTTGCAGAGAGGCAGTTTTCAGTAAGGGGCAAAGTCATGCCAAGTTAGAGGATTTACTCTTTCCAGATGAGGGGACCAAAGATGCAGATTAGAGGCTTTGCAGGGAGGAAGATGTGGGGAATGGATGAAGTGTCCCAACCAGGAAGAGGATGTGAGTGGTGACAGCAGTCAGGAGACGAGAGTGCAGATGGTCCTTAAGTAAGCAGGGTCCTTTAAGGGAAGAACGGGCATCGCAGGATTACCTCTGAGGATCTCCTGGAGAAAGACAAACAACTAGTTCCAACATACTCCCAAGAAATTAACTAAATGACGTGGAGTGACTGTTCTCCTGTCATCTCCAGAAGATATTTATTTTACAATATTCATTGGACTGGGGGAGGATGAGCAAGCTGGAAGTTTCTCATTGGGAATGAGAAGCAAAGGGTTGTTCTTTGAGTATCTATTTTCTCAATTGTTTTCTATTATAATGGGAAGTCAGGAATGTAGGAAATATTTCATAAGGTAAAGTTACAGACACTGATACCACAAGTCTTAGTCGGAACTGTCTCAACAAAGAACAGGAGCTGGAAAGTATTATTTCTGCTAAAGATTTGCAAAGAAAGTACTTGTAAGCCAGTCCATGATCAGTAATTACTTGGAAAAGAATTTTAAGCCCCAAGAAATTTCAATGCAATACTGTCAACGGTGCTGAAAATCATGTGTATCTTTACACTTGAGCAACTCATACTAGCTTGAATAGCTGAGAGTGCTGGATAACTAAGCTTGTGGACCACGTATCTAAAGTAAGATTCAGAACAGTGCCACACATTTCATCTGTTGGGGTACCAATATTATTACCAATTGTGGTGGGCAGAATGGAGCCATTAGAATGCCCATATCCTAGTCCCCAGAGCCTGCGAATATGATACTTAATGGGGTAAGAGCGACTTTGCAGATGTATTGAAGACAATAGACCCTAAGATAGGGAGACTATATACTGTTTTATCCAGGGGCATCCAATATCATCACATGAGTGAAATAAAGAACTTTTTTTTTTTCTGCCTGGAAGCAGAAGAGAGTGGCAGGGGAGAAGCCAGAGAGGTCTGAAGCATAAGTAGGACTCTGCATCATTGCTGGTTTGAAAATGCAGGCAGCAACATGATGATGGGTGCAAGTGGCCTTAAGGAGCCGAAAGAGGTTCCCAGATGACAGCTAGATAAAACATGGGGAGCTCAACCTAGTACTACAAAGAACAACCTGAACGAGCTTGGAGAGGACCTTTAAGCACACCCAAGACAAGGCAAGGCCAAGATTGAGACCAGACTGTTCTTACTGGTAAAGATACAGTGAGCCACTTTTGGATATAATTTATTAGTTGCATAAACAGCAAAAAGAAGATTAGCCAAAGGATCTGTTTTCCCGTGGTCTTTGTCCCACATACCAGAAAAGACAATGCCTAAACAAAAGGGGCCAGATGACTATAATGTGAATTGTGGAATATCTCATTGCTGAGGAGCAAATTCTAGGCAACAGCTAAGCAGTTTTATATCCTACAACTCTGTTTTTATGGGGGAAGATGACAGGAAAGAAAGTCCCATACCTCATCTTAACTGAGGAGGTGCTGAACAACTGTGTTATGAAAGTATCCTGGGGGAGATAGGACCAGTGGGAAATGACCTCACAGAAACTCTCTATCATCTTCCCACCCTCTCCTATTCTGGGAGGAAGACGGGCTTTCTACCAAGGCTCAGATAAGTCATGGTTCAAGCCTTTGCCAGTGTGGCCCACTCGATACACACAAGGTCAACCGGGTGCTGTGGAAGAGCCATTCTCCTACATGAATTCTTACCCAGAACCTCCAGATAAGAGCCCAGGTAGGCCACCACCTTGATTTTTTTCTTATGAGACTCAGAGTGGAGAAATCAGTCAAGCCCACCCATACTTCTGACCTATAAAATTGCATAAGAATGAATTTGTGTTGTTTTAAAGTGCAAAGATGGTAGTAATTTGTTACACAGCAATAGGAAACAAATGTGAACTCTATGTACCATAGTGATCATGGCTGTTGACTGAATGTTACTGCAGGCATTTCAGATGCTGGTGCTCTTTGAAACTGCATGCACCCACGTCTACTTTCAGAGAATTTCTTCCTATCTTGCTTTTCTGCTTTCCTAGTTCTTTATTCGAGTTCCAGAATGAATGCTTGTTATTAGCTATTTGATAACATGCCCATTGTGCTAATTGCAAAGGGGTGCTGAATAGGGAATACTTCAGCCTCTATAATGGGAGGTAGGCGCTGCCTCTTTTTTAGCTCATAATTTGAGGAAATCCCAAATATCGAAAGGAGATTCAAATAATGGTCAGGGGAAAAAAGTGTTGTTACTGCTATATAACACTCTTTTTGTTGTCTAATACCAGGATATACCCAGGGCTCTTAGAGTTTCAAGATTTTAGTATTTCAGAAGAATAGTGCTTCCACTAAAGGGCTAAATGGTGAGTCTATTAAATCTGAAGCTGTAACATGCACCTGGCTATTTGGGGCTTCTCTAGCAACTGATTAAACAAAAAGAAATGAGGTTTGTGATATTGGAACTTTGGTCAAGAAAATTGATGTTGATTATCAAGAGGGATGGGTTTGCTGCTACATGAGGTGAAATTTTATGAGAAGGTCATTATGTGTGCAAAACTAAGAGAGGATCTTTTCACTTTGAGCTCTTGAATCCTGCACCTGTGCCTTCAGAAGGAAAGAGCTCCATTGTTGCTTGCTGGTGTAGAGTGAATACTAAATCTATGTACAACACCACTATCTTATTTGGCGCTTTCTCCCAGATAACATTATGTCTGTTTCTTATGGCACTGGAAAAACATTACATCTTACTGAGCCATTCTATGGTTTTGCAGAACTAGCTGCTACTAGATGATGGGTTGGATAGTAAGATCAGTAAATCCCATGGCCTTGGAGCCTTTCACTGTAAAATGAGTTCACTGAAAAGTGAACTCCTTCGTAAAAACAATGTTCTGTGGAATATTACTCTATTTTCTAAAATTTTGTTGGAATTTTTAGTTTGAAGTGTGAGGTGTATATGCATGTCTAAATTAACATTAATCTATACTTTAGGCGTGGTTACATAACATATGAAGTGTGCTACTCACTAATTTACACTTCAGAATATTTCACAGGTGATTGGTTAGAACGTGAAATCTTATTCCACAGTTCACACTCTCTTCAGAGGGGACTCCAGAAGCTGTTTCACATATCATAGTCTGATTTGGCACCAGAGGGTTTATTAATTAACATAAATAATATTAAATTATGTCACTAGAGAAATAAATAGTATCAATATATGTCAAACAGAAAGATTTGTCCAGAAAAATCTGCCACTGTGTGATTAATAGTCTGATAATCCCAGTAGGCTAATATTTTTTCAGCAGTTCCTTAGGTCTAGAACTCTACTTATTTCTGAGTTCCTCACTTTATAGACAATTCTTTGCTTTAATCAAACAAGACACATAACTGGTCTACCATGTAAATATTTGCTGTGGCAAGATGAACCTTTCATGCATGGGGCTTGTTGAATGCCTACAGAGACAGAGTGGGAAGGAGGGGAGTGAGGACTTCACCAAATTTGCAAGATTGATTATTTGCATGTTTTGATTCTGCTTGCTGATAAATATTGGTTCTTGTGGCAAAATTAGGTATGGTGTTTGCTTTAAAGAAAAAATCTAATAATGACATTGCAGAGAGAATAATTATCTCCAACCATCACTAATCACTGGGGCAAGCAACATTTGCCCAAAAGAGCTATGGACTCTGAATGGGCATATTGGCTTAGCTCAGTCTTAATAGATGTCATTAGGGTGAAATGCATTCGGTAGGTTCACATATGGCCATAGTGACAGGTATATGGTGGGCAGGAATCAATTTTCTGGTTGTTCCCTGACTGGTTTCATTGGTTTACAGAAATGACTTGGCTTATATCATCTCTCATCTCTTTGTAGATGATGGCTGCTAGCAAGGAACTCAGTGTAGTTTATTTGTGAGTATACTGCTGCCCTCCATAAGAGGGCACGACTGACCTCAAACCACTAAGAGCTACAACATCTTACACGGGCCAGATAAAGTTTCCTTTCTCTGAGTTTTCCAGGTGCTGGAGCCATGTGGTAATCTGAAGAGAAGTACAGAGAATGCCATTCTCTCTGGTTCTGTGTTGACTTTCTTACTTGAATACTTTCTGGTTCAGAGTCTCACAAACTTTCTCAAGGAAAGAGTCATTTCATCCTGTGGGTTTTTGTTTTTTTTTATCCTGTGGTTTTAACATCATTCTCCACAAGAACTGAAACACTGTAGCTCAAGAGACCCTGAGAGTGATAGCCAATGTTCCATTATCTTATTACACCCAGTATCTTTTATAATGCAAACACCCGGGTATATAAACTCACACAAATAAGACACTTAAAAGAAAAATATGTGTGTATGTTTAGGTTTATGTGTGGGAAGAGGGGTGTTGCTGAGACCCCCTATCAGGCTGTCTTTAGGATAAGGTCATAACTAATACTAATGTATACCTCAGTGAAAAAAAAAAATTATTTTGGAAAGATTAGTCATTATTCAGTTTGGGACAATTTCCTAGCTGTGTTTAAAGTCTTTTGACACATAGAATGCTTCAGAATGTTTATTACAGAATGGAATTTTAACCAAAGCAACATAGCATTTGCAAATACTCTAAGGTAGCACAAAGGACAGTCGTGTTCAGGCCCAGAGAAATATACAGTTGGGCCCAAGGATGGTATTTTAAGTTTTAAAAAATGAGTTGTTAACATTTCAAAATCAAGAAATTTGGGGGCAGGGGCGCCTGGGTGGCTCAGTGGGTTAAAGCCTCTGCTTTCAGCTCAGGTCATGATCCCAGGGTCCTGGGATGGAGCCCCACATCAGGCTCTCTGCTCAGTGGGGAGCCTGCTTCTCCCTCTCTCTCTCTGCCTGCCTCTCTGCCTACTCGTGATCTCTGTCTGTCAAATAAATAAATAAAATCTTTAAAAAAAAAAAAAAAGAAAGAAATTTGGGGGCAGCTGGGTGGCTCAGTTTGTTAAGCATCTGCCTTCGGCTCAGGTCATCATCCCAGGCTCCTGGGATTGAGTCCCATGTCGGACTCCCTGCTTGGTAGGGAGTTGGCTTCTACCCCTGCCGGCCATTCCCCCTGCTCGTGCATTCTTTCTCGCTGTGCTCTCTCTCTCTCTCTCTCTCTGACAAATAAAAATATTTTTTTAAAAACCAATTTCTCTTCAAAATATCTGTAAATTCATACTGCACCCTCATTCCAAGATGGCAGTAATAGGTTATGACTTCAAGAGAGTGCACTCTTCTCCAGTTTTTTCATACTTTCCACCTGCTAATTTCATTCTTTAGGCATTTCTATTTGTATTCTCTGCTTTGGAGCCTCATTCAAATGGCATATTTATGAAAGTGCCCAAATTAATTCTACAGAAATTAACCTACTCTACTAAAATCTCTACAAATGCAATATCATAGACTCTTTAATTTCATCTTGTCCAGTGGTTTCCAAAAATCTGGTCATGAACTAGCATGTGGATGACTGCAAGAAAATTAACTGGGTGAGTTTTCCGAATTCAGATTACCATACCCCCATCCTCAAAGTTGTCTACTGTGTTTATGACAATATCTAGAGAAATTCTCTTGTACAGTGTGTTGGGAACCATTAGTTTCCTCCTGTCCTTCTTATTTTGGAGTGAGGGAGTTCTGAGAGGGGCCACGAAAGTGTATCACTGACTACCGAAGCTTGACTGCTTGGTGGGTCCAGGAATACTTATAAGTAGAATTAAATTTGTTGGCATTATTAATTTTATTTTGATCAGAACAGTCCTCAGAATGCAAAAATCAGTATCGAGGAGAAAGTTGGCTGAAGGCAAAATTAGGTCAGAAGCAATATCTGGTCAGATGTCTCATTCCCATGCTTCCTCTATTTTCCTCCAAACTATTCTCTGATGACATGAGCATCTCTGCTCTGCACATCCTCTTAGTTCCCAGGTTTCTTCCAGTTTTTCAAAATGCTTAGCAGAGGGGTAAGTAATTGAGTGATTCTTGAGTTTGATATTTCCTCTCATTTTATCTCTTCTACTTTTTTCTTAATCTCCTCTGTCCACAGATATTGTTTGAGGTTCTTGCACAGTATCAAGACAGAGCACTGACCTTCCAATGCTGGGTCACATAAATATCTCTTATCTAAGTTTTGACATTGATCAGTTTTTCTCTGGTCTCTGTCAGTATTTTTCACTGGATAATGTTGATCATTTATTTCCTGATGTTACACACACACACACACACTCAGAGGAGGTTATACTCAGAGGAAATGTACGGTGGGGGTCAAGGAAGAAATTAGTAGCTTCAGATTGGAGTCCAGAATCCCTCTGGCTTTAGGAATCTGTTTATTGTCCCTCTGAAAAAAATTACCTCAGTCAATACTCTGTCAACAGCCTTAAAAAGTAAAGCACTGGTATCCTAATGGGCACAGGAAAGCAATAATGTTCTGGCATGGGCTTAATCCAAGAGAAAAGTGCTAGACAAGATTAAGTAGCTACTTACAGCTAGAAGATTGATGCTGCTTCTGCGCCTATGAACTAATGGCAGATGAAGAAAATTTCTCCTGAATTATAATTAGTTCTTTTATCTGTATGAATATTTCAAACCTTCAAGTTTGATAAAATAGAAGAAACACAGTATAATTTCTGTGGTTTTGCTGATTGCCACCAGTGCAACAGCAGCCCTGATTAAATAAAATACAGCATTCAGGACTTCGATGAAAAATGCCGTTCATGTGCTCAGGCCTTCTCTTTTCCCTTCCTGACTCCTCCTTCCTCTTCTTTTCCTTAATCTCCCCCACTTTGTCTCTTGCATTAGTTGTCTTTCTCTATGCAAAACACCATCACAAACAGAGTGGCTTAAAACTACAAACATTTGGGCACCTGGGTGGCTCAGTTGGTTAAGCAACTGCCTTCAGCTCAGGTCATGATCCCAGGGTCCTGGGATCGAGTCCAGCATCGGGCTCCCTGCTCAGTGGGGAGCCTTCTTCTCCCTCTCCTGCTCCCTCTGCTTATATTCTCCCTCTCTGTCAAATAAACAAAAACAACAACAACAACAACAACAAAAACTACAAACATTTATCACACAGTTCTGTGAGTTGGCAATTCTACTTTCAACTTGGTTCAATAATTAATGCATCTGGTCAGCTTCTGGTCAGCCAGGAGGCTCTGCTTCTAAGCATTGGCTGCTTATCAGCTGAGGGATTGAGGACAATAGAGCAAGTATCCTAAGACAGAGCAGGCTAGCCTGTGTTAGTTCATATAGTGGCTGGGAAGATTCTGAAACAGTGGGAGGTATGCAAGGTCTTGAGTAGTAGGCTCAGGACTGGTACAGCTTCATTTCTACCACATTCCATGGTCAAAGCAAGGACAGCCCAGATGCAAAGGATTAAGGGTTAGATTCTGTCTCTTGCTGGGAAGTCCTATGAAGTCACATTGGAGGGGGATGGAGAAAGTTCAGAGTGGAGAACTGAGGCGTATTTTGTAATCTATCACCTCCTTCCTGCAATTTTAATGAGTCTCTTGGTGACTTAGAATCATTGCAGTATGTGTATGTGTAAATAATATAAAGTGACTATGAAGTGACAAAAAGAACAAAAAATGCTGTTGCTATACTCAAGTTGCTTATAATCTGCTGGGAAGAAAAACATCACCTTCATCTGAGATCTACAGATACAAGCAATTTCAGCTTATATCAACAGTCAAATGTATATACACTACGAAAAGATGAATGAAAGGTTATTGGGAGTGAGGAGTATTTGAACCACAATGAAATTTGTTTAGCTACCTCAGCTCCCTGTTTATTTCTACTGCTCCGTTTAATCTTGTTCCACACAATTTAGATAACCTCTTGCATCTTCAGCATTTTATTTCCAACAATTGTAAACATATTTAAAAGCAGGAAAAAATGCTATAATTACTCCCCTATATACTCACCACCTAAATCAAACAATTGTTATGCTTTGCTATACTTGTATCATATATACATACATGCATACATAAGCACATACATGTAGATTTAGGTATCATCTCTTAAACATTGGTGGTGTTAGAAATACTGACACATAGATTATATCTCAACTGTAAGGGGGAAAATGAACATTCACAATGGAGAAGTCCGATTATCAACACCATAAATAATGAAGCAACTAGTCATTTTGTGACTCTGGATATGAAGCAACATATCCAGCACCAATAATGAGTTATTTTGTTAAATTGTGGTAAAATATACACAACATAAAATGTATTGTTTTGACCATTTTTAAGTATACAGTTCATTGGCATTAAGTATATTCACACTGTTGTGCAACTATCACCACTATCTGTCACTAGAACTTGTTTTCATCTTCCCAGATGGAAACTCCCTACCACTGAACAATGACTCTCTGTTTCCCCTTTCCCCAAGCCCCTGACAACCACCATACTATTTGTTTTTAAGAACTTGACCTCATCTATACGAAATCACAATATTTCTCCTTTTGTCATTAGTTTATTTCACTTAGTATGTCATCAAGACTCATCCATGTTGTAGAATGTGTCAGGATTTCTTCCTTCTTAGGGTTGAATAATATTCTATTGTATGCGTATACCATATTTTGTTTATCCATGTATCCACTGACGGACATTTAGATTGCTTTCAGCTTTTGGCTGTTGTGATTAGTGCTGCTATGAATGTGGATATATAGCTACCTGTCCGTGTCACTGCTTTCAGTTCTTTTAGATACTCTTGAAAATGTTGTTTTCTTTTCTTAATTTCCTTTTTAGATTGTTAGTTGTTAGTGTATTGAAATGCAGTGGATTTTTGCATGTTGATTTTGTGTTCTGCAACTTTGCTGAGTGAGTTTATTAGTTCTAACAGTTGTTTGTTTTCATCTCAGTGTTTCCTACATATAAAGTCATGACATCTGTGAACTGAGATAATTTGTTTCTTCCTTTCCAATTTGAATGCCTTTTTCTTCTTTTTCTTGCCTAATTTCTTTGGCTAGGACTTCCAGTTCTATGTTAAGTAGAAGTGACCAAAGTAGGCATTTTTTCTCTTGTTCCCATGCTTAGAGGAAAAACTTTCAGTCTTTCACTATTGAGTTTGATGTTAACAATGGGCTTTTCATATAAAGTTTTTATTACATTAAGTAATTTCCCTCTATTCCTCACTTGGTGAGTGTTTTTATCATGGAAAGTTGTTGAATTTTTTAAAATGCCTTTTCTGCATCAATTGTGATAATCACGTGGGATATTTTTTCTTTCTGTTAATGTGGTATTTTACACTGATTTTTGCATGTTGAATCAACCACGCATTCCAGGTATAAATCCCTGCTGGTCATTGGTATATCTTTTTAACATGCTGTTGAGTTTGGCTTCCTAGTAATATTGCTGAGGGTATTTGGGTTAATATTCATGAACAATATTGATATATAGTTTTCTTTTCTTGCAGTGTCTTTGGTTTTGGAATCAGGATAATGCTGGCCTCATAGAGAGATTTAGGAAGTGTTACCTCCCCTTCAATTTTTTAGAAGAGTTTGAGGTTGTGTTAATTCTTCTTTAAATGTTTGGTAGAATTCACCAGTGAAGCCATTTGGTCCTAAATCTTTCTGGATTGGGAGGTTTTTGATTACTGGCTCAGTTTTCTTGTTCCTTACTAGTCTGTTCAGATTTTCCATTTTTTGACAATTCTGTCTTGGTAGAAGTTTACAGGAATTTGTGCATTTCTTTTAGATTATAATCCTTTTCATTTCTGTCAAGTCAGTAAGCCACTTTCAATTCTGATTTTATTTACTTGAGTCTTTTTTTCTGAGTTACTCTAGGTGTAGATTGTTAATTTTGTGATCTTTTTAGAAAACAAACAAACAAACAAACAAATAAGGATTTTTTTTTCACCCACTGATTTTCTCTATTGTTTTCCTATTCTCTATTTTATGGATCTCCACTCTAGTTTTTATTATGCTCTTCTTTCTTTTTTTTTTTCTTTTTAAGATTTTATTTATTTATTTGACACAGAGAGAAATCACAAGTAGGCAGAGAGGCAGGCAGAGAGAGAGGGGGAAGCAGGCTCCCCGCTGAGCAGAGAGCCCGATGCAGGGCTCAGTCCCAGGACCCTGAGATCATGACCCAAGCCAATGGCAGAGGCTTAACCCACTGAGTCACCCAGTACCCCACATGCTCTTCTTTCTGCAAGCTCTGAGTTTAGTTTTTTCTTCTTTTTCTAGTTCTTTAGGCCAAACTCTTCCTTTGTGATCCTTGTTCTTTTCAGATATAAGCATTTACAGTTATATATTTCCCTCCTTACATTGCTTTTGCTGCATCCCATATCCTTTTGTGGATACACTATTTTTCTAAAAATAATGAGTTTATGTCATCTTTATTTCAATACAACAGAAAATTTACTTAATTTTTGAACTTTGTGTTTCTTTTTCCATACATTGAAATCACAATGTAGAATAATGTTAAAGCGATTATTTACTTGTAGCATAATACAATGTTCACAAGTGTCAAAATAAGAAAATAAATATTAACACTGAAATTAAACTACTGAACAAATTTAAGATTGCTTTTGTACTTCTTTTTAAAATAGGACTATTAGTTGTTTTTTTTTTTTAATCGTGATAAGAACACATTAAGGCTTCTTTTAACTTGAGATTTACCCTCTCAAGAAATTTTTTAAGTGTATGGTGCCATATTGTTAATTATAGGCACACTGTTGTAAAGCAGATCTCTAAAATTTATTCATCTTATATATTGAAATTTTATATCCATTGAAAAGCAACTTCCCATTTTTACCTCCCCCCAGCCCCTGGCAACCATCATTTTCCTTTTGTGTTTCTATTTTAGATAACTCATATGAGTAAAATCATGCAGTGTTTTTCCTTCTGTGTCTGGCTAATTTCACTTAGCATAATGTCTTCAAGGTTTATCCATGTTGTTGCATATAGCAGGACTGACTTCCTTTTGAAGGCTGAATATTCTCTTGTATGTATGTGCTCCATTTTCTTTATTCATCTGTTCATGGACACTTAAATTTTTTCTATATCTTGGCTATTGTGAATAATACTGCAAGAGACATGAGAGTGCTAACATCTCTTTGAAATCCTGATTTCAGTTATTTAGGATATATATAGGTGGAGGTAAGATTGGGGGGTCATATGGTAGTTCTATTTTTAATTTTTTGAGGAGCCTCCATGTTTTCCTTAGAGATTGAACCATTTTACATTCTGATCAACAGTGTACAAGGGCTCCAATCTCTCCACATCTTTGTTAGCTGTTGCTATTTTATATATGACAGCCATCCTAACAGGTATGAGCTGATATCATTGTAGGTTTTCATTTTCAATTTCCTGATCATTAGTGTTATTGAGTAACCATATCTACATAGTTAAAAAATAAATTACAAACTCAAAGAAATTTAGCTTATTTGTCCCCTCAACCCATATCCCTTTACCATTTCTATATAAACATTTTAATTAATTTTTAGCTGTTTCTTCTGATGAATATCTTTATAAGTGTATATATTTGTGCTTATATATAAATAAATGTTATATAAATGTATATAAATAAATGTTAGCATGTTTTGTACAGTGTTTTGTACCTTATTTTGATTAATGAATTTTTTCTAGAGATTTTTCCATATATGTACGTAGTTAACTTTTTCATTCTTTTTATGTAACTGCATAATTAATTCAATTAAATTAATGTACAAATGCAATGTACAAATGATATCTTATTCAGGCACTCCCTTATCAGAAGACATTTTATGTTTTTCCAGACATTTACTGTTACAAATAATGCAATACTAAATAACTTTGTGAATTATATTTTTGGACTCCTATAGGTAGGTGTTTAAAGTAAATTACTCTGAACAGAATTATAGGTAAAAGCATGAATGCATCTGTAATTTACCTAACTTAATATTGCCAACTATCCAGTGTGTGCTGCTTTTTCCATGTAAGTAGTGCAATGCAGTGGGAATGCTAAGGCTTTGGAGTCTCACTGATCTGGATTGCATCCTGATTTTCTAACTTACTAATAAATTTTGTGGCCTTGAAAGTTAATAATACCTACTTCACAGGGTTATTAAAATTAAAGGAAATGTTAAAGCATCTAGTATCTTGTTTTGCAACAGAGATGCTCCCCAAATATTAGTTCCCTTTTCAGTTGCTTGAGACAATGACATCTTAATGAGTTTGGCTGTTAGATATTTTCAGAATTCTAGATTCCTTGCTTTTCATTCTTTCGTGACATCTCTTATTAACCTTCACATAGGCTTAGTTTAGCTATAGAGTATTCTGAGTTTTCTCCAGAAATTTTCAACCATTTTGTTGTTGTTCTTGTTGTTGGTGTTAGTTTAGAGTGCCTATTGCTGTGGACTGTAGGACACCATTCTTCCCTGGTTCAGAGTTGGTCCCTGCTTTTTAATAAGCTTCTTTGTTGTGTAACCCATGGAAAGAAGGGCTCATCTGTCCACACCTGGCATCCTCTGCTTCATCTGTTCTTGGGATTCTAGAAATGAAATCTACATGATCAATTTCTATCTTAAAATATCTCACCACTTTGAATCATAAAAATTTTCCAAGATTTATGTTACCAAATTTCTCTATTATCCTACTTTTAATTGTCAGAGTGATTTTCATGGATCCTAATTGAGCCTGTATAGCCTAGATCTGAGAATATAAGAGGTTTTTAAACTGCTTGGATTGAACTGGCTCAGCAGCATTAATGCATATAGGCATGAGTCTCCACCAAATATTGAATCAAACAGAGACCATCTTGCTAAAATAGTGTTTCTAACTTGAGAAAGTAATTGCTTTTGGATTATTCCAGTGACTTATATGATTCAATACAGTAGGATTCTTAGCTTTTTAAAATCTCTTTCATATTGTAGGGCACATGAATTTTATTTTTTTAAATAAACTTTAAGTGAAGAATATATTTTAGCAAATATTCACTTTTTCTGGGCAAATATATGTATTTTTAGCAAAGTGTTTGTTTTAGCTATGAATAGGGGTTCCTACCTCTTAATATCAACTGTATGATCTCATTTATGTGTGGAATTTAATAATAGCAAGTTCATAAAAACCAGTAGTAGAATGGTGGTTTCCAGGGACTGGGGCTGGGGGAAATGGAGAGAAGTTGTTCAAAGGGTACAAACTTTCAGTTATAAGTAAGTTCCCATGAACTAAGGTACATCATGGTAGCTGTACTTATTACTGTGCTATATACATGAATGTTGACATGAGAGTAGAGATTCAATGTTTTCACTATAACAACAAGAAAATGGTGATTATGTGAGGTGAAGGCTGTGTTAACTAACTTTATTGTGGTAAACATTTAGTAATATACATATGTATCAAATCATCACACTGTATACCTTAAACTTACAGGAAGTTATGTGTCAATTATATCTCTATATAGTTAAAGATTTCAGGAAATTTTGGACATAAAAATAATTGTTACTATTTTCAACATTAAGTGACATTGCATTATAAAAGCTTTTATAATTCAACTAGAGACAGTGCAATCTCAAAGTCCTGAGTAATAAAGAAGAAATTATTCAATTCATTCTCCACCCCCCAACTCCTGCCAAAAAATTATGAGAATCAACTCTTAGTAGGGGCTGCCCATATTTTGAAGAACAGAAAATCTTGATAATTCTTCACATTTGATTAAAACTCAAATGAATTCTGAGTCTGGAAAAAGAAGTTGAGAAAATATCGATTGATAGGATAGCCCAGAACTGGCTCCTAATTTGACAACTGTTCTGGTATTATGATATCTTCTAGATTAAGCAACATTTTGAAGAAACCAAAAAATCCCATTTTATATAAGAACCTAAGCTCTTACCATGGCCTTTAGTTATCTTTTGTTTTTCAGCTAAGAGTCAGGAGACAATTGAGAAGGATTAAATCCAATCAGAGCATGAGAAGAAAAGAGATCATTTTCTCCTGGTGAATTATTTTAAAGGAGATAAGATGCACTGAGAGAGATTTATATTCTGTCAGTTTATTTAAAAGAATGATATTCAACATTGCAACCCATTTTTATTAACATATCTGAACAGAAATACCTTTTCCCCCTTGAACATAGTGAACAAATCTCATTGGTTTCAAAAATTACGACCATGCAAGAAATACCTAATGTCATCTTAGAGTAAATGAAACAAACAAAGAAAAGAACCATTTCTTAAATGTGGTTGTGTACAACGTTGTAACTGAATATATTACTTTGCTATTTTAAACTTTACTTCAAGCTTCTGATATGCCACATAAATTTTCTTACTACTTATGCCATCTTGAATCACAATGTGAAACACAAAAGAGAGCTACTGGAATCCAGTAGGCTAAGATTGCAGCTATGGACACTCTTCCAACTAGAGAAGCAACTCCTTTTTCCTCCTTAACCCCTGGGTCTTTGGGGTATCTTGAGAATCCAGCAAAACTTCAGAAGAAAGAGTATGACCATGCTTCAGGTGTTTCCTTCAAGTTGTAAGGACAGCTGGTGAGCTGTTGGCAGTTGGTATCTCCTGATTTTGCCCCTGGGAGCAGGTTCATCCCCTCAGAAGTCCCTGGGGAGTGACTGGAAGTCCTTACAGCTCTACCTCTGTTCTCCACAATATTCTGTTTACCAGCCAGTATTAACTTTGGATTAAGAGACTTTCATTCCCAGGTTCTCTTGTTAAATTTAACACCTCTCATAAGAATACTCAATACTAACAAGTTGCTAATGAATTACAAAACTATCTGGGGGAATTATAGAACAGAGATAAAAGAAAACTTAGAGTGATGTAGCTGGTGGAGAGTGCCCTGGTACAAGGGACTGACACACTGAGAGCACTTGGCAAATAGAAGTGAACGTGTCAGAGAGGGAGAGACAGAAACTTCCCACAGATAAATTGGGCAATTGTTGGTGCCTCCAAGGGTTTATATGCTGCAGTCATTTTATGGGTGGAGCTGGGTGCAGAATGGTTTTTCCTACTTTCCCATACATTAGGGTGAGAAACCATCAGCCTTGAAGTGGAAAGGAATGCAATTTCATTTAATTTTTTTCCTTGGGTTAAACAGATATGGTTCTTTTTGTTTAATCCAGTTTTCTCTTAATTTACCATTTGGGGCATTTTATGTAGCCTAAGAGTAGAACAGAATTGAAGAATTATGAACAATAATTAAATAGGGAACTTAACATTTCAAAAAAAAAAAAAAACAACTGTGGTAAGAGGTAAAAGAAAATTTGGGATTCTTAGTGGATAGCAGAGTGTGACATCAGTGACTTATGGACACTAGGGGACCCCTGGGCTACCCTCATACCTGCCTCTCTGCCAGTCTCTAACACTGACCCAGCTGGGGCTTTTGCTTTACTTCTCTTCATGCCTACGATGTTCTCATGCCTGGGCGGCAGCATGTTTTCCTGCAGTTAGAAGGTTTAGATCTGTTTGAGCCCTGACTCTGACACATTTCAAATGTACAACCTTAGGGAAATATCTTCATCTCTTTGAGAGATGGTACCACATGCTTAGCACTTGCATTATGGAGCCACCAGGATCCTACTGCTAACAGCTGGATACCGTGTTTTCCAATTGACAAGGTCTCTTTAACTGTTATTTCTTTTTCTTTTTTTTGCCCTTGCTCTCCCAAATTGAAGTGTACTAAAATCTGCCCTAATTTATCTTTAGTAAAGTTTTGTTACATCAAATCTATAAATTAGATAATTATGAGCAAAGAAAACTAAAATGTTTTACTCCATGTGTGCTTTATAGTTTTAATGTTTGTTTATCTATTTATTTATTTATTTTTAAAATTGGTTTGAAACAAAAAATTCTCCATTGCAGGTTCATGGCTTTATGAGTTTCCTCTCTTTTTTTTAATAGAGTTCTTTTTTAAAATTTTATTTATTTATTTGACAGACAGAGATCACAAGTAGGCAGAGAGGCAGGCAGAAAGACAGGGAGGAAGCAGGCTCCCTGCTGAGCAGAGAGCCCTATGCGGAGCTCCATCCCAGGACCCTGATATCATGACCTGAGCAGAATGCAGAGGCTTTAACCCACTGAGCCACCCAGGCACCCCGTTTTTCTCTTAAAGATATAATAAAATCCTGTCTTTCAGCCCTCAGTTTGGAGCTTCCATACTGATATTACACTGGTTGGGGTGATGCAAAAAAAGAAAACAAAGTAACTATTGATCTTGTTCAAAATTCTTCCCCTCTTCCTGAAATAGATATACTGCTCCAAGACTGATGCCCCAGAAAACTTTATAGTCACCTCTACACAGCTGTCGTCTGTGAGAACTGAGGGAATTTAATAGTCTGGATACTAATGAGAACTTGCCTCTCAGATACCCAGAACAATGGGATTGATATGAGGGAAAATAAAGCCTATGCACTTTGTGTCAGTGAATTAGATCTAAAATAGCACCCATTCATATTGACCAGGATGATAAGTGAGAACTTCCTGGTCAGCCTTATAAAGAGCGTGGGAAGTTAGTGTTAGAGAGCTGTTAGTTAGTGTTGATGTTTTCCAACAGTTCTCAACATTCAAGTACCTTAAAATTCTTACACTCTATACTTGGTGCATTTGACTGTGTATTTTGTTCCAAATAAAATTATCGCTGTTTATTATTATTTATTATTATTGCTAGTCTAATATTTATGGAATCATGAAATAAATAGGGATTGGGTCAATGTCCTTCAGACTTTGGGACCTAACAAGATATTGAATGTATGGTAGAGATTCCTAATCCTTCCCTTATCATCTAGAGTCCTCTTCATTAGATAGCAAACCCTGATGTTTAGCTGAATGTATTGCAACCCAGAATAAAAGACCATATTCCCAACCTTCTATGCCAGCTAGAAATGCAAAGGGATGAGTCTTTACTGGAAGGATTCTGTGCTTTTCTGTCATTCCTCCTCCTTCTTCCTCAATAGAGTTAAGCATAACCACAAGGTGACCTTGAAAAGGGAGCCATAGGCTGAATTTAGTGAGATAAACTGGGAGGAACCCAAATTCCCAATAGTGCCATAGAGCTCTTTCCCAGCCGATAGCTGCTGATTCAAGACTTCCTCTATGTAAGAAAGAAGTTAGTTTCTCTCTTGTTTAAGCCTGATTGTTGTTTTCTTTGTTACACGAGTAAATCCTAAATTTTTAAATATAGACAGGATCAATAACAGTGCTAAAGAGGGGCTACATTGGAGCCTAAGATAAGAGGAAACATAGTAATACTAATCCTGTCTTTATTTAAAAGTTTTGATATTTTGTTTACATAGATTTTTTTGCAAACATTTTGATGTTTTAAAAATACTGCATTGAGAGTCCCACTTCTGATAAGATAGGCATACTTTCCCTTATTATTTTAAGTACAACTGAAAAGGTTTGATATTATATGCAATTATATGCAATCTATGAACTTTGAGCTATAATATGTCAACACAATTTCATTGACTCCAAAAAATGTACTGCTCTGGTAGGGGATGTTGATAATGGGGGAAGCTGTACGTGTGTAGGGACAGGGACAGAAGAAAGATCTCTGTATATTTATTCAGTTTTTCTGTGAACCTAAAACTGCTCTAAAAAATAAAGTTTATTAAAAAAACTGATGGAACTGAAAGGATAAATAGATAAAATCACAATTATATTTGAAGAAGTCAACACCCTTCTCTCAATAATTAATAGAACAATTAGACAGAAAATTAGCATGAGTATAGAAAAACTCAAGTCATCAATGAATGGGATGTAATCCAGTTTCATAGAAAATAAACCATATTTGGGCCATAGATCCAACCTCAACAAATTTAAAGATGAACAAACTCAGATTGAGTGTTTTCTAACCACAGTTGAATTAGAGCAGAAATCAATAACAGGAAAATAACAGAAAAATCTGTAAACATTTGAAAGCTAAACAACATACTTCAAAATAATCTATGGGCCAAAAACAAATTTTAAGGTTAATGAAAACGTGTTGAACTGCATGAAAATGAAGAAAAATATCAAAAATGTGTGAAACAGCAAAACAGAGCAGAGAGGGAGAGTGATAGCACTAAATGAATGCTTTAGAAAAGAAGAAAAGTCTTAAATCAATAATCTATGCATTCACTTGAAGAATCTAGAATATGAAGATCAAAATAAACAAAAATAAGCAGAAGGAAAGAAATAATAGTGAAAGGAACAGAAATAAGCTGAAACAAAAGAGCAATAGATAAAACCAATGAAACAGTCAGCACTTTGGAAATATCAATAAAAATGACAAGCCTCTAGCAAAAAGATTTCCAATGTCAAGAATGAAACAGGATGTCATTAGAGACCTTGCAGACACTAAAATGATAATAAAGGAACTATTAGAAATAATTCTACATGCATGCATATAACAAGTTAAGTGAAAAGGACTGATTCCTCAGAAAACACAATCTACCAAAATTCAAAAATACTAAATAAGTAATTTTAATATCCCTATAACTATTAAAAATTGAGCTCATTATTTAATAATTTCCCCCAAAAATAATTTCTAGGCCTAAATGATTTCAGTAGAGAGTTCTGTTAAATTGTTAAAGAACTTCAGTTCTTTAAGAGCAGTTCTAAACAACCACTTCTAGAAAATAGGAGAGAAAGAAACAATTCCCATTTCATTTTATGAAACTGGGATTAATCTGACCAAAAGAAACCAAACCATAAATACAAAAAAAGAAAACTACAGAGCAACCTATATCATAAATACAGAGATTAAAATATGTAACTGAGTATTAACAAATAGATGTTAGCAATTTATAGTAGGAATTATACTCATGGTCAAGTGGGATTTATTCCAGGGATACAAGGTTAGTTCTATATTCAAAAATAAGTCAATGTAATCTATAAAAGAGGCTAAAAGCAAAACCACATGATCATATCAATCGATGCAGAAAAATAATTTGACCAAATTGGCCTGGTATTCATGGTGAAACTCTATATAAAATAGGAATAGAAAGTAGCTTCATCAACCTCACACGAAACATCTACCAAAAACCTACAGTTAACACTATTGTTAGTGATGAGAGATTGAATGCTTTCCCCCTAAGAACAGGAACAAGTTAAGGATGTCCATTCTTATTAAACACAGTGTTGGAAGTTCTAGCCAATGCAATAAAGCAAGAAGAGGAAGTAAAAACATATAAATTAGAAAGGAAGAAATCAACTGCCTTTTATGTATGGCTAACGAGGTATCTACATACAACAAGTTGAGGAAGGCCACGGGATATAAGATAAACAAAAAAAAAGTTGTATTTCTATATACTAGTAGCAAACACATGGATACTGGAATTAAAAATAAAATACCATTTACAATCACCTAAAAAACTAAATTCCTTGGTTTAAGTCTAACAAGACATGTATAAGACTTGTATCCTGAAACAACATAATACTAATAAAAGAAATTAAAGAATATCTAAATAAATGGAGAGACATACTTTTTGTGTGTTGGAAGACTCAACACAGTAAAGATATAAAGTTTCTTTAAATTGATATATGGGCTTAATACAACTATTATCAAAATCCCAGGAAAATTTTGTGTAAGTATAGGTATGACTATCCTAAAATGTGTATGGAAATGCAAGAGAAGTAGAATATAGTTAAAATAAGTTTGCAAATAAATAAAAGTCAAAGGATTTAGTCTACCTGATTTTAAGACTTGTTAGGTAGTTACACTAATCAAGTCAGTATGTGATTGTCATAGGGATCAATACATGGATCAATAGAATACAACAGAGAATGAAGAAATAGCTTCAGACAAATATGACCAACTGATTTTTCACAAAGGTGCAAAAGTTATATAATGGAGGAAAGATAGCCTTTTTTTTTTTTTTAAGATTTTATTTATTTATTTGCCAGACAGAGATCACGAGTAGGCAGAGAGGCAGGCAGAGAGAGGAGGAAACAGGCTCCCGCTGAGCAAAGAGCCCGACATGGGGCTCAATCCCAGAACCCTGAGACCATGACCTGAGCCAAAGACAGAGGCTTTTAACCACCCAGGGGCCCTGGAAAGATAGCCTTTTGATACAAATAATGTTGCAGCAAGTGGATATCCATAGGCAAAGAAGTGAAATTCAACCAAAGTCTCACACTTTATGCAAAGATTAACTCAGAATGGATCATGGACTAAAATGTAAAACAGAAAAATATAAAAACTTTTAGGAAAGAAGGTATAGGAAGAAAAATCTTTGGAATTTAAGGCTAGGCAAAAATTCACAAACTTGACACAAAGTGACTTGAAGATCCATAAACTCAATGATCCGTAAAAAGAAATTAATTTGGACTTCATCAAATTAAACTTATTTTCTTCTTGAAAGATCCTTCAAGTATATGAAAATATTTGTAAGCCATATGCCTGACAAAGAACAATATTTAAGATAATAACTCTTAAAATGCAACAGTAAAACAAAAAATACAACAAAACTACAAATAAACAAAAATCCAATTAGAACATGACAAAAGATATGAACAGACGTTTCACGAAACAGGACAAATTGATGATGACAAACACATGAAAAGACACTCAACATCATTATCCATTAAGGAAACGCAAATTAAAACTGAAATGATTAGGCCGATAATTTTCCACATCTCAAGTCTGGTTCCTTTTAGCATAGAAATTTATCTACTTCCTCTTGTATTTCACTATAAGCTGCAAGGAGAAATCAGGCCATGCCTCTAACATTTAGCTTATAAATCTCTGCTAACTATCCAAATTCATCATTTACAAGTTCTACTTTCCACAAAACATTAAGACACAAATCAGTCAAATTCTATGCCACTTACAACAATAATAAGGATCACCTTTCCTCCAATTTCCAGTAACATGTCCCTTCTCCCTATCTGATACTCTACCAGAGGCACCATTAAAGTCTTTTCAGAGAAATCTAAGTTTTTCTTTTTTTAAATTATTATGTTCAATTAGCCAGCATAAAGTACATGATTAGTTTTTGATGTAGTGTTCAACGATTCATTAGTTGCATATAATACCCAATGCTCATTGCCACACATGCCCTCCTTAATACCCATCACTCGGTTACCTTATCCCCCACCCCCTCCCCTCTGTAACCCTCAGTTTTGTTCCCTGAGTCCAGAGTCTGTCATGGTTTATCTCCCCCTTTTTTTCCCAAAATGCAGCTCTGACCTGTCCAGCCTCTACCCATTCATTACTCAGTTCCAAGCTACTTCCACAATTTGTAACAGCGGCAATACCCTACTTCTCCATACCAAATTCTGTATTAGTTTGCTGCCACAACAAAGCCATGACAAACTGGGTGGCTTAAATGACAGAAATTTATTTTCTCATAATTCTGGAGGCTAGAATTCCAAGTTCAGGGTGTCAGTAAATTTGGTTTCTTCTGTGGACTCTCTCCCTGGCTTGTAGATGGATGTCTTTATATGTCCTTCCTCTATGTGAGTCTGTGTCCTACTCATCTCTTTTTATGACAATACCAGCCATATTGAATTATGTCCATCATATGATCTAATTTTACCTTAATTCCTCTTAAGGTGTTATCTCCAAATATAGTCATATTCAACAGTTAAGATTTAAACATGAACTTGGGGGAATCACAGTTCAGCCACATGGCCCCTTATGTATTATTTATTAAATCAATATATTTAGTTTTTCTCATTCTCCCAATTCTCTCTAATGATAATAAAAATTCAAGGGTGTGCTTTTTGGGATCAATAAAAATTAATCAATGAGCAAATATTACTCAATAAAAGTGCCATTTTAAATTTTATTAAGTGTTTACTATATGTTAGACAATGTATACATATTAACTATTTAAAAATTTTTTGAACAATCCTTCATAAAGGGAATATTCCACTTAAAGTAGCACTTTCCTACTTTTCTGATATAGTAGATATCAGAATTCACTATCATATTTCATAACTGACTCTAAACAACTGATGTAGACAGAAGGCATGAAATTTGAATGACGCTGGTACCCTAGACCCTTATTGAACCTAACTGAAGACATTTTTTACCAATGAGCAAGGGGACTTCTTTCAACTAATTGTACTGGACATGTGGACTCATTCTATTCTAACATAATGCTGGTCTTTCATGATGAAGTAGCTCCTTTCTAGCATTTAAAGCCCTTGATTTCTTTTTCTATCTAGTAAATAGCTAAGTGAATTTCTTCACTGCTCTACGTTCCCTTGGTGGCAAGTTAATAGATGTAGAGTTGTAAGTCTGTCAGGTTCTAAACCAGATTTGAATCGAGGTCTGTTAAATTCCAAACCCAAAGCTCTTGCCTTCATCCTATACTGCCTCTATGTGCCCATGACTTCCAGGTGCTATGAATAATGCACACCTTTACAAAATACAGCTCTGATCCCTCAAGAGGCTAATGGATGTGTTGAGGTAAATAGAGATGAAAAAAATAATGTGAGCAATATTTCAAGAAAAAAAATTTAATTGCTGAAGAATTGAAGAGGGCAAAAGCACTGAGACCTTTTAGGTGAGAGAGCAGGGTGAAGAAAGAGACTTCAGGCGGTGATACAGAAAATATGTAAACAACGCTGAGTGCACTAACATTCCTATATGGGGGTTGATAAAACTGAATGGGTGTGTGGGTCAGGTATGGCCGCAGTGTGTGTATGGAAATTGTATTTTATTATCTATGCTGTTGCTCCTGGGAAATGGACCTTACTCATCTCAACAACAGGCACTAGCACAACAATCCTTAAGAAAGGGTGAGGTGGAAGAGGAGATTTAAAAATGACCATAGGGGTGCCTGGGTGGCTTAGTTGGTTGAGTGTCTGCCTTCCGCTCAGGTCATGATCCTGGAGTCCTGGGATCGAGCCCTACATCAGGATCCATGCTTCTCCCTCTCCCTCTGCTGCTCCCCCTGCTTGTGCTCTCTCACTCTTTATCAAGTAAATAAATAAGATATTTTAAAAAGTAAAAAAATAAAATAAAAATGATCACAAATTCACCATAATAAACCATGGGGATCCATTGGAGATTTGTGTACAGGGAGTGACACCTGGCGACAGTGGTATTTTTAAGAGATTCATCAAGAAGATGAGTGGAAGAGGGGCAATAGGAAGGAGGATGTAAATTACATATTTTAATCAAACCCCAAAATTTTATGAGTTATTTGTACTCCTTGAGAATTAGAGGATAAAATTAGAAGTGCTGAAGTCAACTGAAAGAATGAAGTCCTCTGACCAAGTGTGAGCAGACATGGAGTAGAGTGCAGACACTGGGGTTGTCTTATTCACACCTGTGTCCTCAAAACTTACTTACCTCAGTGCCTGGCACACAATTGATATGCAATAAATATTTTTAAATGGGCAAAAGCTGAAGTGATCAAATTAAAACAATGCTGGGGAACTTCTCAACTGCGACTGTATATGAGGATTTGGTAAATCCAGGGAAGTTGAGAATGTCCTACATTTATTACCAGGGTCATTAAATTTCTGAGTGGAAGCTATATTTGGGGAAATAGTTTTTTTTCCTTTAATTTTAAGTAGTGTCCTGGGGCTCCTGCATGACTCAGTCAGTTGAGTGTCTGACTCCTGATTTCAGCTCAGGTCATGATCTCAGGTCTTGAGATCTAGCCCCACGTTGGTCTCCATGCTCAGAGGGGAGTCTGCTTGAGATACTCTCTCTCTCTCTCTCTGATTGTCCCCTCATGTGCTCTCTCTCAAATAAATAAATAAATCTTAAAAAAAAATAAATAATTTTAAGTAGTCTCCTACCCTGATGCTGATGTTCACTTTATGACAGAGAATTAAGAAGTGTTTTAACACTTTAACACAACTACAATAGCTTCAGCAAAAGTTAGGTTCTTGAGTCATTAAAGTTACTGTGTTAAGACTAAGACTGTTTGCTTAGAAATTAAAAGTCATTAAATATTCAGGATCTGATCCTGCATCAGGTAAGTGTGATCCAAATACACTGGTATTCAACCTTGTACACAAGAATCACCTGGAGAACTCTTCAAATGCCCATGCCTGCAACTGCTTTCAGATTTCCAAGTACAATTTGATCTGAAAGAGGAGCCTGGATATGAGTATTTTTTTTGAAAGTTGCCTGGGGATTCTAATACACAGCCATAGTTGAGGACCTTTTCCCAGGAAAGTCATCTGCTATTACCCCACCTTCCTACCACACACACTAAATCTGCACTGCATGCTTCACCTTTATCTAAGGTACCAAGCTCTTTTACATTTTTGTGCCGTTACTCATCATGTCCCTTGTCACTCGTACTTCGTCCAGTGAATACTTCCTTCGTGTACTTGAGACCCAGATCAAATCCATTTCTTCCATGGCATCTACTCTGCTCGCATGGCCAACTCTGGCATAACCCATTCCTCCCTATTTGTGTTTCCACAGCTCTCAGTTGACTATTGTTCATTTAATTTCCCCACTATGTTATGAGTTTGTTGGAAGCAAGGAATATAGTTCATTTCTTTTAATATCCTGATAGCTTGTCACATGGTAAACAATTAATAAATGTGTATTTGATGGAACCAAAATTGTTTGAAAATACAAAGTAATTTCCAAGTATTTTGAAGTCCCACCCAAAGATTTTTTTTTTTTTTTTAAGTATCCTTTGTATTTGTTGTATATATCAGGACACAGAACTAAAAACTAAAAGTCCTATTTTCTGATCTGGGCAGTTTTTTTACTTCCTTGAGTTTTAGTTTCCTCATCTTTGAAATGAGAGAGTTGTGCTAGATGGTTTCTAGGTTCTCATTGATCTTAAAAGCAATTCATAGCTTATTGAGTATCAAATTGTCAAATATTCTACTGGGGTGGTAAGAACACATGCAAATTCACGTTTGAAAGAAATATCTGTGAAGGTCACAGATCAGGGATGCAGACTCTCTAAAAGACTGAAACTTAACCATAAGTTTATAGAGCACTTGATTTTAAGTTTGCTTAATTTTTTATTGTGAGGTTGGGAGTGATGATTTCCGGCTCTTTACCCTCATTCACAATTTACCACTACATCAAAAGCAAGGTCACTAGAAGAATTTGAAGCTTCTAGAAAGGACAACTACAGCAAATATTAAGCATAGCTCACGAAGCCATATTAACATAAAACACTATACAAAAGAGTCTATTTACCTAAGTTTCTATTACCTGATACATCACGTCAGGCTTTCAACAAAAAATTAGAAGGCATGCTAAAAGAAAAGCAAAAGTACAATGTGAAGAGGCAAAACAAGCCTCAGAACCAGAGTCAGATATGGCATATATTTTGAAATTATCAAACAGGGAATTTAAAATACATATAATTAATATGTTAAGGGTTTAATGGAGAAAATAGACAACATGCAAATATAAATGGGTAACGTATAAGTGGATAAAGGAAAACTGTTAAGAAAACTCAAAAGGGAATGCTGCAAATTAAAAATTCAGTAACAGAAATGAAGAATGCCTTTCCTGGGCACCTCAGTAAATAGAAACATTCAAGGAGAGAATCAATGAGCCTGGTATTGACATACAATAGAAACTTACCAAGCTGAAATGCAAAGAGAAAAGAAATGAAGAAAAGAAAAAAAACAACATTCACGAGTTGGGATAAAATCAAAAGTATAACTTCCACATTATTGGAATACAAGAAGAAGATGAGAATGGAACAGAAGAAATATCTTCAATAATAATAGAATTTTCAGAATTAATGACAACTATCAAACCACAGATCCCAAAAGCTCAGAGCATACCTTATACCATGGATAAATAGGAAAAAATCTATACCTAAGCATATGATATTCAAAGAGAAAATAAACCAAAAATAACAAAAGAAGTCAGAGAAAAATACCTTATCTATTGAAGAACAAGAATAAGGATCATAGCAGATGTTTTAGAAATGATGCAAAAACCATAAATCTAGAATTTTATATTCATCAAGATTACTCTTGAAAGCAAAGGAGAAATAAAGACTTTTTTGGACAAATAAGAACTGAAGGAATTCATTACCAGCAGAATGGTCCTGCAAGAAATGTTACAAGAAATCCAGTAGAAGAGAAATAGTATGTCAGAAACTTAAATCCATATAAAGAAAGTGGGAGCATCAGAGAAGGATTAAATGAAGGTAAAACAAACCTTTCATTTTTCCTATTTTAATTGCTCTAAAAGACAACTTTGTCTAGAATAATAATAGTTAAGATGTATTTGGTGATTATAGCATATGGATAGTGAAATAATCAGCAGTATAATAACTGATGAGAGGGAAAAACTGGGAATACTTTGTTTTAGGGTACTTGACCATGTGCAGTGTTTTTGAAAGTGAACATAGTTTATTTGTAAATATATATAGCAAATGCAAGAGAAAACACTAAAGATTTCTAAAAAGACCTATAACTGATATGCTAAGAGAAAATAAAATGGAATCACACAAAAAAATGCTCAATTAAAACCAAAGAAGGGGGAAAGTGAAGGGGAAAAGAAAACAAACAAGTGCAACAAATAGAAAAGTTACAACTATCATAGATATTAATACAATTATAGCAATAATTCATATGTGAATTGTCTAAATATGCCAATTAAAGGATAGAGATTTTCAGAATGGGGGGAAAAAAGAAAGACTCAACTGTATATTGTTTGCAAGAAACCCATTTTAAATATAAAGACTCCATTTAAAAGTAAGTGGTAAATACCCCAAATATGAAGCAATTGAACCACACACTTCTGAACAGCACATAAGTCAAAGAAGAAATTTAAAGAGAAATTCCAAAACAGTTTGAATTAAAGAAAATGGAGCACAGTTTTTCAAAATTAGTGGTATACAGCAAAAGCAGTTATTAGAAGGAAATTTGTGTCATTGAATGCATATATCAGAAAAGAATGAAATCTAAGATCAATAACATAAATTCCCACCTGAGGGAATTACCAAAAAAAGACAATATGAATCCAAACTAAACAGAAGAAAAGATATAATGAGAATTAAAGCAAAAATCAATGAAATTGAAAATAGGAAATCAATATGAAAAAGTCAGCAAAACCAAAAGCTGGTCCTTTGGAAAAGATCTATGAAATTGACGTGTCTGTGGCCAGGCTAAGTAAAAAAGAGAGGATGGGATGCCTGGCTGGCTCAATTAGTAGAGCTTGGGACTCTTTGTTTTAGGGTTGTGAGTTCAAGCCCCACATTGGGCATGGAGCCTACTTTAAAAAGGAGAAAAAAAAAAAAAAAGAGGGAGGACAGAAATTACTACTGTCAGAAATGAAAAAGTAGACATCACAACAGATTTCATGGGCATTAAAAATGTAATAAAGGAATACTGTAGATATCTCAATGCCCACAAATATGAAAACTTAGTTGAAATGTATCAATTTTTGACAGATACAATCTGTCAACTTCTCACACAAGAAACAGTCTGAGTAGGCCTACACCTATTAAGTTTTTAAAAAATTGAATCAATAATTAATAACCTTCCAAAACAGAAAGCAGCAGGTCCAGATGAGTTTACTAGTAAATTCTACCAAATATTTAAGGAAAGAAATTAGAGCAATTCTTTACAATCTCTTTCAGAGGATAGAAACAGAGGGAAGATTTTCTAAGTCATTCTGTAAGGCCAGCATTTCCCTGGTACCAAAACGAGGCAGACATTAAAAGAAAATTACAGGCCAATATTTCTCATGAGCATAGATGCAAAAATGCTCAACAAAATGTTAGCAGTAGATATCTGATAATGTATAAAAAGAATTATACACCACATTTCCCCAGTTATTCCAGGCTGGTTCAACATTTGACCATCAGGTACTATAATCCATCACATCAAAAAACAGAAAAGAAGAAAAAACACTCAATATATCAATAGATGCTGAAAAAGCATTTGGCAAAATTCAACACTAATTTGTGTTAAAAATGCTCAGCACTAGGAGTAGAGGGAAATTTTAACTTGATAAAGAATATCTACAAAAACCCTGTAGCTAACATCATCCTTAATGCTGAGAAACTGTAGCTTTCCTTCCAAGATTAGGAATAAGACAAAGATGTTTCCTCCCATAACTCTTTTTCTAATTCCTACTGGAGTCCTATTTAATGCAATAAAACAAAAAAAGAAATTAGAGTTACAGAGATTGGAAAAGAAGAAATAAAATGTCCACAGATGACATGAAAATCCCATCTATGTAGAAAATCCCAAAGAACTGACCAACCCCCCCCCCAAAAAAAAAACAGAAGAAAAACCTTCCTGAAACAAATAACTGAAGATAACAAGTTTACAGGATACAAGATCAATATTTAAAAATCAATTGCTTTTCTATACACCAGCAATAAACACCTTGGATTTAAAATTAAAAACATACACACAGACCTGTACCCCTGGGGATAAAAATACATTATATGTTTATTAAAATAAAAAAATAGGCAATGAAAAAAAATAAAATAAAAAACATACAATTTATTATGGTCCCCCCAAGTTGAAGCAAGATAAACCTCACAAAACATATACAGAATTTAAATGTAAGAAACTACAAACTCTGGTGAGAGAACTCAAAAAGACTTAAATCAATGCAGAGATATTCCATGTTCATGAACTAGAAGACTCAGTGTTGTTATCAGTTCTTCCCAACTTGATCCATAAGTTCAACCCAATTCCGATCAAAACCTCAGCAAATTATTTTGGAGATAGCAAAAAACTGACTCTGAAGATTATATGGAAAGCAAAAGATCAAGAATACCCAGAATAATACTGTAGCAACAGAACAAAGTTGGACACTCACTCACTCACTCACTCAGTTTCAAGACAATTGGCAAGCTACCATAATTAAGATGCCACAGTATTGCCCAAGAATAGATACACTGAACAATGGAACAGAATTCAGAGCCTAGAAGTAGGACCATAAAATATAGTCAAGTGATGGTTGAAAAAGGAACAGTGGCAATTCAGTGGAGAAAGAATAGCCTTTTCAACAATGATTATGGAACCATTGTCAAAAAAAGAACCTAAACACAGACATTTACAAGTATCTCAAAATTAATTCAAAATGGATCGTAGACCTAAATTTAAAATGAAAACCTGTACAACTTCTTAAAGAAAATGTTGGAGAAGATCTAGATGACCCTGGGTATGGTGATGAGTTTTTTAACAAACCCCCCAAGGCATAATCTATGCATGAAAAAAATAATAAGATTGATAAACTGGGCTTTAGTAAAATTAAAAACTTCTGTACTCCAAGAGACAAAAAGTGTCTCTTTCTTGGTGATGGGAGGTGCCAGATTCAGTGTCTCTTACTTTTTTTATATCTCAGCACACACAGACCACAAAACCCTAATAACATTAGTAATATGGTAGGGATTCAGAGTGTTCGTAGAGACTGTCTTCCTTCCTCTGAAGCACACACTTACCAAGGTCTCCTATGTCAATGCCATTTTTTGCTTATTTTGAGAAATAGTGTTTTATCAATAGGATGGACCAATGTAATATTCTGTGAAAAGGCCAGATAGTCCAAGGACATTTGGAGGGTGGAAGAGATGACAGGTGTGGCTGTAAATGCATTCTGTTGTCATCGCCAGGTGAGCAAAAACTGCTTGGGAATCTCTTTTCTGATAGAGAGGGGAAAAGAAAACATTTACCAGATTGGTAACATGAATGCTCTCTGGAGGGGGCCACAGGCCTCGTTCTGTAAGGAGGCAGAAATCTTAGGTGTGGCAGTTCTCTTAGACCAAGGGCAATGCCTTTAGAGGAACACAGGTGAGAGCAGTCAGAAGGAACACTCCCTCTGGCAGCTGCTGGGTTGGGTAATGAGTCCTGCCGAGGAGATGTGAATGGAGACCATGGGAGCCATTACAGTAAGTAATGCCTATAATCTTATAGAGAATTAAGCTATGTAAGGTATATGCAAACCAGAAAGCATTAGTAATATTTTGGTATTACATTTAGTTACTGGAATCGAAGGAGAAGGAATTTATTAAGTTACACGTGTTTTGGGAAGTTCTGGTATTACTCTCAGTGGCTTTTTCCTTATGAAGTGGATCATGGAACTCAGAGAGTTTAGCAAGTTCTTCATGTGATGCGTGTGTGTGTGTGTGTGTGTGTGTGTGTGTGTTTTCCTTCCCAGTTACTCTGTGCTCTCAATGTGTCTGTGTTAAGTTAATTTGACTTTGTCGCTTCAAGAGGGTTTTCACTTGGCTCCCAGAATCAATTTATAGATGTGGATAGCCTTGTTCATACACAGAATACTGACACTTTCCAGAAGGGGGGAAGACTATTACCAATAAGAATTCAACACAAGGGACCTGGCAGACTTTTGCAGTTACAACGAGCAGAAACCAGAATTAAGGCTTGTCTGTGATAGTGTTCCAGCCAAGACTAAATGCAATAACACACATATTGATTGACCTCGCTCCTTCAGCCTTGCGGTTTGTGTCATGGTATAGGTTAGAAACAATTTTATTTCTTCGTTTCTGCCTTCCATAATGCAGACCAGTTCACTTGGCCTTTGGATAGCATGCTTGAGGGGAAAAAGAGCTTATCTTAAAGACTTATCCCAGACTTTACCATGTGGTGAGAGAATGAAATCACTCTGCCCATCTTTCCCACATGCTTGGGATCTAGATGTTAGAGAAGCAACCCACAGCCTCTCTGGGTCTCAGTCCTACTGTTTTAAAATAAAGAGATTGGCATAAGTGATATTTGTGGACACTACCACTCTGAAATTGTTCTCCATCTTCTGAGATCACCTTTCTGTACTCAGATTATCCTAAAATTAACAAAATGAAGATATTTGAAGATAGACAAAGATTTAAAAAGTTAACCATTCATAAACTTTCACTGAAAGATATTTTAAAAATAAAACTTAAGCATGAAGAAAAGTGAATGCTGAGAAAAAAAGCAGGATGCAAGAGATAACAGTAGCAGAGGCATTAATAGAATTGAATCATAAATTAACTAGTAAAAATTACTACTTTATTAGAAATTACCAGTGTAATCTCTAAACAACTAAAAAGATACAAGTGGAAGTGTCATTTGATTTAAAGGTAATTGAAGTATGCTCAAGTTCTTACCTGTACAGAGGTTGGCTAGAGATGCTTAGACTTTGTTAGGGAAATTATAGTTAATATACATATTAAAATAATATTCACTGTAGAAAATTTGGAAAATAAAAAATATAGGTGAAGATAGAAATGAAAATCTCATATAGCATCATCCCCAGGAAGGTAGCCATTATCAATATTTGATATAATTCCTTCACATATATATTTAATTTCTTTATATATCTATGTAAATCCCCTCATATATATATATAGTCACACATATGTGCATGTATATATTCACATATATGTACATATTTACATGCTCATACAATTGTACAATTTTGTTGTGAGCTGTACCCCATCCTGCCACCACTCAGATCCATGACACTGGGCCCAAATTCCCAAAGCAGAGCTGATCATCCTTTAGAGACCACTCACTATTTCTATGCTTTTCGCAGTTTTCTATGTCCCTCTATTTCCCTCTCTTGCTCTCTGTCTGTCTCTGTCTGCTTCTGAGCGCTAACATTTTTGCCTTTAGAATTTGTAAAAGTTGGCCCTTCCGTGAATGCAAAATCAGTGAATTACCTGATCTTTTAAATTTTATTTTATTTTAGTTTTCAGTGTTCCAAAATTCATTATTTATGCACCATACCCAGTGCAATTACCTGATCTTATAAAAAAAAAAAACTTTCACATGTTGTAATCTTTTATTTTTTTAAAAATTTTTTATTAACTTATTTGAGAGAGAGAGAGAGCGCGCACAGTGAGGGCAGGGGCAAAAAGAGAGAGAATGGGAGAAGCAGACTCCCCTAACTCAGGGCTCAATCTCCTGACCCTAAGATCACAACTTGAGAGGAAACCAAGAGTCAGTTGCTCAATCAACTGAGCTACCCAGGTGCCCTAAATTTTGTGGTCTTTTTTTTTTTTTTTTTTTTTTTTTTTTTTTTTTTACTGTTCCAAGATTCATTGTTTATGCACCACACCCAGTGCTCCATGCAATACTTTCTGTCCTTAATACCCACCACCAGGCTCACCCAACCCCCCACCACCTTGCCTCCCAAACCCTCAGTTTGTTTCTCAGGGTCCACAGTCTCTCATGGTTCATGGTTCGTCTCCCTCTCCGATTTCCCCCAACTCATTTCTTCTCTCTTTCTCCTAATGTCCTCTGTGTTATTCCTTATGCTCCACAAATAAGTGAAACCATATGATAATTTTGTGGTCTTTCATTGAAGATTGGGGTAGAAGATGATGGTGACAAGACAGCGTAATAAGGCAGAATGTCACACCTTCTCTCATTTGCTGGCTCGCTTGTGGTTTGCTCTCTCTCAACTCTTCTTTCCCATACTTGACTTACAGTGTTATCCCTCTCTATGTCTCCCACAGTATGCTGCCATCACCACTCCCATTTCTTCACTACAGATCTTTTCAATGCCAAGACTTGAAAGTATATGTTCCAGCAAAACGATTGACTTTTCTACAATATAGTGTTTTCTCACTTTGTTACCTTTTTTATTATCCCTCCCAGTACCTATTTTTTAACTTAATATATTAGAAAGAATATTACTTGAAATTGTTATTTTTGTTATTGGCCACATGATAATTGAATAAATATGCCACATTTGATTTTATCCTTCACATATACATGAGTCTTACTATAGTTCCTTAGGACATATGACTTCTGATGCCTCCCTAGAAGAAATGTCAAGAATGTTTATGTTCTCTCACCAATAACCTCACTTCTAAGGCTTCTGCCACATCTCTGATGCTTTCCTTCTCAAGTAAGGATTTATAAGCATCTAATTTAGAATTTAAACAAATCTCCATTCCTAAAAAGCAGTTAGCCTTATGATAACAGTGATCAGCTCTAACCCTGAGGAAACCATGTATATAAAGAATAAAAAGATAATTAACAAAATCTTCTATGTCCACTTGAATAATAGTTACTTTAAGTAGGAGTTCTGTTATCATCCCATATGTCTTAAAAGTCCCCAGGTCATTATTGTCAATGCATACCTGCAAATACACCTAAACTAATGTGCTATCCTAAGTTTATAAGAAATATGAGTCCTGTCTCTGAGCAGCTTAATATAAAGGATAAATCTGAAGTAGATTTATCTGGAACCTCACAACTAGTATGTCTACTTCTAGGGGGGGAAAAACCACAAGATAGTTTTATGAGCCTGTGGCCAAAATCTCATTTTATGATTCATCCAAAAGGAATGATAAACAATCTTGTCAACAAGTTAGTACAAATCACTTCCAAAACTTTATATAAACCTCGATTATATGACGTTAGGAAAGCTTTAAAAATTATTCACTCCAAGAAGCATTTGGCTTATTATTAATAAACAGATTGGCTTTCCAATATAGGTAATAAATACTAGAGTTGACTAACTGTTCTCTGCTTTTTTTCACTCCTAAATCTTCCCCCCACCCCAATCAGATTACCGTGGAAGTTGTAATAAAATTTGTATCTGGTGCTTCATTCACATTTCAATATTATTTTGTTACTATTCAAACCAGTGAATAGAAAACAAATTTACATCATGATAAGAGTACAGGCAGATGCTATCCATAATGTTAACTACTTGTCATACGTGGAGATGTATTTTCTCTCCCTTGGGAATAGGATTTCTCATTTCTCCATACTGTAGAGCAGTAACATTTATTGTCTCTCAGCAAAAGCTACAAGGCATTCATCGGATGATGTGTTTTCTCAGAATAGAGTTTTACAGTTTATAGTTTCTCTCACTGGTCTCATCTCTGCCTAAGGCTTATGTGACAGAGATTCTCTCTGGCAAGGAGTATGGAGAGGGAAGAGAGGTTAAATCATGCAGCTACAATCTCCTCTTTCCTGTGACAGCCTACAGGGACCCCATATGAAAGCTGTAGGTACCCTTAATAGAATTCCCCAGTGGACAGGGGAGTAAGCTGCTGAAAGTGCCAGAGGCCAAGAGATGGAAAACACTAGCAAGTGAAGTTTTATCAGTCAAACCTAATAGAATCCATGTACCTGAACTCTCTTCCCTGAAGTCAAGTTTAAACCCAGATAACAGTTTTTGGCACTTCCTGGAAATGCCCTTGCTGATGGCTTGGGAACTCTCATCCTCTACGCTCCATATTAACTCCCCTTAGTGACTACCAATGAGAGTCAAGGAAACTTTTGTAGAACTTATTAAAATATTGTTAAGGAACTATTGGAGACTAATGTCCATATTCTGTACTCTTTTATAATAGGGCTGACAAAATATCTTCTTAAGGTTTGCAACCAGGTGAACAAAGTGGTTATACAAGCACGTTGACAATGTGGCACTGCTCCCTACTCCTGGCAGGTAGACTGTGATGCAGTTTAGAAGGGCAGGAACATTGTTGTCCTGGAGAAAAGGACACCTTTGATTTGGTTCTGGCTCAACCATTCACTAGCAAAATGGCCTTGGATGAGCCACACAGCTTCTCTGAAATCTGTAGTTGTCTTTCCTGCAAAATTTAAGGGTCAAAGATGCTTTGCTCATTCTAACTATGATTCTTCAGTTCTGTTCTCCCAGTGCATGGTATATGGGTAGAAGTAACATGGAGTAGGAGAGAATGAAAGAAAAAGAACACAGACTTCAGAGCTAGAGAAGTTTATCCTGTTTATTTTCAAATTCTAGTTCTACTACACACAAGTGCAATAGATATAATCCCTTCATCTCTCTGTGCCTGTTTCTTCATTTGTAATACAGAAGAGATAGCAATGAATGCCTTCTAAAGCTGCTGGGAATATTAAATATAAAAACTTAAATAAAAAAAAGAAAAAGCTTGACCATTTCCTGGTACAAAATATGTGAACTAAAAATGACAATTTTATTTACTTTTGTGTCTGAGTATTTTCACATGAAAGTCTGAATACCACTTATTTATAGATAAAAAAAGAAATAAATAGTATACTTTATACTTTTTGAAATAATTCTAGAATAGAATAAAAAATTCTGGATTTAAGTTCTGCTGTGTGAATGACAAGGAAAATGCAACATACCAAGACTAGAGGAATGAAAGCTGTTGATAGAGTGCAATTCATGGGATATATATCTTTTAAAAGAAAGACTAAAAATCAATTAACTAAGAATCAAAATCAAAATGTTAGGAAGGGGCAGTGTAATAAATACAAAGAAAGTAGAAAAATAAAATAATCAAAGTAAGTAGAAATTAATGAACTAGAAAAGAAATATACAAAAGAAAAAAATCGATACATAAAATGTTCGTTCTTTACAAATAGTCATAGGATTGCTAAAGTCTTAGCAAGGCAGATCAAGAAGAAAGAAAAAGTACATCAGGAGTAGAAAGAGGGATATCATTACAGAACCTACAGATACTAAAAATAATAAAATACTGTATGTTAACTATACTGGAATTAAAATTAGTAACTTAAAATATATCTTTTTAAGAACATAATGCTAACAAATTAAAAAATTTAAATGAAGTGGACAAAGAGCTTAAAAAACACCAAACTTACACTGATTCTTTCAGAGAATAGAATAAAAAGAAAACAACCATATGAAACTTGCATAATTTTGTTACCAAAATCTTGGTACAAAAACATTGTACCAAGGGCAATACAGAAAAAAAAATATAGATCAGCAAATCATGAACATAGATGCAACATCTTAAATAAAATATTAGCCAACTGTATCTGAATTTATAGAAGAATTTTTTAAATTATTTATTTTATTTAAAGATTTTATTTGAGAGAGAGAGAGAGACAGAGAGCATGGGAAGGGAAGGAGGGAGGCGAGTGGGAAGAGGGAGAAGCAAACTCCCCTCTGAGCAGGGAAACTGACAAGGAGCTTGATCCCAGGACCCAGAGATCATGATCTGAGCCAAAAACAGACATTTAACTGACCTAACCACCTAGGCACTCCAAGAATGTTCTTTTTATAACACAACCTAATTGGATTTATTTTGTGATTGCATGTTTGATTTAACATCAAAAAGTCAGTCAATGGAATTCACTACATAACTAGAACAAAAGAAAAAAATAATGTACTAATTTAGAAAGACACAAAAAGAAGTATTTGATAAAATCTAATTGTCATTCATAATAAAAACTATTCACAAATTAGTGATAGAAGTAAATATTTTTCATCTGTTAAGATCAGTATTTATTAAAAAATAATGTAAACAAATAATATACATAACAGTGTCTTACTAACACCTGAAAGTGTGAATGAGATAGGATTTATGCTATTTCTCCTTCTATTCAATATTTAATAATATCTCAGACAGTGCACAAAGGCCAGAAAAGGAGATGAAATTGCAAGGATTTGGCAAAATTCATTAAATTGTTATTATCCATACAAGGCCTTAAGGTGTGAATAGGATAAACAAAGAAATCTACAGAAAACTAAAAGAAGTAATAATTTAATGAGGCTACTGGATTCAAGGTTAACATACAAAAATCATTTATATTTCTATATATCATCTAAAATAAATTTTCTTTGAAATTTATTTAAAATTAGTATTTATAGTAGAATAAATAATATCAACTATTTAGGAATATACCTAATAAAATATGGGCAGGATTTCTATACTGAATTCTTCTTGCTGAGATAAATTTTAAAAGACCAAAACTAAAGGAAAGAATTATTATTATTTCCATAAAATAGAACACCCAATATTTCAAGATGTCAATTCTTCCACAAATTGTTTTAATTCAAAGCTGTCTCAATCAAAATCCCAGGAGGATTTTTGTTTTATTTGGTTTTGTGTTTTGGAAACTGATAATTTGTTTCTAAAATCCATTTTAAAAAGTCTAAGGCCCAAGAAGAGACAAGACAAACTTTAAAAGATTTAAAAAAAAATGTCAAGGACTTTCTACAACAGATATTAAAACTTAGCATGAAGCTTCATAATTAAAATAGTGTGTTATTAGTGTGAGGAAAGACAGCAGGATGTTGAAATAAATTAAAGACCTATGTGTAGTCACTTGATTTATTAAAAAATTGCCACTGCATAGAAATGGGAGGAAAGTGTTTTTTTCCCCAGCTAAGTGATGTAAGGTTAATTGGATTTTCATATGGACAAAATGCATCTTAACCCCTACTACACACTCTACACAAAAATCAATTTTAGATGAATTGTACATCTGAATGTGAAAGATAAAATGATTAATCCTTTTGAAGAAAATGTAGGAGAATGGTTTCATGATTTTAGGGTAGGTAAAGTTTTCTTAAATAAAACAAAATGTACTTATTATAAAAGAATTGATTTATAAAAGGAAATATTAAAAGTAAGAAGTTTTATTTATCAAATATATATCCGAAAACAAAAAGACAAGCCACAGAGTAAGAGGAGATATTTGTAATACAAAATTCCATCAAAAGATAAATATCCAGAGTATATAAAACTCCTAGGCAAAGCAATAAGAAAAAAAATTAATAGAGGAAAAAATGGACATCATTCTTGAAGAGGCAGTTCACAAAAGGGTAATCCATGTGGTAAATAAATAAATCTAAAGGTGTTCAATTTCGTTAGCCATCATGGAGTACAAATTAAAACTACAATGAAGAACCATAGCACACTTTCCATAATTGCTAAAATGAAATTTTCGAATGTTGTCAAGAATGTGTAATAACTGGAACCCTCATATACTGCTGGTGGGAGTATAAAGTACAGCAATCATTTTAGGAATCTGTTTAACAATGTCTGCTAAAACTGAATGTATGTGTATCTTCATACCTAGGTATATACCCGGTAGATAACACACATGTTCATGACTATTCATAGTAGCACGATTTGTAATACCTTCAAACTGCAAAAAACCTAAATGTCTATCCACAGTAAAACAGATACATGAATGGTGTTATATTTATAATATTATACAACAAGCAGAGTGGACAAGCTATTACACAGACAACCCATATGAATTTCACAAACATGATGTTGAGTGAACTAAGCCAGTCACAAAAAAGAAACACACTGTATCATTCCTTTAGATGGAGTTCAAAAGCAAGCAAAACCAATCTACAATATTAGTTCTTAGAATAGTAGTTAATTTGTGGAAAAGTACTTAATGAGATGGGACATGAGCAAGGCTTCTGGGGTGCACAAAATTTTCTTTTCTTTTCTTTTCTTTTTGATATGGGTGGTAGTAGTCACATAGAAGTATTCAATTTGTGAAAATCTATCTAGCTGGATACTTATGACTCATGGGCACTTCTGTATGCTTGTTATATTTCAATAATGAGTTTGCTTATAAAAATACTGGCTCTATGACCTACTAGCTTTCTGTTCTTTGGAAAATCACTTAGAGTCTGTATCTTATTTCCTCATTTCTAAAATAGAAGTGAATGAATAACTGTTTGACATTATATAAAATGGGATTTTTTGGGGGGAGATTCTCTGTTTCTTTTTTAAGTAAGGTGTGGTCTATTGATCAATGTGTTCTCAGTGCTAGGAATAGGATGGTGAGCCAGATGGTTTCCCTGCCTTCAATGAAATTGCTTTTTGTCTATCTGTAGATATGAGGACAAGGATCACATTTGATCCAACCTGAGTTCAATCTTCTCTTTAAACCTCCACACAGAGCATTGCTTAAAAAAGGTGGCAGAAAGTGGTAAAATTCATTCTTGGTGAAGACAAAGATGACATGAATTTCACCTTTTATTCCCTGATGTTCCTTCCTATTGATCAAGAAAATGGAGAGAGTATGGGTAAGGTAGCCAGGACAAAGTTGAGAGCAAACAATCTTGTCATTTAGTGTATTTAAGAAGCTTAGAAGTGTTGATGGCACCAACTTTCTTCAAGCCTAATCTTTATAGAGTTTTACTTTCTCCCTTTTCTTTCTCTTTCTTTCTTTTTTTATTTTATTTTATTATTATTATTATTATTATTATTATTATTTTGATCATTCAGTGAGGACTTAACTCTCAAATGCAGTCACTTGTACATTCTCACCCAAGACACAGCTTACAACCACTTTGCCGTTGACTTTCCTGGTGAGTCCCCGGTGCTCCTAATACATGTCCTTTCTTGCTGTGACTCCAGCCTAAAGAGAAACTTGTAAATTGTTACATTTCCAAGGCTACTTTGTATAGGATTTTGGGGTCTCAACAAGGAATCTGTACAACATAGAGGTGAACTAAATACCTAACAGTGATAATAGAACACCATGGTGTGTGAGTAAAGGAATGAAAATAAAATATTTTTTTTTAATACCTGGGAAATTGGCACAACTGCCAAAGCATGTGGATTTTTTTCTTTTCTTTTTTTTTTTTTTTTAAGAGAGAGAACAAGCAGATGTGGGAGGGTTAGGGGAGAGGGAGAGAGAATCTTAAGCAGACTCCACCCTGAGCACCAGCCAACAAGCACTCGATCTCATGACACTGAGATCACAACCTGAGCCAAAACCAAGAGTCAGAGGCTTAACCAACTGTGCCACCCAGGTGCCCCCAAAACATGTGGATTCTGATTAATCTTAGAATGGGGCTAGCTTTACTTCTGGTTCCCTAAGAAACAGTGGAACATTCGGGAACTTTTGAATTCCATTCAGCATTCAGGGTAGTTAGAAGATGGTTGGCAGAGAACTTAAACTCCTGAGCTCAGTAATGCTAAATTATTGTGTCTCATTAAAGATTATCAAAAGCCTTTCTTAGGAGAAACAATTTGAACTCTCAAAGAACAGATTCTATTTTCTTAATATACCTCTCATATTGTGAAATGTGGACATAAGAAAATATCCTTTGGTTAGAGTTAGCCTTACAGCTTTGCCCTGGTTTTTTGTCAACTCTGTTGTAGTTCAGCAGTGACATGCAAAGGCAATTGCTACAAAACAAAACCACAATGAGATACCACCATATACAAGTTAAAATGGCCAAAATTAACAAGACAGGAAACAAGTGTTGGTGAGGTTGTGGAGAAAGGGAAACCCTCCCACACTACTGGTGGGAGTGCAAGCTGGTACAGCCACTCTGGAAAACAGTATGGAGGTTCCTCAAAAAGTTAAAAATAGAGCTACCCTACAACCCAGCGATTGCACTACTAGGTATTTACCCCCGAGAAAGAAGGGGCACATGCACCCCCAATGTTCATAGCAGCAATGTCCACAATAGCCAAACTGTGGAAGGAACCGAGGTGTCCATTGACAGATGAATGAATAAAGAAGATGTGGTTCATATATACAATGGACTATTACTCAGACATCAGAAAGGATGAATACCCATCATTTGCATCAACATGGATGGAACCGGAGAGGATTATCCTAAGTTAAGTAAGTCAAGCAGAGAAAGACAATTATCATACAGTTTCACTCATATATGGAACATAAGAAATAGAGTGGAGGACCATAGGGGAAAGGAGAGAAAACTGAATGGGAAGAAATCAGAGAGGGATACAAACCATGAGAGAGTCCGGACTACTCCAGGAAACAAACTGAGGGTTACAGAAGGGAGGGCATGGGGAGATGGGGTGATTGGGTGATGGGTATTAAGGACGGCACATGTTGTGATGACCACTGGATATAATACACAACTAATGAATCATTGAACACTGCAACAGAAACTTATGATGTACTAAATGCTGGCTAACTGAACATTTAAAAAAAAGATCTTTTCAGATGCCAACAGTGAATCTGCAGCATCCCTCTTAATAACAATAACAGTAAGATCTTAATATGTATTGAGTGCTTGCAATGTGTCAGATGCTGTCTGACACATTGTCAGACACATTCATGTCTGAGATCATTTGTTCTTCACAATGTACCTATGTGATGCACTTAAAACTATTTTATTTTTTGTTTATTTATTTATTTACTTATTTATTTGAGAGAGAGCATGAGCAGGGGACCAGCAGAGGAAGAGGGACAAGCAAACTCCATGCTTGAGTGCAGAGCCCAGTTCTGGGCTTGATCCCGCAACCCTGAGATCATGACCTGAACCAAAATCAAAAGTTAGATGAGATGCTCAACTGACTGAGACACCCAGGTGCCCCCATACTGTACTTTTTAACAAAGTTTTCTTATGATGTAAGTGACATACAGTAAATTGTCATACTTCAAGGGTATAACTTAATTTGTTATGACATAAGTAAACATTCATGAATGCATCATCCCAATCAAAAATTTTAAAAAATTTATCACTTCTAAAAGTTTTCTCATGTTCTTCGTAGTTCCTCCGTCCTATGTCTCCTACTTCCCATCCCTGTTCAACCACTGATCTGCTTTTCTGTTGCTATAAATCAGTTTGCATTTTCTAGAATTTCATATGAATTCTATAGTTTCACATGAATCATATCGTTTTTTGGGATGGTCTGGCTTATTTTATGCAGCACAAATATGAAATTCATTCATGTTGTTGTGAGTATTTGCAGATCATTTTTATCACTGGGTAGTGCTCCGTTACACCTTACTTTTACATGTGTCTGTTGATGGATATTTGTGTTGTTTCCAGTTTTGGGTTGTAACAAATCAGGCTGGTATGAACATTTGTGTATAAGTATTTTCATACACATATATTTCTATTTTTCTCAGGTAAATATCTAGAAGTCAAATTGTTGGGCCATATGGTTTATTTACCATTTTAGAACACCTCCAAACTGTTTTATGAAGTAGTCGTACAGTTTGTTATAGAATTTTACTCTGTATCTGTGTATGAGAGTTCTAATTACCCTACATCATTGTTAATACTTATTATTGTCTGTCTGTATTTGTTTTTGTTTTAGTTTAGCCATTTTGTTAGATATGTTGTGGTATCTCACTGCAGTTTTAATTTGCATTTTCCTAATGGTTAGTGATATTGGGTATGTTTCCATGTGCTTATTTGGTGAACTGCTTGCTCGGGTCTTTTGATAACCTTTAGGGGGTTGTTCATTGTGTGGAGTATAAGGTACATAGAGGGCTCTGGAAAATAAGAAAACAAACCCTAGTTATAAACAGTAACTTATGTTAGAGATCTTTTTCACCAGCCTCCCTTATCCAGGTTAATATATTCTTGTTTTACCCTCTTTCTTCTCCAAATTCAGGTAACATTTGACAGATTTCATAATATAGATGACAGCATTTCTTAGGTGGTGTTTCTTTCAGACAAGGTTGAGCCTGAAACTTTTGCTGTAGGAAAATATGGAGTAGAAAGAAAAGCTTTTCTTGTATAGGACTAAGTTCAAGTTTTCATTCTATTACATGCTGATTGTATCACATTTGTCTCTGAGTCTTAGTTCCCTTATCTGGACAAGTGGGGGTGAAAACATGAGGGTGGTAATGTTCCCTTTCCAGAGCTGTCATGAGGATCAAAGGCGTTAGGGAAAAGTAAGCACCCAGGAGTATGCTGGACTTGTTTTATATTTCTTTGTCTTTTTTTCACTCTGTAACTTAAGTTAGAGACAAGCCAGAAATGTGAATAGAGCTTGAGAAAACAAATATACAACATTCTTTGGGGGTTTCTTTTAAACACTCTTAAATTAGATGCCTTTATAATTATACACATCAGAGTAAAAGTTCTGCCACTTAGAACTATAGGTTAGCAATGAGCAAAAGGTACCTAGCACGTCTATGTGTCAAATTTTGTGTAAGTCAGCACAGGGAATATAGTAATGGAATATCTTCCTTCAAGTGCTTGAAGCTTACCTGGGGACCCAGACTATGTCCCCATAATTCTTCTTTTTTATCATTTTAAGTTATATGAAACATTTACTGGGAAAGAAAGGATCTCGTCTGGCTAATGCTGAGTGATGTTGATGTTTTTATGAAATATGGAGATGAGATTGTTTGCTAGATTTGGATAGGAAGTAGACTGGGAAACTGGGATTTGAGGATCCTCAATAGTGGTGAGTGTTTGTAATGCATTTAAATCTATTCCAGAGTACCTTGTGATAGACTATATTATTGTCTCAAAAGTATTTTTTTATTCCTTAAGCCTTGTTTCCCTAGGATTAGAATACCTTTCTGTGCAGTGTTTTCTGACACCAAATATGTCATTTCAGGTCTCTAATTCTTCAACACTGACTGGGTGTCCAACAATTCAATTCAGTTCTGACAGTAACTACCCATAATTAGTGCTGACCTTGCAGAATTCAGTCCCTCAAAACTCTCTCCATTTCAGATGTCAGAAGCAAATGGGTCCCCAGCTACCCACACTCCTGGCTGCTAACTACTAATTCAGGGGTTCAAACACTTCCCACCCCAAGTTTTAATAATATGCTAGAATGACTCATAGAACTCAGAAAATTGCTTCAGTTATGTTACTGGTTTATTATAAGGATAAAATTCAGGAACAGACCACTGGAAGAGATGTCTAGGTCAAGGTGGGAGTGGGGAGACACAGAACTTGGTGCCTCATAGCACATCAATGTAATCACCAACACATAAGCTTTATAAATGCCATCATAAGAATTTTTGTGGAGGTTTCATCATATAGGTACAAATGACTACATTATTGGACATTTGTGATTGAACTCAATCACCAGTCCCTCTTCTTTCGGGAGGATAGGCCTGAATGTTCTACTCTGTATTCTCACTGTTGATTTTTCATGTGACCATGACCCATCTTGAAACTACCTAGAACTCCCCGCTTCATGAATCCTCTCATTAGTATACAAAAGACAGTAAATTCTGACAGTCTGAAGAACTCTATAGGAGGAACCAGGAACAAGGACCAATTTTTTTTTTAAATTTATTATACCATATTTTCCATGCCCCATTGACATTGGGTTTGGTCATATGACTTGCTTAGAACAAGGAAATATGGGTAGGAGTGACATTATGCCTGCTCCAAGTGCAGCATTTAAGATGAAATCTATGTTTCTGCTCATCTCTTCAACTTCTGTCCTCTATCACCAGAACACCATACCCCAGAGAGTGGTTGCTCCCTGAGTGCTCCTTTTCAGATGTTCCCAGAATACAGGTAGCAGAGCAGACTTGAAGCCAAATAGCAGCCTGGAGCAAGCCCAGCTGAGCCCGGCAGAGCCACACTCAGTTCACAGACCTGCGAGTAAGCAATAGATGTTTGTATCATTAACCGCTGAGATCTTGAGTTTTCTGCTCCCTCAGTAAAAGCTGGCAAATACATACATTGACATGTGTTACTTCATTTTTATCCTTCACTTACTGTTGGATTTTGAGCACAGTTGTACAACATGTTAGAAATAAACCATTTTTCACTAAGTTCGAAATTGATATCCATTTAGATTTTCTTTGCACCTTGTGTTTTAAGCAGGACTTTAAAAGTCTTCATTGTAATTTGCTCCTGTAGATCCAGGCCCTCTTAAATCCACAAAGACCTGGAAATTAAAGGAATAAATAAGTAGTATACCTGTGGGGCAAAGTCCTATGCAGACTTTGCAAAATCCAATATGTCTGAAAAATATGTTCCTTGGGCAGCTCAGTCCAAATGCCACTGGCTTCCTCCATCCCTGGTTGATAGTACATTATGTTCAGGACTTATCAAAAATGCATTCAACCTGCAACTCAAACCTGCTCACTTGGAGGCCAGGTTCCCAGTGGGAGATGCCTCAGAGAACTTATTCATCTCCTGACTAACAATGGCTGACCAGGGATGACAGCTCTAAAAAAGGAAAATGGGATGGACGGTGACATAAATGCTGAAGAAACATATATAAGAAAGATACAAGAAGACAACAGACAGGAAAAAAAGAAAAAAAAAATCCTGAGCAAAAAACAACTGAAGTGGGGGCGCCTGGGTGGCTCAGTTGGTTAAGTGACTGCCTTCGGCTCAGGTCATGATCCCAGAGTCCTGGGATCAAGTCCCTCATCAGGCTCCCAGCTCCATGGGGAGTCCGCTTCTCCCTCTGACCTCCCTTCTCATGCTCTCTCACTCTGTCTCACTCTGTCTCTCCCTCAAATAAATAAATAAAATCTTTTAAAAAACAGCAACAACAACAAAAAAAAAAACAACTGATGTTTGCCCTGCAGAAATTCAACTTGATGTACGTGCTTGTGCAGTAAAAGACTTCAAAGCCCAGGGAATCAAAGTAAGAAGATGTTAGCTTATAGTAAGAGGCGAGCACACAGCTCTACTGCTGTCTCGGTGCTAGTGCAGGTATGACTTGGACTACAGAAGGGGGAAAAATAAACTAGAGCCGCTTCTCAAAGCCTTTCTTGGAATTGCCTGCTTAGGCTTTTGTTGTTTTGCTTTCCCCTTGTTTTTTTTGTTTGTTTGTTTTGTTTCATTTTGTTTTTTGCTTTGTTCTGTTTTGTTTTTTTTTTGTTTTTGTTTTTTTCTGGCAACCAGGCCACTGCAAATCAGAGCTTGAAAGCAAACCTGACTCTGTCATGTCGATAGGACAATGAGCAGAGCAAAGCCTACGTCTTTGATTCGTGCTCTCTTTGCCATTGATCTTTTTTCTCCCACAACCATGAAAAAAAAGATCTTACAATATCAAGAACATGAAATAAATTTCCCACCCGGATCATCATGAATTATGGTTTTTATTAACTCATTTGTGGATCTCTGGGCCTGGGCCTGTGAGTCGTGGGACTTGTTGTTTAGTCTCAAAGGTAAAAGCAAAACTACTGACAAATTCAGGAGACTTTGGTCCATAAATACCCCAGTTTTAATATACCCAGTCTCTTAGTGTTTTATTCAAAACTCATTTTGTTGTTTAATGTAATACAACAATTTAATTTGTCTTATATCTAGTATCTCTCTGGGTGTTGGGTGAAATTGATTTTCACCAGTTTTAACCTGAGCCATTACCATTCAATTTTTTTTTTTTTCAATTTTAGAGTTTGGGTCACTGAAATAATTGCTGGAGCTTGGTAGTTTCAGGTGGACTGATTTTCATGATCTATAACATACCTGGTTCTAAGTAAATAGCCACAGTTGGGATGGAGAGACATCCCATTTTTACTGTTGTTTGCCTTTCTGAGTAAATTTTGAAAAATATGCTTTAAGAAAGTAAAGTGTACTTATCATTGACATTGCATCTATGCATTAAACAAAAAAAAATCTTTAGTTAGTGGGGATAAGTGAAAGGAGCTTTCTTCCTAAAGGTGAAGATACTCCATGTAGAGAGTTCATCATTATAACACTGGGCTCCTGTTTGTACTGTAGTTTCAAGTTTCTCCCTCTAGAAATTGGGGTTCAGTGAAAGCAGGTTCCAGGGGAGTTTGGATCCTGTTTAAAACACACTATTCTTTAAACATTATCTCCCCATGGACAACCCGGGAGAGCCTGCATTCTGTAAAACAAGCCCTCCGTTTACACACATGCACTCATCTTTGAGGTTCATTCCCCTGAAGATCTTAACTTGAACTCACACAAAGGGGCACACAGTGGCTAAGTGTTGGCTTGTCTGTTAAGGAGTAAAATATATAGGAGATTTTCATATAGTCTGACAATTTCCCTAACTCGAGAGAAGGATGACAATGGAAAAGCAGCCCTCGTCTTGCTCCCATGCAACCAGAAGAAAAGAAAAGAAAATGAAAGCTTTCCCTGGGCATTCCCAGACTCTGCTCCCAGCTCCTTTCTCTGGTGGCAAGCACAGATCATTAACATTGGTAATGTCCTTACTAAATCTGCTTGGAGAAAGTGACAAGTCTAATTTGTTACTGACAGACCGACGGCTGGGAGTATGTTTAAAATGCATCGCTCTTGTTCTTGGACCCTTTGAATTGCTGTGTGGTTTCTGTCAGGTAAGCTTGGTATTTGGTTAAAGACTATCTGTGATTTCATCAATCTCCCCAGCAACCTCCCAGGGGAAAGTCCCGCTGCTTCGGTTCCCTCCTTCTTTCCTCAGTCCCAGGAACAGCCTCTGCAGCAAGCCTGAAGGTGCTATGATTCGAAATTCAGAACCTGGGGAGGAATTCCTTAAGCAAGTAATTACCATTAATAGTCAATGGTTCTCAGGCTGACAAATAATAGTGACAGATCGGGATAAGATTAAATGTGTTCTTTGAGACATAGGGATGTGGCAATGATGTGGGCTTTCATTAACTGGAAAACATATGCAGGGCCCCATTTTGGTATGCTGTAGACTGATTTTACATTAAACTAAGTGGAGTTTAAAAACATGATGCAAATGGGGTCTGTGAGGCATGGAGATAAGTTAGCCTCATGAAGGAAAAGTTTAAATCATGGCCTGTGACCTAAAATTATAATACAGTGAATTTTATGTGGAAGAGGGTGATAGTCTGATCCCAATCCCAACTAAATTCAGGGCAACGATCATGAATTTTATTTTATTTTATTATTTTTTTTAAAGATTTTATTTATTTATTTGACAGACAGAGATTACAAGTAGGCCGAGAGGCAGGCAGAGAGAGAGGGAGAAGCAGGCTCCCTGCTGAGCAGAGAGCCCGATGTGGGGCTTGATCCCAGGACCCTGGGATCATGACCTGAGCCAAAGGCAGAGGCTTTAACCCACTGAGCCACCCAGGTGCCCCTGATCATGAATTTTAAATGCCATACGAAATATTTAGACTATACATTAGGAAGATTTCCTCCATAACACAGGTATTTAGCTTGGGCAAGAAGTAATAAAGGGAAGTGAAATCAAGAGTAAACCAGCTGTTTACCCCTATATTATTGGCCTCACTTCTATATAGAATTAAGAGTTGTGAGTCCTTGAAAAACATCAATGGAATTCTGAAATTTTCCACCTAAAATAAGCTCTAAAAACATCAAAAGAACAGCTATCTGCAATGATAGATGTGAGTCACAATTTTGTTATTTTTTATTTTGTTCAGTTAGCCACTGTATAATACATAATTAATCCTTGATGCAGTATTCAGTAATTCATTAGTTAAGTGTAATACTCAATGCTCATCATAGCATGTGCCCTCCTCCTACCCATCACCCTGTCACTTCCTTCCCCCACCTGCCTCCCTTCTGAAACCCCCAGATTGCTTCTCAGGGTCCATAATTTCTCATGGTTCATCTCCCTCTCTGATTTTGCTCCCTTTGGATTTCCCTTCCTTCCCCTATGGTCCTCCATGCTATTGCTTATGTTCCACATATGAGTGAAACCATATGAGAATTGTCTTTCTCTGTTTGACTTACTTCACTTAATATAATCCCTTCTAGTTCCATTCCTGTTGATGCAAATGGTGGGTATTCATCATTTCTGATGGCTTAATAATATTCCATTGTGACCATGAGAGACTATGGACTCTGAGAAACAAACTGAGGGTTTTGGAGGAGAGAGGGATGGGGGGTTGGGTGAGCCTGGTGGTGTGTATTAAGGAAGCACGTGTTACATGGAGCACTGGGTATGTTGCATAAACAATGAATTTTGGAACACACACACACACACACACACACACACACATATTAAACTAAATTAAATTAAATTTAAAAAAATTCCATTGTGTATATGCAGCACATCTTCTTTATCCATTTGTCTGTTGAAGGGCATCTCAGCTCCTTCCACAGTTTGGTTATTGTGAACATTGCTACTATGAATGCACATATGAATTGCTACTATTGGAATGCACATACCCCTTCTTTTCACTACATCTGTACCTTTGGGGTAAATACCCAGTAGTGCAATTGTTGGGTCATAGGATAGCTCTATTCTTAACATCTTGAGGAACCTCCATATTGTTTTCCAGAGTGGCTGTACCAACGTGCATTCCCACCAAAAGTGCAGGAGGGTTCCCCTTTCTCCACATCTTCACCAACATTTACTGTTTCCAGTTTTGTTAGTTTTTGCCATTCTAACTGGTGTAAGGTGGTATCTCATTGTGGTTTTGATTTGTATTTCCCTGATGGCTAGTGATGTTGAACATTTTTTCATGTGTCTGTTAGCCATTTATATATCTTTTTTGGAGAAGTGTCTGTTCATGTCTTTTTGTGGGTCATATTTTAAAGCAAAAGTCATGTTCTTAGATTTTACATCTATTTTCCTTTTTGTTAATGTCAGTGGTTTTCAAATTTAGTTTTAGAAGCTTAGTCTTTACTATTTAGTAAAACCCCATTTAGTCTCATCCAAAACTATATTCACTATGGGAATGGAATATAAACCAATAATGTGCATGCTAGGCATTGTACATGCATTATCTCATTTAATCTTCTAAACCTATGAGATATCTACATCATCATTTCAATTTTTAATAAAGAAACTGAAGTTCTAAAGATCATGTACATTTGGAATTTTAAGAATTTGAGAAGAAAACAAGTGGAAGACAGTGTAGGAAAATTAGAGCCCTATAAAAGCAAAGTCCATTGAAGGACCATTTCAATTGGCCCTGATTTGGAAAGAGATACAATGAGATATTCATTTATCCATTCTAAATATCAAGGGCACAGAAATATTTAAAATTAAATAAGAAAGAGTCTGCATCTTTAAGACCTGAGTGTTATGGAAACAGCTTGGGGAGGGCATGTTCCCAAAGGGAATAACTGCTGAGCTGGGTCAGGATTGTGGATGGAAGCATACCAAAGCAATTCCACAGGAGAAGCTAGACAAGTAGGAAGAATCGGTTTAGTGTAGAGGGATAGCAGACCAAAGAGGCAGATGTTTCTGCAATGGCAAGAAGCACAGTGTAGCTGGAATATAGATGGTTGGTGAAGAGGTGTAGTGAAGAAAGTTAGGGAGGGGGGTCTTCATGGCAGGAAATGAAGCCTGGAAGTTAGGTTGGGTCTTGATACTCAAGGAACTGGCGTGTTATGGCATTAGGAGAAACTCCAGGATTGTGGGCTTTTAGCAATACAATCTTCACTTTCATCTTTGAGAATGTGTAATCAAAGTCCCCAGGTACTATTTCATTTAAAAGGGTCTAGAAACTCTGGCTTTTGTTGAGTGCAGAAGGTCACTGGTGGTGCAAGACTAAAGGGTTGGTTCATCTACTTACCACCCCGGAGAAATCCCTTCTGGGCTTCAATACTCAGATCTGTACACTTCCTTTACAGACTTTTCTTGTCAGTTCTCCCCTAGCCTCTGGAAGCATTATACATACTGCCATGAAGGCCTTCTAGCCAAGAGTCTGTATAAACTGGAAGATGCTGGATTTCCTTCCCTCTCCCCCTCCCAACTGCTGACAGCTCTGCTGATACCTTGCTTGGTAGACAGATGCTTTTGCACAAAGAACGCTCCTTCCTCCAGGTAGACACAATCACTTCCCGAGCGCAGGACTGCTATATTTTGCCTTGCTGCTCTTCTTGCTCAGCAGGACATTGTTGTACACATCAAAATGGTTGCATAAACAACTATAACTTTGTAATTTCTGATCACCAATTTCCAGAGAAATAGCACAATGGGGTGGAACACACTGCTTCAGAATATAACAAACTTCTGCCCCTGGGAGTTCTAGAACAAAAGCTGAATCAACTCTTAGTAATATTGCTGGGAAGGTTTCTGCAATGGGTAGGACACTGGAATTGATGGCCTCTCAGATCCTTCCTGACCCAGAAATTCTGTCCCTGCCTTTTGACTTCCCAGAGCACTGTGGCAGACCAGTGGCCCGTCACCGTTGACTTAAGGCCTGTGAATATGTGCAGTTGGGTGTGAACAGCTTTTGGAGCAGATGGAAAGGACAGATTTCTTAATGGTAATTGGCCCCCTGGATATTAGTGCTCACTTTCTACCTCATTTTTTGAAGGTCAGTGTGCTAATGTAAGAAAAAAAAAAGGATTTTTCAGGTATGAATTATTTTGCAGCTTCATTAATTGACTATAAGTTGAGTATCTTCAATACTTACCTATCCTCCACATACCAAACATATAGAGGCAGGAAATTCAGAGGTTTGGATAAGGTCCTGGCTTTGCCATTAACTACTTATGTGATCCTAAGTAAACCACACCGCTTTTCTGTATCTCCAATTGCACATCTGTAAAATGAAGATATTTTAGGACATTGCCTCAGTTTTCCTATCACTGTTCCCCACCACATTGTGAGGATAGGCAGGAGTGTTCTCCTCATTTGCCAGAGGTCTTCTCCTCCAGAACACTGGACTTCAAGGCCACTCATAAATGTTCTTGGCTCCTTTTCTGCTAGGAGGGGTAGCATATTGGGACTCTGACCATTTAGCTCTTTTTCCCAGCAAGTGGCAGATCGAGCAGCAAAAAGAAGCTCTGCCTTAAAAGATTATTTAAATTGTTATGGCTTTGCTCTGATTTAAAACTAAAACTAAAAATCAGTTTTAGCCCTCTGGAGGTTTGGATAAAGACTCATTCAAATCATTGGCTCCTAGGACTGTTATCCATTAGCTTTTCACACATTGCCCTGTATAATAACACAACAAGATGTTTCCCACTCTGTGGACTTTTACTGCAGAGAACTCCCATCACTCATGTTGCTACATGCTTAATATTGGCTCCATCACAAATGCCTTTTTTTTAGTACATTCTGCATACTCAGCATTCAGCTACAGATTATGCACATCACTCTAGTTTTGGTTGCGTCAATTGCTGTTTATTTTGGAGAATAAGTACAAATGTAGGTACACTATGTGGGGAATGTATTTATATTCACAGGGCAAATTTGTGTGACTGTGCATATTAATTATGGCATTATTCAAGTGGTGCTTATAGAGATGGGGAACTACACTGTATACAAGTCATTTAAAGTTCATTTGAGTGGAAAATATTTAGATAAACCAAAAGCAGCATTCCAGTAAATGCAACATTGATTCTTAAGTTTTTCTAGTATTTACATTACGTTCTGAGCTTTGTAGCTCTCAACATGAAAACTGTACTGTAAATTGCTAAGCAAGAAAAATTGAACAAAAGACATTCAATTTGTATGGACAAGAGTCAGTATTAGATTCTCAACCTTGATCTTTTGTGAATGATATGGTAGGGGCAAGAGTCGGGCAAGAAGCCACTCTTATCCAGAAGGAAGCAAATATTCTGTATTGGAGTACAACAGTATAAACTGCTCTAAAGTCTAAACTAGATGCTTTGTCTCTTTTCCCCTAATTTTTGCTCTTAAGTAATTCCTGGGTGTCTAAACCACATTTGAAATTTACTGTTTTAATTGGGTGCCAAATTTTTCTGTGGAAAGCAGGAAACAGGAAGCAGGGGGTAGGGTGTTTTTTGGGTGAAAGGGTAGAGCTCAGATAATGACAATATGTGCCACATCAGATGGAATTTGGGGCAAGTCACTGAGCTTTAATTTCCTCACTAGTAGAACTGGTAGAAGATACTGTCATAAGTCCTTCCCAGTGGTGCCTTTAGGCTGAATGACCTTCTGTTGTGAAGAGATATTGTAGTGCAGTTGTTGAAAACAAGTCTTTTGGTAAGAGTGAGAGAGAGGCTACAATCCCAGAAGGGCTGGGAGATTGGCAGTTTACCGGTACTGGGACTCAGTTATCAGAACTTAAGACCAAGGAAGGCAAAGAGGCTAATTGGATGTTTTTTTTTTTTCCCACTCTTAACCTAGAGTTCATTAAATTCTCTCTATTGGGGAGAGGATATGTCTTGGTGTCTACAAGAACTGAAGCCTCCTGATAAGGTCAGGCCAAGGATAGAGCTGGAGCTCTATGGCTTTAATCCTTGACAAGGCACCCTTGTAATCCTTCTTGGATTGGTTCCCCTGAACTAAATACTTAGAGACGCATCAATAAGTAAGAATTTAAGGGAGTTTGAAAAATACAATCCACAATGAAAGAAAAATGACTAAAGACCAGAGCCAATGAATATTCTGAATCATGCCTTCTCTCAATGTCTTAAACTTAACACCTTTTGAAAGCTAATTCTATTCAAGAGTAGTTAAAATACTAGCTGTATTCAAGCTTCTTACAATAAATAATGTCTACTGTCTAATTGCATTTTAAATATAAAACAAGCTGGACTGAGACAATTAGAAAGAGTAGCACCGAGAATCTTATGATGGGTCCATTCTTCTGAGATACATAATTAAAAATTATAAAATAGTAATACCAAGATGTAAAATAAAAGTAAGGAAGTCCATTAAAATGGAATATTTTCCCCAAAGATGGCTTGTTTAATGCTTTTCTGGAGAGATGTCATTATTAAATGTAAAACTCTTTCAAACATCTTTTTGATGATCCTGCCTTGCAGAATGCCCTAAGCATATGCTTTTTCTGCCTGTTGGGAAACTCAAAACTGACTGAACACAGCATAGGATGTCTCCAGGGCAGCAGCATCTCTCTTGTACTCTAGACTGGGGAAAAGAATGAAGGCTCAAATTCAACAAACACTTGGAGCAAAAGAGCAGAGGTAGGACTCCTACAGCAGAAAGGGTTAGTCAGGGACAAATGTTGCTGCCACCACACCTCTGAGTAAGAAAACCGCCAAAGAGCTTCTCTGGAGTTCTGTGGCTGCACCATCACTGAGCAGTGTGTCTGTAGGTAATGATAAGATTAGTAGCTTTTCCTTTCTTAAAGATCGTGGAAATGAAGGAACAGATATGTTCATTCCCTCCCAGTTATTGAGCGTGATGAATCAGCAGCAAGTTTAAAAGGAACAAAATTGATAATATACTTCTAACCCTTCATGGAAACAGATACAGCCTGACGGTTTTGTCTCCCTTCTCATTTTTGGCTGTGGCAGTATGTTGGCTGGATAAGACCTCCCAGCATCTAGTCCAGGGTGGAAGAGCCATACATGATCACTTTCACATCTTTTCCTGAACTCCCTTCTTTGGTCTCAAGATCAAAAGCCAGAAGGGTTTGTTGATGCTGGGATTCTTGGAGGTGGGTATCTCTGGAGAGCAGTGGGGATGTGATTGCCCCTGAGACATGAAAAAGGGATGGTCTAAAGGATAGCGAACGGAGAAAATAAATAACTTATAAAAATAAAATAGGAAGGGATAGAAAAATAGTAGGTGAATAATTAGAGAAGAAAAGAAGGGAAACAGTTATGGGCTGACTTGTGTCCTTCCAATATCATACGTTGAAATCCTAGCCCCAAGTGCCTCAGAAATGTGACCATATTTGAAGATAAGGCCTTTAAAGTGGTGGTTAAGGTAAAATGAGGTCACATGGATAAATCCTGGTTCAGTATAACTGGTATCTTCATAAGAATAAAAGATTAGGGCACAGACACACACAGAAGGAACAGCATGTGAAGATACAGAGAGAAGACAAGCTTCCAAAGAAACCGACCCTGCTGACACCTTATCTCGAATTTCTAGCCTCCAGAACCGTAAGGAAAATAAAATTCTGTTGTTTAAGGCATTCAATCTTTCAGAACCAAAAAAATCAAATAAAATCAAATCCTCCAAGGATACATAGGAAGAATAGAGAAAAGTAGCAGATAGCTAGAAATCTACAAGAAAATAAGATGAAAATAAATGAGTAACAACATGCAGATAAGAAAGGAAGGGGGGAAATGGGGAGGGAGAAATCAAAGGCTATGGTGGCATTTCCGGCTGAATTTGTGTGGAGAGGAGAAAATGAGGCCTAGAAGACTAATAGGCATGAATGAAGGAAGACAACAGGAGAAAGTAAACATTGGGTGTTGTGTGTGCATGATAAAGGTAGAATGTGACTGTTCAGTTGAACTTCCTTACCTTTTGAAACACTGACCCCAGGGAGAGCCTGCAGTTCTTTCCAGGAAGCTTCCATTATTTGGGAAAATAAATATGTGAATGAAGTAATCTTGATTGTATGTAAGAAACAATTTCAAATGAAGAATGACAGTGGGGAAAATACCACCAGATTATTATTTCTGAAAGAACAGATTCATCCATAGGTTGAGCAGGTAATTAAGATTCTGTTAATGATGATGTTAATCTGGCTAATTTTCTATTCATATTGGCACTCTCCAAAACAGAAGTGTTGCTGATGGTTTGCTCAATAATATGTCACAGAAACTATGGAAGAACGTCTGACATGTGAGGCTTGAAGTCAAGTACTGAGAAGGGGAAAAATGTGTTCCAGATTTTTTGCAGATGTTCTCAAATGAAATTATGGTGTTGAAAAATTGTGTAGTATGTTTAGTGGAGCATCCAAGATGAAAAGACAGTTCATTGGCTTTGTAATCTAGATTAAAAATAAAAAAAAGAATCCTGGAGCCATGCTTATGTAAGGTGTAATTCACAAATTCAGATCTGTCAATGGCAGAGGTAATGACAAGGAAGCTAAAGCATCTGACTTTTTAAATCACTTTCACATAAATTTCACATAAAAACTTTTATATAAAAGCCCAGATAAAAGAACTTCCTGATTCCTTATTTTCCATATCTATGGGCAAGTGTTCTATTTTTCCAGATTTTTTAATGAACCAGTGTATTTTCTATACACACAAAATGCTTAAAACATTGGATAGAAGAAAAAAAATACTGTAGAAATCACAGAAAGAATCATAGAATTTCAGAGTATGGAACAAAACCAAGCATCATTTAGTTTATTTTCTTTAATTTTCATCTGCATAAAACCAAGGTTCTGAGAATCTAAGTGATTTGGACAAGGTCACCCTGCTGGAGGCCATGATAGATCAAGACTAGGACACAAATCACTGCAACTTTTGACGTTCCTGGACTTTTGAGATCTTTGAAAAAATGTGTTGAATGTTCCAAACAACATTTTTATTATTGTTTGAAAAAGAAAATAAACCTCTTAGTAGACTGTATCCCTTATAAGAAGCTCTATTTATACAAATCTGGAACGTTATAGGATATACCAAAAGTGTTTCAAACTTATGTTTCGGAGATGTCATTCTCTCATTCATTCAACAAATACTTATGGAGCGCCCGCTATGGGCCAGGCACTGTTCTAGGCACTGGGGATACAGCAGCGAGCAAAACATTCAAAACTCTCTGCCCTTCTGGAATTTACATGTTAGTGTGGGGAGACACAAAAAAACAAGAAACATGTATAGAAAATTAGGTGTAATAGTGCTATTGAGAAATAGCATTTAAGAATGAGATAAGCAGTGCAGTTGTAGGTTAAAATGAGCTGATCAGAGTAAGCCTCACAGATAAAGCGGTGTTTGTGCAAAGCTCTGAAAGAGAAAAGGGAATGAGTTGTGCAGACCTGGGGGAGGAGCATTCAAGAAAGGAGCAAGTTCTGTGCAGCTGTTGAGCTGTTCCCAGTTTCTCATCATTTTGGAGGCTGAACAACCAAGATGACTTGACACTATTTATGAAATGAAAGGAGTAATTGGGGTAAGTGCCACTTAACCTCTTCACTATGTAAGGTGAACATCTTGGACTTCCCAGCTGGCCTGGGAAAGGGGCACATGTAATGAGCTGGCTGGGTGAAGGTGGTGGAAGAGACTCTTTGTTAAATTCAATCGAGAGCTAATTGGATTCTTCCGTGTCAGCGTTTATCTGTGGACACAGTGTGGTTGTTTGGGTTAAGGAGTCTCAACTGGAATACTACTTTCTGATGAGAATATGATGGATTTATGTAGTGTGTCACAGCCAGAAGCAAACCCTTGGAAGGAAATGAACAATGTAGCATTTCCAGGCCACAAGAGACTGTGAATTCCACCCTCTGAAGATGATACTTCAGGCATGTTTCCTATAAGGGCAAATCTTACCAAGAGTAGCATGTCAGCAGGATTTGGAATGACTCTTTTCCTTAAAAAGCAATCCTAAGAATTGATCTTTTCCAAACATTCAATTATTCTGCTATGCCAACCTTTACAACAATTTGATATATGAAAAATTGAAAATCTAGTGCAGGCACACTTGAAAAAGAAAAAAAAAATCTCTGCTTTTTTTTTTTTTTTTTTTTTTTTTTTAGGATTTTATTTATTTACTTCAGAGAGGGAGAGAGAGGGAGCAAGCATGAGGGGGGAGAGGGGCAGATGGAGAAGCATCTCTGCAGAGCAGAGAGCCTGATATGGGGCTTGATCCCAGGACCTTGGGATCAAGAGCTGAGGCAAAGGCTGACGCTTAACTGACTGAACCACATAGGTACCCCGAGTCTCTGCTTTTTGTCCATACATTTACTTCTTGGTTTCTGTACATTAAAATACATATTGGCATATATTCAATTTCCTTATCATTTATTAAATACTCAGCTGCTGAAAATAGTGAAGTCTTTGCTATTGAAGAGGATGCACACCAATGTATTAAAGTTATCAGGGACCTCTCACAGGTTCACTGTGGAATGGAAACAGGTTAGGGATGAGGGCAGTTGGCAGAGCGGGGAGATAAGCAGCAGTAGCTGATGGTCCCTGGAAATGTTTTTGAGCACTTGAAGTATGAAAAAACAGCAATTTGAACAAATACTCTGTTTTTGAATATGCCTGGAAGTAGGACCCACAATGAGACCAACATCAAAAGATGTTTTTCTTTCTGGTTACAATACAGTAACTCAGCTTTGTAAACATTTTCTCTATTTGCTCAAGAAAGAACTTCAGTTTCAAATCCAGGGGTGTCTTGTGTAGAGACAATTTGGGCGAACAAGCTCTGACATCAGATATAGGGATTCAAATCTGAACTCTTGGACTTACTTGCTGTGGTATTTGACCTCTTTGCCCAGTTCTTCTCAGTTTCCCCTTAGGATTGCACTAAACCAAAATGACATAACACACATAAAGTGCTTAGAACAGTGTTTGGGACAGGAGAAAGGCTCAAATATATTAGGTACCACTGTTCGGTTTCAATGGCTTCTGGAATAAAAAGTTAGGACTTATAAATATTATGACCACCAGACTCATTGCTTCAGATTCATTCTGCTATGATGTGAAAATCTTGGGCTTTGTAATTAGACCTGGGTTCCAAGACCTGGCCCCACCTCTTAACTAGACCATGTGGCAAAGTAAATTTATCTTCTTCCAGTTCCTGTTTCCTCATCTGTAAAGTGAAGGTACCTATGCCTTCCTGTCAAGGATGTGACAAAGTTACAAGGATTAAATGCTAATGCTCAGTAGGAATGGCCTTCCTCATATTTACCTTATGGATATATAATATCATAATCAGTTTTATCTTATTATATATCCACTTAAAAAAAGCTTATTGAATGCTTACCATGTGCCAAACACTGAGTAACATATTGTAGTAAGTGATGGGTATATTTACAAATGTGTTTTTATCAAAAATGGGAGAAAGAGAAGGGAGAAGAGAAAGAGCATGGAGACATTATTCAATTATTTGGTTATTATAAGGTATGTAGACAATGTTTACTGAAACTGTTTTGTTTGTTTGTTTGTTTCTGTCTTGCTTCAAGATCAGAAAGGAAATTAGGTGAAGCTCTGAGAGAAGTTACTCCCAGTGTTCATATTCTGTGGCTTTCTTTTGTTCCTGATTGTTAATGGTGGAAGGTGGATTAAGCTTCTCTTCAAATGAGTACATTGGTTAGATACCAGGTAGGATTTCTCATCAGATAAATGTATCAAGCCATAGCATTGTTGTTTGCAGGAACCATTAGAAAACTTATCTGTAGAGTACTATTTATTTATTTATTTATTTATTTATTTATTTGATGGAGAGAGAGAGATCACAAGTAGGCAGAGAAGCAGGCAGAGAGAGAGAGGGGGAAGCAGGCTCCCCACCAAACAGAGAGCCCGATGCGGGGCTCGATTCCAGGACCCTGAGATCATGACCTGAGCTGAAGGCGGAGGCTTAACCCACTGAGCAACCCAGGCACCCCTATGGAGTCCTTTAAAGAGAAAAATGGACAGGATGATGGTGCATTATTGTAAATAACTTAGACTCTGACTCTGTCCAACTCTTTGCTCTGTAAAGAGCCTATTGCATTTTGGGACTTAATAAATGCTGAATTATAAGTAACATTCTCACATAGCCTCTGGGGATGGAGTCTCAGTCCTAATAAGATTTTTCCAACTCTAATTTTCATGATTTGCTGCTGTATAGGTAATACTCATGAATTCAGCAAGATCTATAAATGCAAAGTATTTTGTAGTCCCAATATGTCAAAGATAAGATTTCATTGAAAGTAGCATTATAATGAACACTATTGAGTACCTTTAAAATGTAGATCTAAGGACAATCTATAGAATTTCATATAGGTTGAGCATCATCTGAAGTGCTAACCGAGTTTAATTTTAAGGTGAGATTGATTGGGAAATAAGATTAAATAGAAATGAGAAGAAAGATCATTATCCTCCAAAATGAAAGCTGCTGGAGGATTTATGGTGGAACAAAAGCAGAAAGGACCAGAACTAGTGAATTAGGTAAAAGTTCAGTATATATCAAACCACTCATTCTGGTACTAATACATTTCTGAAAGAATCCTGCTTTAGACAATCTATGAAAGAACATAATGTGTATATATGGTGGTGAAATGTGAAGTACGTGTGTGGGGGGGTGAGGATTCAGAGAAATTGAAGTAGAGGTGAGGTTAATGCATCTTTTGGATTAATGTAGTCATAATGTAACTGATGCAAAGAGAGAGTAGGTCATAAATTGCTTCAAGGGAATCAGAGGGCAATAGGGGGTCTGGGAAGACTCTCTGAATAATAGTTTCAGAGCATCTGCTATGCAATATGGTTAGAACCTTTTGAAGCCCCATTGTATAACTCACTTGTCACTAGGCTTGAGGAAGAGATGACAGATCTGCCAGGAACATTCAGGAAGACTTTTTTTTTTTTTTTCCCAGGGAAAAGAACAAGCCAGATGTTCATGTTGCATTGATATTTTAACAAATGCATTGATTTAGCATTCTGAATTTACCTGGGATTTTAATATTTCATGTATAATATGTTGAGGAAAGATACTGCCCTAGCACCTAGGTAGTGCTCTGAAGAGACAAGATGAAACCTGGCAGAGGAATTTACTTAGGTAGCATAAAGTCATTTTAAAGATTAAGAAATACCTTGTTTAATTTCCTGTAATATGCTTCATTATATTCTCTTGGAGTTGCCCTTCACCTCATGGAATTAATTCAGGAATTTGACCTTTTCAAACTGTGCAGAAGAATAAGATTGCTAAGGTGCCACTCATGACAAAAGCCAGGATTCAGAAAAGTACAGATTGTACCTCAGCTCCTCTCTTTCCACACATCTACCTGTCACACACACACAGCCACCTCCCACCCCCACCACACACACTCCCTCATCTGCATGAGTCAGCCATTTGTGTTTTCAGTCACCCAAAGATCCCTGGATTGTTGCCTTAGCCTTCCTCTAAGCACTGCCTCTTCTAATCGCTCTACTTTCCAGTCAGCTGGAGGGTTGTGCTAAAAGTTGCAACTGATTTGTTACTAATTTCCCTCAAAAAGTTGGTGTTTTCTTGGTGGCTTTAGTCAGCATGGTGGTTGAGGTCCAAGTTTTACTGGCATTTTATTATTATTATTAGTTTTTTTGGTCAGTTTTTTTTTTTTTAATTTATTTTCAGCGTAACAGTATTCATTGTTTTTGCACCACACCCAGTGCTCCATGCAATCCGTGCCCTCCCTAATACCCACCACTTGGTTCCCCCAACCTCCCACCCCCCGCCCCTTCAAAACCCTCAGGTTGTTTTTCAGAGTCCATAGTCTCTCATGGTTCACCTCCCCTTCCAATTTCCCTCAACTCCCTTCTCCTCTCCATCTCCCCTTGTCTTCCATGCTATTTGTTGTGCTCCACAAATAAGTGAAACCATATGATAATTGACTCTCTCTGCTTGACTTATTTCACTCAGCATAATCTCTTCCAGTCCTGTCCATGTTGCTACAAAAGTTGGGTATTCGTCCTTTCTGATGGAGGCATAATACTCCATAGTGTATATGGACCACATCTTCCTTATCCATTCGTCTGTTGAAGGGCATCTTGGTTCTTTCCACAGTTTGGTGACCGTGGCCATTGCTGCTATAAACATTGGGGTACAGACGGCCCTTCTTTTCACTTCATCTGTTTCTTTGGGGTAAATACCCAATAGTGCAATTGCAGGGTCATAGGGAAGCTCTATTTTTAATTTCTTGAGGATTCTCCACACTGTTCTCCAAAGTGGCTGCACCAACTTGAATTCCCACCAACAGTGTAAGAGGGTTCCCCTTTCTCCACATCCTCTCCAACACATGTTGTTTCCTGTCTTGCTAATTTTGGCCATTCTAACTGGTGTGAGGTGGTATCTCAATGTGGTTTTAATTTGAATCTCCTCATCATCCACCACCACTCTCCATGAACTTTGTGACTCTTTTCATGGGTATGTTTGCCATTCCTTAACATCCCATGCTTTTCCTTGATTCTTGCCTTGTGATTGCTGTTTTCTCTGCCCAGAATTTCCTAAAGTTCCCCTACCTCTCTTCTTTGCCAGGTTAAATCCTAGTCACCTGTCCTCCATGGCTTAGTTTAGTTGTCATCCCTTCTAGGAAGTCACCCTGGAAAGCAATTTGTAGGTCCCTTCTGTATTCAGTTCAGTATTTTCCTCATTCCTGGCTTTTGTGCTTACCAGTTCAGTACAGTGGCTCCTTGTTGTTGGTGGCGGTGGTTTTCACTCAATGTTTTGAGCTCATTAAATCAAGAACAATGGCTTACCTATTTCTGAATTCTCAGGACACAGCATAGCCCAGGCTTGTGGAAGGTATTCGTAGGGTGTTTATTGCTTGAGCATGATCCCCACTAAAGGCTTAGGGCTTATATTTGGGAGTCCCTGTTACTTTTTAAGTTTTTCCTTTCTAACATTTATTTTTCCATATCAGTCCCCAATGTCCAGTTAAAAAATGCCACCTGGTTTCACATTTATATGGTGAACTCTAGCAATCTTTAAATCTTCCATATCTTGTCTTACATGGTTTACAAGGCTCACACTTCAAATGGTATTAAGTGATCCCTTTTATGCTAGAACCAGATTCCCTCTCTTTGCCTATTTTTAGTTTCTTCTTTTTATATACCTCAAATGTCACCTATCTGAAGATTACTAAAACATATTTTCCTTTGTTCTCTAGGGGCGATTCATTTGCTTGTTCATTGGGAATTCTTTACTGAATGTCCAGGACAATGCCAAGTGCTAGGAATATAATAGATTTCCATCTTTTTCCAGCTTACACTCTAAATGGGAGATAAAAAAGGTAAACAGACAATGGCAATAGAATTGGATAAGCACTTATGTATAGAAAGAAAGACTGACTGTGGAAACACATGAATAGGAAATCTACCAAGGCCTGGTGAATTAGGAAACATTTCCTGTAGGAAGTAATATGTACATTGAGATTTCAAGACTAAGTCATAGTTAATTAAATAAAGAACTAGAAAAAGGCCATTCCAGCTAAAGGCTGATGTAACACATCCAAAGGCCATAAAACGAGGAGAATGTATAAATTCAAATGTTGACAAATTACTGAGAGATGAGGTTTTAGAGCTAAACTAGAATAATCTTATACACTATCTTATAAGTCATGTTAAAGTGTTTGAATTTACCAAAGAAAAGTGAGGCACAGTGAAAGGGTGTTAAAGCATAGGTCTAATTAACTTTGTGTTTTAGAAAGATCAATTTGCCTGAAGTATGGAGATTGGATTTAAGAAGGCATAACTGACTGTTGGGAGACCAAGTAGGAGGTCATTGCTGCCATTCAGATAATAGATGAAAGTGGACTAAACTAAGACCTGGAAGTGGGGAAGAAGGAAAGCACTAAGCTATGAGAAATACTTAGGAATCAAATGGTGCCCCCATGATTAGTAAAACATGAGGGAGGAGGAGAGGGAAGTGACAGTTGGGGATTCTAGAGTCAAGAACGGTGCTCAGTTTCTGGCTTGGGCAACTATGCTGATGGTGGTAGTGATGAATATGTTAAAAATGTAGGGTTAGATTAAAGGGAAGATGATGAAATAGACTTTGGTGACTTTGAAATTGAAGTGTCTGTGAGAATTACAAATGAAGATTTGTGGATCTACAGCTCAGGGTTGGAAGAAACATTTTAGAGTCATTTGCACTTGGATGTAATTAAAATCATGGCAGTGAATGAGTTCCCCCAAAGGAGACAGAATACTGATATAGTAGAACCCAGATAGTATAGATGGGATAGGCTAAGAAGGAATCCTTAAGGAAGATGGATCAGAGGCAGAAGATCAACATCATCATCTACTTGGGACCATGAAGTCTAGTGGGTCAGCATGGTTTCAAGAAGGAAGTGGTCATCAGTATCCAATGCTGCTGTGAGATATCAAGTGAGATAAGGACTAAAAATTCTTATTTCATTTAATTATAAGGAGGTCTTTGGTTTTAGTGGTATAATGAAGACAGAAGTCAAGTAAGAGTGGGTTAAGTTGTGAATGAGAGGGGGAGGAAGTGGTGATAGTGATGAATACTGTGTTTCTGAGGTGTGTTGTGAAGAAAAAGACAGAAGGCAGTGGTTTGTTTCCATAAATTTTCTAGTTCAAGGACCCCTCCAAGTTCTGACCACTTTCATTCTTTTCCCTGAACATCCTTGCATTTTTGTAGCTTTTTAAGTTACTGATTGTCAAGAATCACGAATGGATTCAGTCTAGGGGGGATTGGAGTTTTCCACACAAAGCCCTAAAGACACCACTTCAGATGTGTTCAAATGTCTTTTTAGTAATACAACTGTTTTCTTAAAAATCTCATGAATAATTCTAATATGTTAAAAATAGATTAACTCTGAGCTGCTCTGATTTAAGTATGGAGGGCCTGGAGCCCCAAACTCATGTCCCTTACATCGTTTTCTGAAGTGGTCCTTCACAGGCATTCCTATAGAACTCTTCAGATCCAAGGAACTCATGTTTAAAATCACCCCTAATTCACAGATTATTTGGATTGAAAGAGACAGTTGGCCTCCTTGTTCTGAACTTTTCCCCACAGCTTCCTCTTAAACAGTTGCTGAGAAATGCCATTTGCTGTCCTCACATGTCCTAGGAGAAAAACAAACAAACACACACAATGGGTTTTTAAGATAACAGAGACCTTAGTTAAGTTTGAATTCAGCCAAACACTATTTAAATAGCACCTTGGTTTAAAAAATATCATCTTGGTAAACAATTCCTTTTCTTACCATATTTCTCTGTGCAGTTCTAACTATCCTGCCTGTTACTCTGTAGAACCTTGGGATACCAAGGCAGAGAATAGAATGACAAAGATGAGGGAGATGTCTGCTCAGTCCTTTGTGAATAGCCCAGTACATTACCTCCCAACTTCTCAGAGGATGCCAAAACATGTCAGCAGATGAAATCTGAATGGTGTCCCTGATTTGACAAAGCATAAGCTATGTGGGGTCTTATAGAAATGACAGCAGCATAGATAACAGAAAATAACAGATATTTGTGCAACACAAAGTGCATGAAAGAGCTGCCCCAGGTGAATAGAATGGAGTATCCAGTTTCTAGGGAATGGATCCTTTACCTCTTTGGTTAGGTTTATTCCAAGGTATCTTACGGTTTTTGGTGCTATTGTAAATGGAATCGATTCCTTAACTTCTCTTTCTACAGTTACATTGTTAGTGTATAGAAAAGCTACTGTCTTCTGTGCATTGATTTTGTATCCTACCACATTACTGAATTGCTGTATGAGGTCTAATAATTTGGGGATGGAGGAGTCTTTTGGGTTTTCCACATAAAGTATCATGTCATCTGTGAAGAGAGAGAGTTTGACTTCTTCTTTGCCTATGTGAATACCTTTTATTTCTTTTTGTTGTCTTATTGCTGATGCTAGGACTTCTAGTACTATGTTGAAAAATAGAGTGGGCATCCTTGTCGTCGTATTCCTGATCTTAAGGGAAAAGCTGAAGAGCTTTTCCCCATTGAGAATGATACTCACTGTGGGCTTTCATAGATGGTTTTTATTAATTTGAGGAATGTTCTCTCTATCCCTACACTCTGAAGAGTTTTTGGTTTGTTTGTTTTTGAAGATTGATTGATTGATTGATTTGTCAGAGAGACAGACAGACTAGAAACAGAGAGAGCAAAAGCAGGGGGATCAGCAGGCTCCACTGAGCAAGGAGCCCAACATGGGACTTGATCCCAGGACCTCAGGGCTATGACCAGAGCCAAGGCAGACACTCAACCGACTGAGTCACCCAGGCATCCCCACTCTGAGCAGTTTTAATCAGGAAAGGATGCTGTATTTTGTCAAATGCTTTTTCTTCATCAATTGAGAGGATCATATAGTTCTTGTCTCTTCTTTTATTAATGTGTTCTATCACATTGATTGATTTGTGAATGTTGAACCACTCTTGCTTCCCAGGAATAAATCCCACTTGGTCGTGATGGATCATCCTTTTAATGTACTGTTGGATTCTATTGGCTGGGATCTTGTTGAGAATTTTGGCATCTATATCCAGCAGCGTTATTTGCCTGTAATTCTTTTTGATGGGGTCTTTGCTTGGTTTTGGGATCAAGGTAATGCTGGCCTCATAGAACGAGTCTGGAAGTTTTCCATCTGTTGCTATTTTTTGAAACACCTTCAGGAGAATAGGTATTATTTCTTCTCTAAATGTTTGGTAGAATTCCCCAGCGAATCTTGATTTTTGGGAGGTTTTGGTCACTGTTTCAAATTCATTACTGGTTATTGGTCTATTCAGTTTCTATTGTCAGTTTCTTCCTGTTTCAGTCTTGCCAGTTTGTCGGTTTCCAGGAAGGAATCTTTCTTTCTTTCTTTCTTTTTTAAAAGATTTTATTTATTTATTTGTCAGAGAGAGAGAGAACAAGAGAACAAGCATAAGCAGGGGGAACAGCAGGCAGAGGAAGAAACAGGCTCCCCACTGACCAAGGAGCCTAATGTGGGACTCAATCCCAGGATCCTGGGATCATGGCCTGAGCCAAAGGCAGACGTTTAAAGACTGAGGCACCTGGGTGTCCCAGGAATCCATTTCTTTCAGGTTGCTTAATTTATTGGTATATAGTTGTTGATAATCATTTCTAAAAATTGTTTCTATTTCCTCGGCATTAGACATGATCCCTCGCCTTTCATTCATAATTTTATTAATTTGGGTCCTTTCTCTTTTCTTTTGGATAAGTCTGGCCAGTGGTTTATTGATCTAATTTTTTTCAAAGAACCAGCTTCTAGTTTAGTTGATCTGCTCTACTATATTTCTGGTTTCTAATTCATTGATCTCTGCTCTAATCTTTATTATTTCTCTTCTCTTACTTGGCTTAGGCTTTATTTCTTATTCTTTCTCCAGTTCTTTAAGGTATAAAGTTAGCTTGTATATTTGGGATTTTTCTATTTTTTTGAGTGAGGCTTAGATGGCTATGTATTTCCCCCCGGACTGCCTGTGTAGTATCCCATAGGTTTTGGACAAATGTGTTTCATTCGCACTGGTTTCCCTGAATTGCTTAAGTTCTTCTTCAGTTTCTTGGTTGACCCAAATATTCTTAAGCAGGATGGTTTTTAGCTTCCAAGTGTTTGAATTCCTTCCAATTTTTTCTTGTGATTGGGTTCCAGTTTCAAAGCATTGTGGCCTGAGAATATGCAGGAGATAATCTCAATCTTTTGCTATAGGTTGAGACCTGATTTGTGATCTATTCTGGAGAAAGTTCCATGTGTGTTCGAGAAGAATGAGTATTCTGTTGTTTTAAAGTGGAATGTTCTATATATATCTGTGAAGTCCATCTGGTCCAGTGTGTCATTCAAAGCTCTTGTTTCTTTGTTGATCTTCTCCTTAGATGATCTGTCTATTGCTGAAAATGAGGTGTTGAGGTCTCCTACTATTAAAGTATTATTATCAATATGTTTCTTTATTTTGGTTGACACTTGGCTTATGTAGTTGGCTGCTCCCATGTTGGGAGCATAGATATTTACAATTGTTAGATCTTCTTGTTGGATAGATCCTTTAAGAATGATATAGTGTCCTTCTGTATCTCTTATGAAAAAAATCAAAGGAGACACTAAAAGATGGAAAAACATTCCATGCTTATGGATTGGAAGAATAATCATTGTTAAAATGTCTGTGCTGCCCAGAGCAATCTATACTTTCAATGCCATCCCAATCAAAATACCAATGGCATTTTTTGAAGAGCTGGAACAAATAATCCTAAAATCTGTATGGAACCAGAAAAGACCCCAAATTACTAAGGAAATGTTGAAAAAGAAAAACAAAGCTGGGGGCATCACGTTGCCTGACTTCAAGTTATTACATACTACATATTACATTAACATTACATATAATATAATATGTAATATTACATATTACATATTACAAAGCTGTGATCACCAAGATAGCATGGTACCGGCATAAAACAAGACACATAGATCAATGGAACAGAATAGAGAGTCCAGATAGGGACCCTCAACTCTATGGTCAAATAATCTTCAACAAAGCAGGAAAAACTATGCAGTGGAAAAAAGATCATCTTCAATAAATGGTGCTGGGAAAACTGGGCAGCTACATATAGAAGAATGAAACTCGACCATTCTCTTACACCATACACAAAAATAAACTCTAAATGGATGAAAGACTTCAATATGAGATAGGAATCCTGCAAAATCCTAGAGGAGAACATAGGCAGTTAATGGCTTCGACATCGACCACAGCAACTTCTTTCAATTCACATCTCCAAAGGCAAGGAAAACAAAAGTGAAGATGAACTTTTGGGACTTCATGAAGATAAAAAGCTTCTGCACACCAAACAGAACAGTCAACAAAACAGAGGCAACTCACAGAATGGGAGAAGATATTTGCAAATGACACTACCAATAAAGTGCTGGTATCCAAGATCTATAAGGAACTTCTCAAACTCAATACTCAAAAAATAAATAATCAAGTCAAAAAATGGGCAGAAACATAAACAGACACTTCTCCAAAGAAGACATACGAATGGTTAACAGACATATGAAAAAATGTTCATCATCATTAGCCATCAGGGAGACTCAAATCAAAACCACATTGAGATACCACCTTACACCAGTTAGAAAAATTAAATCGGCAGGAAAAAGAAAATGTTGGAGAGGATGTGGAGAAAGGGGAACCCTCTTTAACTGTTGGTGGGAATGCAACTTGGTACAGCCACTTTGGAAAACAGTATGGAAGTTCCTCAAAAAGTTAAAAATAGAGCTACCCTATGACCTAGCTTTTGCACTGCTGGGTATTTACCTCAAAGATAGAAATGTGAAAAGAAGGGGCACACCCATCCCAATGTTCATAGTAGCAATGTCTACAATAGCCAAACTGTGGAAGGAGCTGAGATGCCTTTCAACAGATGAATGCCTAAAGAAGATGTTGTCCATGTATGCTATGGAATATTACTCAGCCATCAGAAAGGATGAATACCCATCATTTGCATCAACATGGATGGAAGTGGAGCGGATTATGCCAAGTGAAATAAGTCAAGCAGAGAAAGACAATTATCATATGGTTTCACTTATACGTGGAACATAAGGAATAGCATGGAGAGCATTAGGAGAAGGAAGGGAAAACTGAAGGAGGGGATATCAGAGAGGGAGATGAACCATGAGAGACTCTGAACTCTGAGAAACAAACTGAAGGTTTTGGAGGGGTGGGGGTGGGGGGTTGGGTGAGCCTGGTGGTGGGTATTAAGGAGGGCACGTATTGCATGGAGCGCTGGGTGTGGTACATAAACAATGAATCTTGGACCACTAAAAAAAATAAGTAAAATTACAAAAAGAAAATTAACAAATGATGTATTTAAAATAGAATCCTGATCATTTTGCTTATGTGATGCATATTAAACATTAAAATAAAATCTTAGAAAAGTTAAAAAAAAAGAATGGCATATTCAGGACTTCTTTCTGTTTGTAACTCTTGGCGGACAGCAGAGAAAATCAGTCTACTGGGTGAATGAATGTAGCCATGAATAAACAGAAAGGGAGAGAAACCACCTTTTGCTGGAATAATATCATATGCAATGTCCTTAAGTAGTTTATACCCTTCTTGGTAAGCACAGAAAAGCCCAGAAGGAAAAAGAGGAGAAGATGAATCACATTACCCTTCAGCAACTCTTTAATATAGGTATTATTATTCTCATTTATGGAGGAGAAAACAGGTTCAAAGAAATGGAGTGACATGTCTTAAGTCACAGAGCTGGTAAGGGGAGAAGCTAGTATTTTTCCATATCATTTCCAAAATGTTCTCATTGCAACAGTAAGTTTCAAAATCAACATTCTTCAAAAACATGACTAAGTACTTACCATGAGGAAAATTAAAAGTTGCCTTTCCTTATATTTACTCTTCACAGTAAGCCATAGAAATAGAACTTTTCATGTTTGCTCGTATTTGTTGATCAACATTTAAGTCAGCTTCAGAGTTAGATTTTTTCCTTTTCTTTTTTAAAAATTGACATATATTATTTGCCCCAGGGATACAGGTCTGTGAATCATCAGGTTTACACATTTCACAGCACTCACCATAGCACATACCCTCCCCAATGTTCATAAGCCAACCACCCCTTACCCCCCAACCCCCCTAGCAACTCTCAGTTTGTTTTGTGAGATTAAGAGTCAGAGTTGCATTTTTATTATGTAATCTCATCTAATGAATAGGAAGACCAGGGTGATGGCTTTAAGGTCAAATCTAAAGTGTTGATAAGAAGAGTGCCCTCAGTACATCCAACTACAGGCTAAGAATTCCAAAGTCACTGACTGTGATTCTACCATTAGGAATTTTAAAAATTCCCATTTGCAATGATGTGGATGAAATGTGAGTGTATTATGCTAAGCGAAATAAGTCAGTTAGAGAAAGACAAATACCATATGATTTCACTCATATGTGGAAATTAAGAAACTAAATACAAGAAACAAAACAGAGGAGCATAGGGAAAAGGAAGGAAAAAATAAAAGATGAAAACAGGGAAGTAAACTTCCTCTTAAGTATAGGAAACAAACTGAGGGTTGCTGGAGGGGAGGTGGGAGGGGAAATCTGGTAATTGGGTAATGGGTATTAAGGAAGGCACTTGAAAATGAATACTGGGTGTTATATGCAAATGATGAATCACTAAATTCTAACCCTGAAACTAATATACATTATATGTTAATTAAATTGAATTTAAATAAGATTAAATTTAAATTAAAAAAATTTAAAAATTCTTAACTGAATTTTTCACCTCTTGTCCTTTTAAAAATGTAAAGGTCCTTCAGTGAATCCAAATAATTCACCATTTCTTCAGACTTTACCTATCTGTAATCTTGTATTGGGTACAGTTGCAGAATTATCCAAGGCCAAGAACTATGTCTTCATTATTTGTAGTAATGGCAGATGGGAAGTTTGGAAAGGAGCTTCCCTTATTACTAATTAAAAAAAAAAAAGAGTTCACATTTGATAAATCTATTAAAACACCTGGCTCATGGCAAATTTGAGATGGCCTCCCTCCTTTCCCACATAGTTCCTCTCAAAGTGTTTGTTTTGTTTTGTGTTATGGATATTCCTCTAAAAAACCCACTTTCAATGACCATTTTAACTGAATTTTTATTAGGGCAAAAATGTTGGAAGTTGGCTCCACATGGGCTAATTGTCCTAGGCATGCCTCTGGTCCTCAGTTAACCCTTGGGGAAAGATTTATGCTACTGTTTCAGTTGCTCTAATCACTATCCAAGGTTATGATACACTCTGTATGGCAGGCAAGAATGTTAAAGAAAACACCTCAGGAAATCCTGCCCTAATGATCATTCAGCTGAGAATAACTGTTCTAGTCTGAGTTCCTTCTCTTACAATATCATTTATTTAGCATTTGCTTAAATTGTGATTGGGACATACTGTCCTAATAAGGGGCATCAGGTGGGGGGTGTTCTTTTCCTTTAAATTAAATGAGTCTCTTCAGAGGTTATTTGGCAACATTGTAAACATTTTTGGTTGACAGAAATGAGGATGGGAGAAAGGAACAGAAGTATTACTGGCATCTAGTGGATAGAGATTAGAATATTGCTAAATATTCTGAAACATATAAGACTGACCCCCACAACGAAGACTAATGCAGCCAAAAATGTCAGTAGTGCTAAGGTTGAGAAACTTTGTTTTAAATAAATCTCCAGAGAAAGGAACATTACCACTCTCCCTCTTCTACTTACAATAAGGTAGCTAGGTTCTGATGTCGGACAGAAAAGCTTCTTTTTTTTTTTTTTTTTTTTCTCAGAAAAGCTTCTAAAGACAGGAGCATCCTAGTTAAGAGTTTGAGCTTTGAGTCAGACAGACATGGATTTTACTCCCAGATCTGCCACTTAGTTCTGTGATCTTAGGTAAGTTACATAACCTCTCTACAAAGGGTTTTCTCAGGTGTAAAATTAGCAATGGTATTTTTTTATTGGGTTGTTATGAAGAATCAGCAAATGCACACAAGATGCTTAGCACAGACCCTGGTAAACACAAGCATATGTTAGCTATGATGATTGTTATTCTCCAGTGAGAGTTTTATCAACTCTCATTTCTTTTTTTTTTATTATTATGTTCAGTTAGCGAACATATAGTGCATCATTAGTTTTTCGCGTAGTGTTCAACTATTCTTTAGTTGTGTATAACACCCAGTGCTCATCACAACACATGCCCTCCTTAATACCCATCACCCAGTTACCCCATCCGCCCACCCCCTCCTTTCTGTAACCCTCAATTTGTTTCTCGGAGTCCAGAGTCTCTCATGGTTTGTCTCCCTCTCTGATTTCTTCCCATTTGGTTTTCACTCCCTTCTCCTGTGGTCCTCCATGCTATTCGTTATGTTCCATGTATGAGTGAAACCATATGATAATTGTCTTTCTCTTCTTGACTTATTTCACTTAGTATAATACCTTCTGGTTCCAACCATGCCGATGCAAATGGTAGGTATTCATCCTTTGTGATGGCTGAGTGATATTCCATTGCGTACATGGACAACATCTTCTTTAGGCATTCATCTGTTGAAAGGCATCTCACTCCTTCCACAGTATGGCTATTGTAGACATTGCTACTATGAACATTGGGATGTGTGTGCCCCTTCTTTTCACTACATTTCTATCTTTGGGGTAAATGCCTAGTAGTGCAATTGCTGAGTCACAGGATAGCTCTATTTTTAACATCTCGAGGCACAGCAAATACTTTCAAGACACATCTCTAAAGGCAAGGGAAACAAAAGCAAAAGTGAACTTTTGGGGCTTCATCAAGATAAAAAGCTTCTGCACAGAAAAGGAAACAGTCAACAAAACTAAGAGGGAACCCACAGAAGGCGAGGAGATGTTTTCAAATGACATTACAGGTAAAGGGCTAGTATCCAAGATCTATAAAGAACTTATCAAACTCAACTCTCATTTCAGTACATTCAGACCAGACAGAGCTAAGTCTTGGTGTAAACCAGACCTAGAAACATATGCCAAAGGACACTCTTCAGTCACTTTTCTATTATTAGCTATTTCTTAGCCCCCTCTTGCTGTCATGAACCATTCCTTTGCAAAAGGGGAATATGAGAATGAGAATGGTGTGAACAACATGCCTAGTCACAAATATGGTTTCATTCATTCACTACACCTGCCTGGGCTTGAGGGCAGGAAGAAAATAAGGAGGAGTAGACTAGCTATGAAAGTGAAACAAAGATGACTAAGATGTGATTTCTAAGGAAGGACTCAAGGTACTAATTTAGAATGGGGAAACTAAGACATGGACACAGAGGAGTCTGATACAAAGAAAATGATAAACTGCCAAGGAGATGAGGTCAAACTTCAGAGAACTTTATAGGATTTCATGGAGAAGAGCTACTTCTGGGCAGAGAAAATTTTGAGGGGGTGGTGATATTTGGGCTGGACCTGAAAATATAGGAATTGTGTTGGTAAGTAAAAGCTATCCAGATAGAAGAGATGGTCTAATCAATTACTCACACAGAAGCAATAAATCATGAAGCATATTGAGTGTGTGATTTAGTATAATATGGCAGGCACATCAGTTATGTGTGGTGAGATAAGGCTACAAATACAGGTGGGGACTGGAATTCAGGAGGCCCTGCATCTTACATAGTCACTGCTCTTTGGAGCCCAGAGGCCTCCATTCAGATAATCATCATGCAAGAGGTTAATTTCTATTACAGAGGAAGGCATAGCAACTGTGAGAGACTAGAGAAGGAAGATCTGCCTCACCTGGTGGAGCCCATCACAATAGAAGTGACCGTTCAAGTTGAGATCTGAAATATGGGTGAGAGTTTTCTAGGAAGGGAAAGAGCTGAACATGGGTGGTGGGAAGATATTCTAAGCAAAAGGGACAGATAAACAATGATTAAGAGAGCAAAATAAGTCACCTGATACAACTGAGCCAGGAGTAGGTGTGGAGAGTATGGAAGAGGATGCGATTAAAAGGGCAGACTAAAGCAAGTTTCCAGAAGATTCTGTATGTCACATTAAAGAATTTGACTATATGTCCGCAGTGATGAAGACTCTGAGCAGGCTTAATACAGGGAGCAATAAGGAGGCGGCGGTTGTTCAGTATGATCACTCTGGAAGCACTGGGAAGAACGGTAGTTAGGTCGATGAGGAAAGACTAGGAAAGAAGCTAGTTAGGCAGGTATCAGTTGTTAAAACCAATGTGAGAGGCTGAGTCTAACAGTGCTAGTGAGAATGTGCAGGAGGAGCTAAGCTCTCAGGAGGCAGAATGTTCATGACTTGATGACTAACAGAACCTGAGGTGGTGGGAGGAGTGAGGATAGACTCTGGAGGATAAAATTGGAAGTGACTAAGACACACGCTGGGATGATTGCTAAGAACACAAGCTCTAGCGTCAGACTGTCTGAGTTTGAATACTGGCTCTATCGCTTGGTAGCTCAGGCAAGTTACTAAACATAACTTTTCTCATTTTTAAATTGGGAGTGATAAAAAGTGTACCAGCTTCATAAGGTTGTAGCATCTCCTGCAATCCAAGAGAAACAGTTAGCATAGTGCTTGGCACTAGATGGGTTCCATAAATATTAGTATATTAGAATATTAGTTCCTCCTTCCTTTTCTCTGCCCCCTTCCTCCTCCTCTCCTTCCTCCTCTCTTCTTCTTCTTCCTCTTTCTCTGTATTATTTTTTCATCTTCATCAATTCATCTTCATTATTATTTCTAAATAATTCTGGCTGAAATGATGGTAAAGCTATTTTCTAATTTAATAAAGACAGTAGGATGCACAGCAGAGAACCATTATCTAACCTTCTCAATATAATCTGATCATTTATCAAAATGAGGTTGTAGTTCACTCACCAGCTGGTTTCATGCTTGTGTAGTAGGTAGGAATCAACAAAGTAGAGTGAGCTAACTTTACATGTTCTTTTAAAAAAAATAGCCTTTACTTTTTAAGAGCAATTTTGGGTTCACAGGAAAATTGAGAGGAAGATACAGAGGTTTCCTATATGCCCCTTGTCCCCATTCACACATAACCTCTCCTATTGTTAACATTCTTCATCAGAGTGGCCCATCTATTAAAAATGATGAACCTACATTGACACAGTATTATCATCCAAAGTCCATAATTTACATTAGGGTTCCCTCTTGGTGTTGTACATTCTGTGGGTTTGGACAAATGTATAATAATATGTATCCATCATTGGAGGTAGTACAGAGTTGTTTTCACTGCCCTAAAAATTCTCTGTTCTCCCCCTATTTGTCTCATCCTCCCCCAAACAACTGATTGCTTTACTATCTCCATAGTTTTGCCTTTTCCAGAATGTCATATAGTTGTAACCATATAATATGTGGCCTTTACAGATTGACTTCTTTCATGGAGTAACATACGTTTCAGTTTCCTCCATGTCTTTTCATGGCTCTAAAGTACATTCCTTTTTAGTGCCGAATTTCATCTCATCAACGGGAGGTACCACAGTTTTCTTTATCTATCTTTTATCCATTCACCTAATGAAGGCCATCTCTTGGTTGCTTATACATTTTGGCAATCATGAATAAAGCCTCTATAAACATCCATGTGCAGGTTTTCATATGGACATAAGTTTTCCGTTCCATTGGTTAAATACCAAGGGAGTCACTGCTGAATCATATGGTCAGAGCATGTTTACTTTTGTAAGAAACCGCCAAGTTGTCTTCCAAGTGGCTGTACCATTTTGCCTTCCTACTAGCAATGAATGAGTGTCCCTGTTACTCCACATGGTCACCAGCATTTGGTTTCAGTGTTTTGGACTTTGGTCGTTCTAAGAGGTACATAGTGGTATATCACTGTTGTCTTAATTTTCATTTCCCTAATGGCATATGATACGGGACATCTTTTCATATGTTCATTTGCCATCTATATATCTTCTCTGGTGAGATGTCTCCTAAGGTATTTGGCCCGCTTTTTAATCAGGTATTCATATGCACTTTTAATCTCTTCTCAGCCTTGTGGCTAAGATCAAGTGTCATACGCACTTTTAACTTGAATGAACTTGATTAAACACACTTGGCTGAAGGAGCTAAAAAGCCAAGGGCGCGGTGGGGATGGGGAGGAGGCAGGAAGAGACAGGAGAATTTAAATAGTGGACCTAAAATAACCTACTCAGTAAGCATTTGCCTCAGAGTTAGGGACAGGACAGGACTATTTAGCCACGCTGAGTGCTATTCTACTGTTTAGAGGTATATACTTCTTAAACAACACATTTCCACACCTAGGCTAACAACGTCCTCTGTTCCTGAATGAAGACAAGAGCTGTCTCAGCCAATGCTGGTGTATTAGACTCATGAGATGGTTAGTTTCCAACGTACCATTTTCCTAAGAAAGTTTTATAGGTAATTTTCAGTGTATATGATTTTTGTTTTATGAGCTGACATCAGAAACCAACTTGTATGTAAAATGTTATTCTACTCTGTATACATTCCTGTTTCACCTTAGAAATAACATATATTCTGAATGTCCTATGTAAATACTTCCCCTATAAAATAATGCTTGATGCATAGCCATCATGTTAAAAGTATTCATGTTAATTTTATTGAATTCATTGATAGGCCAGATTTTCATTATAGAATGTGAGACTCTAAAGGTATTTCCTTAGCAAAAACAGATATGAGAATTTCAGTTTTTGATGGAAGACTTGGGAAGAAGGAGGTTACATTAATGACACTAGTGTCTCAACTTTATTTTGGGGGACCTCAGATGAGAGAGTTAATGACCTGCCATTGTTGTAAATAATATCAATTCTATTTCTCTTTATGTTTATACTTTGGATTAAGGAACTGTTGGTGACTACCCTATTATAGGTGTAGCTCTATAAAATGAAGGTTTCTTTTTCTCTCAGTAGTGACCTTGCCTAGTTTCGGAGAGTTTTTTAATGGGTGTAGAGCTTCAGATCTGCAAGGTGAAAAAGTTCTAGAGATCTGTTTTCCAACAATGTGAATATACTTAATACTGCTAAATTGTACACTTAAAAAGAGTTAAATTGTAAATTTTATGCTATGTCTTGTTTACCACAATTTTTAAAAAAAAAGTGATACTAATTATATTTCTATTTCCAAGTTAAAAAAAAAAAAAAAAAGACTGAATTCAAATTCTGTCCCTACCCATTCCTAGCTGTGGAACCTTAGGGGATTAGGTGATAACTCAAAAAGTCAAATAAAAAAAAAAGAGTCAAATAACATAATACATGCAAATACCATGTGTGATAAATAGAAAGCTTTACTCAGTCATTAGCTACCGCTGCAGTGATGCTCATTGATGTTATTCTTCCCTGAGCACAAGCCAGGAGGTTTTAGTGACATGTAGGGCAGCTCACGAGGCAACCTGTGTTATGTACAGCTGGGTCTATGAAGAGCTGTTAATGTTCTGGCTCTCCCTTTGATTCAGTTCACTGTAGAGAAATAAAAGCTGCCCCAAATATGTGTGATCATTTCCCTAATAAACTCGAAGTTGATCTCTTGGATCCTTTCTAGCATCTCATGATAAGGGAGAGAGTTTTCAACACCTGGTTAATCCAAAGTGCCACCTAGATTAGTGGGTCATTCAAGCTGAAATGTACAGGTTGGGGTTGGAGCTTTCTGGTTTAGTTATGTCTGTTGGTCAAATGCACTGCATAATTACAAAATTCTGTCTTTCACCTCACACTCTAGATACAAACTTGAACTGTGGGATTTTGATTAGCATCAAAGCCATTAGCACATGCATGCCATAGAAGTTGCTTACAGCAGAAATGAGATAGTCCCCTCTTTGCAAAGGCCTACGAAACCCCTAGACTGCATTGCCATCTCTTTTATCGAAAACAGATGACTAGAGTCAGTTTTGTTTACTTTTTAAAAATAAAGCAAAAAAAAAAAAAAGCAAATGACTCAAAGATATGTCAGATGTTCTCCAGATTAAAGGCTTTTATCAATTTGCTAAGTAGCAAACATTTATTCTCTGACGATCTTTCTTTCTTACCAAGTTTAGAGGGATTTTATTCATTCCAAACCAAGTGATTAATTAAAATGATTCCTGGAGTCCTCCCCTTTTCCCTTCAGCTTTGGTGGTAATTAATCATGGCTATTCCTGGCTTTTAATAGCATTCTGATTGTGCCTTGCTATATTATTTTGGTTGTCTCTTAGAAATTCAACTGTGTCAGCCTACAACAATGCAGAGAATAGGTTCAGAAATGTAAATTAACCTTGATTCACCCCATCCCTGAAAGGGAGTTCCTGAGTCTTTCAGGAGAATGCTCCCCATCACTTCATGTGAAGTTATCCGTTAGGAACAAGGTGTCTGGAGTTTTTCACAGTGCTTTCAACAGGCCAGATTATTTGGGCCAAGAGAAGAATGTTCTTGAGCAATACTGGGCCATTTCCCTATTTAAATAGGATTGAAGTGGTTCAGATCAAGGGAAAATAACATTGAAGAGGGGATACTGTAAGGGTCTTAAATAATAATTTATGTTGAAAAATATCACACATTGTAAGCCCTCTTTCAAAATAAAGAATTAAATCTCTTGTTTAAGATGGTCGATTTTGCCATTCTCAACTCCCTTCAAATTCTTATAAATATTTGGAGAGACCAAAAAAAAAATATATATATATATATATATATATATATAGTTACTACACACACACACACACACACACACACTCTAACAGGTTGTAATTTCCCAGTGACTGGATAGTTTGTGGTGACAAACAGAGGCTATGATTTGTGGCAAATACTGATACACACTTGAAGGAGAACAAACTTCCTTTCCTAAAGAATTTGAAGGAAGCAATCTTATTCCTCCTCCACTTCTGAACAGAGATCCAAGGTCTGCAACAACAGAAAACATTGAGGCCAACTCAGTATTATTGTCTAGAAGGTTAAAAATAAATAGGCTGTGAGGAAGGCTGGTGGTGGAGTACTGAGTTTTGGGAGTTATAACCATGGGGTGTGGTGGAGACAGAAGGGGCAGGGGCGTTGGTGCAGGCAGGAGACCTTAGTGCTCCCATATTTCAGCTTATCTGCACGGCAGAGAAGAGGAATAGAGGTAAGAAAAGGTGGCTCAACTCAATCCTGCTGTGTGTGGAAGGTATCTTAGGGTCACAAGATAGAAGCTAGTAGCTAGGCACTTTAATTTGTTCTCCAGCTGTATACTCGAAGAGGGATTTCCATTCATATCTGAGGATATATTTGCCAGCTGCTCTGTTTAATATGCCCATCTACTATTTGCATGGTATAAAATTAACTGTAGGCTGGGTCACCTGGGTGGCTCAGGTCATGGTCTCAGGATCCTGGGATCGAGCCCCGCCCTGGGGCTCCCTGCTCAGAGGGAGTCTGTTTCTCCCTCTTCTGCCCCTCCTCCCTTCTTGTGCTCTCTCTCTTTCTAAAATAAATACATAAAATCTTAAAAATATAAAATTCTGGTTTGATTCTGGTTTGATTGAGAAAAGCTCACTTTTCCTTTTGGTACACAAAGGGCTTTGCTCCTGTAAGTGGATTCCTTATGATCGGGGAAATGGGCTATCAAGCTACATTAAAGTTTAAAAATCAGTAACAATGACAATATAAAGCCACTTGTAGCATGACATAAGGCAGGCCTCCTTTATTCATGCTAAAACCTTTCTCCCGTTGTTTATCTTCCCTTCTCTTGTTTACTGGGATGTTTTCTAGCCTAACCAAGAGAACACTGCCTTTTCTTTTTTTCCCCTGTTATTTTTTCGCCCCAGTTGAGAAGCTGACTGCCAATAAGTTTAACAAGTCCTCAGTTGTAAGATAAGTATAATTGTGGGACTATATTGCAGTTTGGTTTGGAGTATGGAATGTGATAATGCATGCAAAACACTTACTACAGTGCCCCACACATAAAAACATAATATAAAAACCTAGAAAATATCATGACCCAAATATCCTCATTTGGAGACAGGTAACACACACTGCCCTGCCAAAAGAGGCCTGGCCTGTAGTCAGCCAGAAATAGAAAAATCTGGGCCCAAAGACAACTCAGTAGCAGGGGCAGGGGAAGTAGCCTCCAGGAGGTCTAGGGTCACCTTGCCCACAGTTTGCAGGTGTTACATTTCACTACATTATAGCCTTTTGGTTCAGCTGTCAAGTATCCCTGCTCTCTCATTAAAGGAAATTGGGCTTGCTTCTCTTTCCTTCAGAAACCAAAGTAGAAATTAGTTCACACGGTCCACAAGAACATTAGTAACCTGATCACTGGGAGTTAGGAATGAATTCTCTAGCAATCTGTGCTAGAACATGCATGAACAGTATCTTTCTTGACATTCATGTGAGGATCTAACTGGGGGAATGTCTCAATCTGCTACTGTAGCAAATGAGTGCTTTGGTATGAAAATTTATAATCTTTATCTTATTATATAACTTTAGAGCCGTGTCAAGGCAACACTACCTGCTCTAATAGATAACCCTCAAACCTCAGTGGTTTAACACAGTAGAAGGTTGTTTCTCACGTGCCTCAAGTCCCAATCAGGTGTTTATAATCATAGGCAATTTCTTTCTAGCAGAGATTCAGGAACCCAGCCTCCTTCCTTCTTGAGCAACTGGCTTGGGTTTTTGTCAAGCCATTGCAGCCAGAAAGAGCAGGGAGCCTTTCATGGGCCAGGCTTTAGATAATAGACATTACCTCTGCTTGCATTTCACTTGCTAGAATTTAGTCACTGCCTGCACCTAACAGGGTAGTCTGGGAAATGCAGCTCAATCATGGGACCAGAGAGGGGATGGTCAGTTATACAGACCAAGACAAGGCACTCCATGAGCTGTGCTGGCAAATGCATAGTCGAGAGAGGGCTCTCCTCAATCTTGAATGAACATCCAGGACACACACACACACACACACACACACACTCCTGAAATGAAGATTACGGAAAATACTTTGAGGCAGGGAAATCCACAATACTTTAAGACTCTGTGGGGCACCCCACCCCAAAAATTATTTAATCCAAGAAATGGAAAAATATGCCACTTTCAAGACCATAGGAAGGCAGGGTCTCTTTGAAGTATCTGTGGAAACCCCAAGGAGAGACAGGCTGAGAATGAGGCCATGCCGCAGACAGAGTCGCCTTAAGAAACGGTACCGCATAGAAAATACTACATCTGGCTGTTTCCCATAAATATGTATGACAAATAATTTTCTAAGCCATTCCATCCACTCTCACCGCTTTTGAAGGTTCACATTATACATCCAAATATTCATGATTGACACTTCTCCTCAGACACCTTAATTTTTTCCTTCTGCAGATGTGTGGAGGTATGCTTTCTTATTTATTTTTTTAATAAACTTTAAAATTTAACATATACATGTATATTGGGAAAACTGATATGGTCTGATATTGAATCTTCCCATCCAGAAATATAGTTTCTTCCTCAATGTATTCAGACTTTCTTTCAGGCCACTCACTAACATTTTACAGTTATTTTCAATAACTACACATTTACTTACTAGTGAACTTAAGCAAGTCACTTAAGCTTCCAAAGTGTAAGTTTTCTTAATAGCATAAATAGTAGTAGCTACCTTGTAGAAGAATATTGAGTATTAAACAGGATAATATATATAAAAGCACTTATCATAGTGCCTGACATAGTAAAAACTATTCAATAAGTGGGAATAATTATTGTAATTATTGCTAGATTTATTAGAACATATTTACTAACATGTCAGTTTTATGACTGGCATCATTTCCCCATGTTTTCTAATTGGCTTTGTATATATGTAAGAAATAGTGTTTTTTTTAATATCTACTAGATTCCAATTTACTAAATTCTCATTGTTTCTAATGGTTTTTCAGTTCATTATCTTGATTTTTTAAAGTTTTTTTGTTTTTTAATATAAACATATAATGTATTATTAGCCCCAGGGGTACAGGTCTGTGAATCGCTAGGTTCACACACTTCACAGCACTCACCATAGCACATACACTCCCCAATGTCATTATCTTGATTTTTCATGGTTTTCATTATTACATTATTATTTTATTGCATTATAATAGTAAACGTTTTGAATCTAATACCTAACGGTCATTTATTATATTATTATATTATTATATAATTATATATTATATATATAATTATATATTATTATTATATATTATTATATTATATTATATTATATAATATATTATATTATATAATATTATATATTATATATATATTATATATTATATATATATATTATTATATGGGTTAAAACATTAAGGACAAAACAAATTAACAGTAACAATAATCAAATGTGCCTGTCTTATTGGTAGGTTATAAAAGATGAAAAGTATTTCTGTTAACTTGGAGTGTATGATCTGCTTGCTGTTACTATAATAACATAATATTTATGCTGTTAAAATAGTAAACTTTTTTTTATAAAAAATAGTAAACTTTTTTACTTCACTCCTTTTTTGGGGGGGAATGTAGTTTTTAATTTAAGAATTATGTAAAATCATCTTGCCTTTATCAAATATGTTATAGGTATAGGCCTGATCTAATACTGTTTTGAATTAAATTAGTACATGTTGGTAAACTATTTTTATATTACTAGGATGAATCTTACTTGCTTTTGAGATGTTCTTCATTAAATTTCTGGGCTTGATTTCATAATATTTATTTATTTATTTTTAAGATTTTATTATTTGACAGAGAGACAGCAAAAGAGGGAACACAAGCAAGGGGGAGAGGAAGAGGAAGAAGCATGCTTCCTGCTGAGCAGCGAGCAGTCGCAGGGCTTCATCCCAGGACTCTGGGATTATGACCCGACCCGAAGGCAGACACTTAACGACTGAGCCACCCAGGTGCCCTGATTTCATAATATTTAAAGATAACTAGATCTATATACATGAGTAGGGTTGGATTCTAATTTTTTTTTTTAAGTTCAGTGTCAGATTTTGGCATTGAATTCATTAAATTATTTGGGAATTCTATATTTGTCTATGTTCTAAAATAGTTCATATATAATATCTTTTTAAAAGAATTTGATGTAATTACTGATAAAACCAGCTGGAATTGGCACCTTTTCTGAAAGTAATTACTTGGCACCCACTTTTAATTTCCTCTTAGCTTATTGTTTTATTTATATTTCCATCTTTGATCTTCAGTCCATGTTTAAGTTATATTTTCCTAGAAAATCATCTGCTTCAGTAAGATTTTCTTATAAAAGAGGTAAGTAGACATTCGGTGTATTTTTAATTAAAATGCTTTCTTAATTTGGACCCCAATTTCTCTATCTGTAAAATGAACAGATTAGATGGGACAAATTTTAGAAAACTTTTCAACTCTAACACTTTATAACTGTAATTCTTTAATCAAAGCAAGTCAATTACGAATTTCAGTGGGGAAAAAAAAAAAGTAACTTCCTTGTGATGTATTCATCTATAGCTTTGCAACTGACACCATCTCCCTGGTTCTCCCCATCTTCCTTGATCCTTTATCATTCAGTGTTGCCTCCTCAAAACTAGGATCAGTGTTAAGGCCAGATTTCACTTCCTAAAACTACTTTGCGTATAATCCCTATTAGTGCATTGGTGATGCTTTCCTGTGATTATGCTCTAGGTTACACATACTGTCTGTTTCATTACACTTGCACATGGCCTGACAGCCTTATATGATATGATGCTCTCTTTCCTCTCACACTTTCTCTACTACTTCCTCCTGTGCAGCTCACTCTGTTGGAGCCACTCTGGCTCCCTTGCTTTTCTTTCAACAATGCAACTTTCTTTCTGCTTCAAAGGCCTTCACTTTAGTCCTTGTTCAAAATTCAGGGGGGCCTGGGTGGCTCAGTCAGTTAAGCATCTGCCTTCGGCTCAGGTCATGATCCTGAGTTTGTAAGATCAAACCCCAAGTCAGGATCCCTGTTCAGGAGCAAACCCTGCATCGGGCTCCCTCTGCTCCCCCCCTCCACCTGTGTGCTCACTCTCTCTTTCTCTCTTTCTCTCAAATAAATAAAATCTTTTTAAAAAATTCACTGCCTCACAATATTCATCCCTAGTCATCAGTATATATAATATCAACTCTCAGGACAACCTATCCTCTTACCTTGCTTTATTATGACCTGACAGTTTTATTAATTCATTTGTTTATTTAAATTTTATATATCTTCTCCACTAAAATGTGAACTATGTGAAAGCCAGAACATTGCCCTGAAGTCTGCAGAAGATTGGTACAATAATATTCCCTGTAGTCTCCCTACTAATGCCAGAAGTTTCTTCCTTCCAATTCATATGTACATCAATGTAGTGAAATTAATATTTCTAAAGCCAACTTGCAACCACATGACCAACTCACATTAAGTTGTGCATTAAGTTGTTGCTTATTACTCACAGAATTAAGACAAAATTCCTCACTATGGCAATTCGATGTAATTTTAGCTTAGATTTTAGATCATTATCTCTCACTGTTCCTCTACTATTTATTTCAACCATATTAGACTGCAGTGCACTCAAAAAATATGCCCTAATCTCCATCTCCATATTGCTGTACCTCCAAAATTTTATCCATCTTAGAAGTCTTACCTTGAATCATTCCCTCTTCATGAAGAAATTTCCAATTCTCTTTGATTGAATGTGACTTTTCCCCTAATCTTTGAAGAAGTTGGTCTGTACCTCTTTCTTGTACTTACCTTCTCTTTTTTTTCTGTCCTCCATTTCATTACAAGGCCAAGACCATGTTTTTACCCATCTCCACACGACCCCAGAGAAGCAGTGTGCCTTTACCCCATTGACATTCATTTGCTGAGTACCTGCTGATTGCAGACAGGCTGAATGACCTCTGGTCCAGAAACAAAATAACTACCTGAGTTAGAAAATATTATTAATTCCATTCTACATCTGCGGTTAGGTAACTTATCCAAGGTCACTGTGATGAAACTAGGGCTCCAACTCAATCATCCTATCTCCAGGGTATACTGTATGGCAAGGACATTCGCAAGGTACATGATGTGAAAGAAGATCACAGGAAGACTTACTTGCAATGAAACCACAGAGTCTGGGGAATATAACATCTGGTTCCATTGGGTGAATTTTAGGGTTTCTGTTATTCCTGGCTCATAGCTGGCAGCAAGGGTTTATTTCTGACAAATCTCTCTGCTGTTTTAGCTTTTTGATGGAAATGATGTACTCTCCAGGTTTACAAGACTGTTGTGAAAAATATGCATCCTATATTGCGACTCAGTCAAGTCACCTGATAGTTTAAGCCAGTCAACATTGCTCATTCAAAACAATCAGGGGACCAGGGAGCGATTAGTCAGGAGGCCTTGACAGCCGGAGAGTAAATTACATTTATGAGCATACTGTGGAGCCATCACAAAAAGCTCTTTAATGAGAACATGGCTATTTGTTCTTCTCCATTAAACACTATCTATATGGAGGTTGGTTGTTCATTTGTACACCCCCCAGCTTTTGTTTTTACAGGTCAGAGTGGAGATTCCTCACACATATTGCTGTCTGGGCCACTTGCAAGGGAAGATGAGCTATATTGGTCAGGGTATCAACATTTCTTGGGCTTGGAATCCATACTAATCTTTTGAAGGCACTTTAGCACATTTTTGTTGGCTATTTGGCCATATGGTATAATGGAAAGTATGCTTTTCTTCCCCCCGAGATTTAATTAATTCACTTACTGGAAAGAGAGAGACAACTCAAGAGAGAGCACGAGTTGGGGTGGGGAGCAGAGGGAGAAGCAGACTCCTGGTCAAGCAGGGAGCCTGACTCGGGGCTCTACCCCAGGACCCTGAGATCATGACCTGAGCTGGATGCAGTCACTTAACTGACTGAGCCACCCAGGTGCTCCTAATGGAAAGTATGTTAAGCTTGACTTTAGGAGTCTACATCTTCCTCTGAGAGTACTTCATGGTCTGGACAGTCATTTTACCTCTCTGGTTTAAAAAAGGGGATGGCAGATTAAGGTTCCTTCCCGCTTAAAAATCCTGATTGTTGGGCATATCTTGATATGAAGATGCAAAACTCTATAAGAATCTAGTATAATTTAGAGATAAATCTTTCTTATAGTTTCTTGTAAGAAAGTTTCCTCAGCTTCAGGAAGCGATATTAAAATATGTGAGGGGTGCCTGGGTGGATCAGTGGGCTGAGCACCTGACTCTTGATTTCAGCTCAGGTCATGATCTCAGGGTCATGAGATTGAGCCCCGTGTGGGGCTCTACAATGAGTCTGGAACTTGCTTAAGATTCTTTCTCTTCCCCTGCCTCTCCCCCATGTCTACATGCACTGTCCCTCCTTCCCTCTTTCTCTTTAAAAAAAATTTTTTTAATTATAAAGTATGTGAAACAATGTCTTGGTACTTAGGAGAGGAACTAGATTAGACGTTATTGGCAAAACCAAGCTCCAGAGTCATGTAATGGGGTGAATTAAGGTAAGTCCCTGGGCTTTTGTTCCTTAGGTTATACGGCTCTACTAGGAGAAAATACATACAGTACCTCTGGGTGTGGAGAAATAAGAGAGTAATGTGGCTCCTCAGTTATCCTCAAGTATTCAGTCTCATGGAGCAGATCATTAAAATGTGTTCAATTGGAACTAAAAGAAAATCCAACTTAAACCACTATCAAAACAGAGAAATTTATTTAAAATGTTGTTTACCTTCTTCCCTATTTTAAAATATATATTTATACATACATATGCATGCATATGTATGTATGAGTATGTATGTATGTATCTGTATAAGATGTATAAATATGTAATTTATGTGTTAAATGATTTAATACATACACAGCATATAAAATGGTTTTTAACCTTTTTCCTCATTTAATATACTTGAAATTATAACATTATGTTTATCACATTACACACTTTAGCATTATATATTTTTGATATGTGAAATGATTTCAATCATTTTAACCATCATACAGTAGTTGTCCATTTAAACCTGTCCCTGTACTTACAGACATTTAAATTGTCTAGTCATTTTCTTAAAAACAACAAGTCCAGTGAATTATTTGCCCATGAGGGCAAAGAGGCTTCCTAGTCCAGGCCATGTGTAGTGCCATAGTCCCTCTTGCTGGTTCTGCCTGGCCAGGTTTTTGTGTGAATATAAGTTTTTATGTCTCTGGGGGAAATACCCAGGAGTAAAATGTTGCTTGTGGTCTAATTGGGAAGATATATTGTGATTTTCTTTAAGGCCCAATATATAGTCATATGCAATCGTACAGAAGGGTTATCTCTGTTTTCAAATGATAAAATTTGATAAATTTCAATTACAAATTGCTTGTTGTGTCATTTAGATTTTTTATTCATACTTATTGTTATCTATTTCATCTGTTCCAGGTTGAAAAATATGGATTAACAATGCATAAGAGACTTTAATCTGTATTTTTCAACCGAGGACAGATAGTTTCTATTTATTTTATAAAAACTTCACTATAATTAACTATTTTTTATCTTTCATGAGCTCTTGTTCTATGTTTTTAGGTTAGTAGTTATTCATCACTGTCATATTTTTAGTGTTGATTATTCCTCTTATTATTATAATAGGTGCCTTTGTTTTATTGAATGCCTTTACTCCTAAATTCCACATATTTTAAAAGTAAGAGCATATAACTTGTCTTAATTTTATTTCATTTCCTTGGTATGCCATTGTTGGTCTTTATATATTTTTCCACTGCTCTACTTTACTCTTTTGTGACTATGGCTGTTGGATACAGCATATAATTATACATTGGTTTGTGATCAAATCTGAGAGTTTTAAACTTTCAGTTGAGTGACCCCATCCCACTTGTGTAGGTTAGTAAAATAGATATGTGGACTTAATTCTGTCATATTTTAATTTGTGCTTTATGTAATTTTCCTTTTTAAACAATATTTTACTGAGTGGTACAGATTTGCTTTGCTTGGTTGTGTGTGTGTATTCCCTAGGGTAATTTGGAAAGTTAATTTTCTACTATCTTTATTTTTGTCTGCTAATGTAAACATCCGGCAATTTCTTCATTGGTATCCCATTGGAAGCAAATATGAAATTAAAATACCTCCACCTGTGCTATTCTTTCCTTTCTTCCCTCCTCCACCTGATTTCAGCTCCTGTGTTAGTTTTTCTTAGTTTAATAATGATTAAATTTGTGTCTGGAAATACAATTTTGTAGCTATTACATTATTTATCAACTTTAATATAATTTGGTTGCCGTATTTATTGTCTCTTCCATTTCTTGCCACTTCCCTTCCAAGTTATATTAGTTTTTATATTTTTACATATGTATTGTTTGTCATCTTTACCCTCTCTTCTTTGGCCACTTCTCCCACTGTTGTTTTAGCTCCATGTGTTTAGTTCTTATCACCAAAACTTTGGCAAAGGTTTCAGCATTCATGTCGTAGTTGACAAAAATCAGTCCTTGAAAAGTTGCACGATAAGGCTCAACCTTTTTTCTTTGAAGAGTTAGTAGTCATAGCTTCGATTTATAGTTTCGTGTGTAGGTCTTATGATGATGTTTCTTATCACAGGGAATGTAATCCTTTTGCCTGCATACTCAAAATATTCTTTGTTTAGCTCTCACATCAGGAACTTTATTAGCATGTGTCTTAATGGTGATCATCCTGTATCTTTTTATCTCTAACACAATATGCCCTCTCTTTACTAAGATGTGTCTTTAGTCACATCTCCTCTTTGGAGGTAAGCTTTTGGTGGGTAGGATGCCATCTGTTTCACACAGTGTTGTGTTCCCAGAATATAGAACTGCCTGGCATATAGATGATGCTCAATGTCTGGAATTTTTTTCTACAGTTGTAGAAAATCCTTTTAAAGGATCCTTTGAATCCTTTAAATGTGTTTTAAATGTGATCCACTATGCATTTATATTTGAGGGGACACTAATTTTGCATAAGTTATTTCCTTCATTTTCCACATTAATTTTTCTCTCCAATCCTTTTCAATTCTGCTCATTTCAATTTGTTCCTGTTGCTCAATTCTGTCCATTATTTATTTTGTTGCATTTTCACAAATGTCTCTTCTCCAACTTCCAAAGAGACCCTTGTTTCCATGACAGTTTTATTTTTTAGTTCCCGCTTCTTTTCTTAACTCCACTAGCTCACTTTTTTCTCCTAATATCCTTTTCCTGACGTTTTTCTAAATGCTGGCATTTCTGCTTCAGCAGTATTTTTAAAAGGTGATAATTTCATCACTCTTTTGATTTAATGGTTACTAGTTTTAATGACTTTTATCTACTGTATGGCAACCCTTTTAAGGGTGTTCTTGTTATCAGACATTTATTCTTTCTCTTACTGTTGACTTTTAAAAATCTTCTTAGTTTCTACTTTGTCATTGCATTTTATTTTATAATTTTTTAATTTATTTTTTAAACAAGATTTTACTCCCTGTTATAGATTTGCTTTGTTTACCTGTTTGTTGGAGTCACTTTATTAACTATTCTATGTTTGAGCTATGTTCTAACTAGCTCAACTATTTCAGGTGTGGAGGAGTCTGACCGCTATTCTGGGACAACAGGAATTTTCTTTGATTTCAAGAGAAGTCATTAATGATGGCGTTATCTGCAAAATGTTTAATTTTGCTTCTCCCATCCAATGGAGATCAGCAGCTGCAATATTGCTTCAATTCATATTTCAATTTCCCCACCTTGGCTTACCTGAAAACTGTTTGCTATAGCCCCCTGGAGAAATGATATGAAAATGAGAGACAGAAGCTCCTACTTTTGAGCCTATTTTCCCCCCCAAAATGGGACTGTTGTGTTTGCTTCTTAACATATCCACCAACTTTGGAATACTAAGCTCTGCAAACATTTTTGGAGCTCTGAAGCCCCAGGTTTCTGGATCTCTTCCCATGTACTCATGTGATACTACCTTTCTTGATATATGGAGATCAACTCATGTATAGCAAATATGGAGTTTCTGTTGTGTTTATCCTTTGGCTTGGGAATGGTTCTGAGAAGAGGGAGGCAAAAGCCTCATTTTTCTGCCATCCTTACACCAGAAATCCATTGTACTACCATACCCTAAAAATAATGGCTGGTAGTAATGGGTTTTACTGGTCCAAGGTCCTGGAATCAGAGAAATTTGGAAGCCTTTACCTTCAATATCTGATCAACAAATTCACATCACACATGTCTTTGTTGGGATTCAAGGCCTGTGACAATGGGAAGTATGGCTGTATGCTGCCTCTGCTTTTCTAAGGAGAGCAATCAGTGTCCATATGAACCAAAGAGAATCTTTTCAGTTGGAATTTTGCTGTCCTAGATTGGGAGGAGCTGCCTATCTGATCTGGGCAATTAATCCTCTAGAAAATTACTAATGTATGCCTAACTTTGTGTATTAGTCTCCAGAGGCTGCTGTAGCAAACCACCACAAACCTGGTGGCTTCAGACAGCAGAGATTTATTGTCTCATAGTTCTAGAGGCCAAAAGTCTGCCATGAGTGTCACTGGGCCAAAACCCGAGTGTGGACAGGGCCACACCAGAGTCCCTGCTGAGACTCTGAAGGAGAATCCGTTTTGTGGCTACTCTAGCTGCAGAAGGCCAGCAGCCATTCTTGGCTCCTCGTTTGGTCACTCCAATCCTTGCCCCCATCTTCACAGGGCCTTCCCCTCTGTATCTAAGCTCCCCCTGTCTCTCTGTCATAAGGACACTTGAGATTACATTTAGGGTCTGCACAGTTAATTCAGGGTGATTTTCAATGTCAAGATCCTTTCCAAATAAGGTAACATTTACAGGTTCCAGGAATGAGGGCCTGGTATCTCTGGGGGGTCACTTTTAGTCTACCACACTATGAAAAACCCATTTCTAAAATCCCAGCGTTTAATACATCATCAACATCATTCCCACACACTCTCTAGACTGGCACTCATTTGTCTACCTCTATAAATGGCTCTCACACAGGTTCTCAACTAAAAGCACTGCTCGTTTTAATAGAGACATATAGGATTACATGAGCTAAAATGGAAAAAGAAACTTTAGAAACAACAAACAATCTTTCTCCCATGACCTTTATCCATTTAGATTTCATTTTTATCTAAGCTGGTCTACAGGATGGTAGAAACAAACACAAATGAGCTGATCCATCAAGAAGCATGTGTGTGGGTACTTGTTGAAAGTCATCTAAAGTCAGTGCCCTGAGTCTAGGAGACAAACTGCTGTAACCAGCAGAAACAATTAGGCAGTTGAAAGGATTATTACTTACAATAAGATAGTTTCCTCTGTCTTCTAAATGTTATCAAAGTCAAAATTAAAATATAGCAGAAAGTATATAACACAATGTAACTGGTCCAGTGACTCAGATGAGTGAGACTTCAATATATTTTATACTGAAAATTATAACCAAAACAACAAATTAACTCATTGAACATGAGCAAAATGTAACTAGAAGAGTTTTCCTTTTCTATAAAGCCAAGCGGGAATGTAAGTGTACGGGGAGGGGGCGGGGAGTAGATGAGAGGTAGTGGACATGAATTCCCATTAAACAGATGTAAGACTTCACTTCTCTGGAAGACCATTTCATATCTAACTTGGTGTGGGTTTGAAGATAGGGAAATGAAGAGGGAGTTAAACGTATGATGTCCAGTAATTCTTCAAGTCCTAATAAAGTTGGTGCTGTGATACCATGCCTTCCAATGCATCTTTCCTAAGAGTATAAACTTCTGGGTTTCAGAACGTAAACATTGTTAGAATATTCCAGTTGGGAATAACCAGAGAGAGGACAATTGGATTAATTACAGCTTTTATTTCTGCAGTTGGTTAAAGTGTGTTGCTAATTGAGGTCAATGATATGGGTTCAATTCCTCCTAGGGCCAGATGGCTTTGCTCAGTTCTGGGGCAAGAACCTGCTACACTGGTCCTCCACCAGTCACCTTGCTAATATGTATCATTGGTCCTGGAGGACAAGGAAATAAATCAGAATCCATGCCCTGTGGACAAATAGGTTAGCATCATTATAGAACTCAGCATTTACAGAATCTCGGGGTTGAATGGAATAGTGTGACCTTCCTGAGAAGAAAGGAGAAGTTAGTATCACAATTATTATGCTATTTTGAAACCTAGTACTTTCAGCTGTTAATTTTTGGTTTTCCTTTCTCTGAATAGGAAATTTCTTAGATTGGGATGATATAACACTTCCGGTTTCATAGAAAATCAGACTCACTCTGTCTGATGTAGACTAGGGTATTGGTTATAAGCATTTGACCTCAGAAGACTCTGAGAACTGGTCAAAGAGTCCATGTGAGGAAGTTACTTTTATGTCTGTGGCTGATCCTGACCTCAGCAGGGCTGGCAGCTGGGAAGGAGAGCTGGATGGAAAGTGGGGAGGCAGGGTGAACAGGAACTCACAAGGCGAACTGCAACTCAGAGGACACACTGGAAGCCACATCTGCCCCTCACTGCCACTTGGCCTTCAGCTTATGTGGTGTGAATGAACTGCTGAGGGAGAAGCTGCTGTTCTTGTCCACAGAGCTCTACATAAGCCTGGTCAGGATTTGGAGAAATTGGAGGAGGTGGTCTGGCAGGAGCTCGAGGAGCTGAGGGCTCAGCTACTGCGTCACCATAAGGTAAAGCAGATCAGCTGTCCCTGTGGGCTGCACCAACATTGAGAGTGTAAAAAAGTTGTTGCATCAAGCCTGCCTTCTTCTAAATGTAAAATGTGACTTGTGACCCATGCTAACCTGAAAATACACAAAGACAAAAGTTCTGGGAGACATAGGTCTGGCTTAGCTAAAATGACAGCACAAATCTACCATAGATGAAAAGATTATAATTTAAAGATTCTTGTAAACGAAGTTTTAGCAGTTCCATATATGTATATATAAACATTCATATACATCTGTGTGTATGTATATATATGTATGTACATGTGTGTATATATATTATGTGTGTGTGTGTATTTTTTTTCAAAGTCGCTTCTTTCAAAGGGAATGATTTTGTTATTTTTTTTCAAGTGACTATATGTTGAATCTCTCAGCTGAGCCAGAAGGATGATTGGTGTCTTCCTCGAATTAATAGAAAACAGAGGTCAACAGACTATAGATTGTGGGTCAAATTTGGACCACATCTTATTTTTGTAAAAATCATTTTCTTGGAAGTTAGGCAATTCCACTTAAGTATTATCTATGGTGCTGCCCCACTACAGCAGCAGAGCTGGGTAGTCACAACAGAGACCGTATGTCCTGCAAAGCCTCGAACACTTGCTATCTGTCTGTTTGCAGCAGAAGTGTGCTGACCCCCGGTGTAAAGTCCTACTTTAGGCTGTTCTCTTGACTATACAGTTATGTACCATCCTCAGATGTCTTTCAACTCACTGTTCTGGTGATCAGAAGTGGACAACAAAATAAAACCCTCTTACTCCAAGTAGCTCCCCCATTAAACTGATTGTTCTGCCACAATTCTGAAAACTCCATGTTAAGAGTAAGGTAAGCTTCCAGGAAGCATCTTTTAAAACTGCCATTATACCACCTGGTTTTACACATTTACATTAGAAGCGATTAATGTGATCTGTTAAGCTAATTAATTTAACAAACACAGTCCTGGAGAAACAGAATGCAGAATGGGAAGTTGGTGTTGGAGGTTCAGAATCGTGAGCGAGTCAGTTTAAATTTCAGGGCTCTGTCTGGGTTGGACAGACCTCCCCAGGCCTTAAAAAAAAAAAAAAAAGAACTGAGGATACCTGTGCATGGTGGCCATCTTATGAGAGGGGCAAAAATAGAATACAAGCTCTACTTCCCCATGTCCTTAATTTTGCTAAGGACCAACTCTGTCAACAAGAGAAACTGTTTTCTCTCCCAGAGTGGGCCAGCTACAAAAATCAATTCAGGAAGACCCAGAATTTTAAAAGAACACTTCCAGCTTAAATTAGAGCAGTTGGTCAGAATGTCTGCACCCATCTGGATGCCCATGTACCTGACAGGTGATCCTTGACTCCATCAAGCCCACAGTGTAACTGAGGCTCCAGCTGTGTCAGCTCTGGCTAGTTTAGTGAGGAAGTCAATGGCCACTTGTTTTTTCTTTTTCTTTTGTGATAAAGCTCTGCCACAGGCATCCCCCTAGACTTCTCCTTTTCATCTCCCATTGCATATGCAGCATGGTTCCTTATTTAGATGCCTGAGTTTCTTTCTGCAAATGGAAAACTTTATTAATAAGACACAGGTAAAATCTCTGGAGTGTTTCCTCCTGGGAAGTGACTTTCAACTCAGTATGAGGCTAACAACATGGTAAATAAAGGTTATTCCTCAAGGTCTCATGGGTTAGGAAGTCGGCAGGAAAGAGAGCAAAAGGAAAGTCTTGAGTTAACTATTACAGGGGCTGCTTAGCATGGTTGTATAGCTTATTAAGTACACAAAGTCACTTTTTAAGCAAAAATGACTGCTCTGTGGGGCTCAGTGTGTATTTTGAGGTTGCTGTAATGACGCTGTTTGCCCAACCTTTCCAAATCAGCCAGAACATTTTGACCTTAATTCTTGCTCTCCTTGTTGATGCCCTATTTTTTAATACTATGACTCCCAGTCCTAGAAACAAAAGCACAGTAAGAAGGTAGCCAAAGCCTAGGAGAGAATGCTCATAGCCTATAACAGTGGAAACTCACCGTTTCCAAGGAAATGAAATCGCTAAGCTTTCAAGAATGCAACACTTAATCCAAATAATCCAAAAGCAATCTACTTGGCAATCTAATTATATTTCCTTAGGAGGAAAGTGCGATAGTGTTTGTTTGCATTTAATTGCCTCACTTTAATATGTTTGTGTTGTACTCATTTCTGACTCCGTTCCCAATCTAAATGTCCCTTGTAATATTTGACTTAGCTTTCCAGACTAACCCAGAGGATTACACTTGGATTCATACATAATAGGACAAGGAAGTTCTTATTTTGTGTATGTCAGATCTGATGTCAGTTTCTAGAAACAATCACTTTTCTTAGACAGGTAGAAAGGAAAACTATAGATTCAAATAAACTCATCTCTTTTGTTCTACTTATGCATTGAAGCATCGGCAACACATAGAAGATTCTATGCTTCTCTTTCTCCTGTTACATATTTAATGGTGAGGATGGAGGGTACTAAGACAATGACTCATCTTCGGCCGTATGTAATGAAGCAATACCTGTTTAATAATTAGATTCTGATGTGAGCCCCATTTCTTGAAAGAAGTGACAGTGCTGTTTATACTTAATTGGGAACACCGCATTTGCATGTCCGGCCTGAGTGTTTTCTGAGATCTCAGAGGAGCTAGGTGAAAGTTGAGGTCCAAATTACTTCTGACTATCAAGAAAGTCACACCACACTCTTGAATTCAAATAGCCTTGCTGATATGTAGAAAGGCAGGCATTGCTTTGAATCCCAGCAAGTGCTTTTCTTCTGTCTCGTGCTCTGGCATGGTGATGGAGTCTCAGTCCTCACTCCAGCTGTGATAGCATTTCACATGCTCTTCTTTGGCCTGGAATGTCCACCCCAGGACTGCTCTTTGTTCTCCTCTTTTCTCCAACACAGTACTGCAGAGGATAGAAGGCAAGCTTCCCTCATTAATAAAATCCTACTTGATAAAATCTGGCTCACATATTATCTCCTCTCTGAAGTTGATCCCAATATCACTCCTGACTCTGGGGCTATAACGTTTTGACATGAACTAGTTGTTTTCTTTTTTGTTTTGTTATTTTTTTTTAATAAATGTCTATTTTAATGTTTTTCACAATAGAATAAATGCCTCTCTTGATGACTGCAGATACGTAAGGCTGTTTGGTAGTATTCAGAACCACCACAGAAATGGTTGTCTTCCTGATTGGTGTGTAGTCTTCAGTAATTATAAGGAATTACTTGTCTGAAACTGCTGTCAAACCAGCAGGACTGCATTTATGCATCCATCATTTTCAGGATTGTTGGTAACCTGGGCATATTTTCCCCAAATAACTTTGCCTCCTTGTGTCACAAGGCCCAACTCGCTCACGTTCACCTCAATTACAGTACCTTTGGTAATAACACCCAAAGTTGTATATAGTGGGGATGAAGGATTTTTTTTTTACACTAAGTATTGGCAGGCAAAAGGTGGCTTTCAATTCAGGATGTGTTACACGGGCCTTTTTGAAACGTAAGCCCATTGGCCTAATGAATCTTTCATAGTTAGGTGGTTTTCGAGTAAAGCCATCTCCAACAAAGCAGACTTTAGTGACCATTCTCTTCCATGCTTTCTTCTTTCTCTTTCCTGTTCGAATAACTTTTAATACTTCTGTTTCTCCCTGGGCACGAACTTTGGGTAAAGGAACTTCCCATTTTCCTGCTTTCTCTTTTCGTTTTTGTTTAATCATATTAGAAAGTACTTTAGCTCGAGACTGTCCCTCCCTGTCCAGTAGATACGCAGGTACTGCTCCTTGTGGAGTCTTTTCATCATTCTTTTGTTTGGTGTTTCTCTTTTCATGCATCTTGATAGTCTTTTTCATCTGTATTTTCTCAGCATGGCGCTGTTTATGGTAGAGCTTAGCTTTCAGACCAATCATCTTTTTTGCCTTCTTTGAACGTTCATGAGCCTCTCGACCTTCTTTCTTTCTCTTTTTCTCATGGTAATCCAGACGATAGCCATAGCGCTTCCGGTGTAACTCAATATATTCATTTTGTGGCATGGTGACGGCTGCAGAGCCGTGGGGTGCAGCTGTCGGGGCGCAAAGAAGATGTCAGTTTTGGGATCTCCCAGACCCACGGGCTAACTCCCGACATGAACTAGTTTTAATATAATATAATAAATGCTGCAGTACTATAGCCTTCAATATAGTGTCTAAGATCATATTTGTATCTCCAACTTCTAAATGTTCAATCATATTTGTTGAACGAATGAATGGATATCAATGTTGTGATATGTGGTGAAAAACTATATTCTGTCACAGTCAGGAAAAGAGAATGTTGCGCAAGGTTTATTCATGTCCTTTTAGATCCCACCCTTGGGTGGGGGGAAGATATATAATGAAAGTTTCTCTTGAAAGTTGAGGTCCAAATTACTTCTATCAAGAAAGTCACACCACACTCTTGAATTCAAATAGCCTTGCTGATATGTAGAAAGGCAGGCATTGATAGGTATACTGATAAAACCTAGAGCTCCTGATAGTGATTAAGGTGTCTTGGGTGCACCAGGCCAAACCAATCTTTTATGTCAGAGGGTCCATCTGGGTTGAAAATTTCTACTTGTTAGCTTTCAAATTTTTCCCTTTAAGTGAACCATCTTTATGCTCCAGTAAAAATATTAAGAAAGTAAGTGAATAAAAAGAAAATGAACGAATGAGTGAATAAAACGAACAGAGAGTACTAATTAAAATGCATAAAACTAAAAGTGGTAGTGGCTAAAGAGTATAAGGCAGTAATAAGAAATGCCAGCCCTTGCAAGGACAATTTAAACTTGGCTTTGCACTGTACCCTTGAGGTCAGCCAATGAGCCCCTACCAGAAGGAATAGAGTAATTCCAGGAAAAGGGCCTCTGTTTTTCTCTCCCTACCTTCCACTCCTGGTAAAATTCTTGGCTCTCAGGTTCTGCTCATTTGAAAGCCATGATGTGGGAATGGATCCTGGAAATCTTAAAGAAGCTGTTGTGAATATAGAGCAGAATTTTTCTACTTAATAGGATAAGAATCAATATATCAAACCAAAATAATTTTTGTCAGCAATCCTCCCTCAATGTCCAACTGAGATAGAAGATATACTCATAGCACCATCACTTGAAAGATATCCCAGCAAGGGAGTAATGGCTGAGACTGCAAAGATTTTGAGTTAGTGTATGTTTTCTAAGATAGGTTCTTATAATTATCAAACTTATATTCATTCATTCATTCATTCATTTAATAAATATTGAATACCTACTAAATATTCCAAGAGTGAGAGAGCAGTGAACAAAAATAGTCTCTGCTCTCATACAACTTACATTTTGATGGGCAAGGATAAATAGGCAATAGCCAAACAAAATTAGCTGATAGTGTGTCAAATGATAAGAAGTGGTATGAAGGAATATAAACAGAATAAGGGTATATGGACTGTTAGGAGGATGAATTTAAATTGGCTGATCAGGAAGCACCTTACCAACAAGGTAACTAACATTTCTCACTTAGTGGTGTAAAGAGAAGAGAAGGGATCTCAAGGCTGCATCCATAATATTTCAACATTGGGAAGTCATGAAGACAGGGAAGGATAAGCTGAGGAATGTGACAGTGAGTGGCCAGTCAGGGAGGGATGCCCTACATGAACCCAGAGCCCCAAGTAACTTGACTATACAATACCTGCATGAGACTGATATGTGGTGGCACAATGACTGAGCCTGCCATGTGACTATCCCAACAGAATGTCTATGTTCTGGCAGTGCTCTAGGGGTAATATTGATCTAGCCTATATTTCCTGGACATTGGAATCATGACAGCTATGTCAATTTGGACTCAAAATTTTCCAGGTTCTTCTTAGCCATACCTGAATAAGGTCTTGGAATTTTACATTTGAGAAAGGTAATTAATGGATTCATAATATCAGAATTTAAAGCAGAGAATAAACCATGTGTAATTAAAAAACAAAACAAAACAGTAATTTCAACACAATGTAGCATCTGGTGTTAACTCCTGTCTTCTTCCCTCACCCAACAAGGTGAGGGTAGGGAAATTGTTCTATGAGGACTCTCATTTTGTTTGGTCATCATTCTCCAGCCTGGATTGCTGCTGTTCTTGTATATCCTCCATTTTCCCACAATGGCCTCTTCAAATTTACGAGGATCCAACATGTCACTCATGAGGAGGCGTGTGCGTTTGCCGAGACCAAAGTCCCTGCATGCATTCCTGCAAGGCCAGTTCCAGGGGAAGCTCTGTGAGTTGCTGGTCAAGAATGATAATTCCTTGATGAGATTTGTGGCCAGCGATTCCCAGCTGCTCACCAATTACTTCTCCTTGAAATTCCTTGAGATCACACATATTCTTCTTCTCTGGGAGTGGTCCTTGTGGTGGATGGATGGGGTGTGATGGTGGTGGCTGGATGGGGTGTGATGGTGCAGTGACCACTCTATGGAGGAGCAAGGGAGTGAGCAAATGGGGCAGGCCACCTAGAATTATGGCAGACCCTTTTGGAAAGGGAACCACACAGCAAGAAGGTACAAGCTTCTTCCTAAGCACCTCTGCCTCTTTAAGAGACCCCTAAGAAAGGAGGTTAATATGAAATATTTGGGGTCTTCTGAAAAGTTCAGGCATAAGTTATATCTAGGCTGAAACGGACATTTAAAACAATCATCTATTTTTCAACATTTAGTCATTTGTGTTATACAGGCCTCACTAACTGTGTTTCTAAAGCTGCAGCTAAGTATGTTTTAATTAACTGTTAGATCCATGAAAATGTGGGGACTTGGCAAGTCTCACTCTCCCTCATTCTGTGTTCTGCAAAGATGCCAGTCACAATTATTTGATGAGACCCAGGAATGGCATCATCTCCCCTACAGGGATTTTATATATTTCCCTGAATTATGTCCAAAAGAAAACACCTTTCAAGTTGAGTGTTAGAATCTTCCCTAGATAAAAATAAATATCTGAATAAAACAATTTAAAGGATCTGTCTACTCTTTCTGTAGCAGGCTGGGAATTCTCATTTTAAATCTTTCCTGCCCTCAACACTCTAGTTTTATATAAGTTTTTAAAATTTTTTAAGTCCATTTGATTTTTGCTTGTTAAAATGATTCTCTATTTAGAGCTATTCACCATGTGCATTAGCTTATTAAACACTTTTAAAAAAAATTTATACAGAAAATGTATGTAGAATAACCACAGAATCATAGAGCCTAAGAAATTAGTGCTCAAAATAATTTAGGAATGTTGCCAGTCTCACAGTGTGGCAGGGACGGGGCCTGGACAAGATCTTGGGCTTCACATTCCTGTATCACCACCTGTAGTGGACACTGTTGATCCTCTATTCCATCTCTCTGCCTGCATGAGGTCACTGGCAGCTGAGGGAGACAGTTCCCAGCACAGAGTGGCCTTACAACTAGAACACATGGTCACTCTTCTCATGCTTTCTCTGGAATTATGGGAGCTTGCTTAGCTGTACGCAGGTTAATGCCCTTAGGCACAACTCTCCACAAATTAGGAATGTATAAATATGGAAGACCTCCGTGTCTTCTGGTGATATAATTCTGAGACATACCCCATGTGGTTTCTCAGAGCATCCTTGTAGGAATGACTCCCAGTTTCCCACAGTACCCTTGATTGACTTTGATTTTACCCCATTACCCTGCATTACCCCCTCCCTTTACTTTTTTTCCACTGAGCTTTGTGGAATCACCTCCAAAATAACCTACCAGCAGCAGCATTCTTGTATTAGGCTCTATTTCTGAGCTGAACCAAGCTAAAAGACTGTCCTTGCCTAAACATAGTCTGTCACCTGTGAGTCTAAGTCCAGTTTTCAGTTGGAGTCCCAGTGAATGCAAGTTTCTGGATGTAAACTCAGCTAGTTTGTGTTTCATGTCCTATGGCCTTCCAAATGGAATGGCTGGACTCTGTCTCAAGGCTTTCTTTCTCATCAGGGCATTTCCCTGCATTGACTTGGGGGAACCTACAATAGCACATCCCACTCTGGGTAGTACAGTTCTAGGATTATATGAATGACTTAGAGCCTCATCAGAGGGAAATCCAGTTAATGAGAACGTGCAAAGCCATTTTCAATAGTGACGGGTAAAAGGCTCATGGAGACAGAGTTGTTTTTTTTTTTTTTTCAACTCAAGAAGGTTCTTTTTCTTGGTACTAGAAACATAAGAAATTTTAGGCTAAAGGTGCCTGATGTCATTTTATTTCATTGTTGATTTGCTTGTGTTTTTGTCTTGGTTCCAGTGATTCGAATAATACCTGGCATCAGAATGGTAGACCTCAGGCAGAACATTGGTTCCATTCACATGGAGACTGCCTGATGAATGAATAAGGTCTTGGTCAATATGACTGGTCAGTTCTGAAACTAGTGGTCCTTATGAGGTTAACTCTGGTACTGTTCACCTGTTGAGCACACAAGTGGTACCTTTTGCAGTGTTTATTCTCCCAGTTCACCCTATGTAAATTTTTGGCAGAGCATACAGGTGTTTTCAATTTAGGAAGGGGGCCCTGATGTGTAAAAATTTGAGCCACAGGGGCCCCTCCCTTTCTTAAGATTATTTTTTTTTAACAGAGAGATACACAGTGAGAGAAGGAACACAAGCAGGGGGACTGGGAGAGGGAGAAGCGGCCTCCCGCAGAGCAGGGAGCCCCACGCAGGGCTTGATCCCAGGACCCCGGGACAAGGACGGAGGCAGACACCCAAGGACTGGGCTACCCAGGTGCTCCAACCCCTCCCATTCATTATCAAGAGTCCTATCTAACAAGCATCCATTCTTAAACTGCTCCCCAACAGGGGGCATAATGACTTCACAGACCACTCCTTCAGTATAATAGAATATAAACCTCTAGTGGTACAACCTGGAGGTCAGAGCCATGGACTAACTACTCTTCCAAAGTGGAGGAAAAAAAATGTATTAGTTTTCTATCGCTGTATAGCAAATTACCACAAACTTTGTGACTCAAAACAGCATTTATTATCTCACAGTTTCTCTAAGTCTGAAGTCCAGGCTTGACTTAGCTGGATTTTCTGCTGAACATCTCATATAGCTGAAGTAAAGGTGTTAGCTAGGGCTGGGGTCTCATCTTACAGTTAGGGCTTTCTTCCAAACTTATTTTAGGTTGTTGGTAGAATTGGTTTCTTATGGTTATAGGACTGAGGTCCCAGGATTTTACTGATTGTGAAGTGGGGGCTCACAGCTGAAGTGCTGTTGGCTCCCAGAGGTTGCCTACTGTTCCCTGCCATATGGCCCTGGCCACAACATAGCTGTTTGCTCCTTGAAGTCAGCAGTGAATGTCTCTGTTGTTTCAAATCTCTGACTACCTCATTCTGACTTTTAGACACAGATTTAAAAGGCTACTGTGATTGGGTCAAGCTCACCCAGCTAATCTCCATTTCACTAATTTGAAGTCAGTTGATTTATGTTTTTAATTACCTATTTAAAATCCCTTCTGTCATGTAAGGCAACATAATCACTGGAGGGAAATCCCATCATATTCACATATCCTGCCTACTCTCAAGGGGAGGGAAATATACAAGGCACACATAAGAAGAGCAGGAATCTTAAGGGACATCCTAGAATTTGCCTACTACAGGAAAGTATAAGCTTATATTTTTTTTTAAGACTTTTTTTTTTAACCAGTTTTAGGTTCACAAAATTGAAAGGGAGGTACAGATTCCTCATTATGCCCTACCCCTACACACGCACAGCCTCCTCTGGTAACAGCAGCATTCATCAGAATGGTACATTTTTTTTTTTTTATGAAGAATGAACCTACATCAACACATTATAATCATCCAAAGTCCACGGTTTGTATATGAGGGTTCATTCTTATGAGCTTATTTATTCTTGTGAATTTATTCTTATATACATTCTATGAATTTGGACAGGTAAAATGACATACACCTATCATTATAATGTCATAGAGAATATTTACAAATCCTCTGTGTTCTGCCTATTCATATCTCCTCTGCTCGCATCCTGTTGTAAAGGACTGAGGAGAGGGGATATCCTTGCTCGTATCTGATCTTAGCGGGAATCTTCAAGTTTCTCACCATTAAGTATCATGTTAGCTAAAGGTTTTTATAAATGTTTTTTATCAAGTTGAGGCAGTGCCCCTTTGTTCCTAGTTTACTGAGAGTTTGTTTGTTTGTTTGCTTGTTTTTTATCATGAATGGGTGTTGGATTTTGCCAAATGCTTTTTTTGCATTTACTGATAAAATGATGTGATTTTTCTGTTGATGTGATGGATTGCATAAATTGATCATTGAATCTTGAACCCAGCCTTGCACACCTAGAACAAAACCCCCTTGATTATGGTATAAAATTCTTTCTATGCTTTGGACTTTGCTAATGTTTTGCTAAGGAGGTTTGCATCTATGTTCATGAGAGATATTGGTATATAGACTTCTTTCCTCGTAATGTCTTTGCCTAGTTTTGGTATAAGGGTAAAGTTGTCCTTATATAACAAGTTGGGTAGTATTCCCTTTGCTTCTATCCTCTGAAAGAGATTGTGGAGAATGGCTTAATTTCTTCCTTAAATGTTTGATAGAATTCACCAGTGAAACCAGCAAGGTTTGGTGCTTTCTATTTCAGAAGAGATTATTGATTCAATATCTTTACTATCTATAGATCTATTCAAATTATTCATTTTCCCTGTTGTGAGTTTTAGCAGATTGTGTCTTTCAAGGAATTGGTACATTTCATTTATGTTTCATTTATGGGCATACTGTTATTCATTATATTTCTTTTTATCTCTTAATGTCCAAAGAATCTGTAATTGTGTACCCTCTTTCATTTCTCATATTAATAATTTGTGTCCTTTCTCTTTTTCTCATAGTTGGCCTGGCTATTGGTGTATCAAAATATGGATCATTTCAAAGACCAGCTTTTGGCTTCATCAATTTTCTCTGTTGATTTCCTGCTTTCAGTTTCATTGATTTCTGCTCTAATTATTCTTATTTATTTTCTTCTGCTTATTTTGGACTTAATTTTTTTAACCTAGTTTCCTATGTGGAAACTATTAATTTCAAATCTTGTTTCTTTTCTAATTAATGGATCTAGTGCTATGAATTTTGCTCTAAGCACTGCTTTTGCAGCATACTACAAGTTTTGATTATTTATTTATTTATTTTTAAAGATTTTATTTATCTATTTGAGACAGAGAATGAGCAGGAGTGGGGGCAGAAGAGGCAGAGGGAGAGGGACAAACAGACTCCCCACTGAGCAGGGAGCCTGATGTGGAGCTCAATCCAGGACCCCAAGATCATGACCTAAGCCAAAGACAGATACTTAACTAACTGAACCACCCAGATACCCCAGATAATTTATGTTTTCGTTTTCATTTGGTTCAAATTATTTTAAAATTTCTCTTGAGATTTCTTCTTTGACTCATTTTATTTGGAAGTATGTTGTTTAATATCTGTCTATTTTGAGATTTTCCACCTTTCTATTACTGATTTTTTATTTGTCATCTGAGAATAGACTTTGTATGATTTGTACTCTTTTAAATTTATTAAGGTGTCTTTTATGGCACAGTATGTGATGTATCCTGGTGAACGTTTCATACGAACTTGAGAAAAATGTGAATTCTGTTGTTGTTAGATAAAGTAGACTATAGATATCAGTTATATCCCATTGATTAATAATGTTGTTGAATTCAGCATTGTCCTTACTAATTTTCTCCCTGCTGGATCTGTTTCTGAGAAAGGGGTGTTGAAGTCTCTAACTCTGATAGAGAGTCCTTGCAGTTCATCAAATTTTGCTTTGTGTAGTTTGATATCTGGCATATATGTTAATAATAGTTAGGTCTCTTGAGGAATTGACCCCTTTACCATTATGTAATGCACTTCTTTACCCCTGATAACTTTCCTTACCTTAACATTTGCCTTGTCTGAAATTAATATAGCTACTCCTGCTTTCTTTTGATTAGTGTTAGCATGGTAAATATTTCTCTATCCATTTACTTTTAATCTATATGTGCCTTTATGTTTGAAGTGGATTTCCTATCAACAACATATAGTCAAGCCAAAATTTTTGATCCACTGTGACAATCTCTGTTTCATGGCTTCTAAGCTGTTTGTTCCAGGGATCCTCCTGATCCTTTTTCTCTATCAGTTTGTCCTCTAGATCACTAATTCTATCTTCTGCCTCAGTTACCCTCGCTGTTAGAGTATTTACATTAGATTGGATCTCATTGATAGCATTTTTAACTTCTTCCCAGGTGGCTTTCATTTCTGTCCTAATCGATTCCATGTTGTCATTAATGGTTTTCTCCAGCCTCGCCATTGCCTGGATAATTGCTACCCTGAATTCCCTTTCTGACATATTGGATATGGACATATCCAATAGCTCTGATGGAGAGGGAACAGTCTCTGAGTTTCTCCTCTGTTGGGTGTTCCTCTTTGTAGTCATATTGGTGAGAGGTGGTAGAGGGGATGTGTAGCTGAATATATCAACTGTGATCCAAGCAAGGGGCACCCTGGAATGCTTCTGAGCAATCAGAAGTCACCGCAAAAAGAAAGAAAAAAGAGAAAAAGAGAGAGAGAAAGAGAGAGACAGAAGCTTATGCACAAGAAAGGAAATAGTCAGCAAAACAAAGAGGCAACCCACAGAATGGGAGAAAGTATTCACAAATGACACGACAGACAAAGGGCTGATATCCAAGATCTATAAAGGACTCCTCAAACTCAACACACACAAAACAGATAATCATGTCAAAAAATGGGCAGAAGACATGAAGAGACACTTCTCCAAAGAGGACATACAAATGGCTAAGAGACACATGAAAAAAATGTTCATCATCATTCGCCATCAGGGAGATTCAAATCAAAACCACATTGAGATACCACCTTATACCAGTTAGAATGGCCAAAATTAACAAGACAGTAAACAACAAGTGTTGGAGAGGATGTGGAGAAAGGAGAATGCTCCTACACTGTTGGTGGGAATGCAAGTTGGTGCAGCCACTTTGGAAAACAGTGTGGAGATTCCTTAAGAAATTAAAAATAGAGCTACCCTATGACCCTGCAATTGCACTACGGTGTATTTGCCCTGAAGATACAGATGTGAAAAGAAGGGCCACCTATACCCCAATGTTCATAGCATCAATGGCCACAGTTGCCAAACTGTGGAAAGAACCAAGATGCCCTTCAATGGACAAATGGATAAAGAAGATATGGTCCATATATACAATGGAGTATTATGCCTTCATCAGAAAAGATGAATACCCAACTTTTGTATCAACATGGACGGGACTGGAAGAGATTATGCTGAGTGAAATAAGTCATGCAGAGAGAGTCAATTATCATATGGTTTCACTTACTTATGGAGCATAAGGAATAACACGGAAGACATTGGGAAATGGAGAGGAGAAGTGAGTTGGGAGAAATCGGAGGGAGAGACAAACCATGAGAGAATGTGGACTCTGAGAAACAAACTGAGGGTTTTGGAGGGGAGGGGGGTGGGGGGTTGGGTGAGCCTGGTGGTGGGTATTATGGAGAGTACATATTGCATGGAGCACTGGGTGTAGTGCATAAACAATTTTGGAACACTGAAAAAAATAAAAATAAAATTTAAAAAAAGAATAAGAAATACGAATATTTTTATTTTACTTTCACATTTTCCTTCTTCAACACTTTTCTTAATGTAAATCTGGGTTTCTGACCTTTATTAGTTTCCCTCTTTTTAAAGAACTTCTTTTAACATTGTTTGTAAGGCAGGTGTACTGGCAACAAATTCTCTCAGGTTTTGATTGTCTGGGAAAGTCTTTATTTATCCCTCATTTTTAAAGAATAATAATAATTACAGTTCAGGTTTTCCTACCCTGGCACTAGTTCCCATGGTCATTTCACTGGCGAATCTCTGCTTTAGGAAGCTGTGATTCCCTGTATTCACCTCTCTCTCTAATTTTGAGGACAGTAGTTTGTTCTGTGTCCTCCCTTTTCTTAATGATCAAGAAGAGTTGTTGGTTTTTGAGATAGCTTCTTTTTTGTTAGTATGGAGTGGTGATTTCCGAGCTCCTTATAGGTGGAAACAAAAACCAGAAGTCCTTTTATTCATTCTCAAAGCATCATTTTCTTATTAATGTGAAGAAAAAATTTTTTTCAATGTGAGTTGAACTTCTCTACTCTGCTCTATAAGGAGTATGTAACCACTCAGCAGGGAGACATAGGCGTTAGAAGCTGAGAACGGTGAGGTCAAGTGCAGTTCACTTGCTCCCTGACTGAGATTCTACGCCGCTGTGACCCTCTGAAGGCTCGGGAGCCTTTTCTCCTATAGTACTGCTCAGATGTTCAGCATGAGCTAATGAGAAGAAAGGCACAGAGAACATGAAGGGGCTTTTGATTTCTTCCATCTGTACAGGGATTTGCCAACTTGGATCCTTCTCCAAGGTTATAAAATAAATTCTAGGTGATCATTTTCTGTGTTAAAGTTTCAAGTCTATTTGTTCTGGGAATCTACCTCATTCATGGCCTCCCTCTCTTATTTTGCCTAAATATTTGTAGAGAAATTATAGCATCAGGAAGTCCTGAACACTTGAGGAGACATCAAGCTGTCAGAGTCACGAGAAGCTCTAGAAAGCTTATCTGGAGTCTCTTGATGAAGGTAGCGTTGAGAGAATTACAAGAGGGTAGTTGGACTGGGAAATTACTTAACCCTCTGACATTATCTTTATGCCTTTCAAAAGAGCTGGCGAATTCACCTAGCATTTGTTCAGCCGATCTGTCCTGTCCAAAAATCACCATCTTCTCCACTTAGAGACAAAAGGCATCTCCCTTTATAGCTTTTTCTGACAATTTCCTGTCAGACATTTGCAAAGTTAGTCAGACACGCAGACAGGAGCTTTTGACAGAACAAGGGTGACATTTCAAAGAAAGAACGATGATAGGTTGCCTAACAGCACACTCCAGAAATAAGCGCCTTTGAAAGGTACAGTGGAAGTTTCCGAGCACCAGACTGGTATTTCACCATGTAGCGCTATCCATTGAGTCCTTTCAAGTAGCTCAACATGAGTTAAATTATGTAGAAGTTCCAAATGCCAAATCACAGAAAGGTGAATTTAAAATTCCTATTTTACAGCTCTGAATTAGTGTGGACACTTCCCATCAAGAAGGACATTTGTTTCACTTGAGTCCTTGGCACAAATATTGCTCTTTTATGAACAAATTGCAGCTAGAAAAATGATACTCCCCACAAGTAGAAGGAAGGTATTGCTTTTACATTTTCAGTAACTAAATGAATATGTATTTTTGATAGCTGCTTTAGAAATGTCTTTCTTGCAGAATGTTAGAAACTATAGTTACCACTATTTGAAAGTAGACCCTAAGTACTGAGAAATAGCTTGCCCCTTCCATAATATAGAATTGAACAGGAAAGTAAGACGCTGTTAGCGGCTAGATTGCCAGCTTCAGAGGTATGCAGTAGCATCACTGAATCCAATGAGGGCAGAGACAGCTCTTTGGGCTGTTTTCTTCACACTAGTATAGAGTTTAATTCTCATAGATGGGCTCCCACATGATGTTGGCATATCCATTCTGAAGGGGTTTGGTTGCAGGAGCATAGCAATACTACTTCCTGCCTGACTTGAATGCGCGAGCATGCACACGCACACGTGCACACACACACACACACACACACAGAGTGAGCAGATCTTACCTTCATTTCCTCTCAATGAAGAGTCAGAAATTTGGGGTTTAATCCCAGGTTGAATCAAATACATAACCTTTAGAAAATTTTCAACTTCCCTGGGATTCAATTCTTTAACCAGAAAAATGGAGAAAAGTGAATCAATCCACCTGTCTCATCATGTAACTCTTGTACTACGAAATCTGCCTTTCCCAAAGATAAAGCTAAAGGTGTGATTAATTGCCAAAAACCCTGCAAGATTAGGTCCCATGTTATTCTTACTACACATATCTCCACCTACACTCTCCCTTACTTCTTCTGTTCCAAACACAGATGCCTTCTTGCTATTTCAAATATGCCTCATACGTTCTCCATACCAGGATTCTGTTCTCACTCTTCCTGGCATGCTCAGGTCCCAACCATTCATTCTCCAAGGGCCCCTGCCCTTCAACCTACTTGAAATCACAGCTCTCTCTTTCCCTAGCACTCTCCTTCTGCATTCCTTGCTTTCACATCTGACATACTATATATTACACATTTTGCTTATTTCCCTATACACACACACACAAATATGAAAAAAACAACGAAATTTTTCTTTCATTATTCACAATTGTATCTATTGACACACAGCAGATGTTCCATAAATATTTTTAATGAACACATAGTAAACATTTTTATGGATTTTAGAGATTTCTTACTTAATTCTTACTCTACCAGGAAAAGATAATTTTAATCCCCATTTTATGGATGATGAAAATGAGATGTAAAAGCATTCAGGACACATAGAGCCTAAGGCCCCACAGTTGGCATGTGGTCAGTTAGGACATACTCTTGAGCCCCTTGTCATTTCAGATCAGTTTTCTTTTTGTTACACTATCCTGCCTCTTTCTACCTCAAGAGGTTGCTGTGAGAATTTAGTTTAAAATTATTCGAAGTCTTTAAAAACTGCCATGTCCCATTTTCAAGAAAAGCATGCTAAACACTTCATTTGTATCTGTTTTTTGATGAGAACACAAGCCAGCGCTCTTTTTTAGAAGCCCTTTTTTCCTCCACATTAGTTTTTGACAAGTATGAGCTCAAATGTACTCCCCATGTCCACTGAATGATTTGGAGCAAACCCAAAGTGCTATGGAATGAGAGAAGGGAAAAGTCTATGGTGGATGGGAAGAGAAAATGAGGAGTCATATGATAATAAAAGTTCTGTCGTCTTCTTCTTCTTTTTTTTTTTCCTTCAAAAAGTATCAGTTACCATCCTCAGTAGCTGCCATCATCTTAGTTCATCAGCTTCTGGGTTTGTTGCTTATCTCTGGCTGAGCCTCAGTGAGGGTAAGCATACACCATGTTCCACAACATTGCCTGTGGGAGAAGCCAGATTCCCCCTCCCCCAACACACGCACCTGTCCCTTAGCCTTAGTGCCTGAATTTGCTGCTTTTGTCAGCTTGTGCCCTCCCCACAATTCTGTCTCATGTCAGCACCAGCTGTAACTCTGGGGAAATGCCTGTTACTTCTTGAGTGGAAAATACAGAAATATTCAACAGTCAATCATTCTGTCTATGGAGTATTCACTAATTATCTGTGGGATAAGGATGAGGGCCAGACACCATGCCAGTCACTGGGAGCTGCAAGTAAAATAGCACACCTTACTGATCAGGAGCAGAATATATTTGGAAACTCCACACGGTTTTTCAAAGTGGCTGCACCAACTTGCATTCCCACCAACAGTGTAAGAGGGTTCCCCTTTCTCCACATCCTCTCTGACACATGTTGTTTACTGTCTTGTTAATTTTGGCCATTCTAACTGGTGTAAGGTGGTATCTCAGTGTGGTTTTGATGGAATGTCCCTGATGGCTAATGATGATGAACATTTTTTCATGTGTCTGTTAGCCATTTGTGTGTCTTCATTGGAGAAGTGTCTGTTCATGTCACAACGATTTACCTTCTCATGTGAGAGGTGTTTTAATAGAGGGCAACTAAGTTGGACAGTGCTCTTCCAGCTTCTGTTTATTTGCAGTCTGCCTATGTTTCCAGCCCATGCCAACCTTGAACAAAGAACTTGTCACCTCTTCTTTGGTTTTCCCCAAGGAAATTCACTGAAACATCTGAATAAGAAATGTTGACTTTATCAGGGATTTCACAGAGGAAGTGAATGAAAGGTCTACATTAGATAGTATTCTGCTGACCACGCAAAGACCCAGAGTAGTCAATACTGTTTCCAGTCTCTTTGACCCTACCACTCCTGATGGGGTGGGGGTTCTCTCTCATATAGACCCAAGTCCCAAACCTGGCTGACTCAAGTCTAGATGTTCAGTAATACTTATGGAGATTATTATTTTTTTTACTGTGACAAATTACTGGGTAAATTATTATTTTCTGTTGTGGTAAATATACGTAACATATAACTTACTGTCATAACCGCTTTGAGGTGTATCATTCAGTGGTACTAAGTACATTCATACTGTTGTACAGTCATCACCACCATCCATCTTCAGAGCTCTTTTCATTTTACAAAACTGAACTCTGTACCTATCAAGCAATAACTCCTAATAATGCCTCCTACTCCGAACCCCTAGCAACCACTACTATCTTTTCTTTCTTTTTTCTTTTTTAATCTTCCCTTTTCCTCCACACCCCAGCCACAGAAAACCACTGCTCTAATCTGTGTTGCTGTGAATTCAGCTTTGTTTAATTCCACATACATAAGTAAGATGCAATATTTGTCTTTCAGTGTCTGGTTTACTTCACTTTGTTTAATGTCCTCCAGGTTCATCTAGGTTGTCACAAATGTTAGGATTTTATTCATCTATCAATGGATACTTAGGTTGTTTCCATATATTGGCTATTGTGAATAATGGTACAATAAACATGGGAGTGAAAATATCTCTTCGAGGTAGTGACTTCCTTTCCTTTGGGTATTTATCCAGAAGTTGGGTTGTTGAATCATTGGTAGTTCTATGTTTAATTTTTTGTGAACCTACATACTGTTTTCCATAATGGTTGATACAATTTATGATTGAGTGAGTAAATGAATGAATGAAAAAGTGATTAAAATATGAAAGTAATAGTTTAAGCAAATCAGCTTTTCTAGATTTCTTTAACTATGACTCATCAAAAAGACATCAAAAAGCTATAAGTAAATCATTTTTAAATTATTGAAAGAATACTATACTGAATTATTGAAAATTGAAAAACAAGGAATACTTTTGTAAAAAATCAATAACTAATTAACAGAGTTGAGACACCTTAATCAGCTTTTGTAAATTTGGATTTCCTTGTATTGGGTTTATTCAAAGTTAAATTAATATGCATATAATTCATGGTCTCACACCTCTCTTTATTTTTTTAGTTTGGAAATTCAGGTTTACAAAGCAAGACCATATTTCCCTGTAAACCTCCAGAAAGTGAAAGCTGCCAATATCTAACTGAAATATTCAGGGGGAAAAGAGCCAAAATGTCACATGGGTGAGAAATAACTTTCAATGTCCTATCAAAGGAGCTCTTCAAGTTATGTATTGATCCCAACAGAAGGAAAATATGCCTAGAAATTTAATTTGACATTTATAATCAATAGCACTCAGATGTCACTGGAGCAGAGGGTAGAAAAAAGATGACTTTAAAATTACAGTCATGAATTTATAATTACAATAATGAATAAAAGTAAATTTATTGAATTAGCATTTCCAGAGTCTAGAGAAAAATCAGTGTGCCGAAGCATATTGCTAAAGAAATGGAGAGGCAGGATCTTGGTTTTTCACTTCGGTAACTCATCTATGCCTTCCTTCTATCCCATCATTTGGGTCTTCTTGCTTCACTTTTTTTGAGGTTTGAGGTGCACCTACAAACTACTGCACACTAAGCTGGTGCAAAGATTGGGCCCTTAAAAAACATTCTATAAGCATGAAACTTTTCCTCTATTCACTATCTTATTATTGTCCAAAGTCCTAGAGAAAATGCACTTTGTGCTCCGGTGGAGGAATGCTTTGGTGGAAAAGAAAAAGCATTGCACTTAGTAGGTGCTTACGGATCTATACTGAATCAGCCAGGAGTTATTGGCATCAGTAGTGTGTACATAAAAAGGCAATCCATATAGTCACAGGAAACACAAATTGGAAATAACAAATAGAATTATATTCTTAAAACAGGAAGGCTGTGATTGCACAGTTTATACTGTAATCATAATTCCTTTGAGGCTTCTTCCTGAACGTGGTGAGTACTTCCTTTTCTTGGCACTTTTTCTTCTATTTCTACACCACTCCCTTAATGACTTCTCTGGTCTCAGAGCACTAAGTGCCATCCCTTTGCTAATGTGCAAAGTTACATCTCTGGCCATGAACTCTGTCTTTAACTGTAACCATTTCTTTCCTCCTGGCTACCCCATACATATATTTTGATGTTTAATAGGCACCTCATACTTGACATGCCTCAAATCAAAGTTTGTGAATTCCCCTTCTCCAAAGATGCTCCTCTCCCAGTCTTTATTTCTGCAAATGGGAACGTCATCCTTAAGACAGAATCATCTTTTGACTCCTCTATTTTGTCACAATTCATATGCAATCTACAGTGAATCCTTGTCATCAAAATATATACATTTGAATCTAGCCAATTCTAACTATATCCCCCCTGGTCGCCTGCCTGAAACCATCATCTTTCACTTGGATTTTTGCAATGGCTATCTGACCGGTCTTCCTGCTTAAGAGATGACCCTCACCTATAGTCTATTCTTCACACAGTAAGAAGAGTTGTCCTTTCAGACCACACCTTTCTTCACTCTGACCTCTGTGGTGTCCCCCAACTCACTCAGAGTAAAAGCCAGCTTCATACAGTGGCTCCCCTGCTACTTCACTCATCTCACCTCCTTCAACTCTCCCTCCTTTCCTTCCATTTTGATTATCCTAATCTTCTTGATGTTTCTTGAACATGCCAAGCATAATCTTAAGAGATGTTTGATTGTGCTGTTGCCCCGCCAGTGATGCTCTCCCCGTAGATGAAGATTTGGCTTTGCTTCTCAGTTCAGCTTTTTGCTCACCTGTCGCTTAATCAGTAACGCCTAGCCTGACAACCCTACATGAAATGGCAGTTGCCCTCTCCTCATCCACCCCTGCTGACTCCGCATTCCCATCCTCATTCTTTGCTGTTTCTCCATGGTTTTGATCACAATCTGGTCTACTCCTCATCAGTCTGTTTTATTTACTACTATTATCTTCCCACGAGGAAGAAGACATTGCTATTGCTTATTTTTGTAGCTGTATTCTCAGTGTGTCAGACAATGCTTCAGTAAACATTTTGGGTGAATTAAATGGATTCTAGTTATCATTCATTCCAAAGTGAAGCTGTATTTGCCACTTGGAGGAGTCCAGATCTCTGGATTACTCAGCAATGTCTTACATGTGATTTTGATACTACAGGACAGTTATGCTCTGGGTTCCACCTTTGGGTTTGCATTTGCTAATATGGTATGAAAGAATTAAGCATTGTTTTGTAGTTGTGGTTTGAGTTTGGTAAAATGACACTAGAGCTTAGATATTCTAGGAAATACATCCTCACCTAAAAAATGTTTTTCAGGTTTCAACAGCTGTACCTCTCTTGCTCGGCCCTGCCCTGAACCCGGCTCCAGACCTGAACCAAGCTCCAGCATGGAGGAGGCAGACCGAATCCTCATCCATTCCCTGTGCCAGGCCGGCACAGCAGTTCCTCCAGATGTGCAGAACCTGTGAGCCTTCACCACTGAGTTGTTTGTAGAAGCTGTAGTCCGCTGCCTGCGTGTGATCGACCCTGCCATAGGCTCTGGCCTCAGCCCCCTGCTGCCTCTGGCAATGTCTGACTGCTTCCGCCTGGCCATGAGCCTGGCTCAGGCCTGCAAGGACCTGGGCTATTCCTTGGAGCTTGGCTATCAGAACTTCCTCTATCCCAGTGAGCCTGATCTCCAGGACCTGCTTTTCTTCTTGGCCGAGCATCTGCCCCTGATACCTCTGAGGATGCAGATCAGCCTGCTAGTGACTCAGCTATTCTTCTCCAGGCCATTGGGGGACAAATCCGGGACCAGCTGGCCCTACCCTGGGTCCCACCCCTCCTTCGTACTCCCAAGCTACAGCACCTCCAGGGTTCAGCCTCCCAGAAGCCTTTCCAAACCACCAGGCTGGTCATGCCTGAGTTGAGTTCCAGAGGGGAGCCCTGGGAGTTCCAGGTGAGTCCTCTGGTGCTACCAACCCCCACCCAGGTGCCCCAGCCTGCAGGGAGGGTGGCCTCACTCCTCGAATGCCATGCCATCCAGCTTTGCCAGCACATGGGCGGGGACCACCCTGGGGATGAGGACTGGGTCCACCGGGCAAGCTGCCATCCCACCCAGGAAGATACATGGGCTCAGAGGCAATGGCTACAGAAGCACCTGGCTGAGCATCTCTGCCAGACCTGGGGCCAACTAGGGGCTCCCCCACAAACTGGAGACCTGGAAGAGCTGCTGCAGGCCTAGGGTGCTGGGGCCAGGACTGGTGCTTCCAAGGCCTCCCACTTCACACACTTAGAGAAGTTCACCTTTCATCTGGAGCCTGAGATACAGGCAGCCCAGGTGTCTGATGTGCCTGCCACCTCCCAGTGGCCTGAGCAGGACACGAAGGCAGCTCAAGAGTAGGAGCTGGAGTTTCTCCAGGAGCAGCTAGAGGGAGTGAACCACAGCATTGAAGAGGTTGAAGCCAACATGAAGACCCTGGGAATCACCTTCATGCAGGTGGAAACTGAGCATCACCAGAATGAGCTCAGCACCGCGGAGCGTCAGCAGGCCCTGCACTTGAAGAGCTGGGCAGTGGAGCTGCTGCCTGACGGGGCGGCCAACCTTTCCAAGCTGCAGCTCATGGTGGAGAGTACTGTCCAGCGGGTCTTCCACTTGGCGGGTCAGTGGGAAAAGCACCAGGTCCCTCTCCTGGCTAAGTACCGCCACCTCCGAAAGCTCCAGGATTGCAGAGGGTTGGAATCTTCTCGACGGCTGGCAGAGATCCAGGAGCTACACTAGAGTGTTCGAGCAGCTGCCAAAGAGGCCCAAAGGAAGGAGGAAGTCTGTAAGCAGCTGGTGTCAGAACTGGAGACCCTGCCTAGAGACGTGTCCCGGCTTGCCTATACCCAGAGCATCCTGGAGATTGTGGGCAACATCCGGAAGCAGAAGGAAGAGATCACTAAGATCTTATCAGACACAAAGGAGCTTCAGAAGGCAATCAACTCCCTGTCTGGGAAGCTGGATCGGACATTTACAGTGACCGATGAGCTTGTGTTCAAGGATGCCAAGAAGGATGATGCCGTTCGGAAGGCATACAAGTATCTAGCTGCCTTGCATGAGAACTGCAGCCAGCTCATCCAGACCGCTGAGGATACAGGCACAATCACGTGGGAAGCTGGAGATCTTGAAGAGCAGATAGAGAGACAGAGATGGGGAAGAAGACCCTCAGCAACCTGGAGAAGATCCGCAAGGACTACCGAGCCCTTCGCCAGGAGAATGCTGGCCTTTTGGGGCGGATCCCAGAGGTCTGAGGAGACCCCCGCACCACTCTGCTCCTGTCCTTGGGCAGGGAGTTGGGACACCAGGGGCAATGGCCAAGTGCATGCCCTAGCTGTTCCCTCTTATTGGCTGCACAGCTCCTCTTATAGCCTTGGCCCCAGACCCCTGCCCACCTGACCCCAACCCTTATCTGGGGTGATTGTCCAGATTGTTGGAACTTGGCTGCAGTTTATTGAAGAGGTCACTGGGGTTGTGGCCTTGGATCCCAAATAAATGAAGGGTTCTGTATGCAGTCAAAAAAATGCTTTTCAGAGGTGCCTGGGTGGCTCAGTCAGTTAAGCACCCAACTCTTAATCTCAGCTCAGGTCTTGATCTCAGGGTTGTGAGTTCAAGCCCCAGGTTGAGCTCCATGCTGGGCTTGGAGCCCACTTTAAAAAAAAATGTTTTTCAGGCAGGTCTGTTGACATTGTTGGGAAAGTACCAGTAATAACTAGTAGCTATGCTTGGTATCTGCTTCCAGGAAAGTACTAAGAGTAACAACCTTTGATGTCCTCTTGAGCTCAGCACTATACCCAGCACCATGCCAACTCTGTTACTGACAGGTTTAGATGAGGTGACATCTGTCCCTTCTGGTCATATGCCACTTTGGTTCTGCTCCATCCAAGCCGCTAAAGGGATTGTGGACAGTATTATTTCAGGTCTTCTTCAATGATGAGTGAAAACACATAGAGATACATATATGAGGGACACAACTGTTGGCACATATGGAATGATTTTGGGGACAGATTTAATACCTCAGTCCCACTAAGAATAAGTTATTTCAACATCAAAATATTTTTTAGTTCCAAAAGAAATATTTTTTAGTTCCAGACCAAAGGAATATTCTTAGACAAGGAAAGTATAGAATGGGAGTCAGATTATTTTGAAGGAACACTACATTAGAATCATAGAATCTTGTCCCTTACTTGGATGGCTTTATAGTTGGATTTTTTCCTATGTTTGCATCAGTCAGAACCCTCATTAGCACTCTGTTCCAGGTATGATGGACCAAGAAGATCTAAACATGTTCTGTACCCTCCTTACTGACATTACTGAAATTTTTTTGTACTTCTAAACGTAATTCAAATCCTGCCTTTTTCATAAAGCTTTCTCTATTACCCTTAATTTAACATTAATCCTTTGCCCCTTTGGACATTCATAACCCCCCACACACACACACTTTCATAGCTATAAACTATAAACTCATATCTGAATTTGCAAGACTCTGGACATTAGGGACTACACATTCTTTCGATTTCCCACTCTGTAGGTAAGTCAAGTCCCTGGTGTCTTTAAACAATGACTATCAGTCTCTGCTTTAATCCCTTCTATCACCAGGTCCTACTGGCCTGCTCTTTTGGTGTGGATTTGGCTTTCCACTGACAACAGCCTGGACCAGGCAAAATTTTCCTTATCCAGTATTTGAGCTGCATGAAGCAGACTTTTGTTCGGGATGATTTGTTAAAAGAAAAAACAAAACAAAACAAAACAAAACCCTGGCCTAACAATAATACAGTGATGGCCCACAAAAGGATTTTTTTTCATTGAAAATTGAGGGAGAATATGTACTATAATTACCAGGAGCTCCAGGGAAGAACTCGATGGTAGAGATGGTGTTTCAAGAGATTAAGGGATTTTTTTAAAGTCATCTTTTCTTTTTCAGGATTTGGAACAGCTTAACTGCCATAAACAGGTTTTCTGGAGAAGTTTCTTGGGAAATGGCTACTGGGGTTAAATCCCAAATGCTATCTTTTAGGTGGATGCCCTTGTTCCGTGTTCCCGTTGACCTGGGACACATGTTCTTCTAACATATACTGCACTTTGTTGTAATTATTGTTCAATGTGTATCTTCAATGCCAGACTGTGAATCTGGAGAGCCTAGTAATCAAGGTTGTCTTGTCAATCACTCAATTCCCAGGGCCAGCAATTTCTTGCAGAGTGGATAAATGGCTGTGTGTGTTAACAGTGTGAAGTGGGTTAGCCAATACTTTGGGAATTGGTGTGTGTGGGTGTCTTTTTGTTTGTTTTGTTTTGTTTGTTTTTAATGGCTGACCACCAAGATACATGCTCCAGAGTAAAATTTATCAGAATTAGTTTCCCTTCTATACAAGGTGGACATTTAAAACAGTACAATTTAAAAACTTGTTTTATGACAGCCATGGATGTATTACAGTGGACAAAATAGTTTATCTGAAATGCTATCCAGAACTAAAATTATAGAGAATTGAAGTTTGGAAATAAGTTGCAGTGAGCATTGTACAAGGGGGAAATTATGTAAACAATTAGACATTAATTACTTTCTTATTATCACTCTCCTAAAAACGAAATAGGGGATACAAAAAATATATGTATAATGCTGATGTAAGTCATGGGCTTGGAAAGCTCAACAGTGCAACAGAAAGAATAATGTAGTAAATGATTGATTGATAGATTGAATTGCTTGGAATAACTGCAAATAGGTAGGTGCTGATGGAGTAAACACCTGGAATTATTGCTTGCTGTGGTGTGAATTGATTAAACAATTCACAATTCAATTAATTAAACAAATATTGATTGAATACTCATTAGGATAGCCGTAGTAACAAATGATTTACATCCATTAATTGATTTGATCTTCTCAGACATCTGATTAAGTATTTTTATTTTTCATTTCACAAATGAAGAAATTAAAGGTCAGTTATGTTGAGTATTTTTTCAGAGATGATATAGCCAATAATTGGCAGAGCTGGAGTTTCTATTCAGCTAGAATTTTTCCAAAAATCTAAGTGGTTTTAATCATATCATGATGGAAATAGAAGAAAGAAGAACCAAACTTTGTACAAAGACCAAAAAGAAGGACATGTCTGAGTAACAGAAAGATAATTTGGGGTAGCAAATAATGATGGGAAAGGGTGGCCATGGTTATTGAGGTATGCAAAGGAAGTTTGGAGACATAGCTGAAAGATATATGTGAGATACATTGGTTTATAAACAGGGAAGGGGTGCTCTTTGAATTGTTCTGTAGATGATTCTGGCTGCAATGTAGCTATCAGGAGACCAGTGAGGAAGTGAGAGATGCTGAAACAGCCAGTGGCGGATAAGCCCATCAAACTCACCTCATCCAGACGAAGGCAGAGAGAATACACCAGTGACTTTATGGGATTCCTCCAGAAGAATCATGGATCTTGATAAACCATGTGTGATTTTAAGGTCTTTCTCAATTTAAAGGTTATAACTTTGAGGAAGAGAAGATATTAAGAGGAATTGAATAATTTTGGATACAAATCAGTTTGAAAAATAAGTGTTTTACAAACCATAATTAATATACTAATGGCAAGGAAAAGAATGTTTTAAGAATCACCTGACCTTAGGGGCATCTGGGTGGCTCAGTTGGTTAAGTGGCTGGCTCTTGATTTCAGCTCAGGTCATGATCTCAGGATCCTGGGATCCAGCGCCACAAGCAGGCTCCCTGCTCAGTGGGGAGCCTGCTTCTGGATTCTCTCTCTGTTTGCCCCTCCCCCTGCTCATGTGCGCTCTCTCTCTCAAATAAATAATCTTTAAAAAAAAAAAAAATCACCATATCTGAGGTGCCTGGATGGTCCGTTGGTTAAGCTCCAGCTCTTGGTTTCATGATCTCAAGGTTTTGAGATCAAGCCCTGCATTGGGCTCTGAGCTGAGCATGGATCCTGTTTGGGATTCTCTCCCTCTGCTCCTCCCCTCTGCTCACTTATTTCATTCTCTTTCTCTTTCTGTATCTTAAAAAAAAAAGAAAAGAAAAGAGAAGAAGAAAAAAAGAATCACCTGAACAATATAAGAACAAAGTTTTTGTTATACAGAGTATACAGGACAAATTAAAATTTTCCTTCCTCCTTTCCTACTCCCACCACAAAAGTAAGCAAGAGTGATGACTTATGTTTTTCATCTTCTAGTTCCTTTTCTACGTAATTCTATGCTATATATATATATATATATATATATATATATATATATATATATATGGTGTACTTTTAACGATTGCAAAGCATCCCATAGGAAATATATATTATAACTCCCTTAACCTTTTCTTTTTTTTTTGAAGGATAATTAGGTTATTTCCATTGTCTTGCTGTTACAAATAATGCTGCAATAAATATTATTGTGCCCTCATCTTTGTATTCATGTATTGATAAATGCATACAGAGACATTTTCTGATGAATTCCCACATGCGTATTTATTGGATAAAGAGGTATGTATACTTTAAATTTTGACAGATATTATAGACCAGTTACTTTCCAAATTGACTTCAACTATTCATGTACCTAACCAATATATGAAAATGCCTCTATCTTCCTTCTTTTCAATTTACTTCTTCATTGTCTTTTAAAATGTGAACATGACAAAACATAGCAAATAAGTTGGGAATTAAAATATTGTAGATAGCAAACATAGCACTGACTGTTGTGTTCTACCCCTAGTCCAGCCTCCTGCCTTCTCTGATAGAGATGATTGAATTTAAATTTTGTGTTTATTATTTCCTTGTTCTTCAATTTCCTGGCCTTTTAATTTATTTTTTTATTTTAATTTTTATTTTTTAAAGATTTCATTTTATTTATTTGAGAGAGAGATAGCAAGAATTGAGCATGAGCAGGAGAGGGAGAAGAGGGAGAGAGGGAGAAGCAGGCTCCTACCTGAGCAGGGAGCCCAACATGGGGCTCCATCCCAGGACCCTGGGATCATGGCCTGAGCCAAAGGCAGATGCTTAACCAACTAAGCCACTCAGGTGCCCCATTCCTGGCCTTTTTAAACTAATAGAGGGTGCTGTCTAATAGAGGGTGCTGTCTGTTTTTGAATATAAGAAAACAGTGTCATACCACCTAGCCTGTACCAAGTATCAACTGACAGGAATGATGAAAGAAAGACATAGCAGTTACTGGGAATTTTAACACCTCTTTCAGAAATTAGGAAATTAAAGAGGCAGAAAAAGCAGCGATTTTGAACATTAAGAAATATTAATAATAATCTACACTCAATGAAGAGAAACAGTATTTTTTTAAGCACACACATTGACCCCTCCCCCCCCCAAATTGGTCCTATATTAGGACACAAAGATAGTTCCAATAAATTTCAAAGAATGTTCTTGTAAAATCCAATGCATTTGGAAATAAAATAATTACTAAATAACTTTTGGGTTAAAAAGGAAATAGTAAAGAAAATTAAAAAGTATTGAGAATGAATGATAAATATATTACAAGGCAAATTTGTGAGATAGTGAAAGCAGTGCTTAATGGGAAATGTGGAGCCATAAATACATTTATCAAGAAAGAAGAAAGGTGAAGGTAAATTAACTGAGTTCTCAATTCAGAAAGTTAGGGGAAAATGATTAAACTGAAATGGGCAAGAAGAAACAAGAAAATAATAGAGGGGGCACCTGGATGTCTCAGTTGGTTAAATATCTGACTCTTGATTTTGGCTCAGGTCATGATCTCAGGGTTGTGAAATTGAGTCCCAAGTTGGGCTCCGTGCTCAGTGCAAGTCTGCTTAAGACTCTCTCCCTCTCCCACTGCTTCCACCCCACTCATGCTCCCTCCTCTCTCTCAAAAAGAAAAAAAGAAAAAAAAAAGAAAGAAAAGAATATAATAGAGATAAAATTCAGTGAAATTTAGACAATAAATAAATAATAAAGAAATTAACAAATGGAAAGCTGATTCTTCCAAAGGATTATTAAAACACTTCTGTGAGGACTAACCCTTGCCCCCCAAATAATCCAGAGAGAGAGAGAGAATATGCAAATAAACACATAAACACAATGGAGAATGGAAAGGTAAAAATAGCTACAGGATAAAAATTTATTATTTTTTTAAATTTTTTAAAGATTTTTATTTGAGAGCACAGGAGAGGAAGACAGAGCATGAGCTGGGGGCTAGGGGAAGAGTAGGGGGAGAGAGGGGAGCAAATATCCCTGTTGAGCAGAGAGCCTGACTCAGACTCAATCCCAGGACTCTCCGGTCATGACCTGAGCCCAAGGCTGAAGCTTAACCAACTGAGCCACCCAGGTGTCCTGAGAATAAAAATTTAAAAGGAGTACATAACTACATGATTTTTAAAGGTGTTAGGAATCATCATAAGCAATGAATTTGAAATCCTGATGAAGTGGATAAATCCCTTTAAAAATATAGAAAATTCAAAAAAATAAAGGAACCAGAAAAATGATGTCGGGTTCATTCCCTAGAACAGCCTTTGTATTTTCCTAGCATCTGGTTTACAACAGAGATTATCATTCATTTGTTGAGTAAGATAATAAATGAGTGAGTGAATGAAGGTTGCCAAGATACCTCCTGTGACACTGCAGGGCAGTCCAGCAGCCGCGGCAAGGTCCTGCTTTGATGCTGAAATGCATAGGATGGGAATTGAGATGGCTGAGATAGGAACATTCTAGGCAGGAGGAGGAATGAAGTGGGGAGCAGGATGGCAATAGCTCCAAGATTTAAGATCTTTTTAAAAACAGTCTTTGAGAAGAGGAAAATGTTCATGCAAACAAAATATTTTCCCTTTTCACGAACTGCCTTAATTTGGGGATAACCAAAGTGAGGTTTCCTTTTTGCCTTTTCATGCACAGCATCCTAAAGCCAATTTCCATGAAATTAGAAGAACAGATTTACTGAGAGCAAGGCAGCTTCTTTGGGGTAACATTGAAGAGCCTGAGGGAAATCTGAATAAATAAGAAGCCTCTATTTTTCTTCCCGTTGCTGAATGACAGTTGGCTCTGGATGTACAAGTGAGCTTAGAAACAGAGAGATACCACTGTGGCCACATATTTCAGGAAATTGTTGAATAAGTTAAATATAAATTTCAGATCAAATTAAGGGAAACAACTTAGTGGAATGATAACGGTGTTAATGGCACTCTCAGTTGGTGCCATTTCAAGGTGTTTAACTCAAGTTAGGAAGTGGGCTATACCCACCAGGTACAGACCCTGTGCTTGTGGCCGTTCCCAGGGTGCACAGCTGGCCCAGATCACCAAGCAGCTGTATGTGGGAGGGAAACTCGCTTTTGTAAGGAAAATATAGATTCTCCTCATCCCAGGTGTTTGTGTTCTAAAGACTTTGCTTTCCTGTTAACATAGTCAACACACCAGGAAAGGTGAGACCTAATGACATCTGTGCTGGATTGACTCCTGGATCCCACTGTTTTAATGCAAACTTTGTCTTCCCACCTGTCCCTCCTTACTCTCCTTCAACCAAAATGCTCTTCAAGGGGCTACTTAATGCCCCAGCTCCACAGAAGTCTTGGAATTCAATTCTGTTCTCTTCAGCATCTGCCCTCTTTCCCCTGACTTCTCTCCATACATCAGGGAAAAAAAATATTTTTTAATTTCCTTAATATTTATGGTTTCAGGGATGCCTGGGTGGCTCAGTTAGTTAAGCGGCTGCCTTCAGCTCAGGTCATGATCCCAGGGTCCTAGGATCGAGTCCCACATCGGGCTCCTTGCTCCACGGGGAGCCTGCTTCTCCCTCTGCCTCTGCCTGCCTCTCTGTCTGCCTGTGCTCACTCTCTCTGACAAATGAATAAATAAAATCTTAAAAAAAAAAACAAAACTTTATGGTTTCAGAGGAGAGATGTATAAGGTTAAAGGCTCCAGGTTGGAAAAGAAAGTGTCTAAGGTATCAAAGATGGGTTAATCCTTAATTTATAAAAGATAAATTGCTGCTTTACATTCTGTGCCTTGTCTCTCAGCCATTACCGACTTTGTTTGTTTGTTTAGGAAAATTAGCGCACTCCAGGGCTGCTTGCTCTACTCAGTGTTCCTTCCTCTTGATCTTGTAAAATCCTGAATCCTTTATGCCCCACTCGAACTCTAGTCAGGCAAATCCTTAATTCACTCTGCTTTAGTTTTCCTACCTGGGCCAATTTTTAGTACATTCTACTCTATGAAGGACCGAACTTTTTAATTTTTTCCTTAAGCTCACCCTTGGCCTTCAGAGCCTCTATGTTGCTGACATTAGGTAAAACATTTAAAAATCTGTAGATATGATGAATATTTGAAACAAACTTAACAGATAAATGGTTATGTATTTATAACCATTATATAAAGCTCAATACATAAAAACTTCATGCAAATTTATGAGAATGTCATTAAGACTAAAAAGAGAAAATATAATATATAAATGTACAAAATCCAAAAGAAATAATGCAGATATCTGAAATATTTATCACATTCTAGTAACTGCAGAAATGCAAATGAAAATATTGAAATTAACCTTTTGCCTATAAATGAACAAAGAATAAAATAAATATTATTAATGTTGGAGGGCACTATGAAATGGTTGCTTTTATAGACTATTTGAATATAAATTACACAAACATCTTAGGAAGCTATTTAGTAATGTTGGTAACATTAAAAATATGTATCCCTTTTATGTAGTTTTTCCCCTCTGAAGAGTTTATACTAAAGAAATAATCAGAAATGTTCAAAAAGACGAATGCATAATCACGTTTATTTATAAGAGAAAAATACTTTTTTAAAAAGTAAATGCTGATAAATAATAGAATTATTTAATTAATGTCACTCCATAGAAAATGGAAGATTATTCAACAACTGAAGATTTTGTTTACAAAGATCTTTAATTATGTGAGAAAGTTCTTATAATACTAAGTGAACAAGCTGGGTAGAATGACATTTGAAGTAAAATCTTAAATATATCTGTCCTATGTCTCTGTGACTTCCATCTAACTTATATTTCCTCTAGGGAGCTTGTTCACTCCGTCTCTGGTTAAATATGGAGAGTTGATTTGTCCCTCTATCAAAAGAACAATTTTACTTTGATCTTGCTTCCTAATTTCTCAAGTATGAACCCAAGGTCTTAGTGGTACAAGTAATCCTAGGTCTTTAGTATCAGTCAGTCATCATTCAGTCAGTCAACAAATGTTTATTGGTCACAAGCAACATGGGTTAAATTCAAATATTTTTAGGTGCTAGTGAGTCACCATTGAAGAAGAGAGTGAGAGAGAATCTGCTTTAAGGAATTTATGCAGATACCTGCCATGTGTATGAGGGGTAGGAGGCAAAGCAAGTAAAAGAATACTGAAAACCAAGAAGTCATTGGAAGAAGATCGGCTAGAATAATAGTAATAAGGTAGAGCATGGAAGCTGGTGAGTGGTTTTACCGAGGCTGGCTGAGAGAGGCCTCTGAGCAGGTGACATTGGATGTGAAATCTGAGTAATGAGCAAAGGAAAGGACAAATGCAAAGACCTTGGAATGGCATGTTAGAGGGACAGAAAGAAGGTTGGTGTAGTTAACTAGGGCAGGGGTAGTGGAGACAGATGGGATTGGAGAACTGGACAAAGATAAATTCATGGACCGTACTAAAAAGATTTGTTTATTCATATTTTTTAAATAATTGGAAGCTATTAGAGGGTTAGTAGGAGGGAAGAGATATGATCAAATTTATTCTTAAGTTTACACAAAGTAAGTGATTAAGACCATCCTGGGCATAATGGGGTAAATGAATTGTGTGAGGCAAGAAGGAGGGAGACCTGATAGCAGCAGACTATCGCAGTAGTTACGATAGAGATAAAAGTGTTTGAATTGAGATCACGTCATTGAAGATGGTGAAATAAAGTCACATTCAGACTATTTTGAAATCTACCCTATGGGATTGGGACTCACTGATGAATTAGATATGAAAGATAATGAAAAGAAAGGAACCCAGATTTTTGGCCTGAGCAACTAAGTTGTTAATGCACTGTGTAGGGATGCAGTTGGAGTAGATTTGGGAATTTGGCAGAGTCCAATAAAGAGGAAGAAATTGATGTGGGAGAGAATAGGGTGATTCAGAAATGAATTCCTTTCTAGTATATTATGGAGACAGAAAACAGAGCTCCAGTGAAATCAGTTGTCTAAACTATTAGTATGTGTACTTCTTTCATGCAAATGATGAAAAGATAAAATAACCCTCATCTACTTTAATCTAATTTCTCTATCAAGTCCATGGTGAAGTGATCAGCTGAGAATATGGAGGATATGGAGAGGAAGGGGGAGGTTTGGGAGAACAGTGTGAAATAAATCATCTGAGAGTATGGAAAATGAATTTAACCAGGAAAGTGAGGAAATGTTAGTGATGTTTCAGAACTATAGCCAGAAACTTTAAGCCCTGTCACCATGGTTCTGTCATTTTATTTTTCCCCTGGGCAAAATTCAATGGGCCATATGCAAATATGAAAGAAGCACATGTTTGGATTTAAATAAGATTGAAGTTCTATGAAGTAGGTAGAATGGAGAATAGAATATGTCAGGAGGAAGGATTGGAGAGTTAGGGGTTTACTTATTATGGATTCTACACTGGGTTAGGAAGAAAGCGAGGAGGATAAATTATTGGAAAGTTAAAGTGGGGAGGGATCAACAGACAGAAGACTTCACCAAGAACATGAAATTGTTGGCATGGGAAGATTAAAGGAAATGAGCTGAAGGACAGGACATCATTGACTTTTAAACCAAGATTTTAATGGAGTGTAGTCATTGATGATCACTAGGATAAACTTTAACACAAGTGGGGTCAAGAACTATAAGATCATCTACATAAATTTTAAGGTTTCTGAAAAATACTGAAAATATGGTTGATAGGGAGACAGTGAACAGTATGTTGAAATTTTAACTCAAGGAAGGGGAGTGACTAGGAGATCAGGCACTGAAAGTAGGAACAGTAATGGCAAAACCTGATGACATATACAATAAATGTGTTTTGAAGGAGAAAGTGGGAAAGGTAGTTTGGAAGCATTCTATGGAAAACATGGGGAACTCCTACCCCAATCCTAAGCCATCTTTCCCAACTTATGCCATTCTTGGGATGGGGGAGGGTAGAAGTCATCTATACCCGGGATGCTGCAGGTGAAATGATATTGTTGGAGCAAGTCAATTTCAGTTAGAGGAAAAAGCAAAAGGGACATTTAGAGAATGTATTTTGAGAGTGTATGTGGGGTGGGGTGTCTTGAGGAGAGACTCTGAATTCCAGAGGTGCAGTGGAAGAGCTTGGGAAAGCAAGGAAGGATGAGAGGTAGGGATAGTACAGAAAAGGAAGACAGTGCACAAATGTGGGATTAGATGAAGAGGCTTGATTCCCACTGGTACCTGAAATAAACAGGAATGTGAAGCCGATGTCATTGGTCCTAGATGCCAGAGTCCTCAGGCTTGAAGTCCATTTGAGTACCCAGTAATTTCAGTCTACGCAAGTTTAAATTGAAGTAACTTTCAACAGGAAATTCTATCCCTACAATGTCACTTGCTCTTCCACAGGCATGGTGTGAGGGAGTTAATGGGGCTGGCGGGGGCATCAGGAATGCCAAGGCAAGTCATCATGAAGGAAACAAGTGACAGAATGGATTATCACACTGGAATCTGAAAACACCCAAATCAACAAAATTTAAAAAGCAAACAAGAAGCAAGAATAGGAAAACCAGACTGAGGTCCCTAGTATAAATAAAAGGTCCCTAGTATAAATAAAAAACCAGACTGGTATTTATTGGAAAGTTACGAGGGACAAGTATTTTACCAGTATGAATTCATTTACTCTTCACACAAGCTTCAAAGGTTGATACTTAACCACATCTTACATATGCGAAAACAGAACTACGGAATGGTGAACATTAGTAAAAGGCACCCAACTAAGATGTACCTGTCAGGAAAGGAACATAGAGCCTGGCTCCGAAGCCCAGTGCCTGCACCTCCCTGCTGGGCTACAACTGAAGGTTTGTGTACCCAGATACATGTTGCCCAAGCCGGGCTCTGAGAAATCATCCCCAATTTCAAGTTTTCCCTTAACAAGATGGTCACCAAGCACAATTGGTTATGACCTTTATTTATTTATTTTTTTTAAGGTTCTGTTTATTTGACCGAGAAAGAGGGAGAGAAGGAACACAAGCAGGAGGAGTGGGAGAGGGAGAAGCAGGCTCCCCACTGATCAGGGAGCCCAATGCAGGCCTTGATCTCCAGATCCTGGAATTAGGACCTGAGCTGAAGGCAGACACTTAATGACTGAGCCACCCAGGCACCCCTGGTTCTGACCTTTACATGTTCTTGTTCTGGTGACCTTTGTTCCATGCCCACTGCTCCCATCCTTCTCCAAGCCCTCTTTCACCAGGATTAGAGCAATTACTTCCTAAAAGGCCTCCCTGTGTCTTGCCGTGGCCTCTCCAACTTAAGCTCCTTAGCAGAACTGAAGAGATCTTTCAAAAGCACAACTTCATTATATCACTTTCAGGCTTAAAACCTTAGTATTGCTTTCCCTTGCCCTTGGGATAAAATCAACTCCACAGTGAAGTTTGAGAAGCATCTATGATTTCACCCCTGCTCTCTTCTTCAGTTTATTTATTTTCTCCCTGCCCTGTGAACTAGGTACGTCACCCGTACTGGACTTGTTTCAGTTCAGAAGATGTGTGTTCCCCCGCAATCTTGGCTTTTCACAAGATGTTTCCTCTGCCTTCAGTATGCTATCTGCCACTCTCTCCCTCCCCCATTTGTCAAAACGTTTTCAGTTTCCAGTAACTGAAAATCTAGCTAACGATGGCCACATTGATGAAATATGTATAATATCCTACTAAGAATTCCTAATGTTTTCAGGATTCAAAGAACCAGCTTTTCCCCACATTTTTATTTCACTCTATTTAGAGTGTTGGCTTTTAGCATTGAGTTTATTACTTCTGGGTCCAAGATAGTGGATGCAGATTGTGTTGAACATTATGATAAACCACCCAAATCCATTTTGATGAAAGCACCCACTGAATCAGCCTTTAGAAGTGGTGTTAGGAGAATAGCCTTTAGCTGTCAGCTCCTTTGAGGATTGCCTTGGCTGCAGAGAGCCACAGTATACAAATTACAGACCTTCCTGGGATGGTCTAACTATAATCTAGTATATTGCATATAGTGTATGATGACCTGGCTATCTTGTCCTAATGGGGAACAATTTTGAAGAATCTTTCCAGTTTCAAAATTTCTGGTTGCTAAGGCATTATATTCACCTTCTCACTCTATCCAATCCAGCTTCTGTCCCTTTTCTTTTATAGGTGTGATCTCGAGTGTATTTGCAAACATCCTGCACGCTAAACTCTGTCTGAGGATATATTTTGAAATGGCAGTAATTGTTACCAGATGGTCAAGGACAGTAGCCAATGAGATGGCATTTTTGAGCTGGGTCACTTGCTGCTAGGTAGCAAGGAGGATCCGCCTGGTTGTGGTGAGTGGATCATAGATAGTCCTTGCAAAAACTGGAGATGCAAATGCTTTGACTTTCACCAGTGGTGAATTGGATTGGTACATATCATAAGAAAAGGCACTAGTTGGTATAATTTAACAAGCCTTTGAGAACTATGAAATAATAACTATAAGAACAATAGAACTGAGTGGTTAAATTGACCTCTGGAGAAAGGGAATAAAAAGCTGGGGGGGGGGGGGTCGGGAAGCTGAGGGCAATTAATAGCCAAGTGAAAACTAAGGGTGAAAGCTAAGGTGCCTTGTTGGTAATATACAAGAAAATATCTTATCTCCTCCAAAGGCAGGGCAGAGAAGACGATGACAAGCTCAGGACTCCAAAAAGGGCTCCAAAAGCTTAACTCTCAACCAAAAGCAGGTCTCTCTAAGACTTTTCAAATTTATAGAACTCAATTTCCCAACTTTGTATCTCTTGTATGGGTCAGCCGCTGAAATCTCTTGCTCAGATTTTTCAGCTGCAAATCTGTTGCTTTCTTCTGGGCATCTTTAATAATTTTTTTTTTATTTATTTAAAGATTTTTATTTATTTGACAGAGATCACAAGTAGGCAGAGAGGCAGGCAGAGAGAGAGGAGGAAGCAGGCTCTCCGTGGAGCGAGAGCCCGATGCGGGGCTCGATCCCAGGACCCCGGGATCATGACCTGAGCCGAAGGCAGAGGCTTTAACCCACTGAGCCACCCAGGCGCCCCTCTTCTGGGCATCTTATAATCTCCCCTGAACATGTGCAGTTTAAGGGTCACCCAATTTTCGAGAAGATCTTATAAACAGAATTGGGCATCCTCTCTGTAGCTCATGGGGAGTACATGAGAGATTTTGTTCCCCTTTGGTTTCTAGCCACCCGGCGCCAAAAAGACCAGGGTGTTCTGTTTGATATTTAACTGTCCAGCATCATGTGCTCTCAGGGGAAAATCTGTAACATCATGGGCCTCACCCAGTGAGATTTCCTTCTTTCAGGAGTGAATCTTCTCAAGTTTCTCCCTGCCTTTGACTTCTCCTGGCTGACTTTAAATAGCTGCTTTTTATATTTCATCCAGAGCTTACAACTGCTCTCATTGGGAGGGTTTGTTTCATACAAGCTACTCCAGAATTACTAAAAGGAGAACTTTCAACATTAGGTTTTTTGAGTAAGGAAAAATTAGAGGACAGCTCCCACACCATCCACCCACCTACAAATAATACCACTTTGCCTTGCTAACTCCTTCTATATTTTTGTCTTTTAGCTAAAACATCTCCATCTACAAATGATCTGTCTTCCTTAACCTTCTAGAGAAAGCTAGGTTTTCCCATCTCTGATGTATGTTCCTGTAGCGCCTGACATACCCACTATCATAACACTCATGACAGTTTATTAAAATGACACATTTAATGTTGGTTTCTCTAAATAAGCTATCCATTCTCCAAGGACAATAATTATGTATCTCACGTTAATTGCTGTGTTACAAAGCCTTTGAAAGGACAGAAGACAAAGTCATGTGCTGGGGTAGTCATGTGCTGGTAGACAAATGAGAAATATAAACAAATAAACATGTGAATAAATGCAGATAGGAAAAGTCACATAGCTGAGGATCACAACATGAACACAAGGAGAGAAAGGGTTCTGAGAGCCGTAACTCTAAATGTTAATGCCTCCACCAAATGAATTCACCTCAGTGGTCAATTCTTGAGCATCTCTCGCATTTTCTTACCCATTAGATCCTCACAGGGTCCCATGACGAAGTCGACCTGGTTTGAGAGCAGGGTTAAAAACACACAGGGGCAGGGACCACTGATGATGGTGCCTATGTTGGCTCTGAGAAACATGGACCTTCTGTTTTGCAAGAGAGAAGCCATACATGACTTAAGAAGAGAGAGTCCAAAGGCTTTCCAATCAACTATCCTCCTGTCCCAGCTAACAAGGCAAACCATTCAGCCTGCCATATGCTTAAAACTCTAGATAGATTGTAAACTTTTCATGCTTTGAGTACTTCTGGCACATGCATTTATGTTTCAGTTTTTGTTCATTGAGTTGGGGGTTGGTAAATACAGATGTTTTCCATTACCTCTTAAAAGATTGAAAAATGAGTCTTGAGAAATCAGAAACACTTCCGTCAGCACCCATAATCCATTAAGGCAATTAATCAAACATATACTTTGTCAACTTCCTCTTGTTCTGTTATGTTTTATGACTCTATTATTATTTAATCAACACAATAAAAAGGATTAATTTTCATTGCATGAAAAATATTTGGGAGATGGAAAAAAAAGTAACTTAGCTGCCAGTCTCTAGTTGGTGACTCAAATCAATCATTGGGACAGATTGAATTATTTTTAACTGTAATGCATTCATTAGCCCTTGCTGGAAACATTTTAATGCATTATAGTATTTTCTACAGTTTCAGACCAGAGATCATCACTTAGAATGAACCTGTCCGACAACCTGATGGCTCTCGCATAGGCCGCCTTCTCTAACAGGTTATGAGCATTTGCAGGAATCTATTAAAACAGCTGTTACATCGTTACACACAAGCTTGTAGGTGCCTTGGGATTGAAAGGCATAAATGGAAACCTGGAAGAATTTTTTAAAATTGGGAATTAATTAATTAACTAATACTGGAGGATGCGCAGTTTCTCAGGAGATCCTTAAGCACAAAGGTATTCATTTGTTTCCAGAACTGAAGGCTCCTCAGACATGTGGATTATTTTCTAAACGCTGCGTCATTCAGGGTGAGCTACAGAATAGTCATAAACACTCATGAAACTGACCCCTGCTCAGTAGATGAACATGTACTTATTGAGCATCTATTACGGCATGAACAATAAATTAGATACTGTGGGGCTAGAAAGATTTCAAGCTTCTGGTCCTATTAACATCATACTTTAATCTAGTTGGGTGGATTCTTCTGAGAATAAACTTTAAGTTAATTGTCGAAGTCAGTATATGGAAACATCCAATAGATTGGTATGCACATATGTCATTACTCAAGTGCTGGCACGGACAAGTTGGAATCCAATGTGAGCTGGAAGGATCCTGCAAATCCAGGAGGCAGGTTAAATGTGTCATACATGCCTAGCAGTTCAGAGGAAAGTCATCACAGTGTTAATGAGAATCTTGCAGAAATGTTTATAAACAGCTTCACACATTTGTGTGACACATTAAGTGTCAAGTGAACATTCTACCAGGATAAACTTATGTGAAAATCTTAGTTTCAGGACATCTAATGCTTCCTTTAAACTGTCTCCCCGAAATGACTCTATTTTGTGCTGGAAAGGACCTTGACCCACCCATCAGGTCCCTGTGTGACCTTGGACCCGTTATTGTATATTCTGAGTCTCAAGTTTTCTCATCTCAAGAAGGAAGCACAGAACTAGATAAACTTTATGATCCCTTGTTATTCATGTATTGTTTCATGAAGAATTCTTTCATTTGGGGGGGGGTGTCTAGAAAATGGGGATCACAAACCCCAGCTGGCCTTCTTGCTCCGATTGGTTGATCCACCTCTGCCTTCTCAGTTAGTGTCCTTGCCCCACTTTGCTTGGCATAGACAATTCCCTCATGCTGCCAAGAGAGGGTAAGCAGGTGAAAGAAAGTGACTTATTCTGTTCCGGTTAGTTATTCAATTCTAAATTATTAATGCCATTCCTGTTCTTCTATCACCTTGACGTCGTTGGATGCTAAGGGGTATTAATAAAGAATAAGTTTCATGGGGTCAATAGGAAAAATTCCAAAATATTGCCAATGGTTAGCCAAACAGAAGTCTGGGAAAACAAGTTTAGGAGAAATGAAGGAGTGACATGAAATGCAAGTTTAATCTAATGTCAGAAATCTGAGGTAGGTAAGAAAGGAGAGATATTATAATTGGGAAGTCTCCATGCAGAATTAAGCCTATGATAAATTAATATCTTTGAGGGGCAATCAATAACAACAAGGTTTGCATTGAGCTGAAAAGCTCATTAACAAATAGAAACGTTTGGGCTTGTTTGTTTTGCTTCCCTTAAAATTAACCCTCTGCAGAAAAGAGCAGTTTGAAAGTCATGGAAAAGGTGAATCATCTGTAATGAAGAACTATAAGTTTGCCTTTATAAACTCAAGCACCTGCCTCTGGGATCTGAAATCTAAAATGGGAACTGACCCAAGGTAGAAAGATCTTTGAAATTGAAGGCATGTGGTATCTCCCCGAAGAATGTTGCCCAAGGAAGGCTGCCACATGGAAGGCTGGCTGCCACAAGTGAGTCTAGCTGTGTGATATGTGTTCTATTTGACATGTGTTCTCGCAAAATACACGTGGTCAGGCCAACAGCAACTGGCACTGTGTCTACAAAGTGCCAAGGAAACAATTATTTAAAGGCCATCTTTAGAAAACCAATTATTTTTTATTTTTAAATGACACTGAATACCAACTAAGCTGGATTTCACTAAATGTGGTAGGTGTTATGTGTACACAGCACAGCCTCTGCAAACACTTTTGAATCTCTGAAAATGGAATATTCTTTCACTCTAAAAGTTGCTAGCGGTATCTATAGATTAATAAAGGCAAAATCTGACATTGATCAAACATGAACTCTGTGTCAGATGCTGTGTTAAGTGCTCTACATACAGTATTATAATAAATTCTCACAACTTGATCATAGACTTAAATTATGATCTGCATTTCAGGATGAGAAATCTAAGACTCAGAAAGGCTAAGTTGCCTTGCTCAAGGTCATACACTCACTATGAGAGTGGACACCATCTCTGCCTAACTACAGGACCTGGCCTGTTAAACACCAACATATAAGCTGCACCGTGCATATTAATAACAATAACAGTTAACAGTGGATTCTCACATACACTTCTTTAGTTAATCCTAATGATCATCTGAAATGTACGTTGTCATCCTCTCTAACACATAAAAGTTAGAACCGTGCCTTTGAAAGGACAGAAGACGACGTCATGTGCCGGGGGAGGTGTGATAGGACAGACCCATGGACCCATACCCTTCCCAGCAAGCTTCCATATTTCAGAAGGTGGGTCACAGGTTTACATTCTCTAGCAAGGAAGTGAGACACAGAGCATTGGTGAATGGATGTTTGGCAATGTAATACTGGGGTATGAATAGATCGAACAGATCAATGGAATATCCAAAAATAGACATTGGAACATGTGGAAATGTGGTATATGACAAACATTGTGTCTCAAATCACTGGGAAACAATAGATTTTTTTAATGAATAGTGCTGGGACATCTGCAGCCACTGGGGTAAAGATAAAACTGGGCCCATACCTCACACCATACACAAGAATAAATTTTAAATGGATCAGAGATCTCAGTGTGAAAAACAAGCCAGGAAGTACTGAAGGAAAACAGAGATAGATTTCTCTTTAACCTCAGTATAGGGAAAGGTTTTGTACATAGAACTTAAAATTCAAAGATAAAAGAGGCGCCTGGTTAGCTCAGTCGGTTAAGTGTCTGCCTTCGGCTCAGGTCATGATCCCAGGGTCCTGGGTCCGAGCCCAGCATTGGGCTCCCTCCTCAGCAGGGAGCCTGCTTCTCCCTCTTCCTCTGCCTATTACCACCCCTGCTTATGCTCTCTCTCTGTCTCTCTCTAATAAAATTCAAAGATAGAAAACATTATAAATTTGATGACATAATATGATTAAAAAGCATGGTTAAAAAAAAAAAAAGCAGCACCACAAAGTGAAAAGACCACTGGGAAATCAGGAGAAAGTATTTGCAACACACCAAGTGCATTGATACCCTAACAATATGTAAAATCCTTAAAACTGAGAGGAAAGGGACCAATGGTTCATATAAAAATGAGAAAATACATAAACAGACTATTTCCAATAGCGCTAAATAATGGCCCTTAAGTGTACAAATATATGTTTCACCTTACTTATAATTGTAGAAACACAAATCAAAATGACACCGAAATGCAGCTTGTCATCTATCAGATTGGCAAAACCTTTACAAGTCTGACAATATATTCTGTTAGTGAGGCTTTCGGGAATAAGCCCTCTCATACACTGCTGTGGAAATGCAAAATAGAAGCCAATGTTATCCTTCAGGGGAGGAATTTAGCCACATTCAACATAGTTATATATTCACCTACCTCTTGACCCAATAAGACTGCTTCTAAGAAATTTATCCTGAAGATACACCTTGAGCAACATAAAATACAAATAAAATTACAAAGGCAAATAAAATTAAGTGTGAATTTCACAAAATAAGTACAAAATTTACATGCTGAAAAGTACCAACATGCTGGTGAAAGAAATAAAAGATCTAAATATGGAGAGACATCTTGTGTTCATGGATTGGAAGACTCAACATAGAAAAGATGTCTATTGTCTCCAGATTGATATACAAGTTTATGATAATTCCTCTCAAAACTCCAGTAAGATATTTAGTAGAGATAAACAGGATTATTCTCAAATTTACATGGAGAGTCAAAGGAATTAGAATAGAGAGAACTAACCTGAAAAAAAGTAAAGAGGGAGGATTTAGTCTGAGTGTACATAGCCCCAGTAATCAGGACTATGGATTTTGGTAAAAGGAGAGACACATACATACAATAATGGAATGAAGAACTCAGAAATAACCCTGAACAAAAACGCCTAACTTAATTTTAACAAAGATGCAAAAGCAATTCAACAAAGAAAAAAATAGCTTTTTCAAACGGGTACTGAAGCAAGTGGGCATTCTTACACCCTTGCCCGCCAGAAAAAGAATGAACCTCATCTAAGTCTCACACCTGAGACAAAAATTAACCCAAAATACATTATGGACTTGAATGAAAACATACAATTAAAACTTTGGGGAAAAAATAGGAAATCTTTAATATCTAAGGCTAAGCAAAGAAGTCTTAGAATTGACACAAAAAGCATCATCCATAAAAGAAAAAGTGGATAAATTGGGCTTCATCCAGATTAAAAACTTTTTCTCCATAAAAGAGCCTCTGAAGAAGACGAATATACAGATTACAGTCTAGGATAACATATTTGCACACCACAGAACCAGCAACAGACTAAAATATGTAAGTCTAAAATACGTAATGAACTTTCAAAACATAACAGAAAAACAATCTTATTAGAACATGGGCAAAAAGACATGAACAGATATTTCATCAAAGAGAATATCATGGAAAATAAGCATAAGAAAAGATACTAAACATTATTAGCCACAAGCAAAATGCAAATTAAAACCACAGTCAGTTATCCCTACACACCTATCAGAATGGCTAAATTAGAAATAGTGACAATACCAAATGTTAGTAAATATGCAGAAAATCAGATCACCTATTCATGGCAGGTCAGAATATAAAATGGTACAGCCACTTTGGGAAACATTTTGGCAGTTTCTTAAAACAAAACTAAACATGCAACCACCACATCACCCAGCAATTGTGCTTGTGGGCATTCATCCCGGAAAACTTATGGTCACATGAAAACCTGTACAGAAATGTTTATGGCAGCTTTATTCTTAATAGCCCCAAACTGAAATAACCTCAATGTCCTTCAACAACTGAATGGTTACACTGTGATACATCCATACTAGGAAGTACTACTCAGCAATAAAAAGAAACAAACTATTGACACACACAACAACCTGGGCAAGTCTCCAGAGAAATACCCTGAATGGAAAAAAGCCAGTCCCAAAAGGTTACGTAATATACGATTCCATTTATAAAACTTTCTCGAAATGGAAAAGTTATAAAAATGGAGAAAATAATAGTGACTGCCATAGATTATGAAAAGGGTGAGGGAGGAGGAAATTGTGTATGGCTATAAAAGGGCCAAAAGAGGGATCCTTGTGTTGATGGCAATGTTCTAGTTCTTGCCCATCAGTGTCAGTATCTTGGCATGATAGTGCACAATGATTTTGGATGCTGCTAACTTGGGAAGGAACTAATAAAGGGTATATGGAGATTATCTGTACTATTTCTTTTTCAACTGCACGTGAATCTACATTTATCTCAAAATAAAAGCTTAATTAAAAAAAAAGTCACCTGTAAATACCATGTGCCTTGTGATAGGATACACTACCAAGGACACAACTTCATTTCTGTAGCATTTCTGTCCCCAAGATGTATAATCTGAATTTAATCTTGAGGCCAATCTCAAGGAAACATTTTACAAATAACCAGACACTACTTTGCAAAACATCAAAGTACTGAAGACAAGAGTAGAATGAGGATTGTTCCAGATTAAGGTAGACTTGGGATGACTATGTACAATGCGGGGTCCTGGATGTGATCCAAGATTGGAAAAAAAAGGACAGTATTGGGAAAATTAGTGAAATTTGCAGGCTTGTATATTAGGTACTACTGCTTCAGTGTTATATGTCCTGATTTGGGTAATCACACTATGATTTGGGAGAATCTGGATGAAGATTGTACAGACATTTGAGTACAATTTTTCCCATTTTTTGTTAAGTCTGAAATTATTTTATTTTTTAAAGATTATTTATTTATTTATCTGCCAGAGAGAAGGAGAGCAGTAGGCAGGGAGGGCAGCAGTCAGAGGGAGAAGCAGGCTTCCTGCTGAGCAAGAAGCCGGCTTCCTGCTGAGCAAGAAGCCTGATGTGGGACTCGATTCCAGGACCCTGGGATTATGACCTGAGCCGAATGCTGATGCTTAACCTACTGAGCAACCCAGGCACCCCATGTCGAAAATTATTTTAAAAATTAGAGTATAAACAACTTGAAACATCTTTAAATTATAAACTGATATTGGATAAATAGTGAGGAAAATAAAGACTTGTCATTTGTTTATTGCTGAATGAAACCTAACACCGAAAATCTTAAATACTTCCCCCGCCCCCATGTGGAGACCAGGTACCACTCACTGGCACAGACAGGGGGAATCATCACAAAGAGAGCCCAATTGGCACCTTGCTGGATGCTCATTTCAAAATAGGGAGTGGCAGATTTTTATTTTCCATGACAAAGAATCATATGCTTCAGAAGAACGGAGTTATGCAGGCTCAGAAAATAGATTTTTAAGGCCAAGAATGATTCTAATTTGTATCCTCTCAAACCTATTCGAGTTCCTTTCTTTTCTTTAAAAGGAGAACTTGCGGCTCTGAGTGGGTTGCTGTTGTGACTTGAGCAAGCAGTAGCTGTTTAATACATCTTGGCCTGACAGTGGGAGAATCGGATCCCCTCAACCTGTCATCTCCACCCTTTGGTTTCATTTATTTTTCCGCTCTGCCTCTCTGTTCTGGGGTAATAGCAGCGAAGGCAGTGCGGTCTCCAGCAGCAGTCAAAGCGACATAAATATTAGTGATAATTGTATGGTACAGTAATTGCAAATAGCGGTGATTAATTCTTACAATAATAGCTGTCCTAAGAACAATTGATTTCCCTTCCAGTCAAGCCCAAGTTTCCCATGAGAAAGCTTTAAAATGGTTATTATTATTAGTTTAAGCTTTGGGGAGAGAAAGGAAGATGAAAAGGATGGTGATTACTTTGGATTTGTCAGTACTGATTCTTCATTAGGGCGCGGGGCCGGGACATCCACAGTATGGCAGGTAGAGTAGGGCTGGATGGTGCGAGAACATCAACCTGACTCCGAAAGGCGGGAAAAACCACAAATCACGGGATGCGTCTCTCACAATCGCAGCCGAGAATTTCCTTGCAACCCTGATGACATAGCCCAGGAAATGAAAAGGCAAATCCTTCCCCTCTCTTTACCTCAAGAGAAGTGATAACTCTTGTGCAAGTCTTTTCCAACACTGTGATTTATTTTTGAAACCTTCCGGATACATCTAGTATCTAGCTAAGTATTATCATCTCCACTGAATGTACGCTAATGGAAACAGGAGGCAGTAAATTGCTCCTTTCAGACCATTAAAGAAGTCAGTGATGATCCATGGCTCCCATTTTTAATGATCAAATTAAGAAGCTATCCCCAAATTTCAGGGCTAGTTTCCCTCATTGTCTGCTCTTCACCCTTCTTCTCCCTAGTGAAGCCCACATGTAAATTAATAGCGGATGCATTTATCATCATGTGTTCACTATTTCACTAATTCCAATCATTCTATTAGTACAATAACATAGAAATTTCTTAGTGATAAACATCACCATTTTATTTTGGTTACTCTCTAACCAGGGGAAAGACAATTCCTAAATTTATCAACTAGGGTCCAGTTTTCTTATCTGCTGTCCAAACGAATCATTTGATTTTTGAGTGAGACACACTTGCACGCATAAATTGAATAGTTACAATAAGTGTTTTAATGTTCACAATACATTTGACACTTACTGGCCCTATATCTACTTTCACCTACTTGTCCTTCCGAAGAGTCATGTTCTCAGAAACTGTTTAGCAATTTCCTAGTTTTCTCAGATTTTACTAGACTCTAAACCTCATGAAAGCAAGTACTCATCCCTATATCCTTGGCACATTCTTGTGTCCTTAATACCTAGTGCAGTGTCTAATATAACACTGGCACATTGTAGATGATCGAGAAGTATTTGCCAAATTGACAGAGGATGGGTTATGCCCCTATTATATCCATTTGTTCCATGAATATGGTACTGACTTTTTTGGTTGGGCCCCATATTAATCCTTTCTGAACACACTTCCCCAGGAGACAGGGGTTTTGACCAAAACAGTTAGCTATTGCTACATAACAGATTACCCTGAAACTTAGCACTTTATAACAATAAGTATTTGTTATCTCACACAGTTTCTGAGGGTTAGGAATCTAGGAGTTCCAGGCTCATGGTTTCTTACTAAGTTTCCGTTAACCCATTGCCTAAACTATAGTCACCTCAAGGCACAGTTGGACCTGGGGAGTCTAATTCCAAGCTCACTCATGTGGCTATTAGTAGATTTTAGTTCCTTACTTGTGCTTGACCAGAGACTTCAGCTCCTTGCCATGTGGACCTCTTGCTATCATTGTTTACAGCACATGTTTTTCCCAAAGCAAGTAATCTGAAAGAGAGAGAGAGAGAAGATGAATTCCATACAAAATAGAAAAAGCAAAATTTTATTAGCAAATCTTGGAATGCAAAACTATCATTTATTGGTCACAAAAACCAATCCTGGTACAATCCCGCGCAAGAATGTGACTATTAGGAAGCAGGCATCATCAGAAGACAACTTGGAGACTGGCTAGTAGAATGACAATCCAACATTTTACCTATAGCCTTCTAATCGAAGCATATGTATTATATTATTAACTAGTAAGTTAGTTTAGATGAGGAAGATGATTCTTTAGGTGAAAAAGACCAGAAGCACTTAGGATTTGAGAACCTTTATAGTGGGAATTATGTTAAATTCATCTCACAAGATTTCAACACTAGTCTTAAATGTAAAAACACTGAAGGTAAATTTGGGGGTGGGAGGCCAGGGTAGAAAAAGAAAACCAACCGAGGGGGGTGGCAAATGTGTTTGCATGCCTCTTGAATAAACAACAATGGGTACTTCTTAATTTTCCAAATTTTAACCTCTTTGAGCAGGGAAATCCCATATTTCTACCAAAAGTTGAAAGGCCCACCTTAGAAATGTGAACCAGGTAGTGGGGATTTTTGATGGGTTAGTAGAATGACTGTATAATTTATTGCCCAAACCAAGACACTGTTTAGAGAAAAACGGAGTACTATTAATAACTATGCCAAGGCAACAGGCATAAATTGAGATGATCTGGGACAATTTTGAACACATGTTCACCCTGTAAATTAGAGCCATATATTTTAGGCTTTTTTTACTGTGAGGAGCCTGGAATAGTGATTCTGGTAAATAGTCCCTTGAAACTTACCTTTTGTGTTTTCCATATGAATATCTCACCCAGAAAAAAAAAAAAAAAGAATAGAGAAAGAAACAGGCAGCACAGTGCACTATTTCTTGACAAAGGACAGCCTCTTGGGGAAGGATTGATTTGTAAGGATGTTGTCTAAGAATTCATGTCCCTCTCAAGGAAATTACCAGTCATTAGGGATTTGAGCAAATCTTTTACTGCAGTTTTCCTCATATCAGTTGCAAATAGAGAGTCTGTTTAATTTTGCAAAATTTCTTTTCATATGCATCTAATTAAAGTATCTGTTGAGTCCATCATGTTGTGTTCAAGTTAATTGAATAGAAAAAAATTTTAATGGTCCTCTATTAGATTTTCCTGGTTAATGTCACAGGCATCTATTGATTTTTTTTTAATTAGAGATTTTTGTTAATGGATTTGCACAAATTAAAATCTGTCTAATAACTAGTGTTCCTCTGGCAGTTCTCGGGACACTTGCTGGGATTTTGGCAAGCCCCCTTGATGGAATTTTGGGGAGTCTGCCTTTTCAATGACAGATTCTAAAGAATGCTAAAATAAGATTAGAATTCCTGCTGATAGACTTTGTTACTCCATGATTTTTTTTTCCTCCTCTTAAAAATAAGATTTTTGGGGGCACCTGGGTGGCTCAGGGGGTTAAAGCCTCTGCCTTCGGCTCAGGTCATGATCCTGGGGTCCTGGGATTGAGCTCCACATTAGGCTCTCTGCTCAGTGGGGAGCCTACTTCCTCCTCTCTCTGCCTGCTTCTCTGCCTACCGTGATCTCTGTCTGTCAAATAAATAAATAAAATCTTAAGAAAAAAATAAGATTTTTAGAGAGATTCTAAGGGAGACAAGTGTATAGATAGTAACACTCATTTGCTCCCAAACACAGACTATCAAGCTTAATGTACTAGATCCCAGTGGAATTGCTGGGACTCTAGGTAGAAAGTTGTGTAGTTGATATTTGGGCCGGCCTCTAATGAAAACAGAATCACTGAAGGGCCAGCTCGGATTTTTAGCAAGGCTAGAAATACAAAAAACTATTGTACCCAGAGTGATTAAATTTTAATGCACTCCTCTATTACTTCTCCTTTTGCATCCTCAAAACACAAATAAAAGAAGCCACAACCGTTATCAGGAGGTTTTGGTTAATCTTAGAAAGGATATTTACTCATGTTTTCTTTGTTTCATTTTGTTTTTTAAGAGTAACGTTTACCCCTAGACTTGACACACCACAGTCCTGTTCTTGGTGGTTTAAGAGGATTTAAGGTCAGAAAGGGGTTGCACAATATTCTTACTGTAACTTGTTTCTTCCTAGCAAATCACTTAAAATTCATTCTAGACTCGAGTCTGCTATAAGACAAAGAGAAGCCTGAGGGAAGCTCAAGGGCAAAATAAAGCATCTTCAAGGTCATCATCTAGACTGGGAGAAAGACAAAGATGAGGTAACAGCAAAGGAAAAAGGAAGCCTTCACTTTCACAGGTGAGCTGTGCAGTTGCTCAGAGCATACCTATCCCTTCTTAAAAATGGAAGAAGAAAGATCCTCTAATAAACCTCATCTTCACAGAATCAGACTATGGGAGAAAGATCATTGGCTGTTCTTAACCAACAGCAGTCCAGTTGACCTAGCAGTTGCCACATACTCAAGTCTATGCAGACTCAACCCAATCTCACCACCACACGAAGAAAAAATATTAATTCATTTCCTTTTATTCCTGTGAAACCATTCCCAAGGAATAAAATCAGGAAGTGTCCAAAGACAAGAACAAAGCCCACTTGGCTTCTCGTGTTGCCTGAGGGATCCTTCCATTTGTACTGTTCAGGTTCTGCAGCGCCCCCCAACCCCACCGCCCGTTGACCCAAATCATGCCATGCTAGACCGCCATGAAAACTCCCTGCACTCTACCACTAAAATTCATCTCATCTCTCCTGTATCTGAATACTGCAGTGCATACAATATACAGATTAAACTCGAGTGCTTAATCATATGCTGTTTTTCATGATCTTTTAGTGATTTCATATAAATCATAGGGAGGTAATACTTAGAATATATATTTATGCAATCTTCTTATACTTCCTGATACTAACTCCCCCACCAACTCCCTGTCCTTCTGAAACACCCCACTTTCCTTCTTTCTTTCCAAAAACATATATTAGGAGTATTCCAAGAGGGATTGATATAATAACAATCAACATTTTTATACTGCTTACTGTGTGACAGTCACTACTATAAGCATGTTCATGTGAATACCCATATAATCTGCACAATACCCCTGCCATGTGGTCATATTATGATTCATTTTACTGGCGAAGAAACTGAGGTCCAGAGAGGCTACAGAACTTATCGAAGGTCACAAATCTAGCAAGTGATGGAGCAGAAATCCAAATTCAGCAGTGTTGTGTCAGCATGTGCTCTTAACCATCCCACCAAACAAAGAGAAAGAGTTTAAGTTAAGCTTTGGAAACCCAAGTTGGATCTTGCAGCAAACTGAAGGCCTGACATTCAGTTGATGTTAATAGATGAGCTCCTAGGTGGCAGACCATGAGCCAGTGGAGAGCAAGATGGCCTGAACAGATGTGGTTCGTGAAAACAGACAGTGCTGGGCTAAGACTTCAAGACAGAGGCACCTACCTGCTCACTCTGTGGGTCAGATAAAACCATTCAGCCCTCCTTGGGACCAGACCAGAAGACAGAAGCACTGGGCCACTCCACATGGTCGCCCAGGGATGGACGATGTAGAGTAGATCAGAGGACTCCTTTTCATCTCCCAAACTTCTGTAAAAATGCACTAAGCTCCCTCTCACATCCAGATACCATTTCGCGGTGGTGAGGTGGGAGTAAAATCTGAAAGAATGAGCAAGTGCCTGAAGAAACTGGGTCATGTGAAACCACGCTTATGCCAGCTCTGTTTGAGAGGAGAACTTTGCATAAAACGTAGGGTCTGGAGGGGAAATGTTTAGATCAAAAACGATTGCAATATTATTCTCTGGCAAGGTTCAGTTGCCCCCTCTGCCAAGTGGGGTAGGGTGTGTCACAAAAGTCAGATGAACTAGAAAAAATATTAAGATCATTTTCATTGTACATCTAAATTGTTCTTTGAGCAAATGGGAAACCTCACTATTTGGCTACATGATTTGGTATTTTCCCCTCCGCAAGCGAAGCCCCTTAAGATTAGGGAGTGGTGTATCCTTCTTTTGTATTTCCTGCCGGCTCAGCTCACAAGTGGGCGAAGCAGGTGCCCAGGAATATTTGTTGACACACTGCCCCAAGTCCTAGTGAAGGGAATGATGCTCTCCAGTACCTTTTCCCAGCCAATTAAAAGAAAGAAAATCACACACTTATGTGGTTCGGCTTGGAACGATTTTCTTTCCTCGCATCTAACTGTCTTGGTAAGTGTTGGTTTGGGAATCAAATTTGGCCTGGCTACAGCCTCCTCTGACTGTGTTATAACCCCGGGAGCAGCTTCAAAACCAGACAGGCCAATTAGTGGCGCATCTAATTTTTGTAATTTCCAAAACCCTCCATCACAATGAGGCTATTACAGGAAAATTAACCTCTAGCAGTTGAAATCACTCAGTGTGGAGTTTAGCCAGGGGCACGAAACAAAGCGGACTTACAGAGAAAGCAAGCACGGGGCTTTTCTTTTCAAATGACTGCGGGAAAAGTTGGCCAAAATGGGGAAACCTTGTTATCCCACTGACTTTTACATTCTTTTGGCAACCAGACAGCTGAGGGCGGACTTCAGCGAGGGAGGCAATAAAGTGGAATCGGTTTGGAAGGACAGGTTGTCACCCAGTGGCCTTGGGTGAATAAGCATGAAGAACGCACACTAGAACAGAGAGTCAGAGAAAGGAGAAAAGCAAACCGCCGCTAAGACAGCGTCTGGCACACAGAGGACCAGAATTGAATGCTTTCATGGATGAACGAAGACTTGAAGTGTCAGGTAACAATCAGGTATATTCTCAAAGAATGGAGAGTTGCACAGATTTTTTACAAAGAATCAAATCTAAAGTAAATTCTGTTCGTGAAATATGCCAGGACCTGTTATTGTAATGTTTAATAAGGGGGAAAAAGTAGTTTTTGAGAAATCTAGTTTTGTGAATTTGTGACTTTTTTTTTTTTTTTTTTACACAGGCCATTTTTGGTGACCCGACCTAATATCTTCTCAGGAAGTAAAACCTAAAGGGGAGCTCCACACACTTCACACACCAGACCAGTGCTGTAAACCGTCCCCCCCGCCCCGCAGCTCCTTCCTTGAGACACGTACACAGCAAGCTTTTACCTCCCTTATTCCATCTTGAAATGAATCTGAGTTAGAGTTCTGAGAAGCTGCCTTGTCTACCGACTTAATCTGAAGTTCTGGGTGGTATTTCTTCAACAAGCAAACCCAGTTAGAAGTCCCCTTCAGTTTAAAGAATTCAGAGGGGAGCTCTACTCATTTACCAGGCTGATGAAATGAAACTTCTAGCTACTTAGTATTAAAGGCACCGATAGGATGTTAAATTTCTTATTGGACCCCTCTGATCCCTCTCTCCAGGATATAAGCTTATTGCTGTTTATACAGCCTGGCCACTGAGGCCCAGGATCCAGTCACTGTTTTCTCTGGCAGTAACCAATGCTTAACTAGAATTTTTATAAAAGCGAGAATGAAAAGATGTCTGGGAGGATGAACACCTACCGCCCCAGCCCACTGTGATGTTTGGACAGCACAACTGAGTCAGTGCAGAAAATTCAGAGCTCCTCCCCCCAGGGAGGAACTTGTCAGAAAGGTGGGAAGAAACAATGTTTCTTGCCCTTCCTTCCTTCTTTCCTTCCTCTCTCTCTCTCTCTTTCTCTCTCTCTTTTAAAGATTTTATTTATTTACAGAGGAGAAAGAGAGCACAAGCAGGGGGAGCCAGAGAGGGAGAAGCAGGATCCCCACTGAGCAGGGAGCCAGATGCAGGGCTCGATCCCAGAACCCTGGGATCATGACCTGAGCCAAAGGCAGATGCTTAACCGACTGAGCCACCCAGGTGCCCAGGAGCAATGTTTCTTATACTACCTTGCACATAAATTGCCTGAGGCTTATATGAAAAATGTAGATTCTGGCTCAGGGCTCAGGAGTTCTAGATGGGGCTAGGATTGAGCATTTGTAACAAGCTTGACGTTAATGCTGGTGCTGCTGGCTTAGGGACCACATTTTGAAATGCAAGGCATGAGACAACATGGCATTTCTTTGGAATCAAAAATAAAACTTACAGAGTTCAGTCTCTGCTTTTTTTCTTTTTTCCTTATTACTATCTGTGTAAGCACATAAATACCAGCTTAAGAACTCACAAGTTGCAAACAGTTGTGGTTATGGGAGGGGGAGTAGAATTAAAAATGCAACAATTTTTAGGGGGGGAGATCAAGTAAACATTATCCTTCTCAAGGGACCAAATGAGGCAGAATTCAGGGCTACACCAACTGAAGGTTTGAGGTTCAGGGAAGTAGCTTAACCTTTACAAAAGCACAGGGAAAATGCTGCCGAGATGGGCATTAATCAGAAGGCACAGGAGAGCAATCCTGAGTGGCTTTCCTTATAGCAATAATAAATAATCAGCAATTTTCACTTTGCCCTTATGTAAAAGCTCTCAAGCCACTTTGTATATTTAATGCCAGGAATTCTCGCATTACTACATAATAAAATGGAAGACAGATATACTTCAGTGTTAGGGAGACACAAGCACACCCTACATTTATGTTGTGAAATATGAACATAAATGTGCAAAAAGATCAGCTCACCTGTCAAAGCCAAGCTCTGAATGAACGACAAAGGTCTGCATTTTACAGAGTCACATTTGAAGATGCTTTTGTGGGTCACCTGGGTGGTTCAGTCAGTTAAGTGTCTGCCTTCAGGTCAGGTCATGATCCCAGGGTCCTGGGATCAATCCGGCATTGGGCACATTTCTCAGCAAGGAGCCTGCTTCTCCCTCTCCCATGGCACCCGAACCCCATCCCCCACTTGTGCTCTTTCTCTTTCAAATAAATCAATGAAATCTTTTTTAAAAAGATCCTTTCATGAAGCCATTATAGCATAAAAATTTTTCACAAAAACAGCAATCCCAAGCAATGTGTAAACTGGGGAGTAGATTGTCCTTTTCACAGAAAGGACAGAAGCGGGAAAAGCCCCAGAAGCATGTAGGCTGTGAGTTATAGTGTGTTATTTACACCTCCTGCCAATAATATTTTTAAAAGGCAAAAAACAAGCTGAAGAAAAAACAGATTGATCTCAAGATTACACAGAAATATTATATATTGAGATTAGATGATCCAGCCGTATGTCTGCAAATTTACTTTAAATAAGAGACAATAAAACACCTGAAGCATGGTTAGGGCATGCATGAATCTTTGAAATCTACAGCTTGAGATTGGAAAAGAGAATTCTAACAGCAACCAGAGAGACAATGAGCAAACCACCCCAGGGCTGGATATATGTTTTCTTGTTTAATGATTAGGAAATTAGAAAAAAAAATGGAATCAGTAAAAAAAAAATCTGTAACTTAAAAAATGGAAAACAAAGCACTCAAACTGTAGATGAGGAATATATACATATTTTTTAAAGACACGGCAGAAAATAAATTTTAAAATCTATCACTTTGTACTCAAAATTTTCAAAGAAATTTCAGCTCTATATAGTAAGAAATTACAGATAAAATACAAAAAACAAAAATTAATATTTGATATGGAAAAGAGACTTGCTCAGAAGCACATAATTGTTTAAAAAGCAAAGTAAAAAAAATTTAAAAAATCTAAAACTATAATCACAGATTTAATGTCAGCATTGAAGCATTAAAGACCATGTTTGAATCTAATGGAAATTAATTTAGTGTGATAGAGAGCAAACTCGCAAATATTTCAGAATTTATTGAAAAAGAAAGGAGAAATATGGAATCCTGATGATATATAGGGAAGAGAACAAATAATGATGTAACATATATATAATCGTTATTTCTGAGAAAGAAGACAAATCAAACAGAAGCCACAATTTAAAATATGATAGAATCTTTCCTACATTGAATAAAGTCATGACTCTGCAGATTAAAAACATTTCTGAGTACATGTGACAATATAAGTAAAGACCAACTTCTACATTTCCACTTTTAACCTGGTGAAATTTTTAACTTTGAAGCATAGAAATGACTATAAGTTCTGGTTATTTTCATTGCAGGAAAAAAAAAAGCTCCTTCAACACTGAAAATAATATTGTCATGCTCACAGATTCTGTGGGTCAAGTGTATGGAAAGCACTCAGTGAGAATTAGTTGAAGACAAAATGCATCTGAACTACACATGTGATTGCATTCAGAAAATGCTCATTAATGAGGACCATCACAGAGAAAAGAAAGGGGTCCAGGATTTTATAAAGACAGACACAAGGGCAGTCTTCCATAAGTCTTAAGAGAGTCATGAGGAAGGATGGGGAGGGTCTTAGCATGGATAAGGTGAGGGCAGCATGGTCCTTTGCAGCTGGGTGTTTCCTGGCATACAAGGGTGGGAAGATTTCTTGAATATTGTTGCTTTCTGGAAACAAAGAGCTCCAATAATGTTCAACAGTGTTAATAGCTTATCTCTGTCCCACAGCATGGAGGAACTTAGCTGGGAATCTTTGTTGGTTGGAGATGACCTGAAGGCTTCTTTATTCACAGTTCTAGTGTGTTGGCCAGCGTGTCTTGAGGGCTAAGATGACAAACTGAAGTGTGGCCTCTATGTGGACCTTGGCTTTCTCACAGCATGGCCACCTCAGGGTAATTGGTCTTGTTCCATAGCAATTCACGGGGACAGGAGTACATTTGCCAAGTAAATGAGACACAACATCATTCCCTTCCATGGCCCAGTCTTGGGCATCATACAGCATCACTCCCACCTTACTCTAGTGGTGCAAGCAGCCACAAGACCCCAGCTGAGAGGAAACAGATGCCCGATTCCAAATGCATGTTGAAGAATTTGTGGCCTTTTAAAGATTTTATTGATTTATTTGTCAGAGAGAGAGAGAGCGAGAGAGCACAGGGAGACAGAGTGGCAGGCAGAGTCAGAGGGAGAAGCAGGCTCCCTGCCCAGCAAGGAGCCCGATGCGGGACTCGATCCCAGGACGCTGGGATCATGACCTGAGCCGAAGGCAGCTGCTTAACCAACTGAGCCACCCAGGCGTCCCATTTGTGGCCTTTTAAAAACATAGCCACAACCAACCCTCTGACTATAAATGATATCTATTCTGCCACATGAAAAACATACTTACTCCCTCTACCAAGATACCCAGAGTCTCATCCAATTGCAGCAGACAAACCAAGGTCCAAGATCTGATTATCCCACTTGGGGCCAGGTGCAAATGAAGTTCTTTGACATGTGTCTTCCAGTATGGTTCCTTTCCTTCTAGTGATCTGGGAGCACATCAGACTAGTCACCTCTGTCTTGCCCAACCAACAAACAATAGTGGAACAAGCATAAGATAATAGATAAGATGAGAGTTAGAAGGCATATTCCTGTTTAAAATCAGGGGAATGGGGTGCCTGGTTGGCTCAGTCAGTTAAGTGTCTGCCTTCAGCTCATGTCATGATCTCAGGATCCTGAGTTTGAGCCCCACATCGGGCTACTTGCTCAGCAGGGAGCCTGTTTCTCTCTCTTCCCTCCCCGCCGACACTTGTGTTTGCCCTCTCTTTCTCTCTTGCAAAAATAAATAAATAAATTCTTTTTAAATAAACAGGGAAATGGAGGGCACACAGCAGTCGCTGTGATTAGGGCTCTGTTCTATCCCTTGGGGGTTCTTTGTATCAGGGTTCTCTAGAGAGAGAGAACTAAGAGTATGTATACGTGTGTAGAGAATAACATGTGTGTGTACATGTGTATAAAGGAGTACATAAATAAATGTAAATTTTTAGAGAAAGATGTGTGTGTGTATGTGTGTGTGTGTTTTAAGGAATTGGTTCATGCAGTCCTAGGGGCTATCAAGTCTGAAATCTGCAGGCAGCCTGCAGACCCAGGGAAGAGCTGATACTGCAGCTGGAGCCCAGAGGCAGTCTGGAGGCAGAACTCCTTCCTTTTTAGAGGACTAAAAAGGAAGTCTTTTCTCCTAAGACCTTCAACTGATTGGGCAAGGCCCATCCTCGTTATGAGGATAATTGACTTTACTCAAAGTCTGCTGATGTACATGTTAGTCTCATCTAAAAAATACCTTCACAGCAACATTTACATGGGAGTTTGGCCCAAAACTAGATACTATGGCTTAGCTAAGTGGTTGACACATAAAATTAATGATCCCATTGTTCTTCCTGATTCTTGGCTCTGCCCTCTATGTCATTGTTCCTTTCCCAAGCAAAATTGTGTTTGCAAATGAATCGTGAACTCAGGCTTAGAGCCCAAAGGCCTCTGTATGTTGTAATGTTTGTACTGTCTCTGTGTCTTTGGGGTAAAGCTTTTGCCTCCCCTTCTTCCTCCTCATTGCATAAAAGCTAACTCTCAAAAATACGCCCTATGCCGTCCTAGGTGCGCTGCGTGAATGAACTCACTTAATCCTCACCATAGCCCTGTCAGAGAAGTACAACTTTTTCTCTTCCATTCAGGACAGAAAATGAAGCAACTGGAGAGGGATTTGCACAAAATCACACAGCGTTACTCAGCAGAGCTGGGATTCTAACCAAGTACTTTGTCCACATGCTTACAGCTACTGTGCAGTGTATGTCACATGTAAGTAAAAGCTTTTCCTGGATTGACTCACCTTCTCTCAATCAACAGTGACAGCGTGCTAATATTTTCAATTAATTTGTTAAAATGTAGTGAACGTGGTAGAGGCAGTTGTCTTGGTTATGAAAAACAGACATCTGTCAACTTTAGTTAGAGCTTTTGGAAATGCCTAGGAAGAGCAAGCCTGATAAACTAATAGATTATCTTTATAGTGTAAAGCCAAGGGGAGGGATGGTGCAGGGAATTCAGCTGCAAATAGCCTACTGACTAATTATGTTGAGCCCGCTCGAGAGGCAGAGCAGAAGCGTCCCATTATTTCTCTCTGTTCTTTGAGGAGAGAAGAAAAGATATGTTGGTAGGCTATAGCAGTGGTCATGTGTTCTTTAATTACTGTGCTTCTCACATCCAAATAATTGGCTGTTCTCCAGAATTTTCAATAAGTTGCAAAAGAAAAAAGTCATATTGCAAGAGCAGGAAGAAGAAAGTAGCGGGGCATGGTTGAAACAGGGTTTCTATTTTTGGATCTCGCTTTTTTCCTCCTCCCCTCCTCCCTTTGATTCCTCTGTTGTGTTTTTCCTATTCTCTTGAACTTTCAGGGGAAAAAAGGCGGGGGGGAAGAAAAGAAACTTCATATATACATTTTCCTCCCTTTCTTTTCTAATAAGTCAAGAAGTCAAGAAGAGGAGAAAAGTCACACGTAAGGAGTTCGAAGGGAGCAGCCACTTTGCAAGAGGTCTCCAGGAGCTGTCCCAGATTCTAGAGGGCATTCTCTTTGCCCCCCACCCTGCTGCCCTGCCTAAAATTGGAGCAGATGCCTCTGCCGGCAAGCCATCTGTTTGGCCATGTGCGAGGGCATCCTGTGGTTTTCGCATGAGATCTATTTGCCTACTTCAACAGTGTGGCAGATTGGGGATATGAAGATCTAGTGTTAGATAGGGATCTGCCATCATTTATTGATCTCCTCCTTTTCCCGGAGTCTGTTTTCAAATAGAGGGAGCACATTGTATGTGACTCCCTCGCACCTAAAATTCAACCTCTAGAATAGGGGACAGTAGAAGCTGGAGAGAAAGAAAGGTATGTTAGATCAGAGACCCTGGAAAGAGAGCATCATGTTTAATCAGTCATCCATTGGGACCAGGGACCAACAAAGCAATGATCCCTCCCAGGAGGTACCTGGGAATATCACTAACATCTTCCTCATTCTTCAGCATTGCCCATTTCTAGTCTCCTTACTTGAACTAGATATTGAACCAGAATATATCTAGTGACATTCACTGAGGACCTCTCCTGAGACCCCTCATCTCAAAACATTTGGAATGAGTTGTCCAGAAACACTTGGGCAAAGAGCAATTAAATGCCACCCTGAATTCTCATGTTTAATTATCTTGTTAGGGACACACTGCAGGTCATTGCATCTAAATGCAAATTTTTGTATTTGAAATTTTTATTGGATTTGAGAAGTCAAATGATTGCTACTTTATATGGAAAGGAATTGGGGTTGATTAACTGTGGGAGCCCAGGTGAGCAACAATGAGATAAACATTTCCTTGATTCCTTTAGAATAGACTCCTGCCTGCCCCTGTTATTTTTCCTTTCCTGAAATTTTATTTCTCCTTTTGTGCTGCTGGATTCATTTTGCTGATGAGGAAGATGAGGATAAATAGCACTTAGAGGAGCAGATTACAATAAACCACTATCATGGAGGGAAGGGGCAACTTGCCCCAAGACTGGTGTTTGTTGAGGCTGAGGGCTAACCATTCTATCTGTGATTTTCCAATTTTGGACCGTATTTTACAGCATTAGACCCACACCCATTATATATACACATATATATGTATATGTATATACATATATATATATATAGTCTCATGAACCTACACTTGCTCTTATTACTGTACATTATTTTCTATTTTATTCTGTTCCATTCTATTTTTTAAAAAATGTTTAAAAGCTGATTGCAACCCAGTTAAGAGATTTTACAACCCAATAAGGAATCTTGATCTTCAGTTTAAAAAAAAAAGAAAACAAAGAAGAAAGGGGGGAAAATTGCATTAGATGTTGCTCCTGCTCATAGTATTTCTAAGCTTTATTAAATCCCAAATAAATGATGGAAAAATGTTCCTAAACAATACCACCACCCTAAAGTGCTAATTATAAAGGGTCAGCCTAAAATCAGATAAAACAGCAGGACTGAGAGCAGCGGCACAAGTGTGCAGAGGAATTTGCTGAAGACTGTGTGCTTGGCAGCAGAAAGTGTCCCCCGGCGTGTTGGCATTATGTTTAAAATGATGCCAGCTTCCAAGGGCATTTTACATTCACAAATGGAAATGTTGGCTGTGCCTGAATGGTTCTTGGGCACTGCTCCTTCTCTCCATCACCCCTGCTCAGACTGTTAGACTGCCAGGGGTCTTGTGAGGTGAGATGACCTCATGTCCAATGTCAGCCATGCCTATCATTTCTCTCACTACCTTCCCGACTGAGTTTGGAGTCGTTACCTTTCATGGCATTGTTTTATGGTAAACGGGTCTATTTTCACAGATTCTGACTTTTGTCATTCAATATGCATCCTTTGTTAAGAGTAGCCATCAGTTAATCTAGAGCTCAAAACATTAATGCCAAACATTCCAACTTAACTAAGATAGAGTAGAGGGAAATTATAAACTCCTGGAGAGAACGGAGGGGTGGGAGGGGGCAGAGGAAGAAAGAGTACAGAAAATATTGACTGAATGCCTTCTCTTTGAGACACAATGCAAAAGACATAGTGTTTTAATACTAATAACCTCATTAAGATGATGGTAATTAATCCTATTTATTTGAAAATTATCATGAGAAAGGCTGAGCTAAATTTTCCAATGTCATATAGGGAGTAAGTGATATGGACTAAAATATAGGTCTGAGCATTATTCACAAAAACCAAGATATGGAAACAACCTAAGTTTCCATCAAAGCATGAAAAGATAAGGAAGATAGGATTTGTATCTACACAGAGTGACAATGGAATATTTTGCAGCCCTGAAAATGAAGGAAATCCTGGCATTTAGGAAAACTTGAAAGCACCTTGAGAGCATTAGGTTAAGTGAAATAAATCAGATGGAGAAAGACATGTACTATATGATATCACTTATGTGTGGAATCTAAAAAGGAGAAATTCAAAGAAACGGAAGGTAGAATGGTGGTTATTCAGGGTAGGGGCTGTGCAGAAAATGGAGAGATGTTGGTCGAGGTATACGGACTCTCAGCTATAAGATAACCAAATTTGGGGACCTAATGCTCAGCATGGTGACTATAACCAATAATACTACATCATGCTCTTAAATATTGCTAAGAGAGGGGTTCTTAAATGCTCTTTGCAAAAAAGAAATGGCAACTCTGTGCTAAGATGGTGATGATAGCTAATATTATGCTGTGATCATGTTGCAGTTTATAAATGTATCAAATCAACATGTTATGCGCCTCAAACTTACACAATGTTAGTGTCAATTATACTCAATAAAACTGGAAGACTAAATAAGAAATAACCCCCTTACCCTCTTCCTCCCACCAAATACAGGTCTGCCTGGGTCCTCAGAGCACGTTCTAACATGCATTAGGGACTTTACATCCTCACTTTGAATCTCATGAGTTGAGATCATGAGATTGACTTTCTAGATCACTTGATGGGTCACGCAGGCAAGATACTTCCTTTGAGACTTGAGTGAAGAAGATAAAGCAGCAGAGAGAAGGAAAGGAAAGTCAGGGATGGTGGGGGAGAGATACTTAATTAGACACGCCACTCCAGGAGGGGAAAAAATGTGGGGTAGGTACTTTCAGATATAACAAAAGTTATGGAAAAGGTTTGAGTCAAAAGCAGTTGTAAGTGTCTCCTTTTCTTCTCTGTAATCATGGTCCACGGTGCAGACTTGGACTTTGCTCCTAATTGCTTTAGACATGACCTCTTTTTAGAGCCCTAACCTTCGAAAGCTTTCCATCAAATCAAATTGATGTTTTTATGATTGCTACTTAATGTTTTTGTGTAAGGAAATTACCTATTTATAATTGAAAACAAGGAGAGATAGTTTTATTGTGGTTTGGGAGATACTCCCTAGAATAGGGGCCCTCTGCCAGGTGCTAATTAGATTCCTGTTGTATTTTGGCTTCATGCTTCCCTCACTAGGGAGAGGAAGAGTTGGGGGAGGGTGTGGAGGGATGGAAGATAATTGAACAAGGTAAAAAGTGAATGCTTGTTAAATTCCAGAATACAGGAGGACTCATTTCATGTGATAGGGTTGTAAATATGACTTTTAATGAAGTTATGACACGGTTGCCAATAAAAGTCATTTACTCAGCGGTATTACAGTTAATTATACACAGCTGGAGCCATTTATGGTCTGTCCCATGTTAGCTTTGCCTATGCTGCCTATTAACCCTTTCAGCACAGATCAACCAGGAACCAGGCGGTTTTAAACCCAAAGAAAATGTAAAAATAAATATCCCATGTGATTCGGGCTAGCTATCATCCCACCCCTCAGTATACCTTCTAGTTGGAGAGCACACGGAGGAGGAGTGCAGATAGAGAAGGAAGAAGGAGAAAGGAAGACATATGCTTCCTTTTTTTCCCCCTGTTCCTTTTTTGTAAAGGCAATAAACAGTTTCCTTGATTTGTGGGAAAATGCATAGACATAACTTTTTTATTACTAGTTTTAGGAGCATTTTAAATGCAGTCCAAATGATAACAGTGTAACAAAAACACTAGAATAAAACCATGATGAAAAAAGTGAAATTGACTTACTGTCCCTAACAGCCCAAGTAACCCTGTTGACAAAGAGCCTGGCCCATATTATAGCTGGAAGAGATTTCCATTTCCGAAAATCTTGCCTTCTGACATGGGTCAATAATCATAGGAACCCATCAGATGACAGCAATCACAAATAACCAAGACATCCCACTTGGTTATATTGGAGCCGGAATGGCACATCCTAACAGCCCTGTTTCTCAGATTATGCTGTGAACAACAGAAAGATCCCATTTTTTATTTTTGAAAATGATCTCAACAATAGATGCAGCTTTCCATCTTTAGTTTGGGAACCCAGTTGTTGTGAAAACAAGGGCACTGCCTTGTGTCTTCATTATGTGGTGGGAGTGGGTGGGACCTTACTCAGTGATAAAAATTGTTATAGGATTTTGGTTTTGGTCAGTGTTAACAGTTTTCTATCCATGAGTTCTTAGCTACCGGAGTCATCCTCATGCAGTGCTCAGTAAACGTATTTCACAGGAGTCTTTGTTGGTCCCATTCTTTCTGGCTCCCAGCAGGAGTTATCGTGTACAGTAAACGGCAGATGCCTGCTGAGACTGTTTCTGGATTATTTCTAGTTCATAACTGTGTGGTTGTCTGGTTTATTTCTGGTTCATGACTGATGTGAATTATTTCTGTCACTAATTAATGACCATCTGGTTTCTCAGCACCAGTGTTAAGTGCTAATAGATTGATTCTGTGTTGTATGTCTGTAGGATTTCATGAAATTTCTATTGATGCAAACCTTCCCCTGTTTCTCACAAAAAGTTCAAGGAGCAACTCTTTTATGAGCCCAGCCTCAACTTTGTGGTTGAGAAAATTGCCCCATGTCAAATTGTATACCATTGATCTTTTTTCCTGGGGAGGAGGTGGAGTAGAGCAACAGAGAGAATCCTCAAGTTGCTTGTCTATGTCTGTCTTCCCTGGAGAGGTTGCTTGCATATGATCCCCATTATATTTGCTTTTGCATGATGCTGCCAGTTTTCTGTGTCTATAGGAGTAAAGCCTCTTTACAGAGGGAAGAGAATGATAACGAATGGTCTGTTTATAAATTGAGCCCCTTTCCACCTGTAGTTCCATTATTTTAGGGGACATGCTTGGACATTTGCTGATCATGGCAATCTGTCTTATTTCCACACTGTATGACCACCCAAGACAAACACACGCATCCACCGTTAAAGGGGAGAAAGCATATGCAAATAGTTTTTCAAAAAACTGAAAGAGTATGGCATGGCTTGGACAGCAGAGTAGCTGACATGGCTTATATATTCATTGCGTGGATGAACTTGGAGGAGGGATGGAAGGCAGATGCACATGGAATTGACATGGCCTGTCCGGTACCTGCAGAGCTCTCGTTAACACGCATTTGTCTGCCTGAGACGTTGAGGGCCATCTATATAATCTGGCCTTTTCTTGCTTTTTCCTCCAAACGTATCATGAGTCATACCTTCTGAGGATAAATTCCAGAATCCCTACCTCAGTAACTTGGTCTCCAGACAAATATTCCTAGCTGGGGCCCAAATCCAGGCAAAAGGGCTTTTTCTGATAGAGCATGAACACACCAAAAATTTCCCAACTTGTCCAAGACTTTGATAAGATTCTTTGGATATATAATTTGAATTTTTTTTTAAGATTTTATTTATTTATTTGACAGTCAGAAATCACAAGTAGGCAGAGAGGCAGGCAGAGAGAGAGGGGGAAGCAGGCTCCCCGCTGAGCAGGGAGCCTGATGTGGGATTCGATCCCAGGACCCTGGGATCATGACCTGAGCCGAAGGCAGAGGCTTTAACCCACTGAGCCACCCAGGCACCCCTAATTTGAAATATTTTTAAGCATAGCTCTGATATGGCTTTGTCTAACTCTGGAGGAGATGAACAAATTAGAATATTTAAAATTTAAAGGAGAGAAGGAAGAAATTGAACTTTTAATGCTCTAAATGCACTGGCCTTTTAAGAAAAACTTTCTTTACCAGCTCAGAAAAAGTCAAGCTGTGCTGGCAATGGCAGATTAGTAGATAAGAAACAAACAAATGCAAATGAGTATCAACTGGCAACAAATAGTCATAAAAATGCACTAATAAAATCTTCTGATACCCTTTTGACACAGGGTAAATAAATGATGAATTACTATAAGGTACTGGATCGAATATGCATATTAATCAAGGTCAGTGCCTTGATAAATTAGATGGATTTGATAATTTTTGTTTAAACTTTAGTGATACATGTTCTCAAATTTTATCACAATGAGGTACAAAATAATTTAATATTTATATAAGATTGGATTACAAAATTAAATATATATTTTATGAAAAGTCATTTTATTTTGTATTTCTTAAATTTCCAAGGGTGTTTCAGGGTCAGAAAGATCATCATTATTTTCACACACTATTTAAGGTTATAAGAATAGACATATATATATTTAACTAAGTGAATTACAGTAATGACTGTCTTTTTAAAGATTGGTTTTTGTGAACTTTAGACAATGCTACAAATCATCTGGGATTGTTTCCTCTACTTGCACTGAGCAAAAATTTAAATGTCACCTCTCTGATGAAATATCCTTGTCTATTTGCAGTTGACCCTTAACGACATAAGTTTGAACTGCACAGGTCCACTCATACACAGATTTTTTTTCAGTAAATAAAGTACAGTACCGTAAATGCGTTTTCTCTTCCTTATGATGTTCCCGATAGTATGTTCTTTTCTCTAGCTTACTTTGTTGTAAGAATACAGCATATAATACATATAACACACAAAATATGTGTTAATCAACTGTTTGGGTCATTGGTAAGTCTTCTGGTCAGCAGCAGGCTAGTAGTAGCTAGATTTGGGGGAGTCAAAAGTGATATACAGATTTTCAACTGTGTAGGAGACTTTAACAAAGACTTTTGTTAAAGGGCTAACCATACAACAGATTTGCTCTTTGTAAAACTCCAATTAGGGTGGGAAGTTCAATGTGGAAAGCCATTCTCCACTAGGTTAAATATATATAAGTATGCTAAAGTTAAAGATTTTAAGTTTTCTATCTAAATACGTAAGTGTATAAAAGGTATATTGAAAGTATTAAACAAAGTTTATAAATGATAAGCCAACTGAAAACTGGTTGTGAAGTATTCAGTCTGATGTTACCACTGAGCAGGAAAAGTTCTTATTTATATTCTGTGTGATCTGCCCAGAGGGATCTCCTCCCAGGATTCTCTCATTTAAGAGTACTATGATAATGGATGTGTCTTTTTGATTACTTGTGTCAGGCTCAGGATTTTTAAAATCAATTTTATTGAAGTATAATATATATATTTAAAAAATGGACAAATGTTAAGGGGGCCAGTGGCATAGTGGATAACGTGTCTGACTACAAATCAGAAAAAAAGGAACAATTTTAAATCTATGGTCTGATGAGATTTGAAAAGTATATACACTTGGCAGCCACCACCACAATCAAGATGTGGAATGTTTCCATCATCCCCAAATTTGCCTTGTTTCGCTTTGCAGTAATTCTCCTTACTACCTCGGTTCTAGGTGACTTCTGCTGGTCTTCAGTCTCTATAGATTTGATTAGCCTTCTTTAGAATTTCAGATATTTGGATTAATATAGTAGGTAGTCTTTTGTGTCTGGATTCTGTTACACAGCAGACCTGTTTTGAGATTCATCTGTACTCTTGACTATATCAGTCTACTTTTTTAATATTATTTATTTATTTATTTATTTGACAGAGAGAGAGATCACAAGTAGGCAGAGAGGCAGGCAGAGAGGGAGGGGGAAGCAGGCTCCCTGCTGAGCAGAGAGCCCGATGCGGGGCTATATCCCAGGACCCTGAGATCATGATCTGAGCCGAAGGCAGAGGCCCCAACCCACTGAGCCACCCAGCCACCGCTACTTTTTTAATATTTTTGAGTAGTATTCTATTTTATGGATACACAACATTCCCCTGTTCATAGATATTTAGATTGTTTACATCATAGGGCTATTTTGAATAAAGCTGCTATGGATATTTATATACCAGTCTTTTGTCGGACAAATATTTTTATTTCTCTAGGATTGGTATTCCTAAAATGGAAATTTTAAAATAAAATTTCCTTATTGCTAAATAAGCTAAATTTCCTTACAATTGATAGGATAACGTCATCTAATATTAAAATATTGCCTCTCTGATTAATAAATGAACCAACACAACAATCCTTTCTTTAGGTATTTATAACTTCTAGCTATTTCTCAAGGTAATGATCATTGTCCTCTGTCAACTCTTTTTTATATCACTTTCCCCAAATTCAGGTCCAAAATGAATAACAAAACCATAAGGTACCTTTAGCATCTAAACTACCACTTCTTTAAAGGCCTCTGGGTGTCTTCATGTTTTACTCCCTCACCTTATAAGAGAACAGATAATTGGGCTTATTTATATTCGCTATATTTTTAATTGGCTCAGAACTGTATTGAGAGCTATTCTAGTTTGTCAGGATCAAAATAGGGGAAGAGCTACTTAATCAAAAAGAGAAGCTCAGTCTTACCTAGGGGAATTATGTACAGTAAGATGCTGTCCATCTATGTAGATCTCAACATGAGATCACCTTACATGATGAATAGAAACCTATTTCTGTTTATGTGCAGAGATGGGCACAAGAACTTCAACAAGCTGATTTTCAGTTTTATTTCTAGGTTTGAAACACCCTTATCAATTGGTGACAATTAGGCACTGCTGTTGGATTGGAATGGCCTAGAGATCTGTCAATGTCATTGCTATCCATGATACGCTCTTCCCATCCGGATAACCCCTGGGGAAGCCATTGTGAAAAGGTCACGTGTTATCCTCCACTAGGGGATTCTACTCTTTTCCTCATTTTGAGATTGTTGGTTACTGAGATAGAGTAACCAAAACTGTTTGGTCTGGATATCAATAAAACAGTGCCTGACTTTCCTGTTGGAGTTGCCTAAAGGGTTCTACTACCAATTTCACGTCAGAAATGGAATCTTCTGTGGGCACCTGAGTAGCTCAGTCAGTGAAGCATCTGCCTTCGGCTCAGGTCATGATCCCAGGGTTCTAGGACTGAGCCCCACATCAGGCTCCTTGCTCAGCAGGGGGCCTGGCCTGCTTCTCCCTCTCCCACCCTCTGCTTATGAGCTCTCTCTCTCTCTCTCTCTCTCTTTCGCTCTTGCTCTCAAATAAATAAATAAAATCTTGGAAAAAAAGAAATGGAATCACGTGGAAGAAACATCAAAAGACTCATAGCTTCTGCAAATCTCTGTACTTGGTACTCTTCCTACTGATGCTGGAGTGTGGGGGGATTCTCCTGATGCTGTAGGATTTGTGGGTACGCTCTTCCTGCATAGTATTACTGACTGACATTTCCTGCTCTTTTTAGGGGCCGCTGAGCCACTGAGCTTTCAGTTCTCAGGTGCAGGTGACACAGGATGAGAGGCTGCTTTAAGGAATGAGAAAGACATTTACTGAATCCTTTCGACAAGATTCTCCAATTTTGGTATCATTCTTACCTATTTTTCTTTCAGCCCTTCCAACCTCATAAATGAAACTGCTGCTTGGGACAGCACCACCACGTGTCGGGGGTGGGGGCGGTAAACAGAAGATACAACGAAGATGAGGAGCGGTATGGAAGGAGAACAAAAAATCTCTGCCTGGAAGAAATACAAATCTGGTCTCAGCAATGCACTTCATGACAACCAGATGTATCGACTTGGTGTCCTGTGAGAGCATGTCCCTCACTAACAGATGGGGTGACCATAGAAACAAGACACTGAGACTTACTGATGTGGGTGCCAGCAATCCTCTCAATAGTTGTCCTTCTGCAGTGACAGAGAATAGTGGTGACTTCACTAGTCGTCCATGGACTCTCCAGGTCCTTCTGTGATAGAGTCCTGGCCTTCCCCCTGTGTCAGAAGAAATGGAAATATACCTGGTTTTTCAGCTTAGGAAATGGATAATTTTTCACAGAGCTGTGCAGGGCAGAAAGCACAGAACTTACTTATTATGCTACTCAATACACAGGAAGGAAAGGGGTCCTTCCTGCGTTCAACCCCAGGGAAAGGGAATCCCGTGTGGGCATGTGTAACAGAAGCAGTCAGGGCTCTGACCAGAACCCCTCAGAGCCCCTTGCCATTTGTATGCACTGAGATTCTTACTGTGCTTTCTTTCATTCCCAAATGATAGCAGGCATCTGTGTCTGTGGGAGAGCTGCCCGAGGCTGTCAAAACCCACATGCACGTCTATGGAGCAAAAGGGCCTGGGAATACATGTTCCCCAAAAGGCGTTCCTTTGTCAATGACCCTGTAACTCATCCGGTTCCCAAGAGTCTGATCAGGACAATTCCGAAATGTGATCTATGTCCCCAGAACTTGCCTGCAAACATGAGCCATGCTCAGTATGAGACTGTGGTTGATATCTCTTGCTTGATTTGCTTCCTTCTCCTCCTGGTCCCCCATCTCCATTCCCCTATCTCCTTTTCCTAGGAACACTCCTTAATAAATCCCTTTCATGCTACTTCTTGCCTCTGGTCTCCTTGCGGATAACCCATCCTAGGACAACATGGCTCTCTCCCAGCTTTGCTTCTGTCTCCTCGGTGTGATTGTACCTTATTTCAGAGCCTCGTCTTCTAGTTCCACAGTACAGGGTCCACTTCTCCCTATACCAGGGACAGGCTCCCTGTCATCACTGGCATTTTCAAATCAGGCATCAGAGGCTTTAGCTAGGTGTTCTCAGAATGTCTCCTCAGCCCACATTCTGCTCGTTCCAGCCAGCTTCTGGACCCAGGTGTGGGGAAGTAGGGTCTTCCAAGTCCTAGTCAGCCTCCCCCACTGTTAGAGTTGTAGCAGGTAACTAAAACACCACAGCAGTTCCTGAAAAGTAGACACACCTCAGGGAAGCAAGCGTTTCTTCCTCTTTCCTTTCTTCTTCTTTCTCCCTCCCTCCTCCTCCTCCTCCTTCTTTTTTGTTAACCAACTGGGTACGGTCTAGTTTTATATGGGCAAAAGATTCTTTTCTTAAACACAAGTTTAACCTTGCTCCTGGGGAGGAATCACCAAAAAAATGACATTTTAGACCTAAGCAATCCTAGAGCTATTACCATAGCTTGGTTTAGCTTCCGTGAATCACCAGTTGAACTGGGAATGTCTCTATCTTACAGGTGGTGCCACTGCCTGTTACATTCCTTCTGATGCGCACCACTACCTGTACCGGGTTACGTATGGAATCAACTCCTCTTACTCTGTGGGTAAGAAGGAAATATGGATCACACAATCCATTTATGAGATGACTTGGAGGGATGTGAGTATCCTCACGGTTTAAAAAAAAAGTCTGTGATACCATATCAAAAACATAAAAACCTTACTATACAAATTGCTTAATAGTGTACTGAAAATATTATGAAGACACATATTAGATCGTACAGCATCCTAGGTGTTTAAAATTTTATTTTCAGTTCTGAAGTATTCAGTATTCTAAGCAAGAGAGTAAGGTGGCCATCTGTCTGAATACTGATTCTCATGGCATAAAAGTGTAGATATGGGTTAGCCAGGGTGAGAGATTGGGTTGAAGCTGTATTGACCCTAAGATTTAATCTAAAATTTATAGGGTTTTTTGTTTAATCCTGTCTTTGAGGGTAAGTTATTTTATTATCAAAAACCCCCTACCTATTCTCAATGTCACCCACAAATAATTCTTACTTAGATAATAGGATTAAAATTTTGCTATATTTTCCATATTAGAATGCACCATCTGCCCTTAAAACCCATAAGAACAGTAATTGGTAGTTCTAGTACTTATTTCTCCTTAATCTTTACTACCACACCTGCAATTCTGGGGAGGGAATATTAATGGGCCTAATTGCAAAAATTAATTTCTCAGCCTCCATAGAAGCTATACATGGCCAAGGACACAGTCCTGGCTAAAAGGATGTAAGTAGAAGTCATTAGATGTGACTTCTAAGAAAGCTTGGAAGAGGTAGACCCCAACTGGCAAGGTGTCCCTTTGGCCTTTACCCTTCCTTTATTCTTGTCTGGAACATGGACACAAGTTTGGAGAAACCACTGTGCAGCCATAAGGGGACCATGAAATCAGTAGAATTTCAGGGACCTCGACCCTAACCATTATGATTTCTTGATCCAACACCTGCTAACATACCCCTACCTGATTTCATGGGAAAAATAAGATCCCCAGTTTGTTTCAGCCCCTTTTCATTACTGTTTTGCATTTGACTTTTGTTATTCACACCTGGATATAAATCTCTTATTGATACAGAGAGTGGATCTCTGTCCAAGTTTTGATCTAAGAACCGGTTTTTAGATACACCATTGACTTCTCTGTGTCTTACGTTATAAAAAAGAGTGAACATGGCCTTCGTCTCTGCTAAATTGAAAATGATAGGATGCTACCTCCATCATGGGACAGCAAAGCCTTGAGACTTCTTTGGCAACTCCCTCCCCATACCCATTAACAAACTGATTTCTGTGTTTCACCACATTCTTCTGTAATAATGCCATCGTGTAAGGGGAAAGAATAGAGAATAGAAGTCTATTTATTCACCATTATTTCTTCGTGTTCAAACAGCTATGTTCGAAGTGGGTTATGATGGGAAGGAAAGAGCCCAGTTAGGAACGTAGTGGTGACATAGGGGTCAGCAGAGGCAAGAATGCTGTATTATAAGAAGTTTCATCCCACCACACGTTGTCCTTCCATCCAAGATTTTCCTTCATTTCTAATTTTTCCCCAAACGCCTGATGCCAAGGCATCCATTTATCAAGCCTATCCATTTTACCTCTCCTGTTTATTTTTGCAAATGTCTGTGGACTTCGCTGTTCACAATGATATCTGGCGTCTGGCAGTTGGGTGAAGCTTGCACTCCCAAGGATCAGACAAGGACACATCTTTTCGAGAGTTGTTGATAATGAGGCCAACAGAAAGGCTAATTGTTTAAAGTTCTGCGAGTGTTCATTATGAAGCCGGGTTTGAGGAAATTATTCTATGGAGGCAGTGCTCTGCGGGAAAGCCCCATTCTTCAAGACGGGGAGTTTGATATGCCGTCTGCTCTGAGGGGCTTGGATTAGTCCATCTGTTTCTGGTTTTCAAAAACCTGAGGTGAAGAAAATAAATAACAGGAAAAACAAAAATGAAAAATGCCTCCTGTTCCTGAATTGCAGTAAGTCTGCATGTGCTCCTAAATCACCTATCCATCCAGACACACCAAACCCTGCCAGATACGCCGTGCGGAAGAGGAGAGAAGCATCCATATTTTGCTTTTGAGGATTCTAAAATATTTAGACATCTAGCCCATTATTACATTAAAAAGTGGCATTTCCAATTATTTTGGCAAAGAAACAAAGGTAGCACTTAATTTATGAAACTGTATTCTCCTTTTTAGGGGTTATTCACAAGTTTTCAACTGAGGCCTATTTGAGCCTCTGTTTTTCATATGCAGGAAGGTATGGCCAAGGAATCAGAGCTATTTGCCTAGAATGACATAATTATAGCCGCCAAATGTTTAGAGTTAATGGTGGAAAAGGGTTTATGCTTGGTGGCTGTAGCTCCAGCAGGCAAAATTAAGACCAATAGGTAGAAATTATGGGGAAGATTTCAGTGTAGAGAACATTCTAATCAATGATCTGTTAAGTTTTATGTGAACTACCTTGGACGACAATGGAGATCCATACGTGTCAGAAATTAAACCATAAACAGAGAATCAAGAATCTGGGTTGCTGCACAGAGGATGGCTCAGTTGGGAAAAGGGGATCTCCATGGTTTCTGTTTTGTTCACTCCCTCTACATCCAACTCATTACGATTTGTTTTCTGCGCTCGGACCTCTTTGAAACTAATATTGGCCTGTGATTATGGATTATCAGGGGAGATGCTATCTCTTTTTTTGATAGTTATTTTCCACCAAAAGCCAAGATGAAGGCAGATTTTTTTTTTTTTCTTCTCCCTTTCCTGGTGGGAAGATTTTGTTTTTAAGCCCTCCCTTTCACTGGAGTCCTTAACCTTAATCACGTCTGTCAAGTCCCTTTTTCCATGTAAGGTAACATAGCCACACATTCCTTGCATTAGAATATGGGCATTTTAGGAGTGGGTGGGAACAATATTGTCTACCACAGATTCCTGGTATTACTGCTGTGGGTTGGTATGTTTTTCTAGAACAATATGGAATTTCAATACATTTTACAGTCCATAAGCCAATCAATCACAAAGTAGCTATAATTCTTAGAACATTTTTACAGAAAGGGGTTTTGGAGTAAAGTGAGTTAATTTTCACTGTTTCTGCAGTTCTCAGGATGTATGTATTTGTATATGTATATGTATATGTATAGATATATATATGTGTGTGTATATATATATGTATGTATGTATAGATATGTTTCTGGATTGATTTTCCTTTTATTAAAGTCATGAAACTACTACCTGGGTCAGTCTGAGACCACATAGTAAATATCCTACTTATAACTGTCTTGTCCAGGCAAATTTATGTGTCTGAATTTATTTCTCTTGCTATCTAGTTTACAGCCCCTCTAGTTCTTAACTTTAAAATAACCTCTTTATTTTCTCTGTCACTTTAAAATTCTGATCTGCTCCAGAAGGAAGCAATGTTTCAACTAAAATTTATCTTCTGATGATTTCCAAACTTAAGATGATGTAGAATGTCATAGAAAGGACAACACCTTTCTGGGCATTACAGAGATAAGGGTTCTATTCCTCTCCTCTCACTAACTAGTTAGGGGACCTTAGGTTGGACATTTACATTTCACTTTATTGACTTCACCCTCCTTCTGGGTGAAAAGAAAGAGTTGGAATAGAGTACAAGCCACTTGTACTCTAGAAGGGGGACTCTGAGAATTCCAGATCCATTACTTTTTGCTTTGGAGAAACAATCCTTTATTTTGGAGCATATAAAAGGAGCTATCCTCAGTCAGAGCTGAAATCCTCTCTGCTCCAACACACTGTTCTGTTGTGGCAAACATGTTCTTGCCATCCTTCTAAGATGTAATCAAAAAAAGCTAAGGTCTTAAGTCTTTCATGACCCGTCTCTACCTACTTTTCCAATTCATCTCCTCTTTTCCCCCAAACACACCTACTCTCCAGCCTCTCTGAAATACTCAAGAGGATTACCAGGTGCGGTGTCTCCGGCATTCTGGAGGACAATGGCAATGCCACCTGCAGGAAACCAATCTCAAATGGCTTCTTGAGCAGCCAAAGTCAATCAGGAAGGACAGAGTAGAAAAAAATGGGGTTCTCTGAAATTCTGGATTTGAAGGATTTTTGTGGAAGTCAGAGGTTTCACATTATATGAAAATTAGATAAAGTTGAAATTTGAGCTTTTAATCATAGTAATATTCCTTAGGAATCCTGGGGGAATCTCAAATCACTTTAATAATAGAATGTATACAAATGCAGGATGTAGCTCAAACTTCCTTGTATAAATTATAGTGTATTAGACCTTAGGCTATTTTTGAATTTATCTTTGCCCTATTTCACCCTCCTCCAACTCTCTACCATGGATGGACAGCTCAGAGGCTTAGGCATAACAAGGGTTTAGAAATATACGTTGGATAAGCCTTATTCATACGATAGAATCACAAAGTTAATTCAATTAGCCCTTTGATATCCATCTGAATTTAGTCAGGAGGACACCCTTCATGAAAATATGTGCAATGACATGACTTGGTTGTTGCACAGAAAATACAAAGTCTGTATGTGGAATTTAAGAAACTAAATAGAGAAACATAGGGGAAGGGAAGGAAAAATAAAGTAAGATGAAAATAGAGAGGGAGGTAAGCCAGAAGAGACTCTTAACTCTAGGAAACTGAGGGTTGCTGGAGGGGAGTTGGTTGAGGGAAAGGGGTAACTGGGTGATGGGCATTAAGGATGGCACTGGATGAAATAAGCACTGGGTGTTTTATGCCACTGATGAATCCCCTGAAACTAATAATAAGCTATGTTAACTAAACTGAATTTAAATTAAAAATTTAAAAAAAAATAGAAAGTCTGACATCCACATTCTCAAATCAGAAAGTCACTCAGTCTAAAAGCTACAATTTTGGTTGTTTTAGAAATTAGGCTGTTTACTCCCATAGAATAATCAACCCATACAAAGATAGGTCTTCACCCCTCCTCCCCCACCTAGAGCATCTTTCTTCCTTCCTTCCTTTCTTTCTTTCCTTCTCTTAAGGTTTTTTTTTTTTTTTTTTTTTTTTTTTTTAATTTGGCAGAGACAGAGACAGCAAGAGAGGGAACACAAGCAGGGGGAGTGGGAGAGGGAGAAGCAGGCTTCCTGCTCAGCAGGGAGCTGGATGCTGGGCTTGATCTCATGACCCTGGGATCATGACCTCAGCTGAAGGCAGATGCTATCAGGCAGAAAGTATGTAGCCAGGAAAATGAAGTAATTGTAGAATCTCCTCTCTCTCTTTCCCTGCTATTTTCCACTAGCACTGAGATGGAGGACAAGTGGAGAACCAGGACTGGCCTTTTGGATGTTTTGACTGTAGGCAGGCACCACTGACAGCAAAGGCTCGTATCAAACTCTCTGAGATGTCTGGGCTGAATAAAGTCCATCTCTGCTGATGGCAATAAAAGGGAAAGACCTTCCTAACCCTAGAGATGGTAGAGGGGGATAAGTGGCAACAATAAACCACCAGCTATCTCTATATGCCTCTCTTCTGCTGACCCTTTCTACACTTCCATGCTGGTAAGGAATTTCAAACACTGAACTCTTCTCGGCCAACTACAGTCTTTCAGTTATACAATGGGGGGCTGGATCTTCTCTCAATTTGTTTTGATACCTGATATGCTCACCTAAAAATCTCAAATGAAATATCTGCTTTAATAGTCTGTGGCAGAAAATCAGAAAGTTCCCAGAGAAGGAAGCAAAGTCACTTGCACAAGTCAGTCTAAGGAACCACCAGGTGACTCAAGGATTGAAGTCCCAGAATCCTTTGAAGACTCTTTCTCAACCAAAAAGAATGCTCACCTCTGCTGTCTCTCAGTCCTCTCTTTGCTCGCTGATATCTGCTTATGCATCTAAATTGAATTTTAACTGAAGTGTTTTTGCTGCTCCAGCCAACTGTATCTTTTTAATCCAAGAAAAAGTTTGGTCTGAGAACAACTGGACAAAAAGTCCCAAAGCACCCATTACTGGGCAGGACAGAGGACCCCTGAGTGCTGGAGGCACAGGGCTTGACTATTCTGAACAACCTTGGGGATTTGCTCTGTTTCCTGGGAGCTTGCTAATGTGGAGAATTTTATAGTGGCAATAAAGAGCCTGAAACTACCTCATAAGCCTCTCCATAAGACAGCAAGTCCCCTAGCACTTCTCCTAATTAACTTCTGACCTGCTGGCCATGGGGATTTTTTTCTCCTTTAACTGCTAATGAAGTCTAGAATCTCAGTCTCCCCTGATCTTTACTAGAGCCTTCTAGTTGTTAATTATGAGCCCTGTGTTTTTCTTGCTCACTTGGACTTGGTATGGTGGGAACTTACCAACATTCTTTTCCAATTTAGAGTCAATTCAATTTCTTCCGAATTCCTTGGCTTGCCTCTGCAGGATCAATAGACGCTTAGAAAAACCACCACCACCAACAACAACAACAAGAAATGAAAGTAGGTAAAGAGATTTGGGGATGTGGGGAAAACCAAGGGAGAAGTATGAGGATGTACTCATATCTAACTTCCCAGAGTAATACTACTGAGCCTAGAGAGGAGAATAACATCAGAATAACAATGCTTTCACATTAGCAGAGGAAACAGAATCCATTTGAATCAAACATTTACTCTCATGTCCATTTATTTGACCAGCATGAATTAGCCACCTTTTATGTGCCAGGTACTTTTCTCAACACTGAGGATAAAGAAATGAACAATCTCTTCTGGAAGATCTGCCATCAGCAGGCATCTCAAGCTCTCTTCCTGAATGACCACATAGTGCTTCAGAGCTCACTTGTCCAGTGCTTAATCCAGTGACACAGGCAAGGACCCCATCATTTTTGGAAAATATGAAGGAAAATGCCTCACCACTGTATATGACCCATGGACATCCCTCTGCTTTAAAAGCATGTGGCTCCCAAACTTCTCTACTGAAGGAGAAGGTATTATAGTAAAGGAATAATGATAAACAAGATACATTTGTTTCTAGTCTATAAAGGATATCTGAATATTTAAAATAAACTCCTGTGACAAATGTAAATTCAAATGAGCATTTATTCTTTATTTTATTTTAAATTTTATATTATTATGTTATGTTAGTCCCCATATAGTACATCATTAGATTTTTTTTTTCCGTCATTAGTTTTTGATGTTGTGTTCCATGATTCATTGTTTGCATATAACACCCAGTGCTCATTGCAATATGTGCCCTTCTTAATATCCATCACCAGGTAGCCCATCCCCCCCAATCCCTTTCCATCTGAAACCCTCAGTTTGTTTCCTAGAGTTCATAGTCTCTCATGGTTCATCTCTCCCTCTTACTTTGCCCCTTCCTTTTCCCCTTCCTTCTCCTGATGTCCTCTATGCTATTCCTTATGTTCCACATATAAGTGAAACCATATGATAACTGTCTTTCTCTGCTTGACTTATTTCACTTAGCGTAATACCCTTCAGTTCCATCCATGTCAATGCAAATGGTGGGTATTCATCCTTCCCAATGGCTGAGCAATATTCCATTGCATATATGGACCACATCTTCTTTATCCATTCATCTGTTGAAGGACATCTTTGTTCTTTCCACAGTTTGGTTATTGTGGCCCTTACTGCTATGAACATTGGGGTGCCTGTGTCCCATCTTTTCACTACATCTATATCTTTGGAATAAATACCCAATAGTGCAATTGCTGGGTCATAAGGTAGCTCTATTTTTAACTTTTTTGAGGAACCTCCATACTGTTTTCCAAAGTGGCTGTTATCAACTTGCATTCCCACCAACAGTGTAAGATGGTTCCCCTTTCTCCACATCCTTTTCAACATTTATTGCTTCCTGCCTTGTCAGTTTTTGCCATTATGGAATCTCTAAGGGCAGGGATGAGATCTAATGAGGCTGAATTTAAAAAATGCTATGAATGAAACACAGTCTAAACTGGATATTCTGACTGCCAGGGTAAATGAGGCAGAAGAAAGAATTAGTGGTGTAGAAGATAAGATGATAGAAAAGAAGGAAACCAAGGCAGCATGGGAAAAGCAGATTAAAGCCCAAGGGATCAAACTGAGAGAGATTAATGACTCAGTGAAATGTTCCAATATCCAAATTATTGGGATCCCAGGGGCAGGCAGGTGGAGAGAGAGAGAGACCTAGAAGATATATTTCAGCAAATTGTAGCTGAGAACTTCCCTAATCTAGGGAAGGAAACAAGCATTTGTGTCCAAGAGGGAGAGAGGACCCCACCCAAGATCAATGAGAATAGACCGACGGATGTCACAACATATAATATTACAATGCACAAATCTTAGATCCAGGGAAACAATCTTGAAAGCAGTAAGGGAAAGAGATACGTTACATACAAAGGGAAGAATATCAGAACAACATCAGACCTGTCCACAGAGACCTGGCAAGCCAGAAAGGGCTGGCAAGACATATTCAGGGAAATAAATGAGAAGAACGTGAAACCAGGAATACTTTGTCTGGCAAGGCTGACATTCAGAATGGATGGAGAGACAAGGAGCTTCCAAGATGGGCAGAAACTGAAATAATATGTGACCACCAAGCTGGCCCTGCAAGAAAGATTAAGCGGGGCTGGGGGTGGGGATTCTATAAAAGGAGAAAGACCCTGAGAGTAATATAGAACAGAAATTTACAGAGACAATCTATAGAAAAAAGGACTCCACAGGCAACATGATGACAATAAAATCATTATCTTTCAATAATCACTCTCAATGTGAATGGCCTAAATGCTCCCATGAAACAGCACGGGGTTTCAGATTGGATAAAAGGACGGGACCCATCCATATGCTGTCTACTAGAGACTCATTTTGAACCTAAAGATACATCCAGACTGAAAGTGAGGAAATAGAGAACCATTTTTCATGCCAATGGACTGCAAAGAGAGCTGGGGTAGCAATTCTCATATCAAATGACCATTTAATAGTCCAGCATGTAATTTGGAGATTCTTTCATTTGAGTTATAGGTCAGACTTGCCCAAGAAACTTGAAAAATAGAAAAGTCAAAGCAGGCTCTCCCTAAGAAGTTTCTGGCACTGTAAGTAAGAGGTAAGTCTTACCTTATGAGGGCTTGCGTTTTTAAGTTCCACGAATAATCCCGATAGGCTATCAAAGGCAAGAACCACTGGAAAATATTTATTTATAACCAAAAAGAGATATTCTTTAATGAGATAATATTTTACTCTCAGTAGGAAGTAGAAAAATGGTTGTTTAGATTTTTGGTCCTCTATGAAGATCTTTCAGTGAATTCTGTAAAGAAAAAAGTACTCATTGTTAGTTACAATGTTTAGTTTTCTCCCACGTCACCGTTACAATGTTTAGTTTTCTCCCACGTCACCATGTTACAGATGGCAATGCTTCCTAATGTTGCCTGATTCTGAGAACCAGAGAAGCTACAAGCCAACCAAGCTTGAGCACCTTTCAAATGACTCGTGCATTTCCCTTAACATCCTAAGACAATAAAACAGAGTTGCCCTCAGAAAGAGACTTGAAGGACAGCTTTGTCATTTTTCCATTCTTTTTGACATCTCCCTGGCTGGCACATTTTACTTCTAACGTCCTTCTACATATCCAGAAGAAACTTGAGTAAAGTACACATACTACCCAGCATTTCCAGTTAGAAATTGACCGACTTTCCTTTTTTTTTTTTTCTTCCCAATTTACTTTTGATTGCTGTGGTTATTTTATATTTTTAGAATTTGGCTTTGTTCTGGGAATCAGAGAGCTTTACGTTCTTAGATTGCTTAACTGAGTTCAACCCCTCCATCTCGTCCTTTAATGAGGCCAGATGTTTTTTACTTTAATTTTGTTGGTATCTTTAGTTGAGATAAGCAAGTAGTCCAGGGACATGACATTTCCCTTTATGTATAAGACGGAGATATGATTCGTTAAAGTGTAATTTTTTTTTTTACAAGGAGAAAAGAAATCTCTACACAACCAGATCACCACAAGGTGTTTTCAGCCACAATACATAAATTTAAGAATTCAGCTGGTTTGTTCTCACCTTCCTTTGAATGGTGTGGGGAGGATTGGTGGCTTTTTAAATTCAAAGCATAATTTCTAAAAACTAAAAAGTATGACTCTCATATAAATATAATCTGGACCCATTTTAAGGAGTTTATTCAACTCATTAATAGATAAGGAAACCAATAAAAAGGTAAAGGCCAACTCAAAAAGCATTTTCAGGCTTTGAATTTTTACAGGCATTTTGAAACACTGATAGAAGGAGAATGGTAGGTTGAATGCAAACCTGCCTGGTGTCTCACAGGCAGCTGTACGTGAGGGTTATCTTTTCTACTTGAAACGATTTGCATTTCTATTAGACCAAAATCTGTAGTTTACGTACATTTTACTAAGTCTTTAGACTTAGAATAAATAATCCTTTGGAGTATCTGTTAAACAGTGCTTCAGTTTAACATTGGAAGAACATGCTGCACGTTCCCCCCCCCCCCCCACCAATTCCCAGGCTTTCAACAATTTTCCTTACAACCAAGTGGGAGTAACAATTGGACAGACGTCGATTTGTGATGGTGACAAGTCCTTCCCAAAGCCATTCCTGTGTGCGTGTATACATGTGCACATATGCATGCATGATACATGGCAAGTCTGGCATTGCATACACAGGTGACACATTTTAACCTCCTTTGAAGAAATGAATTTGCTTCTCAGAAAGTTTAAACATGCCTGTCCTTAGAGCCTTAATTTCCTTTCTCTACTATCCTCTCTGACTCGGCCATTTGTGTATAATTCCTGAAGAAGTAGCCACATGGTGATCAGATCAGCATTGCTCTTTGGGACCATTCATGGAATGCACTCCATTGTCGTTCCCAAGGGACTTTAATATAGGTGCTTAGAAATCTAGAAAATAAAGACTGGCTTTTCTCAGATGTATATCAAAGAGTGGGTTTCTTTTGAGTCCTTGGCAGCTTGTTTGTTTTCAATATAAATTTAGATTTGAGTTCTTTTTTATTGAAGTCTATTACGTTCCCTGATAGGGTTTCTGGACCATAAAAGAGTAACATAACTTAGATATTTTCTATCATTTTGAGGAAGGGAATATTAAAAACTCTTCGAGCATGGAAGCCTGGGTGACTCAGTCAGTTAAGCATCTGACTCAGGTCATGATCTCAGGCTCATGGGATCCAGTACGGTGTCAGGCTCCGTGCTCAGAGGGGAGTCTGCTTGCTTCCCTGTTCCCCTGTCCGCCCCCCCCCCCCGCCACTGCCGCTCACATGCTCTCTCTATCTCAAATAAACAAATAAATATATCTTTTTTAAAAAATTTAACTCTTCCACTTGTATTTTGTTTCCTTGCTTTCATCTTGGAAGTTTCCTGATGGTCAGAGAGGTCCTTAAAGGCTCCGCTCTGATGCTGAGGACCTCCGCGATCTCGGGATCACATAGACGAAGTGCAGGTGTTGCTCAGCTTTGGAAATATTTTGAAGAGAGCTTATGAGCTTAGAGTCTTATTTTCTACTACACAGTATTCAGAATAAAGGGCCAAACCTTTTGGAACTGAGTCAGACCTGATCCTCACGACTGCCAGTCTGTGGTGGCATTGTAATTGTCTCCGATTTACTAACGAAGGCTAATTATCCAAATAATTCAGCCTGACTATCTGCTCTTGACCACTGCAAATCCCCCTGCTGTTCCTCAAAGCTCTGTTTGTTCCCCATTTCTTCTCTTGTTTTAAACCCCTCACTGTTCTGAGTGCCTTTTATTTAAAGAGAAATTGGATACCTACTGTGTAAATTTCTGCAGGGGGTCCTTTAATGTAGACTGTTGCAATTTCCTCCAGGAATATGCTAATAATTACGATGGGGAGGGACGTGGACTTTGTTATCTACTGAGGAGGGACTGCGTGAGAAAAAAGAAAAAAAAATCTCAACTCTTTACCACCGAAAGGAAAACAAAAAATGTACAAAATAATAAAGGAGAGAGGAAAACAAAGTTATTTGTTAAAGGGTAGGCTGGAAATAGATGCTTAGAAGTAGCGACTGTGGCCATTGGTCTTTGTGCAGGAAAAGCCACGCATGAAGAGAGTATGGTGAACTTCAGTCCAACGGGGAAGCAGGCTGAGTTCTGGCCTCCGTAGTCACGGCAACCGAACACACCCCCCACCACCCCTTGCTCCTGGGGAGTAGCAATGGGACCTACGCAGTCCTCTGTCCTGTCTGCCCGCAGTATAGGTGTCTAGATGGCGACTTCACACTCCTGAACTGCTGGTTAAAATGGGTTTAAGAAAGCTTTAACTTTTTGTCTCTTGTTTTAGTTTAAAAGACAAGTTTTTTAAACTAACTTGGATAGTTGTGCCTCAGCAGAAAGTTTCTGGAAAATAAATACGGTTATCGTAGAACCCAACTTGTACTAAAGTGATGTTGTGTTCACACAGAATTTGATCAAGAGCACAGCCTTAGCCTAAGGTTATTCGCGAAGTAGATTATTTAAGGCAACCTGGGGTCTTCTACTTTTATTACCAAGCAGCTTTCGGTGGTCACAGACTGACTCAGTCTGACCCTGAACACGCAGGACTCTTAAGCTTGTTTCAAACAAGAAGAAGGAAAAAAAGGGGATTCCCTTTTTAGAATTCCTATATGAGCAACAAAGCCAAAGAATTATTTCTGCATCCTAATGTAAAAATTGAAGCATTAGAAATGAGAAGGTCTTTGCCTTTGATGGAACCAAATTCAAGCCCCGGCAGGACCTAACCAAGATCCTTAAATTCTTTGCTTGTTTTTATAGGTGAGGCTTCTGAAACTCTGGTTTCGGTGATCGCTTTAAGCCTTTCTTTTTTAACAAAGGTGTTAAGAAAATCAGAAAACTAGAAAAGATCCTGAATTCCCTTTAATTACAATAATAATAAAACCAATACCCAGTAGTGCTTTTTGGAGTTTCACAGAAGGGAAAGTTCTCAAAAGCGGCCAAATAATGATAATAATGATAATATTACTAACAATAATATTACTAAGTTTATCAAACTATGTATATAAGTACTAAGCACTTTATATTAAGTGTGTCTTTTATTTATTTCTATGTGACTGATGAGGAAATGTAAAGTTTAAGGATCTTCTTCCGAAGTCAAACTGTTTGTAATCGGTAGAATCAGAGTTTAAACTTAGGCCATCTGACAACAGTGTTTGAGTTCCTCACCACTCCCCTGTCTTCTACTGTGCTTCCTCCTTACGATCATTTAAGTACAAGATAGAATATATGATATTCTATGCAAGATGGAATAATGAAATGTTTACAAGTTATTTAAAAATCTACTAATTGGGGGCCCCTGGGTGGCTCAGTCATTTGAGCATCCCATTCTTGGTTTTGGCTCAGATCATGATCTCAGGGTCATGGGATCAAGCCCCACACCAGGCTCTGTGCTCAGCACAGAGTCTGCTTAAGACTCTCCCTTTCTCTCTGCCCTTCCCCATCTCTCTCTCTCTCCCTCTCTCTCTCTCAAATAAATAAATAAATCTTTAAAAAAAACTTAACTATAGGAAGAATCCACTAACCACCCCCTCAGCTGCTGTCCTACTATGTGTCAGATACTCAGGTAAGTACTCAAGCACTGTGCACTCAAGCACTGTGCACATATTATCTCCATTCCTCAGTACAAACCTCCCCATGAAAGAAATACTATCCCCATCCTATATATGAAGAAATGAAGCCCAGAGATTAACTATTGGCCCCACATTACATTTCAGCCCCAGACTGAGTTGGAGAGTGAGCCCAAATGTGCATGATTGTAGGTCATCAGTCTTTTCAAGCTGTGTTTGAGGTGTAGCTTCAGTTTTACCAAAAATGACGAGGGGTCAAATCTCTTTCTAGTTCTTATTTTCTAAATTTGTTAATGAGGCAGAAGAATTAGAAGTATGTCTCCAGAAACTGTAAAGTAAAATACACAAATTACTGGAGGGGAAGAGAGAAGTTTATCTTTCTAACCTAGGTTACTATGACTCATTAATTAACTTGATTTTCATTCTTTACTACTTGAATGAGTAAAAAAAAAATGAATGAATAGGTGAGCAAATGAGACAATCTAACATTTATTGAATTTCTGGTGGACAGTAGGAACTGCCAAAGGTGATTTCATATTCTTATTTTACGTTCTTTCCACCAAAGTTTTGCATTTAGGTGGCTATTTTTATTACTGTTGTAGTTGAGGAAGAGTGATTGGGGCTTAGAAGGGTTAAGTGAATTGCTCTGACTTTCACCTAGTGAATGAGACAGTCATAAATAGAGTCCAAGGACCTTTGACCTCACTGTGCGAGCTACTCCAGCCATGTTCAGATTTCTCTTAAATTTTTTTTTTATTTTTTCCTTCTGTACCCCCACAACCCCCCGCCCTGCCTCTCAAATTCCTCATAACAGAAAATCATATGATAATTGTCTTATGAAACAAGATGGGATCAGGAGGGAGACAAACCATAAAAGACTCTTAATCTCATGAAATAAACTGAGGGTTCCTAGAGGGTGGGGGAGGAGGGATGGGGTGACTGGGTTATGGACATTGGAGAGGGTATGTGCTATAGTGAGTGTTGTGAAGTTTGTAAGCCTGATGATTCACAGACCTGTACCTCTGGGGCAAAAATACATTATATGTTAATTTAAAAAAAAAAGAAAAAAAATTTGGGAGTGTTTAGATATAAAAGAACAGTTTAGAATTATCTGTGAGGAATACAGAACAACCATATAAGTAGCATCCAAATCTAAACAAAAGAACAGTTTAGAATTATCTGTGAGGAATACAACCATATAAGCAGCATCCATGTCCCTGGTTCATAAATAAATTTTAAATTTCCCTGTGTACCTCCACATCCTATTCCCATTCTATTTTAGAGGGTTTCTTGAGAGTTTCATATTTGTTTATATTCCTAAATAACACATTTTTTTTTTGGTGTGCGTGCTTTCGAACTTCAAATCAATTGAATCAAACTATACGTGTTTTTGTCTTACTTGATCCCTTTACTTGATGTTGTCACAGAGATTCATCCCTGGCATTGAATAAAGCTGTATCTAATTTCTTCCTGCTGTTGTAGAATATTCCTTGATAAAACCCTGTCATAATTTGTTTTTTTTCCATTCCACTCCTGATGAATATTTGAGTGTGTGTGTGTTTTCTGTTATTTCAAAGCGTGCTGACAGGAACGTGGGATACTCATCTCCCAGAGTGTATCCGAGAGTGTCAGTCAGAAGCTTTCCACATTTTTGGTTTGTGAGTTAATATCATATTGTTTTTCAATTGATGAGCAGTTTCTAACATTGTCCAATTATGCAGCTTCCCCTACGTCCTCACCAATATTTGATATTGTGACACTTCAGATTTTTACTGGTTGATTTGAAATCCCCTCTCACTTTGTAGTTTTAATTTTAATTTCCCTCAGTACTGATAAGGGTGAGCACCATTTTAGGTAGCTTTGTTGGCAATTCCTCCTACGTCACGTACCTGTTCATTTTTTGTTTTTAATTTTTGCCCCCTTTTTCTTTTGGGTAATTTGCCTTGTTCTTGTCAATTTCTAAGCCTTTTTATACATTCTGGATACTAAGTACTGTCGTTTAATCTATTGCAAATAACTTCCTCCAGCTTACTTATTGAACTCACTTATTTACGTGGACTTTTTTTTTTTTAAGATTTTATTTATTTATTTGACAGACAGAGATCACAAGTAGGCAGAGAGGCAGGCAGAGAAAGAGAGGGGTAAGCAGGTTCCCCGCTGAGCAGAGAGCCCGATGCGGGGCTCGATCCCAGGACCCTGAGATCATGACCTGAGCCGAAGGCAGAGGCTTAACCCACTGAGCCACCCAGGTGCCCCTTTATGTGGACTTTTGATGAACCTAAGTTCTTAATTTTAATATTTGTGTATTTGTCAGTATTTGCCTTTGTGTTTTGTTCACAAAGGCAATCTTCCTTAATCCAAAATATTGAAAAAATTTTGCCTAAAGTTTTACAGTTTTGCCTTTGACATTTTTGTATTTAATCCAGCTAGAGATGGTTTTTGCTAATGGTGTAATGTAGGAGCCCAATTAATTCATATTTTTCTGTGTAGATTACCAGCTGTTTCAGACCTATTTGTTCTCAATCTCTTTTTTTTTTCTTCCCTCATGGCTCTGCAAATTCTGTAGCCTCCAAATATGTGTGGATGTGTTTCTGGGCTCTCTAGTCTGCTTTTCCAGGCCATTCTTTGCTGTGATAGTATGAAACTATCTTATTTTTTTTTTTTTTTACAGTTTATAGTAATATTTGATATCTGGTAAGGCAAATTCAATTACTTTGCTCTTCTTGAGCAATGTCTTACTAGTCTTATACCTTTGATCTTCTCCATAAATTTTAAAATCAGCTTGTCAAATTCCCCCCAGATCTGATGGTATTTTTGACTAGAATTGAATCACATCACTAGAGCAGTTTGGTGAGAATTTACATCCTGAGGATATTGCCTTTTTCTTTTTAATTTGCAGACCATGCCTACAGTACAGTTGTCTATTCATTTAAGTCCTCGAAAACATTTTTTTCAATATAATTTTCTCCATACAAATTTTATACTTGCGTTGCTTGATTAATCCCTTGGTACTTCACTTTCTTTTTATTTGAAGCCAATATAAAAGCTGTCTTTTAATAATCACCTTTTATAAGTTTTTTGAACATCAAATTGCAGCTGATTTTTTAATACTTTTTTAATAAGCTTTATGTTTTAGAAGAGTTTTAAATTTACCCAAAAAAAGAGAAAATAATAAAAAGAGTTCCTGTAAATCTTGCACTCAGTTTCTTCTATTATTAATTTCTTAAATTAGTATAATGCATTTCTTGTAACTAACGAACCAATATTGATACATTCTCGTGTACATTCTTAATTCAAACTTCCTTAGTTTTAGCCTCAAATCCTTTGTCTGTTCCAGGATCTCACCAGGACACAACCTCACATTTACTAACCATGGCTCAGGCTCCTATTGGCTCTGACAGATTCTAAATTTCCTGAATTTGATGACCTTGACAATTTCTGACGAGTACGGGTTACATGTTTTGTAGAACCCTCTATTGGCATTTGTCTGATGTTCTCCTCATAATTATGGGTTTTGCAGAAGAAAATGATAGAAGTGAAGTGCCATTTTTATTCCATTTTATCAAGAGTGTGTAGCATGGATGTTGACCTTGATCACCTGGCTGAGATAGCGTTTGTCAGATTTCACCACTGTCAAGTTACTTTTTTGTATCCTCTTACCATTCTGTCCACTATGCTCAGCCCAACCTGAAGGAACGGAGAGTTACTTCCCACCTTCTTGAGGATCAAATACCTGTATAAGCTATTTGGAATTCTTGTGCACAGGAGACTATCTTTCTCCCTCCTCTATTTATTTATTAAATAACTTATATATCCGCATGAAGTCATGGATATTTAACTTATGCTCTGTTATAACGTGATATTACCTTATTTATACTGTTGCTAGAATTGTTCCGGTTTGGTTCCCAGTTGCTCTGCTGGGAGCTCTTTCAGTTGGCTACTGTGTCCCTTTAACGTAAACCATCATCATGACCTTTTTTTTTCCCCCCTGAGTGCTGCCTTTATAATGGATTTTTAAAATATATATTGATTTTCATCCAGCTACCTTGCTAAAATCTTTTAACAATTCAAGTAATTTGCTTTTTTCTACAACCATGTTATCTGCAAATAATGACAGCTTTTCATCCTTTCAAATTATTACAATTCTTACATCTTTTACTATTTCTTTTGCCTTATTGGACTGAACAAAGACTATTAATATGATGCTGAGCTGAAATCACAATAGTGGATACACTTGACTTATTTTGGATAGTACAGGAAATAAGTTCAACATGTCACCATTGAGTAGCGTGTTTGCCGTGATTTTTTTTTTCAAAACATCCTATCTCAAGGTAAAGAAGTTTTCTTCCAGCCCTAACTTGCTTCCTTAGTTTGTTTGCCCCAGAAACAAATTCTGTAACAATGATTTGAATGCAATATCTTATCTGGGAGTTGATCTCTGGACACCCCATAAAGGGAGTGCTTACTGAATTAGAAAAAAGAAGGAAAGCAATAAAAGGTGCTTTAGAAAGCAAGCTACTACCGGGAATCAGTACAAAACCCGTTCCTTAGAGTTACCCACAGTGGGAGAGGAGGGGCTGGGAGTTCTTGCTGAAGGTTGTCAGGAAAGGAGTGGGCGGTGATTTCTCAGGCACCCTGGCCTGCCTTATGGGCCACAAAGCAAGAATAAACTCTTAGGGACATGATGTGGTGTGCTGAAGTGAAGCCAAGGGTACATGGGCACCAACAGCATCTGATGCACTTGACCGTTGCTTGTATTTCATTGTCCTGCTACAAACAGAAGTTGGCTTTTTCACATGCATTCTATCTATTGATGGTCATTTGATTTTTCTGCTCTCATCCGATATTATTACTACTCCCAATTTCGTTCTTACATGATATTATATTATTAAGAATTGGCTTTTGAATGTTAAATGATCTTGCGTCTTGGGATAAATCCAACCTGCCGATGTTTTCTTTAGGACATTCACATCTTTGTTCATGGAATGAGATTTGCCTATACATTCTCCTTTTTCATATGGCCTCTATCAGGTTTTGGTTTCAAGACTGTGGCACATCTCACACTGTGAGTTGGGACTTGATATATTCTTAGCATGTGCTCTTTCCACCACGTTGGTGTTTGTCTTATACCCTAAGTGTAAGACAGTGGCAGGTAGGATTGTGAGTCAACATGCTGTGGGGATATTGGGAACAGAAAACTGTGGGTAAAACTGGTGTCAACATAAGTGTGTCACACCAACAGCGTGGATAATTAGGAATAAGAGGACAAATACAAATGTTAATTTAAAAAAAATCAATGTTGGATCTTAGTTTTTTCTGCTTTAACAATTTGGTTTTACTTTATTCTCCCCAAAATATACCCATATTATACCAAATATCATTTTTCTAATCTTTGGGAGACAACTGTATTTCTCTACTTTCTCTGCTCCCCAACCAATATCTTCACTCACCCTCTCTAATTACTACAGTATTTGTAAAGTCTGGTATTGAACTGTGTTAGGCCACTGGCTCTCTACCAAAAACTCTTAAAAGATAGTCAGGTCATCCTGAGGTTTTTCACCACATTCCCTGCTCAGGGGCTGTCCAACCAGCAATTCCATTAAGAATACTCGATATGGTTCGAATGCTCTAAAAATGCTGCACAGGCTACCAGGACAAGACTGTAAGTCAGGATGGGGAGCACACATATGGCACATATATCTGTTGTAAGACTTTGTAGTTGCAATTATCTCACTGAATTTAATTTTTTTACATTGTTTATTTATTTATTTGAGAGAGAGACAGAGAGAGCACAAACAGGGGAAGCAGAAGGCAGAGGAAGAAGCAGGCTCCCACTGAGCAGGGAGCCAGACATGGGGCTCAGTCCCAGGGCCTGGGATCCTGACCTGAGCCGAAGGCAGATGCTTAACCAACCAAGCCACCCCAATTAAATTTTTTTAGTTAAAAACTGTAAATGGACTGTCTTATCCCATCTTTACCTACACACTAAACTAAATGAGGACCTTGACAAAAATAAGTATTTTTTGAAATCAAATATCCAGACTTTTCTTGTCACCAATTTCTCTCTATAAGCATATTGTGGACCTGAGTCTCTGAGATGCCCCCCTGGTCCCTGAACCCAACATTCAGCTCAACTGTTGACCCGTCTCTCCTTATTGAGGAGTCCTACAGGCCCAGGTACCCATAGGATTTGGCTTCAGGAGTTTTCTGTCTTAGATCTCTTTCCTCTCATCCAATTTTATCAAGTCATGGGGTTTTAACTCCATCTATGCCTCATGTACGAGCTAGCCTGGGCACGTTTGTGAAAATGTGAAAGCCTGAATTATTTTCCTTTTTGTTTGTTCTGTTTCTCCAACCTCTTTCTTCTCATCTCTTCCCTTTCCTGATGTCCCTTTGGACTGAGAGCCCATTAACCCCCCATCAAAGTTGGCAGCCTTAAGGTATTTTTTATAAATGACTATAGTTGACTCTTGAACAACACAGGTTTGAACTGCACACATCCACTTATATACAGATCTTTTTTTCACTGAATATAGGACAGGGCTGTAAATGTATTTTTGCTTCCTTATGATGTTCTTAAGAATATATTCTTTTCTCTGGCTTACTTTATTGTAGGAATACAGTATATAATACAGATGACATACAAAAGACATGTTAATCAACTGTTGCTATTTTCAGAAAGATTTCCCAGTCAACAGTAGGCTATTAGTAGGTTTTTTTAGGGGGTTTATAGTTTAGGGCTAATAGAAGAAGAAAGGGGACTATTTTTACAGTCTACATGGAAACAATCAGGCACACAGAGAGGATTTCAGATGTTGGTGTATACAGTAGCTACTCAAGAGCTTGTTTGAAAAGTTAATTTCTTCTCATCTCCCTCTACCCCATTAAGATTCAGCTGTTCTTGGTTGGCTCTCTGAAACCTGTGTTTTCCGTAAGTGCTCTGGGTGATTGTGAGGCAGGTGGTCAGCTGGACGGACTTTGAGAACCCCCTACTGGGGGGGTGAGAAAATGAGCAAGGGAGAGGCTCTCAAAGGATTGTCTGATGATTTGTGAGCAGTGTGACTTATAGGCAGCAGGACTTTTATTCTGATTTTTTTTTTTTTTTCAGCTTCTAACTCTTGTTCTAGGCTGTGCAGCACATCACAAATGGGCATCACTCCCCTGAGAATGCCCGGGCAACAGCCCTGTCTCCCCCTGCAGAAACACAAGGGAGCTTGAAGAAGTTAGCTAGATTTCACTGTGTCGCTGTTCTGTTTCAACCCAGACTGGATTTATGACAATCTACGTTCCACGCTGGCCCCCTGGAGTCAGTGCAGACTCCACAGGTAAAGGGCTCGGGCCTCCGTGAGACTGTCCTCGCTTTAGATGCCAGCCCCCAGGCCAGCCTATACTTCTGGCTGACTGGGTATAAATTCAGGGCAATCTACAACCACCTCAGGTTTGATAATTCTCTAGAATGACTCACAAAACTCCCAGGAAGTGCTCTACTTACTATTACAGTTTTGTTATAAAGAATACAATAGGGTGAAGTCTGGGATGGTCTGGGAACCAGACCTTCTGTGATATTGTGATTTATAGTAACATATATTTGACTTTTTCCCTCTTTGTGGCACAGAGCTCCTAAAACCTTGGGAATCACCTGTGACAACTAAGATAACAAATTATCTTATATCAGTAAGGGGAATTTGGAGAGCACCTAGGTAACCTAAGGCTGGGGCTTGGTTGCCAGGGAAACCAATGGTGTGAGCAGAAGTTTGGAATATTCAGTCTCACCCCTTGACTTCCAGGGAGGAAAGAGACACTTGGAGGTTTGATTGATTGCCAATAGTCCATGATTTAAACAATCATGACTATGTAATGAAGCCGCCTTAAAAACTTCAAGGGAAGGGTTTGGAGAGGATTCAGTTGGTAAACCTGTGGAGATTTGGAAAGAGTGGTGCCCCCCAACCCCCTCCCCCCCCCCCGGAGTATAAAGGAGCTCTGAGTTCCCTCCCACATGCCCTGTGCATCTCTTCCACCTGGCTGTTCCTGAATTTTATCTTTTTACAATAACCCAGCAATCTAGTTAAATAAATTATTTTCTTGAGTTTTTGTGAGCCACCTCTAGCAAATTAACCAAACTTAACTTGGGGGTCATGGGAACCTCTGATTAGAGCCAGTCCATCAGAAACACAAATAACAACCTAGACTTACTTGCTATTGATCTCTGAAGGGGGTGCAGACTTTTGGGACTGAGCCCTTAACCTCTGGAGTCTGACTCTACTTCCAGGTAAATAGTGACAGAATTGAATTGAGGTGTAGGATAGCTCATGTCAGAGAATTGCTTGGTATGGGACACCTCCCCCACCGCAGACACCTTGGAATCGGAATTGGAATTGTTACCTTCCATGTGCTCCCCCCGTGGAATCAGGGGATATTACCCTCCCAACGCAGCAGCATGTTCACCAGTCAAGAAGCTCTTCTGTGTCAAGAAGCTCTTCTAGTGTCCAGATATTTTACTGGGGTTTCATTATGTAGGGAAGATTGATTAAATCATTGATTATGTGACTGAATTCAATTTCTATCCTCTTTCCTCCCTAGCAGTAAGGCTGGCCAGATGTCCCAATCCTCCAATCACAAGGCTGGTCTTCCTGGTAACCAGCCCCTCTCTTGAAGCTATATAGGGGCCCACCAGGAGTCACCATTGGCATAAGAAAGACACTCCAATCATTCTAGAAATTGCAAGGGTTTTTGCCAGGATCGGAGGACAGAGGACAGATACATTATTTATTATATCACAGTTGTGAAAGGCATAGATATGGGCGAGTGTGTGTGCGTGTGTATCTCAGGGCACACTATCCATCCTGCTGGAGTCTGGAAACAGAGAAACAAGACTGGGGGCACCAGGGTGGCTCAATGGTTAAGCATCTGCCTTTAGCTCCGGCCATGGCCCCGTGGTTCTGAGATCAAACCCCACATCGGGCTCCCTGATCAACGGGGAGCCTGTTTCTTTCTCTGCCTGCTGTCCCTACTTGTACTCTCTCACTGTCAAATAAATAAGTAAAATCTTAAAAAAAAAAAAAAAAGGAAAAGAAAAAAGAAAAACAGAGCTGATGGTGAAGCAGTTGGAGAGTCCTCTGGGGTGCAGTGCACCCCAGGTATAAAGTTTGATGCCTCCCGGGCAAGCATTTCAACACAGAACCTTTCACCCTGAAAAAAGTTTACAGCATTCTCACAAGCACCCTCCTCCTGTTTCCCATTTCCCTCTTCTTTTCCCTTTTTCTTCTGTTTTTCTTTTTTTTCTTTTTTGGCTTTTTCTTCAGTACCATAATTGGTTGGAACAGACTGAAAAACTGTATGAGCCCATTAGGACCTTAATTACCTGTTAAAGATGAGAGCATCCAGTGAGGGACAACAGCATTTAATCCTTTGAGGGGAACTAATTGAAATTTCTCTTTTGAATCCACGCCTGAGTAGCTTGGGTGAGGACGTCCAACCCAGACTCAGACATCAGCGATACTAATGCCTTAGGGATGAGTTAGGACACAAAGAGGTTGCCCAGTGAAGGGAATGAGAAGTTCAAGTCCAGTTCAGTGCTTTTCTTTCCTCCTGAGCTGAGGCCTGTGTACTACAAATTTTGAGAATAAAAAGAGCTATATAAATGCAGAGAAACATTATCATAATTACTTTTGGCACAGAAATATTTTTAGCTAATGTTATTTTAATAAGAGCTGCTGTCAAGGGGGAGAAGGCAAATCATTTAAAGCAAAAGTTTGTTCTGATGTTCTCTGAATTAATGTCCCCGTGCCTGTTCTGCTGGCTATTTCAAAGCCTGTGAAGCAGCCTAATAGGGTAGCAAGCCCGTTCCTCAGTCCCAGGGATCACATTGGACAACTTTTGATGCCAGACATAGCGTTTACTATTGCAGGGAAAGTGGGGGAGGTGATGGAAGTTTCTGTCCTCAGGGAGCTTACAGTTTAGGGGCATGGATGGAGATCCAGTTATCTGGACAATAAAAATACTAGGCAGAATGACATCTGGGTGCAAGCACGTTATGTGGGAGCAAAACGCAGGGCTCAGATAATGGCAAGGATAGATGCAGAAGCACTCCTTCCTGGGAAGGGGGCATTTGAGCAGGTGCATAAGAAGGTTGCATAGAATCATATGGGGTTACAGAGGAAAGGGCATCCCAGGCCAAGAAGAGAACCTGAACAAAGGCAGGGTGTTTGGAAAATGCCTATGATAAAACATATAAATATCATGAAGTTTTGCCATATAAACCTGATAAAATTACACACTTGAAAAAATCCTGCAGAGACATTTTCTGGGTTAGAAACACTTTCTTTTCATTTTTACCTCTCCTATTTTTTTTTTTTTTTGTTTAATAACAGTTGTTCTCAAAATGTGTTATTCAGTCCATCAGCATCAGTATCAACTGGGAACAGTTTATTTTATTTTTTTAAAGATTTTATTTATTTATTTGACAGAGAGAGAGATCCCAAGTAGGCAGAGAGAGGGGAAGGGAAGCAGACTCCCTGTCTAGCAGAGAGCCCGATGCAGGGACTCTGGGACCATGACCTGAGCCGAAGGCAGAGGCTTAACCCACGGAGCCACCCAGGCGCCCCTAACTGGGAACAGTTTAGACCGCTTTCGGGATGACTATGCTAGAACCTCCGTGGCGGTTTCCAGCGAACAGTTCAGCTGGGTTCTCCAGGTGATTCTGAGGCATGTTAAGGTCTGAGAACACAGGACACAACTCCGTGATTGTACTCTTTCTTTTCAGTCCATTCTCCCTTCCCTGATCACATGATTAGTCACGTTTTTCTGTTCTCTTCTTAAGTTTCCTGTCTACTTCCACCACTCTTTCTTTAGGCAGGTAAATTCCTGCACAGAGGGGAAGAAATGTGACCAAGAAGGAACACTTCCAGCTTTTCTCACAATCCACAAATGAAATAATCTCACAGGCGTGTCTTCACCTCCTTCCCTTCCTGTTTCCCAGAAGAGTGTCCTGCTTCTCATAGTCCGATGGCTCCCTCCGTTGTGTCTTCCACAAATCTCCCAGGCTTTGCTCTGCCACTCATCCTCTCTTCCAGGCATCTCCCATCTTTCTTTCCTTACTGGTCCAATTCTCTCAGCTTATGAATGTGGGCAATCTCTAAGGAAAATAATGATAGCAATAATAATAACTACTTAAAAACTACAAAATCTTCTTTTGACTCTATCTACCTTAAAAAGTATCACACTGTCTCTTCAGCTTTTGATTGTCAAACTCCTTGAACTCAGGAAAATAAAGTTGATACCAAAATTCAAGATAAATATTTGGCTCTAATTCTATTTGCAATTTCTATAAATTTGTGATTATTTTGAATGTTTCCTGCATTTAAGTTTGGTCCTTCATTGATCTCTGGACTCTCACCGATTCCTGCTTCTACTTTGTTTCTTACTCTTCTGCTATTTATTATTCTACGCTTCTGGTACTTGCTTCTCTATTCCTTAATCTCTGTTCCACCTGTTTTAAATGATTCCCTGACTGATACTGGTAACTTACATGGGCTCACCTACTGGCTGTATCTTGTTTACTATTAAATCTATCATTAGGGACACCTGGGTGGCTCATTGGTTCAGCTAAAGTTATGATCCTAAGGTCTGGGATTGAGTCCTACATTGGGCTCCTTGCTCAGAGCCTGGTTCTCCCTCTGCCTGCCTCTCACCCTGCTTGTGCTCTCTCTTTCTCTGATAAATAAATAAATAAATCTATGATTAGATTTCTGACCTCCCTTCTGAAGTGAAACCCTAATTTTGACTGTCAGTTGGACATTTGCATATCAAAACTGAACTCTTTATTCTGCTGAATTAATTTTTTAAAATCTTAATTCATGGAAACTACTTAATATATCAAGTTAAAAACATGGGAGTAATTCCAGTCCTTTTATTTATTTCAAAATCCACACTTGTCTTGTTTCCAGAGCCCATAAATTCAACCTCAGAAATGGTTATAAGTTGTATCTTATTCAGTTGTATATCTGGTAACATAATATCTTGAGGAACAACCCTCCTGCTAAGACAAAAACAAAAACAAATATAGAAACAACTCTCCTTCTATAAAAGTACTAGAATACACACATACCACCACTAACAACAGTAACAAAATGATCAAAAGCCATAAAAAACAAACAAACAAACAAACAAGGACTCCAAATATTGAATTTAGTAAATACAGTATATAGGGGCACAATTAAATGTCCAACTCTTGATTTTGGTTCAGGTCATGATCTCAGGGTTGTGAGACTGAGCCCTAGCTCTGCACTGGGTGGGGATTCTGCTTGAGATTCTCTCTATCTCTTCCTCTGCCCCTCCCTTCATCATGCTCTCTTTCTAAAATAAATAAATAAATCTTAAAAATATAAAAAATAAATTACACAAAATAGTGTATTTAGCATATTTAAAGACATAAACGAGTGGATTAAAAATATGAATAAAAAGTAATAGACTGTAAAATTACCAAATAGATTTCAAAAAGAACCAAATAGAACTTTTACAATGTAAATATATAATTGAAATTAAAACCTCAATAAGAAGGTTAAACAGGAAATTAGACAGTACTAGAGAGAGAATTAGGGATTTGGAAAATAGTTCTGAAGAAATTCTTAAGACTGAAACTGAAAAAAAAGAAGAAAATACATAAAAAAGGGATTAAGAGATGTGAAAGATATAGAGAGGTCTCATATATCTAATTGAACTCCAGAAGGAGCAGAGATAAATAATGGGGGCAAAGGGAGAAAGGTTGGAATATTTAAGAATTGATTAAAACTTCTAATCCTCAGGTTCAGAGAACTTAAAGATCATAAGGAGTAGAAACAAGAAACTTTTACTTAAATATCACAAAACCCTAAACAGAAAGAATAGTCAGAAGGGAAAAATAAATACTTCCAGAGGAAGAATAAGAATGACTTATGATTCTCAAGTTCAAAGTCTAGTATCAAATGTAAATTTACCTCTCTCCCCCATTCCTCTGGCTTCCTTTATCCCTCTATCATTTCTCACCTGCTTTATATTGTACATACCTCCAGGGTCTTATTCTCCCTTTTCACATTGCATTCAACCTTACTGTCAATTATATCATCCCATATCACCAAAAGAACCCAATAATGTAATCATTCTACTCTGTCACTTAAGATTTCTGTTGGTTTCCTATTGCAAACATAATCAGTTGCAAATTGTTTATTTCAGAATTCAAGGCCATTTCCTGGCCATTTCAGCAGACATTTTTCATTTACAGTTTTCTCCAGTTCCCCTGAGCTCCTGCCTCACTGAACTTCTTACCAGATCCTGAATTTACAGACTCCTTAATGCCTTTGAAAATGCTTTCCTTTCTCTAAGGTTTGTCCACTGCATCCTCTAAGGTCACTTCTCCTTCCTTGCCTATCAGCATCTGTATTCGTCTCTGAGGGCTGCCAAAACAGAACAGCATAGATTGGGTGGCTCAAACAACAGAAGTTAGTTTTCTTACAGTTCTAGAGGCTAAAAGTCCAAGACCAGGTGCCAGCAGCACTGGTTTCTCAGATGTCTCTCCTTGGTTTGAAGATGGCCACCTTTTTGCTATGTCTGTATGTGTTTTTTCCTCAATGCATGTGCCCTCATCCATGTTTCTTTCTCTTATAAGGACGCCAGTCCTATTGTATTATGATCTCATCTTAGGAACTCATTTAATTTTAATTCCCTCCTTAAAGACCCAAGCTCCAGAGATGGGGGGAGACAGCATTCAGTCCATAATGAAGAAGAGCAAAATGTATGACCCAATATATGCCACTTCAGCATGTGGATTATTCTTGAGCTAAAGACATTCAAGACACAACAGTCTTAAGAAAAACCTTTATCTCTCCCTTAGCTGTTTAAAATTATTTAGATAGTGAGTTGTGTCCAGAAAGAGAGCTATTGCTGGAGATGACTTTTTATCAGAATATCTATCTATGTGGCAAGCAAATATCTAATTACCAAATACCTTCTTCTTATTATTGCTCTGTGAATTACCCTCCTCCTCTTTAAAGTCCCAGGCCCCTGTCCAGTCTCTTAGCTCAGGATGGCATGGAAGCCTCAATTGCCCAACTTGCCATTGGGTCTCATTTTTTATGGGGCTTCTATATGTACATAATTAAACATGTTTTCCTCCTGTTAATCTGTCTTATGTCAATTTGATTAATAGACCAACAAAAAGAATTCAGAAAGGTAGAGGAAAAAATTTTCCTCCCCTAAAATAACCACCTCCCTTTATCTTTGAAGATCCAATTTCTTCGAATATTCCTCTGAATCCATTCCTAAGGATCCTCAGCATCATTGTTCTAGCCTGCCCAGTAGGTATTTTTCATAAAAGGGTGACTTTAGCCATAACTGTGAGTGATAGTATACATATGTAGAACTCAACTGTGAGCCCTTTGAGGTGAGGGACCATATTCCTTTCTAATTTGAATCCACAGGATCTAGAATGCCTGTTTTATAAAATTATTCAATAAAAGTGAAAGTAACAGATTAAAAAAAAATCAAGAGCCTAAAGTATGAATTTGATCTATCAGGGTATTATTTATAGTTTAAAGGAGTACTCTTCTTTAGGCCAAACAATTCTATCAATATATGCTACCTTCGGAGAGGTGATTAAAATTTATCATCCCTGTATGCACACTTACCAAATCTCTTGTTCCCATGGTAACTGGACAAGCTTCACATTAGGTATGTAGACACTCTTCTAAAAGGGGGGTGGGGGAGGGGGTGAGTAGAAGTAACTACTGTAGCTAGCATAGTCTTTGTTCCTCCTGCATAATGCATGCAGATTATGAAGAATTTCACTCCTCAGGATGAGGCACCTATAGCTACAGTTACACCGGTTGCCTTTTAGGATGTGCTTGCCTCTAATACACCCGACCTAGCCTTCCAAAGTCACTTTTCTTCTTGCGTCCTGTGCTCCCTTATTTTTTGGCTGTTGGCAGCTCAAGATGAAGGAAAATTATGAGGGTAGGAGCCCACTGGTATTTTATTTCTTTAGGAGATTCTACATAGTGGGTGCAAGTTACCTTTCGGAGCAGAGTTTTGGAAAGTGGGTTCCATTGGAAGAGATTCTTTTATATGTAAGGAGGTAGGAAAGGCTACCCGTAACTAACAAAGATCTTTCTCATTTTCGTTGTTACTTATAACAGATAGGAAATTCAAAGACATCCACAAAAGCCTGTTTTAAAATACAGGTTTTATTACTATTCAGAGATGTTGAGGCCAACAGATCAGGAGAGGCCTGCCACTGAAAAAAATCATTCGTTATTCATGGTTCCTGAAAGGTTCCTCCCACCATAAGGGGGCCACACAGGGAAGTACAGGTTCTGGAAGGAGGCAGAGGGAATTAGGAGAAAATGTGAGCAAGAGACTTTACCGTCATTTCTGTGGGAAGAAATGGGTCTGATGGGGCTTAGGTCTGGATAATTTCAGCAGGTTCAATCTGGGCCATAGGAGTTTGGTTTTCTCGGCTCTAGCCCTGGGGGATGAAGACAGGTGGACAGTGGCCCTGACCGTGAGTGTCTGAGAGAGGAGGTCATCGGGGGTGTGAACTTTGGGTTGGTTGGTTTACACAGGAAAGGTGGGCTCATGGGGAGATCAGTTACTATCTCCAGGAACTGGCTAGCCCTGGAAGGGACAGACACTCCAGGGTCAGCAAGGTCCGGGATATGACAGCAGCAGAATAAAAGGACATGTGTAATACATGACCCTTGACACTCAAACCCAAATAAACTTAGGAAGTTCTCAACTTAGAGAGAAAATGAAAGATGAAAGAAATGAGCAGAACAGGGTGGACAAAAGGAGAAATAGCCCTTCCAAAAAAGTTGTGTTTCTATCTTCCAAAAGGGGTTAATCAAACATGTCCACAGTTAAATGGACAGCTCCGTGGATAGATCTACCCCAGGCAACAACAGCACCCCACCCATTAACCCCGCTGATGCTGTCAGTCAAGACCTCATCTTCGGTGGGGGCTCTCTTTTAATTTTATACGAAAACAGTTGCTATAATATCTTGCAGCCCTTGATTCTTCTGAACATAAAGATTAGAAAACCCCGATTTTCTTTTTATTAAAAAATAAACTGAAACACCAAAACTTAATGTCCTGGTGGGAGTTTAGTACAATAATAAATGAGTAGATAAAGCTCACCTCAGAACATCACTTGACTTGATAAGGGTAATTTGCACGTTTCCATTCCATGCAGTCCTTTCTGGCTGGCATATTTCTTCTCTGCTGCCTGTCCCTTTGGCACCCCGCAAAGCAGCTGCTTATCTGATTCTTTCTGCACGCTCGTTGCTGCTGAGAAAACACATCGCACATCCTGCCTTGCATGTGTTGCCTTGAATTATCTCTCCGTTTTACCACTTGCCGGAAAAAAGGCATCTCAGCAGTGCCCCAGCTCCCCCGGGAAAGACATCCATCAACACAGACCTGTTTTTCCCCTTAGGTGCCTGTCCATTTTGGTGCCTCTTATTAAGCCTCTTAGGTTCCTATTCATCAAAATCATGCCAAGGAAGCCTTGAATTCTTTCTGAGGTGCATATTCAGCAGAACAGCAAGGAAGAGCCGAGACACACAGAAAGCACTGAAAGAATGTGCAAATTAGGCTACCTATTTTTATTCAAAAGACCCCAAAATACAAAGCCATGAATTGGAGTTTTAAATAAAACCCATTTCTGACTCATTAGGAGCACCATGCCTACCCTTCTCTGTTATGAACGATCCGAAGAAGCAGGGATGTTAGTGGTAGGAAAACAAAGTTAGGATTATTTTAAGGGTTGTAATTCAGTAAGGAAGGAGGCACGGACTTTTGTTTGCCTATCTTTCTACCTACCTACCTACCTACCTATCTCTATCGAACACCGAACACATTTGAAATAAATGTGAATGGGAAAATGTCACTTGTCATGTTAAAAAGTATTAGAAGAAAAGGATACCATGATGGGAACAGTGACCTGACTGCACCTTTGAAATCACTTTGAATTGGAGTGTATGTCCAATGTAATAGATTATCTAGGAATTGAACTGTAATTAGGTTTAGGAAGATGTTAATGATTCTACTATCTTTAGGAGAAATAATCACCTGGCAATGAGGACATGTCTTGTAGCTCCATAGTGGCTGGAGGGGGATGTCATCATTGATGGGAAGCCAGAAGACAGGACGCTTCTCCTAAGGGGAAAAGGAATAAGTATACTTGAACTGCTAATGAAAAAAAGGCACAGAGCCACCTTCTAGGAGCTGTTCTTGTCCATGTATGTTCAATCTTCTCTCAGAATATGCTGGCCTTGACTGGAGGCTCAACTGATGAGGGGGAAGCAGAGAGCTGTGTGCCAGGACAGGTGAGCATAATTCCTATGGTTGTCAGGTGTGAAGTTTCTAAAGTCCCTGAGCTTAGCCATTGACATAAAGAATGGTTTTTGTTGGGACACCTGGGTGACTCAGTCATTAAGCTTCTGCCTTCCACTCAGGTCAGGATCTCAGGGGTCCGGGGATCAAGCCCTGCATGGCTCCCTGCTCAGCAGGGCACCTGCTTCTTTCTCTCCCTCTGATGCTCCCCCTACTTGTGCTCATTCTCTCTGTCAAAGAAATAAATAAAATCTTTTTAAAAATGTTTTTAAAAAAGAATGGGTTTTGTCTAAAGTGGAGGAGTGGCATCAGATTGTAAGACGGAGGACTTCGGTTCTTCAGGAAACAAAGGAACAGAGAAAAGAAGAAAGTTTCAAATGGAAGAAGAGGTGGATATCATTTTGGCTCTTTTTGGGCAGCTTGAAGGTTGCTTTCTATCCCTAATGCTATCTTTGTCCACAAAATGTTACCTTGATAAATGAGGAGATGTGCCCTGGCTATGGTGCGAAAGATGCCCTTTGAGGACCAAGTAAGAGAAGCATAGAGAATGCAGCTGGTTCCCCAAGGAGAAAGAGAAGAGAAGCTCCAAAGAGAGACAGATCTATCAGATTTCCCCCCACCTCCATTTGGATATAACTTGGTTTTTCTAGAATTTGTTTTTTGGCTGTGGTTTTGGGACAATAACTGTCTATCCTTTTATTATTATTATTATTATTTTTAAAGATTTTATTTATTTATTTGAGAGAGCGAGCAGGAGAATGTGGAAGGACAGAGACAGAGGGAGAAGCAGACTCCCCGACGAGCAGGGAGCAGGATGTGGAGCTCTATCCTGGGACTCGGGGATCATGACCTGAGCTGAAGGCAGACCCTTAACCTCCTGAGCCACCCAGGTGCTCCTCCATCATGTTCTTAAAGACAACATTGGATATTGACCGCAAACGGAGCTAAGTCCAGCCCCCAGAGAATCACGGAAGGTGGCCTCTGCCTGGAGCCACCTGATTTTCATCAGTTCCGCCATAGGCTGTGCTTTCTGGAAATATACATGCTGTCATGATTTAGGTTACAAAGAAGCAAATACAGTATTTGTAAGCAAAGAGCCTCTGAGATGAAATTTGAGATTCTAAAATGAAGTCAAAAAGGAAAGAATTGGAAGAGATTGTTTTCACTGATTACATTCATATAGGTTGAAAGGGTTAATGTTCAAATGCGTACCTGTATCCTCCCTACCCAGACCATAGCCCGTGCTCCAAGATTATCCGGCTCAGTTGAAAATATATTTGTGCATTTAAAATTCTTACACTTGTTTCATATTACGCTAGATAAAAATGGGTGAGAAAAAAAGGCAAAAACATTGGCAGAAAGATCCTGAAGACCAGAGAAATGGTTTCTGGGCATAAACTACTTTTTCATTTCCTTCAATTTATGTTAGTGAAAAGTTACCCTAGAGGAGTGGTCCCTGAGGGAGCCTTGGGTGTCTGAGGATCTTTGACTCAGTCCAGGTGTGCGTTCAGATCCCTCACCCACCTCCTCACCGACATCCCCCGATGCGCAACAAACGTCTTGTGATCTGTGCCTTTCAAAACAAGGCCAACAAGGACACAAGCTTAGCTTGCTCTTTGAGCAAAATTTGCGGGTTGCTTTCTATACCGACTACCCTCTTTGGTGATAGAATTTTATCTGGATAAACAGGGCAGAGTTCTTCTATACCCCAGGTAAAACAAAGTTTTCTGTCAGAACTGCAGGTTATTCTGCTGTTGGTCATTTTCCATCCTCCCGTCAAATGGCCTCTCACTCCGGACAGTGTGTTCGGTGTCAGCAGAGTCACTCACGGGCCCTAGAAGCCGGCAGCCTCGGGACCCGCCCTTCTCAGCCCTTCTGTGTTGTCACTTCTTTCAGGAGGAGCTTCTGAATGACCCCAACGCTTCCCACCAGCCCAGAAATTGTAGCCCCATGTTTCTATCAAGTCTAATGGCAGAAGTTTTTCAAGTTGGCTGTTGTCTCAGAGAAATGTCAGAAATTCAAGATTCACAATAGAACAGTTACTTTTTAGATGGAGTCACTTTCAGGAAAGGGATTATGCTAGCGATTTGCCATTTCAGTCCACAGACTTTCAGAGGAGTGCCTGAGAGAAACTTTTTTTTTTTAAGATTTTATTTATTTATTTGAGAGAGAGAGAGAGAGAGAGGACACGAGCAGAGGGAGGGGCAGAGGCAGAGGAAAAGGCAGACTCCCAGCGGAGCAGGGAGCCTGAGGCAGAGCTCTACCCCAGGACCCCGGGATCATGACCCGAACGGAAGGCAGATGCTTAACTGACTGAGCCATCCAGGTGCCCAGAGATAAACCTTCCTGCTCCCAGTATTTTCGACCATGTTCTTTTGGTGAGACACAAGGTCTTTTGCAAAAAAAAAAAAAAAAAAAAAAAAAAAAAAAAAAAAAAAAAAAAAAATTTAAAGATTGCTCAAAGCATGTTCATAGAACTTTATTATTTTTTTTTCCCTGTAGAACCTTATTTTAAGACTTTTGAGGCTGTAGGTCGTTGGAAGGAGACCTGAGATTTTCTTATTTTACATGAACGTGTTGCTGTGGCGAATGTGTCTTCTGAATTGTGTGTTCAGTCCGTTTGCAGATGGAGTCATTTAAGACACTCTCTGCTTATCTAAGTGATAATCTCTTTGTGGGGTTTGCAAAGCTTGGAAAGCAAGGACTAGCTTTTAAATTGGTATTTCGTAAAAAGTGGATCCAGGCATAAACACAAAAGGTTTGATACAAACTCTGCCAGTTGCCTTCCAGTGAGCTCCTGCACACATTCACACACACACATGCGGACTCCAGAGGGAACCCTGCTTCCAGTGGTCAGAATTAATTTCGAGAATGCTGATTTTTAATTTGTCATTCAGTATGCGGCCCAGCTACGGAGTGAATAGCTGGGCAGGAGGGACGCACCACCATCCCAGCCCCTGCTGGTTGGGAACACAGTAGAAGCAAAGAGAAAAATGAGTCCAAAAGAAAGAGAAGGAGCAGCAGGGGTTCTGGATTTCCAAATCCGCTCAGGTTCCAAGATCCTGTGTTTTGATAAAGAGCCTCAGGAGACTAATAGATGCTGTATTTTCAATCCGATTTGTGAGATTTTTCCATTTGTTTTTGTTCTTTGTTTTGTGTTTTGGTTTTTCATCATAGATATTTTTGCTCTTGTCTGAGCAAATTACAGCCTAAAACTTTTAGGAACTTAGCATCAAAGCTTGAGCTGAGTGAAGGGGAGAAATTTAGCAAGCAACCCACCAGTCTGAAAGTACTGTTTTGACTTACAAAAATACAGTAAGATAAGGAAACTTCTGGAAAGAGAAAATGTTTTGTCTGTTTTCTCCTGAACTACCCGGTATCACCTTCCAAATTATAATCCTTGTATTTGAAAAATGATTTTTTAATCAGCACTTGTTTATATCGAGTTATACCTGCAGTGGTTCAAAGCTCCAAATTATTTCTTGTTACGAGGCTTGTTATAAAAAACAACATTCTGACCTTTTCCCTTTTTTAGTTCTCCAATAGCAACACTTCTCAACTCTTCAACTGATGTTCTTTGAATTTACCTACATATCTCTAAAGAACATGCATTTCTTTCTGCTTAATTTTTCAGTTTTAGATATTATCAGTCAACTCCCTGCTATGAGAGATTAGCTGTCTTTGACCACTGCCTCACCCCCAGTGCAGACGTACATCATAGTCCTCCTGTTCACAGTCTCCCCATATGCTTGTGTTATGATTTTGCTTACAGGATTCTGTGTTTATATTATGACCGAACAACATACTCCACACCTAAACCATGATTGCTTTTATTTTCCCCCACACCATGTTTTCCTTCCCTGGAGTTAATAATTATTTTCCTTTTTTTTTTTTTCCTCCCCTTTGCTGATTTGTCTATTCTGTGTCGTGTGTGTGTGTGTGTGTGTGTGTGTGTGTGTGTGTTTTAATTAAGAATGAACCTTGAAGGGTGCCTGGGTGTCTCAGTCAGTTTGGCATCAGACTTGATTTCAGCTCAGATCATGATCTCAAGGTCACAGGATTGAGTCCCACATCAGGCTCCATGCTCAGCGGAGAGTCTGCTTGTCCCTCTCCCTCCCCACAATCTGTCACCCCCTTGCACTCACTCTCTCTCTCTCTTTCTCTCTCAAATAAATAAACAAATAAAATATTTTTTCAAATAAAAAGAACTTTGATCCTCTCATCCAGTGGTAAATCTCTACAAAACATGTAGTTTTATGTTTTTGAGGGAATCTTTCCTGGAATTTCCTTATTTGCCCTTCTGTGACTGTTATACAGTTATCCTCTTGCCATCCCTCTTCTTATTACCTTGGTAGTTTCCTTTTCTCCTCTTTGTATTGGATTTTCCATTTTCCTGAATCCCATGAATTTTTCCTCTTTTGATTATTTGCTTAATTTGCTTAATGGGATATATTTTTTTTCAGTATCTTCTCAAGAAAGAGTGCATAAGACATAAATTTTCAAGACAATATTTATGCCTGCCTTAAAATGGTTTTCTTCTATCTTCACGTTTAGTTGCTAGCTTAGCTAAGTATAACATTTTAGATTGAGAATCATATGATAGTGTGGGAATTAATTTTTTTAAAAAAGCAGAACAATACCCAGAGATAATAGTCAGTTTGTGCTAAGCTCTGCTGCAGTAACAAACCACCCACAAAATCTCATTCATTTTGCAACAATGATAGTTTATTTCTCACTCTCGTTTTATGCTGTCAGCAATGAGTCATCTGTAATTGGGACTCATGAGCCTTCTCACATCAAGACCCAGGAAGAAGTAGCAGGTCCTGTCTGAGACCCACCATTTTTGTGGCAAAGAAAAGAGTAACAAGGTTGGTGGTATCTTATGACTCTTGAAGCTTTTGTTCAAATGTCATTGACCAAAAACTGTTCATGTCAAGCACGGCAATGGAGTGGGGAACTGCATTTCTAACACAGGAAAATAATACACGTTATTCATCAGCTGGAGGGAATTTATTATCCTCTTATGTGAAGGAGAGTAAATAATTAGAAAAAAATATTACAACTACACAGATAAAGTTGATGGTAGGGATTTTTATATATGTCTTCATGGAGGACTTTTAATAGCCTGTTTTTTTTTTTTTTAAGAGCTTTTTAAAGAGCTGTAAAATGGGTAAGTAGTACTTCATATTTAACTTCCTCCATTTATTCGCCTGTGTCTTATTCTTAAGTTATGAGTATGGTGAGAAGAGCATGTTGATGTTTGTTACCATTAAATCATAGAGAAATAATTTCAAATTTAGAAGGAACTATTGAACTATTTTGTATAAACCATTGATTAGGTACAAATTACTAGATTGAAAATCCTGGCTTTGTTTCAATTCCCTAAATTACATGTTGGAGTTTAGATTACTCATACACAAAACAGGGATACTGAATCAATTGATTCACCAGGCTATTTTGAGAATCAAATTAAAGACCATAATATATTTAAAGAAACATAGCCAAGTTTCCAACTTATATTAGGTATCTCTGCCTATTAGTTAAACGTGAATTTCTCTAGATTATGAATCAAAGGAAGTTCAACATTATAGACAGAATAAAATTATAGACAGAATAAAATTATGTCTAAAATTATAGACAGAATAAGAACTAAGTGTACATTATCTCTAAACCTCACTTATTAGAGATGGTATTTATTATCATTATTGGTAGGCTAAGATAATGTATTTTTACTTATAGTCGGCATGCTCATTGTTAACCCACATAAGCACATATTTGCAGAAATAAATGCTGAATCAAATGTTGACTTAAAAGAAAGCCAATGAATGTTTTTCAACCTGCTTCTGATTGCTGTTTACATACATGATTTATATCAATTGTTTATAAACATTTGGCACGTGAGTCTGTGCGTATGTTCATGGACGTCATCATTGAATAGATTGTGAAATTTTCCACTATCTTATGACAGCCCATTTTGGCTTCCAGCCAATTCTGTTTGGTCCTAGCGGACAGCCTGAGGAAGCTCCCAGGGCTATGGAGGCAATGTTGACTTAAATCAATCTGAGATGCAAGATGGTAATTTCCAAACAGGTCCCATCACATAATGTAAAGTTAGATTTTATTTTTGAAATCTGTAGAAGTCAGAGAAACTTTACTACTTTTGTGTAAACTTTTCCTCTAACAACTTTAATTTTAGAAAACTCCAGTTTTGACCTCTGCATGTACTTTGGGGTTATTGGAAAAGAAGGCCCTAGCTTAGAGCATATTGCTATTTTGGTAATATCAAAGGTAAATCATGTCTGATAGTACACTAATGGCTATTGCTGCCCCTCAGTACTTTCCCCAAGAGAACTGTATTTCCTGGGTGGGAATGATGAAGCTGTTATTTATAGTTTGCAATCTCCATAACGCACTGTCAACAGATATAAGCTCTAGCCCTTGTTACATAGGTACCTCTCTTATTCTCTCTTTTTCTCTCTTTTTCCCTTTCAGTCTCCCTTCCCACCCCTCTTTCTCTTTCTGTCACTTTTTTTTTTTCTTTCCTGAAGGAATTCATTTTGGGCTCTGTCTTCTCTTCTGACATTTGTCTCTATGTTTGAAGTGACAGTAAATAATGCAAAACTTAACAGCTGCATAAACACCATTTTCAAGTCAGGATCAAAAATCACTTACCCTCAATATTTTTCTTTCTAATAGAAGCCTAGACTTATAGTTCTTGGGGGGAAAATTACATGGCTGAAAACTAAAAATATATTAGCTCTTGACAAATAACTCTCCAAAGCCTCAGATGTTTATTGTTATTTAACCTAAAATGCTGAAGATGAATATGTATGAATAGAAGGACGTTAAATTTTTCCTTAAGGAATGTGGATTTTATTTTTTGTGTTAGCTTTCAGGGCTGCCATAACAAATGATGAGAAATTGGGCAACTTTAAAAAAACAGAACTGTTATCTTTCACACTTCTGGGGGCTACAAGTACGCAATCAAGGTGCTGATAGGGCTTAATGTGTTCCAGAGGCTCTAGGAAAGAATCCTTCCATGCCTCTTCCAGTTTACTGAGGCTCTTGGTGTTCCTTGGCTTGTGGCCACATCTCTGTCTACTCCATCTTTGCACTGTCTCCTCCTCCTCTCTCTCAAATTTCCCTCTGCCTCTCTCTTATGAAGATATGTGTGATAGCATTAGGGCCCACCCAGATCATCCAGATAGCTGCTTCTCTCAAGACTGGTCACTTAATCATATCCTTTGCTGAATAAGATGCCATGACAGGTTCCAATGATTTGGCGTGGATGTTTCTGGTAGGCCTTTGTTCAGGTAACCACAGTTCTTAGTCTAAGTGCTCATGGAAGTAAAGTCAAAGGAAATTTTTCTTTTGGGGGGTGGGGAGCTAAAGCTCTGGAGAACTCTTCCCAATGGGCTTCCAACATCCTCTGTTAGGAGGGAGATTTCTTCCACTCCAGTGCAGTCTGACAGCATTTGTCTTCACTCTTCCCCTGGTTCCCCTGACTCCTTCAAACTTGTTTTCTAACATGGACCATATGGATTTTCCAGAGGCATTGTCTCCTTTTTTACATTCAATGGTAAATCAGTTTATCAACAGCCTATATTCTAAACACATGGGAGAGTTGAGGTTAGCCCAGATTTAAGGAAGCACAAAATTTGACTTGTAATAGTGGATTATAGTCCCTCATGGGATCTGCCAGGAAGGATTCCCTTCTATATTTGGTTGCTGAGGGCTTTGCTGACTCCCTTTGGGGCTTAGAGACTTTTAGGTAAATGGTCTTGGTGTTTAGGGATGTTCACTGAGATTTGATTTTGCCTCCTGGTCTCCATTTTTCAAGGGTGAGCAAGGAAGGTGAATGCCCATTAGTAGGTACAAGAGGAAATAGAGAGGAAAAGAGTGATACTTGTCTCTCTTTCCACCACAATGGTAGGAACAATTAGAACAATTGGGATGTGGGTCTGCATACTCTATTATAATCTCTTGCACCTACAACAACCGTGCCCTGAACATTGAGTTCAGAACTAGCTTGATCTTCAGAGTTCCTACTTGCGCTAGACTTGGTGTAGAGCTGTCAGTTCCTTTCCTGGGGATAACCACATCCCATGTTTACTCCTCAATTCATAAGAGCTTCCTGCTTATTTGCCCTCTGCTCCTTCTTGCCAGACCCAGTCCCTCTTTACTCCAAATCACAGAATGAATTATTTGTGCTCTGACCCATTGCCAGGAATCAGCCTGACAAGGATTTAAATGAAATGACTACAACAAAGGCATGATCTCTGGTTGATTTGCTCTGAAATGGAGTGAAAATCAAGTACAGAGTGTAGTTTAATGCTCAGGTGGGTAGCTATATGTATAAACTGCTCTATCCTCTTTCTGTCCCTGTTTTTCATGACTTTGTTGCAGGGAACTTATAGAGTGTATATGGATAGATTATCTTATATCCTAGAAAGATTATTCAAATTTTATGCCTTATATCCAGCCTGTGCCTATTTTTTTTTTTTTAAACCAGCATCCACCCTTCCCTTCTACATCACAAGGCAAAGAAAGCATTGGGTTGCTCATAGCTGATACATTCAAATTCCACCTACAAAGGCTTATCTCCAGGAAAATCATCATCATCAACAACAACAACAAAATAGAAGACAGAGTACTCCAAGTGAGGATACCAGTTTCCTAGGGCTGCTGTAATAATTTACCACAAATAAAACTGCTTAACAACAGAAATGTTTTCTCTCACATTTCTGAAGTCAAGAAGTCTGAAATCAAGATGTTGGCAGAGCCATGCTCCTTCTGGAAGTTCTAGGAGAGAATCCTTCCTTGTTTCTTTCAGCTTCTAGTGTCTGCTGGTGTCCCCTGGCTGTGGCGGCATCTCTCCAACCTGCCTCCCTCTTCCCATGGCTTTCTTCTCTGTGTCTGTGTCTTGTTTCCTTTATATTGCTTATAAAGTTGCTGGATTTGAGACCTACTCTGATCCAAGATGATCTCATCTCAAGATTCTTAACTTCCTTATGTCTGCAAAGACCATTTTTCCAAATGAGATCCCACTGACAGGTTCCAGATGGACCTATCTTTCGGGAAATCACCAGTCAACCCACTATAATGAGTATATGTTTTGCTTTGATTCCTCATGGGTCATAATTGTTTTTTTTATATTCCTGTTTTGTGCTCTTAAACCCCAGTCATGATATTGTTAAAGGAATGACTTGAGAAAGTTATCACCCAAGAAGGAAGTATGTTTCTTTTCCACAGTGTGCTGCTGTGAGTTGGATTCAATCATGGTAGATGACTAGGAAAGACAATATAAAAACATGATAATTTGAAAACTAGATACTCTTTATTCCCTTTGGGTTTTAATGTTGAAGTTCCAACATTTTATTTTTCTTCAGCCCCATAACCCATTCTTGCCCATGTGCATTTTCCTCTGCTGTCAAAGAGAGAGATAATATTTTCTTGTCAAAGAGGTACAGCTCTTCTGTGGGCTTTGATTTTGTTAATGTGAACACAGTTTGGGGAGAACAGTCTTTCCGTCCATAATACATTATTAGACTTATAGATGAGGCTTCCCTATACACCTTCTTATAACCTTCAAATTGTATGGAACTCTTTTTTCTAGCACTACAAATAAATCTTTTGCCTAGTTTGCACTTTAGATAATATTTAAATTCCCAAAAGCTCCTAATAGCCAACCCACTGAGTAGCCATAGGTTTACTCTGCATGATCTGTTTCTACATGTTGTTCCTTTTTTTTTCTTTTTAATCACAATTCAATAGCATCTTTGTGAAAGAGTGTAAGTGGTGGTTTTATAATTGTTTTGGTTGTGTAAATAAATTTCCCTTTGAAAAGTGCCAGCTGCTCTTCTAAGAAATGAATGACCTTGTTTGACCATCAGCTTTGGGATTCATTAAGAAATATGACAGTCTCTTATCCCAAAAACAAAATTATCATTCCCTTCTTAAGCCTTGTCAGGCCCAATGGATCCTGTCCCATCATATATTTCAGGGATTCAGTTTGTCTTCACACAGGACATTTGGACACTGTATCTCAAATTTTAGTGTGCATAAGGATCAACAGGGGATCTTATTAAAATGCAAATTCTGATTGAGTGAGTCTGACATGAGGTCTGAGATTTTGCATTTCTAACAAGCTCTCAAGCTGATGCCCGATCTACGTACCACCTTTTGACTATCGGGAATTTAGGATACATCACATAAGAAAAGCAATAAAAGTATGGTATTTCAGGGAAAATGCACTTTGTTTGGGAAATAATCTATTTATTTTGTCTCTCAAATCTTGGGAAATGCGCATTGATCTTTTGGTTTGCTTATGGGAACTGAACCTGTAATTATGGGGATTATTTTTACCATGTAAGCTCTTATTTTTGCCTACTCTGCATCCATATTTCCTTTGAGGAACTTCTCTTGCTCCATTTCATGCATTCCTAGAGAAAGAATGATAATTCTGAGGTTGATTTCCCAATTACCATTAGCACTTTGTGTTTTGCTTGGTTTTTTTTTGTTGTTGTTTTGTTTTGTTTTGTTTTTGGGGGGTTTTGTTGTTTTTGTTTTTACTGCAGGGGTAGTATATGCCCTAGGGATGGATATACACACCTCTCTGGATAAATATATGGACTTTCAAGAGGAATCCCTTTTATGATGAGAATATTAAGCTGGAGGGATATGATTCTGGAACTGTTTGGAAAAAAAAAAAAGAAGAAAGCATACAGAAGTAAATACAACCAGTAATATTGTTTTTATACCTGGATCACTCATGACTAAAGCCAGCTCTTTTTATTATATAAGCTATAAATGTCCTAAGATATGTTCAGTGTTTTTTTTTTTTTTTCTGCTTGTAATTGAAAGTATTTTGACTCCTACATTTGCAGAAATTTAGGCTGATTGGTCCACTGAATAGCTGTGTCTTCATTTGGGTTCCCCAGAAAGCCAGGCCTGAGGCACAGCTTTTGCGCCACAACTTTATTGGAAAACTCAATCCAGTGAAGGAGGATTGAAGGAAAAGGAAGTTGAGGTAGGGAAAGAGAATCAATGGGAAGCTGACCACTGCTTGGTACCATGCCCATCTGATTGTAGAATTCTCTGCTGAGAAGATATATGAACTCCATGTCTCAGGAAAGTCTGCTCGGTGGGGAGGATGACAGAATTTATCCCCCAGAAGTTTTCCCCATGGTCTTTTAATTCCCCTATGCTCCCAGATTATGTATGTGTGGACACTCAGTTCCTTGATATTTAAAGCTATGGCAACAGTAGAGCCTCAGAGTAGGAGGTGAAAGGGGAGCCCTGGCATGAGGAGAAGCTTTTTTAGTTGGTTCCTATGGGATGTTGGCTAGTCACAGTAGTGGTATCCATAGTAGAACAAGTGTCAAAGTTCCTGGAGATGAGTGAGGCCGAGAAGATGTGAGCTGGTTCATTGCCACGGGCTCTTCAAATTTGTATGCTCTATCCTTCATCACAGTGGTTAAAGACTGCTTATCCCGGCAATCTTGCCTAGACAATATTGTATGCTGTGTGGTTTTCTGTTGAAGGCTTAGAGGTGGGGAGTGCCCTGGGGATACCAAGTGTATTAGTTTCCAAGGGCTGCTGTCGCAAAGTACCACAGCCTAGGTGGCTTCAAATAGCAGACATTTATTTTCACATTTCTGGAGCTGATAAGTCTGAAATCGAGGTGCATGGGGTTGTGTGCCTTCCAGAGCATTTAGGACAAAATCCTTCCTTGCCTCTTACAGCTTCAGATGGATCCTGACTTCCTCAGCTCCCTCTGCCTCTGCCTCCATCTTCACACAACCCTCTTCTGGGTCTGTGCCCCTCCTTATAAGGATACAAGCCTAAATTGACTTTAACTCTACTGTGTCTCATTTTGAAATTCTTAACTATTTACATCTGCAAAGACCCTATCGCCGAATAATGTCACATTCTGAAGTTCTAGGTGGACCTGAAGTTGGGGGGGACACCATGCAACCAACTACACCAGCGTAACCATGTAAGGACAGAGAGCAGCTTGGTTTGCAGATTGTGTGCAATCTCACTGACCTCATGATGCCAGAGTGATGTATTTGTGTAAGGTGACTTCAGCAGAGAAGTATATGTTTTTATGAATAGCCCTTTCTCAAGATTTGATATAGCTCAAGTCTCTTACCACATTTCAGTATAATTCTGATTCCTTCCAAACTCATTGCCCATATATTAAAATAGCAATCCATAACCTAGGATAAGCAGTAGGGGGCATTAATGTAGAAGGCAAATATATTTTAATGTGGTACTCACAGGGTGCTCATTCAATAATTTCCTCTCTTTTGGGGGGCCTTGTTCTTCTATGAGGTGTAAAGTACCAACCAATGCCCAAATTCAATGGGTATTTGAAAATCCCAGTTGAAATCATCAAGTCCTCCATCTATAGAATCCAGGGACTGGAGGTACCACTGAGGATTATACCTATTTTCACTGAAGTCTGTACCACCCGTTCACTAGGAATAAGGTAAACATCAAGATTACATTGATTGGATAAAGCAAATATGGACAACACAAAAATCTCAAGGCTAATAATTTCCTAAACCAACAAAAAAAAGAACTGTCCAGAAATACAAAAAATACAGACAGGATAATTCCTCAGATACAGAACAAATTGATAAGGCAAGGTTTGAGATATTCAATATTGACCTTTTGCCCCAGAACTAGATTTGCAATGTTATAATATGTGGGTGTTAAATATTAAATTCCAAGTGGGTAAATAAATGAATATGTATCTTATTTAGGCCCTATTATTATGTACTCCAACGTTGCCTAGTTACGCCTGAAATTCCCTTAACTAGAGTGTTAGTCACTCCTCCTTCATTTAGGGATCAGACTGAAAATTGATGGGAAAGATGCCACCATAGCTTAAGTTCACACAAAGATGCAAATGGCACAACCAAGTCTTTTCTGAAAGTATGTGTTAATTATACAGTGGAGTAGAGGCCCAGGAGGTTCCGGACCTTGAGAAAGTACAGAAAGCAGAGATTACTTCCACTGCATGTTTAGACTGTAGAATTTCCATCTAAGACCTAGTTTCAAACATGGCTACCCTTCAAGAATGGAGTTTTTACCTCTGAATAACCTTGTAACCTAACAGCCCAGAAGTAGCAGGAGGAAGTAGAATTCTTGGGACTAACTATGAACCAAAACTCAATGACTGAATAACAAAAAAGGTAAGATACAAGGCTCATTTATTGTTTAACCCCCTAGCACACAAATCACGAACTACAGTATTACTGTTTAAACTCTTTTCGAATACATTGTGTTGCCGCCACTGCCTACATTCTGTGTTGGTTTGACAGTTTCTCTTTAAAAGAGGCAGGAGGAATCAGCATGAATGTGACACTCAAGCCAGAGGTATCTGATACAGTTTCTTAGTTTGATGACTTTTTCCCAGAGACAAAACATACTCAGACCTTGTTGGTTAGAAGAGGCATTTATTTTATTGAGGTCAGTGGTGAAAAGGGAGAGGAGGAAGGGGAAATCAGGGTTAGGGAAATCTCACGTATCTGGAAAGTCTTTGACCGTACATCTTCTTTAATTGGTATTACTATTGGGTATCATATTGATAGAGCATACAATCTCAGTGTGGTTGAGCTCGAGGAGTTTATATCTCCTAGAGCTTACTTTAAGAGGTTTCTTTAAGTCAAATGTATCAAAATTTCCCCACCAGCCTCATGGCAGACCCACCCTCTTCCCTGAATTCCCAAATGCATAGTTGTGATTGCACTAATGCGTGTCCCCCTGTTTGCATGCTGGTCACCTCCATGGACCCACTCCTCCTGACCTTCGGTGATGTCTGCTGCATCTCTTGTCCAACATTTCACCTGCATTCAAATCAATGGGACATGTCTTGGGTGGCACCTTCTTTTTGCAAACTTTCAGAGCAGAAATTTGATCACAAACTTTGGTGTATATGTATCAAGAGAAGGCATTGTTTAATATGTAAAATCCTTGTTCCTGCCTCTGGACATTCTGATTCCTTTGGTCTAGTGCCAGAATCTCCATAGATCATCTTATTTAGAAATGTGCTGTTTTGTTCAACTTTGGGAGGCATCACTTTGTTTGTTTTTCTTATTTGCTTCCCTTGCTCATTCTTCTCCACCTTCAGCCAAAGACCTCTTCTCTGCCAGTTTTCTCAAGGAGGGGCACATCAGGGTGGAAAGCAGAAAAGGGTTACTTTCCGAATGATGTATGTTTCCAAAGGTCTTCTTTCCTAGACTTGAGGGATTTGAAACTAGCACCTTCATTTTGGTCACATGTTATATATCAGGTGACATCCAAGGGAAGATTGGCTGTAGGAAGGGAAGCCTCTATGTTGATGGACACATAGAGAGTTTTGCTAAGAATTTCAAAGTCCATTGGTGTGGAGAGAAACCAGTAGAGTCACCAGATCTGGAGGGCCCAGGTGTGCTGGAATGACTGATGCATCCATAGAACCTGTGCGAACAGTGGCCAAAACCCCGCCGCCCCTGTACCCAATGCCCTGGCACTTCCCAAGACCTTCGTGTAATGTAGTACGATTGAGGGTTTTTCATTTTCATCCCCAGAAATGATAATGATTAGCAATAACATCACATCTTTATGTCCCCAGCATGGTTTTCAAAGCTTTGAATAAAGTAACTTGTTTATTCCTTGCCATGGCCCCATGAGGAATGTATTATTAGCTTTATTTTACAGAAGAGGAAACCAAGGCACAGAGAAATTAAATCACATGTTTTAAGTCACATAACAAATAGCCAAGCTAAGATTCGGACACAGAAGGTATGGGACCTGTCTTAGTCTGCTCGGTTTGCTAAAACAAAATACCGTAATTAGGTGGCCGAAGCAACAGGTATTTCTCAGGGTTCTGGAGGCGGGAAGTTCAAGTTCAAGGTGCCAGCTGATTCGGTTCCTGGTGAGAACTCTCTTCATGGAGGGCAGATAGCAGTCTTTTCCCTGTGCCCCTATGAGGCAGAGTGAGCTCTGATGCCTCTTCCTATTCTTACAAGGGCACAGAACCCTTCAAGGAGCCCCACCCTGAGAACCTCATTCAACCCTGATTACGTGCCCAAAGCTTCATCTCCTAATACAGTCACTCCCGGGATAGGGCTTCAACGTATGAATTGGGTGGGAAGCAGATAGCACAAACATTAAGTCCATAATAGAAGGAGAGCCCATGATCTGAATTAAAAGACTGCAGTTTAAAACAAATCTGTGTAATTCTGGGACACCTGAGTTTGCAGCCTGAGACTCCTACTTCTTCCACTAGAAAGCACGGCTGCAGACAGTGCCAGTAGAGTAGGTACCACGCAATGGGCCACAAAGAAACTGTGTGCACTTGACAAAGTGAATAGTCGGCACCGTCATCCACGGGCTGAGAAGCAATTGTTCCAGGGAAGTTTCCCTTACGGACTTGGACTCCATTCGATCCGCCACTAGCTCCCATTTAATTGCCACTGAGTAGAATACACAGGGAATGGCAGGTTGCCTAGAAACTACTTATGCCATGTTAAGCAATTGGAGGGTGAAGGCTGGAGGTGGGAACAAGGACATGAAATGAAGAAGCTGGAAAAAGAAGAGAATGTCCCCGAGCTCCAGAACTAGAAAGAGAGAGCCCGTGCAGAGGGAAGGGGAGCACTGATGCCTTCAAATGGGTTTTAAGCCAAATGAAGCCGAATACACCTCTTTAATCTCCAGTGTTGTTTACTAAGAAACATTCTTCTTACCTTTGCATCACAGCGAGTGCTTCTCCCCACACCTGTTCTCCCGCCAGAGCCCAGAGCTGACAGGGGAAAGCAGAGATCAAAGCCAGTAGTCAGAGGAAAGTAAAGGAAAGCCAGCAGCAGGAAAGCAGGTGGGGACGTGGAGATGCAGCATGGGGCAGGCTGAGCTCCTGGCTGCCGGCTTTCCCTCACTGTGGGGTCCACACCAGGGAGTGAGAGTGCCGGATAGCAAGCAGGTCCCTGCTACTTAGGAAATCCTTTCCCTTCAACGTAGAATTTAGTAGAGTCAGTTCATGGTAATCCCCATAAGAAGGCTCCTCTCACTTGTGTTCCTCCAAAACAGGGGCAAAAGCATTAATTTATGATTATTCAGTACCTCTTACCCTTATTATTACCAGATACCTGAACCCCATCCCTAGATCACATCTTGAGCCAAGGGAAGTCTGTCATTGATGACGTGCCCCCCGCCCCCTCAGGCTCCGTAAGATTCTTTCTGACTCCATTGATTGATTCTTTGCTTCAAAATGAAAGTATATAATTTGGAGAAAGAATAAGGACAGAAATGCGGATTTTGTTTGGAAACTCCTTGGATTTAGCTCAAAAACAACAAAGCACTACAGCTTGGAAAATTGTTTGTGGAGCAAAGGAAAGAAAAGAAATGTGAATGGGAGAAAGTCGGAGAGTAATAGAACATGTCTGGTCGAGGATATCGTGAGGAATTTGGGGATTTAAAGAGTAGAACGGTGTCGCCTGCCACTTATGTGAGATATGCAGACAAGAAGTGGCCCGGGGTGCCTGGGTGGCTCAGTCGTTAAGTGTCTGCCTTCAGCTTGGGTCATGGTCCCAGGGTCCTGGGATCGAGCCCAACATCAGTCTCCCTGCTTAGCAGGAAGCCTGCTTCTCCCTCTCCCACTCCCCCTGCTTGTGTTCCCTCTCTTGCTGTGTTTCTCTCTGTCAAATAATAAATAAAAAATAAATTAATTAATTAAAAAAAAAAGAAAGAAAGAAGTGGCCAAGCAGGGAAAGAATATTTTCTGTACCAGTGGTTTGAGCGAGATACTCCTTCAGAGCTCGCAGAAAGATTTCATTATAGAATTAATTGGCTTTTCAATTAATTCTTTCAACACCCAGTTGTCAGGATGTGACCCTGTCCAGAAGCTCCTTAAAGCAATAGAGGGCTAGTCTGAGTTTACGTGGGTTACATCCCAGTGAGGGAGAAAGGTGATGCTAACCCTAGCTAGGGTCTGAGGTTCCGCAGAAGCACTGGTCTCCTTTTCCCATGCAGCAGCCCAGAGCCGGTCTGGTACTCCCTTGGGCACACACCCCACTAACAATGACCTTCAGCTGGTGTGTCCTGGCTGCTAGAAGGTTCAGAGAGGCCAGCACAGGGCAAGCTGCCTTATGACCGAGCAGGAAGGTCTGGAGGGGGAATCCAGCCGTCCCTCCTCCCCAGGCAGGTCCTCCCTGCTGCGTACCTTGTCCCCTCTTCCCACGGAGGGAGTAAGGCCAAGTTCCTCCAGGGAAGCCTCCATCCCCTAGCTTCCTGAGAATTATGAGCCCGCTTGGTGCAGGGGCTGCGGGGAGAGGCCTGTTGTTCACAACAACATCCTGGATAGCTGTTTTTTTTTTTTTTTTTTAGCTGGGTTTTGTTTTAATGGCAGCTTCTTCATCCTCAATTGAGAGGTTGCCATAACAAGCTCCTAGAAATTATCGCCAACACTCCCGTTTTACCATGTCCTGCCTTTGAGCTGGGATCCAGGGCCCATCAATCTTGCCAGCCCCATCTCCCACTGGGTGCTCAGCTGCCTCGCCCTGCCCTTCCGCTTCCTGCGTGCCTTCCGCCTGCTGGACTCTGAGCACTAGGCCAGGATGGAGTTTAATCAGACCCTGTGGGGGTCATGAAGATGAATGGGATTTGGGACTGAGGGTTAAGGGAGTGGGGGTGGGGAAGGAGAAGAAACAGGTCAGCAGAAGATAGGGCTCAGAGGAGCTAAATATTTCAGAGCCTGGAACTGGCTGGAGAGAGTTGCCGGGGGAGAGAGAGAGAGAGGCACACAGAGACAGAGAGGAAGGGAGGGAGAACTTTGTACTGATACATACACAGACCTCAGCAGGTTCCAGCAGCTCAAAGGATATGATATGTCCATTATTGATCTTCGTCCATGTTTGATTAGAACTAGAAATGCAGAAAGGAGGGAACGAGGACCTCTAAGCCCTGGGCATATGTCGAGGTTTGCAATAAATCAGGTTCTTAACAGTTTTTTCAAAAGGGGGGTCAATTATCATATGGTTTCACTTATTTGTGGAGCGGAAGGAAGAACATGGAGGACATGGGGAGATGGAGAGGAGAAGGGAGTTGGGGAAAATTGGAGGGGGAGATGAACCATGAGAGACTGTGGACTCTGAAAAGCAATCTGAGGGTTTTGGAGGGGAAGGGGGTGGGAGGTTGGGGGAGCCAGGTGGTGGGTATTATGGAGGGCACGTGTTGCATGGAGCACTGGGTGTGGTGCATAAACAATGAATTCTGGAACACTGAAAAATTAAAAAAATAAATAAAAATTTTAAAAAGGGGGATATATATCTAATACTTTTCCTCCTATATCAACACAGGAGACATTCTTCATCTCTTCCTCACTGTGAAAAATGAATACCAGACCCAAACTCAAGAACACATGAAGTCCCCTGATTCAAAACATATAAATGAGTACATTAATAAATAATATATAATGATAAATAGATAGGCACGTCCCCTGGAGGGCATTTTCTGTTCAGAGTCGCCCCTGGAGGTCCCTGTGGCCCTGCTTCTCTTCCCAGGGTCCACAGAGACGGAAGACTTAACACCTTCCTTCCACCTTGGTCTAGGTTTCCAGCCCCAAGATGATCTCTTCTCCACCTTGACATTGCTGAGTCTCTGCCACAAAGGAGGGACGGAGAGAGACAGCAGGGAAGCCGAGAGAGCCACTTGCTGTGGTCATGTGAGGGCTCTGCAAGTTTATGTGAACCAGCAGCCAAAGTTGAAGTGGAAGGGCAGGAGACAGCAAAAATGTGGGAGGTGGGATTAGAAGCCGTTGGTGCTCCTTTCCTGCACCAGACATCCAAGTGAGTACTGCACAGCCACGGCCTTCGTGTCTTCTGGCTGCCATTAGCTCTCAGGAATTTGCTTCCTCTTGGGTTCTTCCTCTTTCTAGCAGGATCCTGGAAACTTTCCCTGCCCAGAGGCCAAGATCATTTCCTTAAAGCTCCCTATTTTATTTTCCACTTCACTCTTGCTTCCTCTCCAGACACTCTCACTCCCCCTAATTGAATTTCCCTGTCTCCTTTTCCTCCTTTTATGCAGTCACTGGGCTTTTACAAAAGTTTGGTCTGTGATTCTCTACTATTTCTTTAACATCTCTTTCAATTCTACACACCCCACGCCGAGAACCTCCCTCCCCTGTGACTTGATTATCACCAATATTCAGATGATTTGTACAGTGCCTTCTTGGCCCTATCTGATTACATGGGCTCTAGTGCTGCCTTTCTGCCTCTTCCTTGGGTATTGGCACTTACATATCCCGTGATCAATACAACTCAGCACACTTCTGTTAACATCAACATCGTTTCTTCAGCTCAAAGGCTCAACTTTATCTTTGATTCTTCTCTCACTTATATCTTTACTTTCCCACTGATCACCATGTTCTACAAACCCTCTGCACAGTGTCCAGAATCCCTTTCTTCCTTTCCATTCCCACCGCTGCCAGCCCTAGATACACTTAATCCCTCAGCCATCTTGCTTAGAGATACATCTGTATACCTCCTGACTGCTTGGCTATTTATCTAAACTCTGGTTCCTGCCTATTTCAGTACACTCTGAACAGCTGTCATACCCGTGTGGCTTTCTTCCCCTCCCCTACCCCCCACTCCCATAACGAGAAACCCTCTTGTTTCTAGGAAATCCCAAGATAATGGGAGGCAGGGCCTCGCCTGTCACTATAGTTACCGAAAGGAAGTGAGTACTCATGTCTCTTTTCTGGTCCCTTAGAAGTGAGGGCACAGGTGTGTGACCTGAGTCTGGCCAAATGTGTGGTCCCACCAGGAAACCTGAATCTTGAAGGAGCAGCACAAAGACACACAAAGACACAGGGAGCACTGACAATACAATAATTTGCAGCAGCAGAGGCGGAGTTCAGCAGCGTGGCCACGAATGGTGGTCGAGGGGCCGGTGGGAGTGGGGATGACGTGGGAATGACCGCGTGCCTGGCTCCACAGTGCTTCCCGACCAGGATGAACTAGGACGGGATCTTGGCTGTGTTTTTAGATGTCTAGCCTGTCCAGAATCCTGCCCCTTTTCCAGTTGAGTTTTACATGCTTCCTGATAATTCTGTGAGCATCCCAATGGCTTTTCAGCAAGTTCCGTTCTTGTTTAAGTTATCCAGATAGAGGAACCATATTCTCTAGGTTCTTTATTTGATATTTGGGCATGCTGGGGCCTTGCTAACCCCAGAGAGACTGAGCCTCCTAGGGCCAGTCAATTCCTATACACGAAGGACTCATCTGCCTTTCCTATGCAAACCGACCAATTCAGAGCTCACGGCTCCAGCCACCCCCTTTATAGGCCCTTATATTCCCCTGTCCTAACCCCCCCAGACCATGTGCCAGACTACTAGGGACAGTCCCGATGCTCCAGCGCCCACTGAAGTTGTTTAAACTAGCAAATCCAAAGCCTTGCTCGTTCCTTCTCACAGAAACCACAATAAAGGCTCTTGTCCATTTTCTGTCTTCACATCCTCTGCCTCCTGACCAACCTTCTTGTGTCCCCTAGCAGCCCTGTGTCGCATGGCATGCCTCCTATTTTTAGGGATCTGTGAGCACTAAAAACTTCTTCCTTTCTCATAGTTGTTTTCACGTCCGTGTGTCTTACTTTTTCTGATTAAAACAAATCCCAACACCCTTAAGACCCCAGGTTTCTTTCTGACATTTGCAGCCAAGAATCCCCACTGGTATAACTCTTGTTTTATCAGAGTTTGGTGGGAGTGGGATGATCAGGAATAGGAAAACACTTAAAATAACTTCAGAGGGGTTAGTGAAAAACAACAAAATGTAGTCTCATAGATATCCAAGATTAAGGGGGAAGAAAAACAGTCACATGAGATTTGGACCAGGAAAGCTGGGATGCAAGTCACTCTCCATCATCCCGCAGCCTTCAGATGTCTTCTCTTCTCTGCTCTTCCCCATCAATCTGCTGCTCTCTCATTTTCTCTCCGATTACAGGCTTTCTTTGATTAATTATCAGCATGCGCATGGCGCCAAATGACTGCTCTAGCCTGACTCGATTTGATCTTTCAGTTGACTCACCACGAGGTAACTCAGTGCTCAGGAAACCATGCCCATGGGCCATATCCTGCTGACATCTGTTTATGTAAATAAAGTTTTATTGTAACCCAGCCATTTCCATTCATTTACACATTACTCATGGCTGCGTGCATGCTGCCGTGGCAGAAAGGAGTTGCTGTGAGGAACAGCAAATGGCTGGCAAGAACAAAATATTTCCTATCTGGTCCTTTACGGAAAAACTTTGCTGACCACTCACTAACTGATTCAGTCTCTCTGATCCCCAGCTTCTAAATGCATATGAAACAGTAGATAGATTCAGCTCTGATAAGATTTACAACCCCAAAAATGAAAGATGTTGGCAAGGATGCGGAGAAAGGGGAACTTACCTACACTGTGAGAATGCAAACTGGTGCAGCCACTCCGGAAAACAGCATGGAGGTTCCTCAAAGTTGAAAATAGAGCTAACTATGACCCAGAAATTGCACTACTGGGCATTTACTCCAAGGATACAAATGTAGTGTAGTAAGGGACACATGCACCCGAATGTTTATAGAGTAATGTCCACAATAGCCGAACTGTGGAAAGAGCTGAGATGTCCATTGACAGATGAATGGATAAAGAAGATGTGGTCTAGATATACAATGAAACATTACGCAGCCATCAAAAAGGGAACTCTTGCCATTTGCAACAACATGGATGGAACTAGAGGGTATTATGCTAAGCAAAATAAGTCAATCAGAGAAAGACAATTATCATATGATGTCACTGATATGAGGAATTTGAGAAATAAGACAGAAGATCATAGGGGAAGAGAGGGAAAAATGAAACAAGATGAAACCAGAGAGGGAGACAGACTGTAAGAGACTCTTATGAGGAAACAAATCTGAGGAAACAAACTGAGGGTTGCTGGAGTGGAGGGGGATGAGCAGGAAGGGATGGCTTGGTGACTGGGGAGGTTTTATGCTATGGTGAGTGCTATGAATTGTGTAAGACTGATGAATCACAGACCTGTACCCCTGAAACAAATAATACATCATATGTTGATAAAAAATAATTAAAAAAAAAGATTTCTAGCTCTAGCCTACTCACCTAAAACAGAGTGGACAAAGTGGACATTGATATGATAATGTATCATCTTTTGGAATATCTTGCTAAGTTTGTGGTAAAGGGACAGGTGTCTAAGAGAAAAGGAAGTGGAAGAGAAAAGAGTGAATTGATCATCACCGTTAAGTTAAAGAGTTAACCCATCACTTATATCTTTACCACACTGTTCAAGAACACAAGACAGCTCCCCGTTTCTCACTCAGACAAAAACTAAATATTGTTGCATAGCTTTTGAAAGAATCCCCATTCTATCTGTTTGGTCTTATACCACAGTGTTAGCTCCTTTGCCTTCTCCTCATCATAAATCAAGGATGGAAATCAGACATTTGGGGCTCAGCACCCATACTGATGGGGAGAAGAGGAGATGGCTGATCAGGCTGTAGACTGGAGACTGGGCTTTCCCAGAAAGCAACTGAATGGTCTAATGCTCAAAGACGCATAGTGACCCTATCTGGTTTGCGTAGGAGTTAATATCTGAAAAAAGTCCAAGAAAAATCAGTATCGATTATTAAAGAAAAAATCCAAGTATCATCTTCTCTTCCCTGAAATTATCTTTTTTTTTTTTAAGATTTTATTTATTTATTTGACAGACAGAGATCACAAGTAGGCAGAGAGGCCGGCAGAGAGAGAAGGGGAAGCAGGCTCCCTGCCGAGCAGAGAGCCAGATGCGGGGCTTGATCCCAGGACCCTGAGATCATGACCTGAGCTGAAGGCAGAGGCTTTAACCCACTGAGCCACCCAGGCGCCCCAACCCCTGAAATTATCTTAATCACTGAATTCACAGAGGCCAGAGCATATATGTAAGCAGGATCCTAACCCTCACAAGACAGGCCAACCATGGCTCCGCAGCCAGGCACACTCAGATTCATAGAGAGTCCAGTGGGAAACTAGGATCCTGGAGGGAAACGATGGAGAAAAAAACTAAATTTGTGGAGCAGTAAAGTGAGGGGAGTTTTTAAAAACTGGTATTGGATCGGCAAGCCTGTACCCAGTGATTACTGGATACCTGGTTGGAAGGGACCAAGGCTAATTCCCAGCTCAGCCAGCCAGTTGAGCTGAGGCTTCACACGTAGCCCCCCAGCTGGGCTCTGCTGTGAAAAGGAACATTGCTGAACCTACAGATGGCAGGAATTAATGGCTCTATTTGAGATGGGCTGGAAAAGGTAAAGTACTATATTATTTACTTATTTTCTACCATTCTGCAATATGAGTTTTCCAATACACACTGACTTGTTCCTTTCCCACCAGTATAAGCCATTATGTCCATCCCAATGTGAGAAGCTCTACTCACCCTAAATTCACTCACCTCTAATGCCCACTCCTTCATTGTCCCCACACCACACAACAAACGTTGAGAATCCACTAGGTGTAGGATATTATTCAAAAGCCTAGAGAACTATATTCTAACTATACAGGAATTAAAAAAAAAATACAAACCACAAAAAGGAAACACAAAAGTCTAGGGAACACAGAAGGATGAGATGTAAGGCAAAGTCAAGGAATGTCCCAAAGTGACCACATTTTTTCATAATATGGAGTCTTGCTAATGAGAAACATCTTATCTGAAGTCTTAGAGATGCAAATAATCCAGTAGTTATTTGCATTAGGTTTGTTTCTTTCATAAGTAATAGAAACCCAAATCAAATTGACTTAAGCAGAATAAAATTAAAGAAATGTAACTACAAATGTGAATATCAATAACAATAATAATAAAAAGAAGTGACCAATTTAACTGAACAGCAACAGTCCAAGGACGAAGCTCAGGAATGAGCTGTTTTCAGAAATGGCTGTTCTCAAGAGCTTAGATAATCATCGTGTTTTTATTCTTTTTCTTTCTCTCTTTCTCTGTTTTCAACTCCTGGCTCTACTTCTTTTATGTTGGCTTTCCTCTTAAGCAGGTTCCTCTTGTCTTGTGGCAAAGATGACTATGGACCACTCTAGGTTTGTATCTCCCTGTCCTTGCAATCCCAATAAGAGATTTCCCATTGCTCTCAATCAAGTGCTCAAAAAACCTTGCATTAGCCCAGCTAGGGTCATTGTCCCAACTCTGAGTCAACTATGATACAACATGTAGCTTTACCCAGGAGGGAATTTTCATGAAGTTCAGCATGCCCTGTAACTTTGGTTTGTGGATGGGGGTTAGGCATTGAGTGACATCATCTCTTCAAATACAAGGAAACTCTAGATATCTGATAGTCCCAGTTTATATTCCTATCAAGGGATTCAGAGCTAGATACCAGCCATTATGACTTTTTAAGGGCTTTCAACAATTTCCAAAACTCATAATATCCCTTAATTGCTTATATGTTCCAACATCGTTCTCTGGTCCTCAAAACAAAATGAGCTGTTTTCTAGTCTTTTGGAAAAGCATGAAAGGAGGTTCAGGTGTAAGACATAGAGGTACAAGCAGAAATACAGGACTCTCAGAGAGAGAAAACACAAGCATAGATAGACCAGAGTAGACTTAACAGTAATGGAGTTATTGATCTCAAGTCACAAGGATCCAACTACTAGCCAGTAATGCCATTATGGGGTGATCCCATACTGTTCACTAGGAAGTGATAAAAATCTGAGCTGTGGGTATCCATCAGAGGCATCCATCCAGGGTTGTGTTGACTGGGACTAAGTGGATAACTGAGCATTGGATGAAGACGTTGTGTACCATATGACCTCACACCTCAGAGACCGAAGTCACATGACTGACTATCTATGCCACTCCTTATAGCATCTCTCCCCGTTCCACTGTCCATGGCATCAGGGACCTTATTATTGTGTTATGGAGCAAACAGTGCCTTGAACAGATGAAATTTAGAGTGTCTCTGTTTTCTCAGGTCTGAGGAGTGACTGTGTAGTTATAAATAGGAGCAAAGCCCTATCTGAGAAGAGAGAGTGGGAGAAGTCAAGGACAATGCCTCCTAGAAAGAGGCAGAGTGAGACTAGGGGACAGGGAGTGAGGATTTGTGTGAGGTGCTGACTTAATGACACAGAGGCAGACCTACAGGTTTATAGACCTGGCTTTCTCCCAAATATTCCTGTTCTCATGTTTTCTGCACCAAAGAAATAAAGCCACTTGATTTTCCTTAATGCTAGATTATTTCATCCTACCTCTTGCTAATACTTCCAAACAGAATTTCATTCCCATTCTGCCACAATTTTATATATCCAAATTCTACTCATCTTTTAGATGATAGAAAGATCTGCTCCAGGTCATGGAGGAGTAGTATGTAAACTGGGACTTAAGTGTCCATAACATTTTACGTACACTGCTATTGTGGATACCCTTCATGGAATGTTTTTTTTTTTTTTTTAAGATTTTATTCACTTATTTGACACAGAGAGAGAAAGAGTACAAGCTGGGGAAGCAGAAGCCAGAGGGAGAAGCAGACTCCCTGCTGAGCAGGGAGCCTGATGCGGGACTTGATCCCAGCATCCTGAGATCATGACCTGAGCCAAAGGCAGGTGCTTGACCAACTGAGCCACCTAGGTTCCCTGGAATGTCTTATTTTGTAGCTTTCTATGCCTGTGTGTGATATCTCCTGACAGATTGACAGTTTTTGGAGGAAAGAACCCATGGCTCATTCATGTTTCTTCTTTTCTGAAACACTCCCTTACTCAAAGTAGGCAAATTCATTTGTTGAATCAACACATAAATAAAAGATTTGATTTTATGTTCCTTCTGTTAATCACTTGCTGCTTCGAAGGTCCTTCATCAAATCCATATTCCTACATGTCTCAATCATTTTCTTAGGAAATCATTTGCTGTCTTGCTTCCCACCTTCTACTCTAAGTCCTCTTGACTCCGTATTACACAGTTTGCTCTTTTTCTTCTTCTTCCAGGTTTCCATAAGTATGTCAAATTCGGCATGCTGAGAGCGAGCAGCACCATGATGTGGGCCAAAGGGGGAGTGCTCTGGTTAGAAGAGTCCTGCGTGAGAAGTTTCATCTTGTAAACAGACTATAGGGGCTGGCCCAGGCATGGCTACCTATCACGTCGAGTCACAGAATCTATGCGGGGTTGCAAGTTCAGGTGGCATTCAGCCGTCCGTCATGCAATCAATCTTATAGACAAGACATGGAGTGGACAGAACTGCAACTAAGGTCTGCACATTGGAAAGGCTGGAGGACTTTAATTACTCCGTAACTTGTGTTGGTGGTAGTCAGTGTGGAAGAGGAAAACCAATTCCTCAGTGATGACTGTGCAGTATATCAGTTTTAAAAAAAGTCTTCTTATTCAGTAATTATTTAACATACATATGCTTTGAATTGAATGCAGAATTATGAATCATCAGAGGTCAGATTCATGTGTTGAGATTCCCGTGCCCCTACACACACAGGCCATCCATTCCTACACTCGGTCCATGACATTGAACAGGGTGTCGAATGACTGGCAGAATGAATAATTGACAAGTTTTCCTCTGGGCAGATTCCATTCAGGTATCCAGCATGGCATTGGCAACAGGCCTGCTGGAGAGATCGTTCTGGTTCTGTTTTTGTTCTATTATGTAACTTAAGCAAATTGCTTAACAATCAGTATCGTTTTCTCATCTGTGAAAAGGGGGAAATAAATGCCATTCGAGGTTTATTATGAGGATTAAATAAAGAAATGCTATAAGTCAGCTGACACCATGATGTATCACTCCTAAGTATCGTTTCTGGCTCCGAGAAAATGGTTCCTGCTTAGTCATTATTATTTACTCAGCATTTTGGCATTACTTGGAACTGTTTAATTTTGGCAATAATCAGCGTCTTTTCAATGTATGAGTTATGAATCCAAAAATCCATTTAGCATTTAGAGGGAAAACAGTGATTTATATTCCTTCAATTTCACAGATTTCCAACTTTTGTAATTTCTGGAGATCTGGGAAACAGGAAGGCAGTCTGAGATGAGGTATTTGCTCCTCCCTCTCGCAAGTAATTCTGAAGTGTTTATTCTTTTTCCTCTTCTGTTTTAAAATCGCTCCATTGTTTGCTGCGTACCTCCGCAAGAATTGTTTTTCCTTCAGTTGGACTTAAAATTACTTCTTTTTTTGATAAAATAACATCACTGGTGGCAGGAGCAAAGCTTTTTATTTGTGTTCCTTCACAAATATGTTCCCATCACACATGTCTCAAAGGCCATTTACATCAATTAAGACACAGCGAACATAAAAATAGCGTGCGCTAACAGTCCTCATCACCGTTCGCTGTGCTCTGCGTCGTTGTGTGAAGCGCTCTGTGTTCCTCCCCGCCTGTGATGTCACTGTCGCCCGGCAATCCATCTGAAATATTGCGTTTTATTGAGCCATTCACCCAGTATGCATAGCATTATGAATCAAGGTTATTTCTCATAGACTTTTGCTTTTTAGTGGTAGTCACAGCTGTGATAAAAAAAAAATGCCTGATTTATTCTTAGTTTTTGTTCCCCCTTCCCTTTGGAATAAATTCAATAGAAAAGTGGGAGGAGTACAAAATCCACAAATTCCTGTGTAGTGGAATTCATCAGGGCATGATGCTCTCTCTAGGAAGCATCAATTTCTCTAAAGGGAATGTTCTGCTCCATGTAATCTATCCCCACACCTGGGCAGACTGTAGTCTTGGGCACCAAACAGGCAGTATCTATCTGCTGGTGTGTAGTGTGATGGGCCCCAGGGACCTGGAAGAACAAACCAACAACCAACTTGTCCCAGGGTCTTAAATTCTAATTCTTGGCCGATCTTCCTGTTAACAGCATGTGAATGCTTCTGTTGAAATATAAAAAGTTGTTGTCAGATCAAACCTCCTATAGAAAGATTCCCTAACTCTGCTTAGAATCATTAGGTGGGCCTCCCGTGGGTCCCCCTGAGCCCACAGGCACCCCGCTAGGAGGACACAATTGTCACCATTACCTGGCCCCCATTAGAGAAAACTTTGGAATTGGTGGAGATTTTATTTTATTCATTATGCTCTGCCAAGGTAGCACAGAGTAGTTACTCCAGAAGAGTGGAATCACTCAGAATACAGGTATCCAGGTAACACTCTCTTTTTCTTTTTCTTTTTCTTTTTTTTTAGATTGATTTATCTATTTGACAGAGAGAGAGAGAGAGAGAGCAGAGTGACAGGCAGAGGAAGAGGGAGAAGCAGGCTCCGCAATGAGCAGAGAGACAGATTCAGGGCTTGGTCAGGACCTGAGCGGAAGGCGGACACTTAACTGACTGAGCCACCCAGATGCCCCAAGGTAGCATTTTCCTGAATACATAAAATGAAAACTTCTCCAAGAACCCACTTACCAGCCATTTCCTGTGACTTCCCATTCCAGATAGTTCTAAGGAGCTTCGGGGTTACTTAAACGCCCTTTTTTTGTTGCTTATCTGCTGCCTCCCATGACAACTCCCTATGACGAATCGGCCAATCATACTTTAGCTTAAATCAGTCCACTGTGCTACAGTACTTTGTTGATATGTATATACATATTCGACCCCTTTGAAATCAGTGGTGCCTGATTCATTTGATGGACATATAACATTCACCATTTCTTTCTTTTTTTTTAAAGATTTTATTTATTTGTTTGACAAGAGAGAGACACAGGGAGAGAGGGAACACAAACAGGGGGAGTGGGAGAGGGAGAAGCAGGCTTCCCGCCAAGCAGGGATCCCGATGCAGGGCTCAAGACCCGAGCCGAAGGCAGACATTTAATCGATTGAGCCACCCAGGTGCCCCACATTTACCATTTCTAACACTAACAGTGTCTCATGACGCGGTGATTCTTGAAAGGCGTAGAGGGAGGAAGAAGGAGATACAATGTCTGGCGTTCTTATCAGCATCTCTGGGAAGTTTACATATTTTGAAATATCGCCCCAATTTACTCTACATAGATTTATGTACTCGAGGATTCAATGGAGCCTTTCCCCTCCACCCGCCATCTCCTGGTTTTTGATGTTTCTGGCACGTAATAATGTGCTATATGAGTTAGGTACCTACATTGCCCTTAGCGAAGGCCAGGAGAGAAGTGGTCCGGAGGCGCATGGGTCTGCATTTATCGAAGAAAGGAAAGAGAACTAAGGTAGGTGTGTCTCAGCTGAGAGATGACTCCGAACAGTGTGGTTTTAGCACAAGAGAAGCTGTGGCTTCAGAAGACACTGAAACCAGGAGTCCGGGTTGAATGAAAAAACACAAAATACTATTCTTCCATTTTTTATTTATTTATTTTATTTTAATAAACATATAATGTATTTTTATCCCCAGAGGTACAGGTCTGTGAATCGCCAGGTTTACACATTTCACAGCACTCATCATAGCCCATACCCTCCCCAATGTCCGTTTCCCCACCACCCTCTCCCGTCCCCCCTTTCTTCCCTTTTTGACATTTGCTTGGTTCCAACATTCTGTACCATATTTCTCTGCTGTTTGTTTTTTATTCTTTTCCTCAGACCCATCGGGCTCCAAATGGCACTTCCACCTAACGCTTCTTCCCGAAACAACCCCTGCGTAACTTAGAGCAGCGCTCATGCTGTTATTTCGGTTAAAGACATGGGGGTCAATGTAGGAACAACATGGGGCACGTCCTTCTACACCTCTAAACACATTCAACCCTCTTCCATGCCAGTCTTCCTCTCTCAGCCCTGGGCTTCCTTCTAAATGCAATCCTGTTTATACCTCCTATCTTCCCAGAGTTCTTGAAAGAATGGTCTGAATTTATTGTCTTTACCAGCTTACTAGGGTCTCAACCCACCAAATTCTGGGTTTTGCTCCCATTGTGAGGCTAATCATGGTTTGCTGATGATCTTAAGGGGAACACTTAACGTCTAGGGACAGATTTACCTTCTCTTCCTTCCTGTTTGCGACACCATTTCTCAGATTCACTCCTGCCTCTCCAGGCACTGCTCAGTCTCATGAGGTGAGTCTTCCTACTCTCCCCCAGCATTAAATGTCCACCTTCCCTGCAGGTCTACCCTTGGAACTCCCTGCTCTTGGTACCTGCTGTCCCTGGGCAATTTTTTGGCCAGACCTCACACTGCAAGGTTTCCCATAGCTATGCTCTCTCTCCTACCTTCACTCCAGAGTGCCAGATCCCAGTGGATCCCTGCTCCACTCCATTTAATTCACAGTCTCAGGATGGCATGCAGGGATATTCCATTACCAAAGGGATCCCTTCCTCCTGGAGATCGAACACAAAAATTCTGAGAGTCAGAAGTTTGGTTCAAAGAGTTCTGTTCTCTTCTCACCAGGTGCCCTTCCATGTGATATAGAAACCCCCTCAGCTGGGCACCTGGAAGCCCACCCGCCCTGTTTTCCCCCATTTTCTCTGTCTTTGCCCTCACCCAGCTCCCCGCTCTGCGCAGCCAACATCACTGTAGTCAGCCAGAGACACCCGTTCATGGTCGCTTTGCAGACAGAGGTGGCCGGTGGATCTTAACTCTTCAGAACGGAGCAACAACAAGATAAATACACGTCCCATTTGATAATGTGTATCACTTTTCACAGTACGATTTCAATGCATTTTTATGTTAAAACTCCCCTTGTCCAACACGGGGAGGATTAAAAAATGAAATAGCATACAGTTCTTGGCACTGCAATGTATAATTTCCTAGCATAGTTCCTGATGCAGAGAAAATGTTTAAAAATGATTCACTCTTTTAATTAACTCCACATTCTGACATTTTTGGAGCTATTTAAGTTTGGCAGTGATCAGTGTCTTTTCATTGTATGAGCTTTGAAATTGAAAGACCAATTCAGCATGCATTGATATTTATCGGGAAAAGGAAAGGATACCCAGTCCCACCGTATGCATTTCCAGCCGCTGACAGAGTGCTTACCCCCGAGGTGTGTTACAAGAACTCAATCTCAGCATATACACCACAGAATTGTTGTGCTGCTTTCCCTGAATTGGTCACTGCCATGACCCAGATTAGAGGCTGTCTTTAACGTCCATCTCTTCTCCATCATTCCCACATCTCGTTAGTGACCAGCTCGTTTATGTGTCCAAACTACAGATCAGATCATCTCTCGCCCATTGTCTATTCTGCCCTCCAAAAGTAGCCGAGATTAGCTGCTCAGCACAGATTCCCTGTTCCACAATTGCTAGTTTTGTGCCAAGGGTTTTATGTTCACTATCGAACCTGTTCTTCCCAAACAAGCGATGAAGTATGTATCCTCATCCCCATGTTTCAAATGACCAACCCGAGGCTAAGGGAGCTAGTCGAGTCCAGGTTACCCGGCTAGGAGGTGGTGAACCACAACTTGAACCCAGGCCTGCCCTGATTTCAGAGCTTGACCTTCACCAGTTCTATATCACACGTCCTCTGCTGCCACTCTGCCTCCTGATCTCTCTCTTCCCCACCTGTTTTCTGGATGAATGCCTATGTAGTCTTCAAAAGCGAACTAAAATAGTCACTCCATGCGAGACTCTTTTTTCTTTGTCACCTTCTCTTGCCCCCTGCCATGGAGTTTTCTCTGCTTTCTCACAGCGCTTCACAGCGACATATGGTAAAACTTGTATTATATATTATTCTAATTTTGGCCCGTGGCTATTCTGGAATAGTATCCATGTTGTTTTCACCCTTGTTTTCCATTATAAGCCTTTTTTCTCCTGCTTTCAGTCAGCGAGGGTCACCTTCACCCAGTGCCTCAGGGGTGGGATGACCAACAGAATATGTAGGAAGAAATGAATCACTGTCAAGCTTTTAAGTTTCCAAAAACCCAGCCCTCCAGAGGAAGACACATAGCACTTGGACAGAGAGTTGGGAAATCCTGTGAGGAGCAATGACTAAGTTCTCCTTGCCCCAGCAAGGTAAACATTTCCTGGCTGGAGATGAGGAAGGTCCCCAAGAGGACGATAGATTGGCTTATGAATTCTAGATAAAGGAGGATAGGAGATGGCTCTCTTCCACACAGCCAGATGGAACCCTGGGACTGAACTGTGGGATCCTCATTATAGAGAGCAAGTGACCTTTATTCAGTCCATTCTACCTATTGTGTGCCCACTTTGTGTCGGGCACTATTTTAGGTGCTGGTCCTACCGCAATAGATAAAAGAAGGAAATTCTGCTTGAGTTCAGGAGCCTTAAACAGCTTCACTGACTATTCCTGTGTTTGGGCTTGGGACAGGAATGGCAGAGTGAGCCTAGTGAGGGTCATAGGGAGAGCTAATAATGTGAAGGATCTTAACAAGCCTTGTACCTGGAACAGCAGTGAGCTCCACAAATGGTGGGAGACCAGACCAAAAAAGGACATCTCAGGAGATGGCAGTGTGCCTAGATAAGGACACAGAGGGAGTAGTCAACCCTGCACACTATAGTACATGTGAACCACTCCTCCGCCTTCCTCTGCGCACTCCCTCTACCCCTAAGACCAGATTGCCAGAGAACCCCAGATTAACTGACATTAAGTTCCTCCTATCTTAGTGGAATGGAGGCTCAACTATTAGTTAAACTGAATTATAGAAAAGTAAAGAAAGTTGTATTTCCCAACCTCCTGAATTAGTGGCCTGAGATTTTTACCTGTTGTAGGGTTTTGTTGTTGTTGTTGTTCTTTTGTTTTGTTTTTTGCCACAAGACCGCAAATTCTTGGAGAGCGCTTGACTGACTGATCAGGGGCAACTATGATTGGTGGGTATGTGAGTTATTGCACACACTCATTCATTTTTCACATTTATTGAGTCTAATTCTTGAGCACTGGACTGGGCTGAGTATACATCAGAGAAAAGACAAGTTCCCAGCACTCAGAATCAAAACTTCAGCCATGGGTTATGTTTTAAGCAGGATGCTGGGTCAAGGCAAGATGTATGAACATAAGATGACCCTCACCCTCCCTTTCTGAGAAGGTAGTAATTTTCTTGGTTGATTTTTGGTTTTGGGGTTTGTTCACATATTTCTCAGCTATAAATTCTCTGGAAACTCTCAGACTTTCTATCACCCTCCCTTATCCCCACATCACCAGCATCTCCTGACTATCAAATTTTCTGGGCTTTGTTGTCCTTTTTAAACTAATGCTGAAATGTTTATGCCAACACGACTTAACCTTCCATACACAAGTCCTTATGTAGAATCTTAAACGTGTACAGGAGGAGAGTCATTAGTGGCTGTACCTCGGTGGACATTGAGTTGGTCTGAGTAACTTAAGGGTGACCATAAACACTTCTAAAAGGCTGCTAATCCTTGAAGTTAATTGTCAGAGAAGAATACAAGTGTCCTAGGAATCAGGTCCTATAAACTCAGAGATATGCAGTAGATTCTTAAAAATACATTTTCATTTGATTTAAATAGTTTGCTTTTTAATGTTGCCTTCTCTATAAGGAGCTCAAACATTCTGCCAACAAAGTAAACAGGAACACACAGAGCCAACTAGTGTGGAAGACAGATCCTTGGAGTATTTAATTAAAGCAAAGCAAATAAAAATACCCCCAAAACTCTTCCTTCCAAAAAAAAATAAAATAAAATCTATGTTTGGCTCTTCTGTTGCTTCTCACTCCTGCTACACTTGTCACCTTCCTCCAGATTACTGGAACAACACGTTCACTGCTTTCTAAGTCTCTAAACCAAGACACCTTCAAATCTGTTTTTCACATTGTGTGCTACCAGGCTGATCTTTCCAAATGACTTCTTAAATTTTACATCTCTGCTTTCCTCCTGTTGTTCCCCTTTCTAAGCATCATTCATGCTTCCTCATCGGAAGAGCCTACCTTACAGGTCTATCTCTTTCTATTAAGGTGGCCATGTACGTTGTTTGGCTCTGAACTGTCCTGCTTTATGCCCGTTTTCCCCTTTTTCTCTCCAAGATGGCTTACTTTGGAGAATAACTTATACTGTGTGGATCATTCCTCAATATTCCAATGTGGCTCATGACATCAAGATCTCCCACCCCTCAGCCCTCTGCTCTTTCTTCCACTCCCCTGTGGGGCTCAGGTTGAATCCTTTTTATGGGAAGCACATCCCTGTTCCTCCACCCATTCTTCAAGATTAAATTCATGTTTCACCTCCTCGGAAAGACCTTCATCAGCACTCCTGGCCATGCTGAGCTCTTCTGTCTATGAAGCTTTATAACCTCTCAGTACCATTCATTTGATACTTTATCATTTACTACTTTGCATTCTTAATTAACAAGAATGAAGATGGAAGGAAATCTTTCATGGAAATCTTTCCATGATTTCAATGAAATCTTTCATTTTCTAGGATAGCACAAGTATTTTTTTTTTCTTTCAACATTTTATTTTGGAAATTCATGCAGGAATGAGAAGTTTGATGAATTATACAATAAAAACATATATATGCTTTACCTGGAGTGAGCAATTGTTAACATTTTGCCACATTTGATTTTTCTCTCTCTTTCTCATTCTCCCACTGCTCCTGTCTCTGTCTCTTAGTGTGGCCGTGTGTAGTTTTTGGCAGACCCACTTTTTAAAAAAGGTTTTTAATTTATCTGTCAGAGAGAGAGAGAGCACAAGCAGGGGAAGTGGCAGGCAGAGGAAGAAGCAGGCTCCTCGCTGAGTAGGAGCCTCATGTAAGGCTCAATCCCAGGATTCCGCGATAATGAACTGAGCTGAAGGCAGACGCTTAACCGACTGAGCCACCCAGGTGCCCCTTATAGATCTATTTTTAAAAAGGTTACAAACCTCATGATACTTTACCTTAAAGACTCTTGAGTGTATGTCCTAGAATAAAGACATTTTCCAACAGAATCACAATATTAACACACCTAATAAAATTAACAATCATTCCACAATATCATCAAATTATACGTATTCGATTTTACCTAATTGTGCTTAAAATGGCCTTTATAGGTATATTTGTTCCCTTGCACTGCTCTAACCAATTACCACAAACTTAGTAGCCAGAAACACAAATTCATTGTCCTATAATCTGAAGGTCTAGAGTCCAAAATAGATCTTACTAGGTTAAAATTGAGATGCCAGCAGCGCTGTGCTCCTTTCTGGAGACTCTAGGGAAGTATCCATTTTCTGGTTTTTTAGAGGTGCATCTAGAGCTGCCCGCATTCCTTGGCTTGTGACCCTCTTCTATCTTTAAAGAAACCAATGACCAGTAGAGCCTTTCTCACATGACATTGTGTTGACACTAACTCCTCTGCTTTCTTTTTCCATAATTAAAGAGCCTGGGGATTAGGTGGACATCTTTGTGTGTGGACATCCTTATTCTGCCTACCACAGTCTGTTCTCTGCCCTCAAAAGTTTCACATCTGTCCTACATGCAAAATACACTTACCCCACCCTAGTATGCCCCAAAGTCTCAATGCATTAAGTGTCAATTCAAAGTTCAAAATCTTATCAGCTCAAAAGCTCCCAACCCCATCATCTAAATCAGAACTGGATGAGACTTTCGCTATGAGCAACCAAAGGTAAAATTTCTTTCCACCTGTAGACCAATGATATTCAAGATACGTCTTCTTTTCTCCCTCAATTCAATGGTGGCTCAGGCATAGGATAGCAGTTACAGACATTTCCATTCAGAAAGGGATACAAGGGGGGCACCTGGGAGTTCAGTCAGCTATGTGTGCAACTCTTGATGTTGGCTCAGGTCATCATCTCAGGGTCTTGAAATTGTGCCCCATGTCAGGCTCCCTGCTGAGTGTGGAGCCAGATTTGGATTCTCTCTCTCTCTGCCCCTTCTCCCACACTGCTTGCTCACCCTCATGCTTTCTCTTTCTCTCTCAAAAAAAAAAAAAAAAAAAAAAAAAAAGGATACAGTAGAAGGAAAAAAAAATGTCTCCAGTGCCAAGCACTTTCAAAATCCATTCAGGCAAATTTCATTCGGTTTGAAGGCCTGGAATCACTCCTCTGCGGCTCATGGCTCTGCCCTCTAAGATTGTGGCTGTGCCTTCTGAGTCATCCTCCTTTTCCCATGAAAGGTAGCTCCTTTTTTTGCCTATAGAATTTTGAAGGTCTGTAGCCTTCTTTCATTTTCTAGTCTCTCCTCCTTTTCATTCCAAGCTGGCAATGTTTCTGTTGGTATAAAATTCTCAAGAACCTTGGGTGGGGTGGGGGTGGGGGTTCTCTGGTGTATGTCACAGAGACTGACTCCATCAGATAAGAGGTTCTTCCTGTCTCCTCCTAGATTCTGCTGAGAGAGCTGAGGGGATCCACTTGCCACATACCCTAGTTTCTTCAGTTAGGTATCAGTGACTGGACAATATGACCTTCCAATCTTTCAAGGCACTAGTCAAAGGTTGTCCAGTCACACCCTTGGTTTTCTTTCTAGAACATACTTTCTTAATCATGAATCTCCTAATTTCAGCATTTTGTGTAAACTGGGCAGCTTGAGAATTTCCTAAATAATCAAGACTTGCTTCCTTTTTACTGAACAGTTCTTCCCACAGTCTATCGCTTTTCTCTCACATTTCATTATAAACATCAACAAGAAACCCAACTGCACCTTCCACGTGCTGTTTGGAAAGCTCCTCATCTAAATGTACACTTCCATAGTTTACAATTTCTGCCTTCTACATAACTGCAGGGCACAATTTCGTGAAAATTTCTGCTACTATTTAACAAGAACCTTCTTTCCTCCAGTTTCCAATAACAAGTTCTTCATTTCATTCTGAACCCTCACTGACAGAGACAGAGACTTTACTATCCAGCTTTCTATCACTGGTTTATTCAAGGCAATCTGGGTTTTCTCTCTTGCGCTCCTTAAAGTTCTTCCAGCTCTTTCCAGTGCTCAATTCCAAAGCCATTTCTATACTTTCAGGTATTTGGTGAAGAAGCACTCCACTTCTGATACCAAAATTTCTATCAGTATTTATTGCTGCTATAACAAATTACTACAAATTTAGTGGCTTAAAGCAACTTCCATCTGTTACCTTATAGTGCTGGAGTTCAGGAGTATGAAATGGTTCCCACTGGGCTAAAATCAAAGTGTCCTCTATGTGTTCTCTTATGAAATCTTTATAGGAGAATCCGCATTCATAGCTTTTCAGGTTCCTTGACACTATCTACATTTTTTAGCTCATGGCCCCTTCCATTATCAAGACCAGTAATGACACCCGATTCTTACATCAATTATGGATTATAACAGACTCTGATACTCCCTTTTCTGTCTCCTTCTTCCATTTGTAAGGATCCTTATGAATATATTTGGACCCACTTGGATAATCTGGTATAATCTCTTTATTTTAATGACAACTGATTAGCAGGCTTAATTCCTGCTTCCTTGTAATATAATACAGTCAGTTCTGCAGATGAGGGTGTTAGCACCTTGAGGGGTCATTATGCTCCTACCACAATATATTTCACCCCAATATGATTTCCAATAAAGTTTTACACATTAAATTTGATAATGATATCTTCTTATTTTCTTTTAATCTAGAACACTCCTGTCACCTCCCCTCTTTCAACACATAAGCTTTTTTTTTTTTAAAGATAGTGAGTTTTATGAAGAGACCAAGTATCTGTAGAGTATCCCATAATCTACCTTTGCATTATGTTTTTCCATTTTTAGAGTGAGATGAAACTTTTTTTTTATAAAAGATTTTATTTATTTGACAGAGATCACAAGTAGACAGAGAGGCAGGCAGAGAGAGAGAGGAAGGGAAGCAGGATCCCTGCTGAGCAGAGAGCCCAATGCGGGGCTCGATCCCAGGACCCAGAGATCATGACCTGAGCCAAAAGCAGAGGCTTTAACCCACTGAGCCACCCAGGCGCCCCAGAGATGAAACATTTTTGACAAGAATACATTGTTTGTTATGTTATGTGTGTTGTATTGCATCATATCACCACTACTAGTAATATTAAGTGTGAACACTTGGGTGCCAGTGGATCACCAACACTCTACTGGAAAGGTACAGTTTTCCTCAAGTTATCCAAAAGAATAATTTGGAGAGTGACACCTTGAGATTTCATAAATATCTTTTTCCTCCACCAAATTGTCCACCATGATGGTAACTTTTATTGAAGATCTTTCATGAATCAGTGTATTATGTTTTGAGTTGTAAATGATGATTTCCTCCTTCTGTCAATATAATCTGGTATTTTTCTATAAAAGAGAATGCTTACTCCTTTTTCTTCTTTTCAAATATTATATATTTTTGAGTATTTAATGATGATGATGAAATGATGAAATGTGTTATGATCCATTAATGTTTTTTTGATGCTCTTGCTTATTTGTTTTGTTTTGCTTAATTCTCAAGTTATCCCCTATACAACCAATGTAAGCCCCCTCAGCTCAGTTGTGAGTTTTCTTGACATATTGAGTAGGCTTTGGATACCTCTTTTTCTTCCGCCACAATAAGATGTCCAGAGATTCTCCCAAAATTTTATCCAGAATCAGTTATTTCTCCAAGAAGCCCTGAATCATTTTAAATGAAATTGGTATTTGAAAACAGAGAACTGATCATTAGAGATACTCACTGTAACTATAAAAATCACTCAAATATTTTCAAAACCTTTAATGCTGCTAGCTCAATTCTGGTCTGGAATTTGGCTGATGAATGGATGATGAATCATTGAACAATTGACAATATTATCAATCGTATTACTAAACAAGCTAGGGCAGGCACATCAACATGCTTTGAAGATGTAAATTACTATTCAAATACTAGGTGTTTTCAACAAAGGTTTCTAACCTTCAACAAAGGTTTTTAAAATTAAGGTCTTGTGAAGAAAGTGGGTAAAGCGGGAGAGAGGAAGAATAAAGAAAAAATCATTAAATAAAAATTATTAAGGACACAGAGAAAGAGAGAGAACAAATATTTTTGTAGCTTTGTGAGGTCAGAGAGACTTGATTTTGACTATGGATTCTAAGTCTGGCTGTGAAAGAAGTGGAATTATTCTGGTAGATGTATTCTGTGTTAACCTTTTCACAAAACACCTGAGCCCTTTGCCTTCTGAGCTATCTGAGTTAGAGGTTGGTAAGGCAAGAAGGAAAACAGCTAGAATCCAGGTACTGTGAGGGCAAGTGCCCATAAGCATAGGCAATGAGAAGGCTACCAGAATGAGCTTGAAGGAACATGCAACTTATCAGATCTACATCATCCTGAGGTTTCCTTACATTCTATCCTTTGAGCTGCTGTTTTCCTATCCTGTTCATTTCTGAGCAATGACTCCTTGCTAAAATGCCATCTTGAGAGGCGCCTGGGTGACTCAGTCAGTTAAGCATCCAACTCTTGGTTTTGGCTCAGGTCATGATCTCAGGGTCCCAGGACTGCCCCCTGTGGTGGGCTCTGTGCTGAGAACCCTGAACCCTGGAGTCTGATTTTCCCTCTTTCTCTGCTCCTTCCCCTTCCTCCCTGAGTGCTTTCTTTCCCTAAAAATAAATAAATAAATAAATAAATAAATAAATAAATAAATAAAAAGAAAGGAAAAGGAAAAGAAAGAAAAAAAAGACATCTTGAAACAAAGTGAGACATTATTTAACTTCCCCTGAAAATCACTAGTGTTTTGCTTCTCAGTACATGAGGGTACTCCTGGAAACTACTGTCATTAGGGGAAGTGCCAAGCCAAGAGTCAATTTAACAGAAAATGGAAGAAATTATCTAATCAACTGAGATTTATTGGGTATATAACCCCATACTATGGGGCATTGGTTTCCTCTCTCTCTTCAAATAAAATTACGAGGGAATGTTATTATAATTCACTTTTAAAGAGAACTTGTTCATGCCAATGTTGATAAAAAGAAAATAGAACTACCCAAATAAACAAAAAACTAAACACAAGTATTTAAGATGACTCTGGGTTCAATAAATTGATCTATGTTTATTATAGCACCCTAAATATCAGAAGGAAATTTCACTTAGGTAAAACTAAATGTTATAAAGGAAATTTGGACTGTGGCCTGGGCAAAATAGAGAATGTATTGGTACAATATGTATTTCAGATCAACATCAGGTTTTGGGAAAGAGTGCCACAGACTGTGCATTTTAACACCCTGCTGACTTCCTAGAGCCAGGGGAATTCATAGATCTATTAAGGAAAGAGCTTCCAAATGACAGGATCTATGTTTTATTTATTTTTGTATTTCCATTTCCCTTCACAAGCGTTAGCACCCAGAAAACATTCAATTACTGTTTTCGAATGAATAAATGAATGTATAAATGTATTAGATAAAGGCATTGATTATATAAAAATAATTTTCCAAACTCAACTAATTATGTTAGAATCCATATTGCACATTAGCTAAGACAGAAAACCATCTTTAATTGTTCAGGCTTTTATCTTCCTTTTGAGGCAGAACAGAGCATGTCTTCATTTCAATAATTAATTTCACCAATATAATAACTGGGCTGCTTCAGTGAGTTTGGTGACACAGGAACAAACTAGCTTTGACTTTGTGGAGTGAAAAAGTCTACAACTTTCCACTGAAAGAAACTTCAAATACATTGTCTATGTCCCTGAGAGGAAAGAAAACCTTTCCAATAGAAAACACTAAAAACACCACGTTTAAATATTGAATAACTGGGTACTTTGTTTTGATGGTTAAATCTATACCTAAACTGTGTGAATGTATGGCAGTTCTTAATACAAAGTTCCCTGGGATAGCTAGAGAACTAGGATGATCCCTAATTAAGTGACAGTCTTAGAGACTAAGCCTTAATTAATTAAATGCTTCAGTAAGCTAAGCCTAGTGTGGGCACTTCCAGTGTCATTCTCTGGTGCTGTCTCAACACTGTCAGGGACCTAGACATTAGTGGTCATCTGTAATTAAGAGCAACATCTCCTTCTGATGCTATATTTACATGTTGCAAAGAGAGCTGGTGAGTGCAATGGACTTGAACTCTGGACAGGTCAACTGGGGCCACACCTGTTAAGACAAAGACATGGGTGCATGGTTAATGTGCACATTGTTGATGCCTGTGTTTCTGTTCAGTTCTCATGTATGTGCATATGTATAAGGGGAAGTAATTAAGCACACAAGAGCAAAAGGTATTGCTAGAACAGCAAGAGGAGGGGCGCCTGGGTGGCTCAGCTGGTTAAGCATCTGCCTTCAGCTCAGGTCATGATCTGTCCTGGGATTGAGCCCTACGTCAGGCTCTCTGCTGGGTGGGAGTCTGCTTCTCTCTTGCCTTCTGCTGCTCCCCGCCCCCCAGCTCTCGTTCTCTCTCTCTCACTCTCTCTCTCATATGAATAAATAAAATCTTAAGAAGAAGAAGAAGAAGAGCAGGAGGAGGAGGAGGAGGAGGAGGAGGAGAAGGAGGAATGGTAGGAGAATGAGGCTTCTCCAAGCTGGCAGGGAGAGGTCAGTGATGGTAGGGCTGTGGGTGTAGGCTTTCCCTTCCTCCAACAGGCTGTTGATCTGGCTACAGCGGCAAAGGTTTTCACATTCTGTTGGTCATGGAATTATTTATTCTAGAATTCTAGAATAATTTAGAATTATTTCTAGAATAATTTAGAATTATTTATTCATCACAGTAAAGAGTGCTTCTGCCCGTGGGCAGGACGAGCACTATTCAAATAATCGGTGCTGGTCCTTCAAATCTGTCATGAGAGATCCGCAGGAGGTGGGCACAGAGCATCTTCTAACTAGTAAACCCGAAGATGGCAATGTGGACCACATTAGTATTTCTAAACATGACTGGCCTTTTCAATTTCCATTTCCTACAAATGGGAAACAATATGCCAGTGACAGGCTGACTGATGTTTCTCTGAGCGCTCCAGATAGCGTTTGCTTCTTTCGGGAGAGGAGTCTGCAAATCTGGCAAATACTGGCATCAGGTTTAATCCAGCGGAGGGAGAATGTTTTTATTTTAAGGCCTGAAGCAGAGCCAGCAAGAGTTGTGATTAAATTAAAACATTTTTTTTTAAGCAAAAAGCAGCAGCATTTGTGGAAGAATGCATTATAGACTGGTCCCTGGTTGGGATGGAGAGCGCGTGCAGAGAATCCCAGAGTTTCATTTGTTCGTGCTATTTCTTCTAGTGTGTTAGAATCATGAGAAGGCATTGTGATTTTCTTCTCTGGGTTTTGCCCTCTGGGAGCTCATTTCAAGCCCCCAGCCTTGGATCTTAGGGACACAAAAACATAATTACCAAAAGCAAGGAAATCTCCAGTCCAACTGCCTTGTACTTGTTTCACTTGGTTTTAGAAACTCACTCTTTCCTTTGGGTGTTGTGACCAGGTGAACTTAGCTAGGCTGTACAGTCATGTGCTATTAAGTATGTGGGTTTTACTCAGGAGCAATATTCCATTCTTAAAAAAAAAAAAAAAACAGGCTTATGCCCTTAAATTCCATTTCTACTTCACATTATTCTCATGAAGATAATGTGAAATGCAAAGATAGGGGTTTGCATATATGGTATAAGTTGTTCCTTCTCATCCTTCCACCTCCTCTTAATTCATCACTGCCCCTTTTGTCACTGTTTATTGTAATTTATTTTTCATGGTCTATATCCACAAGTACGGTGAAAGTGCCATAAGGTAAAGTTTGAAAGAGCCTGTAAGATGGTGCCCAATAAGCCTTGCCTCCTGGTATTTCTACCCTATGTAGGTCCCTTCCACATTGTACCAGGGCTTGTCTCTCTGGCCAAGAGAACACAGAATTGATGGTACATCATGCTGTTTCTGACACCAGGTTATGACAGACTAGCTTGTCACTTGGGTTTGCCCTTTCCTTGCCTCCTGTACTGAGCAGCCCGATGGAGAAGCCCACCCCTGTGGCAAGGGATTGAAGCCACCTGCCATCAGCCATGTGGGTGTGCTGGAAGCCGACCCTCCAACCTTCCAGGTGACGGCAGCCCTGGCCAGCAGCTTGATGTCACTTCATGAGAGACCTTGAATCAGAATGGCTCAGATAAGCTGCTCCTGGATTCCTTACTCAGAATCTGTGAGATAATAAATGTCTGTTTATTTGTTAATTTTGTCTTTTTAAAGATTCACTTATTTATTTTAGAGAGAGAGGGATAGAAAGCCCAGGGGGGTGGCTGGGCAGAGGGAGATGGAGAGAAAGACTTAAGCAGACTCCCCACTGAGCATGAAGTCCAACCTGGAGCTCAGTCTCAGGACCCTGAGATCAGGACCTGAGAGGAAACCAAGAGTCAGACGCTCAACCGACGGCACCACCCAGGTGCCCCATAAATATTTGTTTTAATGGCTAAGGTTGAGGGTAATTTGACCCAAACAGTAGATAAAAAATGCAAGAAAGATCAGTGTTAGATTGTGTGCCCCAACTCCTAGCACAACACCGCACATAGATCTCAATGACTTGGCTGAATAAATACTAATTGAATAAACAAATGAACCCAGACAGCTATCAGATTTGCCCAACCACATTCTATAAGGAATGTTTTGTATTTGTTCAAATATAAGTGGCAACCTTTTAACTAAAGCTGTTGGTCAGGGAATCCATTTAAAAATAAACTGGGGAAAGCCCTTTACTGGGACACCTAAGAGTAGTTCGAAATTTAATTAACCATCCCTGAGGCTATGCTACAGTGTGAACATACATTGTATGAAGCAGTTGACATAAACACAGATAGTTAGAGGGGCTCTTGAGTGGCACAGTCAGTTAAGCATCTGCCTTTGGCTCAGGTCATGATCCTGGGTTCCTGGGATTGAGCCCCGAGTCGGGATCCCCACTCAATGGGGACTCACTCTGCTTCTCCCTCTCCCTCAATCCCTCCTCCCTGCTGGTGCTATCTCTCTGAAATAAATAGGTAAGATATTCTTAAAAAAATCCCACAGATATTTATAAAATCAAGTATAAAAAGTCTTAAGGTATGATTTTATGTTACTTTCCAATTTCTTCTTGGGGGCTGGTTAGGCAGATAGGATGAAGGGAAGTGTCCTTCCTGGATGGTTTTCACTCGGTGGTCTGGAGTCTGGTTTTGCACTAGTTTGGGATCATGAACTGAGGCTCCGATTGCCCATGTTTCCATCCCACGCAGACTTTATGGGAATGTGTTCTTCCCTGTTCATACAAGTCACAAAAACTTTCTCAGACCCTCTAAATTGTATTGTTCAAATTTTAAAAAGAAAGCCATTAAAAGTTTGTAAGTTTACTTTCTTTCATAGCTTCTCTAAACAATGCTTATTTAGCCATTCCCTACATGTGGCTTCTCTCCTCTCTCTTCTGTCCGTCTGTCTGTCTCTCTTTCTGACTTTACTACTCTGTCTTTGCCTTGTTCCTCTAGAGTGGTGGGAGTACTTTGGTGACCCCTGTTTTTTGGCCATAAGGGAAGAATCACCAGCCTGAACAGAATCTAGAAAAGACTCTTTAGTGTGTGAAAAATTGTTTTTTGATTATTTATGTCATCATCAACTACATAAAAGCCCACAGATTTAGAACTTGTTCGCGAAGCCTTTGTAGTAGCTCCTACTTCACAGTCTCATTCAAGCAGCCTTATGAAGGGAAAGTGGACAGATCCCTGTGCTCAGATAACAAAGTTGACCCAGTCGTTTGGTGTATCACAAAGTAAAGAACACAAAGGCAAAGGAGTTTAATGTTAGCTAAAAAGAAACACCAAGGGAATTGTGAATATGGCACAACTTCACAATTAAGTTTTCAGTTTGGAAAACACTACACCTTTCTCTCTTTCTTGCAAGGCATCAGGAATTTTTAATATTCCTGTGCACTGATTAAAAATTGCCATGGTCACATCTAGCTTTGCTTTTCTGACCATATTTATAACCATGCTCTTAAATATCTTCTACTTGGAATAATTCTCATTCTGTTTTAACACCCAGCAAAATGTCTTGTACTTAGGCATTTTGTAAATATTCTAAAACTTTAATTGAATCATAACTGTACCCAGCTATGGCTATTCAATTTATATTCTCCCTTTCTCTTGACCCCGCCCCCCACACACACATATAAACCATCCCCGTCTTCACCGTGTTACCATTTCCTTAACCAATGGAATATTCCCAAGATCTACTGATCAGTCTGGCACTCCATTCAAAACATACTTGCGGACTTTATTAAACTCTCATCAACTACAGTGATGGTCTCCTCCATTATGTACGTGTCTGTAGGTAACCTTAAGGAGGTGGGCACATCATCTCTTCATTATTTGGTTCCTAAGTGATTCTAAATCATTAAGTTCCTTTTGAGAAGGTATTATGCTTTGTGTCTCTTTAACATTTTTCAGAGCGTGTGTGAGCCAAAGTTAGGCATGCCATTTTAATGAATATTGTCATATATCAAATATACCTCAGATGAACTTCAGTTAGGAAAAGGGATCCAGGCGACAGGAGAAATTGCATTTTCACAGAAATCATAAATAGTTACAGCTGTACTGGTACCATACTTGGCTAACACATGTAGGGACTACAATGAAGGTGTGTTGCCTGTTAATCCCTGAACATCATACCTCACCTTCTGAGGCTTTGCTTCCTACATTTTTCATAAGGCATGGGGACAGAACTTATCTTCCTTCCCTTTAAAAGAACTTTAGCCTACTCTAGATTCCTCCCCTAGAATCTAGATTTGAAAAATGCTTCCTTGTGGCTGTCTCCTTCATATATCATATATTCACCATTTTATTGAAAATTTTATCTCTTCTTTAAAAGCAGAGAGAGGAAAGAAGGCTGTAATAAACCTACTATCTCCAGTGAGAATTTTTTTTTAATCTCACAAATGTCTTAGGTCCTTTTTTCATGATCTTTTGTTCTTGATTTTCCAGCTTTGGTGGCATCTGGAAGCCACATACATTGCTGTACTTCTAAGGGAGGAACTCATCAAATCATTCTCTCCCTAACCTCTATCTCAAACATCTTCTGAAGCCTTTAACCCTCTAGATTTTCAAACACTTCCCTAAGCCAAGGCCCCTCTTCCTAATGGATAGGGGTGGATAGTACGCCCCTTCAAAACTCTGCTTGTCTTCAGCGGGCAGTCTAGGAGCTTGAGAATGTCCCGATAAGTAGATTCTGACTTCAATAATGTCTTTGCTGTTAGAGGAATCCTTGCTTTATTGTGCGTGTTTCCTGCGTGCTCATCACCCTCAGCCCCTGACCTACCACCTCGCTACCAAAGATTCATTTCTTCTCTGAATCATGTGGTACATTACTTCAATCACTCTTGATGTCAGTATGATCAAATTCATGTTTCCGTATCCTTTTATTGCATTTGCCCTGCCAACCCCACTCTGGGACCAACCTAGCCTTCTCAGTTCCTACCCGTATGGGCTATGATTCAGGAAGAAAGAAATAACATTTTTGCACAGATCCGAGTCCCTGTATTTTATGATCTAACCTAGCTACCCCCCTCAGCTAGGCTCTCAGCCGTACTTGAAAATCTTACTACGTATTCTTGAATAAATCCCCTCCCATTTCTTACAGGGGTTACTCAAAACCATTTTGAATTTCACCAAATTCATCTCCTTTCCTTCCAACCCTACGTCTCCAACAGTTTAAATGTTTTTGTAAGGAATAAGGATGAAATTGTATGTAAATAATTTAGCATGGTGCTGAACACTGAGCAAATATTTAATAAAGGTCAACCATCACTCTCATTAAATAATCAGAAAATGCAGAATGTAGGAAACAAAATCACACAAACATCCACCTCCTTGAGTTATCTACTATTCAGCATTTTCCATTTTCATAGACACAATAATGTAGATGAATGTTATTTCCTCAAAAACATAAATATTAGTTTCTCAATTGCTTATCTAAAGTGAAACAGAAAGTTTACTAAAAACATTAAGGGGCAGGGTTACTCATATATTTTAGTTTCAGGCTTCTCAATAGGGTTAAGCTTTATACCTGTTGGTAAAACTTAATAAAATATTGTAAAGATCAAAGCTGGGAAAAAGATGCTATTTTTCTGACTTTCTGTTATAAAAGAATGTAAATGTGAAAAAACGTTGAAAGGATAGCCCAATAAACACCACATACCTGCCAAGTAGACTCAACAAATATTAATATTTTACACTACAGTACAGTACTTTGTGCGTGTTTGCAGGAGCTTTTGAAGTCATTTGCTGATATGACACCTCTAAATATTTCAGCATGCGACTCCTAAAAATAAGTATGTTTTCACACATAATCATTATTCCATTATCACACCAAAGACAGTTAATAATTCCCTTATGTTAGCTAATATAGAGTCCTTATTCAATTTTTTCTAATTTTCCCAAACATATCTTCTGTAGCTGTTTTTGTTTCTTTGTTTGAAAAAGATCCAGCCAAGGTCTCTGTATTGCACTTTTGTTGCTGTATCTCTTTAGTCATTTTTTTTTTTTTCTGTTAATAGTCCTCCAATTTTTTCCCTCCTAACGTTGAATTTTTAAAAGAATAGGTCAGTTGACTTATAAAAGGAACCATGTTCCTTTTCGGTCTAATTGTTTACTGATGGTGGTATTTAACCTCTTTATTCAATCCCTTAATACCCTGTACATTGGAAGTTAGTGCTAAAAGCTTAGATTCACATTAAACTTTTTTTTTTTTTTTGCAAGAAACCTTTACAAGTGATGCTGTGTACTTCATATTATACTACATTAGAGGGCACAGGGTATTGAGTTGCACGACAATTTATAATGCTCAGTTAAGGTGATGAAAGTCAGGTCTCTTTATTGTGAGGTCAATTTTTATTCATTTTCACTTACCAAATAATCTATGGGGTAATACTCTCATATATTGATAACATGTGAGGTGTTTTCCAACAATCTTTGAATCCAAAGTTTTAGCATTCTTGCTTGAATTGATTATTTCATTGCAGGATGCAAATTAGTGACTTTTTTTTTTTCTATTCTTATTCCTTCTACATTTGTGGTCTAGCATTCTTCTATCTAAAACAGCTTTCCTCTACCAACTGGATATTTCCTAAATAGACAGGCTCTATGCTTAATTCTTTCTCTTTTATTGCCAAATTTAAAAATAAGTTTGTGCTATGATAATTATATCTGCTGGTGGTATATAAGTTTGTTTGGCATACTTATTTTCTCTCCTCTCCCTTTTTAAAAATATCACCAATTCATTTATCTATTTTATTTAATGTTTTATAATTAGTTACAATCCCAGAACTGACCTATGAGAGTTTATCCAAGCTGGCTCCTATGCTGTTTGAACATGTTCCCTTTAGTCTTTGAGAACTTTGTTGCTTTCTGGCCCAGTATGTTTTTCCTTGTCCCTTCTCTGTCCCAGACCTGAAATTAATCAATAAGGAAGTGAAACAACAACTGATAATATGGGAGAAGATATTTGAAAATGATGTATCTGAAAGGGGACCAGTATCCAGAGCATATAAAAAGCACTTATAACTCAATGATAAAAGAACAAATAACTTACCTAAAAGTTGAAAGAGGATTTGAACAAATATACCTACAAAGAAGCTATACGGATTGAGGGAAAGCAGTCAGTCAGTCTTTAAATATGAAGTTAGCTGGGGTTGGTTTTATGTTTTTATTTTAGCTTTTGGTAGATGCCCTTTATCATCTAGAGGAACTTCCTTCTGTATGTACTTTGTTGAGTGTTTTTTATCATTTAAGAATGTTGGATTTGTCAATTTTTTTCTATCTCTATTGATTACATGACTTTTGTTCTTTATTTTTTTAATTTGGTGTATTATGTTACTTGATTTTTAGATGTTAAACTAACCTCATATTTCTGGGATAAATCCTATCTGTTCGTGGTATATAATTTTTCATATATTGCTAGATTCAATTTGCTGCTATTTTGTTGAGGATTTTTGCTCTTTCTTTACAAGGGATATTGGTCTATGTTTTGTTTTGTTTTTCTTGTGGTATCTTTTGGTTTTAGGTTATTCCTGGCCCCTTAGAATTAGTTGGGAAGTATTCCTCACTCTTTTATTTTTGGAAAGGTTTGTGAAACACTGGTATTCATTCTTCTTTGGACATTATGTAGAATTAATTACTGAAGTAATTTGGACCTGAGTGTTTCTTATGCAGATTTATTAAAATTAATCGTTCAATCCTTTTACTCCTTATAGGTCTATTCAAATTTTTAGTTCTTCTTCAGTCAATTTTTGTACTTCCTGTCTTCCTAGGAATTAGTTTATTAGGTTATTAAATATGTTGACATAAAATTATTCATAATATTCCATCTTTATTTGTGTAAGATCCTTAACGATTTTCTCATTCTCCATTTTGGTAATTTGAGTTCTATCTCTCTCTTTCTCTCTTTTTCTCTCTTTTGAGGATAGGGGTCAGTTTTGCTAAGAAATTGCCAATTTTGTTGATCTTACTAAAGAATCAACTTTTGGTTTTGGTGATTTTCTCTATGGTTTTCTTTAATCACTATTTCATTTATTTCACTCTAATTTTTGATATTTCCTTTGTTCTGATTGTTTTAATTTAATTTTCTCTCCTTTAATTTATTAAGATAGAAGATTAGGTTATTGATTAGAGGTTTTTTTTTTAATGTAGGTGTTTATAATTATAAATTTCCCTCTGAACACTACTTTATCTACTTTCCATAGGTTTTTGAATGCTGTGTTTTCATATGTATTTTTCTCAAAGGATTTTCCAATTCCTTTGCAATTTCTTCTTTGATCCATTGGTTATTTAGCAGTGTGTGCTGTTACTGATTTCTAATTTAATTCTGTTGTGTTTGGTTGCTACAGTCTGAATGATTGTCCCCCTAAAATTAATGTTGAAATCCTAATGCCCAGTGTAATAGTATCAGTATATGGGGCTTTGGGAGGTGCTTAAATAATGAGAATGGAGCCCCCATGAATGAGATTAGTGACTTATATATAAAAGAGAGTCCAGAGAGATCTCTATCCTCCTTCACCATGTGAGAACAGAGAGAAGACACCAGTTGTGAACCAGGAAGAGGGCCCTCACGAAACATGACCATGCTGGTGCTTTGATCTCAGACTTCTCAGCCTCCAGAACTGTGAGAAAAAAATTCCTGTTGTTTATAAACCATCCAGTCTGTGGCATTTTGTTATGGCAGCCCAAATGGAATAAGACATTGGTTAATATTCTTTGTATGATTTTCCTTCAAGTTTTTTGAGATTGTTTATAGTTAAGCGTATATGGTCTACCCTAGAAAAAGTTCTATATGTTCATGAAAGAATGTTTTCTGCTATTGTTGGTTTGAGTATTCTGTAGCTATCTATTAGATCTAGATGGCTTATAGTATTCTTCAAGACTTCTTTTTTGAAAGCATTTGCCAAGCTTCACACTTTTTGAAGTCTACTTCCCCTATAGTGTGTAGCCTCTGGATCTCTGCACAATTTTTTTCTTGTTCTTATCCATAGCCTGACTACTTAGCAGTCACCTGTGAGTCAGCATAAGCTACTCATTGGTCAGACAGAGAAAGACAAATAACAAATGACTTCATTCATATGTGGAATTTAAGAAACAAAACAAACAAAAAAAGAGACAAACTGAAAAACAGACCCTTACTATAGAGAACAAACCAGTGGTTACCAGAGGGAAGGTGGGTGCAGGGATGGATGAAATAGGTGATGGGAATTATGAGTACACTTGCCACAATGAGCACTAGAAATATTTGGAAGTGTTGAATGCCTGAAAATAATATAACACTGTATGTTACCTATATTGGAATGTGATAATAATAATAGTTAATAATAATAAAAGAAATTGTGGTACATATATACAATAGAATATTTTTTAAAAGGAGATCCTGCCTCTCACAACAATATGCATGAACCTAGAGAACATTATGCTAAGTTAAATAAGCCACCTGTTATTTATTATTATTTCTTTTTCATTCTCCAATTTTATTCACAAACATGGTATCTATAAGAAGCTGGGAGAAGGGCCTAGAGGTCAGCAGCCTGAGGCAACTGCCCTAGGCTCCTCTGGTCCCTTCCCATGGGGATAGGAAGAACAGATCACAGAGATGTGTCAGCCCTCGACAATCTCATTTCCAAAAATAAGGACAGAAAGAAAAAGTTGCATGATCTCTTTTATATATTTAATCTAAAACACTTACATACATAAAAGCAAGAGTAGGAGTGTGGTTACCAGGGGTGGGGACATGGGGAAAATGGGGAGATATTTGTCAAAAGGGTACAAAACTTCAGTTGTGTAGGATGAATAAGTTCAAAGAGATCTAATGTATATCATGGTGATTATAGTTAACAATACTGTTTTTTTGTACTGGAAATTTGCTAAAAGAGTAGATCTCAGGTGCTTTCACCAAAAAAAAAAAAAAAAAAAGAATAACTATGTGATGACATGCGTATGTTAATTAGCTTGACTATGGTTATCATTTCACTATGTATATGTGTATCAAAATGTCACATTGTACATCTTAAATATATCCACTTTTGATTTTTTATAAATCCACAAGAGTCTTTGCATCCCAGAATAAAAGGGCTCGATGTCATTTTAATAATAACAATAATAGTAAAGTAATGGTAACAAAATAATAGCTATAAATCATGATGTTCTCACCATGTGCTAATCTCATTTAATACTTGAAACTACTCTGTGAGGTTGGTAATATTACTCACTTATTATGATGAAGAAACTCAATCTCAAAGAAATTAGAAAACTTACCCAAAGGGGAGCCTAAGTGGTGCAACATCTGACTCTTGGTTTTGGCTCAGGTCATGATCTCAGTGTTGTGAGATTGAGTCCCATGTTGGACTCCGTGCTCAATGCAGAGTTTGCCTGATATTCTCTCTCACTCTCCCGCTGCCCCTCCCACTCCCACTTGTGTTCTCCCTCTAGCCCTCTCTAAAATAGATAAATAAATCTTAAAAAAAATAAAAACCTTAACCAAAGTCATAGAGCTACTAAGAACCACAGTGAGATATTAGCTTCAAGTCCACTTCAACCTCCTTCTAAACTCTGTTTTCTTTCCATGAAACTTCAATGACCCTCCAATTATCCACATCTACGTTTGCCCTGTTTACCATCCCTGAGGTGTATAGTCCTCATATTTGCAGGAGCTCAAAGCATGAGACTTGAACAGAGTTGATCTCAGTAAAATCTGTATCATTGAATTTGCCTATCAGCAAGAAGAAGGTTGGTGCAAAGATCAGAAGGCATTGGCTAACTTATTTGCAATGTTGCTAATTCAAAATGTGTCCTTGGACAAGTTTGGGTTTTTTTTGTTTTGTTTTGTTTTGTTTTGTTTTTTTTACATTCTGCACCTCTGTCTCATTTATTGTTAGATGAATAATGGATATTCTTATCTCACTAGAATACATATGCATAAATGAAGTGATGTGGCCTTGGAATGGCCATTGGCTCTCTGGCCGGAGACTGTGGAGAAAATGTCAATTTAAATCATTTTATTTTTCCTTTTCCTCCATAGGGAGGTGTTCTGGGAAAAAGTGTGTTGGCTGATATTTTAAACATATTTAAAAATGGCTCCAATAATATAAGTAAAGCAACTTAAGCATCTGGAAAGAAAAGTGCTATGTCCACCTGGGGGTGATAATGATGTTCATAGTGATGAGGAAGAATTTTAATAACAATAAATCTGAGTGAATTTTGCTCAACCTGCTTGTAGAAAATAGTAGCTCAAGGACATAAAATTCCCCCAAAGGTTAGCCTTAGTGTCTAATTTTGCAAGTAGATTGTTTATGGCTTCTTTGATCCCATATTCCAGACAAATGTACATGCACTAATACTATGTCTTGATCCTGGATCCAGAAAAATATTCATGCCAATTGTGAGGTTAAGAAGAAATTTAAATTAATTCTTATGAAAGCATGTTCAGTTTCAGAAAAACCCCATCTTCCCAGTGCACATATATGCACTTTCTTTTTCCCAGCAGGATGTGAATAGGGTAGCTTTAATACATTAAATAAAGTCACACTGTGTTTTTTTTTTCTTTTACAGTCATGCTTGATTGCTTTCCACCTAAATAAGTACAATCCAGGCAGAGGCTATAAAACCAAAATCTTGCAGTGTAGTAGATTTTTATTCATGAACATACAAGTAGCTGTCAGAACTAGAGTTTTTGAGTATCTTATAATAAAGACATGAAGCAAGAGTAAAGATGGTCAAGTGCAGAGTTTAGAAGCCTGACATTATGGAAGCCTTGTGGAAGGGCACTCAGTGCACTGACCCAAAGCTGCAGGCGGGTCATCGGAAGGAATGAGGCCTCATCTTCTGCTGTCCTGTCTTGGAGTATCATAGGAAGTATTTGCTAAGGAGATTTATCTACCAATACTGAAGTTTGCTAGCCTTTCCATGGTACCTGACCCTCTTCAATATCTATGAGAAGTCTGCATCATCACAAAGTTGTCCATGAGTTGTGAGATGCATAGTTCACTGAAATGCAAAGCAACACCTCCTTCTGGAAAGAGTTTCCTTATCTCTGAATGAAGGAGGCTGTGAGTGGAATCTCCCTCCTTGAACAGAGCTTTGGTCTGATGCACCTACAAATGGGGGCAATGCATGTAGTTTTCTCCTGATTTTTTACTGGGGCCAGGATAGGAAAGGTGATGGGGGTAACAGGTGTGATATCATTATTAGACTTTATCTAGAAAATCTATAATCTGATACAGCCTATTTTGGATTCACAGGAAATCTGCTCGTCTTTTAGGAATTTGAAAGCCCCTGTATGACCCAAAAACAACTCTGGGAAGGTCTTTACTTCTCTCTACTGTCTAGTATTCTGTTAGGCCTATCCAAATGGACATTACCCACAATACATATAGCATCAGTCTCTGTGCATGGGGAAGGTGTGTGGTTTGTCCTAAGGGTGATTAACAAGACCTTTTCCTCACTCAAAGTCCAATGTTTTCCTTTCTTTGGTCAGGGGGAAGCAAAAATATCCACAGTGATCTCTCAACCTTTTTGATAATGTGCCCTACCAATAAGATATCTGAACCAGAGAGCCCTAATCTGGGCTGCGTTGTATGACTATTTTGTTTTAAGTTGTATACACTTACTTCTATATTATTAGGATGTACATTATCGAATCTGAATATATAACATTTAAAGGATGAAGTAAAATGAAAAAAAATTTTTTAACAACTTAATTAATAGGGCAAAAATCATAGTATTCTTATGAATACGTTGTCCGTGATTTTTATAAACTGGCAGAAATGTGATCAAATGAAGTTGATATGACTAAATCATCTTTGTCTTTAATTTTTAATATAGGTGATAAAAAGCTCATTCTAAGTTAAAGTGCCAACTCTTTTTCTGTCTCATGTTTTCTCTGCCTATAATTTGCAGGAATTTCACTAAACCACTTGTGATGACTGGTTTAGTGAAATCTGGGAAATGCAATCAATATATCAACTTACCCACAGTGTGTAAATTGTGCTAACTACAACAGCTCAGAACAAATGGCCTAGTGTGATTACAGCCCTCAGTTTCACTGCCTTCTCTTACTCAACCCCCTGACACCTGGTCTCCCTACATGAAACATGAGAGGAGGGCAGATACCATCTCATAAATTAAATATTTTGAAGATTAACTTTGTTCCTATATTTAGGCGAAAATACATATAAATAGAAGTTTTCATATTTTATCCCAGCCTCCCACAGGATAATTATATACACCTAGCATTTCCTTCCATACCTCACTTTAGAGGCTCTTTTATGAACTTATTTAATAGGACATGAAATCAATCTGATTTCTCAATTTTTGACTCTGCTGACAAAAGCAGATGAGAATAATGAGTTTGGATGAGGGGATGGGGCAGCGTAGTGAAGGAGATGGGAAAGCTTCAGGTACCCTAGAGGTTAACAGACAGGATAAACTGTTTTCTCAACATCCATGGCATAAGGCTCCCTTCTTTCTACAACCACTGTGCTTAAAAGGAAACAACCAAGCCATGCAATGCTTTTCATGTTTCCTCCCATAGAGAAAGAAAGAAAGAAGGAAGGAAGAAAAAGAAAGGAAAGAAAGAAACTTTGAATGAGCCTCATCAGTAAAGAAAGGTCAAGTGAAACCACTATGGCACATTATGTTCGGGGAGTCTTTTTTCCCCTCCACACTGAGCGGGATAAAGGACCCAGTCTTGACTGCCACACAGTGGTTTCTTAATTGAGTCCTCCATCTTCACGGGACCAGATGAGAGAGTCACTTAAAAGGGGCTAAATTCAAAATCATGTGCGGTTTCAGAGCAAATTGTCCAAGCCACCTAAAAGTGGAGTTCTTTAAAATCCTGCTGCTGCTTCTGCCACACGGGGCTCTTTCTGGCTCCAGCCAGAGAACTGCTGTGTTTAAAGGACAGATCCCTGTAATGAAGTGACATTTGACTGTTCACAGTGAATTATATAGTCTCTCACATGAGAGGAGTAGTCACAATTGCATTTTCTCAACTCTGTTTCAGTGAGAAAACAGCCCGTGAAGCATTCAGAAGCCTTCCGTCCATCTGTGGGAATCACGGGGTGAGGCAGAGCAGAGGCTGGTCCATTATAGGATGCCGGCGGAGGCCTCATCGAGGAAGGCAATTTGGGGCAAGTGTTACAGGAGTGCTGGGTAGTAAAGAAAATGTGTGGAGAACTTGGGCCTGTTGTCAAGTTGGAAGTTGGATGAACAAGGGGCTTTACTGAGACAGCCAAGGAGACAGCAGGGAGACCTGGGGTTGCCAGAGTAACAATAGCAAAGAGAGATGGTAATAGTTAGGGACAGACGCTGAAAACCCAGAACAGGATGACCTTTTGCATGCAAGGCTCTTTATCTTGAGATAAACATGAAATAACCGTGTTATTGAATGGAAATGAAATATGAAACATGGAAATAATCAGGCTGAGGAACCATGGAACTAAATAGAATAGCTTCACTAAGTGCTTGGACTAACTATTTACACTAAGAGATTATTGGGTGATACAAATAACCGCAGTAGAAACTTATGTAAGTAGTAAAATGGAAAGTTAAAATCCATACACCAATTACTATAAGAAGCAGAAGGGCTATTTGGCAAGCATAAAAGATCACTGATACAGCGCTCATAAAACAGTCCTGCATTTCTGGCTTTATCAGGAACTAATTGAGTGACCTCAGGCAAATTTGGGCCTTGTTTTACTCATCAGTAATATGAGAGAGCCTGTAATGTTATATCTTTCTTTATTATCATAAAAGTAGTACAGAAATATGGCAAAAGAAGCAACAGTGTAGGAAGATTCAAAAAGGCCTTCCTACCGTACCTTCTCCTGCCGCCATGAACTCTCAGTCCGTTTTCTCAGAGAAAACCATTATTGATACTTTCTTTGAAGTCTTACACAACATTTATGCGAATACACATTTGCAAATTCCTTAAGAGCAAGTGAAATTTTAATACACATACTGTGCAGAATTTGCCTTATTTACATTAAAATATATGTTACTGGCTGAATTGTATCTTCTCAAAATTCATGTGTTGTTGCCCTAACCCCTAGTGCTTCAGAATGTGACCATATCCAGAGATAGAATCTTTAAACAGATGATTAGAACAAAATGAAGTCATCTGGGGGAGCCCTAATCTAATGTGACCAGTGGCCTTATCAGAAAAAAGCGATTAGGACACAGACAGGCACAGACAGAAGAGTATAAGACTGTGTCTAAGCCAAAGATAAAAAGCCTTCAGAAGAAACCAATCCTACCAACACCTTGATCTTGAACTTAGCCTCCAGAATTGTGAGAAAATTAATTTCTGTAGTTTAAGTCACCTAGTCTGTAGTGCTTTATTATGGCAGCCCTAATGAACTAACACAATACATTATAGATATCTTTACATCGGAGCACATACAGATCTACCTTGCATTATAGCAGTTCTATAATATTCATTCTATTTTATGGATATGATACAATTGATTTTACAATTAGTGGAAATATAGGTTGTAATCTGCCTCTTCTGTAGTGACCAGAGGTCAAGTATACCCTTTCTGGGGGAAAAAAACACTAACCCGAGCCACCACACTTTTTATACAATTGATTAGTATGGGCATACCTCACTTTGTTGTAATTTGCTCTATCACGCTTCTCAAATACTATGTTTTTTACAAATTGATGGTTTGTGGCAAGTCTATCCGTGTCATTTTTCCAACATTTGTTCACTTCATGTCTCTTTGTAATAGCTTGTTAATTCTTACAAGATTTTCATTTTCTTTTTGTTATGGTGATCTATGATCAGTGATATTTGTTGATACTGTTGCAATTGTTTTGGGGCACCATGAACCATGCCCAATAAGCTGGTGAACTTAATTGATACATGCTGTATGTCTTCTGATGGTTTCGCTAACCAGCCATCCCCCTATCTCTTTCCCTCTCCTCAAGTCTCCCTATTCCCTGAGACACAATAATATTGAAATTAGACCAACTCATAACCCTACAATGGCCTCTGTGTGTTCAAGGAAAAGGAAAAATTGCATATTTCTCACTTTAAATGAAAAGCTAGGAATGACTAAGCTTAGTGAGGAAGGCATGTCAAAAGCTGAGACAGGCTGAAAACTAGACCTCTTGCACCAGACAATTAGCCATTGTGAATGCTGAGGAAAAGTTCCTGAAGGACATTAAAAGCCCTACACACGAATGATAAAAAAATATATATTTATATATAACAACCTTATTGCTGTATGGAGAAAGTCTGAGTGGTCTGGATAGATCAAACCAGCCACAACATTCTCTTAAGCCAAAGCTTAATCCGGAGCAAGACCCTAACTGTCTTTAATTCTGTGGAAGCTGAGAAAGTTGAAGCTATGGAAGAAAAGTTAGAAGCTGGCTGAGGTTGGTTCATGACGTTGAAGGAAAGATGCCATCTCCATAAGACAAAAGCACAGAGTGAAGCAGCAAGAGCTGATGTAGAAGCTGCAGCAAGTTCTCTGGAAGATCTAGCTCAGATCATTAGTAAAAGTGGCTACACTAACTAATAACCGTAGTGCAGATGAAACAGTCATCTTCTGGAAGAAGATACTGTCTAGGACTTTCATAGCTAGAGAAGAGAAGTCAATGCCTACCTTCAAAGCTTCAAGGGCAGGCTGACTCTCTTGTTAGGGGCTAAAGCAGCTGGTGACTTTCAGTTGAATGCAATGTTCATTTGCCATTCTCCAAATCCTAGGGCCCTTACTAATCATGATAAATCTACTCTGTCTGTGTTTTTTCAATGGAGCAACAAAGTCTGGCTGACAGTACATCTGTTAAAATATAGTTTATTGAGTATTTTAAGCCCACTCTTGAGAATTACTGCTTAGGAAAAAAAGATTTCCTTCAAATATTTATGATCATTGACAGTGCTTCTGGCCACCCACGAGCTCTAATGGAGATGCACAATAAGATTAATATGTTTTCATGCCTGCTAACACACATTCATTCAGCAGCCCGTGGATCAAGAAGTGATTTTGACTTTCATGTCTTATTATTTAAGAAATACATTTCATAAGCTTATGGGTGCCATAGATCATGATTCCTCTGATGGATCTGGGCAATGTAAATTGAAAACCTTCTGGAAGGGATTCACCATCTAGATGTTACTAAGACATCTGTGATTCATGGGAAGAGGTCAAAATGTCAACATTAATAAGCATTTGGAAGAAGTTGATTCCAACCATCTTGAATGCTCCAAGTCATCTAGACCTTGGGCTCCAACTTAAGTGGAACAAGTAATTTCAGATGTGGTGGAAATAAGAGAACTAGAATTAGAAGTGGAGCTTGAAGATGTGGTTGAATTGCTGCAATCTCATGATCAAACTTGAACATGCAAGGAGTTGCTTCTTATGGATGAGCAAAGAAATAGGTTTCTTAAGATGGAATCTATTGGTGAAGATTCTGTGAAGATTGTTGGCATGACAACAAAGGATTTAGGATACTACATAAACAAAGGGGCTTAAGGGGCAGCAGGGCTTAAGAGGATTGACTCCAATTTTGAAAGAAGTTCTACAGTGGTTAAAATGCTACCAAATAGTATGGAATGCTACAGGGAAATTGTTTGTGAAATGAAGAGTCAGTCAATGAGGCAAACTATATTGTTTTCTTATTTTAAGAAGTTTCCACAGTCACCCCAGCCTTTGGCAGCTATGATCCTGATCAGTCAGCAGCCATCAACATTGAGGTAAGACCCTCTACCAGCAAAACTATTACAACTCACTAAATCTCCAATAATGGTTAGCATTTTTTAGCAATAAGTTATTTTATATAAAGGTATATACATTGGTTTTATTAGATATATTATGGTACACTTAATAGAATACAGTATTGTGTACATTTTTTATAACATTTGCTAGAATTTATTGAATGTCTGCATGTGTGTATCTGCAGCTCAGTGGTTTTTCCCCATTATAGTATCTTTTCTTTTTTTTTTTAATTTAAATTCAATTAGCCAACATATAGTACATCATTTGTTTCAGACGTACTGTCTAATAATTTACCAACTGAGTATAACATCCAGTGCTCATCACATCATATGACCTCCTTAATGCCCATCAATTACCCCATCCCCCCACCGACCTCCCCTCCAGCAACCTTCAGTTTGTTTCCTAGAGTTAAGTGTCTCTCATGATTTGTCTCCCTCTCTGATGACTTCTTATTTAATTTTCCCTCCCTTCCCCTATGATCTTCTGCACTGTTTCTTATATTCCACATGAGTGAAAGCATATCGTAATTGTCTTTCTCTGATTGACTTATTTCATTCATTGTAATACCCTCCAGTTCTATTCACATCAATGCAAATGGTATTTGTCCTTTCTGACAGCTGAGTAATATTCCATTGTGTATATATACCACATTTTCTTTATCCATTCATCTGTCAGTGGACATCTTGGCTCTTTCCACAGTTTGGCTATTGTGAGCATTTCTGCTATGAACATTGGGGTGCAGGTGCCCCTTTGGATCACTTCATTTGCATTTTTGAAGTAAATACCTAATAGTGCAACTACTGGGTCATAAGGTAGCTCTATTTTTAACTTCTTGAGAAACCTACATACTGTTTTCCAGAGTGGCTGTACCAGCTTGCATTCTCACCAATGCAAGAGAGTTCCCATGTAAGAGAGTTCCCCTTTTTTTCTGCACATCCTTGCCAACATCTGTTGTTTCCTGACTTGTTAATTTTAGCCGTTCTGACTGGTGTGAGGTGGTATCTCATTGTGGCTTTGATTTATATTTCTCTGTTGCTGAGTGATGTGGAGAATTTTTTCATGTGTCTATTGGCCATTTGTACATGTACATAAATTTTATATGCACTAGGAAACCAAAAAAATTGACTCACTTTATTGTCGTGATCTGGAAATGAACCCACCATATCTCTGAGCTATGTCCGTATTGAATAAAATGTTAACAGGCAGTATAGAAGACAGGACCAAAGGCCTAAAAACCAAGATATAAATGTAGACAATAGATTTCTACTTCTACTTATGAAGGAGTAGCTTCTATAACATAATCTTTACTGTCTTAAACAATTTGGGAATTGAAGAACAAGGAGAAACAACTTTCCAGACACTGAACAACAGCAGCAAAAGCCTGTAATTTTAAAAATAATGTAAACAAATTAAATAAGCCTTATGGTTGCCCTGTCTTTTACCCGAGCTCAATCTCTGATTTGTGGTAAAGAGAAGGGAACTCAAACAGAGCTTAGGGATGTTCCTGAAGAGAAGAGACAGATGATGAATTCAGGGAGAATGAAGGGGACAGAATTTGCAGTCCAGAGTGCCAGAGAGAGGGGAGATAGGTAATGAAAGAGCTCTAGAAAATGTGAAAGAGACCTCTTTAGTCCTTTGCTTAACATCAATCTCCTCTTTTCTAGGAGAAATTTCACGAAACCATGCAAATAATAGTATCAGGGAAAGTGAATTACTGGGAAACTATAAGCCAAAAACAAAACAAAACAAAACCCTCCATAAAAACCCAACCCAACCCAAACCAACCCAACCCAACCCAACCCAAACAAACCCAACCCAACCCAACCCAACCCAAACCAACCCAAACCAAACACTCTCCAGGGCTCCTGCAGACCTGACAATTTTCTGAGTGAAGAGCCCTTGCTGGGAATGTGAAGCTCTCAGTGAAGACTTTAAAAGAGTAACACATAACTGGCAACAACAAACTGACTCTTGAGGAAAAGTTACTCTAAACTTCCCTAAAATATTAAAAACAAGTCTTACAAAGATCAAGCTGTTTTCTAAGTAGTTTAATTGCTTTCTGATTGGATTCTATCACTCCTTAAGAATACAAGAAAATCCAGTACTCAGCAATGTAAAATTCAAAATATCTAACATTGAGTAAAAAAAAAAATTAATAAGCATGTGAAATAGATAAAATCGATCCATTAGTAAGAGAAAATTAGTAAACAGAGGAAACACAGAAATGAAAGAGAAGATAAAATTAGCAAATACTAAGGGCTCCCAAGAGGATGCAAAGATGGGACTGAAGGCAATTGATACTTGTAAAAGGAGTTGATACTTGTAAAAGGAAATAAGGAGTGAGCTGAGGAAGGCTGGGAAAGCAATCAGACTAGAATTCAAGTGTGACTCTAAGTGAAGGTAAGAGGAAGAGAAGGTTCAGTGGGAAACTCCTAAACTGTCATGCAGTCTAAGAGAGTTTTTGTAAAATCATTGTTCTATGTTTGAATCAAAGTCACCTACTTAAAACATGCCTGTCTCCCAGGAAAGAACCTGACTTAGTAGTTCAGCCGTACTCAGTCATCAGCAGGGGGTAACCTATGAGAGACATGGCTTTGGTGCAAATCTGGTGATGGTTTCAAAGTGCAGTGGGACCCTCAGCCAATTACTCTCTACGTAGTAAAAAGTCTCTGAGGCACAGTCTCATGTCTGCCGTAAGACAAGGACTTTAAAACAGTTATTGTAAAAATAGAATGTCTAAAAATGAAAAATTCAATATAGAAATATTTTTAGGGGTGCCTGAGTGGCTTAGTCAGTTAAGCCTTCAGCTTAGGTCATGATCCCAGGGTCCTAGGATTAAGCCAGTTTCCCTGCTACGCAGGAAGTCTGCTTCTCCCTCTCCCTCTGCCCCTCCTCCTGCTCATGCTCTCTCTCTCTCTCGCTCAAATAAATAAATAAAATATTTTTTAAATGTCATATTCAAATTATTGAAGTAAGGAGAAAATCTTAAAATCAGCCAGAGAAAAGTATTTATTACCCACAGTGAAACAATGACTGAAGACTTGACAGATTATGCAAACCAGAAAGCAATGAAATGACTTCTTCGAAGTACTGAAATAAAATACTCTTAAATGTAGAATTCTACACCTAATGAACATATGTTCCAAAGATGTAAGTGAGGGTAAGATTTTCACACACAAAGCTGATTATCCATCACCATCTGACCTATATCACAGTATACTACAGATCTTCTGTATTTACCATGGAACCTTGGATTCACACCAAAATTGGAACTATTGACATTTAAACAAAATAATTCCTTGCAGAGGGGACTCATGCTCACTATAGCCTATCTTCAGCATTTTTGGCCTGTACCCACTAACTCCCTCCACCAGAGGAGCTGTGACTACCAAAAATGTCTATAGATATTGCCAAACCTCCTAGAAGGCAAAATAGTATCTACTAACCCACTAAGAACCATCAATCTACACAACTTAATAGAAAACCTCAAAAGTGGTAATTATGAGAAAAGAATACAATTTTGCTTTCATTTTAAAATTCCATTAAAAACTAATTGACATTTAAAGTAAAAAATTTAATAATGTATTGTAAGATTTTTAACATATGTAAATGTAAAATGTTTGAAAATAGTATAAAAGACAGGAGGAATGGAAGTGTATTATTGTAAGTTTTTTACATTGTATTTGAAGTGGCATATTATTTGAAACTCTAGTGTGTTAAAGATACATTTTGTAAAACCTAGAGCAAATACTAAAATATTTTTAAAGTACAAATAGTGTATTAATAATATTTGTATAAACCACAGCTGAATCAAATATATAATAGAAACAAGCCCACAACTGATCCATATATTGTAGTTATTAAAAGTAAGTTTTACAATAACAGTTATACATATGTTCAAGAAAATAGTTTATAAGATGAAACCTAAGAGAACCTAAAACTGACATATGATAACTAAAATTAAAAATACGTAGTGGAAAAGAACATGAAATAAAACACGAGTCAGCATAAAAAAACCAAAAAGAAGCATGAAAAGAAAAAGAATATGTAAAATATAGAATTAGCATGAAGGACATATGGGACATACATAATATGTATATAAATTAAATTACAGAAGGAAAGGATAAAGGCTAGAACAGATGAAATATGAAAAGAGATAATGATCAAGAACTTTCAAAATCTAACAAAGACATTACACAATAAATACAAGAAATTTTATGAATACCAAAAATATACATTTGTAAATTCCTATGTATATTAGAAAATTCCTATGAAATGAAAACTTACCAAATGTTACAGATAGATAATCATGGAAATAATCCTGACATTTAACTCACATTCAAGTTAGATCATAGATCTAGTGTAAAAGGTAAAATAATAAACCTTCCACAAATTAACAAAGAACATTACCCTTGTGGCTTTGGGGTAGGGAAAAGCTTTTGAACAGGACATAACAGAACTGGATATAAAACCCAAATTTGAGAATTTAACTTTATTTAAATTAGGAAGTCTTGGGACGCCTGGGTGGCTCAGTTGGTTAAGCGGCTGCCTTCGGCTCAGGTCATGATCCCTGGGTCCTGGGATCGAGTCCCACATCCGGCTCCTTGCTTGAAAGGGAGCCTGCTTCTCCCTCTGCCTCCATCTGCCAGTGTGCGCTCGCTCGCTCTCTCTCTCTCTCTCTCTCTCTCTGACAAATAAATAAATAAAATCTTAAAAAAAAAATTAGGAAGTCTTGTTCATCAAAAGAAAGACCATAAAGAAAGTAAAAAGACAAGTCTCGAGTAAGAGAATGCAGTACAGACACACACACAAACACACTTACACGTAATAAAACCAGGACTTTAATAATATCAAATTTACTCTTTCTGGTGTTTATGTTGTATATCTTGATTAAGAAGACTTTACTCCCATGAACATTTATCTGCAAAATTATTCATATTTATGCAACTACCTTTTGTATAAAGTATGAATTACATACCTAGCTCTATTTTTTCCTACTGCTAAACTGTTGTTCCAACTATTTTTTTAAACAATTCCATCTCTTTTTCTTACTATTTTGAAATATCACTATTACCATATACTCTATTCCCCTATGTATTAGAGATTATGAGTTTTTTCTTGGTAATTACATGTCTTTTCATTTACTGCTCTACCACTTTACAAGCCCAAGTCACACTGAAATAATCTGGTTACATTTCAGCTCTGATTTTTATGTTCTCCATTAGGAGATGTTTCTATATTTGCTTTTAAGTGGAAGATTTTGTGACTCATGGATTTGTAGACAAAACTTTATAAATAGTAAAATATTTTGAGATTTTTGATTAAAACTTAGCTTCCCCATAAAATGAGTTGCAAGACTTTTCCAAACATAGGGTTTTCCATATACCTTAATCTCCCTATTAATAATTTAACCTCAAGATCCCCCAGACTTGTCCATCCATTTTGAATTCAGGTACACATATAGATGAATTAATAGCTTTTTTAGACGTAATGATATGCAGCATCCATTCAGTGAATGCTTAACTCTTAACAGTGGAATGGGGATCAGGGGTGTAGGATGCTTTTCATTGCACTCAGTAGAAAAATATATAACAAAACATTTCAGTGAAGCTCACCTGACCTTCCTATTGAATCACAGAATGAACAAACATAAATCAGGGCTGACAAGGTTGAATCTCTCTCCTCAGAGTTTTGAAAATAATAATATATCATCCTCTAACAATATAACATCCATCCTCCCCCACATTCTCTCTCATCTTGTTGGCAAAAGGTCCCTCTCGTCAAAAACAAACCTTCATTATACCAGATGAATGTAATTCTTATGCCAGAAAAGGAGTATCAGATTCATATTAAAGGGAAGATTGTTTCATACAAGAACTTGCCAGAAAAAGACTTAGAGATGAATTATGTTGAAGCTCCCTGTGCTCCTTTAATGAAAATTCTAGTATGTAGCCAGATGTTTTATTGGGGAAGGGAATCAAGAGAAACATAGATTGTCCTGCCACTCATCTGAATACTGAAGCTGAAATTAGAGTGATTCACAAATGCACGTAATTGCCGGAATATTTATCTTTTTTCAAAAAAAAAAAAAAAAAGGAGAAAAGAACTTCCTCCTTTCCTCCATTTTCCTTTTCCCTCTATAAAATAAAAACCAGACCTTTGATGTGAGAATTTGGGAGACCGTGTCCCTGTGTCAGAAACAACTATTGCTACTATCGTGTTTGCAGCCTGAGGGAGAGCCTGGATCTGACAATTGTACGTACTCCTGAATAATGCAAAGGAAAATTTCCTGACCTCTTGGGGGTTTCCTGTGGCAAAGAATGAACACAAGGAGAAGCTAAGGTAGAGCCAGCCAAAAGCCGATTAGCATCTTTCAATAGCCACAGAACATACGTTTTTATTATTCATTTATTCATTCTGTAGATATTTATTGATTTTGTCCATTATGCCAGGTACTGTTCGAAGTATTGGGAACACAGCAATAAATAAAACACATAAATTTATTTTCCTATTGGAGCATATAGATAAGCTGGGGATTGGGGAAGGCAAAAAAAATGAACAAATAATTAAATAAACATTTAATATTTTAGATGGTCATAAACATTAAGAAGCAAATGAAGCAGTTAAGGGAAGTGTCTGGGGGAAAAGCTTTCTATGTTATATAATGTGGACAATAAAACTCTGGCTAATAAGTTGGTTTTGGAGTAGAGATTGCAAGGGTGTAAGAGATGAGCCTGGATGGTTTTAAAAATATGCCAACAACAACAATAAAATGCGCCAACACATTCTTTGATACTCGTTCCTTAAACAGGTGGAGTTGAATTTCCCTCCTCTTGAGCATAGGCAGGACTCAGTTTTTCACAGAACACAGCCCGCCATGAACAGCCCTGTGTGGGGACCTACTGAAGCCTCCTGCCAACGAGATCTGGAAGCAGACCCTTCAGTCCTAGCCACTTCTTCAGAGTAAGAGCAATCCCAGAAGAAGAGTACCAAGTACAAAGATCTCAGGGAGGGAGCCCAAGCGTTTCAGTAGAACTGACACAAGAGTAAATTGAGGAGAAGTACAAAGCGGTGGTGCCTGAAAGGCAAAAGTAGGTTAGAACTCTCCAGAGTCTTATGAGCCATTGTGAATTAACTGTAAAAGGAAGTAAGCTGGAAAGATTTAAGGTAGTGGTCAGAGAATGAATGACTGAAACTGAAATTATGGAGGGGTAGTTATTGGCCAAGGGTATCCTGAGAGAAGACTGGAGACAAAATTATTAGTAAAAAGTAAAAAGGTTGAAACAAATAGAATCAAGATTTAGGGTCTTCTTTTGAAGATTTCAGTTTGTTTCTCTCTTACATATCTGCTTACTGTGTATTATCAGGCAAAATACTCAATGGGTCATCTCAATTCAAACACCATCATTATTAGCAAAACAACCCAAACATATCATTTTATTGCAAAACAGATAGAACCTGGATTTCAAAGATGATTGAAATTTAGTAAGCTTTCTAATTCGCAGAGAAGTAAATTGCAAAATCATTCCTAAATTAATACCTCCAGCTCCCTATCACTCTCATCTGTTTTATTTGGTGTAAATTGACTTTATTATCATTTCTCTGTTCCAAAGAGATTTATCAAATTTAAACTCTCAAAATTTGGTAATTTCTCATTCAAGTATCTTTGTACATATTTCTCATTGACAGTGTGGCTAATTTTGTTAGGTGTAAATTGGAATTTATTGCTTCAAATGCTATTTGAGTAAAACATTGAATCCTGGAACCTCCAGAGGGGTCCTCTTCCACTTCTCTTCCTTCTGGGCTGAATTTAGTACAGACAGAATTAGTGCGGTTACAATGGCAAAACACTCAAGTTTGAATAAAGACAGTAATAAACAATGGTCACAGGCTGAAAAAACTAACTTCAGGAGGAATTTGTATATATAAGATAAGGTGGTAATAAATAGATTTTGTTCTATCACATCAGTTTCTTTTCAATGAAGCATATTTTCTATTTTCTAAGATCATTCTTGTCTATTGATTAATTAACTATAGCCATACAGCCAAATGCTAGATAGCAAATATGGATTTGACTACCTCATAGCATCAATATTATTTTATAGAGATATCATGAGCACAGTAATGTCAGGCTGTGAAAAACGTTTAATACAATTTAATTTTATTAAGCTGTAGAGCTTGTCAGGCATTTGGAAGTTATTTTGTAATCATTTTATTTTCAATCTTTTAATGTTTTGAAAACCTTGATTTAGAATTATTTTCTTCATGAGCAGTTATTTCCTCCTCTTCATCCTCCAGCACTCAGTGAAGCGTAGAATGTAAAGTCATTTAAATCTTAGAGTTTTAGAGACTTTATAATTAAAAATTGTGGGTTTAAAGTTTTTCTGAAAAGTAGGACTAATTAAGAGAATGTCAATAATTTTTTGTAAAGTAACTTTTCAGCAGATGGCTAAGAACAATTATAAAATAAAATTTCCCAGTACTTAATTACCTGTGAATATAAAATTGGGCAGAAAACATGTGTTATTCAAATCAGTATGTGTGTAAGTGTAAAGTGTGTGACTTACAGGAAGAAATGTTGGGGGAAAAAAATAGCTGTATTTTCTTTTTCTCTCTCTCTTTTTTTTTTTTTTTTTTAAGATTTACTTATTTATTTTAGAGAGTGAGCCTATGTGCAGGCTGAGTGAGGGTCAGAGGGAAAGGAGGAGAGAATCTTGGGCAGACACCATGAGGAGTGTGGAGCCTGAGTGCAGGGCTCAATCTCACAACTCTTAAGATCATGACCTGAGCTGAAATCGAGAGTCAGGTGCTCAACAGACTGAGCCACCCAGGCACCACTTAGCTGTATTTTCTTAAGGATAAAACTTGCCACAGAAGGAATATTAGTAATGTAGCTGGAAATATTCAAAGTTCATATTCTACTCAACACCATTCGATCTAAATAAGTCAATGTGTACTGTGTAGCAAATTAAGCAAATGGCAGAGAGTAATTTTCTCTGAAGTAGAGGACTATTAACAAACAGAATATGCCATCAGCATTAAGTTTCCAGAAACATTGTTTAAAGTAATTTATAGGTTAGCCAATGGTTGCATTTTTCTTTCTCATTTGTACTCAAGAGGATAATTTTTAATTAAAATAACACACAGAGGCCAATTTAGCTTGACACATAGTAGATGAAAATGAAAGTTTGCTAGGTTGTTTATCTTTGTTTAGCTTGGCTGGATTGTTTGGCCCTTCTTTCTCACTTTTTCATGAAATCACAGCTACAAAAGATTTATTGTGTTTGTAGTGTGAAGTGTGAAGAAGAAAAAAAAATGGAAGTTGCTTTTATTTTTGTTTTGTTTTGTTTACCTGGGCTCTTATCCCCCTGAGGAATTTTATTATATTCACATAAATTGACATAAGAGTTGCAAATCCTTCTGCTCGTGCCTAAAACCAACTTGGGTGTTTTCTCTGAAAAACAAAACCAAATGCTCCCCTTGTTTTACAAACTGTGAAGTTCTGTTCCTATCAAATACTTATTTATTCATCAAATCTTTACTGAGATCTTGCCAAATACAAGTCAATCTTCTAGGTATTGGGGATTAATTAGTGGACCAGATAGACAAAAATCCCTGCCCTTTTCAGTTCCAGAAAATAAACAATAAGTACATTGAATTAGTGACTTGTATAGAATATCAGAAAGCAGTAAACAGCATGGAAAAAAGAACACAAAGGAAGTGGGAAAACAAGAGCAGAGAAATGCAATTTTAAGTAACAGGTTAATGGGGCACCTGGGGTGTTTCAGTTAGTTAAGTGTCTGTCTTAAGCTTAGGTCATGATCCCAAGGTCTTATGTTCCAGCCCCACATATAGCTCTACAAGGTGTCTGTTTCTCCCTCTCCCTCTGTCCCACACCCCTGCTTGTGTTCTCTCTCTCCCTCAAATAAATAAATAAAATCTTTAAAAATTAAAAAAAATAAATAACAGGTTAATAACTATAATAACCTGTTAGAAGATAGAATTACATTGGCTCCTATTGTTGCTATTGTTTAGAAATGACCTTTCAATCCAATTATTGTTAAAATCAATCTAAATTTATTTACAACTGCTGAAGGGGGTGATACTCTACAAAACATGGGCCTATAAAAGGATACAATTTTCAAAAACAAATTTTCCACATGGGCAGGATTTTTCTATTCAGTTTCCATGATTGGGTCTTTTTTGGCTCCCAAGTTTTTAGAAGAACTCAGGATTTTATTTGGGTTCCCCCAGCTTTTTTCCTCCTTGGTCACCATGAACACACTCAGTCTCAAACCCAACAGTTGCTTGAAGACACTCAGCATTAGGGCTATTATCAGATTTTACTTCTAAATAGTCTCTGCAGCCATCCCACTCTAAAGGGCATTTTAGTGCCATGAAAAGGAGCAATAATAATCTTTCTATTTTTAGGACCTGCCACAAACCTGTCCATTTCCTTATGGCTTTTCTTAGCTTCTAATTTTCTGCCACTTCTCCATAGTTTCTCACCTCTCAGTGGTTCCTATTGAACCTACACTCAAGGAAGCTCAAGATTGTCTTGTACTTTCCAAAAGAAATGACATGGAAACAGATGTTGATACACCAGTTATAGTTCTCCTCCCCTCCCCAACTCAATCTTGACACTCTTACAAAAAATGACACATGTGTTTCCTAATGAATTAGACCCCTGTAGATTAATTCGAAGCAAGGACCCTACAAAACCCTGGGGTGGGATCATGTCTATTTTTATGACTCTTTTGATTACCATAGAAACTGAGAGTTAGACAGGGCAGGGAAGTATTAGTTCATCTTACAGGTGTGGAGATGAGGCAAGTAGACAGAGGATAAAGTGGGCGATGGAGCCAGAACTTCAACTTAGGTCTTCTAGATGTATAGTCTATGTTCTTCATCATTCCACAAGGTGATAAAGAAATACATGATCATGCAAAACAGATTCATCCGTCCAAACCTCTTAGAGAGTTGTTGTTTTTTTTATTTGCATATTTGCCTTTTTCTCCCTCTAGATCTAAGTTATTTCTAAACTATTCCTAGGTCCCCATGACAGCACCTATAGAAAAGTAGCACTAATTTTTCTTAATAGTACACAATATAGTCCCTCCCTTGCTCCACAGAACTTTTGCACATACCCTAACACTCTTTCTTCCATGACCTTTATTTTCCCATGCATGATATGCTTCTTGATGTGAGGAAACTATATTTTGTTCCTTCAAAGAGAAGATAGAGTAATGCCCATTATTTCTTTGCACCATGTTTTCCAAACTATGTTCTATAGACATTGCTGTTCTTCTACAAAAATAGATTCCTTGATAAAGTATGGCTGAAAAATATTTGGTTAAATACATTTAATCAGGTTCTTTTATTATAAGTCTTCTCAGTAACCCTCTTCTGTTAATAGGTATAAGTCTCACCAAGAGGGGAAAAGTACATGAACAATTTCCATAATTTTTTGTCACTAGAACACTTTTACTGGAATAATACCAATCAACATTGTGTAAGACATTAGCTTCCAAAAAATACAGTTTGGGAGATAGTATCCTGAACCCAAGAGTCCTTACCATAGCAGTACTGCACAGCTGTCTTTTATACATATCATGCCTTTTATATATATCATGCCTTTTACATTTAAAGACATGAAGCTGGTTTTGGAATCAAGCAGTATGACAGATTAGGTTTTCAAAGCAAACTGTCTGCTTAAAAAAAAAAAACTATAAATTAAGTTTAAAATATATTATTGAGTTGGCACGAAATAACAAATTCACAGAACCATAGGAGGTAAGCCAATGCCATCATGGGTTTTGATATGAATATTTCTAGCAACCCTCTAGAGACCTCAAAGCTTCTTTTGATGACTCCATTGCTTCCAATGAAGGTAGGGAATTCAATAGAAAATTCATGAGTAAAGCTGGGAAAGCAAAGAGTTCTACCCTTAATAAAAGAAAAATAGACCCCTCATGAAGAAGGAGACATCAAGGTAAGTTGCCTATTTGGATTCTGGCAGTGGATAGATAAATATATGTGAGTGTGTATATATATATATATATATATATATATATATATATATGCTCTGAGAATTCATATTTATATTCTAGGCCTCCTACAGGATTATAGTCTAAATTTATGTTAACATTATGGTGTGAAAAACCTCAAATACAAAACTTGAGTTAAAATGGTCTCTGGTTGGTAGTGATTATAGATGTTCAGCACAAATGCAAATTCTCTCTGAAGGAACTCCAAGTTAATTCAAGTTTCAAAGAATCCCACAAAGTTCCAAGTAAAAGGGCATTTTGTCATCAAACATCATAAAACTGGTCAATATAAAAGCATTAGGAGTAGGATCCAACAGAAATAAGGGACTGTATATATAGAATAACAAATGCTCCAGATGTTGGATTTAGACACAAAATTTTAAAAACTATATTAATATGTTTTAAAATAACAAGGGAATATAAAATTATGATTAGAGAACAAGCAAACATTAACAAATAGAACTCTTATAATGGAAATATAATTGAATTTTAAAACTTAATGGTTAGCTTAAACAGAAGAGGTGATACAGCTGAAGACAAGTGTCCTAGAAAAGAAACCTGAGAAAATAATCCAGAGCACATATAATAGATTAAAAATATAAAAGGAGGGTAAGAGACTATGAGAAAAGCATCAGAAGATCTAAAATAACTTTAATTACAGTTTACAGGAAGATAACAAAATAGAGAAAAAGGAAAATCCAAAGATAAAATGGCTTAAAATTTCCAGACTTTTTGAAAGATATGGGCATTGAGATCTAGGAAGTCTGGCATGCTCCAAGCCAGATGAATAAATAGAAATTAAGACCTTTACTAGTAAAACTGCCAATACCAAAGGAAATAGAAAATCCTGAAAAATGGCTATAGAAAAAAGACCAAGTATCAATAAATAACTGACAATTAGCCTGATGGCTGAAAGAGAGCTGAAAGCAGTTGGAGTATCTTCAGTGTGCTGAGAGAAATGAAAGTTACTGTATAACCTTATATCAAGTAAAACAACTTTTAAGAGGAAGTAAGAAATAATAATTAATGAAAAAACTTACCAAAGTTACATTTTATGAAGAAAAGTTAAATGATGTATGTTAATGAACCTAAATGGAAGGTCTATATGGAATAAAGAAGGGGTTAGCAAAGATAATGATAAATACTTAAACACACTCAACATATATGGCTTGTATTATAATAATAATACCTACTTCATGTGTAGTGGGGAAGAGGTTATAAATAAAAGACTGGACTGGACTTGAAATAAGTCAAGCAGAGAGAGTCAATTATCATATGGTTTCATTTATTTGTGGAGCATAACAAATAAAGGAGAGGAGAAGGGAGAAGGGAGAGGAGAAGGGAGTTGAGGGAAATTAGAAGGGGAGATGAACCATGAGAGACTATGGACTCTGAAAAACAACCTGAGGGTTTTGAAGGGGTGGAGGGTGGGAGGTTGGGGGAGCCAGGTGGTGAGTATTATGGAGGGCACGTATTGCATGGACCACTGGGTGTGGTGCATAAACAATGAATTCTGTTATGCTGAAAAGAAATTTAAAAAAAAAGACTGGAAAACATAATCTTATACATTAAATATGAACACTAAAATAGGGCAAATGTTGAAGAATTAATAAAGAATACCTTAAAGTAGAAAAACACTGAATGAGATGAAGAAAAGAAATCCAAAAGACAAGGCAAGAGGGAAAGAAATATAAAAAACAGGATGCAAACAAAATTGCTTAGTAAGATGAGTAGAAATAAGTCCAAATATATCTATGGATTACAGTGTTAATGCCCATCTGCTTAGGACCCCTGGAGACCTACCTGTAGCCAAGAAGGTTGCATTTATTGGCTGTCACAAGGAAGAGAGAATACCACAGGGAACCACAGGTTATGCAAGAAGGGTTTAGAAGAAAGTTAAAAGATTTGGTCATGTTGAATGATTGTGGGATGACTGGGGTTTGATTTGCTCTGAACTGAATATTGTTAGGAAGTAGGGAAAATTCTTTGTAAGGGTATCTTAATTTTATCTAAGAAGCAAGAAAAAGAAGTGGGGGCTAAATCTGTAATTAGTATGGAAGCAGCAGTTACTAACATTAATCAGACAAGGGAATTATTTGTCCCTTTCTTTGGTTTGGACAGTATTTTTGTTTGCTATGAATGATTAATGGAAAGTTCTTTTTTTTTAATTTTTTTAAAGGTTTATTTATTTATTTATTTGACAGACAGAGATCACAAGTTGGCAGAGAGGCAGGCAGAGAGAGAGGAGAGGAAGCAGGCTCCCTGCAGAGCAGAGAGCCCGATACAGGGTTCGATCCCAGGACTCCGGGATCATGACCTGAGCTGAAGGCAGAGGCTTTAACCCACTGAGCCACCCAGGCGCCCCTGGAAAGTTCTTATTTATTTTTTTCTCCATCATGATCACAGACCTATGAGAACATCATAACCCAGCTGTGAGTGCCAGCTGAGCTCCTAGAAATACAAAGGGCTATCTCTTATTCCCAGGCCTGCCTGTGGATATAAGTGAATCCTTCTCTCATTTTTCAACAGTACTGTAAATGAACTAAATTTATCAAGTAAAAGACAAAGATTATTAAACTAGCTTAAAGTAACCCAATTTTATGTTGTATAGAAGAATTAAAACATATAGACACAGACGATTGGAAGTAAAATGATGAAAAATTAGTATCAAGCAAATACTAGCCAGAAAAAAAAAGATTATAAAATTATATTAATATTTGACAAAATAGACTTCAGGCCCCAAACCATTACACCATTACTAAAGAAAAGCAGCACATAATATAATAATAAATGGTAAGTTCATCACAAGAACCTCATAGTTCTAAATATTTATTTATTGAATATTACAGCTTCATGTAAGACAAAAATTCACAAAGAAAAATATAAAAATCTACAATCATGATGGGAATTTTAAAATAATGTTTCATTATGGAAATTTTCAAATATTTGCCAAACTGAACAGAGTAGGAGGTGTCTGCTTGGCTCTGTCAGTTGAGCATCCAGCTCTTGGTTTTGGCTCTGGTCATCATCTCAAGGTCTTGGATTGAGTCCCTTGTCAGGCTCTGTGCTCAGTGCAGAGTCTGCTTGAGATTCTTTCTCTGTTCTTCCTCTGTTCCTCCTTCCATGCTGTCTCTCTCAGATAAATGAATAAAAACTTAAAAAAAAATACCTGAACAGAATAGTATTATAAACTACTTTGTGCCCATCACTCAGCTTTCTGTTTAAGTTTACAGATTATTTGTATCTTTTTTTTGGAGAAATACATTTATATCCTTTGTCAATTATCCAGTTTGTTTTTTATGTTTTCCACAATACTCATTGGCTCCACTGTGTTTCTTGAATAGAATTAGCTTTTTCCAAGGGGATTAGCAGAAGATAGTTAGGGTAATCCCATCCTTCTTGTGGAAATAATTGATTTCAGGTGACACAGATCTAAACCAGTCAGTCCTTACAGAGATTATTGATTCATGGGTGCTTCAGTCAATGCAAAGCTCAGGACTTACTTTTGTGATATGTGAATAGGAGTCATGTAACCTGAGAAACTCCTGGCAACCATTTGAATCCATAAGGAAAATCAACCCAAGGGCTGGGAATCATCAGAAATGAGGAAGAACAGTAGCCAGAGCCTAGGCTAATAAAAAGAACTAGAGGCTAATTTATGTTGAACTTCTCTTTTTTTAAGCCAGTTTGGGTCATTTGTTTTGCTTGTGATGATAAAAATTAGAAAATATATGGGTTTTCTTTTCTTCTCAATATAAGGTTTTTAAAAAATTTGTTTTGTTTTTGTAAATTGTCTGGATACCTTAATGTTAATCCTGTTATATATATATGTGAAAATGTGTTTCTAAGGTTTATCATTTACCATAAACCCTTAACAAAGTTTATGGAAACTTTCTATTTTCCCTACATATAGAGGATCAGATCCATGATTTGTGAGGCAAAATTATACAATTTTCAAAGGCTTCTTCAAAAATAAAGTACAATTATAAAAATAATTTTAAATATGAAAGTAAATATTTTGAATGAGAAAAGAAATCACAATGAACCACAAATATAAAAGAGATTATAAATATCATAAATGTCACAAATCCCTGATGATTTTGTCATATATCAAAGATTTTGTAACATTTTCTATAGAGGATAGAAAGTTAATTTCATCTTTTCTATAGCTTGGTTGATAAAAATGTTCATTTTATTATTGAAAATTGAGATGCACATTCATTGATTTGTGAATGTTGAACCACCCTTGCATCCCATGGATAAATCCCACCTGGTCATGGTGGTTAAATTACCGTTGGATCCTATTAGCTAGGATCTTATTGAGAATCTTGGCATCTGTACTCATCAGGGATATTGGTCTGAAATTCTCCTTTTTGGTGGGGTCTTTGCATGGTTTGGGGATCAAGGTAATGCTGGCTTCATAAAAAGAGTCTGAAAGTTTTTGCCTTCTGTTTCTAGCTTTTGAAACAGGTAGAGGAGAATAGGTATTATTTCTTCTTTGAATGTTTGGTAGAATTCTCCAGGGAATCCGTCGAGTCCTGGCTCTTGTTTTTTGGGAGGTTTTTGATCGCTGCTTCAATCCCGTTACTAGATATTTGTCTATTCAGGTTGTCAGTTTCTTCCTGATTCAGTTTTGGAAGTTTATAGGTTTCTGGGAATGCATCCATTTCATCTAAGTTGCTTAACTTATTGGCATATAACTGTTGATAATAATTTCTGATGATTGTTTCTATTTCCTTGGTGTTAGTTGTGATCACTCCCTTTTCATTCATAATTTTACTAATTTGGGTCTTCTTTCTTTGCTTTTGGAATAGTTTGGCCAATGGTTTATTGATCTTATTGATTCCTTCAAAAAACCACCTTCTAGTTTTGTTGATGTGTTCTACTGTATCCCTAGTTTCTATCTCATTGATCTCTGCTCTAATCTTGACGATTTCCCTTCTTGTGTGTGGGGTTGGCTTAATTTGTTGTTGATTCTCCAGTTCTTCAAAGTGTAAAGAGAGCTGGTGTATCCTGGATTTTTCAATTTTTTTGAGGGAACCTTGGATGGCTATGTATTTCCCCCTTAGGACCGCCTTTGCCATGTCCCATAGGTTTTGGACCGAAGTGTCTTCATTCTCACTGGTCTCCATGGATTGTTTAAGTTCTTCTTTGATTTCCTGGTTAATCCAAACATTCTTAAACAGGGTGGTCTTTAGCTTCCAGGTGTTTGAATTCCTTCCAAACTTTTTCTTGTGGTTGAGTTCCAGTTTCAAAGCATTGTGGTCTGAGAATATGCAGGGAATAATCTGTCTTTTGGTAGCAGTTGAGCCCTAAATTGTGACAAAGTATGTAGTCTATTCTGGAGAGAGTTCCATATGCGCTCGAGAAGAATGAGTATTCTGTTGTTTTAGGGTGGAATGTTCTGTGTATATCTATGAGGTCCATCTGGTCCAATGTGTCATTCAATGCTCTTGTTTCTTTATTGATTTTCGGCTTGGATGATCTGTTTATTACTGAGAGTGGCACATTAAGATCCCCTACTATTAACATATTCATATCAATATGACTCTTTATCTTGTTTAACAGTTGTCTCATGTAGTTGGCTGCCCCGATATAAGGGGCATAAGTATTTACAATTGTTAGATCTTCTTGGTGGATAGACCCTTTAAGGATGATGTAATGTCTTTCTTTATCTCTGACTATAGCCTTTAGTTTAAAATCTAATTTATCTGATATGAGAATTGCTACCTCAGCTTTCTTTTGAGGCCCATTGGCATGAAAGATGCTTCTCCATCCCTTCACTTTCAGTCTGGATGTATTCTTAGATTCCAAATGAGTCTCTTATAGACAACATATGGATGGGCCCTGTCATTTTATCCAATCTGCAACCCTGTACCATTTTATGGGAGCATTAAGGCTGTTCACATCGAGAGTGATTATTGAAAGATACATTTTTATTGACATCATGTTGCCTGTGAAGTCCTTGTTTCTATAGATGGTCTCTGTAAATTTCTGTTCTATGACATTCTTGGGTTCTTTCTTCTTTTATATTACCCCCCTTAATATTTCTTGTAGTGCTGACTTGGTGGTCACATACTCTTTTAAACCTTGCTGGTCTTGGAAGCTCTTTATCTCTCCATCCATTTTGAATATCAACCTTGCTGGATAAAGTATTCTTGGCTGCATGTTCTTCTCATTTAGTGCCCTGAATATGTCTTGCCAGCCCTTTCTGGCTTGTCACGTTTCTGTGGACAGGTCTGATGTTATTCTGATGGACCTTCTTGGGTACATAAGGAATATCTTCCCCCTAGCTGCTCTCAAAAACTCTTGTCTAAAATTATGATTTGTTTGTCTTGCAATCGGGTATCTCAAGGTCTTTCCAGATTCGTTCATCTTGGGTTATCTTTCTACATCTAGGACACAAATGCTGGTTCCATTCCCCAGACTGGGAAAACTTTTCTGGAGAATTTGTTCAACTAATATCTTCTAGTCTTCTTTCTTTCTCCTCCCCCTCAGGGATTCCAATAATTCTGACATTGGAATATTTCATGGCATCATTTATTTCCCTAATTCTGTTTTCATGGCTTCTAAACTGTTTTTTCCTGACCTCCTCCTGACCCTTTTTCTCTGTCAGTTTGTCCTCTAGATCACTAATTCTATCTTCTGCCTCGACATTCACAAATCAATCAATGTGATAGAATAAATCAATAAGAGAAGAGAGAAGAACCACATGGTCCTCTCAATGATGCAGAAAAAGCATTTCACAAGATGCAGCATCTGTTCCTAATTAATATGATTCAAACTATAGGGATAGAGGGAACATTCCTCAATTTCATGAAATCTATCTATGAAAAACCCACAGTGAATATCATCCTCAGTGGGGAAAAGCTGACAGCCTTCCCTTAGAGATCAGGAACATGACAACAGGATGTGCACTCTCACCACTGTTGTTCAACGTAGTACCAGAAGTCCTAGCAACAGCAGACAACAAAAAGCAATAAAATGTATTTAAATTGGCAAAGAAGAAGTCAAACTCTCTCTTTGCAGATGACATGATACTTTATATGGAAAACTCAAAAGACTCCACCCTCAAACTACTAGAACTCATACAGCAATTCAGCAATGTGGCAGGATACAAAATCAATGTATAGAAATCAATTGCTTTCTTACACACTAACAATGAAAATATAGAAAGGGAAATTAGATAGTCGATTCCATTTACTATACCACCAAGAACCATAAGATATCTGGGAATAAACCTAACCAAAGAGGTAAAGGATCTGTACTCGAAGAACTACAGAACATTCATGAAAGAAATTGAAGAAGACACAAAAAGATGTAAGACCATTCCATGCTCATGGATCAGAAGAATAAAAATTGTTAAAATGTCTATACTGCCTAGAACCATCCATACTTCCAATGTCATCCTGATCAAAATTCCACTGGCAGTTTTCAAAGAGCTGGAACAAACAATCCTAAAATTTTTATGGAACCAGAAGAGACCCTGAATTGCTAAGGAAATGTTCAAAAAGAAAAACAAAACTGGGGGCATCACGTTGCCTGGTTTCAAGCTTTACTACAAAGCTGTAATCACCAAGACAATATGGTACTGGCACAAAAACAGACACATAGAACAGTGGAACAGAGTAGAGACCCCAGATATGGATCCTCAACTCTATGGTCAAATAATCTTCAACAAAGCAGGAAAAAATACACAGGGGAAAGAGGACAGTCTTTTCAATAAATGGTGCTGGGAAAATTGGACAGCTATGTGTAGAAGAATGAAACTTGACCATTCTCTTACACCATACACAAAGATAAACTCGAAATGGATAAAAGACCTCAACATGAGGCAGGAATCTATCAAAATCCTAGAGGAGAACATAGGCAGTAAGCTCTTCTACATCAGCCATAGCAACTTCTTTCAAGATATGTCTCCAAAGGCAAAGGAAACAAAAGCAAAAATGAACTTTTGGGACTTCATCAAGATCAAAAGCTTCTGCACAGCAAAGGAAACAGTCAACAAAACAAAGAGGCAACTCATAGAATGGGAGAAGATATTTGCAAATGACACTACAAACAAAGGGCTGATATCCATGATCTATAAAGAACTCCTCAAACTCAACACACACAAAACAGATAATCACGTCAAAAAATGGGCAGAAGACATGAACAGAGACTTCTCCAAAGAGAGAATGGCTAACAGACACATGAAAAATTGTTCATCATCATTAGCCATCAGGGAGATTCAAATGAAAACCACATTGAGATACCACTTTACACCAGTTAGAATGGCCAAAATTAACAAGAGAGTAAACAACAAGTGGTAGAGAGGATGTGGAGAAAGGGGAACCCTCTTACACTGTTGGTGGGAATGCAAGTTGGTGCAGCCACTTTGGAGAACAGTGTGGAGATTCCTTAAGAAATTAAAAATAGAGCTACCCTATGATCCTGCAATTGCACTACTGGGTATTTACCCCACAGATGCAGATGTAGTGAAAAGAAGGGCCACCTGTACCCCAATGTTCATAGCAGCAATGACCACAGTTTCCAAACTGTGGAAAGAGCCAAGATGCCCTTCAATGGATGAATGGATAAAGAAGATATGGTCCATATATACAATGGAGTATTACGCCTCCATCAGAAAGGATGAATACCCAACTTTTGTATCAACATGGATGGGACTAGAAGAGATTATGCTGAGTGAAATAAGTCAAGCAGAGAGAGTCAATTATCATATGGTTTCACTTACTTATGGAGCATCAGGAATAACACAGAGGACATTGGGAGATGGAGAAGAGAAGTGAGTGGGGGAAATTGGAGGGGGAAACAAACCATGAGAGACTATGGACTCTCAGAAACAAACTGAGGGTTTTGGAGGGGAGAGGTTTAGGGTAGGGTGAGCCTGGTGGTGGTGGGTATTGTGGAGGGTACATATTGTATGGAGCACTGGGTGTAGTGCATAAGCAATGAATTTTGGAACACTGAAAAAAACCTAAAATTAAATTAAATTAAAAAAAAAAAAGAACAAAAAAGTTGAGATGCATAAAGCCTGAGACTTTGCTTACAGATAAACTCCCTATTTGGAATAGCTAAAAATTGGGGCTCTTTAAGCACCAGAATTCTGATAAATTTTATTTAACTGAATGCCCAAGGGAAAGTTTTTTAAAATGTGCGGTGTGTTTGTAATTATAATGCTGCATTAATAAGAACATTGCTGACAGAAGAGAACTTCCATTGTGAAAACCAAATCCTCTGTACATTTTGTGTCTGCCTGGTATGTGGAAGAATTTTTTTAATAGACTGGTTCCTGGCTCTTTAATTTTGATAATGTATTGTTTCCATACATAGAAGTTATTGCAAGTCACCTAAATATATGCAATTAAATCTAAATTCTATGTAAGTATCCTCCATTCAAGTCTTCTTTAGCCAGTTGCAAAAGTGACCCCGGCTAATACACTGCCTCCTGACATGGAAGGAAATATAACAGCGAAAGTCCCAGCACAGGGGAGAAGGTGATACAAATGAAGGGTTGGCAAACTTTTTCTGAAAAGAATTAGATAGTAAATGTTTTAGGGCTTGAGTACCTTAAGGTCTCTTTCCCAGCTATTCAACTCTGTCATTGTAGCACCAAGGCATCCACCAGCAATAGGAAATGGAATGAGTGTGGTTGTGTTCTAATAAAAATCTATTTACAAAAACAGTAAGCTGAATTTGCCCATCCCTGGTGTAAGCCAATTGAAATGAAATTATCATGTTAGTGCACATTTCACAAAAATATATAGCCATTTGAGCATATTTAAGACTATCTGTGGATGACTGGATGGTTCAGTAAGTTAAGCATCTGCTTTCTGCTCAGGTCAGGATCCCAGGATCCTGGGCTAGAGCACCACATCAGGCTCCTTGTTTGGGCGGCCAGCCTGCTTCTCCCTCTCCCTCTGCCGGCTGCCCCTCCTCCCTCCTTGTTCTCTCTCTCTTCCTTACAATTAGATAAAATCTTTTTTAAAAAAGACCACCTGTGACCTCTAGGGAGTGCAAGTCAGTGTATTATTAAAGCTTAATAATCATTAATGTCAAAGATATCTTCCTTTGATCATAAATATTTATGTTTCTTATCCTTTATGATTTTTTTTATTTCTATGACTGTTTAAAGTATTTCCTATGCAGAAGCATAAAGAGAGTTTCCTATCTTTTCTTCCAAAACCTTAGAATTGTCTTATTTTTATGCTTATGCCCTTAATCTCCATGGAATTTACTGTTTTGCGTGGTGTGATCTGGGAATCTATTTTTTCTCTAACATTTTCAATTTTCCCAGAAAAATTTATTGAACGATTTATCTCCCCACTGATTTGAAGTGCTGCTTCTATCATAATATTGAATATTGAACTATGATTTTGTAGTGGCCCAGGGCAAGCTGCTGCAAGATGGGCCATTTTGGCATAAAGATTATTTTGAGTTAAAAATAATTAAAATCAACAACAACAAAAATTAAAACCCTGTAGATATAGGAAAAGCTCTCTGCCTCCCTGACAAGTGCCTAAATTTACATTGGAAAGGAGAGTATAACAAGAAGGGAGCTATTAATCTACATAACAGAGTAACCTTGTTTTTCCAACATTGCCTTCTTGCTAATGGACTTCTCACCTTTGTATCCTTGGCCCCTCCCCTCTCCTTAGCTCCTATAAGCTTCAGGTTGCCTCATGGTCTTTGGAATTTCTTGTCTGTGTGGATTCCCCATACATATGCTATTAAATTGGATTTTCTCCCATTAATCTTTTTCAAGGCATTTTGATTCTAAGTGGAGCTAGAAGGACAATAGAATAGGGCAGAGGAAGGTCTTCCTCCCTGACAATGTTTTTTCTTTTTATTAAGATCTCTTATTCTTTCAGTAAATTTTCTCCATAATGAATAGAGGCCTAATAACATTTTTGTTAAATTAAATTCAAGATTCTCTAGCTTCAGTGAATAGAATCCTTTTTTCCTTGCTACAATTTTGAATTGGTTGTTGCAGGAGTATACAAAGCTATTGGCTTTTGTATGTATGTTGATTATGTACCAGTCCACATCTTAGCACGAATATTTGTTACTTCATTCTTTTGAAGTTTCTAGGTAGATGATTATGTTGTCTGTAATAAATTTTAACCCACTTCGGCCTATGTTTTCATTTTCTTATTTGTTTTAGTATCCAGGTTATGCTAGCTTATAAAATGAGTGAGGGAGTAATCCATCTTTTTGTATTTTCTGGAATAATTGTAAAACTTGGAATTATCTGTTCCTCTGTTCTTTGGTTATTATACAAAACACATTTGTAAATTATGAATGTCTGGTGCCTTTTGAGGGGTAGATCTTTCGGCACTTACTTATATTTATCTTAAAGACATGATCCAAGAATAAAAAGATCGACTACAGCAATGATTAGTAGTATAGTCTCATATTCTTATGTATCTGTTGTCTCTGCTTATAGCCACACTTCCATTCTTGTTATTGTTTCCTTATGTTCTTTTTGTCTTCCTTGGGAATGCTAGCCAAAAATTTATTAGGCTTTTTAAATATATATATATATGTATATACATACATACACACACATACACACACACACACACACACACACACACACACACATCTGTTTCTACTGATATACTTATATTTGCTTAATTTGGGGTTTTTAAATTTTCTTCTCTATTTGGGTTCATTTTTTTTCTCATTTATTTTTATTTTTATGTATTTTATTTTTTTATAAACATATAATGTATTTTTATCCCCAGGGGTACAGGTCTGTGAATCACCAGGTTTATACACTTCACAGCACTCACCATAGCACATACCTCCTCAATGTCCATAACCCTACCCCCCTTTCCCGACCCCCCCTCCCCCCAGCAACCCTCAGTTTGTTTTGTGAGATTAAGAGTCACTTATAGTTTGTCTCCCTCCCAATCCCATCTTGTTTCATTTATTTTTTTCCTACCCCACAAACCCCTCATGTTGCATCTCCACTTCCTCATATCAGGGAGATCATATGATAGTTGTCTTTCTCCGATTGACTTATTTCACTAAGCATGATACCCTCTAGTTCCATCCACGTCATCGCAGATGGCAAGATTTCATCGCTTTTGATGGTTGCATAGTAGTCCATTGTGTATATATATCATTTATTCTTTATCCATTCATCTGTTGATGGACATCTAGGTTTTTTCCATAGTTTGGCTATTGTGGACATTGCTGCTATAAATATTCGGGTGCACATGCCCCTTCGGATCACTACGTTTGTATCTTTAGGGTAAATACCCAGTAGTGCAATTGCTGGCTCATAGGGTAGTTCTATTTTCAACTTTTTGAGGAACCTCCATGCTGTTTTCCAGAGTGGTTGCACCCGCTTGCATTCCCACCAACAGTGTGGGAGGGTTCCCCTCTCTCCACATCCTCTCCAGCATCTGTCATTTCCTGACTGGTTAATTTTAGCCATTCTGACTGGTGTGAAGTGGTATCTCATTGTGGTTTTGATTTGTATTTCCCTGATGCCCAGTGATGTGGAGCACTTTTTCATGTGTCTGTTGGCCATCTGGATGTCTTCTTTGCAGAAATGTCTGTTCATGTCCTCTGCCCATTTCTTGATTGGATTATTTGTTCTTTGGGTGTTGAGTTTGCTAAGTTCTTTGTAGATTTTTCTATTTGGGTTCATTTTAAAATTAAAAGACATTTATTCACTCCTTTAGTTAAAAAAATTAATGATACACATCTTCTGAGTATTGCTTTGTTTTCATTCTACAAATTTTATATCCCTTGCCTACTCTTTTAAAAAAGATTTTATTTATTTATTTATTTATTTATTTGAGAGAGAAAGAAAAAGCACAGGGCACAGGTGGGGGCAGGCCAGGGCAGGCAGAGGGAGAGGGAGAAGCAGACTTCCTGCTGAGCAGCGAGCCAGATGTTGGACTCTAGAGGGATCTGGAGATCATGACCTGAGCTGAAGGCAGACACTAACTGACTGAGTCACCTAGGCTCCTCTCCCTTGCCTACTTTTAAGTATTTGTTAATTTTCATTTTCTACTTACTTTTCAACTCTTGAATGATCTAAAATAGGATTCTAAAATATATTAAAATATGGAATTTTTAAGCTATCTTTTGTGGATATTTCTAATTATATTTTATTAGACATTGCTGATGTTTGGTCTATATGATACCAATATTTGTTGAGACTCCCTTTCTTCCTAATATGTGCTCATGTTTTTTAAGCATTCAAATATTCAAAAAGAATCAAAAGATGGTGGAGTCTTTCTCAGTCTGATTTCATGATTATTGACCATGTGCTAAATATTGACTCCCCTGCTTAGCCACTGGTGCATATAGCATGAGTGAGAAATAATCTTTCTTTTTTTTTAAGGCCTGAGATTTGGGGATAATTTGTTAGTATAACATACCATCAATCAACTTGGGCCAATTTCTGCTGTCATAACAAATACCCTCCAGATTGTGGTTGTTTATAACAATGGCTTACTTTTTGCTTATGTGATAGGACAGGTGGATCTGGCTTTGGATTCCCACCTAGGACCCAGGATGAAGGAGCAGACCCTCTGAGGCATTGGTGATGCTATGGCAGGGGGGAAAACAGATATGGTAACATATCTGATGCCTCTTAATGCTTATGCCCAGAAGTAGCACATGTCTCTTACACAGACATTGCTTTGGCCAGAGTACATCATATAGACAAGCTTGGTATCAATGAGGTAGAAAGGATTATACTTTCATTAGGATTGCCTTAATAGGGAAGAGCTAGGGAAGGCAGCACACATTGTAACAATAATAAATTCTAACATACGCAAAGTCACCTAGTCAATCTCGTCCAATATACCTCATTTTTAATTTTTATTTGATATGTCAGGTCTTGAGAGAAATTGTTTACAGTCTTAGAGTTTGTTTGTGGGACTATTTCACATTGTCCTTTTGTTACTTTGTCTTTATAAAGTTCACATCAATGTTGCAAAAAGCATACTTGTTTCATAGCTATTATCTTTTTCATGAATTGTGTTTATATTTAGGAAATATCTTTGTCTCTTTTTAAGGTTTTCACCTTAAATTTTATATTCTTTGGTAATATTATCACACAAGCTTAATTTTTATTATTTTCACCAGAATATATTATAAAGAAATTAAAGATAAGATTCTGAAGCTGGAATTTGTCTTTGTCTTTGTTTAAAACTTGACTGTGCTACTTATTACCTGTGTGGACTTGAGCAAAGTAACTAACCTCTCTGGGCCTCAATTCTCTTGTGTATAGAATAAAAATAATAAAGATCTATTTCCTGGCATTTTTGTGAGCATTGGAATTAAGTCTGGCATGAATCTATGTAAGCATTTACATCATTTATCATAATTTTTATTATTTATTATATTTTATTGAAAATAAGCAATGGCAGGATTTGATTTGCTTTGTTTTCATTAGTCTGACAATTTTAGTAGATTAATTTAGTCTAGTTATAGTTCTTGTGATTACTAATATTTTTGGACTAATTCTTGTTTTCTTTTCTTCGCCTTTATTTACCATGCTTTTTCTTTGTTTCTCCATTCTGTCTTTTGTTGAGTATATTCAATTTCTTTTTTTTCCATCATTTTTCTACACTGCTTTAAAAGTTACTTTATTTCTAGTCTTCTAAAAAGCATTTTTAATATAACACAATTATTTACATTGATATCTTTGCAGTAATATCTTCCCGTCAGTACCTCTAAATTTTCATGTCTAGTTCCTAACTCACCTCTAATGTTGATGCAATTTATAATCTTTGTTCTAGATTGTAAGAGTAAAGTATCTCTTAAAACAAAGAACATTTTTTAAGACTATGACATTTATGTATCTATTTTCTTACTACCACTATTTGATGCCATCCTATCTACTTTAATTTTTTTATTTTTATTTTTGAGAGTATGCTACTCTCAACTTTTTAAATGAAACTATCCTAAAGACACCCACATGCTTATTAGTCACCAATTCTCCAGTACAATTCTACCTTGATTCAGTCTCAGGGCTTTCTCATAATTCTTCTGCTCCAAAAGTCCCCTTCTATTTTTGAAAATGAATATGTATTCATCTAAAGAGTTTTAACCATCATTTTTAAAAGCTTTGTAATAGGAGACAACTCCCTTATGTTTTCTATGTGCTCCATTTATTTCCATTTTCCATTTATGTACTCCATTTTGAAATCACAATTACATCTAAGACTATTTTAAGAGAATATGGTGACAAATGTTGAACGGATTTGAAGGCTATTGATCATTGACTGGGAAACATTAATTATAAATATACTTATTATAATTCATGAGGTATCAAATCTATTTCAAACGTTTAATCTGTGTTTTCTTCTTTTTCTTTTTTTTTTTACGACTTTATTTGAATGGCAGGGAGGGGCAGAGGGAGAAGGAGAAGCTGACTCGCTGCTGAATGGGGAGCTCCAAGAGGGGCTCAATCCCAGGACCATGGGATCATGACCTGAGCCAAAGGCAGACAGTTAACTGATTAAGCCAGCCAGGTACCCTAGCAATTAAATTTATTTTAATTTCTTCCTACAAATACCTTAATATTCATTTCTCTTCCTTATCACAAACAATATCAGAAGATGTGAAGCCATTTAGAAGCAAAAGAAATCTTAGTTATGATAAATTCAAGTGCTGGTGGAATGGTATGTAAGCAAAACACTTCTCGTCTAGCCTTCTTGTCTTTCCCTAATCTAAAAGAAATTTATTCTGGCCAGAATCACCTTTCTCAGGTACAGATCCTATTATACCAAAACACTCATTGATTCTCAGATGCATTCTGGATTTATCTCATGTAACTCAAAGCAACAATCAATACTATGACCCCAACTTATCTTTCTGGTTGATATTCAAACAAAACTGATATGAACCCTTCCCTGATACTGTCCACACATGCCTGTGTTCATGTTCTAGCTAATGTTATTAAGAATGCCAGGCATGGGTTTTTCTAACACTTCTGGTAGTTAAAATCCTAGAAATGATTTAAAACCCCATTACAAAAAGACAAACCAAGAGAAGACTTTTGGATTTACTGAACTGTTTATAAATTTTCTGGTTTTTCAATTCCAAGAGGATCTTGTTTCTTAGATGATAGATATTCAACTTAACGATATAATTTTGTGTGATTATATTTTCTATACGTCCCGCACACACATGCCACCTTCACATTGCACAATACTTAGAAACCTAAAGAATGCCTAACTCAGCTTCAGCAGCCCCTGATGGGATTGGCATAGTATCTTCCTTTTATAAAACTCTTCGTGCACTTACAAATTGAATTGCATTAGATTATATTTCTTTCTTGTACCTCTACTGGACACATCTACAAATTTGTCTACTGGATTAGGTGTAATTGGCAGACCATCACTTCTTTTAACTTTAAATAATAAAGAAAAAAATAAAAAATAACAGAACATAGATTTTAATAGTTCTAGCCCATGCTAGGCTAAGTTCAGTCAAATTTCCCACAGATATCTCTACTGGGGTTTGAGTGACAATCTTATGAGTAATGACCTCAAGAGCAACCCCCTGAAATTAACCTCCACATAAAAATGTATAATGAATATAAAGCATCAGAGGAACCTCTGTGCAAGAAGTTACCATTATTGGTAAAAGAAGAAAAGGTGCTGGGAGGAAGGTCCCACAGAAATGCTTTAATTTCTTGATGAGTGCTTAATACAATTTATAATCTCTGAACTTTTGGTAAAACCCATTTATTTTGCTGATTAGCCATTTCAATGAGTGTTTAGGGAAAAGAAATTCTCCATTCAATTCTAAAGTTGTACTCAAATTCAAGCTTGATTTTTCAAGACGATTCTAAGCTAAACTGTTAAGCCTTGTCCTCTTACAGTTTGTGATGTCTCAATATCCCTGTGGGAGGCCCCGATGAGAAGATAACTAATTTATACCTGGGCAAAACTATATAGATAAAGAATGTTATATCCAGGAGAAATTTAGAGGTAGAGTAATCCTATTTTCTGAGCTTTGTTTTTGTCATTTCTAATATGAGGAGTTTAAAATATAAAAATCATGAGAAGCATATATAAAGAAACTTTGAGACCCAAAGCAAAATTTCCAACAAGTGACCTATCTTTGGTGCATGGCAAAACAAACAATTTTTTTTAAAGATTTTATTTATTTATTTGACAGGGAAAGATATCACAAATAGGCAGAGAGGCAGGCAGAGAGAGAGGGGGAAGCAGCTCCCTGCTGAGCGGAGAGCCTGATGCGGGGCTCAATCCCAGGACCCTGAGATCATGACCTGAGCCGAAGGCAAAGACTTAACCTACCAAGCCACCCAGGTGCCGCAAAACAAACAAATTTTCAACAAAAATAATTGTACAACCTGGACTTCCCCAGGGTCTTACAAGATGCCACTTTATTTGTGCAAAGATGTATTTCAATGGCTCTACCCTTTACTTGCCAAAGAGGGATATCCAGCCCTCTTCCAATTTTCATTCAGTTATTTCTGGAGGTTCTTTAGACTACATCCCAGGAGTTCCTAAACTGTCCTTTCTGTGGTGTTGATCCTGCTTGTCTCTAGGATTTCTTGTTGAGGTCTTTTCCATTGGAGCCTCTTAAGGGCACCTCCCAGTCCAACTGCATTCACTGTCCACCAGGACTGAGCTATATCAGCCTGAAGGGTGCTGTCTCCCAAGCTTATAAATCCAAAACCCTCTGAAGTGCTACCTGCATCCTCAAAGCACTGCAGTGATACTCTATGCCAAAAGAAGTATGAAGCATCTCCTCTTCTCCACTGTGTCAACATGTCTCATTAAGAAAGAAGCAGTACTCTTTATCAGCAGTAGCAGAATAACCAACAAGTGATAATGTTGACATTCAATACATTCAGTAGCAGGAAGTCTGGCTCCTCCCATTCTTTAGCTCTTCTTTAGCCAGTAAGCCGTGGCTTTTGGTCACAAAATAGCTGCAGGAGCACAAAGCTTCATATTATGACATAACATCTATCAGGAATAATTGCAAACAATATTAAAGTGAGCAAAAAAAGACTACTAAATGTCCTATCCCTGCCCTCTTCTTAATTATACTCTTAATACATCTCAGGGAGAAAGAAGGACAGGGTTAGTCATTCCTCAGACCACACTTCTCTTTTTATGAAGTAAATGTTGACTGCAATTAGCTCAAAATGTTATCCCTAACTTTAAGAGATAGTGCAAAATTACCTGGTATTTTCAAGTTCTATGGTTGGAAGCTAGCAAGTAAAATGGTGGATGAGTGTGGCTTGCTCTCACTGGGTTTCTTAGAAGAGCTTGTTGAGTGTCTGCCTGGGACTCTTCTCTCCAGAAGTCACAGACCATGTTTTTGGAGCTTAGTGTCTTAGGGAAAATGTCTTAGAACTTATGCTTTTTTTTTTTTTTTTTTTAAAGATTTTATTTATTTATTTGACAGGGAGAAACACAGCGAGAGAGGGAACACAAGCAGTGGGAGTGGGAGAGGGAGAAGCAGGCTTCCCGCCAAGCTGGGAGCCTGATGTGGGGCTCGATCCCAGGACCCTGGGATCATGACCTGAGCCGAAGGCAGACGCTTAGCGACTGAGCCACCCAGGCGCCCTAGAACTTATGCTTTTTTATAAATAGTCTTCCCTCCTAGATATTCCCCTGATTTTCTTCCTGTAAATAGGCTCCTGGTAAATTACCCACCTTAATTTATCATGAGTATCTGGTCTTGCCTGAATAGTGGTAAGGAATACAAATTGAACCAAGGTTGGAGACCTGTTACCCCAGTAAAAAAAAGAGCAACATTTTTTACCTGGATGCAGAAAAAGTACGTGTCAGGAATAGCAGCTAAGAGGAATAACCTGGAATTTGCTTCCAATTCTAATAAATTAGCCATGACTCACATGAAAAAAAAATTCTTGGGTGGGGTGGGGGACTAAAACACCTGATTTTTAGTGCCAAATTTGCTCAACTGGAATTTAATCTCTATGGGTCTCAGTTTGCTCATCTGTAAAATAAGTATTGAATTACATAAAAATCATGAATTTATAGCTCAACATGACATAATTCTCTAGAAGTTAACTCATCCCTGGACCATAGAGTAGGATAAAGCTGAGCATTAAGCTAAACAAGAGATCTGGAGAAGCTGTCAAACATAAGGTTATTATATTTTTCTTGGCAAATTTTCCACAATCTACTCAAACTAAAATTATGATATATCAAGGCATAATAGAGAGAACACTGAGCAAGGTCTTTGCCACTAACTAGATATATGACATTAGTAAGTTACATGTTTTGTCTGAGCCTCCAGTCTAGAGGGGTTAGACTTAATGCCCAAGGTTTCTGCTAGCTCTAAAATATTATGATGTAAGATATACTTCTTTATTACTCTCATGCCTCCACTCGACTCTCAACAAGGACTTAATGTTCAAGATAATTCTTTTCTCTACTGCAATTTAAAGAGGTAAGCGAAGTTTGTGACAATAAAACCAAAGCAAAGGAGACCCAAAAACACAAAATTCAATGTACTATATCTGATTTTATCAAAAAGTACCTCCTCAAAGATACAGATAATTGATTACAACACTCTAAATTATCAGTTCACTGTTTCTTATGGGTCACCTCAAGCAGTTACCAATTATTTTTTTAATAAGTGCCATTAAAACATTAATATTTTGGAGCTAAAATTATATATAATATCTCTGTACATAAAAAATACACATTAAACAAATGTTTATAACTTATATGTTAAATGTTTATAACTTATAACTATAATGTTGATAGAATAGAGTCAAACTTCAAAGAAGACATGCATGCTTTTATTTACATAATGTTCCAAACCAGACAAAAGTAATTTCTGATATTAGAAGCCAGAAAAGTGGTAACTGATGGGGCATAACAGTAGAGGTATCTGTGATGCTTGAGATATGCTACTTTTTTGATCAGGATGCTGGTGAAACAATTATCCTCATTTCATGGAAATAGCATAAAGCTGTACGCCGTGAATTTGTGGGTGTTTATTATACTTCAATAAAAATATATATGGCTAAGTATTTATATTGCTCTACTTAAGATTCACAGAGTGAATAAGAGTGTTCATTTTTATTATTTTAATCATTTAATCATAAATTACTTGATCATCATTTATCATTAACCCAGAGGGGATAGATTACTCACAAATAATTTTTTTCTTAAAAAATACTGGGTTATAATTGTAACTCTTTTGATGGAAAGATTAGTCAAGTGTGAAAATGTGCTTTGACAAATGACAAGAAATCATGAATGTCCGTATCTGAGGACAGAAAATCACCGTCTACTTCACTGTAGGCGTTGGCTACTAAATTATATCCTGGGGCCAATCAAATACACACTATGAAACACATAAAGAGTAAATCTCATCTTTCTTATCTAATAAAAGTTACTTCCTGTCAGACAGATGTTCAAAATATATTTTGTAAGCAATAATAAAAAAATACTGGGATAAATTACATGAAGTATTTAAAGCGGTTGTTTGAGTGATGGGATTGTAGGTGGTTTCCATTTTGTTCTTTATAATTTTCTACATTTTCCAACTTTCCCATCTTGAACATGTATTAATTCTATACTAGTAAAAAATAATGTCATACCAAAGAAAGTAAATGAACAAAGATTCATTATGAGAGGAGGGGTTATCTTTTATTAGAAAGTCTCCACATATGAGGGACCAATGGTACATAGTTATGATGTAGGAAAGATGTTAGGGTTCAAAGCCAACAGCCAAGAAAGAATTCTTGGGACATCTTTGATTCAAAAAGGTAGTTTTATTAAAGCACAGGGACAGGACCCATGGGCAGAAAAAGCTGCATTAAAGTCATGAGGAGTGGCTGATTATATATGTTCAAGTTGGGAGGGAGGGGTTAAGGATAACATAAGTCTCTAAGGAATTTGAAGCAAGGTTTTCAGGACCTTGAGGGGGATGGCTATTACTAGGAAAAGGCCATTTATTACTGTCTAATAAAACGTGAGTCAATGAGACCCTTCAGATGTATATCAGTGGGTCATATGCTTGGGAGGTGATTGCCAACATGTATCCTGGGGGTAGAGATAAAGGATATTTCCAAAGGAATTTTTTTTAATGTTAAAGTATACTTACAGGATTGGGGGGGGGGGCGGTGCTGCTAAGATTGCCTTTTGCCCATAGCCAAGTATCAACATGGAAGCAGCTGACTTCCCAGAAGAATGGCACTTGTCTGTTTCAAGGACTTGTCAGTGGCCTGTAAGTAGTAAGGAAATTTAATTTTTCTTTTGCCTTTGTTTCCCACATCAGTTACTGAGACCAATTTATTTTTCAAGGTGAAAATTACATACTATTGATGCTGCCTTTTCTCTTTGTAGCTCTGGAATATTAACAGAAAATTGGGCACCAAAATGTAAGTGACACCATGTCATTTTTGATGCTCACTATTTTTGTCCAACCTCAGAGGGTCTCACAAAGAACATTTGAGGATTCATAGAAACTATTTAGCAGTCTGTTGCACTAATGAAGAATCCATTCTTGGTCTAGTTGGAACAACTCACTCGTTTGGATGGCACCCAATAATCCTTTTCTTCCCTGTGTAGTGCTGGCTCACTAGAGAATTGGGGATGCTTTATTCTCATGTCAGTTTAGAGGAGTCTCAGATGCTAATAATACATAGAATTAAATTGAGCCACCTGTGGTTGGTGTTAACCATTTTACCAAGTAGACTATTCAAATATCTAAACATAGATGGAACATGAATTATTTATGAAAAATTATGGATTATTAGTGTCACCCTTTTACATTCCTTCTCCCTTCCTCCAACTTTTCTCCTTTCTTCCATTCCTTCCCTCTGCTGCCTCCTGCCCCAGCTCCTCCCTCACCTCAAGCTCTGTGTGTTACTTGTAGATTACAGGTCTGTGCTAAATCAGCCCCTTGGTCAACATGAACAAGAGTCAAGTGTAGTAACTAATGTCATCCCCGGGAAAGTTTGTGCTGGAAACAAACCACAAATAAAAGTACTAATTCGAATAATTATGGCCATTATGATTATAATGTCACAGCATGGTCTTGCAGTGTGCTAAGTATCCAGAGCTGTCACATTTGCAAATAGCCTAATTACACATATTAAGATTCAGAATTCTTTTACTTACTATGGAAAATGGGCCATTTCTTTATACTCTGCAAAAGAGCACATCCATACACATCTAGAATATTGTGGTATCAAAGAAGCCTGACCAATGTACAAAGTTAAAGAATGTAGGGAAGAAGCGTGAAATTTTTTAAAAATTACGTTCTCAAGAAAGTATCATCTGTGTATAGACTGAGTTACTTCTCTTCTCTTATGTCAAGAAAATTATAGAAGTTAGAAGGACATTAATTATGTAATGCAAGTAGGTACTCTTCTGGTTATTTACAAATATCAAGTTCTTTAACCCCCTTAAGAGTCTTATGCAGTAGCTACCATGGTTTCTCCTGTACTGCAGGTGAAAATACTGAAGTACACAGAGATTCAACAATTTGCCCAAGGTTACACATAATTAGTGGAAGAGCTGAGATTCAAATTCAGACAGTCTGGCTCCCAAGCCTGTGTTGTTAGCTATCAGTCAACAAGTCATACATTAACAACCTTTATGTATGTGAACCCATTCAAACTCTGCAGCAAGAAAGAGTCCTTACATCATATTCAAAGAAAAGTATTCATCACTGTTCCTCTATTGTTTCAATCTTGGAAGGTTTCTCTGTTTATGTTTATGATGCCCAAATAGCTCATACTGACAGGGTTGGCATTATAACACTATGGACTAGATGTCAATTTGCCAATAATAACACTTTCTTTGCAAATGAAAGTTCACAAAGGACCTCTTAGTTTGGGGAAGCAAGAACTGTCTGAGGAGCTCCAGTTTTAAGTTGTGAGTGAATGAAGAATTCAAGGAGCTCTGTGTCATGTCTCTTGGTGGATGGTTACTAACAGCTTGATCAGCAATAGTTCAAATTAAACCTTCTTTCCTGAGTGGTATTTGATGTTTGAGTTCACCTATCCTGATCCTTCTTGACAACATGTTATTTAAAACATGAACATGGAACTATTGTAACAGAAAAGAAAAATGATACTGTGAAAATACTTTAGAACCAGTGCTTCTTCAATTTAAATGTACCTATGAATCACCTAGGGGTCTTATTAACACATAAAGAATATGATTTAGTAGGTATGGCAGATTGCAGATATAATCACAATTCTCCATTTCTCCTAGTATCTGTATGCTTTACAATATGACTTCGCAGTCTCTCCCAGCAACGGATAGATTCTATTTTCCTTCTAGTTGAATCTAGTTTGGCTTGTGACTTGTTTTCACCAATAGAATGTGGGAGAAGTTATATTATGCTAGTTCCATGGCTGGGTTATTTCCTTTCTTGGACCCTTACCACTACCATGGAACAAACCCAAGCTGGCCAGCTGGACAATAAGAGATCACATGGAGATCACAGGTACCCCAGATGAGAGTCAACCAACATCTAGTGGCAGAGGTGTCTGGCTCACCTATAGCTTACTGTAAAGGATGCATGAGGGAACTCAGCCAAGACCAGAAGAATCTACCAGCCAACGTATATACTCACGAATAATTATAGATGTTGTTTTAAGGCACTGTGTCTTGTGGTAGTTTGTTACACAGTGATAGTAAACTGACTGAACAGGTCCACAGTGGAAACTGATAAGCCACACTTCTAACAAAATCCCTGGTGACACTGATGCTTCTGATTCGTGGACCCCACTGAGTAGCAGGGATTTGGGATAGAGCCAAAAGCTACAGCACATATGCCAAATCTTGCTTCTAATCTAGGCTAAGACTGTTCTTTATAGGGGTGTCTGGGTGGCTCAGTTGTTAAGCATCTGCCTTTGTCTCAGGTCATGGTCCCAGAGTCCTGGGATGGAGCCCCGCATTGGGCTCCCTGCTCAACGGGAGCCTGCTTCTCCCTTTCCCACTCCCCATGTTTGTGTCACCGCTCTCACTGTCTCTCTCTCTGTCAAATAAATAAATAAAATCTTAAAAAAAAAAAAAAGAATGTCCTTTACAATCTAAAAGGATTGTGGAGAAGAAGGAGAAGGACATGGAAGGAAAAGAGGAGGGAGAAGGAGAAACAGAGGAAGAGAAGAGGAAGTGAGGGCATGTAGCCCTCAAGGCCTAAAATATTTACTATCTGACCCTGTAGAGAAAAACGTCACCCAACTGTGTCCTAGGATATACTAAGAATCCTCTACATGGTAAGATTTGAATTGACTTTTTAATCTTTAGATGAACTCTGAGTACATGTAACTTTCATGTCCTAAACTTCTAAATATAGTAGGTGTTCAATTCATATCTGATGGATATAAAATATCTCATGGATATATTTTGGTGGATAAAAGAATGAATGGATGCAGCAGTTTTCCTGGACACTGACATTCTGGACAGCTATCCTTATCACCACCCTCCCATAATGACAACAGAAAAATGAAGCAAAATATCTACTGGGAACAATGGCGACACAGGTTGTCCTTCAATGATGTCCTTCAATGTCCTTCAATGATGCCTCCATGCTAATGTTCTCCTTTTATGTTCCACATGATAGGCTTTGGATGGAATAGATCCCTAGGTTCTTTGCTAAAGTGGACCTCCTAATAGACTTTAGCATCTCCTTGAAAGTCTCTGGGCCATTCCACTCTTATAAAGTGTGGCTAAGCTATTAGAGTGACAGCAGAGGTGACGTCCAGGTCTAAAGTCAAGTTGGAAGTGAGGTGAGGTGGAGGGAGAGCATTCCAGTTCTACCTAGAGAAAGTGGTGAAGAGAATGAGACATGAGGTAGTGCCGGTGAATTTCATATTCTATTGAAATTTTATATATATATATATATATATATATATATATATATATATATATATATAATGTTGGTACACACAGACACCAGCATTGCAGGAATTTCAGTTTTCTAGAAATCATACCATACCTCACTCTGTGTGAGGTGTGCAAGCCTAAATTTGGTATTGGTAATAGCCTTAAATCCTTTGTCTTTCAATTTCCTCTGCATGAGCATATCAAATGGAAACCATACAATGACCTTGATGGGTTAGGTCTGGGAACCTATAACTCTAACTTGACATTTAGAGAATATTCTCATTAACACTAAGGGACTAAAATTATGACCATGGAAGGAGGGAGGGATGGGTTTTGGAGAAGGAGCTCTCTCTCCTAGAAGAGTTTCTGACCCAGAATATATTCAATCAAGGCCCACGGCTGTCACTGCACCTGTGCTCCACTTTCTTATCTGCCTTCTCTTAAGCATGACCCTGTGGAGATATGTTGAGATATGCCTAAGCCTTGAGAAATCACATTTTTAAAAAAGATTTCATTCACTTATTTGAGGGTGGTCGGGGGAGGAGCAGAGGGAGAGGGACAAGCAGACTATGCCCTGAGCCTGGACCCCCACTCGGGACTCCATCTCGGGACCATGAGATCATGACAGGATCCAAAATTGATTCAGGCACTTAACTGACTAAGCCAACCAAGCATCCTGAGAAACTGAATTTTTAAATTGCATTATTGGCCATTTATTTGGCCTTAAAGAGTCCCTCACTCCTGGTTTGAATCCTGACTGACGTGGGTGGGTGTCATCAGCCCTGAATGGGAATGTGCACACGACTGCAGAGGCTGGGTGCTGACATCAGCCACTTAACCGCATCTTCAGCTGGTGAACGTGTAACAACAGCTGCCCTCTCTTGCCTCCAGTTCTCCTTATTAAAACAGATGCATCAAAATGCTAGTCGAAACTGTCACTAAATTCACCTGTTTAATTGGTGTGGATGTTCTGTGACTCAGTAATATCACTACATTCAAAAAAAGTAAGGAAACTCCAGTGGTTCTTTTTGTGGAGAAATATTACCTTGTTCGGGAAAGGTACCCAGCGTGAAATTCATTAGCGAACATGTGTGTCTGGGGAGTAGGAATGAGGGAAAGTGGTCAGGAGGAAGGGCTCACTAGTTCCCATGGAAACAAACCTAACAACCGGCCCAGCTTATTTGGTTCTATAATTTTAAGGAATTTCATTCTTAAGTGGGCTCCAAAATTCCCTGGAAGGGAGGTCCAGAACTAATTTATGAACATTATGGGCTATTCTATTTCTCCAAAGATCAAAGCTAGCTGAGCAGAGCAGAAATAAAGATTAAGTATTCGGTGAAGCACTGGGGCTGAAGTATGAAGCTATCATTCCATTGGGAGCAAAAATTTCTTACTGTATAAAAAGCCAGAGTGAAGATAGGAGCAAGATACCGAACTTTAAAAACCCTATAGCAGCTCAGTTTTCCACATTCCTGTTCTGGTCGCCTTCACTCCACTTTCCTCCCACGCTTACAAAGAGTTAACCAGCATCATTGATATTGACAGCATATGATTGAGCAGAAAATTTTCCCTGGTTATTGTCTCTGGCCATTTCCCTCCAACTGAGTAAATCTTTTGTCACTCTTTTTTTTTTTTTCCAAATTTTGCTTTATTATCATTATTTATTTATTTACTTACTTATTTTAGAGGAGGTGGATGGGGGAGGGGCAGAGGGAGAGACGATCTTAAGCAGACTCCATGCCCAGCACAAAGCCCCATGCGGGGCTCAATCCCATGACCCTAAGATGATGACCTGAGCCGAAATCAAGAGTCTGACACTCAACCAACTGAGCCACCCAGGTGCCCCCATCATCATCATCATCATATATTTAATACATGAACCTTGCAAAAATATCCAAGTACCACAGAACTATAATAAATAACTGTACCATTCTCCCTCCTTCTCTCACTATCCCTATCCTTAGACTCAGCCATTTTCAGCAGTTTACTGTGTATCCTTCCAAACCTTTTATTCATTTGGCCGCATGCACATATGCCACACACACACACACACACACACACACACACACACCCATGCGCGCATGCACACACACACACACACACACACATTTCCACAGGGGAACTCACATGCACCCACACACACAGAGTAGAGTGGACATGCTTAAGACACCATTGGGATCCCTTGCAATTTACTTCTTTCATTCAACAGTAAGTTGAAAATCTCTCCCCAGGTCCACACAAACAGAGCTACTGAATTCTTTTCCAAAATCATCAGCATTCCACATTGTACTCTAAAATTAGTTTTCTTTTAAATTTCACAAATAACTGCACAAAGTAATTAAAGGCATAGAATGAGAAGTCAATATACCCATTCATACCTCCAACCTTAATTCCACTCTCCAACTTCTAATGTCAATCTTTATATATTATAAATACACACCCTTATATATAAAATGGGTAATATACAAATACATATATATATTTTTTTCTTTTTTTGCATTTCTGCCACCTGGCCTACGAATTTCTGTGAGTTCTATAGTTATTTCTTCATTTGGGGGCTTTTAAAAAATTTACAATCTGTTCACTGAATATAATCATATCTATAAGTACAAACATATACTACTAACTGAATCATATCTATAAGTACAAACATATAACTACTAACAGAAAATTACCTGTAAACTTTTATCATTCAACTTTACTAATCAAAGGAGAAGTTTTCAAGTGTTAAAGTCCAAAGGAATTCTCTTTCAATTTCAGCTGAAGTCCATTCATTGATATGGGCACAGGCAGCACGTAGAGTGGTTAAGGATAGAGCTCTGGAGTTGGGAAGCCCCTGTCTCTGGCATTTACTAGCTCAGAGGACTTGAAGGAGTCACTTACACTCTCTGTGCCATAAATGGTGAGAACAGCAGTACCTATCTTGTTGACTGATTTTGAGATTAGATGAATTTATACAAAGTGTTAGTGTTTGTAGGGGTTTACTATCATGATTAATCACTGCTTCTGGACCACAATTATTTGCTACTGCTTCTCCTATCCTGTCAGCTACCATCTTGAATTCCTTGGACTTTATAGCTTGTTTCTAACATTTTTGCTATTATAAATAAAGCATCTTTGTAAAATTTGGGGGAGGAAACGATTTTGCTTTCAGAGTAGATTAATATTCTGGCTCGGTAAAGAATTTTATTTTATTTTTTAAAATATTTTATTTATTTATTATTTATTATTATTAATATTATTTATTTATTTATTTATTTATTCTCTCTTTGTCGGAGAGAGAGAGAGAGAGCAAGCACAAGCAGGGGGAGCAGCAGGCAGAGGGAGAAGAAGGCTTTCCCCTGAGCAGGGAGACCAACACAGGACTTGATTCCAGGACCCTGTGATTATGACCTAAGCTGAAGACAGATGCTTAACCACATGAGCCACCCTGGCATCCCAACTGGGTAGAGAATTCTAGAATCAAATTCTTTTTTACTCCGAACTTTGAAGACTTTATTCCACTTATTTCCTCACATTGAGTGCTCTGAGGAAACTATAATGCAGTTCAATTTCCTTTCCTTTCTAAATAATTTCTTTTAAATACATTTCCTCCTAGATAATCAGTATTTTCAAATAGTTTTAGTTGTGAGTATTAATTTTTTAAATTAGTTTTGTGATGTGGATTCGCAAGCAAATCAGGAATCTTCTTTTCCCCCCACATTAGCTAATTTTATATTGGATGATGAAAATCTGTGAAGAAGAAATTTTTTATGAGTTCAATGTTCAGAAAATATTGTAGTTTTGTATTTAATTAGATTTTTTAAAACAATTTCAGGATTATTCAGAAATTATTGCAAATATATTACAAAAGAATACTTCCCTTATACATTTTTAAAATCAGTTTCATTTAGTGATTCCAGTTTGACGACTGGATTCAGGTTTTCATTTCATGAAGTCATCTGCATTAAGAAACCTTGGAAACTCAGCTCAGCTCATGGTACAGGCTGAGAAGTGTCTGCTTACAGTGATGAGATCAACTATACTGGGGAGCCTGACCCTGTGAGTCTACTTCATGCAGGATCATTATTCTGGAGAACCTGGTATAGTCCTTTGCAAAGGATATGATTTTTCTGATGTTGCTTCCCAGAGACCCAATTTCTGAAGAAGAGCTGGCACCAGCTGCTGATAATAAGGTCAAACAATTCTGGTTAATTTATTGTAGTAACCAACAATATGGAAGTAAGAGAGAAGGGAATCCCCTCCTAGAGTATAACAACTATTTCAACATTATTTACTACAATGTTTATCCTGATAATAAAAACATATCATGGACAGTAATGGTATTGATGTACTCTTAGTCCTACCCATTCCTTCATCACCACCAGAACACTGGTATAGAATTTCTATTAAAAAAAAAAAAAAAAAGGACATTCTCCTTCATAACCATGGTACAACCACCAAAATAGGAAGTTAGCATTAATACACTATCATCAACTAACCTTCAGAATGCATTCAAGTTTTGCCAAAAATGACTAAGTTTAAAATTGCGTACGTGTCCTATTACTGATGTTGACTCTGAGTACGTGATAAAGACATTTTCTGCCAGACTTCTCCACTATATTTTTCAAATAATAAATATTTTGGAGGGATGTACTTTGAGAATATATAAATATTCTGCTCTTCATAAACTTTCATTTTGTTCATTTAAACAATCTATCACTAATTCATGCCTTCCTATTTTAATCAAGGTGTTATCTACTATGATTTTTATTTATTTTGATGCTTCAACTGTCCTCATTTGACCATGAGAACCTCTTCAAGCTGATATTTCTGTCCTATTGGCATGTCCCAGTCATTTTTTTTTTTTTTCTGAGCACTTCTGTACTTTCTGGCACAAGATGTTTCAAGCTCACATGTACCTGTACAAACCCCAGAAGCAGCCAATTTTCCTGGGAACGCTAGTTCTATTCATTGAAGAATAGCACTTAAATAACACCACCTAGGGGCAAAGTATGCTTATTGTTATGTATAGTTACATGGATATGTATACATATTAGAAGTATGCACATATGATGTATATATACCCATTTTCATCATATTTATGACTTGACCTGTATATGCATTGATACCATGAATTCATATCCATTCTACTAATTTCTACTAATATCACAGGTTTATTCTAGGTTTTTTTTTCCCCTTTCCATACTAGTAACTCCTTTCTCCTATATGAAATTTGGCTTTCATTATCTTCAGTGTATCTGATATACGTCCTTATGTATAAATACTTCCCAGTGGCCACAGCCACCTTCCCTGCTTCCAAGATGACCTCTGCACTCCCTGAGCTCTGATGTCTCTTGCAGGCCACTGTCCAGTTCCCCTCACCCAGGAACCCTTCCCATGTTGTTTAGTCTCCCGTACGCTTCCTGTATGGCACAACACCCTCCCTATGTGAGCTCCGTCTTACCTCCCTTATCTAACATGCAGTCCCTCCAGGTCACCTCTCACCCCATGACTCCACAGTCCACTCACCCTTCCTTGCAGAGCTGCCATCTGCCTTGGCTATTACCTTCCTCACCTCCTCATTTTCCTTGGGCTCCAAACATCCCATACTCTGTCCCTTCCAGGGGTTATTCGTACCCTGTTCAGGGTTCTATAACTTGTGTGTGGCTACCTTTTAAGACAGACACCCTCCATTCCACACACAGACTCTGACACCTCCTCTGGTCCATCATGGCTCCCGGCACCCAGAGTAAATGGCTTGGAGAGGGAATTGTGCATGGAGAAGAGGCATGGTCGGTGGAATAATGGTCCCTCAAAGATGTCCACGTCCTAATCCCTGAAATACATGAACATGTTTCCACACCTCCCAAAAGAGACTTTACAGATGTGATTAAGATGAAGGGCCCTGAAATGAGTCAGTGCCTTGGATTATCTCTGGGTCCAATCTAATCACAGAAGTACTTAAAATCAGAGAACCTTTCTCAGCTGAGATCAGAGCCCACAAAAGTGTAACTACAGAAGAAAGGGTAGAGATGCAACATTGCTGGTTTAGAAGAGGGAAGAAAGGACCATGAGGCAAAGAATGCAGATGGCCTCTAGAAGGTGGAAAAGGTAAGGAAACAGATTCTGCCCTAAGCCTTCAGAAAGAAACACAGGATGCAGTCTTGCTAGCATCTGCAAGAACAGTGTACCTCTTCTATCCTTCAGAATTCTAAGATTATCAATTCAGGTTGTGTCATGGCACTAAGTTTTTGTTAATTCATTATGGTAGCAATGGGAAGCTAATAGAGAAGGGGAAGAGGAGAGAGGGAACAGGAAGAACTAAATTTACTTCTTTTATTGTCATAAAATATACAGAACATAAAATTTACAATTTTAACTATTTTTTAAGACTTATTTATTATTTATTTGAGAAAGAGAGAGAGAGAAAGGGCATATGTGTGCAGAGGGGAGGGGCAGAGGGAGAGGGAGTGAGAGAATCCTCAAGCAGACTCTGTGTGGAGTGCAGAGCCCGATGCGGGGCTTGATCTCACCACCCTGAGATCATGACCTGAGCTGAAATCAAGAATCAGTCACTCAACTGTCTGAGCCACCCAGGTACCCGCCACTTTAACTATTCTTAAGTGTGTAGTTAGCAGCATTAAGTGCATTGATACTGTTGTGCAATCTTCATTATTACTCCTCTCCAGGATGTTTTCATCATCTCAAACTGATACTCTGTACTCATTAAATAAAAACTCCCCAATCCTTCATCCCTCCAGCCCCTGGCAACTACTCTATTTTCCACCTCTATGAAATGGATTACTTTAGGAAACTCACATTAGTGGAATCCTACAGTATCTGTCCTGCTGTGTGTGGTTTATCGTACTTTAGGTGATGTTTTCTAGGTCCATCCACATAATAGCACATAACACAGTTTTGTTCCTTTTGTGGATGAGTGGTATTCTATTGTACACATAGACCACATTTAGTTTTCCCATTCAACTGTTAATGGACATTTGGGTTATTTTCACCTTTTATTCACATTATTGTGAATAGTACTGATACAGGCATGGTTTATAAATATCTATTCGAGTCTCTGCTTTCACTTATTTTGGGTATGTACCCACAAGTGAAATTACTGGATCATGTGGTAATTCTATTTTTATTTTTTTTTTGAGGAAACACCATCGTGTTTCCCACAGCAGCTGCACCATACATTTACTTTTTATTCTATCAAGTGAATTGTAGAGGAGTAAATAAGGCAAAGCCTAAAAGGTTTATAGTACAAACTAGCCACCATCTGAGCCATGTTCTCATTACCTTTTGGTAAGTTTTTCCTGGAATTGGATTCTATATTCCTAAATACTATGCTTATGCTGCAATTTCTTGGTGTTTTAGGTTTATATATTATTCGAGTTCCTTGTATGGAAAATACCAAATTTTGCTCTTATGCTTTCTGCAAACAGTACACAAGCATAGAAACAATGTTCCCATGCTCCGTGTGTAGATTTAACACCAATTCCTGTTAATTCTAAATTCAGTATTTTTATTAATGTAGACTATATAAATATTATCCAGAGCTAAGCTAAACAGTATTGTATGATGATATTTCCCTTACTGTAGAACTTCCTTTCCTCCAACCCATTCAATCCTTCCCTAATCTTTTGCCTTGCCTAGTTATGCACATACCTACCACCAGTTCAATCCTTGAAAGACTTGTGAACCTTCTGGAAATTTAAGCAAACACACCGAGAATGTCTGCTAACTTCATTGCCCGCCTCTATCTATCACCCCCTCAACCCTCTTAGGGTTATCCCTGTTGATCTGATCCACCTGGACATGCATTCCATGGTGACTGTATAGCTAGTACCCTGGGATCCCCCTGTACCAGTTTTCCAAGAAATCCCTCTTTCTCTACTTGATTGGCATTTTTTCTTTCCTTGACTGGCTTCATCTTCCTTGTTTTACTTTTCTGTTATAGCCTAAGAAAAATCTCCAGGAGTTCCTATAAAAGGATACATGAGAGGCTGATTTTTTTTTTTTTTTGACAACTTAAATATTTAAAAATGTCTTTATTTTCCCATCACATTTAAATTACCTTTTTTTTTTTTTTTTGGAACTAGGTATCATTCCCCTGAGAATTTCAAAGACACTTCACTGTCTTCCCGCTTGTAATGTTGCTGGTGGGAAGGCAAATGTTATTCAGATTCTGGCTTTTCTCTTTTTAAATAGGAACTGGTGTGTGTGTGTGTGTGTGTGTGTGTGTTTGTACTATTTTTTTCTGGGCTTTTCAGTTCTGATTTCAGTACATTCTTGGATTTTTTTTTTCTTTGATAAATTCCCCTCTTCATTTCCTCTCTTCTCTGTATCAGAAACTCTAACTATTTGAATGTAGACTTCCTGGATTAAAACTCTTATTTTCTCTATGGGTTCTATTTTGTATTTCTGGGAGATTTTAAGAGCTTCACTTTCCAATGGTTCTGGTGCACATGTCATGTCTGCTATTGTAATTTTAATTTCAATAATTTTTAAAAAGGAATTTTAAAACACATGACAGTATTTTTGTTTCATGAATGTATTTCCTTTCCAGAATTATACAGGATATCAGTGGTTTGTGTTTGTATTGATTACTGTGGCTACTAATAGCAGTGGTAATGATATCACTTTCTCTTGTTCCCTGCAGTACCCCCGCCGTGACATGAAGTTTCCACATTATCTTACCTACCATGTCAGTCACTGCTTAGCTTGCAGCTTCTCATATTTTTTCTTTGGCCCCTTCTCCCTGTGTTCCTCACCTTTTACTGCCATTTAGGAGGGTTTTTGGAGGAAGTAGAGATCAGAATATGCTTTCAAATCTCCATTTTAAACTTGAAGACAGAAAAAAAGTTACCTCGTAATTTTACTCCTGAAATGTATAGGGCTCACTGTGCATCTTGTGGTTATGAGAGTTCACTGCTATGTGTCTACTCATAAATGAGTTTCATTACATTTGGCGGGGTTGCGGGGATGGCCAGGAAGGGACTCTATTCTAAGTTTTATTTTTCCTTTAGTTCAGGAAAAAAGTTCCTGCATTCCTACATTTTTATTATTTTTTTCTTCTTCCCATTATGTCTATCCTCTCCTAGATTTCTCATTAGATGAATGATTAACATCATTTCTGTAATAATTTCTTTTTTTCCCTAACCCTGAAAGTTTCTCTGAATTCATCTTTCATATAATTAATTTGATCTTTAATTATGTCCATTTTATTATGGATAGATATTTGTATTTCTTATTTGAACTTTGGACTTACATTAAATTCTTATTAACAAAAGAAACACATTCTCATTGTGAAAAAATTGGAGAACGTACTGAAAGGAATTTTAATTAATGTAAGCGCTCATGCATTTTATTTATTTTATATTTTTACAAAATGGGATTACAAAAGCTAGTCCCTTTAACCTTATTTTTCACTTAGCTATGTAACATTGTCACTCATTCTCATAAATAAATGAATTGTTACTTACACTGCAATTTTTAATAGCTATGTATTATATTTTTGCTTAAATGCACCCTAATGTATTTTTTCTTTCCTATTAGTAGGCATTAAGATTGCTTTAATTTTGTCTTTATTGCTAATATGTGATTAATGCATATACTCCTAAATAACTTTTCAGGGCTTCCCAAATGCTTTCCCTAAAATTTTTTGATATATATTGCCAGATCATCCTCCAGAAAGGGTAGACCAATTTACATTCTTATCTACAGTGCCTTTTCCTCCATATCCTTTTTGATTTCTCCAATCAGATGGGGGTGAGGGGCATGAGCAATTCATTCTTGTTTCAATTTGAATTTTTATAACTATGAGCATTAGCATTCTTTTCAAATATTTATAAGTCATTTATATTGCTTCTGTCGTGAATTACCTCTTCATGCTCTTCGTGTTATTTGCTCCTTTCTCATCCAGTTTTCTTAATTAAATTCTTCAATTACTAAACTTAGACATTTTCTTTGCAACTGATAAAACAATGCATATGCAGAAATGTATAAATTATAGAGTTCTTCCTTTTCCTTCATCTACACATTCCTCTCCCCTTCTTCCTATCTCGTGCACCCCAAGTTTGCAGAGAGATGTTCTCGCCAAACATGACTCTTCAACTTGCTTCATTTTTAGTTAGGAAAAAAACAAGTCCACACAGAGCAGTCCAAAGTAGTAAAATAATCACCATTTAAACACTACCTCCCATCATTTACAAATATTAACATTTGATTTATTTTCCTGTTTTAAAGAAACAATGTCGAAGATACAGTTGATATCCGAGTTAGTCCCATGACCCAGCTGGTCACACACAAATCATCACACCACGGTTCTGGTGTGAATCCTTCCTGTTCTTACACTTTATGTCTTACATTTACTATGTTCTTACTTATGTCAAGAGCAAACTCAAAAACATACATAAAACCTCACCTATATATGTATATATCTATAAAATGCATTGGGTTGTTTGAAGGTTTTTAAAACACATTATTTGCCAGATTGTATTTTTATTCAACATTATTATTTTTGAGACCTGTACAGAAGCACAGACAGAGCCCAGTCACATTTGCACTCACTTTCGATTGTCTTTATGGCTCCAGATAGTATTTAATTATGTGAATATACCAAAACGTATTTATTCAACAACTCATGGAAATTTAGATTGCTAGTAGATATCACTATTACTAACAAACCAGCAGTGAGAACCTTTGCACGTCTTTCTATACATACATGAAAACACTCTATAGAGTATGTTCCTAGAAGTGAAATAAGACAAATACTATAGGACATGATTTCACTTATATGTGGGATTTAGGACACAAAACAAATGAACAAAGAAAGAAAAAAAAAGAGACAGGGGCACCTGGGTGGCTCAGTGGGTTAAAGCCTCTGCCTTGGGCTCCGGTCATGATCCTAGTGTCCTGGGATCGAGCCCCGCATCAGGCTCTCTGCTCAGCAGGGAGCCTGCTTCCTCCTCTCTCTCTGCCTGCCTCTCTGCCTACTTGTGATCTCTGTCAAATAAATAAATTTAAAAAAAAAGAGAGACAAACAAAGAAATGGACTCAAATAGAGGGAGCAAACTGATGGTTGCCAAAGGGGAGGCAGGGATGGGTGAAATCGGTGATGGGGATTAAGAGGGCATTTACAGCGAAGAGCACTGAGTAATGTACAGACTTGTCAAAGCACTATAGTGTACACCTGAAACTAATATAACACTGTATGCTAATTATTCTTTAATAAAACAACTATTAAATTAAGACAGTCCTTACTCCAGAGGCAATGAGCACCCTGTCCTACAAGCCTGGGCACAGCTATCCTGTCTTTTTCTGTCTCTACATTTCCGGTGTGAGATTTTGGAATCAGCTCCACTTTCCTTCCAGGCTCCATTGTCCTCATGGGGGTCCTGTCATAAAGATAGTTGACACTTTTTTTTAGAAAGGAAGATAAAAGCAGCAATAGAGATGACTGCGGGGACAGGGTGGTGGGGCCTCACCCTCCTACCAGATTGCATATAGTCCGGTAGTGAATTCACCTTCTCTTCTCTTGTATTTTGTATAGTATAACTCAAGATGTTGAAGATTTGACTTTTCCTTGTCCTTTTCCCATTGTTGATCTGGTGTTTTATTTTATTTTTTTTTTTTAAAGATTTTATTTATTCATTTGTCAGAGAGAGTGAGCACAGGCAGACAGAGAGGCAGGCAGAGGCAGAGGGAGAAGCAGGCTCCCCGCTGAGCAAGGATTCCAATGTGGGACTCGATCCCAAGACCCTGGGATCATGACCTGAGCCAAAGGCAGCCGCCCAACCAACTGAGCCACCCAGGCGTCCCGATCTGGTGTTTTAGAATAAGATTTTTAATCCTTTTACCAAACCAGTCCAAGCCTTTATACATAACTTTTTTTTTTTTTCTTTCCTAATTTTCCAAAATTCAAAGCCCAGGTTAGAAACTGCTGACTGGCTTTCCTCCATCATCTGCTTCCTCTTTGCTTGTCATATATATATGGTTCTGTATATGTCATACATGTAATCTTAAGAGTTTTTGTTTCAAAGATTTGACCTTACGTGAATTATGGGAACCAATGAAACGGTCTCTGTGAGGGTACTGTCTTTGTGGCTGATGCTGGAGCTTGAAGTCTACAGGGCTGTTGGATATAAAGATCAGGAGCCCCACAAGCATAAGCTGGAGCCCATAAGAAAGAACCAAAACGTGTCTCTGGTGCCTTTGTAGTAGAGAGCCTGTGGAAACCGGAGTCCTTCATCAGGGAGCTGCAACTCTCTCAAGAATCACTCCTGTGGGGATGCCTGGGTGGCTCAGTGGGTTAGAGCCTCTGCCTTAGCTCAGGTCATGATCCCAGGGTCCTGGGATCGAGCCCCGCATCGGGCTTTTTGCTCAGCAGGGAGCCTGCTTCCCCCTCTCTCTCTGCCTGCCTCTCTTCTGCCTACTTGTGATCTCTGTCAAATAAATAAACAAAAATCTTCAAAAAAAAAAAATCGCTCCTGTGGCTCACTCTAACAAGAAACATATAGGGAAGAGAGTGTGGGGAAGTGTGGTTCAGCCTAGCCAAGCTGACACACATGGCAAAACCACCACAGATATAGACAGATGAAGTGACGTTGCCATTCGAATTAGAAATCCTTTCCATTCCCTGTGCAAAGATCCGGGATATGCGTCAGATCGGGGACAGATTTTAATCAAATATGTATATGTCTGTTTCTTAGGTGAAGTTTCCTCAAAGAGACCCAGAATGAATGAAGCAAAGATTCATTTGCGAGTAATTTATTAAAGAATTGCGTCTAGGAGAAAAAACAAACAAACAAACAAACAAACCATGAATGGAGTGAGGGGTGGGATCAGGAACCGAAGGCAAGCCTGGGTACCGTCTAATTGGCCAGCAGTGTGTGTGGCCTCTGGAGCATAAGGTTACACCCCAGAATTTTTTGTCCTGCCTAGAGGCAAGAGCTTTGGCCTTTCATACACACTATGGAACAGGGAAGGGAGGGGACATATGCTCACAGCCTCTTCTCTATCTCCATTCATGTACAGCACGTAGGTGTCTCAGGTGAGCAATCATCAGCATAGTAAACAGAACCTGAGAGATGGGTCTACAGAGCCAGTAAAGTGACCCAAGAGCATCTGGGCAGGACACCACTCTACAGATCCTATTTCGTGTAAGTTACCACTCTCCTACTAGACTCCAAAGTCAACATCCTCTTTTCTCTGTACAGTTCCTTGCTAGAAGTTCATGTTAATGAATGCAAGAAAATCTAATACCTTTCACTTCAATAAGACCAGTACTTTATTAAAAAAAAAAATTATCGGGCGCCTGGGTGGCTTAGTGGGTTAAAGCCGCTGCCTTCGGCTCAGGTCATGATCCCAGCGTCCTGGGATCGAGCCCCGCATCGGGCTCTCTGCTCAGCAGGGAGCCTGCTTCCTCCCTTCTCTCTCTGCCTGCCTCTCTGCCTACTTGTGATCTGTCTGTCAAATGAATAAATAAAATCTTAAAAAAAAAAAAATTATCCACATAGTCACAGACACATGTATAACAGACTTCCTTGACTACTTTAGCGTTTGATAAATACTCTGCTTGCTTTCCTATTTTTTTTTAAATGTCAATTTCTTGGAGGAATAAAAATACGTTGAGCAGTTTTTATTAATATCATGTCATGCTTCATGCCTTATAGAGTGCTAGTCCCTATAGTTTTCTATGGTAAATTAATTTATGAGGAAGCAGTGAGAAAATGCTCATGCTGAAGATGATAGTTTATTTTCGATCACATAACCAGTGCTGAGTTATGAAAGATACTTATGTAATGTTGTAGTAGACTAAACATGCCTAAACTTTGACCAGATTTTTAAAATTCCATCCGCTAAGGTAAGACAGGGGAGAAATCCAGAAAATATTTCAGAGTTGCAAAAGAGGCAACAAAACACCTGTGGTATATTTTCTAGGAAACTACAGAAGTCATAAGATCTTTGAAATTAGGTCCTAGAAAATGTACCAAGCTTAGCCCTCAGCAAAATTCATACCCCCCCCAAAATGGTTTGCAAATGAAAAAAGAATTGGGTGTTTATCACATTGACTTCTAAGGAATAAGTTTTATGATACTAACATCTTTTCTAAAAGAATGATCTTCTAGCAGTGTTGGTCTCAAAGCCTGCAACTAAAAGCATTAAATCCATGGGGATGCTGAGTGTTAGGGGATAGACATGGCTTCTGTGGGCAAAGTCATCCCATGGGTAGGAAGGGTGGAAGTGTGGGAGAGGGATGAGTTTTCACACCATGAGCTTGCTCAATGTCTAAAATTCCCACCACTGAGGTTACCCACATGGGCTTACATTAAACCTTTGCAGATAAATACCATCTCTCATCAAAATACAAATGTGTATATTTGAGAGTTTTAAGACATAGACATATTAAGCCTCCAAAGAAGGATGGAACCGTAGCAGGAAACATGTTGATGGAAACAGGGGAATGAGAAAATCTAGAGGCTCAAGAACCAGCAGAAAAGGATGGCCCCAGGCAGTGCTTTGAAGTTTGTGTGTCTAGACAGAAATGGATACCATGAAGGTGTTAGGTGGTTGTTATGTGGTTCGGCACCTAACTTGGAGAGAGGGAATCTGAGAACAAAGGTGGGCAAAGCGGTAGAGCTCAGGCACCTCTTTCACCTACCTTTCACTACCTCTTTCACCTACCTAATTAATTAAGTCTCTTTTAGCCTCAGTATTTTGATCTTAACACCAGTGTAGTAATATATTCTCTCAAGATCATTGCAAAAATTAAATGAGATAATATGCAAAATGTTTAACATAGTGTCACTTTGAGAGCTTACTATGCCCTGACAGTAATGCACAATTTCGTCTGTCATTGGTTCTCACCCACCCCTTCATGAACATCGCTGGCTTCTGCTGCAAAGGGTAGCAGCTTTTCCACCATTTCTAGGGTTTAGATGGGCTCTCCAGACTGCTCTGGCCTGAGCTCATCACCATAGATGGGAGGATATCATATATACGTGACATAATGTCTACCTGGACAGACCGGTGGATTAAGAATGGGCAGTTGGAAAGACATTTTTAGATATGAATTTCACCGTACGGAGAGTGGGAAAGATGAAGGAGAGAATTCCTTTTACAACATTTTACTGTGTCAGGAACCACAGTTGGCACTTTACAAATGTTATTGGATTTCATATTCATCACAACCTTGAAGTATAGGTACTATTACTTCCCTCTTACAGGTCAAAAAATTAAAGGCTCTGAGCTTATAAACTTACAGGTGGCAGATCCGGAGACATAACTACAAAAATATACACCGGCGAAACCAGATATAAAGCACGGTTTTTCCAAGAAGCATTCAGAGATGCCTAGCAAATGTTGCTGTGACTTTCTTTGTCTAAGCAATTCTGAATCCTGTGGAGTTTACAGAAAAAGTAACATAACACAGTTGCCAGATTCCTGAGTTGCAAGAGTCTGACAGGACAAGATGGTAAATTCTGTGCTGCCATAAAGGGAGCTCTGCACTTGCTTGGAAAGTTGCATATGTAACCTTCGCCCAGTGATGCTGACGTGAGCACCATCTTGGGGGTGGGGGGCGGCTTGCCACCAATACTCTGCTGAGCATTCAGGCCAGAGCAAACCACTGCTGATGACAACAAATTATATTGTCCATGATGGCTAGGGGAGGAAAGCTAAACACCACGCACTGGGGTAAGAAGATACCTCGCTACTCTGAGCAAGTCTTGCATTGCGTCACAGCAAGAGGAAACATCAGGAAGAAACTACAATTTCATATATTAAAACTTCTTTAATCCTATCCTAAGAAGGGTTGAATACATTTCCTGAAAAACCTATGTTGCCCTCGAAGGTCTGATGAGCTCTGCTTGGAAAGTTCGTTGGAAATGATACTGGGAGAATAAACTTGGGTTTCCCAACTGCTGAGAGACCTGATAATGTTTTCCTAGATGTATGGAGACTAATGCATGAGAAATGAGGTGACCGCCTGAGAACTACCCTGTAGGAATTTGGTGATGCTGGATGTCATTGCTTTGAGGGGAACAGTCACTGTTGTGGACAGAAAAGCTGTTGCTTCAGTTGCCACTGGGATTTCTGTACATCAGGAAACCTTCTGAGCAGCCTTCTTGTGAACATATTAAACATAGTCCAAATTCACTTATTAATTTAATTATAATTGATCTAGCATTTTTTTTTCTCATTGGCACTAGAAGCTGTACCTACCTTCAAATAGCAGGTATTCAAAAGAGGGTAAATGACAAAGGTAAGCTGTTATATAAACTTCTATAAATCTTATGATAAAATAAGCAGGGGCTATGAGAACAAATACCAATATAGTGTTAAGAAAAATTATTTAAAACTTAGAAATAAGACATGCCCCCCGGGATGTTCCAATGCCTCACTTGGATGCTGTTGAACAATGACTATATGTGATTTTCTATGTCAAACAAAGACTTTACTATTTCCTACTGGGGGCTCAAAGGCTATGAAGTTACATGTGAACTGTAGGTTTCTGTGTGAGAGAAATGGTACCCCTGAAGTTCGATGCCTCTATGGGACCCTAACCAAGTTATCTCTAGCTCAGGAAAGTAATTTCAAAATGAGCCTTTCCTGGTGGACTACAAATACTTTCTCGAAATGCTCTTCGAACTACCTTTGCAACTTCCCAGTTTCCTCATTAATGAAGGGATTGAAAAAAATCTTTGCATGTTCAGTCTATTGATTGGAGTCCCATTTTTTAACTTTTGAAAACCAATTATTTGACAGAAATAGGAAATTTCTGGGAGGATGGGTGTATTAGGCAACTTGGGCTGCTCTAGCAAAACACCAGACTGGGGCTCAAATAATAAATATTCTGTTTATCACAGTTCTGAGGACTAGGACCTTGAGGACAAGGACTAGGACCTTGACCAAGGTCAAGGTGCCAGCATATTTGGTTTCTAGAAATAGCCCCCTTCTGGGCTTGCTAACGGCCATCTTCTCACAGTATCCTCACATTGAAGAGACAGAGAGCTCTGATCTTTATCTTCTGCTGTATAAAGCCACTAGTCCCATCACAGGGACTCCTCCCTTGTGACTTTGTATAAACCTGATCACCTCCCAAAGGCCATACCTCCAAATATCATCACATTGGGGGTTAAGACTCCAACATGTAAATTTTGGGAGGCTCACGACATCTGGCACATAATAATGGGACTGGGATTGATCAGACAAGGTTTATAGGATATAGTTCTGGAGGATGGAGGAGCTGATGAAACTGACCTGGGTTAGGGATGGTATAATACAGTTGAAAGAGATTTGGAGTCAGGCAGATGTGAATGAGAATCCCGTGTTCAGGGGTTACTGGCTGTTAATTCAACTGCTCAGTGCTTTCACTTCCCCATTAGTTATGCAGAGCAGACACTAGTGATAATATCAGGGGGGATTTCTGATTATTATGAAATAACACTGAAATGCCTAGCACAGAACCTGGTACTCAATGCTTAGTGTTTGCTTCCCTTCCTCGCCACTAATTGCTACTACTTTGGGAATTCCCAAAGAAAATCAAAGCTGGAAGCTTAATTCCACCCTCTCAGTTCCTGAATCTCTCATCTTTCACATTCTGGTTGGTAAGATTTAACAATCTCTTCTTTACAAATTATATACAATTTTCCATCAAAACACTTCAGAGATACAGCAGTCCAGGAACTTGGAGCTTAAGGCAGTTACAGAGATCCTGAACTTCATCTCCTGGTTCTACGTTCAGGAAATGGGAGGCCGCAGGAAAAGGAGTACGTGAATAGATTTCCATCTCATTAACTCAAGCTTGATTCAGTATTTGTGACAATTCTGCTAAAGATCAGCATGGTGTTTACCTTTGCTCAGCAAAACGTACTTCAAAGATGAACAGTGCAGTGGAAACTTGGAAGAATTTTTAATATATTTCAGAAATTAAACACTATTTATGCACCTACCTTAATTGCATTTAAAATATACACCAAATTATATGTAAAAACAAAATGTTCTTATCTAGTCTTTAAAGCTGGTCCCCAAGGGCTATTTACCAAGCTATACTTCATCACTTTCAAGTACATGAAGTCAGATAAGTAAACTTAGTATAAATGAATGTTGCCAAAAGTAGCCTTTAGTTTAGATTTTTTTACTAATTTAAATCAAACTCCCCTATTAGTTCAAATTCACTTTCGGAGTAAATACAGTTTTACGCCATCTTACAACACACATTAACACCCACTCCATGGCACAGTCTGAGGATAAATAAGTAATTTATTTACAATTGCAATATGCAGAAATGATGTTTTGAGAGTCTTTAAGGGAATGCGGTAGGAACACAAGATCATTACAGGTGGTTTTAATAAATTTGCTTTTGAAAATCCAGTTCTCTTGAGCTCCTTTTACTTTCTCCTTCTCCCACACATCTTTACATTTCCTCTTAGAGGCAATAATCACCCCACTCATTATCACCCCTAATTGCTCAGCCTTATTCCCTCCTAAAATATGCTTCCAGATGCCACCATTAGTGTTGCTGTCTTGGTGGAGGGAGATTTCTCGTTCCCTAGTTTTTGGCATAAATACTAAAAATAACTAAAATTTATCAAGATTGAGAAATGGCCAGCACTGTTTCAAGACTTTGATGTGAATTAACTAACTTAATCCTCTCAATCCCATGTAGTTACCATTATCACTATGTCAGTTCTACAGATACAGCAAGAGAGCGTTCACAGAAGTCCCGCTGACGGTAATGATGGAGTCAGAGTTTGTACTCAGGAAGTCTAGCTTAGGAGGCTGCATATTTACCTACTACCTTCATTCTTCTGCCTCACATTGAACAGGTGTTTCCCAAATAGTACTCTGTGGTAACCAGTTATAACTATGATACTTTTCCTTAGAAAAGAACTGTGATGGTTAATTTTATGTGTCAACCTGACTGGGCCACAAGGTACCCAGATATTGGGTTAACCACTATTCTGGGTGTGCCTGTGAGGGTGTTTCTGGCCAAATTAAAGTTTGACTTGATAGACTGAGTAAAACAGATTGCTCTCTCCAGCGTGGGTGGGCTTTGTCCTATCCGTTGAAGGCCTGGATAGAGCACAAGGCTGAACAAGAGAGAATCTTTGTCTCTGCCTGATGGTGTTTGAGGTGGGAAGTTAGTCGTTTGGACTCGAACTTGAACTTTCACTACTGGCCTCCCTGGTCATCAGGCCTTCAATCTGCAGATCTTGGGACTTTTCAGCCTCATAATCACATGGGCCATGGGACAATTCCTTCCCTCCCTCTCTCTTCCTGTCTCTTATCTATTTCCTTAATCTGCATCTACATCTTTATATATCTCTATATCTATCCTATTGGTTCTGTTTCTTGGTGAACCCTCACTAATATAAGGACACAGGACACATGAGATTTCCCCTAACCAGTTATATATTTTCCCCATATTCTGCATTAGCCTATGAAACATTTTACCAAGATATTGGGTATGTTCTTAAGCATAAACAACTTGTGAATTACTATTCATGTTTATTACATAATGACTATAATATCTGTGTAAGTATCTATAGCAATTTTATATATTTAATAATTTTATTAAATGTGTAATAGTGAAGAGAATGGAACTGAAGTCTTAGAATTAGAAAACCTGTGTCTGTGACAGACCTATCAGCTAAGTCTACCAACTGTTAGGAAATTTAAGTACAGTATAAACACTATTACCCTATTATTCATAAAGTAACTGGCCACATGTCACTTCCCCCAACTACTGTGAGATCATTTTTTGGTCTTACATAAAATCAACTCATATTTTTGTTTGTCTCATATCCTCAACTTTCCATGTGTATGTATATGAGTATGAATGTATGAGGGTATGTGAATGTTTATGACACAAGGCTTGGTATCCTTTTAAAAAGGTTTTTCAGGCTTAAGCATGTCTTGTTATATATGCCATTAATAGAGAATATAGTAAAATAGAGAAAACATGGACATTAGAGCCTGCCAGGCATGGGTTTAAGCCTTAGTTCTGCTACTGATCAGCTATGGGATCATAGTTTGGCTATTTAAGCTTTCTTAATAATCAAGGAAATGAAAATGAAAACGTCACAATAAGATACCATGTTTTATTTACCAGACGGACAAGAAATTTTAAAATTTAGCAATACCTGTTATTGGCAAAGTTGTAAAACAATAAAAAATAAAATAAAATTGCCAGAGACTGTTTGTAGGATAACAATTTGAGCCAAAAATCTTACTACTAGATATATCATTGGGATGGTATCTTGCACTTGTATACCAGACGATGTCTCAACAGCCTTGTTTGTAACAGCAAAAAATTAGAGACAGACCAAATGTTCACAAGCAAGAAGATGGACTAATAAATTGCTCATATCCATATACTAAGATATTAGCCAGCACACATGTAACGAACTAGAGACACACACATAAGCATGTATGAATCTCTATAGTTAAATCCTAAGAATAAAAAGGTGACTGAAAAAATCAAGTCCCAGAATAATATATGCTTTTTAATATTATTTACATAAAGTTTAAACACTTGCAAAACTAAAAGATGTACCATTTAGGGGTGCCTGGGTGGCTCAGTGGGTTAAAGCCTCTGCCTTCGGCTCAGGTCATGATCCCAGGTTCCTGGGCTCCAGCTCCACATTGGGCTCTCTGCTCAGCAGGGAGCCTGCTTCCTCCTCTCTCTCTGCTTGCCTCTCTGCCTACTTGTGATCTCTGTCTGTCAAATAAATAAATTTAAAAAAAAATCTTAAATAAAAAAAACTAAATAAATAAAGATGTACCATTTAAGGATGTGTTCATACATGGTTTGTATACTTATATATAGTATACTTGATATATGATTCTGTATATTTTTACATGGTAATTATATATTTTATGCATAATACATATTTTATGTACATAAAATGGTAAAAAATGTAGGATAAGTAGTTACGTCTGGGAGTGTGACATGAAAGGCTTCAGTGTTGTTGGCAAGGGTTAATTTTTAGTCTAGGTGTTACATTGGTTTTCATTATTTAGATCGTAATATGTTTACATTCCTTTTTATGTACATGAACATTTATTATTTTTTTGCAAAAATGAGGTTTATAAAATAAAAATTATATCTTTAAGCCAATCAATTTATTATTACAAGTTTACTTTCAGCTCCAATATTGCATGGTGCCATGAACTCTACTTTCAAGAACTTTTGGAGAATCTCTGTTCTTCATTTCTCAGATATATGTATGTATGTATATATATTTGTGTGTGTGTGAAAGCGTTTCAAGTGTTAGGGAAGTTTGTGAGAACTGACATCCAATTTGGACGGATAGCCCAACAACAAAATTTGTATTTCTTTTTGTTCTGTAATCTGTGAAACATTTGTTAGGCTCAGTGATCATGAAAAAAGATTTTTTTTAGGAAGGATAGAATTCTAGATGAGTCCTCTTATATTGTAGAGGTAGGAAACTATTTTATGTAGGGCCACTGATAAAGAATAAAAGGCAATATGAACAAACTGCTTAATTTCAACAATGTACATTGAAGATTACTATGAAATAGTAACCTACATTTTTAAAAATGCAAAATAAAGGTTTATTAAATAAACCCCTTAAAATATGCTTCTAGACTGTGGCTGGTAAAGTATGAGAGACAAAAGAGGAGGAAAAAAGGGGTAATTGGGGAAAAAATGAATTGGGAAAGAGAAGAAAATAGTCCACACAAGGAGATGTTAAATGCGAAAACAGTGTTGGAAGGACAAAGGAAGAAGCAGGATATGTATTTAAGACACATTCACAAACAGACATACAATAAAAAATCACGAAATAATTTACCCATCTCCTAGCTAATTCGGGTCTACTTTGAACATTCTGAAAAGTTGTTGTAATGCAACAACAACAACAACAAAAAACCCACTTCCTTGGAGAGATCAAGTACTACCCCAGCTACCACCTCTGGCCCCTCCGTCCCCCTCGCAGTCATGCACCTGCTTCCCCTTCTGTGCTTCCATTTGTCTTGCTCCAGCTTCCTTTTAAAGGTGGTCGACGTAACCTTCGTTCACATTCCTAATAGTATTTATTCGTGCTCATGGAATGCTCTTGAAAGTTTGTCTTTTTTTTTTTTTCTCTATTTAAATAAAAAGAGCTTTTCCCCTGCCCCTCCCCATGTGATCTGTAGGGTTTCGGGAATATTAATCTCAGATGGGCTGTTGTGGTGGTATTCAGCCTTTTGTAGACTTGTAAAGAGAAATAAAAATGTAATTAATCTCTTCGTCAATCTTAAGATTTGGAACTGAGCAAGTAAAACAAACCAGCTGGCCTTTGAGGAGTGGCCAACTGTCATGCAGAGAACACTCGGGGTGAAGTGGGGGCCAGCTTCTGCTCTTAAGAACCCTTAGCATGTGACAAATACGCTTGTTTCAGCACATTGGAAATGGATCTGCAAATGAGTAAAATGGAAACAAGTCAGTCTCCTTTTTCCATAGATTTTGCAGCCTGTGAGTTGATGGTGTCCGCCACTCGTTACTACAGAGGCCAGGGAGTGAGGGAGATTCTAGATCGGGACTGTAGTGTCCTATCCAGGTGTTACTGTCAAGCCCAGCAGGAACTCTAGTGTTTGGATACAGCTGAGTGCTACACTGTGACCTAATAAACCCTAGGGTCCAACTCAGTGACTTTTATTCCCAACTGGTCTTTGTTTAACATAAAAACTCAATCACCAGAATATGGTCTTGCAGTTTGTGATTTTTCTGGACCTTTAAATTAAACACATTTTACAAACTCCACGCATCTGGCAACAAACATGAGGCCAGACACCAGGCTTAGAGATGGTCCCTTCCTTTCTCCCAAAAGGTGGCAGCAGTGGGTCTGGAGGGTGGAGGGAGGGCTCGGGGGCCTGTTTGAGGGCAGAGCTGGACAGGAGACCCATGTAACCCAGTTCTGGTCCAGTAGCCACACTGTAGGATACATTGGAAACTGTTTCTCTTCTTTTGTCTGCAAAGTGCCCTTGTTTCAAATCCAAAAGCTGAAAACGGCACAGTGGACCCAAACTGAGGCTGAGAGGGAAAAGCAGGGAAGCTGAGCTTTTGGCTCCGTTAGAATAGATTCTGGATGGCTCCTCCGGCGTCTCTAAAGGCAAAGAACATTCAGCTGGAGCCCCAGGGGGGCATCTTTACTAATTAGCATGCTGCTTCCTCCTCAAAGTAAAGGTTAAGTGTTTGAACTTCATATATCACTTCTAAGCCAAACCCATTATGCTACACTTCGGGGAAAAAGGAGGTCTGCCCTCTGAAACGATAGGTGGAAAGGGAACAAACCATTCGACTTTCCAAAATAAGTGAACAAGAGAATAACGTAAGGTGTCTTTCAGGAAGCTAGTCACCCGAACTGGGGATGGGTTGAACTGAATGTCACCCACACAGGTAAACACATTCTGAGCACGTGTTATGCCCCATCCTTGTTTAAAGGCAGAAAAAGATAGACAACCTCTGCTTTGAAGGCACTTCTAGTTCAACGGGAACGGAAGACTCCCTACAATTCCATCACTCTATAATACGGTAAGTAAAGTGATGGGGATGTGAGCATAAAGCAGATGCCCATTATGGTTTAGGGTTTAGGAAAGGCCTCTTAAAGGAAATCTTGTCTAAACTGGGTCTTGCCAGACAGTAGCCAGGTAAAGAAAGGTCGCAAAGGCCTTCCACACGGAGGGGAGTGCATAAGACAGGTGAACTGTGACAGAGAGTCAGAACTTTGAGCAATTTTGCAAGACTCACTTGTCAAGTATGAGGTCTGAGGTTCTGAGGAAAGGGGCTAAGAAACCTCCCTGGGGCAAAGCCCTGGGTCTAGATTTTGTTGGAGGCAGGGTGGCATCCTTGGGGTCCAAATAGAAAAAGGGTCAGCTTAATTTACAGAACACATAGAACATTCTGCCACATGGTACAGAGCTCTTATCCAAGAGAGGACCAAAAGGTAGGGAGGAGCATTCAAATTCTACTGCAAGCACCTGTGTCAAAGCTGATGCCCACCCCTGGAGCCAGGGCCATGGCGGTCAAGACGGATTCGAGCTGGGGAGGGCACAAACGGTGAGATTTGGGGATAAACTGGAACAAGGGGTAAAAGGCCAAGAGGAAGTTGAGATGATTTTAACTAGTTCAGAACAGAATCTCTATTTGCTATTTTTGGGAAGAGGGTGAACACTCCTCCATTTTACTAAGGGCGGGGGCGGGGGGTGGGCTGCACTCAATTAAGCAAAAGTGCCAATGTCTGGTTCCGATTACAGGGAAGTTCGGGGCGTAGGAAGCCTGTATGCACAAACAAGCCCAAGGTGTTGGCTCAAGCCACTGTGCTCTGTGCTCTGCTTCATGGAGTCGCGCTGGCACTCCAGGCTTCCCTTTTGTCAGCTGGATCCCTGTAAGGGGGACTGGAGAGAAATAAAAGGCAAGTATAGGGAGGAACCAGAGGCTGGCCCCTTCCTGATTTGCTTGCGGTCTCTGTCCACAGGAATAGACTCACTGCAACATGGGCCCTTCACGTTGTCCGTGGTGTTGGCTCCCATCTCTGGGTTTTCTCCTGGAACATCCAAAAGCTTCACTGTACCTCCTGAAAGGCGTAAGCAGCTACCAGACTGCACCTTCTCCTCAGAGAGCTGAGTTCCAGCTCTGCCTGGAGGCTGCGGCATTTTTACAAGCCTCCAGAGTCCCCTCCTTGGTGGCTGGACTCCTGCTCTGCAGGTCTCCTCCAAGTGTGGAAGTTAGAGATCTGCTAGTTTGACTCTGCAACCCAGCCCGGAGGTATACCTGCCTTATCTGGGTACTATCTCTGTTTTCACTCACTTCTCTCTCTCTCTCTCTTTCTCCCCCCCCCCACCCCACTCCAGTTTATCCAATTCCTTATATTAAACTCTCTTTGCTGTGATCCTCAGTATACTTTCTACTTTCCTGACTAGACCCAGACTCATTCAGGCTTGATTTGAAGGATTTATTATTTTTGTCAAGTTGTGTTTGAGATGCCTCTCCAGATAGAGTTAGGTATATTCAGCAAGTTACTCATTTTATGTCTGAAACTCAAGGAAGAGAACATAGCAGAGTCTGTGGTATTAATTCAAAATTCCCATTTCATTCATGATAGTTAAAATGTTAGAGAATATGTAAAATTACTCAAAACTCCAAGAAAGGAAATATTCTCCCTCCTGGATGCTATGGTACCATTAAGCATTCCCCAGAATCAAATATCTCTGAGGATCATGACTGTGTGTGTGTGTGTGTGTGTGTGTGTCCCATTCATGCCTTGCACTATGTTTGGCACAAAGTAAGAGCTTGATATTTTTTAAGTGAATGGAGGGAAGAAAAGAGAAAAAAAAGAATAAAGCTAAAAAAGGAAAATCTTCAGGTTGAAAGGTATAGGAGAGGCTATAATACCTATTCTTCCTATATTATTAAGTAGAGAAATCATCATTTTATTTGAGTTATTAATGAATCTATTTCCCAGATCCCTACAGCTAATATGGTCATGTGATTAAATTATGACAAATGATAAAATTTTCATTATGACCTCTAGGACCAATTCCTAAAGGAAACTGATCCCACTAAGGTCACACTTTTTTTTCTTCTTCCTGATTTCCGCTGTCTGGATGATGCAAGGACAGTAGCTCCAGCAATCATAATGCACCAGGAGGTCACTTCGAAGATCAGAAAGAGAGGAGTCTGTGTTTCTTTTGGCTGAAGCTTGCATGCATTGCCCTAGCTAGCTACCTGTTTCCAGACTTCTTTAAATGAAAGAAATAAACTTTTCTTTTGTTTCATCAATGCTTTTATTGTATATAGTCCAATATAATATCAAATGATACTAGTGGGTCTTAAATATCTGAAAGACGTATTTGAGGTTCCTGTTTGACCTTTCCTCCCATTGGTCACCTCATATATGCTGACAGGAATTTTTCCTCAGGAATTTTCTCTGGTTTGGGATAGTTCTGATTGTTATAATTTCATTGAATGGGAGAAGAGATTTCCACTTGTTGCACCTGGATCTACTTTATTGAGTGTCATCAAACATATCCATTTCTGGGGTGCCTGGGTGACTCAGTCATTTAAGTGTCTGACTCTTGTTTTCAGCTCAGGTCATGATATTGTGGGTCAGTCGTGGGATGGAGTCCTGCGTTGAGCCCTGTGTTGGCTGCATGCTCAGTGGGGAGTCTGCTTGAGAGTCTCTCCCTCTGCCCCTCCCTCAGCCTCTCTCTCAAATAAATAAGTAATAAAAATAACCATTTCTCCTTCACTGAAAAAGTATTTGGATTTCCAAGGACAGTTACAATGCTCTCCCTGCTTCTTCCTTCTGTTTTGCAATTAGATGTTATATAAAATTCCTATCTTTACTTAGTTTCTAAGTGATGGCCAAATGAAGGCATTCCCACATATTTTTTCCCAATCGTTTTTGTTGTTGTTGTTGTTTTGTTTTGTTTAATAAAACTCATACTACGATGGATCCTGTGACTATGGAAGTGTTAGCAAAATCTTACAAACAGTGCTGTTGCCAGCAAGTGCCCTTCTGCTCCATTGGAGAGCCAAGGGGGACAGTGCAAGGGAGAAAGAAGGAAGCCCCTGGGTACTGCATTTTTCCTGGTAAACATTCTCATTAAGGATGTCTACAGGTATCAATGAAAGGTTTAAAATGTTTCAAGTCATGTTGTCTATAGAGAGGCAGTGTGGCACAATGGCTAAGAATAGACTCTGGGCCAGACTGTTTAAGTTCAAAGCCCAGCTCTGTTTCTGACTGCCTTGCTATAAGTCAGCATCTTCATCTGTAAGGAGAAACCTTAATAGTATCACTTTCCGGGAGTAACTATGAGGGTGAAATGTAAATTCCTCTGTAAAGACTTAGAAGTGCCGGGAGACTCGCCTCATCAAAGTTTCAGCAAGACAGATAGTAGTTACTCCACAAATGTGTTCTATTTTTATTCCTACTTGCTGGTGGAATTTGATACATTGGCTACGACCATGTTCTATGCTGTTCTGGGAATCTTGACAGACTGTCAGATTCACAGCCTCAATTTGAGAATAGAAAATGTTTCTCTCTTCCTGAGATGGATTCCTCCTTTCCTTCTCAGTAAAGTCCTACTAATACATTAAGACTCAGCCTAAGCACCGCCCATTTGTTGTTGACTGTCCCCTCCCATGAAACAGCAGCTCCTCGAGGGCAAGGGCTTCTCTCTTCTATTCATTTTTACCCAAATTAAGTGGTTAATAGCATATCATTAATATCATAGCTGGCATTCTATAGGTGACTGCCACATGTTTGTCGAATGATAGTGAATCACTGAGGCATGAAAATAATAGATGTTGAAAAATAGCTACTTTATATCTTCTCCTTCTTTGTTTTGTTTTTTTTTTTTTTTAAGGGCCAGACTTTAATTTTTTCTTGAATTTGTATATTTGATTTCAGACAGGATAACTCTCTTTTCAAAATAATTAACATTCTTTTTATCTCTTACTATGTACCAAACTCTGTGCTAAGTGTTTGAGATATATTCTTTCATTTAATCTTCACAAAAATCCAGTGAAGTGGATTTGAGCCTCATTTGACAAATGAGGAAACTAACTTCTCTAAATTTACATGGCTAATGAGTTCTGGATTGAGTTCTCGCTAAGCCCAAATCTATATTTTTATTTTTTCTAAAGATTTTATTTATTTATTTGACAGAGATCACAAGTAGGGAGAGAGGCAGGCAGAGAGAGAGGGGGAGGCAGGCTCCCTGCTGAGCAGACAGCCCGATGAGGGGCTCAATCCCAGGACCCTGAGATCATGACCTGAGCTGAAGGCAGAGGATTTAACCCCCTGAACCACCCAAGTGCCCCTAAATCTATACTTTAAATTGGGATGCTACACAGGTGCTTTTCGAACCTTAATTTGAGTTAGACAAGTCACCTGGAGATATTATTAACTGCAAGTCCTAATTCAGTGGCTCTGAAATGGGCCTGAGATTCTGCAATTCTGACATGCTCCTGGGCAACACCGATGCTGTGTACAGACCACACATTAAGTAGCCTGGATCTGCTCACCACCCTCCCTCCAGATGTGTCTCAGCTGCTCTGGTCTGTAGTCCTGACCGATTCCAACCATGGGTTGCTGCCCAGCTCAGCATGATGCAGTGTGAGATTCCCTTTTCTACCATCCTCACATCACTCATTTCAAGCCTGATACCCATCTCCTCTTCTCCATCACCTTCTGTCTTTCATCAGCCTTATCCGTTCTGACTCTTGACCTCACTGTGCAGTTTCTCACTCATCATCCTGCTTCAACATCCAGGGCTCAACTTGCTTGTGATTCACAGCTCATTTTTGGGTTAGCTAGGGAGACCTTCTTTAGCTCTTGGCTTTTTTGAAGTTAGAGTTGCTAAGACATATCTTCAGCAACATGGAAGATTTAAGCTCACACAGACCCCCTTCGAGCTCCAAACACATAGTAATCTTGGAGGTAAGAAAATCAGAAATATATATAGAGAAGTTTGAAAGATGTAAAATGACTTTCTTTCTCAGTAATAGAGAATTTGTAACCAAGGCAGTTATTGTACAGGCTACTCAGTGATAGTCCAGAAGGTAAGAGATCCAGATATAGATGTGCACACTTCGGGGGTGTTATGATTCAACATCCCTCCAGGCATGGAAGCTGTAACCTTGAAGGCTGCATGAGACAGACAGTTAGAACTCAGAACAATGTACCCAGAGAAATCTCTGGGAGACTTGCTCTTTTAGAAACAGGAAGTTAAAAAAAATGCCCACTACCATGGACAGCAGCAAGAAAGCACATCATCCTCCAGGGTCTTTCAGAGGGAAGAAAAATCTCTTGTGAAAATCAAAACCCCAAGACTTCACCATGGATAGATGTGAAACCTTAATTGACACCGTGTATACTACAGGTACCCCATTTGGATGAATTAACATAGCAACTGAATTCAGAATAGCAAATGACCTGGGACCTCCAGGAAAACCATATGCCATATTTTTCTACTGATAAATTTCTAAATGACATTGTCCACAGATATCCTGCAACTCCCACCATACACACATACTACATACATACTACACACCAACCCACAAACTCCTGCTGAAAGTGAACTCACAGTAAAATATTACAAAACTCAAGACTCCACCATGGACAGATGTGACACTTGAATTAATACCTCATGTAATGTAAGTATCCCAGGATGTAAACTAACATAAAAACTGAACTGAGAGCAGTCTTACCGCAGGGCCCAGAGTAGAAGCTGAGACCATGGCACTCTATTCAGAAACTATAATAACCTATGGTGGAGACATTTTGTGTGCATGCATGCTGTGCACACACACACACACACACACACACACCACAAACAAGCAAAAAGACTTCCATTGAAAATGAGCTTGCAAAGAGACATTCCAAATCTCAAGACTTATGTGAGACTTATAGTGTATTAATATATGAACTGAACTCAGGGAAGCAATTTCCCCAGTGCTCTGCAGGAGAAGCTCATGACATAGCATTCTATTTGGAAATTTCCCAAACTCATGGTGCACAAATCTCCCATAGAAAAATCAACTCCCACTGAATATACGCTCAGAATAAGATAGGGTAAATCCTTTGGGAGAAGCTCTACCTTGTATGTGACCAGACACAATAAAACTACAAGGTATAATAAAACAACCTAAAAGAGACTATGAGTTTATTTAAAAGTATTAAGAAACAAAAAGAAAAAATAAAAATCGCAATGAGAGAAATGACACCATGAAAAATAGATAGGAAGACTTTTAAAAGCTGCAAAGCAAACTAATGATGAAAAGGACAATCATTAAAAGTAACAGCTCAATGGATGAATGAAAAATGAGATTTGATAGAGAATTAGTTAACCCAAAAGGGAAAAAAGTAAAAAATTACCGATAACTCAGCCCAGAGGAAGAAATTAATGAAAAATGTGAAAGCAAGGCTAGGAGACATTAAAGATAGTATAAAAAGTTTTAACATATGCATCTTTAAATTTCAGAATTTTTTTTGAAAAGGAAAAATGACAGAAGAGCAACACTGAAAAGATTATTGAAGTTTTTAGAGAATGAAGGTCTACATCGATTCTGAGATTGAAGAAGCCCACCAAATTCTGAGCTCCTAGCCAAAACTGTCTGTAGAATGACAAAGATGGCCATAAAAGCAATCATAAGGGGAAGGCTGATTATGTACAAAAGAAAAGTAAATTTGACTGGCCGCCAACCTCTTTGCAGCACAGTTGAGATGAGATGATAAAGAAATGATCTCTTCAATATGTTGAAAGGAATAACCATCTACCTACAGTTCCAAGTCCAGCACAACTACCATTTCATAAAGGCCAATTGCTTTTTTCTAATAAAACAAAGAATTTCAATAAAACAAAGAATTTTCTTCTGTAGACTTCTATTGAATGATCTTCTAAAGGATGTGCTCAATAAGAAGAAAATCAAACTCAGAAGTAAAGATTAGCTCTAACCAATAGTAAGCAAACAAACTGATAGACTTATTAAACATGAGGAAGTGGGTAAATAATCATAAATTGTAATAATGTAATATAATTTTTTAAAATATTTTATTTATTTTATTTGACAGACAGAGATTACAAGTAGGCAGAGAGGCAGGCAGAGAGAGGAGGAAGCAGGCTCCCTGCTGAGCAGAGAGCCTGATGTGGGGCTCGATCCCAGGACCCTGGGATCATGACCTGAGCTGAAGGCAGAGACCCAACCCACTGAGCCACCCAGGCGCCCCAATGTAATATAATTTAATATATTAAATTGTGAGTAATAATATAATTTAAGTAATAACTAATAATAATATAATGTGAGTAATAATATAATTTTAAAATGATTTTGGGGTTTGACTATAAAGAAAATTAAAATACCGGGTAGTAGCATGGAATTTGAAATGGCATCATTGAAATTAAGGTGTTTTTTTTCGCTTTGGATTTCAAGTGGAATATAGAGATCATAGTTAAATGTATACACTCCCGAGTCAAATGTGCATTGTAGGGTTAGGAGAAGAGGGAAGGATTTCTAAGCCAGAGAAAGGAGGTATAGGTATATTACTTTGCAACGGATGCCATAAGAAATGACCACAAATGGATAGCTTAAAAATGTAAATACTCTCTCACAGCTCTGAAGGCCACATGCTTAACATGTTTCACTGGGTTAAACTAGTTTCACAGTCCCACAGTCCTCTGGAGGTTCCAGGCGAGAATCTGTTCCTTGCCTCTTCTAGTTCCTGGTGACTGTGGCCATTCCTTAGCTTACGGCCACGTCACTGCAATTTCTGTCTCTATCTCCACATCCTCTTCTCCTGTGTCTGTGTCGGTCTAATCTCCTTTGGCTTCTCTCTTTTAAGGCTACTTGTGACAGAATTTAGGACCCACATAGATCATCCAGGATGACCTCCTCACCTCAGGATCCTTCCCTTCAACACATCTGTAAGGACCCTTTTCCCAAACGAGATAATATTTACAGGTTCCAAGAATTAGTATATGGTTATTTCTTCGAAAAACACTATTCACCCCACTACAACAGGAATCACGAAAACACGGTCTAGCGAAACACAACAGAGACACAGAAATAATGAGAATAATATGGCCAATGACCATTTTCTATCCACTTGGGCTGTTTTTGCCTGTTTCATTTCTTCAACTTACCCTTTTCCTCCAAACCTAGGTGGGAGTGATGGAAAGCATTAAGAAAAGAGTCACCAAACTGTGGCCCATGGACCAGACCCAGTTCCCCATCCATTTTTGTAAATAAAGTTTTATTGTGGGGTGCCTGGGTCGGTCAGTTAAGTGTCTGCCTTTGGCTCAGGACATGATCCAAGGGTCCTGGGATCGAGCCCCATGGCCGGCTCCGTGTCCGCAGGGAGTCTGCTTCTCCCTCTGCCCCTCCCCCCTGCTCTTGCACAGGTATGCGCTCTCTCTCTCTCAATTAAATAAATAAAATCGTTAAAAAATAGATTTTTATTGAAACACAGTCATGTAAATCCTTTACATATTATCTATGGCTGTTTTGTACTCCAGTAGCCGGGTCGAGGAATTATAACAAAGACCGTAAGACCTGCAAAGCCAAAACTATGGACTATCTGTCTTTCCAGGAAAGTATGGCACATCTTGAATTAAATGATCCACTCCAAGTGGAAATAGGAAGGAAGAGAATTAGATAGATTAATTGACTGTGTGTGTATGTTTGTGCATATGCAATGCATATTTTGAATTAAGATTGCCATTAATAGTCAACACCTTCAATGGAATTAAAGTTCCCTCGGAGAACTGACAAGTAAAGGAAAAAAGTTTCGCTTTCTTGGATTTGGAAATTTGGATTCAGGATTTTCTTCAACTCTGCAAAATATTCTTAGAAGGAAGATTTGCAATTAGATGCTAAGCACATTGGACTAGAGGGATAAGGAGCTGTAAATACTGCCAAAAATTTTATGAAAAGTGTATGCAGCCCGTATTTTACTCCTAATGGGATGCACATTTTGGCCTCATTTTTACTTCTATTGTAAGCTGCCTCAAATCATTTTGGTGGAAGTAGATGTGGTATAAATAAATAACCATACATGGACAGCATGAAAGAAAGAAAAAAATGTAGAGCAGAAAAAATAAATCTCATAAGTAGCCGTATTTTAAGTGGAAGGTCAGGCTCTGCATTAGGTAGTATTTATAAGATATTTTGTGGAGTGCCTTAAAATGCCATGGAAATGTCAATGATGGTCACAGCTCTTGAAAACAATAGTGTCAGAATACCTAACTTAGTCACTCCACTGCTTGGCTTTCACTTCTTCGTGAGGAACAGAATACCTGTTCCTCAAGGCTCCGTGTCAAGTTCAGAGATCACGTGTTCACCCATCCAGGGTACCACTGACAGCTTTCGCGACACACTCCCCTAATAGGAGGAGAGAGTGCCCTGGGACTCTGAATCTGCAACGGGCACGGCTGAATATTTAGGGATCTGATGTTTTCAGTTTCTTTTTTCTCTTTCTGCCGATTTTAGAAAAGGAACGATAGATGTTTCTGTTTTATGAAAAAGCCTCCACGTTATTTACGTTGATACTTGTCTGAGTTGCCTGGAAAGTTAGCGGGAGGAATGCCCACTCTTTCTGGTTCGAGACAGACTCCTTCCTAAAGAGAACGGACAAGAATAACAGGATCAGGTCACGCCTCGCCCCGCCCTTCCGCATTATGCTCAGCCTTGTGTCTCTTCTCCGTCTGTCTTGCACAATTCTCAGCAGAAGAGACAAGTGTCTCGGGATGTGGATGGGGGAGCAGGGGAGAGCCCACTCTGGACTCCCCAAAGAACATCAGCTAGCATATGATGAAGCAAACCCCGGTGTATTTGCCCCACTGCAATAAGGGCGGAGATGACTCCAGTAGGAACTTCCTGGGGTCTCAAAAGCGGGAGTTCAGGGGAAGATACTGAAAGGGTTTTGTTATTTGGGAAGATCTTTCAAGGCAGAGAGCTGATGAGGTTCAAATAAGGTTTTTTTGGCCTGATACTTTAAGACTGGTGGACTCCATGAGGTGATGGTCTTAAAGTCAATCTTGATAAGGAAGCTCTTTGTTTGGCCAGTGAGTTATTTGCCCACGGGAACAATGTGTTTATCCTGATAGGAGAACTATTTACCCAGATGAGCAAACTGTTTGTTCCCATAAATTGATTTGCAGAAATTCCCTGAAGCAAACAGTGAAAATTTTTTATGGCTTTACGGCCTTATCTTTCTGGGCAAGAGTTAAGTCCAGTGGACAAAGGTGGCTTCCCGCTGAGTCCTGTCATTATCTGGATTCAGGAGAGTCTCCATTCTGAAAGATTTTACCCTAAAACATGATACAGATTTACAGGCTAAGGTCATTCTCATTTCTCCTCTCTTGGGAGTTGAAACTTACTTCTTATATCTCCAAATATATTTTCCTGAATAAAAGTGTCCAAAGCCAACCATTGTTTGGGGAGTGTTGTTAGCCTGTGCTCATCTGGTCACATTCAGTTATCTGGCTGTTTGCTTAGTGTCTCTACACTTGTTCAGACTTCAGTGAAGTTCTCGTATAGAATGGACAATAGAAAGAAAAATATTTGGCCTCCTTGGAATGGGAAATGTGGACTCAGGATTTCTTTCAACTCTGCATTCAGCTTTCTTGAACACAAGAATCAGTCAGATGCCAAGCGCAGTGGACTAGAGAGAGAAGTGGTAACAGAGGCTGACAAAGGCGTGCCTACCAAGCTATATCCTTTACCCATCTCCTACACCAGGTGCCCAGTTTCAAGGAATGGGAGAACAAATAGCAGAAAGTTGGACAGATGACCATGTTTGTTTGTTTTTTAGAGAGCGAGCAAGCGCATACATGCAAGTGGGGAGGAAGGGGATGGGGCAGAGAGAGACAGAGAGGCAGAATCTTAAGCAGGCTCATTGCTCAGCACAGAACCCAACGAGGGCTTCAATCTCACGACCCTGAGATCATGACCTGCGGAGAAGTCAAGAGTTGAACGCTTAACTGACTGAGCCACTCAGGTGCCGCCAGATCACCATGATTTTAGAACTTGATTCTGTACGTGGAAGCCTGATATTTTGAGTGGCTTTGTTGTGGCCCCCCTGTAAGGATGGGGTCATCTATGTAATGCAGGAGCTCGTCCTAAAATATTTTCAAAATCCATCAGAAACAGAGCCCTTTACCAGACCAGAATTTTCATGCAGCCGCTGCCCGGAGACTTCGAACCATAAGACCAGACTGCTTGCTATCAGTAACAGTCAAAATTGGGCCGGAGTTTGCCACGGTTATTTGTTCAGTGATTAGAAATGTTGGCACAGTGGTGTCCTTTCTTGCCTCCCTCATTCTCCTGGAGGCCATTGATTTCTGTGTTAACTGTTGCTACAGATCCTGAATTATTTCTTTGCTTCATCGTCCTTCACGGAACTCTTAACATGGCTCTTGGGCCTGGATCCATAGCAGCCAGCTATGGGGAAGACCGCTATGTCCTGCGCGGATGTTCCACGGAGACTGTCTTAATGTTTGAGGCCAAATTAGTCCACCTGAACTAAAAGAAAAGTTGACCACAAAGCTGCCCTTCTCCTTCTCATCCCCCCAAACTGCTTGGAACCTTATTTTCCATCTAATTAAGCTTCTTGTCTTGACTCCTCTCTTTGCTGGGTCTGGTTGGGGTTGGATTTTATTTTTTTATGTTTTTTGTTCTTGTAATTTCAGAATGTAAGCCCAGGCTCTGAGCTGGCACAGAATCAGAGGCCACTTCTAGCAATTGTCGCCAAGATCTGCGTCGTCCTGTCACGTGAAAAAGAATGTACCCAGCACCTCCTTGAGACTCCTGGGGTACTAAATCCCAGTGCTTGCACTCCCACTGTAAAAACTGTTCTCAAAGGCTTCTCGTCCAAATGTTCCCTGTCCGTGTCCTTTCACCCAAGATGCGGCTCATCAGACTTTGATTTCTCAGGGGAAGGATGGGAGCCTCAGAGCTTGCTCAGGGTGCTGGGGACTTGCTGAGCTGTTCCTACAGCCAGCCTGGCCTGGAGCTGCCTTGTTCTCGTGCAAGCTTGATTCTGGCACCTCCTTTCAGCCTCATTGTCTTCCCTCTCTGCCTTTCCTACCGATTCTCCTTTTCAGAAAAAAAAAAGTTAGCCAGAGCCTGTTCCTCTTGCTTGCAGGGAAAGTAACTTCTCAACTTTTGTTGCCTTTAAAAATTGAGGTCGACCCCTTGATTTCAGCCCAGAATGCCATGTCCTGCATTGGTCAATTCCAACAGAACATGCACATCCTGAGTTGGTTACAGCCAGTTCCCTACACAAAGCTCCATGAAAACAGGCACACTTACAGGAAAAATATTTTCTCCTAAATTGAATACTATATCTGGCTATATCAGGGACAAATTACTTCCTCCTCTCATATGATAAGCCAAGCCGACAAAGAGATCATTTCAAAAAGCAGTGAGTCACTATCAATTCTGGCTCAAAACTAGCTGTTCAAAAGCCAGCTCCTTTCTGAAGTTTATGTTGCTAGCTGTGTGTGTGTGTGTGTGTGTGCGTGTGTGTGAGACACAGAGAGAGATGTGCGTGAGCGCACACACGTGAACAGAGAGAGAGATCCAAAATGGAAGCACGGAGCTCAGGTGAACAAACCAGCAGTGTTTGGTTCATTACATTATTTTTCCAACAGAGTGCTGCTTCCTTGTACTTTCATTTGTGTCTACCTGGTCTTAAAATCTCCTGTTTTCCTTATCTAGTCATTCTTTGGTAGTAACTATCATAGGACAATCCAAATGGCACTGAGGTTAAGATCCCCGCCCCGCTCTGGGAACCTGGGTGGCTCAGTAGGTTAAGCCTCTGCCATGGGCTCAGGTCATGATCTCAGGGTCCTGGAATTGAGCCCAGGATTGAGCATCAGGCTCTATGCTCAGCAGGGAGCCTGCTTCCCCCCAACCCATCTGCCTGCTTGTGATCTCTGTCTGTCAAATAAATAAATAAAATCTTTAAGAAAAAAAAAAAAAAAGACATCCCCCCCAGAAAGCTTCATATCTGGCATATCTTGTGATTTTGCATGAGCAGGGCAATAGCATTTGTGCCCAGGGCAAGTCTCTTTGTATCCAGAGGACTTATCGACACTCACCTTCCCCCTAGATTTTAAATCACACAAAAGCCTGTTAATGTGAATAGCAGAGGCTATTTTAAAGAGAAAGAGAAATCCTGAAAGATAAACAGTGGAGGGGGTGAGGGGGCCTCATTTGCCATTTGTCATAATGATGGTTTTGATAAAGAATACATGTGGACTAGTGATTAATAAATACTATTTATATGCAACATTACAATATATGGGGTATACATACACACACACATAAGTACACTAAACATTTAGCTCTCACTTTATCTAGCTCTCGCCAACATTCTTGTGAGATACATGTTTATATGGTTGACATTATTAACCCCAATTTAGAAGCCAATAAACCTCATGTCCCCAGACTCTGAGTGAGTTGCTTCTGTCACAAGTTAGTACATGACTTCCCTGGACAGAAGGATGTCTGTGTGCCAGCAACATCAGCATTGCCTGGGAGCATGTTAAAAGTACAGACTCCCGGGCTCCACCAGGAGCTGCTGCCGTGAAGTCTCTATGTTCACAAGACCCCAGATGATTCTGTTGCACACCAGAGTTTAGGGAGCATTGCTCTGGATCAGGTCTCTGTTATGCGTCACGGAAGCTTTAGGGCTTTTACCTCCTTCCTCAAAGTTCCTCTCCAGGATCACGTACTAGGAGTCTGGCAATTAAGGTAAGGAGTCCTGAAACTTAGGGCCTCCGTGTCTCCTTGGCTTTGCTTCAGTCTGAGAAGCCATTCATTGTCACTGTTGGAAAATAAAAGTAAGCAGAGCTACAAGAGGACAGAAAGCAGGAGAGAAAAACAAAGTGTGCTCAGTAGATTATTTCCTGTTCCTTCTGGTTTAAAGAGCCGCTCCAAAAAGCACAAACCATTAGGACTAAATTTTGAGGAGACTGGGGAGAGCCACAAATGGAGTCATTTTGCTGTCTGTTGTTAATGTAATCTACCAGGTAGACAGACGTGATTTTGTTTCATTTGTCTCAGGGCTGTAGTACACTCTCTCTGTTGTGGCATTTTCACAATGAAAAATGGCAGGGTTTAAGAATGTGCAAAATTATATCTCTCACCGGGAGATCTAGGCTGTCAGGACCATATATTTAGGCCAGGCCTGTACGAAGATGTAAAGCAGCCAAGACCACTGCCCTGGAGAGTTCCAGCTCTCAGGTGCTCAGCCACCTGCTCCCACTGAAATCAGGTTTACCTGCTATCCCAAAGCCAAGGAAAAGACAAACCAGGATGCTGTGTCATTTCTCCGATTCTGATCACACTTAGGATTTGAAATTAACCAGTGTCTGATCCATGATCTGACTGGTGAAACTCAGAGGGCTGCAATCATTTTAAGGTTTGAAAATCTACCTCCTCCTACTCAAATCCAGCCGTATCTGCCCACTAAGTCCTTTGGGTTTCCCAAATTTTACTCTTATTTCCAGACATTACATTCTTCCATTAGCTGTTCCTTGCCTAGTGCGTATTTTTTTATTGCAAATCAAAAGATGTTTTTGTGTGTGGCTGTTTGTTTTTGTTTTATCCTGGAAAGTTAAAAGGCACAGTGCTCAAACAGGATGTGAAGAAGTTGAATGGCTGGAAACTCGGTCAAGGCACCTGTTTCCTTAAGGAGATAGCCTCAAACCTACTTCCCAAATGGAAAGAAGATCTGGTTAACAAATACAGAGATTTCTAAAATTCTTCCTGTAGGGTTTCCTGTAAGCTTTACCTTATTGGACATACACAAATGATGTTGGGGAGGGCACATATGGTTCTGAGCATAAAATCTAGTGAAAACATAGATCCAGCAGGCTAGAGGCCAGAAGAGGAAGATTCATCACTGGATGGGATCATTAAGTCAAACACCTTCAAACTGGCGGGGGGGGGGGGGATCTTTTTCCTTTTTCTTTCTTTTTTTTCTTTTTAGCTTTTTATTTGAATACAGTTGACATACAATGTTATTTTAGTTTCAGGAGTGCGCGACATGGTGATTCGACAGGTCTATACATTGTACTCTGCTCACAGGAGCATAGTTACCGTCTGTCACCATACACTAGTCCAGTATCAGTATCAGTATCAATACCAGTATCAGTATCAGTATCATTCTCCACACTGGTCCTTTCATCCCTGTGACCTACTCATTGCAAAACTGCAAGCCTGTACCTCCCACTCCCCTTCACCTGTTTTGCTCACCAACCCCTCCACCCCCTTCCCTCTGCCAACTACCTATTTAGTCTCTGTATTTTAATTGGTCTGATTCTGCTTTTTGTTTGCTTGTCTATTTATTTGTTTTGGTTTTTTTTTAGAGTCATCTTTGCTGGCTTGCTTTCCCTTGTCCATTTGCAGAGTGTCACCTTGTTGTGTCACCCTGTTGACTGCAGGGTCCTCTGTCAGCCAACCCATACACACTGAGCAGTTCCAATGAGCTAGGGACTCTGCTGGCCACTAGGTGGAGGGGAACAAGGAAGACACGGCTCCTGCTCTCTGGACTCTTGCATTCCAGTGTTGCTGGTTATCACGACGGCCGATGAGGTGAGTGACCCAGAGGAACCATACCCATGATGTTTTCATATGGAAAGGGATGTGGGTTATGTGAATTTCTGTGAATATATTAATGGGAGCTGGTTGAGCAGTAGGTGTCCCTGATCACAAGCTGCCAGCATGTATCGTAATGTCAAAGAGTGTCAAGCCAGACAGCCTTGGTCTCCACTTTTCCCGTAGGGATCATGGATGTCAGAACTAAGGAAGGAACCTTGGTTCCAGTCACAGATTTCATCAGGTTATTAAAGCTGAGGTTCTTAGAAACACAACATAAGGGAGTGCTGAATGACTAGCCTCTGGAGCTCATGTTTTGCCCACCAAATTGATTCTCCCCAGGTACCCACTTTAAGTGGAATGGATTCTCCCATTTACTCTGCCTTCCATGGAATGAGCCGTACTAGCAGGCAACCTCAATGGCTGTCATCTGTCAGCAGTTACTACCTACCATTAAAGCTAAAGGGAATGTTAATGAAAAATATTACAGCATGCTTTGTAAAATTCACAATCCATTTTAATATTACCCCCTGCCAAACTGAATATAGCAGTTTGCCTAACCACAAAATTTTGCCTCTCACATCTTCTCCCCTACTCTCCTTTCCTGATACCCAGCAACCATCTAACTGGCAATAAGAAAGGCCACATTTAATTACTTAATGCAGAATTCAGTCACATTTTACCAGAGGTTATTCTGCAAGAGTCTTTTGTGTTTAGTCTTTCCGTGTACTGAAAAGAGTGTGTATTGAAGGTTGCAGACCATTCTCCCTGAGTCGATAGCTTTCTGCGGACTCAGAAGCCTTGGTGCGCTGTCTCACGGAGCTGTAGGAAAGCCGAAACAATGCTCTTCAATAAATAGGCTTTGTCTGCCTGGGCTGGCAGCAACTGCTTCAGAAAGAGTGTGCAGGCAATATGCTAGTGTGTATTCCCATAGGCACGCAGCACTCCTGTGCACGGCTTCCAAATCTGTCATCTTTCTATTCTGCTCTGGCCAAATTCCTATTCTCCTTGGCTGGGGACATAAGACATAAGCTTCTTTTCCAGTCTCTGGGGCCCATAAACATTCTAGCCTTGAGAATGTTCACTTTCGAGAGGGGGATGCTGTGGGACTAGTTCCCTGTGGTGTAAGAAGTGAATTTCATCTCAGTGCCCATAAGGCATACACTCGTCTGTAGTTCTAAATGCAAAAAATAAAGGATCTTGGCTCAACCTGTAATCAATAAAGTAGACTTGAATCGTTCTGAACTTTTGGTCATCTCAGTGTCTCCCCACTGTGACTGTCATCAGAAAGATCTGAACCATCATGATATTGAGGAGAGCTAGAGACCCATTGGGGTTCAGTGACCTTTGTGGGCACATAGTTAGTGTCCAAGCTGGGATCAAAGTGCGTGCTTCCTGTTCTCCATTTGACCAGCCCCTCTTGAGTTCTTCAGAAGGCTTAGGAGAGGAGGAAATCTTTGAGCTAGGTCTTGAGGGTGAATATCTATGTGTTAGGAAAAGAAAAATCTGAGAAAAAGTACAATGATGCACGTGAAGGCAGGCATGTGCCAAAAGATGGCTTTTCAAGAAAGCCCAAGGAACCCGGGAGGGTAAAGAAAACATGGAGTATGTGAAAGGGGGTGTCTGTGACGGAGCCTACAGAAGTCCTTGGCTCCAGAGATGGAGAAACCACTAAGGAGTCTCAATTTCGTAAGTAATAGGGAATTGCTAACTGACATGATTAGATTTCAGTTTAGATAGATCATTACAATTTAGCTCACACACACAAAAATTGTCCTGGATATTGCAAATAAAAAATACCAAATGCAGACAGCAGTTCTAACCATACACTAAGGTGGTAAGAGAAGAATTTGCTGAAGAAATTCAGAAACTGCGCTTACCAGGCTAGCCAGAAAGATAAGAGCTACAAGAGCAATTCTTTAGAAATGTGGATTCCGCAGTGCCATAGGATTCAGAATTTATAATGAGCATTGAGATGACGTCTAGGAGGTGGCAAGTTTGAAGAGCAGTTGAACAGATTTTTCTGGAGAAGAGGAATTCGTTTGGATTTTGTTGGATGAGAGGTGAGAACTGAAGGGGAAAATAAATATTAAAAACAACTAATTGTGGGATATATAGAACTAAATTATTGGGTGAAAAGGATAAGCGATGCGGATGTTAGTGAGAAATGACTATGGGAAAAATTCTGGGTGGGGGGAAATAGTCGACCAGGACCCTGGATGCCAGATTGATGGCATCACAGCTTTTGGGAGTTGTCCCCTGTCGAGGTTCAAGGTCAAGGTTCAAGGAGCCCAGCTAGTACCATCAGATGGTTTGAGCAAAGGTATTTTTGTCATGGCCAGAGTTACATGTCACAAGCAACTGAAACAACTATATGTCACAAGCAACTGAAACTGATATTGATTTGATTGAGAAAAGATTATTTTGAAAGCCTGTCAGGTATCTCACAGATTTGCTTGGAATTCTGAAGCAATAGGCACTGAAAATGAATAGGAATAAAGTGAGACTGTTCGGTGGTACTATAGCCAAGGCAACTGCAGACACAGTCCCCTGGGGAGATGTTCCCTCCCTTGCCAACCACAAGCTGTGCCTCATGCCCCCAGGATTGTGGTCCCCAGAGCCTGATGACATCACCACCGCTGCCACCGGGAAGAATACCTCCAGTCCCAGACCCTGGAAGGGGATTCATACATGAGGCAACACCAAAAGAAGTTATATGTGCCACAGTTTTTGGTTGTGATTTTTTGTTGCTGTTGGGGCACATGTTCTTGCATTTTTCCTATTGACTTCGTAGGAACTACTGATAAGTTCTCTGGAAATGTTCTAAGTTCCTAAAGTCATCTCTGAAAAAACTTTACCCCAGTCTCTATAGCAAGGTCAAAAATACCACCTGAACCCCCCCGAGATTCTTGTTTCTCCTTGACTGGAACACTTAGGGATGGGAGGAGTTGAGAGTTCTTCTTTCAAGTGTTTGCTTTTAATTGAGATAAAGTTCATGCAACATAAGATTCACCTTTTTATGTTACTCATGTTTTCTCTATAATTCAGTGGTTTTTAATATATTCACAGTATTACAGAATCATCACCACCATCTTATTCCGGAATATTTTCAGGATGCCAAAAAGAAACTATATACCTTATCCATTACTCTCTTTTCTCCTTCCATCAGAGCCCTGACTAATCTACTTAGTTACTGTGGATTCCCTATTCTGGATATTTCATATGAATGGCATTATTAGGTATTTGTTAGTCAAGGTCCGGTCCTCAAGACAGGCCTTTCTTGGAAATGTACAGTGTTTGAATCACAGGCAGGCAAATTAACCTTTTCTATCATGCTTGGTCACTGCCCCGAGCCCTTGGCCTAGAGTGTCTTAAAAGAAAACTTTCCAATCTTTCTGAGCATCTGTATTTGATATAGTATTTATATATATATTGGTTACAGCAGTAATATCGGCATGAATATACCTCACTTTTGGAGGAGTCATCATGAGTAGTGATACACTTAAGAAGACAAATAATCTATCCTCTAAAGCAGTTACATACATTTCAGATCTTTATACTATTGATTACTTATTTTTTCTTTAACTTACCATTATTGGTACCTTGTGGTAAACTCTCGGCAGAACTAGTCAGAATAGTAGTTGGTTAATGGTTAGCTAAATCCCAGTCTTCCCCAGGTTATCCATTTTCCATTGGCTTTATATCCTGTGGCAGTTTTACCTCGATCTCTCGATATATTTGATCATCAATATCAGTGTCATCACATGATTTATATACATGGGTCATGCATCTTACCAAAAATGCCAGTGTGACATCATATCACAATATGGTTATAATACAATTCTATTTTAATACAGAATAAATCAGTAGGAATTACGGAGGTATTTGACATCTCTTCCCAACAGAATCAGCCTTTGCCCAATGTACCAGATATTACTGTGGATAAACAGTGTTTCAACTGGCACATAATTCAGTTATTTCTGGGTGCCAAGTCAGTTGAGACAAAGACAGTCACTCTGTCCTGGTTCCCAGACTTGTGCTGAGGCTGGTATCAGTTGTGTGCTACTGTGTCTACTAGGGGTAAGACACAAGTGTTACTTCAAATTGTAATTATACCACAGTGTATGTCTTATTCTGATGTATGGTTGGCATGAGTGTAGTTACAGTACATCAGCATAAATTGCAAATGCCCTCAGAGATTTTCCATAAGTATGAAGGTCCCCAAGAGTCCTGTAGGTGGGCCCTCTGGGACTCAGCAGCCAAGTAGAGGAGGCATGGCCTCATGCTCCCTCCCCCTCCATCTTTATTAACATAGTCAAGAGGTACTGTTGAGATGGGGTACAATCCCTCTCCCAACACTGGGGCCTAGCAGTATGCAACAATAGTCCTTCAGTCTGCCGGACCCTCTTCACTAAAGTTTCATGGGATTTCCAGACTTATTCTCATCCTTTGCCTCCTCCTAGAAGAGAATTTCCTCTAATAGGTTAATAAATCTTTGTCTCTGAATGCCAGTCCTCATTAAAAGCAAATTTAATTTGTCTCATGATGCTTAGATTGGCACCCAAGTCTCTTAAAGTTCTTCTTTAAGAACTTTAAAAGTGATCCAATGTCATTTGATCTGTCACAGATGCTGTTGCCTATACATACTAATGGAGAACAGTTAGGACACACATTCTATACCCCAAAGTGCTGAGTTTCCCCAGCTTAGGGTTAGAGGGGGGTGGGGTAGTCATACCTCAGTGAAATTTGGTCTGAGTATGCCTTTCTCATCTCAGCTCAGGGAGGCTTACCTTGGGAATTCCTACCTACCATGTGAAGCCTGCTGCTTTATTCCCAACAGGAACCCATTATTCCTTTCTCCTCTGGTTAACAGCTTCTCATGCTTCTCATTTACAGAAACAAAGGTGCTATGTATTTGTTAACAGCATGGTCATACATGCAGGTTCTATATTGTTTTCCATTATAAGCAAGGACCTCTCTGAGCATTTGGTCATCAAGGTCTATATTTAACAATTATCAGTCTGCCAGGAGTTGTACATTGCACAGTCTGATGGCCACTGGGGAGTAGTTCTTGGAAATTCCTTCCCAAATGATGCCCTTTGTAGTATATGTAACCTGAAAAATGAGTCCAAAGATACTGGCACATTGCCAGCATTCCACACAGTCATTAACAATAGGTCCAATCCATCATCATGTCAAATAACCTAGGTACCTCCCAAAGCAATGCCATTCAGGTTTGCGGGCTTCCATTCGACCTTGTCAGTTCCCAGAAGCAGGAATATCCTGGAAAATGTATGGCTTCACCCTTTTGAGCATCTTAAATAATTGTGCTAAGAGACCCTTACTCTGAGCCTCTCTTTAGGCACCAAGGTGCTATGGGATTTCCCTCTTTGTGTAAACCGTCTATTCCTCTACCCTCTGCTATTATTTCTCCTTCTCTTTCTCCATTTATCATTGTTTTTAACTTAAACTTCCCCCTTTTGAAAAGAATACATATGCAGTCGCTGTGCTTGTCCACATTGCTGGTAACTACGCGAGTTTAGCAGTGCCTCCTCCTCACCCACTCGTAGTTTACATGGCAGGGTCACCTAAATCCAGAACAAGTAAGCTCTCTCAGCCATTAGAATAAATTTGCATTCATGGTCAATCCCAATGTTGTCAGATAGCGCTATTAATACTATCAGGCCCTTGGAAATTTTGGCATAAAGGTTTAAAAGTAGGCTTACATGGGCACTTGGGTGGCTCCGTCGTTAAGCCTCTGCCTTCCACTCAGGTCATGATCCCAGGGTCCTGGGATGGAGCCCCGCATCAGGCTCCCTCCTCTGCCTGTGTTCCCTCTCTCACTTCCCCTGTCTATGTTCCCTCTCTCGATATGTCTCTCTCTGTCAAATAAATAAATAAAATCTGAAAAAAAAAAAAAGTATGGTTACAGTTTCTTGCTTAGGAATCATCCCTGTTTTGGGCAGCAGTGGTCATAGCCTTGATCTTAAGACCCCCACAACAAGTAGGTAAAAAGAAACTTGAAGGGGCACCTGGGTGGCTCAGTGGGTTAAAGCCTCTGCCTTCAGCTCAGGTCATGATCCCAGGGTCCTGGGATCGAGCCCCGCATTGGGCTCTCTGCTCCGCAGGAAGCCTGCTTCCTCTTCTCTCTCTGCCTGCTTCTCTGCCTATTTGTGATCTCTGTCGGTCAAATAAATAAATAAAATCTTTAAAAAAAAAAAAAAAAAGAAACTTGAAGTAATGTGGGGAAGAACTATATAGCTGCACCACATCTTCTCCCAATCCTCTTCCCTAAACCAACCAGAAAAGCAGAGGAACCTGTTGAGTAGGAACCTTTCCTCGGCACTCACATGCTGAGTGTGAGCCCCCACTCATGAAAGCATGCAAGCCAGACCTTCGTACTTTCATCTCCTCTCATTTTAGCAAGAAATGTTTCAATTACCCATTCCCATTCTCTATGAAACCACTTACTCTGAGGATGAGATGTAATATCATGTGTAAATATGACATGTTATCCTATTTTCCATTCTTGGACACTGTAGGCTATAAAACGTGTTTCTTTGTTTGAATGTAACTTGGCTTTCCAAATCGGTACAGTACCTTCAGTTCCAGTCTTTTTTTTTTTTTTTTTAACATTTTGAGCATTCGTGTTTGGACTGAATTATATCCTCCCCAAATTCATATGTTGAATCCCTAATCCCTATATTTCGAGAAAAGACCTTTGAGGAGATAATTAAAGTTAAACGAGGTCATAGGGAGTCCTAATCTGATGGGACTGGTGTCCTTACAAGAAGAGAAGAAACAAAAGATCTCTCTCTCTCTTTCTCTCTCTGCATGCACAAAGAGAAAAGGCATGTGAAAACACATCAGGAAGTCAGGTTTCTGCAAGACAGAAGGAAAACTTTCACCAGAAACCAACCCTGCTGGCACCTTGATCTTACACTTCTAGCTTCCCAAATGGTGAGAAAACTGGATGTTGTTAAAGCTACCCAGTCTGAGGCATTTTGCAAGGTCAGCCCCAGCTGACTAATGCAGTTTGCATCTATCACTGGATATGCAAAGTCTAGCCCAGAACAAATGTCTGTTCACTGTCGGGAACCATTTCTAGACTCCTAGTGTTGTCCGTAGTGGCCCAGTGACATCTATATGCCAGCCCTGTGTGGGATCTCTGCCCTGGTGAATCTGCCCCATTGTCATCTTCAATTTCTGTCTCTCTCGTTAGGTGTTTGGGCCTTCCTTAGAAGGTACAAGAGGCATATAACAATGATCAGCCCATCTCATTGCTGAAGCTTCTCCATTTCCACTCACTTCATGGACCCATGCGGCCACCTGAAGTGAGTGCAGCAGGATATCCATTTACTGGTTCCAGTATCCTGATCCTAGAAGGGGATTCTTCTGATAGGCAGCCACAGGTTCTACTCTAATGTGTCTCGTATTCCCAAAGTGGTTTATATCAGGCCTGTGACCCAACAGGCACACCCATCTGCCTGACCGTATGGCCGACTCATTGGCATACAGTAAATCTGTATGCACCCAAACATTGGGACTATAATGGGGTGCCTGCGTGGCTCAATGGGTTAAACCTCTGCCTTCGGCTCAGTTCATGATCTCAGGGTCCTGGGATGGAGCCCTACGGCAGACTCTCTGCTCAGCAGGGGGCCTGCTTCTCCCCACCCCCACCCGCCTGCCTTTCTGCCTACTTGTGATCTCTCTGTCAAATAAATAAATAAAATCTTAAAAAAATATTAGGACTATTACTGTTCAATCCTCCCATCACCACAAGGGAAACAACATGCCATCCCGACTATTGAGTCTTGCCTTCTTCAGTCAGAATTTTTCCATCAGCCAGTTGTAATGTGGCAGCCTTTTGAAAAGCATGCTGTCCACAAGTCAACTAGTTTTTTACTGGCCAATTAAGAGTTGTTAATAGGGCACAGCCCATGTGATAATGGGATCTGGAAGTCCCTCCAGTGATTCTAAAGTCAATGCTACAGGGAAAAATCTCCCTACATGAATACTCCCGGGTAGCATATTCCTATATAAACCATTTACATTTTATTATGTAACTCTTGTTGGCACTGTTTTCCTTATTAAAGCATTTTTTGGACATTACTCAAAACATTATGGGTATTTTAGATTTCAAGATTATTTTATGGCCTTCAGTCATATGGGCAGTTTCAATTAAGGTCCAATAACGAACTGCTATCTCTCAAATGGCATGTACCCTACTGTCACATGTGAAAATTTCCTTGTCCAAAATCCTAGTGGTCACTGCTGGGCAGCACTCCTAGGCTTTTGCCATAAGCTCTGATCAACATAAGTGCAAGTCAAAGATTCTTCCAAACTAATTTGAGTGTGGATAATAAGGGCCCAAAGGAATTCATTGAACCACCGCTCTTTGCAGTTTTAATATGGCCTGCTGTTTTTCAATTCCCTATTCAAATCACGGTTTCCTTTCAGGTAGTTTTATAGATAAGAGGCTGCAAATTCCCACATGTCCTCCCCACTCCAAACAACCCTACCAAGTACTGTGCTTCTTGCTTAGTTCCAGGGGTAGGCAATGACAGCAGTTTATTTCCGGTTGCCTGTGGAATTCTTGTCATGGATGGCTTCTACCCAGGTTATTCTAATAATTCCACCATTTAAACAGGTCCTTGCCTCTTCAGTGAGTTTTTCAACTGGCCTCTGTTAGTCATGTGTGCCATCATTTGATTCAAGTCAGTTTTCACTTGTTTTTCTGTTTTTGACAGTAGGATATCATCAAAATGTCAGGTTCTATCACTGGAGTAAATTCCTTCCGAATCAAATGGTTTAAACTCATTCCAAACCAAATGATGATAGAAGTTGGTGAATTCAAATAGCCCTCTAATAAGATAAAATAACAAAATGTTAATCGAGAGCCTTTCCACAGGAAGGCAAACTGTAATCGGCTCTTTTCTAGGATCGGGATTGAGAAAACAGCATCTGTAAGACCCATCACTGAGTACCAGTCTCTTAGATTTTGGTGGGGTTTGCGCTGTTGAAATCATCTCACGAGCTGCCAAAGCTCTAGGCAGTGTCACTTTTTTCAAGCCTTGATGATGGACTGTTCGTCTCCATGAGCCCCTGCCTTTTCCATGGGCCACATAGTCCAATCGTACTGAAGATGTGTTGGTACCAGCACTCCAATTTCTAACATGTCATTAATTAAAGTGGTAATCCCTTTTGCTCACAAGTTATGCAATACTGTTTCAAATTAATAACCTGTGTGGACTCAGGCAATTCTATGGCTTCCCATTTAGCATGTCTAATCAGTACTGGCCAAAGTATTACAATACCAAGTAGAAGAAGTGTTCACCACTCAGATACAATATCCATCCAACAATACATTCAGATAAATGAGACACATCTACTTCATATAAACTCTGTTCAAATATTCCAGTTTTCATCCAAACTTCTACCTAAATCCCATCAACTTTTGCTTCCCTATAACCTCTCAATCTAATTGTAGTCCACATTAGACTTCACCAATGATTTTGGAATTACATTACCTGGCGTTTTGTCAAGGAGACCTGAAAACTTTCTTCTCTACCCCATTGGCTACTTTATCCATACATGTGCATATGACTTTGGGTCTCCAGCCAGGAGATGCACCAACAGACTTTAGTCCCTTCATCAGTCTGCATCCTGATTAATTTGCCAGACCATCAACACTGGCAATTAGAGGTTAGGTCTGTCATTGTCATTTTGTCATCTGGCTTTGTACATTCCCCCCAAATAGGATAAATAGAGTAGATTTAATTAGAGATCTTCAGTTTTAGGAGACCATCAGGGGCTCCCCATTAGTCCACCCAACCTCTGACAGTGTTTCCTTAAGAACTTTTCATTCACTCCACTGATATTTACATTATGCATATCATTCAATTTAAAGTATTTTCACTGCACTGCCCAAGTCCCTTGATACCACTTCATTTTTCCCCATTATCTTGTGAACTACTCTAATTTTCATAGCATCTATAGTACCCATAAGGAGAAGCTGAGAGAAAACTGATATGGTTTCTGGGATTATTAACTGATTTTTCAGCAGAAAAGTACAATGAGATACCCATGCAAAAGGGGTACCTTAATAACAGCATTTACAATGACCTTAGTAAGAGGCATATTAGGTAGATGACCATTCCAATCCAGCATGACTTGTATATGCTCAATATTAGCCACTTCATTTGGGAAGTTCCTCTGAACATTAAAAGAACAAAGGGCAGTGCATAAACAATGAATTCTGGAACACTGAAAAGAAATAAATTAAAAAAAAATAGAGCTTCCCTATGACCCTGCAATTGCAATACTGGGCTACTGGATATTTGCCTCAAAGATACAGATGTAGTGAAAAGTAGGGCTATCTGTACCCCAACGTTCATAGTGCAATGGCCACAGTTGCCAAACTGTGGAAAGAGCCAAGATGCCTTTCAATGGACGAATGGATAAAGAAGATATGGTCCATATATATAATGGAGTATTATGCCTCAATCAGAAAGGATGAGTACCCATCTTTCATATCAGCATGGACGGGACTGGAGGAGATTATGCTGGGTGAAATAAGTTAAGCAGGGAGAGTCAATTATCATATGGTTTCACTTACTTGATAAGAAATAACATGAAGGACATTGGGAGATGGAGAGGAGAAGTGAGTTGGGGGAAGTCGGAGGGGGAGACAAACCATGAGAGACTGGACTCTGAGAAACAAACTGAGCGTTTTGGAAGGGAATTGGGTAGGGGGTTGGGTGAGCCTGGCGGTGGGTATTTTGGAGAGCATGTATTGCATGGAGTGGAGCACTGGGTGTAGTGCATAAACAATGAATGCTGGAACACTGAAAAGAAATTAAATTAAATTAAATTAAATTAAAAGTTTAAAAAATAAAAGAACAAAAGACAAGTGCCCTTCTCAGGGTAAACAAACTGCATCAGCTTTGATCCAGTCCACCAAGCAAGCTGTCACTGAAGGAACATCAGTTGTATATTTGGATCATGATGATCAGTAGTAAGCTACAGTACCTGCATTCATTAATCCAAATATGCTTCTCCATTCTGCTGCATTGAAAACCATGAAGACTTCTCCTAAGTGAGTCACTCTTAGAATCTATTTGCATAATCTTCAGAAGCTGGTCATAGCAATCCACAAAATAAGACAACTCCATCACACTATACCCCATGGTTTAAATGTTCTTCTGGTCCCACCACCTAGACTATGTTGTGGTGTTCAGATAATAGAAGTGCTATTTGTTGTTCCAGCATAATCTTTCTCTTTGGTAGTAGCTCTAAGGCTAGTGGTCATAGCTTAGACTGGCTACAATCTGAGCTTGACACTGTGTTAGGATCTGCCCCAACACTCTTCCTTACTTTAACTATTACAGATAAAAATAAGACATTGTATTTTGAAAATGATTATCATTGTTTTGCATTCCATTATGTATCTAGTATACAATTTCTTGGGAGTTGGATCTATCATTTTAAATTCCATTGGTAATTTTTACTAATGTACCTGACTACAGTGCAGCTGCTGTCTCATACCATGGGTAACTCAGTGGCCATCAGATATAAGAGTTGGGTCATCTCTCATCCCATCAATTTTCATTTTTCCAAATAGTACTTTTCCCATGTTTTAGTAAGTCAGAGTCATGCTACTGAATTTCACTTGTGATTCCAATTGTGTTATAGAAACTAAGACCATCCTCATGCTCAGTAATTTGCTAGAAGGACCCATAAGACTCAAAGCTGTTATACTCACTATTTGAGTTTATTATAAGAAAAAAGTCTAGGAGAAACCTGGCAAAAGCTTCTAGGTGTCTTTTTGCAGTGGTCACACCGACATGCTTAATCTTCCCAGCAATGATGTGAAGTGTTATTAACACGTGAGAAGTGTTGTCAACCTAATGAAGCTCACTTGAGTGGTGATGCCCAGTGTACACATTGGGGGTCAGTTAGGTTGGCATACATCCACCTGCATGACTGACCTCAGCTACTCAGATTCCAGACCCCTAAGCCAAAATAAGCATTTATCAAAAATCACATTTGGTAGTATGAACTATCTGACCACATGGGTAAAATGTATCCCAAGGCCTCAGGCATACAAAAAACAAACATTCATCATAATTCACATTTATTCGTATAAAGTATCTCATCAAACTGGTACAACATGGCCCAAAACTTCAGACATTCAAACATATTCTTATCAGACAGAATATCCCAAAGGCTAAAGCTTGTCTCCTAGGAGTCGACTAAGGATTTGTCCTAAAGGCAGACCTTTTCGGGGGGAATGTGCAAGGTAGGGCAATCTAGGTCCATGTTGATAGCCCTTTACTACAATTCCTAGTTTTTGGACAATTTTTTAAGATGAAAGGGTGTTGGGTTTTGTGAAATGCTTTTCTGTGCCAAACGGGAGGATAATGTGCTTTCTCCCTCTCCCCCATTATATTAATATGGTGGATTAGAGTCATTGATTTTCATATATTAAAATATCTTACATTCTTCAGATAAATCCCATTTGTCATGGTATATTTATTTTAATATGATGTTGGATTTGGTTTTCTAGTATTTTGTTTAAGTTTTGGGATGTATATTTATCAGGCATATATAGGTCTGTAGTTTTCTTATGATGTTAGTGTATGGCTTTAATATCAGGTTCATACTGGTCTCATAGAAACAGTTAGGAAGTATTCCCTCCAATTTTTTTGGAAGAATTTGAGAAATACTTGTGTTAATTCTTTTTAAAGATTTGGTAGAATTTACCAGTAGGCCATCTGGCCCTAGGATTTACTTTATTTGACATTTTTGATCATTGAATCATAAGCTTTTATGTTTATAAACTTTGAAGTTTATGAATCATTAACTTTTTCCTTGTTGTAAGTTTATTCATATTTTCTGTTTCTTCTTGAGTCAATTTTTGTTGTTTGTGCTTTTCTAGGAATTCACCTTTTTCTTTCTTTTTTGGATATAATTATTCAAGTATTCTCTTAAAATTATTTTATTTATGTAAGGTCATTAGTAATACCCCTACTTTTATTCCTGATTTTCATAATTTGAGTCTTCTCTCTTTTTTCCTTGGTCACTGTATTTAGAGTTTTGTCAGTTTTGTTGATCTAAAAAAAAAAAAAAAAACCAAAAAAACTTTTGTTTTATTTATTCTTCCTAATTTTTCTGCTCTCTATTTCAATTATCTCCGTTCTAATCTTTATTATTCTTTTCTTTCTCTTTGCTTTAGTAAATAAAGTTCTTCTTTTTCTAATTTCAGAAGGTGAAACTTCATATTTTTAATCTGTGGTTGGTTTTTTTTTAAGATTTTATTTATTTATTTGACAGACAGAGATCAGAAGTAGGCAGAAAGTCAGGCGTGGGAGGTGGGGAGCAGGATCCCCGCTGAGCAGAGAGCCTATGCAGAGCTCAATCCCAGGACTCTGGGATCATGACCGGAGCTGATGGCAGAGGTTTTAACCCACTGAGCCACCCAGGTGCCCCCTTTTTCTTTTCTTTTTTTTTTTTTTTTAAAGATTTATTTATTTGACAGAGAGAGATCACAAGTAGGCAGAGCAGGAGGCAGAGAGAGAGGGGGAAGCAGGCTCCCTGCTGAGCAGAGAGCCTAGGACCCTGAGACCATGACCTGAGCAGAAGGCAGAGGTTTAATCTGTTGAGCCACCCAGGCGCCCCTACCTTTTTCTTTTTTAATGTAAGTGTTTATTGCTATAAATTTCCCCCTGGGCATTGATTTTTTTTTTTTTTTTTTTTACATTTCCTGAGTTTTGGTATGCGATATTTTTTTCCATTTATTTCAGAGTCTTTCCTAATTTGTCTTGTCATTTCTTCTTTGATTCATTGGTTTTTTAAAATTGAATTATTTAATTTCTACATGCTCATGAATTTTCCAGATTTCTTTTGACTACGGATTTCTAATTTCATCCTACCGGGGTCATAGAGGATACTTTGCATGATTTAATCTTTTCAAATTTATTGAGACTTGTTTTGTGATGTAGTCTATAGTTTATCCTGGAAAATGCTCCATAGGTACTCAAGAAGAATATGTATCTTCTATTGTTGAGGGAAGTATTTTACAGCTACATCTATTAGATCTAGCTGGTTTATAGCATTCTTCTATTCTCCAATTTCCTTGCTTATCTTCTCTCTAGTTGTTCTGATCATGATTGAAAGAGGGGAATTGAAATTTCCACCTGTTGTGGTTAAACTACTATTTCTCCCCTCATTATTGATTCACACATATTTGGGCTTTGTTGTTGGGTACATATACACTTATAATTGTTATGTCTTCATATAATTTCTTTATTAATATCTTCTTTATTAACCTTTTAATCATTATATATATAAAGCCATTAATATAGATTTCTACTTAATGTTCCATATAGTTGTCTTTTTAAATCATATTTACAAAAAGGAATTATATCCCAAAAACATGTTAATTCTAATTTTTATTTTTATCTCTGTTGTTACTTTCCCGTTGTTTTTTATTTCTTTGTATAGATTAAAGTTACTGTCTAGTGTTTTTTCATTTCAGCCTTAAGTATTTTCTTTTGTATCTCTTATAGAACAAGCCTACTAGAAACAAATTGTTAGTTTGTTTTTATCTGCAAGTATTTTAATTTTCCTTCTTGTTTGCAGGATATCTTTACTAGATACAGAGTGCTGGGAGATGGGCTCATATTTAATATAAAATAAAATGCCACAAATCTCTCTTACTGATTTAGCTGTTTTTTCTTGATTAAGGATTTCTCTGGTTGTTTCACATTTTTGGCTCATTTTCAGAGTTCAAAAAAAGTTGATTATGGCAGTTTGGCCAATATATTTGTTGCTTTTGTGGGGAGAGAGAATTTTAGAGTTTCTTATTCTATCATTTTTGCTGATATCACCCTTTTTTTCTGCCCTGAGAGATATTTCTCCAAAGGGTGAATGATTCTTTTAATTCCATTTGAAAATTTACCTTCCACCTGTGTTGTAGAAGATAATCAGTATTCAGCTAAGTGGAGTTTGGCCAACTCAGTGCTTGTAGGGCATAGAACAGTGCTAAAACATAATATGAAGCTGGCATATTTGGTCTATTGACAGACCCCAACCCAGGAAAAGGCAGTGAGTTCAGCAACCCACACAGGGCAGTGTCAGAGGTCATACTGAACTTGGATTGGTTCATCCAAACATGGGGTCCAGTAATTGCAATATAAAGGGCATGCCAAGGCAGTGGAAAATTTCAGATGGTGGATAATAAGATTGATCTGGGTTACTTGGAAGTCATATATAGGCAACTAAATAATGATATCAGAAACTTACAGACTATGAGGCAAAATGAGATTTAGAGTGAGAAATAGGTCCACTTGGAAGTCTAAGATGAGGCTGAAAAAAAGAAGAGTAGTAATGATTCAATTAATTCATCTACTTTTCAATCATCTTATTAATCAATTATCAATTAATTGAATTAAAACTATTTACCAAGCCTGTGCTACATCCTACTCTAGGTATTATGGATATTATACTAAACACAGTAGCCATAACCTTATATTAATGACACTTCCAGTCTGGTGGGGAAAGCGTATTTTAAACAAAAAAACATAAAATATAAAATTATAAATCATAGCAAATATAAAAGAATAAGTTACTATGAGAAAGAACCATAGGTGGGCCAAATTTGGCTAAGGAGTGGAAAATGCTTAAGGAAGAAGAAACCGATACTTAAAAGATGAAGAAAGTTTCACCGGGAAAAAAGCAGAACATTTCAACCAGAAGAAATAGTATGCACTATTCTTTTTTTTTTTTTTTTAAAGTACGCACTATTCTTTTCTTTTTTTTTAAAGATTTTGTTTATTTATTGGACAGAGAGAGAGAGAGATCACAAGTAGGCAGAGGGGCAGGCAGAGGGTGGGGGGAAGCAGGCTCCCCACTGAGCAGAGAGCCGATGCAGGGCTTGATCCCAGGACACCGAGATCATGACCTGAGCCAAAGGAAAAGGCTTCACCCACTGAGTTACCCAGGTGCCCCAAAGTATGCACTATTCTTATGTAGTTGCTGCTGCTTGGTGTGGAGGTATGCTTGATGGTTTATAAGACTATGGGAAGAAAATGTAGCTGAGTTCTTGTCTTAGCTAAGTAAATCCTTAGTAAGAATTACTAAAATTGGTAAGTAATTATGCAAGCTAAGTAAATCATATCAGTAAGTAAATAGGAGCCAACTTTGGGTAACTTATTAATATTAGGTATTCAGAAAGATATGTCATGACTCAAAGTCTTATGAATACATAGCGATCATTCTTAATACCTACAATCTGAAATCTCCTCATCGGCAAAGTCAATGCCAGCTATAGTGTTCTTAGCAACACTTGAGGATCCTTTGATTCATTCCTGCCAGTTCCCTCAACTTTTCTTCTTCATTCAATGCAAAGTCATTATCACTCTTCCCATTGTCTCTGTCGGCTCCTTTCTTCATGACTCTTAACAAATGTGTCTTATATTTTCATCAAGAAAACTTGACCCACCTGGCTTGAACCATCTCAAACACACACAAACTCCTCTTACAAACTAATGTCACATTTCCCTATATTTTTCCTCTTTTTCAAGATTCAAAGTACAAATGAGGTCTCTTTCAATTCAGGACTACCTCTCCCACCATACTTTTAATGACATCCCCTCTCCTTATCTAGAGTATGATAAAATCAGTTAGCCCCTCATCTTTCACATGTAACACTTTTTTTTTCCTCTGAATTTTCCTTTCAACCTGAGAAGTTATCATCAAACTTTTCAGCTTAAAAAGTGTCCACACTGGTCCTATCTCATCCTACCAATTGCCCTTTTTCCTTTCCTTCCTAGGCAAATTTCATTGACTTATTCTGATTCAAAAACATATAAGTCTGTTTAGTATATACTATGTAAAAAGACAAAAAAGATCACAAAGAATAAAACTAAAATTACCCACAAGTTCTTTCTCCATTTGCACTTTATTCAAGGTTTTCTGAAATAGTGGACACTTGTCATATCTGTGTTTCCAAAACACTAAACACTATTTTAGCTATCATTTTGTGAATATCTACCAGGTGCTCAGTCTGTGTAGAATCAAGGTGAAATATTTTTCTTGTTTTCTAATCTTCTTCCGGTCTTTTTGCATTTTGAATTTGACTTTTATGGCTAAACTCACCTCAGTGTCCATTCTAAAGGGCCCAGCATGGTTCAAAGGAAAAAGAATAACTGTTAGTGGGACATTCAGCACTAAAGTACCAATGACTACCCATGGAAGGCTTTGACCTAAATTGTAACATTTGCAGGAGTTGTCCTCGATCGTCTTTCTTGACCTTTGGATGCGTCTCCACCATTGCAGCCCTAGACCCTCCCAAGAATCTGGATTTTCAGACAGTGCAGACTCCATCCCCCCCTGCTGAGAGCATGACTCTGCTAACTGTGATACAGGATGGTCTTTACCTCCCCAGTCCAGTCAACATATGCATGTCCCCTGATTCAGTCCCTCAGCACTCTAAATGAACTTATGAACATTTACCAAAAATAAAGAGAAAATACAGTGAGTGTCTCTTACAGTGTTTAATTTGATGCCTTCATCTGACACCGTAACAATCTAGCTCAATAATTTGTTCATGTCATTGGAAGCTCCCCCCGTCCCCACACACAAATTTTAATGAGGGAAAATTTTATCTGGAAATTTCTTATTAATGACATTCTTATAAGATGGGATTCTGTCATAGGTCTTGAGGCAACTAATCAATAATTAAGAAGAAATAGAACATTTTAAAAATCTGCTCTTATATATCACTCTATTGCCAAGAGCAGCATTTCATATGGACTGAGAACGTTTGGACAGGCTCAGCAAGGGTTTGTAAGTGGGCAGAATCAATCTCAGATCCATCCCATCACTTGAATGTAGCTCCAATTGCCGTATCTACTAAACTTCTGCTGTCTCTTCACTTAATTAGGGCAGCAGTGGGTGGACACGAATGTAGGCACTGTAGGAATGCCCATCCTTCTAAAGATAGTTCATCTTACCCCTTTTTCAGGAGCAGGTGGATAAACCATTTATGTTCTGTCTACAAAATAAGTCAAGTCCAGGTAGCCAGTCCAAAGAAAGTAATGTCTTTCAGATGAATGATGGATCCTTAAGTTGAAGAAAAAAGAATCCAGAGCAAGTGACTCTTAGAGTAGGGATCATTGCTAGCAAATTCTGTACCAGGCAACAGGAACTCAGCCACTATACTGTGGTCTGGATTCTAGTTGTAAAAGGGGTATTGATAAGGATATTGTAGGTCTTCAATCTAAAGGCAACAAGACAGTAAGAAAATCAGAAGTGTGTGCCATGGATAGGAAGAACTACCAAACAGATAGATGTTCTCAAATGTCCCATATAATCAAACTCAATTAAATCAGCAAATATTTACTGAGCCTATAGGGTAAGAGAAATAGATTGGGGGTAGAAGAAGGATCTCATGGAGTCTTTATCTTTAGATGATATTAGTCAACTTAGAAGGACAAGATAGAAAGAGTTAAAAATATTAAATTAAAATGCAAAAATCTAATTTATTAAGGCAAAGTACTAGGATATGTTCAAAACTAGGACATGGTTAAATGGTTTGGTTTTGAATCAAAACAGAATTTTTAGACTGCAACCTTAATTTCTTTGTAAAAATTATTATTAATATTAACTAGGAGAAATGATAAATTGATTATGAAAGTGGTTTTGGTTCATGCTACTGGGTAACATGCCATGCATTCTGTAGCATTCTTTTAAAAATCAGATCTTGGAATGCCTGTAACAACCCTTCCTAATTCCTGCTTCTTTTTGGACTTACTTTTATTCAGAGTTTTTTTGAAATAGGTCACAGTGAAAATGTCTTATCTATCTGACCATTCCCCAGGGCTGTCTACAGACAGGTGGCACCCAGGCTTTGGCAGCCTGGCTTAGCAAGGATGTTTCCTGCCAAGCTTACTGCAAGGTTCACTTTGGTTGTGTCTCCATGACAACATCCCAGTCTGGGAGATACTCCTTCAATTATCCAGTTGCTGTATTTCCATAATGCTCAGTGACTTATGTGAATAGTTTTCCCATTTGTTTGATTGCAATGAGCTTACATATAGTCCTTATTTTTGAGGTAAACGGGTTTGTACCATATTATTCCAATAGAATAGCTTTGTTCACCAGTGAACTAGTTCTGTTAGCTGTGAACATACCACTTCTGTGGGAATTAAATGGTCACTGTTTTTTGTTTTCTTTTGTTTTGTTTGTGTTTTGGGGAGGGGAGAGAGAAAATATGTGTGTGTGCACATAGGCATGAGTGAGTGGCAGGGGGAGGGGCAGAGAGAGCGGGAGAGAGAATCCCAAGCAGGCTCCACACTCAGCGTGGAGCTTGCTCTCTCAACCCTGAGATCATGATGCGAGCCAAAATCAAGAGTCTTAGTGCTTATCCTATTGAGCCACACAAGAGCCCCAAATGGCCACTATTCTAATGGGCAGCTTAAGAAGTATGGTTTTTCTTTTTCTTTACTTTCATTCTTCCTTCCTTTTCTCAAGTTTCTAGAAAGAAAATGATCTAATGGTCATGTAACTACTTATTAACGTGTCAAGTTCTCAGCTATACAACTAAACTGTAGTAAATACACACACAGGCAATGCATATGGAGGAAGCACCTAACTTCCTCCCCATTTTCTTCTCCATATATACTTATGATAAAATATCCTGCTTTGTGAATATTGCATCTTAATGAATTTTAATATGCAGAATCCTTTTTGAGAGTTTTTTAAATCATTCTTTTAATTACTGAGATCAGCTTGAAGCAAAGGACTTGAAAAGCTTTGCCAAAGAGGAAAAAATAGTGTTCTAGAAAAAGTCAAAGTAAAGTGTTTTGACTTTATTTTTCTGCTGTTAAACTCATGGCAGTATTATGCTAGCAATTACCATCTTTCAAGTCAAAACTTTAAGAATCACTAAATATCAGCTAATCAACAGCATTGTGCAATTCATTAAGACAGATCTAAAACCCAAGTGCAAAAGGAAAAATATTTCAAGTGGTTCTGATAAGCTCCCAAAGATCAGTTCTTATTTAAAAAATTTGATGGAATCAGAGTAGAATGGAATGTCATCATTAACCAGGGCCATTTCTTCACCTAAATCATTTTTCCAGTATTGAACTTGAATAAAACTAATTCAGTTTGAAGAGGTCACTTTCTGATCTCTCCAATAAGATATTTTATAGGTCTGCATGAAACTCTCTTTCTTAGAATCAAAAATAGGGACATTTGAATTCCCCAAATACTAAATTTAGGGTCAGAAAGCACATTCTTTTAACATTTATTGAGGCACCTGGGTGGTGCCGTTGGTTAAGTGCCTGACTCTTGATTTTGGCTCAGGTCATTATCTCATGAGACTGAACCCTACTTTGAGCCCCATGTCGGGCTCCATGCTGGGTGTGGAGCCTGCTAAAGATTCTCTCTCCCTTTCCCTCCTTCCTTCCTGTCACTCCCTCTCTAAAGTAAAGATAAAAATAACATAAAACAACAAAATAAACATCTGTCATCTTGTGAGAATGGTCAGGCAATGGGGACTCTTGCTTCCTCATTAAAGTGCCATCTTCATTGACATACACTCCTTTATATAAGAACATGTTTACAATGGGACCAGTTAACTCACTAGGAATTTTTCTCAATCACTCCTAATAGAGAGCATTTCCCTAAAGATGTACTATTCACTTTGTCCTTGAAGCAAGAAAATAAATGAGAATCCAGAGATGCATAATTGATTGTTTTATTATTAAGTTTAAGGAAAAAAAAACTGAGTCATGCTCTCATAATGTTTATGTAATTTTCTGACTTCATGAAAGTTTCCCTGAAAGGCAAATGCTCGGGATAATAGATCATCAGCCTTCTCTTGTTTTATATCATTGTGACTAACTTCTACCCCCTTTTCCTCTACTGCACTAAATTGTGAATTTGGAAGTTATTTTGAGTATTGCTTCAATCAAAGTGATCAGCAGTCTTTAAGTGTTTTTCATAACTTAACAATTCTTTTTTTTTTTTTTAATTAGCATTAAGAGACTTATCCAAACTCTGCCACATAGTAGCCATGTGACCTTACAAAAGTCACCCATCTTCCCTGGGCTTCATTGTGCTCATCTACAAAATTAGGTGGGTGGCCATGACACTAATGCAGGAGCTATGTGCCTCCCAGAAATAACTCCCAAAAGGTGATTCAGAAATACAAATGGTGGTAATGTAGGACAGAGTTGTAGGAAAATCTGGGATAGATGGAAAAAGATCAACCTCTAGATAAGGGGAAATCCAGAGACTTTTGAAACAGATAAAAGCGTTAAGACTTTGCAGATCCCTTTGTGTATAATTTCAAACCCTGTGAGTTCCAAGTATGGAGATCCACGTATGTAGCAGCAAGTGTGAACAAAATCCTAAAGAAGCAATGAGTCAGGATCCAAGTAACTGTAAAAAGTCCATAAAAGGTCAGGGACTAAGAGGTGATTCACATAGCCAGGACATTACTGCTTTAGATGTCACTCTGACCTTTGCCTATGGGATAGAAAGGAGGGGGGAATTTAGAAGAAGAATGGGAAACCACTCTAGCAACTGATCTGTGCCTGAGGCACAGAACTCAGTTCTATGCCTCAGTGCACTAGACATCACAGGGAGGAGGTAGTGGTTGACGGTCATCGAGGAACCCTGATATAGAAAGCACTAGAGTTGGGGCCAGTGGGTGGGAATCAGAATTTAGGAGAAACTGGGCTCTTAGATGAGATTTAATAAATGGGAGAGGTCCCTGTGAGTGACGGGGCAGGCATTTGGTTATCCACATGAGGGTGGCCTAGGAAACAGAAATTAAAGACAAACATCAAAATCTGGATGTCCAGTGTGGTGAGGCAATCTCTCAGTTTTGCAAACATTTGCTGCCTGAGGATCTGTTTGGTGCCAGGCACTATGAACCCAGAATTAAAGACAGGGATGGTATTTTTAGGCTCAAAAGCCAGTCTAATTGAGAATTCATCAACATGTACAGACCAGAATTAGGGCTGAGAGAGAATGGCTAAGCTGCCTTCTCTACCTGATGCTGAACCCCAAGTGTGGAATAATATACCATTTATCCAGGACTGAATGCAAGCAGGAGGAAAAAATAGAGCAAGTGTTATTATGGTCACCAAAGTTTGTAGTTCTGTAACTCAGGTAGTTTATAAATCAGTTGCACCATGAAAAAATTTCTTGTTGCTTCCCTGAAATTAATTCCTACTTCCCACTTCCCCAAAGCTCTTCCTTTTTTGTTGCTGTTGTTGGTCCACAAGGTCACAAGGAATCCAGCTCCCCTGCCGATTTCATGGGTAAGGGTAAAACACATAACCTAGATTAAGCCCTTCACAGCCTCCCCCCACTTGGCCACAGTGACTGGTTCGGGGTGGGCAAGTGATCTAAGCTGTTCTAGTTAGTATGAAATCCTCTAGATTTATAGGATTTCACTGAGAATACTGAGATGAAAATGCTCTTTCCTCCTGAATGTCAACAAGGACGCAAGCAACTCCAGAGGTGCGGCAGCCATTTTGGAAGCACAAGGAGAGAGCCAATGTGAAAACAGAACTGAATCCTGGGAAGAAAAGTTCAAAGCTGGAAAGAAGAAAACTTGTGGTGTCCAGACCACCCCCAGGAACAGCCAGCTATATGAGTCTCTGCTGGCTCCACCCCCACATAATTTTTTTTCTCCTTAAGCAAATTTGGATTGGACTTCTTTTTATTGAAACCAAAGAAAGACCTTTAAAAAAATGTATTTATTTGAGAGAGATGACCTGAGCCAAAGGCAGTCACTTAACCTAATGAGCCACCCAGGTGACTGAAACCAAAGACATTTTTTTTTTTTTAAGATTTTATTTATTTGACAGAGAGAGAGACACAGTGAGAGAGGGGAGTGGGAGAGGAAGAAGCAGGCTTTCCTGCCAAGCAGGGAGCCCAATGTGGGGCTTGATCCCAGAACCCTGGGATCATGTCCTGAGCCAAAGGCAGACACGTAAGGACTGAGCCACCCAGGCACCCCGACATTTTTAATGATGAAGCAGCTGTTCTCTTTAACCCAAGCACCAGGCTCCCTGGTCTATCATTAACTTGCTGTGTCACTTGTGATTTCTCTGTGGGACATGGTTTCTTTATATCTAATACACGGAGATAGGACTAATAATTATTTACCATCATTTTAATATCTAAAGATAAATGATATTCATCAACATGGCCCCAGACTCATATCAAACTAGTCCTAGATCCTACTCTGAGGGTAAGATTGGGTGAGAGAGAAAAGTGGCCCCTAAAAGTCAAGGGAGAGTGACATGGGATGAAGCATGTCCAGGATACACTTTACTGGCTTTACTTAGAGTTTCAGCCAATTTGTAAGCCCTGGGTGTTCCTCACTACTCTGCTTAGGAAATACCTCAATAGAGAATTAAAAAATATGTCCACAGTGATGTGGAATTATCTAAAAGTATGAGCACAGCAATCATTGTTTTTACAGCTCAAAACAATCTGAGCTCTAAAACAAAGAGAAAATTCTGGTAGAAGAATTCAAGCAAATGTGGATGTTAAGGAGCAACAAAATAAAGGCAGACTTCTTCAAAATTGAGACAGCTTCTACTTCTCCATGGTGTCTTTTGAAACTAGCCCAGGACTGTGTCCATGCCTGTTAACATCAATTGCTTGTTGTCTCCTTTCCCTAATCACGCCATCCAGCAGCATTCCTCGAAACACCTGAAGTCCAGGACTGATAATCTAGTTGTTGTTATCTTGATTTTGTAACATGACAAATTTGTGGAATTTGTAACATGACAAAATGACATGTAACTAAAATTACATTTGCATTTTACATAATGTCAAAATGTGCCAGTGTCTAAAATTAAATCTCTGGATGGCACCTCCCCCACATGAATAAAGTTTTCATACTGTTCTGGGGTCATCATCCCCCATAATATGAGTGAACTCTAATAACTGGAGCCCTTCCCAAAACCACAGGGGAGTGCCATCTATGCCACCATCTTTCCTGTTCCCTGAGTTATTTTTGTCTCCTGCATTTCACTCCTGTACCTCTCCACAGGGGGAAACTGTAATTGCTTCTCCTTTGCAATGTCACCTTCTGCCAGTAGTGCTCATAGTTTGCTCTTCCTGCAACTCTTCTTGGACTTGCCAGAGAATTACTACTAATTCCCAATGGTCATCTTTTACTTGGTGTTCCTTTAGTTCCCATAGACCTAGATCATTTCCCTATACTTAACCAGCTCCCCATATGATTAAATCATGGCAATGTTATTCTTTGATGTCAATTCAGGAGAAAACTTGTTTGTTACATTATCAGGAGTTTGTTTGTTTGTTTGTTTGTTTGTTTTTACTCCAGGAACTAACAATCTCAATGTGTTGGTGCTACAATGGTAACTAAAATCATAATCATAAGTTGTTTTGTATTTAATTTATATAAGCCTGATAAATTTGATTTAAGTTCATCATGGTCTTTGTCCCTTAATCTATTTTTGGAATACAGATACCTTGATAACATGGCAAATATTTAGACACACAGTTTTATGAACGATAGTAGAAGCATGGTAGGTGACCACCTCCATTACTCATGATAACTAAACTTCAAACATCAAATAGCAATCATCATTCATTCACTTGGACACACATTCATTAAGCACCTGCAATGTGCTAAGCACAGGGCTGAGTCCTATGCCCAGAACAGTGACAAAAAAGCTCTGGTCCTTGGGCACCTGGGTGGCTCAGTCAGTTAAGCATCTGCCTTCAGCTCAGGTCATGATCCCAGAGTCCTGGGATGGAGTCCCACATCAGCCTCCCTGCTCAGTGGGGAGCCTGTTTCTCTCTCTCCTGCTCTCCCTGCTTGTGCTCTCTTTCTCTGTCAAATAAATAAAATCTAAAAAAAAAAAAAAAAAAAAAAAGCTCCGGTCCTTGTCTTCCAGAAGTTTATACAGCAGATCTAACAGTCTTCTAGCAGCTGACAATATGAAAAAACTAAAGTTTCTGGATAAATAGAATAAAGACCATGACAGAGATATAAGCAGTATGCTTTCAGTACACAGACAAAAGCGTGGTTAATTCTTTGAGGGGAAATTATCAGCTTCCTAGGGGTATTAGAGAAGAATTTGTAAGGAAGAAAGGACAGAGCAGGCCAAGCAGCCAAATGAACACAAGCTGTCCCCCTAGAAATCCTTACTTGCTATTGTCGTTTGTGTCTATGCTGGTGGCAATAACAACCTTTTAGAACAATGAACTCGAAGTACACACAATTTTGTTCCATCTCAGGACCTACCCCATCATTAAGACGGCACAGATCATGGCCAGAGAATAAAACTGCACATAAAAATATCTGGCTTCTCATAGGTGTTTCAGTTTCAACATGTCAAGGAAATTGTTTTTAATGCGTATGAAGGGGAATTTCTTGGAGCTATGAATTGGATTGCACACCACCACCCTCAAGTCCAGTTGATAACATGCCTTCCTAGAGCTTAACATGGTACACAGCCTGCCTACCTCAACAATCTCCCATTCAGCCCCTCACCCCATACAAATACTGTTTTCAGATTTGCAAGCCTCCATGCTCTCTGATTCCATGCGACGGTTTTTCCTGACTCTGTCTTCATCTGTGCTGTTCCCTCTTGCAGGGATAAAGGCTTCTCCTCCTCTAGCCTCTGCAGGGCTACCTGCTATTCGTCAGAGCTCAAGAATCATCCCTTTGGGAAACTTTCAGTGATACCTGCTTCTGGAATAAGCACACTAAGAGACATCTGCCCAGACTACTAGGGTACTAGAGGGCAGAGTAGCTTTTTTTTTTTTTTTTTAAGATCTTATTTATTTATTTATTTATTTGACAGATATCACAAGTAGGCAGAGAGGCAGGCAGAGAGAGAGAGACAGGGAGGGAGGAAGGGAGGAGGAAGCAGGCTCCCTGCTTAGCAGAGAGCCGGATGCAGGGCTTGATCCGAGGACCCTGAGATCATGACCTGAGCTGATGGCAGAGGCTTGCTTTAACCCACTGAGCCAACCAGGCCCCCCGTGGGCAGAGTAGCTTTTGTAACACTTAATTTATTGGGATTCTTGGGATTCTTGGAGATTAGACTTGGGTGTTGTTTGTCTATTGGTACCCACACACCAACAGTAAGTACATGGCAAATTTTGCCCTCCTTCTCCCTTTCTATACACACAACAGACAGCAAAAGCCCACCACCACATGATTTCCTAGTAGGCTTTTTCTCAAAAACATTCTCATCCCAACTCTCCAGGCAGATCCTGCCAATCACTCAGAGTCCGCACGCAGATCCATGCAGTATTCTTGCCTTTACTAGGCTTGAAATCTCATATGAATAATTAATCTATCAAAGATTGCCTCCTATTTTCCTAGTATCGTAGCTGGAGCCCGTGTAATAGGTGCCTACTTTGTTCAAGCCACCCTGCTTGGCTCTTTATATACATTACCTGCTGTAATTCCCACGACAATGTATGTGTGCTTATAATTAGTTTATTTTCCTCATATGAGAAAACAGACACACAGGAGTTCAGTCACTAGTCTAAGACCATGCTGGTAAGCCTAGATTATAAACCACAGTTACAGTCTCTGTTTGCAAGAGGAATTGATCCTAGAGAGCTCCTGTACTGCGAAGCGCCTGTAGACGATATTGCTATCTTATACACTTTTTTTTTTTGCTAAGGGGGCGGATCTTATGTTAAGTGTTCTTCTCACACAAACACAAATAATAATAAAAAAAGAAGAACAAATAAAGAGGGCAGAAGAAAACTTTTGCAGGTGAAGAATAAATTCTGGCATAGACTGTGGCAGTGGTTTCAAGGACATATTTACTCCAAACGCATCAACGTTCATACATCAGATATGGCTACTTGTGTATCAAGCATAGTTGGGTATCAGTAAACTGCATTAAAAATAAATAAACCACAGCTGTTTCACTTCCAAGTCTAGGCTTTTCCCACTGCCTGCAGGAAACGTGGATTTGTTTTGTTGTTTGCTTTAGCTCGTACTCCAAGAGCTCGGACTCAGGCTTCTGCCTCTGCTGCCTCCTCTCTTGTCCCTGGCTGATCCTCTGCCCCCACGCTTCAGGAAAGAGACAGGTAGATCTGCTCAGTGTCAGGGAGGAGAGGAGGGTGGTGGTGGAGCTGGCCGCAAAGAACGCGGATGCAAGTCCACTGAATACAGATTCTCAGACCCATAACTCTTTGTGGAATTGGTGTTTTCCTCGTCTTTTCCCAATCATGTTCTCTGCCCCTTTCCTTCTAATCGCCCTAATTGTCTAAATGACAATGTCTAACTGTCTGAAATGACAGCTGCTTTTCTCTCCACGTACATTCTCTTCCTCTGCCACACACACACAGACCAATTTGTTATTTCTGGGTCATGCTTGAGTTCTGGACCCTTGCTGATGGTTGATTTTTTTTTTTTTTTTTGGTCTATCTTGGAAAAAGGAACTTCAAGGCATTGCCTTTCAAAGACCAAAAAAAAAAAAAAAAAGAAAAAAAATGATGTTAGGGAGGGGGAAAACCACACAAATCTGAAGGAGCCCATGGGCTTTGTAAATAGATCTGTTTCTAAAACCTTTCTTTAATCCAATCAAATTTGGACTCGATTTAATTCAACCCAATCCAAATTAATCCACACCAGCCTGAACGGTACGTCTGCCTGTAAAGGAACTTACTAAAACTTTCCATCAGAAACACACCATTTTGAAGCTTAACCTGGACATATCCTTAGATTTATTCCCTAGGAGCAGAAAAGTATCATGACAAGTGGCAAATGTGTCAGTTTCTAGTGGCTGTTTGGTCTTTCTTCTCAGCACCTGATCTCCTCTGCAGAGCTCGGGCTTTGAACAGACTTCAGTTCTGAATCCTCTCGGTCATTTCTTCCATTTTTTCCCAAATCTGAGATTTTATGAATATCTACAGCTCTGCCAGTTTAAATCTCGGCCAAAATAACCTCTGGAGAATTAACCTTGAAGGGAGGAACCAGAGCTCACAGCACAGATATGCGAAACTCCGTCCCCTCCCTCACTTTCCCCACCGGAAGAGCTGATTGGTCATCTGGGAGAGTTCAGCTTCCTTTTAAAGTCAGTACTGACTAAGCCAAATCACTTATGGGGGCACCTGAGTGGCTCAGTCATGATCTAGGGCTCCTGGGGTTGCCTCGAGTGGGCTCCCTGCTCAGTGGGGAGCCTGCTTCTCCCTCAGCCTCTGCCCCTTCTCCTGCTTGTGCCCTCTTTCTTTCTCTCTCTCGCTTTCTCTCTCGCTAATAAATCTTTTTAAAAAAAGATGTTATTTCTATATTTGAGAGAGAGAGATCACAAGTAGGCAGAGAGGCCGGCAGCGGGGCGGGGAGCAGGTACCCTGCTGACCAGAGAGCCGGATGCAGGGCTCCATCCCAGGACTCTGAGATCATGACCTGAGCCAAAGGCAGACGTTTAACCCACTGAATCACCTAGGCGCCCCTAAATAAATAAAATATTTTTTTAAATAGTCACTTATGAACTTATGCTTTGCTGCAGAAAATCAGGAAAACTCATTCTCTTCTCTTCAATTAATCCAGATGACTAAAAACCACTGAAATCGCCTAACTTGCTTTTTAAAGAAGTATCTTTCATGCCCTGGAGTTCGAGCTGCTCCAGTGTGAAAGTAACATATTACCTTTTATCCTAAATAATGCTGAGTTCTATGCTATTTACCCTCAGGAGTCAATAATTTTTGAATGAATTAATAACTCTGAACATGTATGGGACTAACTCTGAACATGTCCAGAAGGTTAACTCACTTTTAACTAGAGCATAATGCTGAAACAATGAAGATTCTATGCCAGTCCTAGTTTGTCTCTCCTGGAACCCAGGCCACTCATTGTCTTATCCACTCATGCTTTGGGCACAGAGGAGAAGTGCAGGGGTGTGTGGAACGAGCAGTGGAAGAACAATTGTCACTCCCAGGAAAGAAGGGGTCCTCAAGACATTTCTGATGGATAGTGTGTCTCCTGCATTATCTGAACATCTATGAAGAAAGCAGGAGCAAAATGCTAGAGTTTGGGTTTTTTTTCCAGTTATTCCTCTGGATCTATTCAAAGCCATTGTAGAAATTTTCATCCTACCTTTCTTCAGGAAGCACATACTAGAAGGACATTCTCTACAGAGTATTATGCTAGAGGTTTGGGGATGGCATTGGAATTAAAATAATTTTACATTTTTGCCTAAGGGAGAGAATGTAAGCAGGTGCCAAATAATTATTCCTTACTTTGCATTATGTTTTACTGCTGAGTAGAAATTTATACATACCTTAATTATTGTATTTATCTTCATAACTCTTGAGGTGAAGGGACAGGCATTATTACTCGATTTTAGAGATGAAGACAATATAGCTGGCAATTTATAGGAATTACCTGGGGCAAATTGTATCATTGGCTGAATTCCTCACCCCTCCCTACGTCAACTCACTTTGCAAAGTGACTTTAAGTTCGTCCCACAGAAGGAGTGGAGAATATTTGCCACCCCTCGACTCTGACTTTGCCTTTATTCCATGCATTGCCAACAGAACAAGAGACAAGAGGGAAGCAGTGGCCAGCCCAAGAGGTCTTGTACGTTTACATTTACACACTGTATGTTACATTTATACATGACCCTCTACCAACAACATGAGAAGAACATACCCAGGAGAGCATGTGGGTCCCAGGAGAAGGATGAGAGGAATGTGGAACAGAGTCACCCTGGGTATGCCGGAGGTAGATCAGTTGGCCAACGGACTCACAGGGAATAATAAATGACTGGTGTTTTAAGCAACTGAGTTTTGGCTGGGTTTAGTAGTAATAGCACGCCCATTGCCAAAACTACACAGCTAGTTAGGAGAAGAGTCAGAGATCAGTCATTACTTTTGACTCCAAAACCATTGACATTCCATTATTCCAGACGCCTCCTGAACATATCATCTGAGTCTAGACAGCTTCTCAGTTTTGAGGCTAAGAAGCTCTCTAGTAAACTGTACCTTACGAGCTAGTCCAACATGCCCATCCTTCATTAATCCCTAACATACTTCTCTGCCGTCCTTCCATCCACTCTTCTATATGCCTTCTCTTTCTCCCTTTACTCAGTCCTAGTGGTCACTACCCCCTTCTCTGCTCAAGCAGGCCTGCTTATTTGACACTTCACTTCCAGCCCATTCATGAACTCTCCCAGAGTCACCTGTTCTCCGCTCACTTAGTATTTGGCATTTGGCATTTATCTGTGCACTTGGCATTTATCTGGCACTTGGCATTTATCTGTGGTCTCAACCCCGCACAATCACACTTCCAATCCCTACTCCTGATGACTACATGCCTTGCCTCAGAGCTCACTATTAGCTCCGCAAAGGACCCAAGACCTCTGCTTCCCTGGCGTACCTGTAATACATAGATGAGTGAATCAATAAATAATAAATAAACTCCTAGTGTATAAACCAGAAGGAGGCTAAATTAGTGCAGTGTCTTTTTTACTGCTTGCATAATGGCTTCACATCTCCAGACTGCTAAAAAGCAAACACAAGGATTCTGCGGCATTACCTTGTTCTCTCAGAATCTGAAATACTACCAGAAAAGAGGAAAAAAGTAAGCCTTACCCAGAGAGACGAATGCTTCTACTCTCCACCAGGTGTCTCCTCAGGTTTAGCCATTTTCAGCGGCGTTTCTGTAAAAGACGAGGATGTGGCTAGTTCTAACAAGCAAGCCCAGAGCGGAGGAAGGCCACCTACTGCAAAGGACTGCGGGGGTGATCACACAGCAGAACAAAGCAGGCAGAGATACAACTTCAAAAAGTTGCTTCCCTGTGCGTGTGTGATGCAGGCACAACAGTTATTTCAAAGAACAGACCTTCTGAAAACATAGCTCATGGATCATTACTTATAAAAGATTACCAGCTCTTCTTTTATAAAATGCAATTTCCACCTCAGGGAAAAACTTAATTTCCGTGCATATCACACTCATTACCGTTGGTACATAGGTGGCTTATTAGCAGACTTTGGTATTCTTAAGGATCTTTCTGTTGGAACTTTTGCATTTGAAAGAAAACCAAATCAGCAGTAAGAACTCAGCCTTTGCTCTGATGTTCTTCCCAGCTTTCTACTGGCTGCACTCAGAGTTGTAGGCCTATATGAGCCTTGCTGCAAATCGTCAACCCAGAGGACTATCATAGCCACGTGTAGGTACCTTGTGGGTCCAACAAACTGAAGAGTATGCCAAGATGTTTCCAGGGCCAGATCATTAGAGGTAGGTAGTCAGCAAAATAGGAGGTGAATCTGCTAGCTTATATACAAAAAGACCCAGGCTCTCAGCCATAAAACTTCTATAAGAACTAGGCCTTCCTGACAAGAAGCTTTTCCTTGGTATACAGCAAGTGTGGCTTGTCACTATTTCTTTTCAGGATTTTCCCTGGGTATTTATTTTAATACCGATCCCTTAGGGGTGTGTGTGTGTGTGTGTGTGTGTGTGTGTGTGTGTGTGTGTGTTGTAAGGGTTGAACCTGCCCACAAGTATGAGCTTGATGTATGGAAGAAATCAAGTACTGCTTTGTTCAACACCTCTTATGGCTATTCTTACCTGATCAAGAGGAAGAAGAAAGCATTGTTCACCCACTGATTAGCTAATTCCTGTTCTCACGGAAACCCGTGGGATCAAATCAGTTCACATTCATATTCTGCCTATGACCTAACATCAGATAGATCAGATCAGAATGAGGACCGAGATGAAGCATGGTGGGTGCACGGTATCATGGACTGAATTTTGCTTCCCACAAAAAGCATATGCTGAAGTCATAAGCCCCGTATTTCAGAACGTCACCTTATTTGGACATTAGGGGTTTTTACAGCGGCAATGAAGTTAAGATAAAGTCATTAGTGTGGGCCTACCCCACTATCACAGGTGTCCTCATAAATAGAGGAAATAAGGACCTGGACACAGACATAGGGAGAAAACCACATGAAGGCAGAGAATATGGCGACGCACTGACAGACCAAGCAGTCCCACAGACTGCCAGTAAAGCCCCCGAAGCTAGGAGTGAGACGGGAAACAGATTCTCCCTGCAGCTTCCGTAAAAAGCCAATCCCGCTGACACCTTATCCCAGACTTCTGACTTCCAGAGCTGGGAAGGAACACATTTCTGTTGTTTAAGCCATCCAGTTTGTGACATTTTGTTCTAATAATCCTAGGAAACAAATACAGGGAGAGGAAAAGACATTCTGTGCGTCTGACCTGATTGATAGAAGTGGCTTAACTTTTTTATTTTTATTTAACTGAGAATTTCTATTTAACTTGTGGTGGGGTGGGGTACAAGGAGGTCAGCCAGGAAAGGCATTCCTGGTTAAGAGCTGCACTGTCCTTTTAATATGGATTAATTAAGTAGGTGTTTAGACTCCGCCAAAATCAGGATGATCTCCATTCTCTCGCAGAGTATGTCTAGTACACTTTTCAGTAACTTACCAGTTATGTATTGGATCGGCATTCTGTGAGACATTCAGTTCTGAACATAAATGTTGATATTTCCTAATTTTATTAGCTAATAGTCAAATCCATCATCATCCTTGGCATAGCCTGTGATTTAGCAGTTGGTCACTAGGTGGTCTCAGCCCCACTGAGTCATTAAATCCTAAGGAAATGTTTTGGTTAGGCGTGTCATTGTTATTTTACACAAAAAAATCCCCAAAAGCTCATGGTGAAATAATAACCTCTAGTGTCAATTTTTGTCCTGCCTTTTGTCTTGCACAATGTTTAGTTATGAGGACAATATTAAGAAGCTGTGGAGAATTATAATCAAATAGACATCATTGCAAAGTTCTAGTTCACTCATGACATTTCCCTCAGCTCTGAAGCAGGCCTGGCATGTGATCATGGGTTATAATAAGGACCTGGATACCACCATTCTCATCTTTTATTACTGATTTTTAGCTCTATTGCCAAGATCTATCTTGAATGCACCACATTTTTATTCCAATAAAATACAGAGGGAAATATGGGTACAGACACACAGTGACGGTACAGGCTCTTCATGGATCTGGCCTTAAAACTACATAATCTGGCCAAAGAGGTTTAAATGTTGAAGGGCATGTGAGTAAACAACTCAATATGTTCAAGAACATCCAGAAAGAAGTACTTATTATCAATTAACTGGCTCTCCTTCCTAGGCGGGAATCCTTTGCAATGCACACAGTACCACTTGGGTTTTCATTCTTAATGAAATTAATTTAATTCAACATCTGTTATGTACCTGCCATGCACAGAATGCTGCACTGGGGTTTATGTAATATTACTCATATTTTCTTTTCTTGCCTTCAAGAGAAAGAGTGTGGCCAGATTGCCTCCCCAGTTAGACTTCTTTCTGGTTTAAAAAAAAAAAAAGCTTGAAAAGTAATAGAAGAAACCAAATTTCCCTTTGATGGATGCATTGGTGAATGTCTTTTTCCTGGAACCTGGGGCCCAGGAATTTGGACCTGGTAACTACTGTTAACGTATGAGAATTTTAGGCTCCAGAACCAAGAGACCAACACCCTTGATTATGACACTCTCTGCAGACGAGTTTTGTCTCATGACACAAGAAGGCACACAGCTGGAAACAGCTGGGATCAAAACAGAAGGTGGGCCTCCTGGGAGAGACTCCCTGGTGGCAGGGAGAGGATTTCGGTCACCTTTATTTCCCAGCAACTGAGTGATGCATGGCCCCAAATGAAACATCAGACTTTCCTGAATGAGTAACAGTGGAAATTGTCAGAAACAAAAGAAAAGCCCATGGCTGGAATTTTTAACATTGGGCTGCATACTCACATCTGGATATTGAGATTTTCCATCCTTAGAATCTATTGTCTGTGCTACTCTTTTTCACTCAATGACAGAGAAATTGTTAAATCAACAAGCCTCAAATCCTGAATTGTTTTATGCTGGGTCCTCCTGGTTTGCCCCAGGCTGGCATAGAGAAGCATGGCCGGTGGTATTATATTTGAGGGTGCTATAGTGTTACCATGGACAGTAGGGGAACCTTTCTGAAAAAGTCCTACAGAGACTAGCAGTTCCCCATTCTTCCACTGCTACCCATATATCTGCCTCAGAGATGTAAAAGGGTTTTCACATTATTGTGGTCCAGCTCAGGTGGGATGGGGTGCCAATGACTCATGGGCCAAGCCCGAAGGACAATAATGTTTTGAATGGAAAGAAGGCATTTCTGGGGTAGACTGTGGACAGAGGAAAATAATTCAGACTTTAGCTTTCAGCACTGCCTGGATCTGTGTAATAGCCATTAGAAAAGGCAGTAGCTGTAGATTATAGAAATATTTGATGTAGTGTGAATTTCAAGCAACTGCAGAGACAGAATTCCCTAAAAATGGTCAAGGAGCCTCAGTACAAGGAAACGGTTCTTTCAGGGCACGCAAGTATAGGGCACAGAGCAGGATGGACAGAAAGGTCAAGACAAGAACTATTAAAGCAAAGTAGGGTCCAAATAGTCCCAGAACATAAACAACACCTGAGGCAGGATTTGATACTAACATGGGCACCACAGGCATACCATTTGCAGTTGTAAATCTGAAGGTATTCTTCAGTTTACTTTATAGTTAACCTAACAGTTCACTCTACAGTATGGACCCATTTTCAAGCAATCCTTGCATGCTTGTTATGATACCCCCAAATAAAAGATCCTCCCTGATTAGTGTACATTGTTTCTTTCTTCTTGGTGGCCTCCAACTGACAACTGCAGCCAGGGCTCCAGTTTCTAGGTGCCTAACCAGGTCAAACAAACAAGGCAAACAAACAAAACACACACACACACACACACACACACACACACACACACACCTCGCTTGGAGAATACTGGTTTGCACTGGTGTGCTTCTCGCTGTATTGCCTCACAAATTCTAACGCTGGCTGTGCCTTAATTGCCACTTGGATGGCTAGCAATGCAAAACGCTGAGAAAAGCAGCATCTGCTGTGAAAACAAATTCTAGTTTTGAGACTCTAGGTAACAGAACTAACCACATAGTTAGTGGTAAAAGCAAGTTATTTTCTTTTAAGTTGTGACAAATACTAAACATATACTTTTTAGTCCTCATTCCCTTGGGAAAACCACCGCTGTGGGCTTCCTGCTGACAAAGCTTATCACTAATTCATTTGCCTCCTTTAACAATAAAAAACATTTTCCATAAATGAAAGGGAATTTGCTACATTATAACTCAGTCACCAACAAGGAGCATTTTCCTTCTGCCTCCATTGGAAAACATTTACATTTCTCTCCATTCTTTGCTGGGTAAGAATCTGTGTGTTTTCATAGTCCCATTTTTAACCCTGAGAAAGTGGTTCCACTCTTGAAATCCAGGGGCGTCTAAATGCTTCATTTAATCAAAGTTTCTCTTGTCTTTGTAAAGTTGGCATAAGTCTCGCATGTCTGGGAAGGCACGGACACTGAAGTTATTAAGTTTGTCCAAGTAAATAAATCAGATAGAATCAGGAGCCAGTTGGTAATCAAAACTCACCTCCAGGCTTCCTGGGAAGTCTTCCTTCCTTGTATTTATTTATTTATTTATTTATTTCTCATTTGTAAGTACTAATAACCTCGAGTGGATGCATCTGGGCTGAGGATATATTAGAAAGTAATATGCTTTGTTTGTAATAGCTAGGACATGAATGGGGCAACAGTTTTTAAAACATGTTGCATTCATAACAAAAAATATTTTATTTATTTATTTGAGAGAGGTGGGGGAGCAGTGAGGGACAGAGGGAGAACAAGACTCTCCGCTGAGCAGGGAGCCTGATGTGAGACTTGACCCTTGGACTTAAGCCAAAGGCAGGTGTTTAACTGGCTGAACTACGTAGGTGCCCCTAACAATTATTTAATTTAGAGGACTAAGATCAGTTGTTATGTAATTGAGTATCAGTTGATTGTTGAAAGATTTGAGGCTATGGGTAACTAAATCTAGTTGTTACACTACATTGTCGGAATTACACAAGTATCAGATGTGTAATTAGGATGGAAAATTGAAGGTCTTCGTACTGTAGTGACTTATAATAGTGATGTGACTCTAGTACCAGAGAAAGCTCCACGCAAAAGAGCGAGAACAAAACCCACCACACAACAAAACGTATTGTGGCTCAGTAACAAAAGAATGGTTTCTATGCAGTTGAGTTGATTTCAAGCGTCATAGAGCACTCTGCAAGATGTTGAGGCTCAGCCCCACGGATATCAGATCCCCAGAAATAACTGTGATAGTTGAAAACACTAGTCTCCAAACTTTGCTGCACACTAGAATCCCCTAGGCAGCTTTTACTGCTGATAGCCAGTTCATACCTCATCTTAAGTCAGAATGTTCGAGGGTGGAAGTCAGACTTCAGTGCTTTTTATAAAGATCTCCAAGAGATTCCACTGTGTGGTGAAGTTTGAGAATCACTAAGTTACAGAAAGTAAAGGTTAAAAGATCAAAATGTCTCCAAATGTTCAAGCCAATAATAGTCACATTTTGACGGGATGAACGTTAAGCACAGGCTCTCCATTCCTTATCTTCGGGGGTGAATGTGTTTTACTATTCAGAATGTTTCATATTTTAGAAATTATATAGTAATATACTTACATCATGTAGCTCCTTGATCAGGCCATGGGGATAGAGAACCCTGTAGCCACAAAACTAATATGTCTGTAAGAAATCATTCACACTAAGTGAGGAAATCGAAACTAGAGATAAAATCACATCGGCAGATGTGAGGTTTTGCCACCAAATGAATTTACCCATCCTTTAAACCTACTTTGATTTTCAGAGCTTCTGGGATTTCATAATTGTTGATAAGGGCATGTGGGTCAATACTGATTCAAACTTTCAGCAAACCTAATCAAGACCTAAAGCAACAGACTCCACTCATAGTAATCAACAGCTGGGGTGTCAATGAGGCTGACAGTGATGACAGAGAGGAGACCACCCTGTCAACTCAGCCTAAGTCTGGTCCCCTTACCTCTAAGAACAATTCTTATACATGAGCTAATAACTTTTCTAAAAGCTGAATTCCTTGTTGTATGTGTTTCTATATCCATCCATCCATCCATCCATCCATGCATACATACATATATACATCATATCTGAATGTGAATTTGAAATGCCAACCCATTGGAACCTATACCTTAAGGAATCAACCAGACACAATCTTAGAGCAACAAATATCCATAGATTCCCTGGTGTGCACATCTCAAGGCTGCCAAACACAAACTTCACAACAATTGGCACTGCCCTGTAATTTAGTATCTGTACACCACAGTTGTGGTTCAACAGCTTATGGAACCCAGCAGCCAATCTCATCACATTCAGAAGAGAGCATGCTGAGTTATTTATTGGAAACAGTCTATTGGCTTTCTGTCCTGGGGTGGAGTTGCTCACTGATATTAATCAGATGAAGAGGAAACTCATGGATTTTTACTGGGGCAGGATGAGTATGGTCAATGAGAACACGACCAACCAAAAGATGAAAGCTTTTAGTCTAAAGGCACCTACAGATAATAGAGCTTCAGGAGAGAGAGTAGAAAGCCGAAGCTGGTTATACAGCTCTGATGCTATTTAGCCAGTGGAGGACACCACATAGGTAGGCTCTAGAGGAATCTTGTAGGATAATTAGAGGAGATCTAAGAACTACATAAAGCTAGAAGAATCATCATTGGGGAAATGGGGAAGTGGGAGTGGGTGCTTGTCAGTTTGTAAGACTTCCTTCAGGGACTCATTGAGAAATAATTAGCTTCACTTGATGCCCTGGGTGTTTCCCCACCCCCCCTCCCCCGTCGTCCCATCTCCCTGCTCCTAGGGGCACCAAGCCGAAAAATCAAGGGGTGAAGCAGACCTCTCTTACTAGCATTGTTTTAATTGTAGCCACGTACAGGATTTGTCATACTAAGTATTTGTCATACTAAGAGAACCACCAAGGGTAAGAACCACCAACTTCATTTGTAAAACCACAGTTGGGTCTTCAGAAATGCACCCACTCCCACTTCCCCATTTCCTTGCTCCTCTCTCCAAGACTGTCCTACTTCTTATCCAACTCAGGCACCTCTCACCTATCTCTTCTACATCCCCCTCCCAGATAAAGCTTCCCTTTGTAAACCCGTTCACACCTTTCCCACTCAAAAGCCCAGCAAAAAGGGGACATGACCTTAAGTTGGCCATGACCTCACTTTCCTTGCTTTTAGAGTGTAGCTCCTGAAAGGGGGTGAACGGGAGGTAAGAAAATAGAAGCATTTACCTTGGCTCCCCGCTGCCCCCCACCCCTGGCTTGTTCATTGAGATTGTTCTTTCCAGGATCAGTTATCCCAGCAGCTAACTTCAGTGGGCATCCTTCAGGGCTGTCATGCCTCACCTCTTCACAGCATCTTTCATTCTTTCTGAGCTGGAATTGGCTTTTTGTGACACCCACTCCTTCTGAGTTTTTCTCATGCATCTGGGTAAGCCCTTCGTTCTCTGTTTTCTTAATGAGCCCTTCTCTCACCTGCCAGTTAAACGATAGTGATCCCCTGGTTCTGTGAGTGATGTCAACTGCAATCTTAACATCGCCCAATCCGATCCTCTTCTCTCCTGCACCACTGACATTAACTTAATTTAAAACTTCATCATTTCTCTTTTGGGTTCAGCAACAGCCTCCTAACTGCCTCCCCCACCGTTCTCCCGGTTTTGCTTCACCTGCTATCAATCTGATGGCAAAGAAATGGCACGTCATCTGCATTTCTCCATACTGTGCCCCTGACAACCACAGTCATTTTTAACAATGGAGAAAAGTATTTTTTTGGGAAGCTGAATCTGCCCCTGCTTATATTTCCATTAAATCCACAATATACGTCACCTTTCCTAGATAGTGAGTTGTGAAGTCAGATGGATATATTTTTTTTTTTTAAATTGAAGTGGTAGACAGGAGCCATGCCTTTTGAAGTTGTGCCTGGAGTCACAGCCAGCCCTGAGTACGTAAGTATGGCCCTTTCCCAGCTGAGCCTGAACACGGGATGCCTCAGCATCCTTCTCAACACAGTGCCAATTAATGGGGGTTGAATGCTGGTTGAAAACTCTTCGCCATTCTTACCTCAAATATTCCCCACTCTGCTTTGGTATGGTCTTTCTAAAACAAACAAAAATGTGGAATGCTGTCACCACCGTGCTGAAAGTGTTGAATTGTCCTCCTTTGCCTACAGGATACAGTCTATGGTTTTATTCCGACACAGAAGTTCTCACAGAGTTTGGTCCTGCCTATTTTATCAATCTGCACTCAAACACTCTCAGTCTTTCAGAAACTACTTACTATTACCAAGAGCTTCAGGGTTCCTTTGTTTAAAACTTGGACCTGGCGACTATGGTTAATAATACCATATTGTGTAGTGGAAAGTTGCTAAGATAGTAGATCTGAAATGTTCTCACCAAGACAACAACAACCCCAAGGTGGTAATTATGTGAGGTGAGAAATGTGTAAATTAACCTCATTGTGGGAGTCATTTTGCAATATACTGGGTATCAAATCATTCCCTTGTATACTTTAAACTTACACCATGTTGTATGTCCATTATATCTCAGTAAAGCTGGGGGAGGGGCAAAAGAGCGTTCACCTATAAGGGTAGATGAAATCAACAAAGAAATGAGCTTTTAAGTATGAGACAGAAGGACTCAGAAAAAGAAAACCCTGGCAGAAACCTAATTAAAGAGAGGAGGGTGGTCAGAGAAAGAATAGGAAAGGAAAAGAGAATTATTAGAAAACTTAGTAGAGAAAAATGTCTCAGAAATCAATGTGAGAGCAAAAGAACAAACTACATGTGTGTGTTTGTTCTGTGTGTGCTTGCCATAAAAGTGCAGGGGAGCAGCAGTGAGGAAAGAAAGAAGTAGATCTGAGGCCAGGAAGGGGATCGGTAATTGCAAATATCACAGATGGAGGGAAGGAAATGAGGATCGGTAGAAGCTATTCAATGTGGTGACGACACTGGCTTAACTTGAAATACGTGTCTCAGCTGAACAGTGGGGAGAAAATCAGATTGCAAAACACTGTGGACTGAGTCAGTAGTGAGGAAGTGAAACAAAGTGAAGGAAACATGGTTTCTTTCCCCATTGGTCCATAGCTTTGGGAGGCAGAAACTAGCATCTAGTACTGGTCTCGTGCGTAACGTTCTTGGATAAATATGATTTATAAAATACCTAACTCTGCAAAGCCTGCAAACCATAACCCGATCATTGCAATGAAGCTGAAAGCACAAGAGTGCCTTTGATTGACCTTTACTTAAGCTTGCCATGGGGACCAGGTGGACATCCTTTGCTCCAATGGATGGTCAGATTTCATACTGAAGCAATCAGACTTCAGAGTCAATGGTCTTTCACTTGAAAGCAATTTAATACATTTGAATGATCTAAGAACAGACCATATAACCTCTGTTGGAGGATTATGTGAATGAGACAGTATTTAATCTAATTTTCCTCCCCATTTTCCTGCTTTTTCCCTTTGTGCTGCTCTATAAACAATATGGAGCTTATCTCTTGACCTTCAGCCCTCTAAAAGCTGATCTATGCTGTCTTCACAATTTCAATTATACCATGTCTCAATTTGTTCTTTCCTTTTTGTTCTCACTGTGCTACGTCATTCAGAACCTCTTTACTTTTCACCTCAATTGATTTAATAGCCTTTTTGAGGCCAACAGGGTCTTGATTTTTTTATTTCCACATAGATTCTTTTCTTGCTGAAAAGCAAACAAAAGAATAAACTCACAAATTTTTTTAAGTTGTTCTCTATGACCTTCCCCTGATTTTTAAGACATGTTAACCTAGTGCTTATTCTAAATTTTATCTCCAATTACTTCTCTATATACTCTACCTCCACAGACCATTCAGTCCCATTCCTACTAGGGTCTTCTGCTGTCTGATGTATTCACATAGTTTTCTCTCCTTTCCCTCCTTTTGGGGGTCTGTCCAAATTCTTTGTGTTTATATTATGGGTAAAGCAATCCACTCCATGGTGTCCTTCTCAGTCTTCCCCGGCTGGAACTTACTTTCTTCATCTGTGAATGTCCACAATCCTCCATGCCTTTTTGGTGAGATGTACTACATTCTGCCTGTGTTACAGTCATTTGAAGATGTCTCAATTCCCCCAGTAGACCTTCACCCAGTTCTTAGCCTTGTGCCATCTGCACGGTAATTACTCAATAAATATCAAAAGAATGGAATAAGAGGTGAAAATAAAGATGCACAAATAAACTGGAATTAAAAATCAATCTTTGGAGACTTGCAAAGCAGTCTTTTCTTTAAAACCTGTGGACTTCTAAATTGCCTAAATTAGATAAACAAAATAGCATAGTGTGTCTTAAATTTTGCACTTCGTATTAGATCCATCTGGATAGCCAAATCTCCTCCTCATATTTGACTAAACTGATAGAGCCAGCAACCATACCAATGAACAAGGATAAAGGACTGGAAAGTCTGTTTGAGGCCAAGTTAATCTTTACTACACAGATTTATGGTTTAAATGTTTGTTTCTATATGGAGACCAGAAAATTAACCACCCTAGGTTAGCAGTGTCTCAACAGGCATTCCTAATGAAAATCTTTTAAAAGCAGGTTCTATAAATAGCTGCATTTATTCTTAAAATATTTTTCCATAAAAGACCTAAATATATCCATCCACCAAGCCCTTAAAAAATACATTAGAACTAACACTGGGAGTAGAAAGCAGGATGGAGCCAGGCTGGATTACGACCAGGTCAATCAATTAGTTGGAACATGATGTTAATGAGGTTGGGGTGACATAGTCAACCCCCACATTGGCCGGTTAGCGGGACTCCATTCAAGTTCCAAAGTCTAAACTTCAGTCCCCGATCAAATGAGAGAATGAAGCTGGATCAGCACAAATATGTCCTTATTCTTACAAAACAGAGCAAAATACTTCCCTTAGATAAAGGGGGTCAGGATGGCCATCCAGTTCTAAAAGACAACTCACCAAATTGAGGGCAGGTTTGAAGACCAAGGAGAGGAGAAGTTCTGGGGAGGAAAAAAGGACTTTGCTGCAGGTGGACAGGGAGCTTCGTACCTGTGTCCCCAACGGAAGTTCGGAAGTTGAAGAATTGGGATGGGATGATTCAAAGTAGCTTAGTAGAAGTAGCGAAGTATTTTGAGAAAGATCCATTGAAGACTGAATGGTGTGGAAAACTAGAGGAGAATTTTGTAAATCCTGTTCTGGCCCCTTTCTCAATTTTATGTATCACTGCCTGCTTGTCATAGTGGCTTATTGTATTTCTGAGGGGGTTATAGGAATAGAAACATTATCAAAGGGCTTACTCTCAAGATAGTTCTGCTACTGGGCAATAGTTGAGTTCCAAACATCATTACTTGTAGAATACATTGAAGCACATATTTCACTTTTTCTTTTCTTTCTTTCTTTTTTTTTTTTTTTCCAAATTTACCAGGGATTTTCTCTCCAAGGCAAATGATGTAGGTGCTAGTTACAAGTAAACAATTAGAGATTGGAAGCTGGATAAGCAGTCAGAAATTGACACTGGAATTTGAACTTTCCCCAAGCAAGTAACCATGCTTGTCTATAAAACTGCTTCAAGTGGGAAAAAGAAAGGACATTGATTGAAGCAAAGAAATCCACTGTGATATGTTCATGTCTCCTTGGTGTGCAGCATGTATCAAAGTAACTAATGTTTCCAAATTACTTTATTCTGGGTGTGTATCCACTTCCTGTCTCTCCCTGCACGATATTTGTTTATAATGACATATTGATTTCCAGTCCGGCTTCAAACGGAATGGAAGCCGCCCCTCCATCAGAGAAGGGGTTTTTCTCCTGAGTCCGCTGCCTTGCACACATTCTCAATGTACCATCTGTCTCCTGGGTGATTGGTCTTTGGACCACGTGAAGAAATGAGGTTGAGGAAGAGGGGCTGGGGGACGGACAAAAAAGGAAATGGGGCCTTTCTCATTTCAGAGGTGAATTGAGTTCCAGGTTTGGGTTAGGAGTTGTCCATCAAAATCTGTCCAAATCCTTCCCAAAGTCAAACACATTAAATCTAACGACCTTGACAACTCAGGATACACATTTTAAACCACAGAGCTCAGCTCAAGCTTTCTGTCAGCATTGACAGCCACGGCTGGAGTCATGATCCTGTCATGAGTTACACAGCTGCTCATGAGGGAGACACTGACCAAGCAAACAGAAGACCTCAGAGAGTTTCCATTCTAATTTCAGAAAACCTCCCCGATTGTGAATAACTGGGAGGAGATGAAGTACACCACAAAATACGAGGGCAATGAATTCCGTGAAATTACACAGACAATATTAGATATATGGAGGCCAAAATAAAATGCATACATAAAGCAAGACAAAATTATGGATGTTTCTACAGCAAATACTTTCAGCTTATAACTTTCAGCTGCATACAATAACTTCGATAGAAGAGCGTTTCCAATTAGAGGGATGACTAGGTCTGCTATACTGAACAGATAAAAAGAGTCTGTCTCGATAGCTTTCAGTTTTCATAGAAATACAATGGCAGGTCTTAAAAATGCATTTTGATCTGAAGTAAAGGAAGAAGCTAATAACCATGGGTTTATTACTAAATGTTGAGACCTGTGTTGGATAATTTACATATGTAATTTACATATGTTACTTCTTTTAATGGAACTCAATTTAACTTCATTTAATTAAATTTAAATTTAATTTAATTCTAGAGAGTATTTAATATCTCCTTTTTACAGATGAGAAGACTGAGGTTTAGGAAGGTTAAGTAAAAATGCTCAAATTTATACAACTAGTAAGCAATAGAACTCAAATTGAAATTCAGTTTTGAGCTGCTGAGTCCCATGGAGCAGATTACATGTGCCAAAGAACACATTTGTTTTGTTAAATAACAAAAATTCAACGGAGCTAATTTTAAAGATCTAATTGGCTTTATTGAATCATTCATGAATCGAGCAGCATCCCATCCAAGAAGAAGGAGCTCTGTTGAGCTGCAGAGAGCGAGAGGTTTCTAAAGGTGGAAAGGAAGCAGAGAAGGGAAATTATTGGGAAAGAATGCCTTGTTTCAGGCAAGGTCACCCTCCTAAGGGGTGTGGAAGGGTCTATGGGCAGATTACCTCACAATGCTGACCAGGTAATTCCAAATTGATGGGTTAAAGATTACATTCCTGGGGAGCTGAAACTCCCATCAAGTTGGGCATTCAGTCTTGATATGAGGAGCTTGGGTTTAGCACAAGTAACTCCACAGAGGGCGTGCTGTCTCCTTTTTAGCAGGTTTTTGTTTTTGTTTTGTTTTTGTTTTAGCAGTTTCTGTTATTAAAACACACCAGATGCAACTAAAAGATAGATGTGCTTATTAGCAGGTAAGAAAAATTTTATGGCTCATGGTCCATGTATAGATCATATACGCAAATGTTTCCCAAAAGTAAATTTAGGAAGTCTTAAGCTTACTCTATTCATGCCATCAATCCTTAAAAACCTTAAGAAATAGTTTTAGATTTCCTCTTTGGAATTTAGAGCCTGTATGAAACTATTTTTAGGACCTATTTATTGAGCCCCTTCTAAGTCCCAATCACTAAGATAGGAGAAAATCAAAATAGGTGAAAATTCCATAATGCAAGTCCTGCTCTTTGGTAATTTAAAATCTGGTTGGGGGCACCTGGGCAGTTCAGTTGGTTAGGAGACCACCCACCTTCGGCTCACGTCATGATCCCGGAGTCCCAGGATGGAGTCCAGAGGTGGTGTCCACCATTGAGCTCCTCACTCAGCAGGGAGTCTGTTTCTCCCTCTGACCCTCTCCTTTCTCACGCTCTCTTTCGCTCACTCTCTCTCTCAAATAAATAAATAAAATTGTTAAAAAAAAATATGGCTTCAGGAGTGGGATATTTACACACCTACCTCAATACAAGGCAGTCTAGCAGTGCACAAGTCCCATGAGTGGCAATTTTCTACACATTACATGTGAGAGAATTGACGGCTACTCTGTAATTAAATTTGGCTGACTGAAGAATTTCAGTTTTAATTTATTCTAAATTTTCCCCTTGAAAACATATTCCAATAATGCACAGAATAAGTCTCTTACTTATACCTGGAAGAAAAGGTATCTATCTTTAAGTGGAAGGAGTCAAGGAAAGCTGATCTTTTCTCTCAATCCAACAATGAACAGACATTTTGTGTGTGTGTATGTGTTAAAAAAGCAAAAAATAATAACCTCCATACAAACTGATGACAATGAAGGTATTTTAGCAGGATTAATGGATCACCCTGTTTTACCTAGGACATCCTGGCTAAAATAAGGAGCCTCATTATGTCGTGGTAAATCTGACCAAAACTGGATTGAACTCCTACCTTACTTATCAAATTTGGATTTCATCTTTTGAGGAAAAGTTTTTTTTTTTTTTCTTAGAAATGAGCAAAATCATTTAGAGCTACCATAATTGATAAGTTTCAAAATATTCTCTTTAGAAGCTCCGACAACAGATTTCTTTTTAAGAAAGGAGTACAAAATGTGTGCCTACCCAATAACCCATTTGGGGTTTGTTTTGTTTTGTTTGTCCTTCAATAATGCATTTTGAATGAATGACCAAGCAACTTCTAAGGTGGCCCTGGGAAGGAAACAACATGTCTGTATCAGTATATCAGACATGGCATGATGTCCAGTCCTCACACTCTGCAACAGCAAAATCTTCCAATAGTTTCCAGCCAAACTAAGGAGAATTTATTTTTGCCATTAAGTAAAATCTTCTGTCAGGGATTCTTTACCATGTGATGAGCATAAGATTTGCTTTGGTTCAGAGACTTTGTAATTTGACCTCTGTATTACCTACAGTGCCCTTGGAGCAATTGTTGTCTCAATATTTCCCTTTGCTTTAGTTAATCCAGTTCCATAAATGTAAGTATGCTTATGGCCAAGAAAATAGAGACATTTAGTAATTATCTGGTTGCCGGTTGATACAGAAATCCATTGCAAATAATTCAATAATTCAGGCATGGAAGTGGAGTTCTGGTCCTGAACAATTCAACTGGACTATCACAAGTTATGTACAACCATGAGATTTTCTTTTTTTTGTTTAGTGGTGTAAATCAGTGGCAAAATGAAAAGGGTTCCTAGGTAGAGTGTAGATAAAAAGAAGGACACAAAAAGCAATTTTGCTTCTGCATTTTCCCTCTCAAGGCTTTAAAAATTCTGATTATTAATCTGCCGTGGGAAGTTTTCTATCTGTGCTTCTTTCCAGTTATCTTGCAAGCAGCTATTCCAGGAGACTTGCTCTTTCTAAATCTAACCTTTCAATAGATAAATAAATATTCTAGAGGCTAGGAAATCAACAAAACAAAACAAAACCCAAAAAAACCCACAACCCCACTCCACGTGTGTTCCTCTACTAGACACCAGAAAACAAATATCGATAGCACATTACAGGACAGAAATGGTTCAGGCACTGCTCTCTATGTTGTCAAGCCACCCACGCACACAATGCCCAGGGCAAGGAGAAAAAGCAACATTTTATTGCTGATTTCCATGGTGCATTGTTGTAAAGATTTGCAGGTATAGCTCAAGAATGCCAAGTTCATTGCTGGACCCAGAGAGGCAGGAAAAGTAACCTGTGGTGGGGTGGGAGAAATCGTTGGAAGAATAATGTAGTATCAGTGTTTCTACCTCTCTGGCCATTATCTCAGATAAGAACTAAACCAGATATGAATTAAATTCCTTCTCTGTGTCTTTTCCTACTGTCTATACCTACCCCTCCTTCATCATTAAACTCCTAGCTGCATACTCCCTCCCTCTGCCTTCTCTCCTTTACCCAAATCCTTTGTCCTCACAGCCTTCTTATGGGTACTGAGGCCACAGGTATGGACAGGAAACAGGCTAAGCTCTCACCTTTCCTTTCTCTGGGCAGTCTGTTGGCAAAAGTAGGTGATGATACTCTCATAGGTCTAACTGGTGAGGAGGAGAGACAAGGAAAGATATGCACTTTACTAAGCTCCAAACTAAAACTTATTTTGTATAGTCATGGATTTGCAGTAATTTGACAATTTTTACACTATTAAAATAACGATTTTATTTATTTAAAGATTTTATTTATTTACTTATTTTAGAGAGAAAGAGGGTGTACATGAAAGTGGGGGAGAAGGAGAGAGAATCTGGAGCAGACTCTACCCTGAGCATGTTGCCTGACACAGGGCTAGATCCCACAATCCTGAGATCACGACCTGAGCTGAAACCAAGAGTCAGATGCTTAACCAACTGAGCCGCCCAAGTGCCCATACTATTACTATAATTATTTTACTAAAAAGTTTTAAAAGTTAGTCATGAAACCATAAGACTCTTAATCTCGCAGAACAAACTGAGGGTTGCTGGGGAGAGGGGGGTCGGGAGAGGGTGGTGGGGTTATGGACATTGGGGAAGGTATGTGCTATGATGAGTGCTGTGAAATGTGTAAACCTGGCGATTCACAGACCTGTACCCTGGGGCTAAAAATACATTATATGTTTATAAAAAAATTAAAAAAAAATAAAAGTCAGTCATGATCTAAAACTGATTGATTACCCCCTTTGATCTGAATTCATTCACACACACACACACACACATCCCAGAATAAGGCAAAGAATTGAGTCTCTTGATTCTGGTTAATAGATCTAAATATTGTTCAAGTAGCATGATGCTATTCAGATGAATCAAAAAGAGTAGGCCATTTTTCTGAGGGTAAGTACTTATTGGCTTATTGGATTATAGGATGTTCCCATTATCTTCTAGTGTCCACAGAGTTGTGTAACCAAAGGATCATCTTGACCAACCACTCATCTGATATGTGAGTTTTCCTTCACAATATGTTCCAGCTTCTAAAGGGATTTGGAACTTACTGCCTTTCATTGTATCTTGGGTGGCTGCAAACACCATCTCCTTCCTTCTAGGGACATGAAATCTCTCACCTGTAAGTTCCATACTTTGGTCCCATATTAGTCTTCGCCACCCTGTAGTTTGATTCTCCCACAGGGAAAAATTTTGATGAAAGTTATAAATGGACAAAGTTACCACTTATTTATGTAATTCAGAAGAAGGAGATATTAAAAAACAACCCATGTACAGCTTTATTTGTGGGTTTGTTTGTTTTTTTGTGCTTTGATATTCTGAAGTAATTTTCTGTTACAGACATACAACAAGGCCACACACATGGGTATAGAATAGGGTTTCCCCAGAAGAAAGTGGATAGTCAGACTGTCAACACTCCTGCAATGAATCAGAGCTTGGAAAAAAGATTTATGACACAGAAGAGAAGGAGAACACTTTATTTTCTCTAGCCCTGACCCCATTGAGACTAGTCTGCTAGAAATACAGAGAAGCTTAAGTGTGTTTCTAGGTAGTGGGGAGCTCTGCAACAAAGCACCCCTCTCGTTTGGTAAGCGGGTTGCCCTGTAGCCATCCAGAGAAGCCCTCTGTGACAGACTCAGAGGGATGGGCTTCTGAGTCCTAAGAACAACCATCTCTCATAGACGGTTGAAACCTTTTCCCACATTGGAATCTTCTTTCATCTTCAAATGTCCTTACTCTTTCGATAAATATACAATCTGGGCTTAGCTAGGCTGGAAGTTGGACTCCCAAGGCCAGTATATTAAAGGCAGAAACCTTTAAAGCAGTGGTTCTTAGCCAACACAAGCCATCTTATTCCTCCAGGATGGGGGGAGGCATTTGATAATGTGTGAAGACATTATTATTATACAGCCGGGGGTGCTATTAGATCCAGGGGATAAAGGCCAGTGATGATGTTAAACATACGGTGATATATAGGGAAGTCCCCTCAAAACAGAGAATTTCCCGTCCACAAATGTCACTAGAGGGAAGGCTCTGAAACCCTGCTCCCAGGTTAGGCCTGCTGCCTCTGACCTGTAGAAGGTACAGATCATGGCCCATGTGTGAAAGCCAGACTGGCCACCTGGACCTAAGAAAAGGGAGTGGCAGAGGTGGCGACAAGGATCGTATCAGAAGCACATGTGTGATGCTCACTGTGGACACAGTGGGGTCTCCTGCAGTGGAGGAGAAAAACCTGAAAGGGAGACTGAGGTATTTCTGTCACTCTGGTGGCCCTGAGAAGCATTAGGTTTCACCAGTTAGCCTCTCCAGACAGTGGATCCATTTTGATTACATGGACCCTTGACTGCTCTGAGGCAGGCAGTTTTGATTCATTTGTCATTGCCTTAAACCTTGATCTGCTGCAGCTTTTAAGGCAAAAAGTCAGTATCTCATTGTTTGGATCCTAGCTGTTGCCTTTGAGCTGAGCATGTGAAAGACCAGAGCATTCGCCATGCTTTAGCATATGGCCTTATGGTCTGTAACAGGAGAATGTTTAGCCTTCCCTTCCTCAGCCTTATCTGGGTATCAGTTTAGCCTTTGTTGGGATTTTTAATCCTCTCATCTGAAATATCTGATTCTTGGGCCGATTTTTAACTTCTGTTTTGCTGAGTCTTTGATTCCAACTCAGCATATATGTCTATATATTTTCTGTTATCTTGGCACAAGAGATATTTGCTTGGATGGAATCACAACGACAATAGCTTTCTTTATTGTTCTAAGATTGATTCGGAAGTATTACTGCACCATTTAGCACGTTCACATCATTTCTGCATATTGCATTATAGTTGCTAATTTCTTTGTTCACAGTGCTAAGCCCATTGCAAACCAAAATGCGATAAATATCATTACGACACGTATTGTGTTTAGGATCTATTTTTGCTACAGCGCAAAGAGTCAAAAACCATTTGCTTTGTCTCTAAAACAGATGCCTTTTTTGTAATCATACAAGTATTTAATTTCTTAGTATGCCATCCTTTATAATTTTCAGTGTTCTTGAATAACTACCCCACTTAATTTGAACAGTTGGCCTGTGTTCTTTATACCAGTGATTATTATTACATAATCATTGTTATTTATTTTTTGAAATCCCCGGAGTTGCAGAACTTTATTTATCATTCAGTGGAACAGACTGTCCACTGTACACCTGGGATTTAGAAGAAGGAGGTTTCAGGTATAAATGGTGTCTACAACCCACAGTTGTTTGAATTTGGGGAAATTATAATCTAGGTTGAAACCAAACCCAGACTGCTCATTTCCTCACATCCACGGTTGCTGTGTAATGATGTTTCTGCAACTTGTTGGGATAAGATCTACCTTGATTCAGTTTTTCCAATCATGACCACTGAAAGATCTTTCTAAAAAACAGGGAGAAGGACATGTTGAGTGTGTCCTTCTCAAGCCTTACAAAGTCGTCTGTTGGACTCTTTAATTAAGGGTCAATAACCCATGAATCCCCCCTCCTTCCAGTCTGGCCTGTTGATTTGGTCAGCGCAGTGCTCTATGATGAAATTTGAAATAGAAGAAACAAAGACAATACGGAAGAGTGGTTTATTAGGGTTGTATTATAGTCCATGCTAATGTCAATATAAATGCAAAATAAAAAGCCTTGGAAAGACTTCTTTCTTCAGAATTTCATTAATCCAGGCACAAATAACAGAGGGTTGGTCCAGCTCCCGCCCCACCTCCTTCCCCCCACCTTCAGTCATTGTTCAATTTTAAATAGTTTTAATGGCCCTGGAAGTATTCATGAATTCCGCTTGCTTCACTCTCCTAATCATGTTGTCGGCTTAAAATTCACATTTAATTAACCTCTTCACCCAAGGCATAAATCAATAATAAAGCTCCAAATGCTTACCATACCAATAGTGATTTCCATTTGGAGGGAGACTGTTGAAAATTAGACATTAGAACGCCTGAAGAAAAGCAGAGAACCAGTGGTGTGGAGCTAAAAAGAGCGAACATGTAAACTGTGATAATGAAAGCCCTGGGTTTGAGAGGGAATATCTGTTTATTCCGATTTCAGGGACAAATAGGTGTTTAGGGGTTGGGTTCCAAAAATAATGTTTTGTCTAGAAACGTTGAAGACAATCTCACATATGGATAGATGAGTGAGGTAGCACTCAAATTCTTAGGACAGAAAATGATAAAAGAAGAGGTCTTGCTTAAGGAAAGGAGAAAAGGCTTGACAAACCTAACTCAGAATCTGACACCAACATTTTAGCTATGTGAACTTCATAGTATATTTGCACACTTCTATGTGTCAATTTCCTTGTGAAATGGAAATATTGGCATCTACCTCATTGAATTATCCTAAGCATTAAGCCTAAATATATATATATTAAACAGATGGAGAAGGGATTCCACATGTATGCTTAATGCTGAGCATGCACATCACACACACACACACACACACACACATGCACACACACACGCACACACACACCCCACACTATAACAGAGAGAGCCTGACTTTCTAACCACTAATGATTATTGATTGACACAAAGTAGCACTGGAACCCAAACCAAGACAACTTCCTTTCTGGAATTTTTAACTGAGAAGAGAGTTAGTTAGTTTCAGCCTCTCTCCACTAAGGATACTATTAAATGCAAGGCAAGGAGCTGTGTTCCCTAACATGAAGAGAAAGCGGTATATAGGAGGTATAGATCAAAAACAGGCACTTACTACTATTCCAGAATGGGACATGGAGAACAGAGCATGTAAAGTGGTAAAACTTTGTTTTCTGGATCACTCTGGGGTGACTGGAAAAATACTACATTAGCCTATTATTGTAGACCATGATTTTCTTCATCCAGAGACATTCAATATCAATGACCCACTTAGAGGGGATAGAGCAGATTTATAAAATGGGTTCTAAGCAGGACAACATAAAGTTACATGGTGATGACCATAACTCCTTTGATCCGGACACATATTTCTATGAAGGCCTTTTTTTGAACACCACATTAAAAAATAATCTCCTTGATAAATCACCCTGCATAGAACTTTTCTAAGATTATTAAAAGCTCTGAGCTAGTTTTACATAAACTGCTATTAAACCAGACCTCCCTTGTCTCACCCCCTCTTCCATTTGCACTAAACAATTGAATTAATTGAGTCTAAATGCTGGAGTTGATATTAACTGGTAAAATTTTGACTTCCCATTTTTATTATAATAGGATATCCCTAAACACTTATTCTATTGTTAAACTTCTTAGCTATTCCCCTCAAATTTATGTAGTTTGCATATTAAATGACCATGATTTTCTATGTCCTTCACTCTGTTTATAAAGTTATCAAGAGTAAGAATGACTTCAGATCTGAGTAAATAATGAGGACCAGACTTATCCTCACATCATCACACTTTAAACAACTAGAAAACTAGGGGAAAAAATGTGTGAAACAATGGTTGGCAGGCCTTGAAGAATACTCAGTTCAGAACAGTGGTTTCTGGGGCACCTGGGTGGCTCAGTGGGTTAAAGCCTCTGTCTTCCGCTCGGGTCACGATCTCAGGGTCCTGGGATCGAGCCCCATGTCGGGCTCTCTGCTCCGCAGGGAGCCTGCTTCCTCCTCTCTCTCTCTGCCTGCCTCTCTGCCTACTTGTGATCTCTGTCTGTCAAATAAATAAAAATCTTAAAAAAAAAAAACAAAACCAACCGTGGTTTCTGAGAGAAGAGAAACAACTGGGATAAGCTCCAAGATCACCCCCAAATTACTGCCTGGACTAAGTTTTGAGGTTGCAACATAAGGAAGGGATAGCTGGCTGCAGCCCAATGACACAATGCTTGACAATAAGACAAAGTATACAAGAAAAGAATATCTTTTCAAAGTTCTTACATTATTTGTAAGGTGCTACAATATTATTTGAAATAGGCTGTGCTTAGAGGAAAGATATTACCTCTACCAACTTAGGTCCAGTGGTTGGGGGCCTACAAATTAATTGACAGTAGACAGGTTTAACAGGAGAAAGACAAGGTTCACTTACATATACATCTTGGAGAATTGGGATAAAGATGGGGTTTATATGCCAATCTAATAGGGAAAAGGAAAGAGGGAGAAAGAAATTCTATGAGAAAGCAAGTGGGATTTTAGGATAGCCAAATAGAAGGTATGACAGTTTGTGATAACATTTGTTTATGCAACGTATCCCAGTGTAACTGCAGAATCTCCTCCCTGGCTGCGAAGCTCCCTTGGAGAAGGGATTTATAGCAACACGACTCTCTGAAGGCTCTGATTTTATTCAAAGAAAGGGAGTCTGAAAAGACTACTTTTGCATTTGCTATCTTTCAGGTGTGATAAGTTAAAAATATAAATCATGAATCATAAAACAATAATGAAAAAATACCCAGCATAGTGTATCTAGTAAGTCAATAGTGGAAATAAAATAAAAACACACAAAATACTCAACTATTCCAGTAGAATGGAGAACCAAAGGGAAGAGAACAAAGGCCAGTTGGACAAATAGAAAACAAGTAGCAAAATGGTAGATATGACAAAATGTGAATCATAGAAAAATATAAATTAGACTCATCAAAATGAAAAAATTCACTTGAAAGACATGGTTGAAAGAATTGAAAGGCAATCCACAGACCAGAAGAAAATATTTATAAAACATATATGATAAAGGATTTATATCCAAAATACACAAAGAACATTTACAGCACAATAATAATAAGACTAATAACCCCAGTTTTAAAATGGGTTAAGGATTTGAATAGATCGATTACCAATGAAGATATACAAGTGACAAAAAGCCAAAAAATGTTCTTCACTCCTCATTAGGAAAATGAAAATTAACGCCAAAGTGTAAAGCAATGAAAGTGAAACCAAGATGAGGTACTACTATACATTGTTTAGAATGGCTAAAGACCAATGAGGTATAAGGAGCAACTCAAATTCTCACACGTTGCTGATGAGAATGCAAACTATCAGAGCCATTTTGGAAAACAGTTTGGGGGTTTCTCGTAAATTTAAGCATACCCATTCAACACAACAACCACATTCCCATGAAATTAATCCAGAGAAATGAAGGCATATATCCACATAGACTTGTTTGGTCAAAGTGGATAAAAACAAAAAACAAAAACAAAAACAAAACTGGAAACAAACCAACCAATTCAAATCCCCATTGACTGTTGAATGGCTAAACTAATCGTGGTATAACCATACAATGGAATAAGTAAACAATAACAAGAAATAATGAACCACTGAAATTCAACGACATGGATGGATTGCAAAAGCATTATTCTAAGTGAAAGAAGATAGAAAGGGAGAGAATTTACATGCTTTATAGTTCCATTTAAATGAAATTCTAGAAAAGTTAATTAAAACCTAGTGACAGAAAGTAGACTGACAGTTGCCAGGGCGATTAACTGAGATGAAGCAACTAACTGAAGGGGACACTGGGAGATGTTTTTAGACTGTAGAAACTTTTCTCTATCTTGATAGTGGTGATGCTTACATGTCTGAAACAATTCTCAAACTCCTCCTTTTTATGGCATATAAATGTTATCTCCATAAAACTTTTTTTTTTAATTAACAAAATCAACCATTTCTTATGTGCCAGGCCTTGTGCTAGGTACCAGAATTAAATCAGTTGGTAATTCAACCAACCAACTAACCAACCAACCAACTCAATCCCTTCTTTTATTATCTAGTTGGGAAGATAGACAATAAATTTAGTAATTGCCACAAACTATGATATATGATGTAATAAGTGTATCACAGGGTTCTAAAGAAACAGAGTATTAGAGATTTGAGAAAATTACCAGATGCGTGGCCAAGGATGGCAAAACACATATCCCTGCTTTAGCAACTTACTAAATTCACATCTTCCCCTAATATCCACCATATACAGGCAAATGATTTTCATGTATCAGACTTTTGAAAATTTTGTAAATAAGAGGGACATACTTAAATTGAAATTCTTAAGAGAATGCTGTATTTTCTATGTGCATCCCTTCTACTCTTACACTTATTTTGCCTTCATTTTTGTGAATTATAACACAAAGTATCTTAATTGACTATGCAATAAATTTTCACATACATGTATTTCCTCAAAGCTATCACCTAGATCAAGTAAATTCTTAGAATTTTTTTCTGTTTTTAGATTGCTTGTTGGTTACTTATTGGCATTTTGGAATTTGAGACAGAGGGCAATGCTGTCACTCTATGAAAAAACCATAGGGGAAGACCAAAATTGTCATTGCTACTTATAGGAATTGTTCAGCATGATCAATTTTGACTCTGTTAACTTCATTATGAAGATAGCTAATTTAGGTAACATTTGTAAGCACTCCCAGGGTGAAGCATGTCTTTCTAAGAGAGGTAAATATCAATATTCTGCCCTTGGGAAAGTTACTGAAATTTTAAGATTATTTCACTACAGGTAGAAAACTATAATTTTCAATAGGAACATGTTGAACCCTGAATAAAATGGGGGCCTACTAGTAAGTCTCCTCTGTGCTTTTGTCTAAGAAAAAAAATACCTTTGTGAGTTGACCTTAAAATGCACTTTAATCTATGGCAATAATCTATGGTTATCCACTTGAAATAATAATTAATGCTAATGAAATTGATAATTAGGAGTCATTCTCAATTTTAATTAGACGTACAAGTATTCTAATTAACCACTTTTGGACTTTGTCTTGAAGTTGAAGGTCTTCTACTCCTTGACAGACAATGAGGACAGCTCAGGAAAAAAAAAAAAAAAACAACCACCTTGAATTAGACTACACATTGGATGGCCTCCTACTGTTGTTTTCTGTCGTGTAGTAGTTGCTGAGAAAAGTCCCTCCCTGAGAAAATGGAATCTATTTCTGGAAAGTGTGATATAGGGCCCTAGGCCAATCCACACGGTGTTATTTGGCACTATCAACTTCACTTAACAGTTCCAAATGTTCTACATTCAGACTTTTTTCAGGACTTTTCTGGTACTAGATCTTATCCGAAACTGTTTCTCTCCTCAATCCCAAACTCACAGCAAATGAGAACTGGGTATGTACTAAGGTCTGAGTAAGTGGAGAAATAGGACTCTGGAAAGGCAAATGGGGGAACAAGTCACAGATGTCCTTGGCTTCAGGTTTTCCCCTTACCTGACCTTCATGAATAAAAACTAGTTTGAGATTCTCATTCTTTCTCAATCTTGCCCTTGGACATCGATGGTTTATTTGCAGACATACTGTTCCACTGAAGCAACATTTTAAAAGATGCTTTCCAGGAATGAGTGATGAGAATTATACGCCCTTTCCAGCTTTAGCAGGACAGGGTTTCCAGGCCACTGGGCCTTTTGCCTTCTTTCGGGTCATCTTTTTGAGTAATCATCCGTTCTACCTCCATACAATACAGAGCATATTCAGGAGGTTAGGATATCCAGGATCTGGATGGCAAGCAGATGATGTGGAGGAGATCACATCTATCACTGGGAAAACGATGCCTGACAGCTTGTTTAACTGTCATTCTCATTCTGAAAGGCTCATTCTGAAAGCATCTATGGACAACATATTCAGCTCTCTTTAATGCTAGGGAAACTGAGGCACCATATAGGCTACTGTTTCCCCCTAGAATCTCAGCAGCTTTCTATGAGTTCAATTTAATTCTGTAGGGGCATGAAGGCAACTTTTCTGCTGGGATTCAAGCAGGCTGTTTCTACAGTGTCATCATTCCAGTATCTCTGCTTTGTTGATCAGAAGTGTCCAGTTCTAAAGACCCAAGTCTGCGGGTACAAACATCCCAGGCTCCCAGACTCTGACCATCCCTACTGCAGTTGTCACTCTTAGGACACATATCATTAGAATGAAACAGGTCTGTTTGTTTCACTTTCAAACAAAATAGAAGGACATGGCTTGCTGCCTAGTCTACTCATTTAAGCATCTAGCAGATCACTAAGCATTATTTTTGCAAGACAGAATTTCAAAGTACCCAGAGCACCAGCACTATAGAAGATCGGATAATGGTCTCTGGAAGCTTTTACTTTTTGTAAAATGGAGTATTTATTTGGGATAATTTGAAATAAACATTTTATCTATGATCATTTTGCTTATAGAAAAGATAGTAGAGAGTCCCTGTATATCCCCCACCCAATTTCTGTTTTCCCTCATGTTATCTTCTATTACTGTAGTACTTTGTCCAAACTAAGGAACTAACACAGATAAATTGACTAAACTCCAGAGTTTATTTTAATTCCAGCAGTTTTTCCATTAATGCCAATTTTTTTTCTCTTCCAGGATCCAGCTGTGAATCAGTCCTCTTCCCATCTAATACAAGGTCCTTTCTAGAATTTACCTTCAGATATCAGTATTTTCTTTCCAATAATTCTTTTGGTCTGCCTTGGGTCTTAATAGGAACAATACTAAAGCCCTGAGCTCCATGTTGTGTGTTGTTTTGTTCCTCTCCACGGTGAACACACCTCACACTCACTGCTCTGGATCAAATCAAAAGAGAGTAGAAGAGTGATGGGTTTTTGAAAGTGTCCTTCATTGGTTTTACCAAGGACACAGTAGAGGTAAGCCCAGCCTTCTTTCACTCTCTCTTCCTTTCTTTACTTTTTCTGAGTAAAAACATTTAGGTCAAATGTATCTGAACTAAAAAGCGGCTGAATTTTCCCTGAAATCAATAAAACCCTTCCAAAGCATCCACACTGAAACAGACAAAACCTTCGTCAACACCCCTGACAGGCCAACGACTCTCTCCTTTGTGCACCTGTAGGGTCACTCTTAGGCTGCAGCCTTTAATGAAAAAAGTCCTTCAACCCCCAAAGAATAACAGAAAGGGCATTATTTCTTGGTCTGGGCAGTTGTCATGCATCATAAGAGATTCCCTTTGCAAAACCATTCTTGCGGACCCCAGCACCAAGTATGCTGCTCAGTTCTTGTCTCTTTAAAGCTTATTAAGCAGAGACATTTAGTTGTTCTTTTTTTTCTAAACCTGTGAACCTGAAGTTTCCTCCTTTTAACCAATGTCAGTTCACAGTAGCTCAGTTTACCAATGCATGTACAAAGAAGGAAGGCAATTACTTCTGAGCGTAGCCACGTCTGTGCTCATGGAATGGTGAGGAAATTGTGATGAGGATTTTAGTACATTTAATTCATTTATTTGTTGAGTGAAAGGAGGATATTATAGAGGTTTTTCTTTTTTAATTTTCCTTTTTAATGTCCACTGCCTAGAGAATTATTACAAGTCTATACTGTTACATGACTACATGGACAGAACACCCAGCCTAAGCTATCATTTTGAATTTCATAATGAACTCTTTCAGTTTGGATTGAGTTTGGGTTTTACATTGCTTCACAGTAAATCTTCATAATTTCAGATCTCACTAATAGGAATCTAAAATTTCACGGATGGGTAAGGTTGAAATTTCATTGATAGAATTGTGAAAGCATGTTTTTTTCTTAGTAAATTAACCCTGTGGACAAAGGTTCATGTGTAAAAGTTTAACCCTGTCAGTAAGAACAGCTGCTTTCAAACAGTGAGGGTGTTCAACTGATTAGGGTAAAAACATGAAAATGTTTTGTTTTTCCACTAACTGTTATCAGTTCTGCTCTCCTGATTTCCCATCCCCGATTCCTGAAGAATAGAAGGTTTATGAAAATGAAGTCTTACTTCACAATCTTCAAGTATGTTTGGTTATTCAAACAGTACTTCTGTTCATTTAAAAAACCACTATTGTCATGACTGACTCAAAAATACCACCCCTCCTCACCCCTCTAGCAGGAGGATGAACAGGCTAGTGACCCTGCTGGGAGAATTTTGCTCCGTCCCCTTTTCTCTCTCTCTCTGGTGCATGCACAGCAGGTACCCACCACAACCCCCATCTTCTTTCCTTTCTTCCTCAAGCTCCACCCCTCCCCCCACCTCCTGGTTATCCCATCCCCTGTGCATGATAGCACCAAGCTAGCCAGTGGATGAACAGATGTCAAAGCATAAACAAAATGTCAGGCTTCCCTTTTGGCAGAGCCTCAGGCTATAAAGAGAGTCTCTTGTGCATTCCCTCCGTCAGCTGTTATCTATAATAGGCACATTAATTGAGAAGTGCTTATATGTACACTTAGCTTTTAAGTCACACACTAGTTAGAACTTTGAAAAGTGGCAAATATTTCATAAATGCTTAAGTAAAATGAAGAAAGAACTCAAAAGTCATGTCATCAAGTTAAACATTTAAGTTGTGGGGTTTTTTGGTATTTATCTTATTAATTTGCAGAGTACCTAAATAGGTTTTGAGGAGAAAAGTAGATATATATTTTTAAGTTATTCATGAAATAAGCCAAAAAAGTCATTGTTAATGTCCAAGTGAGGTATTATCCTAAAACCATTAACATTGTTTGCTTTACCTTATCTATTGTAGGAATGTAGCAAGTTGAAATGAATGTGCTTCTATTCATGAAAATATTGTTGACAATGGTGTTGACAAGCTTTATGTTCTAGGACTGATTAATTCTTGCTCTCAATCCCATATACCCCAAGAAGCGGAAAGTGAGATCATACACTGAAACTTTCTCAGGACAACCTAAATATTCTATTTCCTTTATTCCAAAGGGATTTTGATCTCAAGGGGCAAGTGGAGAACTCAAGACTGACCTCTTTCTCCTTGTCCTCTTTCCCCATTTCCCTTCTCATTACTAGACGCTCTTTTTTCCCCTCTTCTGGGTGACCAGACCTCTAGTTCTATCATATTTTCATCTTCTCTAATTATAGACCTTTCTTTAAATATCATTATTCATTTCTTTGTGTCCACAGTCTTCATGTCCTAGCTTTAATGGTGGGGGCACAATAGTGGAAAGACATAGATTGATAAGCAATAAAATATTTCCACAATATTATCCACACTACGGAAATATTTGATGTAAGTTCATGACATAAAGATGTTCCAAATTTAATTCTTTTTCTTTAATCCTGTGCTATTATCACTGATTCCCATGACTATGCTTTCATGAAATTGAAGCATGTGGCTTCTCTTCATGCTCCAGGTCTTTTCGGACATGACCTAAAAGCTCAATTTTCATACCAACAATGGTTGTGTTTTACTGTTCTTTATCTGGGAGCCACCCTGCTATGTGAATCAATGTTTCCTAATTTTATTTCATTTAAAAGGCAATAAAGTAGTCCACTCAGGAAACACAAGGCTATGGTTATGAAAGACTGTATAGCTAAGTAGTTGGGAAGGTAGTTGGTAACCTGGACATAAGCTTTCATAATGTTTGAGTACTTCACTTGGCCATATTGCAATACTGCCTATGGGAAAGAAAAAAAAAAAGTCAGTGGGTAGTTTAAAGTGTACTACTACAAAATTAGAGAGTAATAATGTATTATTTGTTTCAGGGGTACAGGTCTGTGATTCATCAGTCTTACCCAATTCACAGCACTCACCATAGCACATACCCTCCCCAATGTCCACCACCCAGTCATTCCATCCCTCCCACCTCCATCCCTTCCAGCAACCCTCAGTTTGTTTCCTGAGATTAAGAGTTTATTATCATTTGTCTCCCTCTCTCATTTGAGAGTATGTTTCTTTTCTTTCTTTTTCTTTTTTTAAAATTTTATTTATTTATTTGACAGAGAGAGAGAGAGATCACAAGTAGGCAGAGAGGCAGGCAGAGAGAGAGAGGAGGAAGCACGCTCCCTGCTGAGCAGAGAGCCCGATGCGGGTCTCGATCCCAGGATCCTGAGATCATGACCTGAGCTGAAGGCAGAGGCTTAACCCACTGAGCCACCCAGGCACCCCTAAGAGTATGTTTCTAATAGAATTATTTTCCACTGCTTCTTAAAGTTTGTCAGTTTATCACACATAAATGAGGGTTGACTATATTAACATAGATCTAAAAATCTCTCAGCTCTAATTTGTTTCCCGTGAACTTCAATAAATGGCATTTAGATGCTGATGTACAGGCTTTAGAATGGAATTGAAATGGCATTTATATTCCTAAAATACATGGTCCTCCTCCATCAAGAAAAGTCTGTCATCTTTAACCATGCTCTCAGCTTTGGGAAGGAAACTCAGAGAATAAACAGGAGAATCTGGTGTGGCTCACTGGGTTAATTGGGGATTAGGACACCCGAGGACTTAACCATAACAGAATACCCCTGAATGTACAGATCTTTCTTATTAAAATCCAGATTTTCATGATCAGTTTAGTCTAAATTAGGGAAGTTGGATGATATCCTTTAGAAACTGGTTTCTCTAGGTACCAATATTTCTTATAATTTAACTTCAGAGATTCAACATTCATCTTTTTAAAGTGAGCTAAAAAGATACCTTCCAGACAACAGCAGAGATGGATCAAAGTGACCTAAACTCTCTGGACATTAGTTTCCTCAGAATTAAAATGGGGGAGAGGGAGAAGCCAGGTCTCAATCTTTTGCTTGACTTTAAAAGCAACAGAAACAGATTCTGGACTCTCTATTTCTGACCTATATCCTTCATGAGCAAAATGAGGACATGGCTCAATTGAAAACAATGGTCTCATATGCATGTGTCTTGATGATTTCTCTCCTGCATCTGTTCCTCCCTTGAGGATGAAAGGGTTTTGCCCAAGGTTGGAGCAGCCCCATGAGAGCAGCTCCATAAAGGAACCCAGAGGGTTAGAAATGACAGGACGACTTTTTTATGTGTTCTTTTTGGGTGGGAGGGGAACTTAAATTTAAGTGAATTTCAGCTCCCTGGTATTAAACAACAGAACGTCTCATTCTTTGAGAACAACCAATCCTTGACAGGTGCCTTTAAACAGTGAGACCATTAATGAATGGCAAGACAGAGGTTGGTGATAGCCCTTACAGAGTTTATGAGAAGCACCAACAGCACACGGGGATGTTTGGGGAAAACCTGGATTCAGCTGTGCCTGACTGGTATTTTTTGTTCCCCTTTCCATTATCGAAGGGCTTGAACAGTTTTGTTTTGTTTTGTTTTGTTTGTTTTGTTTTGAGCTCAATTTTGTCATCAGTAAAATGAAAAGGCAGTTGACTACTAAGGATCCTCCCTTCCAACCTCTATTGTTCTAAGACAATCGAGCCTCATCTCTACAAACACGCTGTTACTTTCACGCTTTCTTTGATAACACAAACAACTCCATGGAGTCTAGTGATGACAACAGGTAGATTGGATTCCAAAGCATACAAAGGCTGTGCATTTCATTCATAAAGATGGTCTCTGTTGAAGTAAAACAGAGTTTTTTGCCTACTACTTACTTCCCCAACCATTACAACACAAACCCTAGGAATTCAAAAGGTACAAAACATAGCCATATTAGCATAGTACCCTAGCGTTTAACACACACACACAAGTAAATACAAATACTTTGGGAAAAGGAGAATTTGAAGTATTAAAAGACCTGCCTTTTAGGGTATTTTCAAATTGACACAATTATATTATGTATTAATACTTATAGTAATTTGGATTATAGGGACAAAATGAAAATCTTTAAACAATTCAAAATAACAAACTGAAGTTAAGATTAGGAATGGGAATTTCAAAAGCATTTGATACTTTTTATAAAAAGTTTACTCTCTTAAATAATTTGGACCTTTTGTTACAATTTAATAAAGATTTAAAGATTTTTTAAAAAGCTAATAAAAAACATGGAAACAATATAAAGGTAAATTAAAGCTAGTCTTATGCCACTTGTCACCAATTCTGAGTCAATATGGTCTGATTTAACAAATTTACCAAAGAAAAGTATTAACTCAAAACAAAAAATTTGGTGACAGGAGAGCTTATGAAGGAAAAAATAAACTAGTAATCAAATATGTGCCTCAAATACCCTTTTTGTCTCTCCAACGTAACACAGTATGGCTTTCTAAATCAGTTAAAAAGTGTTTTTCTTTTTCATACTTCTTTTCTTGATAACATCTCTTAGTTAAAGCAAGTGTCCTGCTTCACTGGGCATTACATTTCAATCTCTCTGACATGACTGGCAAATATGGCTGCTGCTCTGAGATTTAGCTTTTTACCAACCAGGTGGTGAAGATCTCAGTAATATCCTCACATTTAAATAGATGGTATCTCACAAGGCCCCTGACAGTTTCTCACTTACTCATCCTTGCAACACTTCAGGAGAGAAGACAGAGTTTGGTTAATCATGCCCTGGAGTAGAGAAATCAGAGATCCATATGGATAAAGAGTTGACAGGGAAAGACAGCACAATGGAATGTCACAAAGCAAATCCACCATAAGGAATCAGAAATGCTGAAACATTTTCAAGGTCGAAATTACTCTTCTAAATATATTCCCTCTAAAATCCTCTCCCTATTCAGAAGCATTTAAGAATGGAAAGGGAGATTCACATTATACCATTTTTTTCATTTGGTAGATTGGTTTGCATGATGGTATCTGAAAAGCTCCTTCCCCTCTTAGGTTTCTGCTTCCTTGGAAGCTGGCAGATCCATCTCTGATAAAACAAATCTAGCCTGGTTTAACCCTTGAAGTAAGGCTAGCATCCAGATTTGCAGAAAGTTTACAGCGCACAAACTGCTATTTCCTGGGCTGAGCTACTCAAATGCCAAAGGACTATGGACTAATTTGCTTACTCTTTGACACTGCCGGTTAATTATAGCTATTATGTACAGAGTATTGGTAAACAATTATTGTAATGAAAAGATATTAACAGACTAAAAATGTTAGTGCATGTACTATATATTCAAAAATGTTGCATTTGCTCATTTGGAGGGGGGTGGTTATTAAGGATTAAAAGACTGTGGAGAAAAACAAGACCTTCATTCCTGAGTGAGGATTTGTTTCTACTTATTTATCAGGGGGAAGATAATCACGATCATTTTTTCCCCCATGTAATCAACATGCATTGAGAAATCTGTGTTTGGTGCCAGGAAGACTGATGAAGGCAGTGGGGGACATGAGATTTTTCAGCATCCTCTATCACAAACTATGCCATAACAAATAGATTTCTTCTGGCCCAAACTCACAAAGGAATAATACTTCAACACTCAGTCATAGAACAGCAAAAAGCTAATATGTAGACTCTAGTCCAAACATGTCATTTTTAAAATATTCGAATAAACTTTTTATGTTAGTGTCAAATTTGTAGAAAATAAACAATGATAGCATAGAGCATTCCCATATACCACACACCTAATTTTTCCTACTAACGTCTTATATTATTATGGTCCATTTGTCGCAAGTAATAGATTAATGCTCATACATTATTATTCACTAAATTTCATTCATTATTTGGATTTCGTTAATGTTTCCCTAACTGCCATTTTTCTGTTACAGGATCCCATTCAACACATCACATTTCAATTAGCTGTTTTCTCTCCTTAGGTTTCTCCTTAGTCACTTATTCATTTATTTATTTATATCAGTATGAATTCATGGATAAGTATTTCATATTTTAGATTGTACTTTGAGTTATAATCTAAGGCCACATTATATATTTTGTTGCTCAACTTGTTCTAGCTTTACTATTGGGATCTCCTTCTGTTGGCTCCTGTGTCCTGGACTCCTATTCTGGGAGCTCTTTCCTACTTTCTGATATTACAAGACATTCCAGGCTCATCTGGTATCTTCTCTGCCTCAGTCCTCATATCAGACATTTTTCTTCTGAGTAGCCCTCATTCTTTTTGTTGGAGAATGGTATTAGAAACAAAGATCTGAGTACTGGCAAACATGTCATTGAGCAGATTACATAACTGAAGCTCAGAGAAGTTAAGAGATTTGCTTAAGATCCAAAGGTAGCAGGTGCCTGCGTGCTCAGTGGGTTGAGGCCTCTGCCTTCGGCTTAGGGTCCTGGGATTGAATCCCACACTGGGCTCTCTACTTGGCATGGAGCCTGCTTCCACCTCTCTCTGCCTTCTTGTGATCTCTGTCTGTCAAATAAATAAATAAAAATCTTTTTAAAAAAAGACCTAAAGGTAGCTAGGTGCAAAGCTAACACTGGGACACAAGTTATCTTGATGCCTGGGTCACGGATCTGGACATTATACCACTCCATCTTTCCTGTCACATTCCAGGATATGCAATCTTCATGGGCATATAAATGGAAAAACTGTGTCCTTTGTCCCTGTAGTCTACACATTCTGAATGTCTTTCAGTTATGTCCATTTTTATTTATGCAGGTCTTTGAAGCCTCACCATGAAAAAGAAGATGAAAACATAAGAAATATAGCTCCCTTAATAATGACAAAGGAAACCATGAAGGGTCATTTCCCCATGTAAAGTATGGTTTGGGTAACACAGAGAGGATCAGGTGTGTCTTTTTTAGGCTCGGAAAATCTGCTGTGCGATACGTTTGTGTGCATGGCTTATCATTTCCAAGATCCCCATCAGTTTGTCACAACCCTTCAGACATGTGTCTTTACAGCCATGCAGACCCAGAGCATGTCTACTTGGATACACATCTATAAAGAGCAAAAATAACTCTTGTGGCTGGAAATTTGAAATCTGTTGTAAAATAATAAAGAGTAATGCACATTATTCCTTTTTGGAAGAGACAAGTAACACATTTCCCTGCAGCCTTTGAGATGTACAAAATTTAGTGATCAGTTAGTACATAAAGCATATGAAAACCCTTGATAATGTTCTTTGGTGCCAGAGGACAATCATAGTATACATCTCGTAACATCTTACACACACACACACACACACACATATATATATATACACACACACACACACACATACACACTATATATACAGTAACATCTTACACATATATATACATATACTATATATACATATACTATATATATACTATAGTATACATATACTATATATAGTAACATCTATATATATAGATATATATAGATCTATATATATAGTAACATCTTACTATATATACATATATGTGTGTAAGATGTTACTATATATATAGTATATATATGTGTGTGTGTGTAAGATGTTACTATATATAGTGTATATATATGTAGTAAGATGTTAGGAGATGTGTATATATATATACACACACATATAATATATAATATAATATATTATATTAGTCTAATTTTATATTTTATATAAATATATATTATAGTCTAATTTTATATTTTAAAGGTCAGTGGGTCACTTTAATATTAATGGCTTGGGCTTTTTTCTTTTTTATCTATACAAGATGTGTTGTATAGATATTTTGTATTTGTATATTTTGTATTTTGTATTTGTATATTTTGTATAGATATTTTGTATTTTGTTTTGTTTTATTTTTTAAATGGTAAATGTATTGGGGTGGCTGGGTGCCTGGGTGGTTCAGTCCATTAAGGCTCCAGCTCTTGGTTTCAGCTCAGGTCATGATCTCAGGGTCATGAGATCATGCTCCTTGTAGGGTTCCACATTGAGTGTGGAGCCTGCTTAAGATTCTCTCTCTCCCTCTCCCTCTGCTGCCTCTCCTCCCACCACTTGCTCTCACACTCTCTAAATAAATAAATAAATAAATACACATCCTTAGAAGCAATTTCTATCGATTATTCTAATTTTGGTACATAAAAGAAAGAACTTGATATACTTTTGAAACTTATGCACATTGTTCAAATTCCAAAATTCCAAATGTCAGGGTTCTTTTTTACTCTTTTATTATTATTATTATTGTTATTATTATTATTTTAAGAGTTAGTTATGTATTTGGGAGAGAGAGAGAGTGAGAGATGAGAGGGGAGAAGGTCCGAGGGAGAAGCAGACTCCCCGCAGATCTGGGAGCCTGATGCAGGACTCGATCCTGGGACTCCGGGATCACGAACTGAGGTGAAGGCAGTGGCCTAACTAACTGAGCCACCCAAATGCCCCTACTCTTTTATTATTTTAAATTTTATTTTAAATCTACATTTTTATATGTGATTACAATTAATGCAAATGTATGACATTTATACCAATTACTCGTGCTACAGCAATCAACCAGTTGCTAGTACTAAATGTTTAATGAAGGCAAAGCCTCTCATTCAGTAGTAGGAATAATCACATTTTTACTTACATTTGTATTGGCTCATCAATATCTGTCTATGTATGTAATTTATTGGAACACTATCTGATGGAATATGGCCAAAGACAGAGTTAAGACTTTTAAAATAATGAGTCATTTTATGTGGGTTTGTACTAAATAAAGCTAATTGATGTTAAAGGCAATATCTTCAAAGAGCTTATTAAGGGATTTTAGACCCCCAAATGCACATATTTCTTCTTTTTTCCTGATTCATATAAACTGAACACATTTATATGCTATCTAAATCAATTTATCCTTCATCCCAAATGGACAAGGATCATTGCTACTTTTGTAGCCCTTTATGGTCTGTCCACAACCTTTGTAATGAGTGGCTGAGTTTGAAAGTAGCAGGTGTACATGAAGACATTGAAGGAAATATTCCAGCTTGTCTGCATAAACCTTCAAGCATACCATCTACCTGAAAAATCTGGTCAGAGTATGTACAGATTGGCTGGTGGTTTTTCTGTAAAGGACTTTACATCTCACCAGAAGTCTGTCAAGTTCCCTGTTTTCTGTCCTCAAAGGAAGAGAAAGTTCCTTGGCACTAATTTCTCAATGAAAACAGACACACACACACACACACACACACACACACACTAAAATTAGAAAACAGATGTTAAAAGCAGGCCATGCTTAACTTTATTCATGAATTCTAGCAAATCACAATATTTTTCTTAATTCTTGCCTAATAATTTTTAAAATCCAAGTAAACTTCTGTGGTTTTAGTTTAATTTCTTTATAAAAGTTCAAGTTGGTCCCAGTTTCCTTTTTCTGTTAAGAACTTCTTTGGTAAAACAAATCCAGATGAACATAACAAGATCCCCTAAACTTATCAAATTGCAATGAACCTCTGAGAAAAGGTAAAAGCCTTTGTGAAACTGAACTCAAAGTCAGTCTCCCATTTTCTAATCCTGGTGAGTGCTCAACACACCAAAGGCTAAGCCATGGTCTTTGGTTTGGCATATTATCATTCTCTGAACTGACATTTGGACTAACTTCCCAGATCTGTAAAGATTTCATTTTCCTCTTTGAGCATTAAGTGAAATTCTTCCCAGCTAACAAAGGAGCAGGATATTAACACACCCCACAATTGCTTGTTTTCCTTTTGGTAAATGATGTGAGTTGAAAACAGTAACAATCCAGCATTAATGCTGAGACTGTAGTCATATTCTGCATACCTAAATGCTCAGCCTTAGAGAATTTTGAGCATCAACCATATTGCCATGGTACTAAGAAGAAATGTACCAAAATTTTATCTCTTCAGAGCATATAAGACAAAACTGGATCTGTAGAACATAGTCCTAAAGGAAGTTTGGTCAGCCTCGGTAGACAGAAGTTTTATAAAGGGAGTGGGGTAAATATGTTGTTCAGAGACCATCTGGGACAGAGTGATAGGCCCAATGCTTAGGGAACTATATCGTTTGGTATAGGACCCATGACTCTTCTTTCTGACTCTACAATCTCATCTCAAACTTCTTTTCCATGGTCTATTTGTTCAGGGGAAAGGTTTTAGTGGCATGTCAATGAACATGGGAGTTGTCAAACTATGGCCCATGAACCAAATCTGGCCCAATGCCTGATTTTATAAATAAAGTTTTATTGGAACACAGCCATGCTCTTTCATTTGCACACTGTCTATGACTGTTTGGGGGCTGCCACAGCATATTTTAGTAGCTACAACAGATATCATATGGCCTCTGTAGCCTAAAATATTTTCCTACCAGACCCTTTGCTGAGAAAGGTTGCTAACTCGGAACAGAAAGGATCAGCTGATAACTCCGGATTTGCAAACATTAACATATTTGCTGGCTCCAAAAAAACCACTAATCATATACACCCTATATTTCTTCATTGAATAATGCAGCATTTCAAATCCTAGACCATTTTCTCATTTGCACTCTGCAAAGAAAACTATGTGCAACATGTTAGGGAAGGAAATAAATAGCCCAGCAGGAAGAAAATTTGGAATACTTTCTCTGACTCCACTTTTCTCCACATCAGTGACTTGAAAACCCTGAGAATATCATGGACAGCAGCATCCCATGCTTCTTTTCAGCTCATCATTACTGGTGTTGCAAGAAGGCACAGACTCCTTGAGGTTTCACATCAGGGTTGGGGTTTTTTGTATGCATGTGCACACATGCACACACACACACACACACACACACACACACACACACAGAGCTAGCCTGCACACACACCTGGTGCCTTCCCTCATTTTGTATGTCCACTCAGGTGATGACCGCCAGCTGGCATAAATGACAGATGATGCTAAATTTCAGCAGATGTCTTTCTGACCCCAAAGATAATGGAAATGACAAATAATAACTTTGTAATTACCTTAACTCCAACCAAAGCATAAGCTGAAAAATAACCAGATGAGAACTACAGGGAACATGTGGGATCTACTTCCCTATTAAGCATGTTTAAGTGTCCCCCGTGCTGTGCAGCTCAGAGGCTGTGCCAAGAGAGTGGGGAAGGCAGCCCAACATGCACCCAACCATAAATCTTCTTGGCCTCATGATAAACAAACAAGATCTCAGCATCTGCATGCACAGCTGACGAGAGAGGGAAAAATGAAGATTAAATGGGAACTAGGGCACCCTCAGAATTTGTAGTTTTATAGTGCTTCAGATAAGATAAAAAAAAATCCTCCAATTAAAAATACATTTTAAATGCTTACATTCTCTTTTCTTCTCTTTTGGGGGATCTGGTCTTTGAGAAGAAACAGTAGGAGAGACCAAAAAGAAAACAAAACAAAACAAAAGAATAGAACAAAACAAAGAAGACAAATAGAACTTTGAGCTGATGAGAAGAGAGTTTGCCTTTGGCTGATATTCTTGATTTGGGAAGTGGCTTAGGCAAGATTGTGACATGCACTGCACCATTTCTAACTCTGACCAACAGCATGTCTGTCTGAGCTTCATCACGCTTTGAGGATGACAGAGAGACCCCAAAGCCTGGTGAGACTTTTCTTTATTTTTAAGAATCTGGAGGCTGTTTGAGTTTAAGTCTTTGAATAAGCACCAGAAAGTGAATTTGTCTAGTTGGTCTAAAAATTATGACCATCCTGTCTATTCCAGCTGATCTTCAACTAGAAACAATTCCTATTTATGATGACTAATTTTATGTGTCAACTTGACTAGACCACAAGGTGCACAGATATTTGGCCTACTATTATTCTGGGTATTTCTGTTAGGAGATATATATAGAGAGAAGGAGGTATAGATATAGGTATCTATATCTGTAGAGGTATAACTATATCTGTATCTGTATCTATGGAGATATAGATATATTTAATTTGCAGGGGAGGGGGAGGATGAGATTAATGTTTAAATCGGTAGATTGAATAAAGCAGATTACCATCCCTAATGTGGGTGGGCCACGTCCAACTAGTTGAAGGCCTGAACAGAACAAAAGGGCTGATCCTCCCCTAAGTAAGAGAAAATCCCTTCTGCCTGATGGCCTTCAAACCAGGGCATCAGAATTTTTCCTGCCTTTAGACTCAAACTGAAACATCAGCTCCTCCTGGATTTTGAGCCTGCTGGCCTTTGAAATGGAATAGCTCTCCTGGGGCTCCAGCTTACTAACTGCTTACTAACTTATCCTGCAGATCTTGGGACTTGTCAGCCTCCTTATTGCATGAACCAATTCCTTAAGTCTACACACACACACACACACATACACATAATCCTATTGGTTCTGTTTCTCTGGATAATGCTAACTAGTGTATCACTGAATCTAAGGCTAAGTATCTTAGGACACACGTGAGATGGCAATAATCTTATTGAAATTTTCTCTGTAACTCCCTCCCATCAATACTAGTTATACCCTTTGTAGCTATAACAGAATTAACTATATGAAGACAATTGTCATGATCACCTTCTGTAGGTTAAATATGTCCATTTGATCTAACCATTCCTCATTCGACCTAGTTTGAGTTCTTCCAGCTCACAGTCACTCTTCCCTAAATGTCCTACGGTTTGACTATATCCCACTTAAAACGTGGCTACAGCCTTTTGTAGGTACAGAGAAGCATTATCACCTCCTGAATTGTAGGGCTATAGATCCACTGATACAGCATCTATTGGCATTGGCTTTTTTGATGATTGTATTAGTTTTTGACCCACATTAGCCTAAATACCCCTGCTACCCTAAATGTTTCTGCCAAATTGCATCTTTTTCTTTGTGTAGTAATTTTTTTTTCATTACAGAAATTTATTAAGTCATAATCTCAACTATTACATATAAGCTGTTCTTCCTTGGATCAATATTTCTAGACCAAGTGTTTCATCTAAGCTCCAGTATCAATTCAATCACCTACTAGGACATCCATCAATACCCTCCTAGATGTAAGTTCCACAAAGGAAGGAATTTGTTTGTTTAAATCACTATGTATGTCCAGCACCAAGAGTAGTGTCTGGTACTAGTAGGTAGGGTTTCTGCAAACATTGTTAAGTGAATAAATAAGAGAATCTTAAAGTTAACATGTTCAAACACAGTCTTATCACTTCATCCTTCTTCCTACATTTCTTCTAACGAATAGTACCACCATCTCTGCAGGGACCAAAGCCAAAAATTCAAAAGTCAACCTATACCTCATCTATCTTACTAGATTTCAAGGAATACTGATTTCTTTCCTGGGTGACTCTCAGATTGATCCCCTTTTCTTTTACTCATCATCACTGCCTAAGTGTAAGTCCTCATTCTCCCTACTGATGTTTTATAATAGTCCCCTAACTAGACTAATCACTCAATTCTTGCCCCCACTCTTTTAATCCATCCATTCTTCATATTTCTGTCAAAGTGGTCTTTCTGAAATGCAAACCTGATCAAGTTTTTGTACTGCTTAAAATCCTTTGGTGGCTTCCCAGCATGGTCACAGTCAAATCCAAATTCCTTAGCAAGGCATTCAACATTCTAAGCTCCTTCAAGGTCTGACATATGCTTACATTTCTAGCTTCACTGTTACTCACATACCCCCCAAGTTTCCTATTCCCCAGCCACAATGAACATATCACACTCTTCCCTCTGACCTGGACATGTTTTATTACTTTTGTTTCTTCTCTTTATTTATAAAGTTAACTACAACTCACTAAACCATTCAAGAGATAGTTGCCGATTATCTCCGGCCTGAATAAGACATCTTGTCTGTGCTCACAGGACACCTCTGACTACCTCTGTTGTAGACAATCATAACGAAGTGTGATAAGCACACTCTCTCACACTTGATTCTAAACATGTACACATTTATATCCTCAGTGTTCATCGTAGTATTCACGACATACTAAGTGCTCTAGCAAATGAATTATACTCTATGACGCATGTTGCAAAAAGTAGGAGAGAAAAAGTATCAAGTGGGTAGGAGACATTCTAGAACAATTGATGAGCAAAGGCACAGAGGCAAGAGAACTCTGCTTATATCTGTGAGATCCAGGCTCATGGAGTTCAGGAAAGGAAGGAGAGAACAGAGGGCTAGAAAAAAAGTTGTTATTTATGAAGTGAATTTCTGAGGTCAGTGAGTTGCCATCTGGCCATTTCTAGTCATCCAAGCCAGCTATAAATTACATGCATCATACAGACTTTCCTCTGAGTGCCCCACATCTCCCATTTTGCACTGTCTCCCCTTCATCAGCAATAACAGACGAAGCTGCTGAGTTCAGCACAAATTATCTTGTTAGCAAGGATTTCCCTTCAGTGCTGCCTTTTTGCAACTCAATCTCTCTAATGCTGACTGCTAAAATGGCTTGATGTCCAGATGTAGATTCAACATCTGAGTCAGGAGCTCTGAAATCTGTTCCAGCATTGTGGAAATGTGCTGGCAGATGTGATAGTGATTTATCTCTAGCACGTTTCTTGGAACATTCCAAAGCCCTGAACAAAAACAACTCATATTTATGGCATACTTGCTTTTACCAGGTATTGTTCTAAATATTCTACATGCATAACCTCACAACATTCCTATGAGACACATACCATTATTATCCCCATTTTATAGAAAATGTCATCAAGGCACAGGGAGGTCAAGAAAACTCTACAAAGTCACTCAGCTTGCAAGGTTTGAGTTAGAATTTTTCAAATGTAGTAACTTAATCATTACTTAATCCATAAACTTAATCATTATTCTATGGTGCCTCTTTAAAATGGGCAAGAGATACAGGACCAAGAAAAAGAGTACAGCTTCTAATATTGACTTTGCTATAAACTGTGTGATTTTGGATAAGTCAGAACTCCATGAAACTTAATTTATTTCTCTGTTCAATGACAGAATCTGTGTAGAAGATCAGACTTCAATATTTTTACTTCCAAAGCCCTTAACAATGGTTAAGAAAATATTATGTCCCCCTGTATATTTTAAAAAGACATCTAGATTTTCAATATGTTTAAATATTTGCAAAAAAGTACTTTCTAGCATTTTATAAATACAGATTTTTAAATAAAACTTTTTTATTACCCTTTTAAGATAAGCACTTCAGCTCTCTTCTGATTACTATTTGCATGGTATATCTTTTTCCATCCTTTAATTTTCAACCATCTATGTCTGGATATAAACTATGTCTATTGTACAGCACATAAAATTAAATCTTGCTTTTTCTTGTCTAGACTGATGATTTGTGCTTTTTGATTAGAGTCTTTAGTGCATTCATACTTAATATAATTATTGATGTGGTTGGATTTATGTCTGTGATTTTTCTATTTTTTTCTATATGTTTCATGTATTTTATTGTTGTCATTTTCTAGGGTTTCTCCTTTACTGCCTTTTTTTGGTATTAAGCCAGTATATTTTAGTAACTTTTCAGTAATTCTAAATACTGTGTTAAGATTTAACTTTGAGAGGAGTCAAGATGGCGGAGAAGTAGCAGGCTGAGACGACATCGGGTAGCAGGAGATCAGCTAGATAGCTTATCTAACCATTGTGAACACCTATAAATCCAACGGGAAATCGAAGAGAAGAAGAGCAACAATCCCAGAAACAGAAAATCGATCACTTTCTGAAAGGTAGGACCTGCGGAGAAGTGAATCCAAAGCGACGGGAAGATAGACCCCGGGGGGAGGGGCCGGCACCAGGCAAGCGGCGGAGCGACGGAGCAAAAAACCGGGACTTTTAAAAGTCGGCTCCACTGGGAGACATCGCTCCAGAGGCTAAACTGGGGGGAAACCCAGGCGGGGTCAGCATAACCCCAGGACCCGCGGGGTCACAGAAGGACTGGGGGTGTCTGAGTGCCGCAGAGCTCGCAGGTATTAGAGCGGGGAAGCCGGCTATAGCGACAAAGCCGAGGAGTGAGCTCTAAGCCCGGGGTTACCTTGTGCCGGTCGCAGGCTGGGTGGGCTCGGAGCGCGGCCGCAGGCCGCGGAGACAAAAGCGACCCGGCGCTTTTCTCCAGCTCCAACAATTGACTGCTTTCCTCGAGGCGCGACCGCAAGCCAGGGAGGCGGGGCTATTGGGCGCTTTGCTCTGAGAGCGCACTGAGGAGCGGAACCCCAAGCTCTCGGCTCCTCCGGGCCGAGAGATTGGGAGGCCGCCATCTTCATTCCCGTCCTCCGGAACTCTACGGAAAGCGCTCAGGGAACAAAAGCTCCCGAAAGCGAACCCGAGCGGATTACTTAGCCCGGCCCCTGGCAAGGGCGGTGCAATTCCGCCTGCGGCAAAGACACTTGAGAATCACTACAACAGGCCCCTCCCCCAGAAGATCAACAAGAAACCATCCAAAACCAACTTCAGTCACCAAGAACAGCGGAATTCCACAGCAGGAGAAAGCAAATCCTACCTGGACAAAATGACAAGGCGGAAAAACTCACCTCAAAAAAAAGAACAAGAGGCCGTACCGAAGGCTGGAGACCTAATCAATACAGACATAGGTAGCATGACAGATCTAGAGTTCAGAATGACAATTCTCAAGGTTCTAGCCGGGCTCGAAAAAGGCATAGAAGATATTAGAGAAACCCTCTCCGGAGAGATAAAAGCCCTTTCTGGAGAAATAAAAGAACTAAAATCTAACCAAGTTGAAATCAAAAAAGCTATTCATGAGGTGCAATCAAAAATGGAAGCTCTCACTGCCAGGATAAATGAGGCAGAAGAAAGAATTAGTGACATAGAAGACCAAATGACAGAGAATAAAGAAGCTGAGCAAAAGAGAGACAAACAACTACTGGAACACGAGGAGAGGATTTGAGAGATAAGTGACACCATAAGAAGACACAACATTAGAATAATTGGGATTCCAGAAGAAGAAGAAAGAGAGAGGGGAGCAGAAGGTATATTGGAGACAATTATTGGAGAGAATTTCCCTAATATGGCAAAGGGAACAAACATCAAAATCCAGGAGATGCTAAGAACGCCCCTCAAAATCAATAAAAATAGGTCCACACCTCGTCACCTGATAGTAAAATTTACAAGTCTTAGCGACAAAGAGAAAATCCTGAAAGCAGCCCGGGAAAAGAAGTCTGTAACATACAAGGGTAAAAACATTAGATTGGCAGCGGACCTATCCACAGAGACCTGGCAGGCCAGAAAGAACTGGCATGATATATTCAGAGCACTAAACGAGAAAAACATGCAGCCAAGAATACTATATCCGGCTAGGCTATCATTGAAAATAGAAGGAGAGATAAAGAGCTTCCAGGACAAACAAAAGCTGAAAGAATTTGCAAACACCAAACCAGCTCTACAGGAAATATTGAAAGGGGTCCTCTAAGCAAAGAGAGACCCTAAAAGTAGTAGATCAGAAAGAAACAGAAACAATATACAGTAACAATCATCTTACAGGCAATACAATGGCACTCAATTCATATCTCTCAATAGTTACCCTGAATGTTAATGGGCTAAATGCCCCAATCAAAAGACACAGGGTATCAGAATGGATAAAAAAACAAAACCCATCCATATGCTGCCTACAAGAAACTCATTTTAGACCCGAAGACACCTCCAGATTTAAAGTGAGGGGGTGGAAAACAATGTACCATGCTAATGGACATCAGAAGAAAGCTGGGGTGGCAATCCTTATATCAAATCAATTAGATTTTAAGCCAAAGACTATAATAAGAGATGAGGAAGGACACTATATCATACTCAAAGGGTCTGTCCAACAAGAAGATCTAACAATCTTAAATATCTATGCCCCTAACATGGGAGCAGCCAACTATATAAACCAATTAATAACAAAATCAAAGAAATACATCGACAGTAATACAATAATAGCAGGGGACTTTAACACTCCCCTCACTGAAATGGACAGATCATCTAAGCAAAAGATCAACAAGGAAATAAAGGCCTTAAATGACACACTGGACCAAATGGACATCACAGATATATTCAGAACATTCCATCCCAAAGCAACAGAATATACATTCTTCTCTAGTGCACATGGAACATTCTCCAGAATAGACCACATCCTGGGTCATAAATCAGGTCTCAATCAGTACCAAAAGATCGAGATCATTCCCTGCATATTTTCAGACCACAATGCTCTGAAGCTCGAACTCAATCACAAGAGGAAATTTGGAAAGAACGCAAATACATGGAGACTAAACAGCATCCTTCTAAAAAATGAATGGGTCAACCAGGAAATTAAAGAAGAATTGAAAAAATTCATGGAAACAAATGATAATGAAAACACAACAGTTCAAAATCTGTGGGACACAACAAAGGCAGTCCTGAGAGGAAAATATATAGCAGTGCAAGCCTTTCTCAAGAAACAAGAAAGGTCTCAAATACACAACCTAACCCTACACCTAAAGGAGCTGGAGAGAGAACAACAAAGAAAGCCCAAACCCAGCAGGAGAAGAGAAATCATAAAGATCAGAGCAGAAATCAATGAAATAGAAACTAAAAAAACAATAGAACAAATCAACAAAACTAGGAGCTGGTTCTTTGAAAGAATTAATAAGATTGATAAGCCCCTGGCCAGACTTATCAAAAAGAAAAGAGAAAGGACGCAAATAAATAAAATCATGAATGAAAGAGGAGAGATCACAACCAACACCAAAGAAATACAAACAATTATAAGAACATACTACGAGCAACTCTATGGCAACAAATTTGACAACCTGGAAGAAATGGATACATTTCTAGAGATGTATAAACTACCACAACTGAACCAGGAAGAAATAGATAACCTGAACAGACCCATAACCAGTAAGGAGATTGAAACAGTCATCAAAAATCTCCAAACAAACAAAAGTCCAGGACCAGACGGCTTCCCAGGGGAATTCTACCAAACACTTAAAGAAGAATTAATTCCTATTCTCCTGAAACTGTTCCAAAAAATAGAAATGGAAGGAAAACTTCCAAACTCATTCTATGAGGCCAGCATCACCTTGATCCCAAAACCAGACAAGGATCCCACCAAAAAAGAGAATTACAGACCAATATCCTTGATGAACACAGATGCGAAAATTCTCACCAAAATACTGGCCAATAGGATCCAACAGTACATTAAAAGGATTATTCACCACGACCAAGTGGGATTTATTCCAGGGCTGCAAGGTTGGTTCAACATCCGCAAATCCATCAATGTGATACAATACATTAATAAAAGAAAGAGTAAGAACCATATGATACTCTCAATAGATGCTGAAAAAGCGTTTGACAAAGTGCAGCATCCCTTCCTGATTAAAACTCTTCAAAGTGTAGGGATAGAAGGCACATACCTCAACATCATCAAAGCCATCTATGAAAAACCCACCGCAAATATCATTCTCAATGGAGAAAAACTGAAAGCTTTTCCGCTAAGGTCAGGAACACGGCAGGGATGTCCGTTATCACCACTGCTGTTCAATATAGTACTAGAAGTCCTAGCCTCAGCAATCAGACAACAAAAAGAAATTAAAGGCATCCAAATCGGCAAAGAAGAAGTCAAACTATCACTCTTTGCAGATGATATGATACTATATGTGGAAAACCCAGAAGGCTCCACTCCAAAACTGCTAGAACTTATACAGGAATTCAGTAAAGTGTCAGGATATAAAGTCAATGCACAGAAATCAGTCGCATTTCTTTACACTAACAACAAGACAGAAGAAAGAGAAATTGAGGAGTCAGTCCCATTTACCATCGTACCCAAAACCATAAGATACCTAGGAATAAATCTAACCAAAGAGGCAAAGAATCTATACTCAGAAAACTATAAAGTACTCATGAAAGAAATTGAGGAAGACACAAAGAAATGGAAAAATATTCCATGCTCATGGATTGGAAGAACAAATATTGTGAAAATGTCTATTTTACCTAAAGCAATCTACACATTTAATGCAATCCCTATCAAAATCCCATCTATTTTTTTTAAAGAAATAGAACAAATAATCCTAAAATTTATATGGAACCAGAAAAGACCTCGAATAGCCAAAGGAATATTGAAAAAGAAAGCCAAAGTCGGTGGTATCACAATTCCAGACTTCAAGCTCTATTACAAAGCTGTCATCATCAAGACAGTATGGTACTGGCACAAAAACAGACATATAGACCAATGGAACAGAATAGAGAGCCCAGAAATAGACCCTCAACTCTATGGTCAACTAATCTTCGACAAAGCAGGAAAGAATATCCAATGGAAAAAAGACAGCCTCTTCAACAAATGGTGCTGGGAAAATTGGACAGCCACATGCAGAAAAATGAAATTGGACTATTTCCTTACACCACACACGAAAATAGACTCAAAGTGGATGAAGGACCTCAATGTGCGAAAGGAATCTATCAAAATCCTTGAGGAGAATGCAGGCAGCAACCTCTTTGACCTCCACCGCAGCAACTTCTTCCTAGGAACATCGCCAAAGGCGACAGAAGCAAGGGCAAAAATGAACTATTGGGATTTCATCAAGATCAAAAGCTTTTGCACAGCAAAGGAAACAGTTAACAAAACCAAAAGACAACTGACAGAATGGGAGAAGATATTTGCAAACGACATATCAGATAAAGGGCTCGTATCCAGAATCTATAAAGAGCTTATCAAACTCAATACCCAAAGAACAAATAATCCAGTCAAGAAATGGGCAGAGGACATGAACAGACATTTCTGCAAGGAAGACATCCAGATGGCCAACAGACACATGAAAAAATGCTCCACATCACTCGGCATCAGGGAAATACAAATCAAAACCACAATGAGATACCACCTCACACCAGTCAGAATGGCTAAAATTAACAAGTCAAGAAATGACAGATGCTGGCGAGGATGCGGAGAGAGGGGAACCCTCCTACACTGTTGGTGGGAATGCAAGCTGGTGCAACCACTCTGGAAAACAGTGTGGAGGTTCCTCAAAAAACTGAAAATAGAGCTACCCTACGACCCAGCAATTGCACTCCTGGGTATATATCCTAAAGATACAAACGTGGTGCTCCGAAGGGGCACGTGCACCCGAATGTTTATAGCAGCAATGTCCACAATAGCCAAACTGTGGAAAGCGCCTAGATGTCCATCAACAGATGAATGGATAAAGAAGATGTGGTATATATACACAATGGAATACTATGCAGCCATCAAAAGACATGAAATCTTGCCATTTGCGACGACGTGGATGGAACTAGAGGGTATCATGCTTAGCGAAATAAGTCAATCGGAGAAATATAACTATCATATGATCTCTTTGATATGAGGAAGTGGAGATGCAAGGTGGGGGGGTTTGGGGGGAGGTAGGAAAAGAAAAAATGAAAAGATGGGATTGGGAGGGAGACAAACCATAAAAGACTCAATCTCAAGAAACAGACTGAGGGTTGCGGGGGGGAAGGGGGATGGGAGAGGGTGGTGGGGAAATGGACATTGGGGAGGGTATGTGCTATGATGAGTGCTGTGAAATGTGTAAACCAGACGATTCACAGACCTGTACCCCTGGGGATAAAAATACATTATATGTTTATTAAAATAAAAAAAAAAAAAAAAGCAAAAAAAAAAAAAAAAAAAAAGATTTAACTTTGATTTTGTTTTAGTTAACTTTCATAAAGGTTTACACTAGGGATTACAACATGCATTTTCCTTTGCTAAAAATTATACATATTTAAGGTATACAGTATGATTTTCAATATACATATACACAGTGAATGATTACTAAAGCCAAGCTAATGAACATCCCCCATCATCTCACATAGTTGCCATGTTTTGTGTGGTGAGAGCACCTAAGATCTACACTCTTAACAAATTTCCAGTATTCCATACAATATTATACTGTATCAAACTTTCATGTACATTAGATCTCTAGACTTACTCATCTTACAAAACTGCAACTTTGTTTCCATTGGCCAACATCTCCCCATCTCCCCCACCACCCACCTTAATTTATCACAGCCCACTATAGATTATACTGACCTACTTCTAGTAAAATATAGCTCCATTCCCCTCTCCTTGGTGCTAAAATTTGTCATATATATTGCATCTATTTTTGCTATGAACACAGTAAAAGTGTTATAATCATTGCTTTAAACAATCTTACGAGTATTTTTAAGAAATTAAAAGAAACCAAAATATATAGTAAGAGTATTTCGTATTTACCCACATATTTATCATTTCCCTGTTCTTTATTCCTTCTTGTGTATTTGACTTCATGCCTAGTTGTCATTTCCTTTCAGCCTGAAGGATGTTTTTGTAGGACAGATGTGCTAGCAAAAAAATTCTCTCACTTTTTTGTTACCTAGGAATACCTTTATTTTGCCTCATTTTTGAAAGATAATTTTGCTGGATAAAGAATCCTTGATTGACAGTTCATGAATGTCTATAACCCACTAACTATGAGGCAATTAGGACTTGGAGAAGCGTTCTCCAAAGAAGTATATCTTTTGGAAAATCAGTTGCTGTGGAATATCCTTGGTCTATTATAGTAGGAAAACAGTGGTTTCTTTACAATAGGAATTCTCAGTTTTTCAAATGCTAATATGTGTCTTGCCTCTTGAAGATGGTAGAGCTTAAAATGCTTCCAGAACTTTTCTGACTACGGAAAACTTTTTCTACTGAGTGTCTCACTTGACTAGTGTTCTACCAACAATATATTGAAAAAGGTTGATCTAGTTTGGATAAGTAAACTGAGGCATAGAAAGAAAGAGTGTGGCCCAATGGATGAAGCAATGGCTTAGTGAAAAGAATAACGAGATGATCATATTTCCATCCTATTCACTCCCAGGTGTCTTATAGAAGGATCATGTTTTTGGAGAGGTAAGTGTTATGACATTTATTGACAGTCAAGGAAATATATTTTGATTTGTTTTTATTGGCCTTTTTGTGGTTAATTAGTGCCCCATGTTTGACCATATACCTTGATAAGTGATCAGGAACATCATTTGTTATCTTCAACTTAATGTACCTACATACTTGACTATTATAGCCCACACTGAATAGAAAAAGAAAAAAAAAATGCTGCAGCTGAAGCATCCCTACTTTATAAGTATATTCTGATTGCTGAGGCATTATCAGGGCATCCTGAAAAGCTCAAGTAATGCAAACTTAATTCTCCTTTAATACCAATCCCAGGAAGAGTTTAACTTGAAAACAGGAAGATTTATTTTTGAGACTGTAGATTATTTTAAATACTGGTTGCTGGATATTATGTACTATATACAGGCAGAAAATAGTCAGAAGACTCTATTGTTTCTTGTCTTCTGAAGGGGACAGGGAAAAACACAATGCTCACAGTGATCAGTTGTGTTGTTTGGAAGATGACTGTAGGAAAACTGGAAAATGATTGTGGAGCAAAAGGTATACCATTACAGAAAGCTTATAACAACCCCTCTGGTAAGATATGTGAGAATAGGATTATGTCTTTTATAGAATAACAATCATTAGTGTGTTAATATTTATTGAACTCTTGCAATATTTATTGAACTCTTATTGATATATCATTTCAGCCACACAACAATCCAATGGGGTAGCTATTACTAATTATTTTTATTATAAAGATCAGGAAAGCAAGCTAGAAAGATTAAGTAACATTAAAAAATTCACCCCTATGTCTTGTCTATGACTCCACATTTATGGTTTTAACTACTGTTTACACCGTGGATAACCATATGGCAGTGTTTCTCAAAGTCTGGTCTCCTAAACACATCAAATAAGACCTGCGCATTTGATAGAAATGCAAATGCCTGGGTCCCATCCTAGAACAACTGAATCAGAAACTCTGGGGGTGGGGCCCAGCAATCTATTTTAACTGGCCCTTCCGATGATTCTGAGGCTCTCTCCAGTTTGAGAACTACTGTCATTTAGCATGACGCTTGGTCAGTATGTGTTGGGTTGAGGCATATTTTAAGAGACAATTTAAGGGATTTTTTTTTTTACTACACATTAGAAATCCATCTCTCAAGTTTTCAATGTCAATTTATGGAGCACATTATAGCATACACCTTACATCTTATTTATAAAAATGCAGTGCACACATTTGTTTTGTTTGTCTTTGTCATATCCTATAGCACTTAAATTTTCCCAAGTGCCACTGCATTGCATGGGCATCTGATCCCACTGCCTTTGGAGAAGCCAATCTTACTTCCATTCAAGTCTTCTGAGTTTAATCTCCTCACATATATACTCCACCTACTAGAATTCATCAGTGTCCAGCACATAAGAGGAAATTAATAATGATTAATTAAATAATCTGTTAAACTGCTATAAGCTCTGACACAGATTTTATTATTTTAAAGATTTTATTTATTTTTTTGTGAGAGAGAGAGAGAGTGCAAGCAGAGAGAGTAGCAGGCTTCCTGCTGAGAAAGAAGCTCCATGCAGGACTTGATCCCAGGACCCAGAGATCATGACCTGAGCCAAAGGCAGATGCTTAACCGGCTGTGCCACCCAGGTGTCCTTCTGATACAAATTTTAAATGATTATTCTAGGTACTCTTTTGAAAGTGAGTTGTTTTTTTTTTTTTTAAGATTTTATTTATTCATTTGACAGAGAGAGACACAGTGAAAGAGTGAACACAAGCAGGGGGAGTGGGAGAGGGAGAAGCAGGCTTATTACCCAGCAGGGAGCCTGATGCAGGGCTTGATCCCAGGACGCTGGGATCAGGACCTGAGCCGAAGGCAGATGCTTCACTGACTGAGCCAAAGTGAGTTCTTAATACTTGCTCACTCTCTGATTAATTTGACTATAACAAGACTCTACCAAAACCGGGCATCCTCATATTTCATTATGGTATACATGACAAAAGTGGTCACTATTCTTCAAAGATGGGTTCCCCCAATGAACCATGCTTCCCAAGAATCAAGTCCTGTATAGTGACATTGTTTTAATTCCAAGACTAAGTCCTAAAAAAACATGCAGTTTCTGCATTGGTCTCCTGGAAAATGTGTTCAAGGAAGAACCGACGACCATGTACTAAGTCTCTACTGAGACCTTCATGTTATAGGCATCTAGCTAAAGAGAGACTCTGTGGAGAGAAATACCCAGTCAACTTCCAATTGTTCTGTGCTTCTCAAGTGAGACAAAAAACTAATGAGTTAAAAAGTTATCATGGACATCCAGCCCAGCGGGGCCTTTAGTTCGGTCCCATCTACCACTGGACTTTGGTTGGGCCCCATCTACCATAGGATTGAACCCATGTGAACAACCTCAGGTATGAATAGTGAGCTCAGTCAGTCAGAAAGCACTGGGCAACAATAAATTGTTGTTCTAAGTCACTAACTTTTGGGGTGGTTTGTTATATAGCAATAGATAACTATAACAATAGGTCAGGGTTTAAAGGTATCCCATATGACATGGCACCCGAATATAATACAATGAGCTAAAGGGGAAGGGCCAGGTCTATGTATAATTCATTTCCTTTTGCTAGATTTAGCAACACATTAGTGTTCCTCTAATGTGAAGTGAAAGTGCTCTTATATTAAGTACAAAAACTAAATTTGCATAGCAGGCAGTGCTGCATACACGTATTTCAGTTGAGTTAGAGAGTTCTGTAACAGCAAAGAGAGTGTCTATGAAAAGAAAAAAAATGTGTATCCTATTTAAAATTTTATAACCGGACTTACACTGTACATTAAGTAAATCAGTTTCTAATACCACCCAAGAAAAGTGACTATAGACTGGAACCATTTCCATAAAGCTGCAAAGACTTGTATCATATGGAGTAGCGTCCAGTTCTCATATGACTGCCTGTTCAGAGAGTCAGGAGCACACATATTACATCTTGCAGACTGGGACTTTCCCTGTGACCCCTGGTGAACCCTTCTAGGTAGCATAATACAGCTCAGTACCTGTCAAATTCCTGACTCTGCAAAAACTTTTGTATTAAAATTCTTTCTTTCATCCCTCCTCTAAAATACAGAGGACTAAACACACTGAATGCACTTTCCATTTATCATGTAGGACGTATAGTTTATCCTATATGCAACTAAATCATAATGTATTTATAAGGAAAACTCATTTCTTTTTTAAGATATTGAGATACAGTTAAAACATTGTGTAAGTTAAAGGTGTACAATGTGTTGATTGGATATTCTCATATATTATAAAATGATTCTCACTGTAGCATTAGTTAACACCTTTATCATATCACATAATTACCATTTCTTTTTTGTGGTGAGAACGTTTAAAATCTAGTCTTTTTTTTTAAAGGTTTCCTTTATTTATTTGACAGAGAGAGTGAGAGAGCACAAGCAGCAGAGCAGCAGAGGGAGAGGGAGAAGCCGGCTCCCCACTGAGCAGGGAGCCCAATGCAGGGCTCGATCCCAGGACTCTGGGATCATGACCTGAGCTGAAGGCAGACACTTAATAAACGAACCACCTAGGTGCCCCTAAAATCTAGTCTTTTAGCAACTTTTAAGTATATAATAAAGTACTGTTAACTATAATCACTATGATGTACATTAGATCCCCAGAAGTTTATATTTTTTTATCAAGATCTTTCCATTTCTCCCAACCCAAAGCCTTTGGCAACCATCACTCTACTATACATTTGTATGACTTCAGCCTTTTTAGATTTTACATATAAGTGAGAACATACAGCATATGCCTTTCTCTGAAATATTTCACTTAGCATAACACCCTTGAGGTTCATCCATGTTGCTGTAAATGGAATTTCTTTCTTTCTTTTTCATGGCTGAATATATATATATATACATATATATATATATACACACATACACACACACACTTATATGTTATATATATCACATAAGTATATATACTTACTATATATACTTATGTGTTATATATATATACCATATATATACACTTATATATATAACATATGGTGTATATATATAGTGTGTGTGTGTATGTATACACACACACACACACACACACACTTATTTGTTATATATGATATATCTTCTTTATCCACCCAATCATTGATGGACACTTAGGTTGTTTCCATATCTTGGCTACTGTGAATAATGCTATAATAAATATGGGAGTGCAGATATTTAATCAAGATCCTGATTTCAATTGCTTTAAATATATACCCAGAAGTGGATTGCTGGCTCATATGGTAGTACAATTTTTAATTCTTTGAGGAACCTCTATACTATTTTCCATAGTGGCTGTACCAATTTTTATTGCCACCAACAGTACACTAAGTGCACAAGTTCCCTTTTCTCCACATCTTTGCTAACACTTGTTATCTCTCGCCTTTTTGACAATAGCCATTCTAACAGGCAAGAGGTGCTATGTCATTATAATTTTGTTTGTATTCTCTGATGACTAATGATGTTCACCTTTACATGTACCTGTTTATCATTTGTGTATCTTCTTTGAAAAAGTACTATTCAGCTCCTCTGCCCATTTTTAAATCAGATTTATTTATTCTTTTTGTGATTGAGTTGTATGAGTTCTTTATATTTTTAAAATATTAACCACTTATTAGATAGATGATTTGAAAATATTTTCTCCCATCCCACATTTTCATTTTGTGGATTTGTGCTTTTGCTATGCAGAAGCTATGATGTAGTGCCAATTACTAATTTTTGCTTTTACTGCCCGTGCTTTTGTCGTGATATCCAAAAAAATCATCACTAAGACCGATGTCAAGAAAATTTACTCCTATGTTTTATTATTGGAGTTTCACAGTTTCAATTTTTATGTTTAAGCCTTTAATCCTTTTCAAATTAATTTTTGTGAGTGATGTTAAGATAGGAGTCCAGTTTCACTCCAATTAGCCTCCATGAAGTCATTCAGCTTTCCCAACATCATTTACTAAAGAAATTATCCTTTTTTCATTGAATATTCTAGGCTCCTTTGTCAAATGCTAGTTGACCCATATATGAGAGAATTTCTTTAGAGACTTTTAATTGTATTCTCTTGGTCTATTTTCATGCCAGTACTGTATTATTTTGATTACTATAGTTTTGTAATATAGTTTGAAGTCAAGACATGTGATGCCTCCAGCTTTGTTCTTCCTCAGAATTGCTTTGGTTATTCAGGGTCTTCTGTGGTTCAATACAAATTTTAGGATGTTTTTCTCCTATTTCTGTGAAAAATACCATTGGAATTTTGATAGGGATTGCGCTGAAACTGCAGATCACTTTGGGTGAATAGCTATTTTAACAATATTAATTATTCTGATCCATAAAATGGGCTCTTTTCATTTATTTGTGTCCTTTTCAGTTTTCTTTCATCAGCAGCTTGTAGTTCTCAGTGTGCAAATCTTTTATGTCCTTAGTTAAATTTATTCCTCAATATTTTATTGTTTTAGATGCTGTGGTGAATACAACTGTTTTATTTCTTTTTCAGATATTTCATTATTAGTGTAAAGACACACAACTGATTTCTTTATGTTGATTTTGTATCCTGCGACTTTGCTGAATTCTTTTTTTTTTTTTAAGATTTTATTTATTTATTTGACAGAGATCACAAGTAGTCAGAGAGACAGGCAGAGAGAGAGGGAAAAGCAGGCTCCCAGCTGAGCAGAGAGCCTGATGCGGGACTTGATCCCAGGACCCTGAGATCATGACCTGAGCCGAAGGCAGAGGCTTAACCCACTGAGCCACCCAGGGACCCTGCTGAATTCATTTATTTTTTTGGTGGAGTCTTTGGGATTTTCTATATATAAGATTATATATGTGAACAGATAATTTCACTTCTTCGTTTCCAATTTGGATGAGTTTTATTTCTTTTTCTTAGGTAATTGCTCTGGCTAAGGCTTACAGTACTATGTTGTGTAAGAGCGGTGAGAGTGGGCATCCTTGTCTTGTTCCTTGGGCATCTTAGACAAAAAGCTTTCAATCTTTCATTATTCAGTATAATGTTAGCTGTGGGTCTGTCACATATTCTCTTTATTATGCTGAGGTATGTTCCTTCTATATCCAATTTGCTGAGCATTTTTATCATGAGTATGTGTTGTATTTTGGCAAATGCTTTTTCTGCTTCTATTGAGATGATCATGGGATTTTTCCTTTCAATCTATTAATGTAGTATATGACATTTATTGATTTATGTATGTAGAACCATCCATACACCTCAGAGATAAATTCCTTTGATCATGGTGTATGATCCTTTTAATGTGCTTTGAATTTGGTTCCTAATATTTTGCTGAGGATTTTAGATCTGTATTCATTAGGGGTATTGGTCTATAGTTTTCTTGTAAGTGTGCTTATCTGACTTTGGTATCAGGATAATGATGGCATTGTAAAATAAGTTTGGGAGTGTTCCCTCCTTTTCAATTTTTTGGAAAAGATTGAAAAGTATTGATATTAATTCCTCTTTAAAAATTTGGTACATTTCACCGGTGAAGTCTTCTGGTCCTGAGCTTTTCTGTGTTGGGCGATTTTTGGTCACTGATTCAATCTACCTACACATTACTGGTTTGTTTAGCTTTTTGATTTCTTCATGTTTCAGTCTGGGAAGGTTGTATGTTCTTGAAATTTATACATTTCTTCTAGGTTGTCCAATTTTTTGGCATATAATTGTTCATAGTAGTCTCTTGTGATTTTTTTATTTCTGTGGTATCAGTTGTAATGTCTTCTATTTTCATTTCTTATTCTATTTATTTGAATCCTCTCTTTTTTCTTAGTATAGCTAAAAATTGGCAATTTTATCTTCTAAATACACCAGCTCTTAGTTTTGTTAATCTTTTCTATTGCTTTTCTGATCTCTATTTCATTTATTTCTGCTCTGATCTTTGTTATTTATTTCTCTCTGCTAACTTTGAGCTTAGTATATTCTTTTTTTTTTTTTTAATAGCTCCTTGAGGTGTAAAGTTAGGCTACAAACTTGAGATCTTTCTTTTTACTTATTTAAGGTGTTTATAAACTTCCCTCTTAGATCTTCTTTGGAAGCATCCCATAGGTTCTGATATGTTTCCATTTTTTGTTTGTTCAGAATTTTTTTTCAATTTCTTTTTTCATTTCTTCTTTGACCCATTGGTGTTGATAATTGTGTTGCTAAATTTCCATGTGTATGTGAATTTTTCTAGCTTTCCACCTGTTACTGATTTCTAGTTTCATCCCATTGCGGTCATAAAAAATACTTGGTGTGATTTCAATCTTCTTAAATTTGTTAGAACTTATTTTACACCTGTTATAGGATCAATCCTAAAAAATATTTCATGTGCACTTTGAATATAATGTGTATCCTGCTTCTTTTGTATGTAATGTTCTGTGTATGTCTTTTAGTTTCACATATTCTCAAGTATAGTTCAACTCTAATATTTCCTTGTTGATTTTCTGTCTGGATGATCTATCCATTGTTGAAAATGGAATATTGAAGTCCCCTACTATTATTATATTTTTGTCTATTTATCCCTTCAGATATATTAGTATTTGCCCAATATATTCAGGTACTTCAATGTTGGGTGCATATGTATTTATGATTGTTTATTTTTCTTGATGAATTAATCCCATTATCATTATATGATGACCTTGTTTCTCTTGGTAAAGTCTAGTTTGTCTGTTATAATTATAGCTGCTCCTGCTATCTTGTTTCCACTTGAATGGAATATCTTTTTCCTTCCCTTCACTTTGAATCTATATGGATCCTTAAAACTGAAGTGAGTCTCTTATAGGCACCATATACTTGGGTCTTAGTTTTTTTTTTTTTTTTTTTAATCCATCCAGCCACTCTACATCTTTTTTTAAAATTTTTATTTTATTTTTTTCAGTGTTCCAATATTCATTGTTTAGGCACCACACCCAGTGCTTCATGCAATATGTGCCCTCCTTAATACCCACCACCAGGCTCAAGAGAATTCAATCCATTCACATTTAGAGTAATTAGTAGGTAAAGATTTACTAATGTCATCTTATCAGTTGTTTTCTGGCTTTTTTCTAGTTTTCTTATATTTTTCTTCCTCTCTCACCCCTTCGTTTATGAATTCATAATATTACAGTATTACGCTTTGATTCTCTTTCTATATGTTTTGTAAATCTACTGTAGGTTTCTGCTTTGTGGTTATCATGAAGCTCACATAAAACATTGCAATACATATAGTATAAAACAGACACACAGACATACACATGTGTTACTCTTCCTCTTTTATGTTTTTGATGTCACAATTTACATCTTTTTATATTCTGTATCTATTAACAAGTTATTGTAGCTGTAGTTATTTTTAGTACTTTGCCTCTAACATTTATGCTAGAGTTAAGTAGTTCACACACCACCATATCGCAATGTAGAGTATTCTGAATCTGACTACACACCTAACTTTGCTCTTATGTTATATATTTTCACATGTTTTCATGTGGCTAACTAGCATCCTTTCATTTCAGCTTGAAGAATTCCTTTCAGCATTTCTTGTAAGGCGGGTTCAGGAGTGATGAATTCCCCCAGCTTTTGTTTGTTAGGGAAAGTCTTTCTCTCACCTCCATTTCTGAGTAAAGTGTTATTCGATGACGTTTTCTTCTCTCAATATTTTGAAAGCATCATCCTGTTCTCTCCTGGCCAACAGGGTCTTGAGAAAACCACTGATAGTCTTATGAGAGTTCTCTCACTGGAGAGATTTTTTTTTTCTCTTGCTCCTTTTAAAATTCTTTGTCTTTGGTTTTAGGGAATTCATTTTAGTGGGTCTTGGAGAAATTAGTTTGGGATCGAAACTTTGGAGGCACCTAACTAGCTTCATGAACTTGGATGTTCAAATATCTCTATAGGTTTGGAAAGTTTTCAGCCATTCTTTTATTTATTTATTTATTTATTTATTTAACAGAGAGAGAGAGAGAGATCACAAGTAGGCAGAGAGGCAGGCAGAGGGAGAGGGAGAAGCAGGCTCCCTGCTTAGCAGAGAGCCTGATGCGGAGCTCGGTCCCAGGACCCTGGTCTCATGGAAGGCAGAGGTTAAACCCATTGAGCCACGCACATGCCCCTCGGCCATCCTTTTTTTTTTTTTTAATTTTTTTTAGGATTTTATTTATTTATTTGACAGAGAGAGATCACAAGCAGACGAAGAGGCAGGCAGAGAGAGAGGAGGAAGCAGGCTCCCTGCTGAGCAGAGAGCCCGATGCGGGGCTCGATCCCAGGACACTGGGATCATGACCTGAGCCAAAGGCAGAGGCTTTAACCCACTGAGCCACCCAGGTGCCCCGGCCATCCTTTTTAAGTAACCATTTTCTATCCCCTTTTGCACTTTTTCTCCTGGGACTGCAATGATTCATACATTGTTTCTTTCAGTGTTGTCCCATTTCTTCATTGCCTTTCCTTCATTTTGTTCCTCTGATTGGATAATTTCAATTGATCTGTTTTCTCATTCATTGATTCTCTCTTCTGCTCGAACAAGGATGCTATAGAAGCCATATTGAATTTTTCAGTTCAATTATTGTATTCTTCAGCTTCAAAATTCATGTTTGGTTTTTTATGTTTTCTATATCATTGTTGAACTTCTCATTGTGTTCCTGGTTTTTTGTTTTTTGTTTTTTTTTCGGTTTTGGTTTTGTTTTGTTTTTGTTTAATCTGTGTTGTCTTGTAGCTCTCTGAGCATCTTTAAAACAATTACTTTGAATTCTTTATCAGGAAATTCTTGTATCTCCATTTCTCTGGGGCTAATTATTGGAGATTTATTACATCCCTCGGTGGAGTCATATTTCCAATTCTTTGTGATTCCTGTAGCCTTGCACATTTGAAGCAGCCACCTCTCCTAGTCTTTATGGACTAACTTCAGCAAGAGAAGACTTCCACCTGCAAGTAGGGGCAAAGTGGAGCTTGCTGTGACCCTGGCTCTAGTGGTGCAGGGCACCAAGTATGGGGACATGTGGTGGCACTGTGTTGGGGGGTAGGGGCATGGTGTCTCTTTGGTCCAGTCTGTTTAGGCCCATGGCATCAACAATTATGTGGTCCTTGGCAAGTATTGGTTGTGGGAGGAGGGAGGAGGGGGTTGTTCTCACAGTGGCTGCAAGGGTTGTTGGGTTCCTCAGTAGCACCTCCAGGTTCAGTAGTTGGGACCAGGATAGGTAGCACTGGTAGATGCAACCAGTGGTATGAGCACACTCAGCAGATATATACATAGTGGTGAGGCCCAGGGCAGACAGCAAGGACTAGAGCCAACTATAGGTTCACTGGTAGCTTAGGATTCCTGGCTGCCAGCATGCTGTCCCATAGTAGTACAGTCTTCTCCTGGGCATTGCACTGCAGAGGAGGCCAGTGATGAGGGTCAGGTTGGTGGTATGCACAAGTGCAGCTAGAGAGGCCAGATGCAGGTGAACACAGTGGTGCAAGCTAGGGACAGAAGACGAGATCTGATCCAGGCCCAAGAGCAGCTGCAGGAGCTCTAGCTGTTGGTGTGTTCTCTCATGGTTACACAGTTCCCCCCTGACGTGTGCACTGTGGGACGGACGAGTTGCATGCCTGTGAACAGCTAAAGGAGCTACCCTTAATCAGGCATGTGGCAGAGAGGGTCAACCACAGGGGTACAGCCTGGCATCTTGTATTCCCACAGCTACAGAGGCCTGAGCTGTTTGGCGTTCTCAGACACTGGCAGGGGCAGGGATGGAAAGGCAGTAAAGAGAGGCTCTGGCAACTGGCATTAGCAATCATGAATACCTGTGGAATGGAAGCTGGTGAAATCTGCAGGGGGTCCACGGTGGCTGAGCTGTCCCTTTGGTCTCTTTGGTGGTGAAATCTGCTGGGTTTGGCTGTAGAACAGATCACTGTGAATGACAATCATTCCCACTAAATCTCTGCTACTGGTAACCCCTGCTTTTCTTCCTTGTTCCTAGTCTCTCTATACATCTCAGCTTTGCCAATTTGGTTGAGGTGAAACCGAAGCAGGACCTTAGTCCAGTGCCTCAAAGGGCTGGAGAGTTGGCTTTTCCTTTCCTGGCAAGAAGGATTCTTTCTAGCTGAGAAGCACCCTCTTGCACTGTGCAGTGGGGGAATGGAATGAAGCGGGCAAAACGAGGCTGTCTCACTTTTCTTCTTGTGTGCTTATTCTCAGGATTTTTGTTCTACTGTGTTGCCAAAAAAATTTTACATGGACTCCTGAGTTCTCCAAGAGCTGTTTCTGTTCAGGCATGGTTGTCTAATTGTTGACTTTTGTTGGAGTCTCCTATGCTGCCATTTGGGTGACCTCTGGCACAGGTCATTTCTTAATTCCCTTTTGTATCCCCCACAGTGCCTAGTTCTAGATAATCGAAAATCTTTAATAAATTATTTATCAAATGAAGAAGTGGAATGAATGCATGGCACATTCGAAAGATACTGCATTTTGTTTTACAGACTGGGATACTTAAAGGATTATGGATAAGATTTTATTTTTAAGTAATGTCTACACCCAACATGGGGCTCGAACTCAAAACCCTGAGATCGAGAGTGACATGCTCCACCAACTGAGCTAGCCAGGCGGCTGTAGGATTGTTGGTATATTTTGATTGCTTTATCCTCAATCTCTGATTTGTCTGCTGAGCTCTGCACTTTATTCTGAAATTTTATTCATTTATGCAAAGCACTGACTCCTTTGCAGAAAGGCATTGATTTTAATCCTGTAATAGGCCTGTGATCACCACCAGACTCACAACTCTCAGCTCACCTCTTGGCTTGACTTAAGTAACAAATATTCCTAGCACCCCTGTGTTTTATCTATCATAAGAGAGATAGAACTCTATCATTAGAGAAAACTTTGGGAAAATAATTTACAAAGTCATATGCAAGTATTCAACCCTTCATAAAATATTAAATCAGCATCATAGGTGACCAGTGAGCCAAGCAATTGACATATTCCTGCTTTATATATACTTAAAAAGTATATATAAATGGCATAATGTTTAATCTTGGCATAATGTTTAATCTTGAGCTAAGGGAGAAAGTGTTTTGCAACATCCTCTAAAATATTCCCATAATTTGGTCTCTCAGTTTATAACCCAAGAATGTTTATCTGTCCATAATTTGGAGAATTTGGTTCATATGGTATTAAAAAGCCCACTTGCCAAGAATACAGCATGGATATGGGCTGTGCAATAGCTCAGGCACCACATAGCCACACCCCCACTAAATACTTCAACAGTTAAAATTCTGAAGCAGGAAATCCTTCAGGAGGTCTCCAACTACTTGAGCAAATTCTACCAAGTTCTAGTAATAGATTTCATTTTGTGTGTCATACACACACACACACACACACACACACTCCTTTCCACAGTGAAGAGGAGAGCCCAGTGGGCAGTGAAGTCTTCTTTGCTCCTCTCAAAAGCTTCTTCCATTTCCTCTTCCTTAAGCACCTCATTAGTAACTCTTCTTTTCTCTCTCCAGCCTATTTTCACTGATAGTCCCAAGAATTCAAGGAAAAAAAAAAAAAAGAGGAAATTAAGAAAAAATTCCCTCTTCATTAAAAGTTAGGAGAACCCCAAAATATACTTAGTTGTGGACCATTTTCCACTGAGCCTACAGATGGGAAAAGAGAGGAAGGCATCAGGGATACAGTAAATGTAGTACATATTAGCAACTGAAACCTGAGGGGTTGATGGCTATATTTGCCTGCTTGAGCTGCTAGAGCAAAATACCATCAAATGACAAACATTTATTTCTCACAGCACTGGAAGCTGAGAAGTGTAAGACCAAGGTGCCAGAAAATATGCTGGCTGGTGAGAATCCCTTTCCTGGTGTGCATTCAGGCTGTCTCTTCCTATGAGGACACTAGCACTAACTCCACCCTAAAGACATCCCCTCCAAAGACATCCCCTCCTCCAAAGACATTCACACTGGAGGTTAGGTCTTCCATATATGAATTTGGCAGGGAGACACAAACATTCAGTCCATAGCAGTGGCTTTAGACAGGGTGAACACCAAGGAAATCTGCGGGCAGGGGAGCGGAGTAGAGGGAGGATGCATTTTGCCATGAGAACTGAGATCCCAGTTAACAAAATCCTAAAAACTATGGGATTCATTCTGCTCAACTAATTTCCTCTCTCCATTCCAACTTCCTCTTCAGAATTGATTTTTTTTTAAATGTATATGCAAGATTTTCACAGTACTTATTGACAGCTCTGCCTAAGACTACTAAGTTGTATAATAATGGTAATAATGCTATTGAAAAAAATAGAGCCAGCACTTTCTTATTTCCATCAAGTCCCAGGAAAGCAGCACATCTGTGCCACTGCCTAAAACATCTTTTCTCTGTTCTTCAAACCAGTAAACTTTAATTCTTTCCCAGAAAATCACTGGTGAGGTTGTCGGAGATTGGACGTGACAAAGAAATACTAACCTTTAGTGCCCATGCATTTCAAATTTGTTAGCTGTGGAAGCTACTCCCATTTTGTTCATGATGCAGCTCAGGCATCCAGATAAACGACAGACACTTGAATTCCAGTGATGATGGGCAGCTGATACAGCTCCCTGTGCTCCCCATCCTTTAGTCACCCCTCCTTTTTTATCTCAGCCTGCCAGCTTACTCTCCCACCTCAGATGCCACGGACACATGTGCCTCTTCCTTCCTCCCCAAATCAGAGTAAGCTTTCTCCCTCCCACTCTTCCATCACCCATTGGTGTTTATTGCATTCTGCCTTAGGATCTACTTATGAGTCTGCCTCCTAGCTCCCATTGAAAACTGCCCCCTCCCTGAGCAGGGATTATAGTTTGTTAATCTTGAATTACCTGTAGATTTTTGTCTAAAATGGATTTTGTGATAGGCACGGTTTTATGCCCTTTAGTGTGTTATCTCAAGTCTTAAGACACCAGGACAGTAGTTGTAATCTTCCTAGGATCTCCCGCTGCCAGAACCAACGCCTCTTTGTCAAGAATTTACTCCAGAATCCATTCAGCCCAGTAGCTCCACAGGAGAAAGCACTGAAGAATTAATGTTTATTTCTGAAACCCTCTCCCTGTCCTCAGTAATAATTCATGGGAGTTGGTACATAAATATCCCAACTACCTACTCCCCCCAATAAAATAAACTCTGAGACAGATGTTCTGCATTTGTTCCCACAATTCCCTAACTCATTAGCTCTCAAAGTGAGGGAGCATCAAAATCACCAGCAGGCTTTGCTAGACCAGATTGCTGGTCCCACATGCAGAGCTTCTCATTCAGTAGATCTGGAGTGGGACCCGAGAATTTGCATTTCTAACCATTGTCCCAGGGATACTGATGTTGGTCAACCAGGAGCCACACTATGAGAATCCTTCTTTGCTTCAGGTACCACAGTGATTACTTCTTAGGCTATCCTTCATTAGCTGTCTTTTCTTCCCTCCCTCCTTTGCTCCCTTATCAGTGTTTCTGAGATCATCTTGCAAGTAAACTATTTGTACTTAATCCTAATTTGTGGTCCTGCTTCGAAGGAAACACAAAATAAGACAACCAATATCTTGATTGTTATTCTTGCCATAATAAACATGGGACATTCCTCATTTAGAGAGATTAGTTTACTTGTCCCAGGTAACACAAGTGGAAAAGTCCAGCTGTGAACCACCACATGATGCTGTCTCCTTGACATAATGCTTTCTCCATAGAAAGTGCTCCATAAACGTTAGAATTGTATTCAATAGTGTTGGTCAACTATCTCACAAGTACTAGAATCAGAACTTGCTTACTGTTTGAAGTCTCAAAGTACCACTACAAGTGTTTCATGTTTTAGAGCAGAGCCATGCATCTGGAAAGGTGACCAGATTTGTTTAAGCAATTCTCCCAGCACCTGAAGACTGGGATGGGCTTGGCTCTGGATTGACACTATGGTCCTTTAGTGGAATTGAGGTCCGATGTTGCACTCGGAAAATTCAAACAGTAGCCTGGAGAAGTTTACAGCTGTTTGACAGCTGGAGTCCAAACATCCTAATGCCCCCCTTTGGAGATAATTAGACCCACTGTCTGCTGCCACTGCTGCCCTTTGGTTCCTTGTTTTAGATTAGCCAAGAGCCCAGCTTCATCTCACTCCAGTATGTATCATCTTGGCTTCCGCTCACCACTCATATAAATTTGTTGTGGCTTTTTTTTCCCCTCCTCTTTTTGTGGATGACGGGAAATCTTCTCCCCACACAGAACAAAGCATATGTTGCAGTTTTTGAGTAGTCTTATGATTAAATCACACCACTCTTTAAACAGACTTGTCAAAAATTTAGAGGTGGTTGAATGAATACTCAAAGCTTAAAATCAGACAGGGCTCTGGCTTCATAGATCAGTCAATCACTGAGCATTGGGCACCCAGAGAGAATTGTACATAACAGGAAAATAATATGTAATTGCGTGAACAATTCACTTTATTAGTTTCCTTGGGATTAAGCTTGTACCATCTATAGTAGTTTTGACAGCGAAGAAAGAAAGAAAGGGGAAAACTGTGTGCAATTTTCATACCTTATTCTTAATAGAATGAAATTTGAATTGAATTGTGTGATAAGCTAAAAAAAAATACTTAAAGTGAATGTAAGTTCAAGCCGATTTATTTTCAATTAATTTCAGTGATGGTAAAAACAAGCCGTATTTTAGGCTTGGGAGTTATGATATTACCCAGAACAACAGAAAAAGTAAATAAAGAAGGGAGCTTTGCACAGTCCGTGTAAAATGTCAATACCATTTCCACCATTAGTAGAAATACTTTAAATAAATGATTTGGGGTTCTTACAGACAGTCCTTTGGAACAAACTCATTTAATGTAAGACACCCATGTATCAAGCCTGATTTTGTAAGTCCACTTGCACAAAATAATAAGAGAGGTATCTTGAAGCAACTAAGCATTTTGTCTACTAAGTGTCTGATATCTGCAAAAGACTACTACTATCACTAAAAATAACAGCAAACACCTCTCTATTGCTTACTTCCAGGGCCAGCTTCATGGGTATGTGGTGAGCACAGCCTCTTAGTGTTTCCCAGTCAGAAGGGAGACCCCCAGTAGGGCTTAATATTCTGCAGTTGCCATCTTAAAATTCTTCATAGTTTTATCTTTGATTCTAAAGACCAATGGGCAACGGAGCACATGTTGGAGGCCTGGAGGCCTGGCCCATATGCAGTACCCCCTCCCACTGCCCCTCATGTCTCTAGGATATGTGCTCAGTCGCCTTCTTTCGCAGCCCTTGGCACTTGTGTACCATGCTGGCTTCCCTCTCCTGCATCTGCCCAGTGACCACAGCCACCCTCTTCCCCTAGTGGGGGCCTGGGTGTGGATGCAGGGAAGGTTGAGCCCTAATCTCTAGAACTACAAATATAGTGAGATATTGTGCACATGATTATGTTTTATTCCATGGTAAAAAGGATTTTGAGAGATAATGAAAGTTGCTAAAAAGTTCATTTTGAATTCATCTAAAGGGAGCTCATTCAAAGGGCCCCAATCTAATCACATGGGACTTTTAAAAACAGTGAGTTTTCTCTGGTTGGGAGCAGGAGGAGGAATTAGAGACTTTGACAGTGGGAGAAGGACCTGAGGTAACAGTTACATTGCAATGGTAGGATCCATAAAGGAAGGAAGGTCAGAGGCAATGGGTGGCCTGGGGAGCAAAGGGTAGCCCTCACCTAACAGCCTGAATGGAAACCAGAACACCAGACCTACAGCCATAAGAACCTGGAGTCTGAAAACAATGTGGATGATCTTAGAAAAGGATTCTTGCCAAATAGTCTGCAGGTAAAACCTCCGCCTAACTTTGATTTTGACCCTCTGAGAGCTCAGCCAAATCAGGCTTGGCTTCTGACACACAGCACTATGAGCTAATAAATGGGTATTGCTTTAAGATGTTCAGTTTGTGGTAATTTGTTACACAGCAATAGAAAACTAATACACTTCCATTCTTCCTAAGTGGTCCTTTGGCATTATTTCTCTTTAAGAGGAAGCCAGTTACTACATGAAATTAATGGTTGGTTAAAGTAGACTGTTAAAATACAGCTTTTCTGTGTTTACATACACCTATAAACAGTATTCTTCTATGTAATAATTTATGACAAAGCTGAATAGATTAATGAGCCATAACATTTATAGGCATGTTAAATAAAGACAATCAAATGCACATTAAAATATAGGAGTCCTGGAGTGATCTAAAACAAGTTCTTGGCCTCACTCATGTCAAACCCATATTTTGTGCAAGATATGATAAACCTTAAGAAGAATATTGTAATTTTCTACCTCTCTGATGCTCATGTTTATTCTAAAAATGTGTCAGAGAAAGAGAGAGCAAGGCCGGTCTTGGTGGAGAGGGGTATATCATATTCCTTGACGTGTTTTTTGTCTTAACCTGGTCATCTTGTCTTTTTTTTTTTTTTTTTAAGATTTTATTTCTTTATTTGACAGAGGGAGAGATCACAAGTAGGCAGAGAGGCAGGCAGAGAGAGAGGGGGAAGCAGGCTCCCTCTTGAGCAGAGAGCCTGATGTGGGACTCGATCCCAGGCCCCTGGGATCATGACCTGAGCTGAAGGCAGAGGCTTTAACCCCCTGAGCCACCCAGGAGCCCCTCATCTTGTCTTTATAATGAAAATAATTTTACCGTAAAGTCAAAGAGGATCCTCAACATTCAGCTCCTGCAAGAAACATGTTGGTGAATAAACAAGGTAAGGAAAAAGGAAGGATTTGTGCTGGACAGAAGGGAGTCCATTTGATGCGCAGACAAGATTGAGGCTTGGACGAGTCAGAGCTGACCAGTCTCCTTTTGCTAGAGCTTAACCACCAGACAATGACAACTGAACTTTCAAATTCCTCTCCTGAAGCATCTGAGTCATCCAGGAAAAAAAGAAAAACAAATTTAAACCAATGATACACTCTGAATAAATGAAATTTAAGCCCTTATTATTTCACACTTAATCACCAATGAAGGGAGTTTTATTTCACTTTATTTTTTTATTTTTTTAATTTATTTTATTTTATTTTTTGGTGTCACTTAGCCAGGAGACTCTTAAACACAGCTTGCTACCAACCATTATTTATGCTCCGTTTCTGAGAGGCACCTAATAACTGCTAATTAAGTCTTTTGTAGCCTGACTCTGAGCTAATTAGGGTTAATTGAGCCTGCTTGTGCATTAGCTATTCTAGCTCTTGTCCTGATAATCAGGATTTGGGAGCACATTGAATATTTAGTCAGTCTGTTAGCTTAGACTTCTTTCCACTGGGCATTGTGTTACAGGCCTTTGTCATATGGTAATGGGCAACAGTGGGCCACTGTCTGCTTGATTTGCACCTTGCTTTATAGTGCGTGTGTGTGTGTGTGTGTGCACGCGTGTGTATGTGTATAAATAGCTAAGGAATATGCTAGAAGAATGAGTCCCAGGGCGCCTGGGTGGCTCAGTGGTTAAAGCCTCTGCCTTCGGCTCAGGTCATGATCTCGGGGTCCTGGGATCAAGCCCCACATCGGGCTCTCTGCTCAGCGGGAAGCCTGCTTCCTCCTCTCTCTCTGCCTGCCTCTCTGTCTACTTGTGATCTCTGTCAAATAAATAAAATCTTAAAAAAAAAATAAAAAAAAGAATGAGTCCCAAAAGAATGGACAAACAACAATGTTCATATCATGCTATTTCAGCTTTGATTTTTAATCATTAAAAAGAATCACTAAGGGATATATTTTCTCAGTGAATGAGAATGGAGTTTCTATTTGTGGTCTATAAATAAGACATTTTTAGTCCTCTTTCCTAGTCTTATTCATTGGTTAGATGGCTGTATGTTTGAACTGATTTTGACCTCTGGTATACCAGGGACCAGGATATGTATTATTATTGTTATCATTATGACTATTTTAAGCATGATCACTTAATTCATACATATAGTCTCCATCTCACAACCCTGAGATCATGACCTGAGCCAAAACCAGGAGTGTACGCTTAACCAACTGAGCTACCCAGGTAACCCCCAAAACAATGTTTCTTTAATGAACCTCTGATGGGGACATAGAGAAAGGTCATCCTTAGAGCAAGAAGCCCAGTTGGCTTTTCTTTTCTATCTCATATGTGCTTAACAAGAGTTTGCTGAGTAATGAGTGGCTGAATGAATGAGTTAGTCAATGGATAGGTATGAAAAACACAATAACTGATACACTTACCTTCTCTTTCTCTATACTTACAATCTTGATGTTTATGTTATGCAATTCTTTAATTCTATAATTTTGTTAGGTTAGCAGGTGAAAAAGATCATTAATTTCAACCTCTCCCTTTACAGATGATGAAACTATGGATTACAGAGTTCAAGTGATAAACACAGTTTCACTTATAATTAAATACTGGCAAGGCTATAGTAGGGGTAAAGTTGATGGGTTTCACTGTGAGTGGAAATTCTGAGCACTGATGTTGTCTATGTCTGGTCATTGGCTGCAACCTCCTTCACCTTTAGAAATAAGACCAGGCCAGTTACAGAGGCCTGAATTCCAAACCTCTGCCTCTGCGGGAATGCCCAAAGAGCATCCTGTGGCCCATTTGACACAGGCTATTGCTGAATACTCATTTTACTTTATGAACACTCAAAAGAAGTCTTCATTACAAAGCTTTTAATTTAAAACAGAAAGATCCCTCTAAAAACATACCCAAATAATATAACTAATTAGTTATGTATACATAGATGTGTGCATACATCTAAAGGCTCAAAAAAAGCTAAAAATAAATGGGAGTCTATAACTTCATACGCAAAAACTATGCCTAAGTTTGGTTTCTTTTTAAATGCATCCAAAATTAATCAATACAATTATTACTTAACATATTACCATTGATCTAAAAACCTTGTTTCATGGTTTTAAACCAATGATTCCTTTACATGTATGAAAAAAGTACTGCCAACAATCGACAGTGTATTGAAATAATATCTAATTACTTCAGTAGGTGGGGAAATAATAGAATCTATAATTGTGGCCTAAAAAACTGCAATTTAAAGTCTGCATGCTGCTGTTAAGATTTATGATCATACTAATCAAGCTGATGTCAGGATTTACTTCATAATAGGGATTTTATGATTCAGGGAAACAACCATGATGGCTGACAAGTTAAATGGATTTTGTCTGAAGTATTGTTCCAGAGAATGATGTGAACATGCACTATAGTGCTTCCTAGGGAATTCCTCCATTTCTTTTCCTCATAGCTCCCTACATTCTAGTGTGATTCATACTACAGTCTTGAGAAATCCTAATCTTGACTTTTCTGGTATGATTACAACTATAGGCAATTCTTGGGGGAGAGGGGCATGCAGAGTACTGACAATTAGAATGAATCAAATTTAATTAAGGACTCACTACTAGTTCTTATTCATCTACATGGACCCTTTGTCATGATGGGACCTGGAATCTAGTTTATAAAGATCAACTTTAATTTATAGAGGTGATGACATGGAGAGGTCAATGCCATTTAAAGAAGCTTTATTGTTCACAGTTGCCAAGAGAAGGCAACAGGCCACACCACATGGGTCTGCCTGAGAAAACTTGTAGGCTGGTCAGAAGGCAGAAAAAGTGAAGGAGAAAGTGTAGCTCAGAACTCTGTGGTGGTATCTAGGGAAAGAATGAGGGAGGTAGGGTACTAAATCTTGAGCAAGTTTAGGATTGGACAGTTTAATTAATTTCAGCAAGCTCTAGGCTGGTGGTCTCTGATTATGCTGTACTTGACCCTGGGGTGATTTAGGGCAGGGGAAATACTGACTCCTTGAGAGTTACATAAAGGAGGTATTGGGGAGAGGGCTTTGTATTGGTTGGTTTGCATAGTAAGGCTGTGCCCATGGGAGAGTCACTTAGTGTCTTGGAATTTTCTAGCCCTGGGAGGGGCAGCCTCTCCCAGCCTGCATGGCACCAAGATGTCCAAGCATCATAAAATATAGAAAAAAAAAAAACATGATTAATACAACCATCCCCGAGTGTACGTGCTCTCTCTCTCTCTCTGTCCTCTTCTTAGCCTATCCAACTTCAAAAGCAAAGACTGGTCAAGGAATGAACGAAACACAAATGTAAAATCAGCAGTTTTGGGGGTGTCATACATAATACTAAGACAATTATTTTCACATTTGATTATGTTGCAAGGGTGTTTTCCATCAATTACATAAAATATTAAGGAACTTGTTCCATGTATAATAAATATCACACAGATGTATGCTACCCCTTGCTAGTTTTTAAACCTGTTGTAAGTTTATATGTAAACCACTACTTATCTTCTGTATAATCTTCTTTCCCTTCAGAAACACAAGTCTTTCTCTCTCTCTCTCTCTCTGTCACACACACACACACACACACACACACACACACCCTACACACACACCAGAAGGAAGATGAATTTGGAAGTCCTAAAAGTAAATAAGCCCTAGATTTGATAACTGAGAAGAGGCATGAATTAAGTCTAGATCATTTCGCTGAGTCCTTGGACTCTTTGCATCTGAGGGACCGAATTCAAATCTTTACGTTTCATTATCTAAATGTCTCTTTTCTTTTTCTTCTACAGTTTCCCCTTCTCTTTCTCTCTCCTAACCTTCTTCTTCTCTCCCTTTCCTCTTTTATTTCCTTTTATCTTCTTTTAACAACAACAAAAAAATATGATTGTGCTCATTCTATAGTACACTGGCTGAGTTCTGGTGATACGTGGATGAAAAGAATATCAATATCCTCAAAGAATTGGTAGAAAACCACTTCTGAAATATGACAGTTTCCTGGATACTCTGGGAGCTCTTCTAAGAAGCACAGGTGAGGAAGGAAGTATGGAGGAGGGAGAGTCTCAGAGGAAGGAAACGAGATGAGAAAAGACAGCACTTGAAAGGTACCAAAGGGAGCAGCCTTCCAGGAACAGTGAGGCTATGTGGTCATTGGTGAAGGGAAATGTGGTGTCTTTAGGGAACTGAAAGTTGTAGAAACTGACCAAAGCTTAGGGACTATGGGAAGCGGAAAATATAAGTGAAAAATAAGACAGGAGCCAGATCATGAAGGGCCTTTTATGTCACACTGTAGAGTTTAGATTCCATCCCCTCCATTCACAAATACTAATTGAGAATCTGTTCTCAGACACCATCTGAAACACCGGGAATATGGCAGTAACAAGACATCTGCACCCTCTTATATTTCAGTGTAAATGCATCAATAAACAAATGTATAAAATTGTGTCAGATGGTGGTACCTGTAAGGAGAAGAAACAAGATGAGGTGTCATTTTAAATGGGGTGATCAGGGCGCCTTGGTGGCTCAGTCAGTTGAACATCTGACTCTTGGTTTCAGCTTAGTCATGATATTAGGGTCGTGAAATTGAGCCCCACATTGAGCTCCACGCTCATGGGGGGATTCTGCTTGAGATTGTCTCCCTCTGCCCCTTCCCCATTCTCTTGTACACTCTCTCTCTCTAATAAATAAATAAATCACAAATAAATAAATAAATAGGGTGATCAAGAAAGCTCCTCAATGCACAAGTCATTTAAACAAGGGCTTATTAAGCTCTAAAGAAGAAGCATTTTAACAGACCTGAGGAAGTAAGGGGAAAAGCCAGGAGAATGTTTTAGGCAGAGGCAGGAATGAGCTTAGGCTGTTTGAGGTAACTAGGAAAGACCACAAGGCAAGAGTTGTACTAGTGAGGAGGTGGTGGTGGGAGTAAGGCTCCAGAGGTAGGCAGGGTCCCACTGATGTAGTTATATAGGTGAGAAAGGAATTGCATTTCAGTCTGTGATGGGAAACTTTTGAGGGTTATGACAGATAACATAACATGATTTATATTTTACAAAGATGACTTTGATGTTTTATATCTTTATTGGATGGTGGCTTCACAAACACACGTGCTCACCAAAACTCATCAGAACATATATGTAATATCCATGTATTTTATCATATGTAAATTATGCCTCAAAAATATTTTTAAAAGAGAATTTTCCCTGCTGCATGGAGATTTGTGTAGAGCCAGGTAGTGTAAGTAGAAGCTGCACATCCAGACTTTTTTTTTTAAGCCATCAATTGAGAGTCATTGAAAATGGGAGAGAGACAGAATCAGATTAATACCTTTTGAAAAATAACTTGGACAATGGCGTACAGAATGGATTGAAGAGCCTGAAAATAGGAAACCTGATTAAGAATCCACTATTGCAGTAGTGCAGGTAGGATATAAGGGCAGGGCTAGCACAGGCAAAGAAAAGAAGAATAATTAAGGAATTCAGGAGACAATTGACGTGATTTGGCCATTAAATAAAGGAGTGAAGATCAAGAAGGGTTTAAGATGAATGATTCTCAGGTTTCTGGCTTTGGGGATTGGAGAGAATAGGATACATTTATTGAGCTAGAAGTTACAAAAAAGAGGAAATTATCTGCAATATGTTTCATTTGGGATGTTAGGTAACACATGAGTGGAGATGACCAGTATGTTGCTGTAGATAGAGGTCTAAGAGTTGACAGTGGTAAGGTCTGCAAATAAACATTTGTGAGTTGTTAATAAATGACTATTGCTTTAAACTTTAAGTATGAATATGGATGCCCTGAGAGAATGCTAAATCATGGCCTACAGTCTTCAGAATTCCCTATTGTGGAAGGATGATTCACTTCTCCATAATTCATGTCATTCAAACAAGTCTTCACTAAGCACTTTACTAAATGCTTGGTGGTAAATAAGGCAGTATGGTTGATTTAAAAAAACAGAAAACCTGTAATTTACATGGAATTTTCTCTTAATGGGAGATGGATGCACAAATTAGTTACCAGAATTCTCAGACCCTTTAAAATCTATCAAGTCTTAGACCCATTTTATAGAGGAATTACCATTAATTATATGCCAAGTATTTGCCTGGAGCTGGGTGATTTTCACCCAAATAGTATCACTCTGCAATAGGTTGAATTCTAAGGTGTCCCCAAGATTTCCTGTCAGTGATGTCCATGCACTGCCTGATCCTGGGTCTGAATACGATAGATTTTGCTCCCTTGATTAGGTTATGTTGTATGGCACAACTGACCTTAAAATAGGGAGATTATCCAGGTGGGCATAACCTAAACACAAGAACCAATTAAAAGCAGACTTTTCTCTGTCTGGTGGCAAAAGAAGAAATCAGAGAAATATGCTCCATCTGGCCTGGAAATGGGCAAATATCCATCTCGTAAACTGTCCATGGGAGCCACATAATGAGAAACCATAAGCAACCTCTACTTGCTGAGAGCAGTTCCTGACCATGGCTAGCAAGAAAATGAGGACCTTAGGGCTACAACCACAAGGAAATGGATTCTCCCCACAGCCTGTGAGCTTGGAAGAAGATCCTGAATGCCAGATGAAAACCACAGTCCTTTGGGCACCTGGGTGGCTCAGTGGGTTAAAGCCTCAGCCTTCGGTTCAGGTCATGATCCCGGGGTCCTGGCATCGAGCCTGGCATCTAGCTCCACATCGGGCTCGCGCGCTGCTCAGCAAGGAGCCTGCTTCCTCCTCTCTCTGTCTGCCTCTCTGCCTACTTGTGATCTCTGTCTGTCAAATAAAAATAAAGAAAATCTTTAAAAAGAAAAGAAAAGAAAAGAAAAAGAAAACCACAGTTCTAGCCAACACCTTGGCTTCAGTCCTGAGAAATCCTAAGCAGGGAGGATTTCCAACCATTCTGTGCCTGGATTTTGTTTTTACAGAAGCTGTAAGCTCATAAATGGGTGTTAAATGGGTGGCAATTTGTTAGGCAGCAGTAGAAAACTAGTACATACTTAATAATCAGCAATTCTCCGTGCGGAGGCTCAGAGAGGTGAAGTAACACCCCCTAGCTCCCCGATGCTGGTAAATGGAGCAGCTCGGATTAAAACCCAGGTGCGCTGACTCCAACCTCCTGCTTCCCTCAACCAGCTCATCCAGAGAAACACGGAGTCAGCGGGATAGTTAAGGGGGTGCTGGGAGACAGAAGCTTAGCATCCTCCTTGGAAGCCCTTTGTTTTCGTCTTTGAGCTGCGCTACCTCACTGTCTCGGCTCATATGCTCACCAGTGGCCCTCTCCAGCGTCTGACTGTCTGCCTGCCTTTGGGGAGAGCAGTGACCACCTTCTCATGTACCAATTAATCTTTGACCGCTAAGGCTGCCTAACAGAGGTAGCAAGGGTGAAATAAACTGGTGTTTTTAGGAACTGAGCCGAGACCCCTGATTTATTTCACCTTGTTTGTGAAACTGTAGCTAGTGATTTCAGTTCCCTACTCACTGGACCAGGTTGGGGGAAAGCTGTGTGAGTGGGATCACAGGAGAACACAGTTAGGGCATGTGCTTGTGCCCTTCTGGCTTCTCTGTAATTCATCTTCCCCCAGGCTCAAAAGGCTTGGGTGGCCAGGGAACATTATTGTAGTCTTAGAAAAAGGTGCGAATGACTATTTGTAATGATTATTTGTGCATGAGGAGGTGTGTCTTTTAGTTCTTCCTTTACCCAGATAAACCCAACAAATTCTCCTTTTGGGTCAATAACAATATAATAATAAAGATGCCTGGTCCTTAGGTTCTTTACCTTTAACATGAATATAGCAACACCTTATGGAAATTTAGTAAAGATCAAATGTGATAATATACACAAAACTGCATTACAAACTGCAAAGTTTGGATGTTACTAGATTAGGCTCAAGGTAGTTGTCTATAAGAAGTCAAAAATTTAAACTGTTTAAAACTTTAGGCATGTAGAAACTACTAGAGATGAATCATCAGGAGTTGAATCTATTTTCTCTGAGTTAAACCTCTCACACCCTATCTCTCTGCTCTGTCTCTCTCTGTGTCTCTGTCTCCCTCCTTCTCTCTCTTTCTCATACACACACATATTATTATGAACTGAATCTTCAATACATTCTTACTTTACCCTGAAAAATCCTCAGGTCCCATGTGAAGTGTGCTCAGTGACACTTGCTCTCATGATCCAACCTCTTAAAGACAGGGTGGTATTACTGAAAGTTGAGGTGTCCTGCCTGCCATCAATGAGATTCGGCTGAAACCAGCTATATCAGAACCATATACTAGACCAGAGACAGCTGCCAAATGAGATGCAGAAATGGGCAGAGAAAACAAATGGAATTTTTCAGCTCCTAAAAGGGAATTACCCTCCCTGGTGAGTGGGAAAGAAGAAAAATTACTCAGAGAGTGTTAGAGAGTTACTTAAAACACATTTTTATGCATCGGACAACAGCAAGAAATTTGTCAGCAGTGGGCAGCATTATGGTTTGCCAGAGCTATAAAAAGGTTATGCAAACAGTAACCCAAAAAGAATAGAAACACATTAGAATTTATAGGCCTAAATTGCTCACTATGTAAATGAAGCTTTCAAATATATATGGTTTATGGAAATTAATGCCTTATATTTATTACTCAGCTCTGAGATTAAAATTGGAACCACACTGATTAGGTAACATTACAAATCAATTCCCATAGAGAGAAATAATAATAATACATCAAAGTACAAACGCTCTGATTAAACACGTTGATATATAAGAAGGAGAAGGATTTGTGCTTTTCCTGACTGCTGTTCCTGAATGCATCAGTTTTCTCCTTATTCTTCCCAAAACAATGGGCTGAAAGGAAACAGACAAGCTGGTTATGACACTTCCTATTTCAGTAAACACACAGGGAGATTAAAAAAAAAAAAAAAAGGAGAAAGATCTGGGCTCCTTTCCTGCAAGTTAAATATCAAATCATGTGAAATTTGTGTTGCTGAATGTGGAGACACTTTCAAGTGTTATAATCAATGTAGCATTTAGCCAAAGAGAAGGCAGGAAGACAAACAAGGTATCACCAGACCAGCCTTTCATCCAAGTATCTCAATTTCCTTTAGTTCTTTCAGGCAGGGGAGTAGGGTTATAAAGTAGAAGGAATAATATCAAAGGCTTGAAGCGTTTATTACTTAATTCAGTCGCATGTGCACAGGGCCCATGTGCTTAGGATCCGTGCTGTCCATAAACATTAGAACATTTTATGCCTGGGTGAGGAAAAAAAGATTTTACCCAAAGATGAAAGAATGAAAGTAAATTTAAATCTCAGTGCCTTTCAAGGAGTCATGGGAGGAAGGAGACATTTCTAGAAAGGTGCTTTCGAAGACTTCCGTGGAAGGATCTTGGAGCACAAACAATGCTAGTAGAAGTCTATACAACTAAATGATTTGGGACCAGGTCTCCTTTTACAAAGCAACTAAATGATTTGGGACCAGGTCTCCTTTTACAAAGAAACAGAGTGTCTCTGTTAGGGAAACTACCACCAGATAAATGAAACAAAATTTAAAACAGACAAACAAATATATATTTTTTTAATTAACAAAGTGACTCCTTTCTTCATGTTGCTTCTGTCTCATTTAGGAAGCAAATCAAGACTACTCACAGGTTGGGGGACAGGGAAGCTTTTCCACTTCATTAAAGACTATGGGAGATTTTTAATGTAGCCTCAGTATTTTATAGCAATACTATTTCCCCCTGTCATGTTCATCTTTGCTAAGGTAAATATAATGAGTGTATTCATTCCTAGTGTTGGGATGTCTTAGGTGTTCTGGAAAGTTCTGACTTTGTGCCAGATACACCTGCAGGTGTTGGGTGATATGCCAGGTTTGGGCCCCTCAGACTTGACTTAAACATCTGCAGTATTAGGTACACTCAGAATTGAAAAAAAGAAGTAGAACATGCTACCTGGCACATGCTGTATTGGGAAATAATAGCCGTGAGCTTGAGAACATCATCATTTCACCTGGAGACTCTACCAAGTAAGAGAAGCATGTTCAGTGCACCAGACTCTTTGGTTTTTGAGTTTCTGTTTGTTCATGCTTTCATGGTTTTGACATCATCCTGGATGACCATGCCTGGATGCATCCATTTTCAGATTGGGTGTTCTGGGAATTATGTGACGAGTCCTGTGCCAGGTGCTCTAGCAGGCACCAGGGTGAAGGAGAGAGCCTTGCCTCAAAGGACTACAGTCCAGTGGGAAGATAGGGCAAATAAATAATGATCTTGTTTGGTTAGTAATTTTAGTGTCACAAAGTTATACGGGCCCTGATGGGTGCTGAGTCACTACTCTGTCTTGAGTAACTCTTCACCCAGGTCCCAACTCAACCCACTGACTGGATTCACATACTGATCTCTGTTGTGTGATAATGATTTCTTCTCATCTGTTTACTTTTTTCCCCCAGAATATCCTTCCATTCTGTTCTTTTGGTACCAGCCATAAATTTATCTCAGTTTTTGGTTCCATTATTTCTTTTCCTACTGCTGGAGTTCTCTGAGAATAGGGGAAGACTTCATGAAGAAACCAGTAGGGCCTCAGGCCCTTGAGTTCTGCGGGGTTAGGCTACTGGAAACAAAAGCCTACCTCTGCTTCTTAGCCCAGCACACCTCCCTGGAGGCAACAATAATGAGTCCTCTCTTTTCTTTGCCTGTGACTCTCATTTAGATCAGCTAAAATAATAATAATAGCTAAATAATATCTGCTATCTTCAAAATGTCACCATTTCATCTGGAGACTACCAATGAAGATAAGCATGTTTATGGCCCAGATAGAACTTGGTCCCTTAGAAATCGGTATGAAGGGAAGAGAGGACCTTTCTTGCAGAAGAAACATCATGAAGCAAGACAGCTGGTTCATGTTAAGTTGTTTTTGCATTTTGACTGGACCACAGGAAACACACAAAAGACTCATGGGAGAGAAAAAATTTAAGTCCTATTTGGCCATGTTAACATGGAAGATTTCAAATATCTGAGGTATGAGGACTTAATTTTAAAGGTAATGGGAAAATAGGAAACATTTTGAACCAGAGAGCACACGATTAGAGCAACTTTTAGGGAGAGGAGTAATTTAGTAGCTATTTATGGAATGTTTTAGAGAGAAAGAGGAAAGGGAAGGGAAGGAAAGGAGAGAAGGAAGGAAGGAAGGAAGGAAGGAAGGTAGGTAATTGGAAAGAAAGGAATTATAAAAGTTTGCAAAACACTATGCTGACCTAAATGAGGACCACAAGTATAGAAAAGAGGGGACTCATGATTGTTGCCTTCAGAGAGGTGTGGCTCAGCCAAGAAGCAGAGGTAGCCTACCTCTTGGCTTTTGCTTCCAATAACTTAACCCACAGAAGACCTTATAAAGTTTGTAGAAAGTAATGGGAGGGAAAAGTAGGGTGTTCAAGAAGAAAGAAGAGAGAGAGCAATATTTCTCCAGACTATAAAACGTGTTCCCCTAGACTGCAGGGAGAGAGGGGTCCGTGGCTCATGGGAGTTATGGGAGCAGATTCCCAAAGAAGCCTGGCAGCACAGTCCAACAAGCACTTAGGCACAGAGCACTCAGCCTTGTGAGATTCTTTCCTCCCATGCATGGCTGGAGGGACCTAAAGGCACCATACAAACAGGGGAAAGACAGGTCTCATCACTGCAGATATATAATAAATGGGGGTTCCCTCTAGTATCCCCTCATCATGGACATCCTAGAATGGCACACGACCTGACCTATGGGTGCAGGAATGGAAGGAATCCCAGATGTGCTGACCTTGAGTCAATCTCTTGCCAACACAACAAGAATGGGACTCAAGAGAGAAATTACATTGATTCCAAGAAAAATAAAAATTCTCTATTTCTTATCCACCTGGATTTGTGCACCAGACTTCACATACTCTAAATATCTTAAGTGTTTTTGTATTCTGGGCAGATAGCAAAGCATGTGCTAAGCAGTCTATACTCAATAAATAGGGGTGTATAAATGTAAGTGGATGAGATTCAAGCTAAATCCAATTTACAAACATATTTGCCTTATAGTACATAATAATAGAAATGTCTGTATATATATTTACTACTGATAATTGCTTACTTTTTTCCTCCAAATATGTGATTTCTTTGTTTTGAAAATCAAATTATCAGACCACATGCAAATAAAATTCTTTTGCTCATATGAAAGTTCCTGATTTTTCTTTTTGCTTTCCTTTTCTTTTTTTTTTTTTAAACTCAAGGTAAGTCTAATATTGTTCACAGATTTTAAATCCCAATAGATAACAATTGTTCCATTTAGTCACGGCATTGACTGTGAGGAAAATAGAACTATTTTTCAGAAAAGAAATTTAATTATGGCTTTATCAGCAACAAACATTTAGTTAAAAAAAAAATCAGGTAATCACTTGCTTTCCTTGCCACATTTTACATTTTTTAAATAAAGGGTTGGCATCAATTTACATCAAAATTGAGTACATTTGCTGACAGAATCTGCCCCCAGATTTGTGTTTGTTTATTGACCCAGCAATGTCACACAATGGCCAACCTACATATTAATTCCTATGCACTAAAAACATCTGGTAAGTCTCCAATGGGGGTACAGCTAAGAATTTCCTCTCATACTGACTGCCATTTATACATGGGACCAGGCATTTTTCCATGGAAGGAGAGCCTTTGCTACAGTGGTGGAAACCTCCCTACGCTAAATACTGACCAAGAAAACGAGGACCTTCATATAAAGTCTTATTTTCTTCCCCCCAATTCCAATTTGGTTATATATCAGATGAAGATTCTATTCGTCATAGAATAGAAAAGATTGCCTAAAGAATCTGGCAAGTTCTGATGCCAATGATTTTTACCCATATTTCTATAGCACTAAGTTTTCAAAATGTTTGGGGTCCTTCACCTCAGTTATCCAATCCTAACGGGAGACTGTGAGGTAAACAGACATTCAGACAAGCTGAGAGATATGAAGTGACATATTCAAGGTCACATAGGTGGCTTAAGGCACAACAAAAATGAGCACATAATCCTTCTTTATACCACTTCAGTCACTGATTATTCTGCCAAGGCTTCTAAGAGCCTATTATGTCCTGAGTATATTATGTCCTGAGTAGGCCCTTGGAATAAAACTATCAAAAGGCATAGTCTTTGTCATTAACAATGGTATGGTACTTTATAAAAGTTTGGTCGGGAAGGGGGCAATTCTAAAACAATCTAATAAAAACAATTTTGCAGGCTGATTTTACTTTCTGCAGTAAAACATAAGAAATAGAATTTAATCCAGCTCTTCTACCTTTTTTTCCCCTCATTGTTCTTTCTATTACACTCATGCTTTTACAGACCCAATGCACCAGCATTAAGCATAGGTGCAGAATCTTGGCAAAGAGTGATTTGGTCTCAATAAATGGAAATTGTCTTAAACTGGCTTAAGCACAGGGAGACCTATTTTTAAGGACACAGAAGTAAGTTACAGAAGCCCAAAACAGGAAACCTAGATAGGCCCCCCAAGTGGAAGGAGGATTAGATTTTGGAAGACATTGAAAGCTATCAAGGACTAGAGCAGTTTCTCTTCTCTTCTGAGCTCCGTGATTTTACCAAATCACTTGCAGGGCACTTCTGTTTATGCATTTATTCTGTTTTCCTATACAAAAGACAAAATGCACTAGACAACTAAGACAGTTTTATTCAGGATATTGCCATAGATAAAACACTCGTTAATGAGGAACATCATAAGGAAGGTAGAGGGAACTTGGGAAAGTCATTGAGGAGTCATTGAGGAAAGCCACAAATGGGTCTTAACTCAAAAATGCAAGATAGGATTCTTCATGGTTAGCTGTTAATCAGAACATAAAAGGATCACAGAATGGTGGGGGGATTTATCCACTGTTTTCCAGGACTTCTCTTTGCTACTAAGTTTGCTTTGCTTGCTCACCAGCATACATCACCCAACAAATGGTCATTCTGGACCCAGCATCTACCTGATCTCCTGTCTCCAGAGACAACCATGAGCTGAGTCCTGATTAATATTTTCAAGAGTTAGGGAGTTTAAAGGGACCTCAAGTGTCAGCTATTGACCCCAAATGCAATAATCCTACAAAGGCTAGGGTTAGTGAATCATGGCACAAAGACCCACCTCTTCTGTTGTATTGGTGGAGATGGAGAAGGACAGAGTTTTCCAAGAAGAAATTATGAGCAAAGAAAACACATCAAATCAGTTACTTAGATAACTATGGTAAAAATTCTTAGAAGGCAATATCACTAGATATTTGGATAGGGGAGTTATTTACATATTAAAATAGAATACTGTGGGGCATCTGGGTGGCTCAGTTGGTTAAACATCTGTCTTGGGCTAGGGTCATGATCCCAGGGTCCTGGGATTGAGCCCCATGTGGGGCTCCCTTATTAGTGGGGACTTCACTTCTCCCTCTCCCCTTGCCCTCTCCCTGCTCATGCTCTCTCTCACTCTCTCTCAAATAAATAGTCTTTTTAAAAAATTAAAATAAAATAAAATAGATAGGATTCTCATCAAGATGGTAGATTCTGTAAATATGCCTCACTTCATTTCTACTGAAAAATTCTAGGAGTGACCAAAAAAATATATGAAAGAAAAAATATTCCACCAGCACTGAAAAGTGTGCCAATAGCAGTTTTGAGGACTTTCTAGAAAAAAAGAGCAGATGGCTTTGGATCAATCCATTAAGAGACAAAATTTATTGATATTTAGAAAAAGCCTCCATCCTAGAAATATAAGATAATTTGACATTAGGCAATCTAATGATATATCTTGCCACATAAACTTCTAAAAGAGAAAACAATAGAAGCTAAATACATACATAGACATATATATTTACATTTATGTATTTATATTTATATTATATATATTTATATATAAAACAATAGGAGTTAAATATATATGTGTGTGTGTGTATATTTTTTTTTTAAATTTAACTCCCCTTCTCTATATACATTTCCTATATACATTCAAAACCAGCTACGACTAGAAGCATTCAGCCCTAATTTGTTTAAAAGTATCTTCCAGGACCCTATAGTAAGCTTCATTTTTAATATTAAAAACAGAAAAATTCCCATTGCAGCAGAATAGCAAATTTCCTCTGGCTTTCTTCATTATTCCAGAACTCCTTAACCTCTCTTTCAGCCCCCAGTGAATAAGTAGCAGGAGCTGAAAGACTCACTTCAGTCCAACTTAATTTAAAATATACAAAGACCCACTAATGTAAATGGTTTCTCTAGGTAAAACTAGATATTCTCTGAGATATTTACTCAGTGTTTTTATTTCCTCCCCTTCTCCCTGGCTCTTCAGTTGGCATCTGGGGTATGGGGACAACCTGCATAACTGTGTGATATTGGAGAGAAGGGGAACCTCTGGCTCCTCCTGATCCCCCAAGTGTGCACTGTCTGCTGAGGTATATACATTCTGCTTGTGGTCCATTGAACTGTAGTTTTTTCCTCCTTGGCTCCGTATGGGTCTCATGGCTTCTCCATGCTTGGTCAGTATTTCTACAGGTCTCTCAGCTACAGCTTTTCTCTGTCAGCCTTTGTCTTATCCTCCTTTGGACCCTGGGTGAGCCCACCCACCAATCAGCAAGTCACCCCACCAAGCAAGCCCTATAGAAAGCCTTCTGGATAGGTTGGAACTAGAATAACCCCAAGTAATTCCTCATTCATTCTCTTTCTCCCTGATCCAGCCGCTCTTCACTATTCTACCCATTGTTGGTGTAAACCCAGCCTACAGAGCAATAGAAATAAAATTATTTAGCTATAGTGATGCCAGCAAGATCACAGGGTATGTGTTTCCAGTGCCCCACCCCTAACAGAAATATCAATTTGAACAGTTACCCACACATGAAAAGGAGAGTGATATGAGCACCTGACTTCAATGCAAACCTTGAACCAGGCCCATCATTATGAACCCCAGCACCACGCCAGCCCTTACTGTCTGAGGACCTATGGACCTAGCTTCTAGATTTGCCCCAATGTCCAAGGCCCCCACAGCCCCAGGCCCCAGATCTATACCCAAAGCTCCAGGTTCCAAGCTCAACCTAGTGCCAGGCCAGCTCCAGTGGTTCCAGTTCCTATGGCAGCTCCCATGACCCAAGTCTCCCAATGTGCCCCAGCATCAGACCAAACTCATGGGCCCAGCCTCTAGAATCATACTGCAGCCCCAGCCTGCAGACTGGTCCTATGGCCCCAGGCTTACAGTCTTCCCCAGTGCCAGGCCAACTCCCACACATACAGTCTCCAGCCTGCATCCCAAAGATGCAGGACCCTAACTCACCCCAGCACCAGGATGCACCTAGGCTCCAGGTCGGCACTCACAACCTCAAGTTCCAGACCAGCACCAACAGAGCCAAGATCCATACCCATTCCTACAGTGCAAGCTTTCCCCAACTCCAGGTCAGCATTCACAGACCCAGATGCTAGGTTGGCTCCCACAGAACCAGGCTACCAGTCTGGCTCAGCACTAGGCCTACGTAACTTAAGGAATACCATTACATATATACACACACACAAACATAGTCACACATATTATGGGAGTCCAAAAGGAACAGAGAAAGAGAAAATGACAGAAAGCTTATTTAGAAATGACAGAAAACTTCCTCTGGAATGAAGGAAATGAACAGTCAGATCCATGAAACCCAAAGTCTGCAAATAAATTAAATATAAAGAGATCTTTACAGAGACACACTATAAATTCTCAGAAGTCAAAGACAAGAAGACAATTTTAAAAGCAGCAGGAGAAAAATGAGTCATCATATCCATGCAACCCTTGTAAGGCTATCAGTATGTTTCTCAATAGAAGCTTGCAGGCCAGGAGGGTAGAATGATATGTTCAAAGGACTGAAAGAAAAACAAACAAACAAAAAACTACCAATCAAGAATACTATACTGGGTGAGGTTATCCTCCAAATATGGAGTAGACATGAATGAATCTCGGAACACTGAAAAAAAATTTTTTTAAAAAATTTAAAAAGGGGCACCTGAGTGGCTCAGTGGGTTGAGCCTCTGCCTTCAACTCAGGTCATGATGTCAGGGTCCTGGGATCAATTCCTGCACTGGGATCTCTGCTCAGCAGGGAGCCTGCTTCCCTCTTTCTCTCTCTCTGCCTGCTGCTCTGCCTACTTGTGATCTCTCTCTGTCAAATAAATAAATAAATCTTAAAAAAAAATTGTTTTTAAATAAGAAGTATACAATCAGACAACTCAAAAAAAAAAAAAAAATGGAGTAGAGGTAAAGATTTCCTCAGACAAACAAAAGCTTCAGAAACCAATCACCACTAAAACTGCCCCATAAGAAATGTTACTCAGAGTTCTTCAAGTTGAAACAAAGGATGCAACCAATGAGAAAAAAAATGAAAGTATAAAACTTACTATAAAAGTGAGAACGTAGTAAAATTCAGAATACTTTAATACTGTCCTGGTGATGCAAAAAATCACTTTTTATTTTAACATAAAAGTTAAAAGACAAAAGTATAACAAAAACTATAACTAAAATAATTTGCTAATGGTAATGTCATATATGTAAAAGATATAAACAATGACATAAATTACATGAAATGTGGGTAGAGGGGAAGTTAAATTGTAGAGATTTTGTATGTAGTCAAAGTTAAGTTACCAGATTAAAATGAACTGTTATAATAAGATGTTTTATGTAAATCTCATGGCCACCACAAATATGAAGAAATCTGTATTAGATACACAAAAAAATTAAGGAACCTAATCATATTACAACAAATAAATCATCAAATCACAAAAGAAGAGAGAAGGAAAAAAATATAGGAACTACAAACTAGTCAGAAAACAATTTTTTTAAATACAAGAGTATATCCTTACCTATAAATAATTTCTTTAAATGTAATTGAATTAAATTTTCTACAAAATACATAGATTGGCTGCACAGAGGCTGAAAGTGAAGGGATAGAAAAAAGTATCTCATGAAAATGGTCAACAAAGAGAGTAAGTGTGGGTGTACTTATATCACACAAAATAGACTATAAAACAGAAACTGTCACAAGATACAAAAAGGTAGATACATAATCATAAAGGGATCAATTCATCAAGAGGATGTAACAACTGTAAATATATATGCACCAACACTGCAGCACTGAAATATAGAAAGCAAATGAAGGGAGAAATAAGCAGCAATAAAATAAGAGTAGGGGACTTCAACACCCAACTTTCAACAATGGAATCATAAGCCAGAAAGAAAGTCAATAAGGAAAGAGCAGACTTAGACCTAATAGACATATACCAAAATATTCCATCTTACAGCAGTAGAATACATAGTCTTATTAAATTCACATGATATATTCTTCAAGGTAGATCACATATTAGACCATGAAACAAGTCTTATAAATTTAAGAAGATTGAAATCATATGAAGTATTTTTTTTCTGACCACAATAGTATGAAACTAGAAACCAATAATAGGAGAAAAGCTGGAAAACTTACAGGTATGTGGAAATTAAGCTACACACTCCTGAACAACCAATGGGTCAAAGAAGAAATCAAGAAATTTTAAAAATCTTTAAACAAATGAAAAAGAAACACAACATACCTATCAAAACCTATGGGATGCAGCAAAAGCAGTTTTAAGAGAGAAGTTCATAGTAATAAATGTCTACATTAGTGAAAAAAAAAGATTTCAGATAACCAACCTAACTTTAAAACTCAAGAAACTAGGAAAAAAGAGAACAAACTAAACCTAAGGTTAATAGAAAGAATAATATAATAAAGATTAGAACAGAAATAAATGAAATAGAGAATAGAAAAATAGAAAAAAAAAAGTGAGCTGGCTTTTTGAAAAGGTAATCAAAATTGACAATTCTTTAGCTAGTTTAGCCAAGAAAAAAAGACTGAAATAAATCAAATTACAAATGAAAGAAGAGACATTAAAGATGACACCACAGAAATAAAAGGATCATAAGACACTATTCTGAACATTTATCAGGCCAACAAATTGAGTAACATAGAAGAAATGAAGACATTCCTAGAGATATACAACTTACCAAGACAGAATCAAGAAAAATTACAAAATCTAAATGAGTAACCAACCAGTGAAGAGATTGAATCAGCAATCAAAATCCTCCCAATAAGGGGGGGATAAAAAGCCAAGACGCAATGGCTTCATTGCCGAATTCTACCAAACATATAAAAAAAAAATTAATGCCAATTTTCACAAACACTTACAAAAATTGGAGATGAGTGATCACTTCCAAACTCGTTTTACAAGGCCAGTGTTACTCTGATACCAAAAACAGACAACAAGAACACTGTGAAAAATTATATATATATATATATATATATATATATATATATATATATATAAAATATGTGCCAATATCCCTGGTAAATATGGCTGAAAAAATCCTCAATAAAATATTGACAAGCCAAATTCAATAGCATACTAAAAGTTTCACATACAATGATCACATGGGATTTATCTCTGGGATATAGAATGGGTCTACATATACAAATCCATAAGTGTTATAAACTACATCAATGTAATACAATATAAAACAAATGATCATCTCAATAGATGCAGGAAAAGCATTTGACAAAATCCAACATCCTTTCATAATAAAAATTCTTAACAAACTAGGTATAGAGAGACCATACCTCAATGTAATATAGGCCATACATGACAAGCCCGCAGCTCTCATCATATTCAATAATGAAAAGCTGAAAACTTTTCCTCTCAGATTGGCAATAAAACAAGGATGAGCACTCTCACTATTTTTATTCAAAATAATACTGGAAGTCCTAGCTGCAGCAATTAGGAAAAAAAAAAAAAAGAGAGAGAGAGAGAAAGAAAGAAGAAAGACAAGGCAATCAAATCAGAAAGAAAGAAGTAAAATTTTTCCTATTTGCAGATGATGCAATATTATATTTAGAAAACCCTAAAGATTTCACAAAAATATCATAAAACTAATAAACAGCTTCAGTAAATTGACAGCATCAAAAGCAAAATATAAAAACCAGTTGCATTGCTATGTAATAACAATGACCTACTCCAAAAAGAAATTAAGAAAAAAATCCCACTTACAATAGCATCAAAAAATAAGATTAAATGCTTAAAAATAAATTTAACTAACAAGGTGAAATAGATGTTGAAAACTATAAAACACTAATGAAAGAAATTGAAGCAGATGCAAATAAGTGAAAAGGTATCCCATGTTCATGGATTGGAAGGATTAATATTATTACTCTCCATACTACCCAAATTGATCTATATTTTCAATGCAGTATTTATCAAAATTTCAATGGTATTTTTCATACAATTTAAAAAGTCTTAAAATTCATATGAAACTACTAAAGACTACAAATAGCCAAAGCAATCTTAAGCAAAAAGAAGAGTGTTGGAGACATCACAATACCTGATTTTAAAATATATCACAAAACTACAGTAATCAAAATAACATGGTACAGGAATAATATCAGGCATATATATCAATGGAACAGCATAGACATAGACAGTCCAGAAATAAATCACACATTTATGATTAATTGATCTTTGGTAAAGGTACCAAGAACATACAATAAGAAAAGGACAGTCTCTTCAGTAAGTTGTAATGGGAAAACTGCTTTTCCACATGCAGAAGAATAAAATAGGATATTTATCTCATTCCATATACAAAAATGAAATTAAAATGGATTAACAACTTAAATATAAGACCTGAAACTGTAATACAATTGAAGAAAACTAGGAAAAAATTTCTTGACATTGGCTTGCGCAATGATATTTTGGATATGACTCCAAAAGCACAGGCAGCAAAGGCAAAAATAGACAAGACTGTATCAAACTTAAAAGCTTCTGCACAGCATCGACAATAATCAACAATGAAGATATAATACATGGAATGGGAGAAAATATTTGCAAATCATCTATCTGATTAGGGGTTAATATCCAAAACATATTTTTAAAAATTCCAACAACTCAATAACAAGAAAACACACCTGATTACAAAATCAGCAAAGGACCCATAGTTCTCATTAAAAGACATACAAACAGCCAAGAGATATATGAAAAGAGTCTTAACATCACTAATCATCAGGGAAATTGAAATTAAAACCACAATGAGATACCACCCAGTGCCTGTTAGAATGGCCATTATAAATAGACTAAAGAAAACAAAGGTTGGTGAGGATGTGGAGAAAAAGGAACCCTTGTATACTGTTGGTGGGAATGTAAATTGGTACAGCCAGTGTGGAAAACAGTATGGAGGTTCTTGAAGAAACTAAAACTAAAGCTACCATATGAATCAACCATCCCAATTCTGTATATATACCCCAAGGTAATGAAATCAGGATCTTGAAGGGATATGTACATGTCCATGTTCATTGCAGCATTATTCACAGCAGTCAAGATATGGAAACAACTCAAGTGTCTGTCGATGAGTGAATGCATAAAGATGTGGTATATAGCTATACACAATGGCATATTATTCAGCCACGAGAAAGAAGAGAATTCTGCCATTTGTGACAACATGGGTGCACCTAGAAGACATTATGCTAAGTGAAATAAGTCAGACTGAAAAAAACAAATGCCATATTATCTCACTTGTGTGTGGAACCAAAAAAATAAAAGAGAGAGAGAGAGTGAGAGAAAGGAGTCAAACTCATAGAAGCACAAAGTTGAATAGTGTTGGGGGGAGGGAGAGATATTAATCAGAGGATACAAAGTAGCAGGTATATAGGATGAGTAATTCTAGATATCTAATGTATAGGTGTGATGACTATAGTTACTAATACTGTTTTGAACACTGGGAATATGCTAGGAGAGTAGATTTCAAGTACACTAATCAAAAAAATGGTAATTATGTGAAAAGATATGTTAATTTACTTGAATATGGCAATCATTTCACTATATATATATCTATAATCATCATATTGTATACCTTAAATATATACAATTTTTGTTTAAAAATATATAAATAGAAAAGAAAAAGAATTATCCAAAGGTTTTTTGTTTTGTTTTGTTTTTTTGCTTAACAACCATGATAACAAATGGAAGGGAGGAAGGAAAGAAGGAAAGAAAAGAGGGATGAAGGAAGGGGGTTTCCAGTCATTAGGAGAGAAACCAAGGAAGGAAAGGACTCAACAATGATGGAATTCACTTCCCTTATTCAGTCTTCAGTACGGCGTGTGACCACATTCACCTTAGTTCCTACCAGGTCAATTCAACGTCATGAGGTATTCCAGTAAAGCCTCCTCTTTCCTGACAAATCCCCTACCCCATTTTCCCCTGATAATACAAAGTCTAAACTGTGACAATACAGCCTAAAAAGTAAGCTACTGTTGCTAGAGCCCCCGTCACAGCTTGCCGCTATAACCCCATCAAGAAGTTGGGGCCCCTGGGTGGCTCAGTGGGTTAAGGCCTCTGCCTTCGGCTCAGGTCATGATCCCGGAGTCCTGGGATCGAGCCCCGCATCGGGCTCTCTGCTCGGCGGGGAGCCTGCTTCTCTCTCTCTCTGCCTGCCTCTCTGCCTACTTGTGATCTCTGTCTGTCAAAAAATAAATAAAATCTTAAAAAAAAAAAAAAAAAAGAAGTCATAGGCAGGGCCTGGCTTGCAGGAAAGAAAGACTTTACTGAATACAGAAATGCGTGCAAGGCTGCCACGGGTAAAGGTTAAGACATAGACCTTCAACAACAACTTGATTAAGCAGATACATGGCAGAGAGAGAACTCTGGGAGGCTGTAAGAGTGAAAAGTAGATCAGTCAAATCCTTGACAAGGATGATAGATTTCAAGGCCCTGCTGGCTGAATTTCATACTGACCTTGTTGACAGAAGACCAGCATGTTCCTGGAGCTATCAGCTAAGAATATCCCTTCAGAGCCTCTTGTTAGGGAAATATATGTGCTTTATAAAGTGTAGACAATCAAGAGGGGGAAATTGGCTACCCCCTGACAACAGTCATGCAGAGCTTCCTGCTAGCCTCTTGGTGCAGTTAGGTTTATTGACTATTCCAGTCTTTGTTTCATGTGACTTATCTCATGAAGGGTCTTAGAAGTACACACACTCCTCCCCCCAGTGGAGTGGATTTATTAAGAGTTATATACCAGCTCTCAGAAGTGTCTTCCAGCTAATCAATATGCTGAGGGGCTCTATAAAATAGGCGATAGCCATCACAGCATGTCCAATTTCTCTGTGTTTTCACTTTTACATCTGTTAAAGGTCAGAGACTATATTTATCACAACCAAATACACATGGATATTGAAAAGATATCATTGCCAGCATATTGTTTTGAAATGGGATGGGGTGTGAAAAGGCTTTCTTCTGTTTCTCAAAAGATCAAATTAAATTAAAGCACATTACACTTTTATATTCTCCTTTCCATCAAAAGATTCCAAAGTACTTAAACAACTTTAATTAAGTTGCTCTAGCATCTCTCAGGAGCAAATCAATATTTTTCATACTCCTTGCTACAAGCTAGGGAAATAAAGCCCAGCATTGTCCCCCGCCCCCAGCTCAAACTGAACATTCCTTCTTTGAAATATGGAAAATTCCTCTTGAATATATTTAATTACAAAGAAGTAAAATGTTCCTCTTAATGTACCTTATCTTTTTTCCTCTGTTAGAGATGAGAAGGCAAAAGGAAAAAAAAAAAAAAAAGCCAGCTCTAAATAGGAATCTGGAAAAATATGATTTTTTGGAGGCCTGGATATTGAAAGAAAAAACAGAATATATTTTTCATCTCTCAGGCAATATGGGAGGCTATCTCATTTTTTTCAGCCTGTAAACAAAAGAAGTATAGCCATATTTTCTGACTCCTAAAAGATTAAAAAAAAAAAAAATCTAGATCCGCAAAAGCAACAGAACCAGCCCCTCACCTCAAAAGTGTCACCAGAATGAATCAGAAATTGTCCCTCTATAAACCTGTGGAAGAAAGGGAGGTGGGTGCTGACTTTTTTTTTCTGTTCTCTTTGTAGGATAATTGGGTTTCCTGTGTCTTTTGATTGAGGATTGACATTCTCTGCTCTCAAAATGTCTAATTGTCCATTGGGGAGAGTCTAGGCTTCTGCAGCCACCAATAGATGTGCAGCTGTACTCGGTATGACAGGAGGGCAGGAAAAGGCCTCTCTGCCCTCTCGGAGGCGGCACCATGGGGACTTGGGAAAAAAAATAATCTAGGAGAAAAAAAGCAAGTTTACTCACATTTCTCCACCTGGGGGCTACTGTTTGTAGGAAACAAATTGCTATAATAATAGCTACACTTCTGCCACCTTCCTAGCTTCACCTTGGAGACGGATTTAAGCTCCTGAGATGGAGGCTTTTTGCTGTGAACGTGAAAGCTTGAGTGCCTGCAACTGTCCCTTAATGGCTTTTGGAAATAGAGGCCTTCTGCATCTCCCGCCTCCGAAAGCTCTGAATCTGAGAGCATCTCAGCTGAGCTGTATCTAGACTAGCATTTGAGAAGCGGCTTTACTGCGCAATGCAACAACCTCTAATTCTCTGTTTGTAGCATAAAGCAGAGGGAAATGGCAGCCACTGGACGTGATAAATTGACATGCTAGGCTCATACACATTTGGTAATCTTTTGGTCATCTGTTCTGAGACATGTTATCCCTACGTCCTTGAAGGTAATTTTGGTCAATTTTGGTGATCAGGAAGGTGTTGCCAGTCTCTCTCTCTCTCTCTGTTCACATACACACAGCCAGGGAGAAAAACTTTCCCTGAAAGAGGAATTGTTTTTGATCTACAGTACTCAAATATAATAGAATTTGATAGAGGGGCATCTGGGTGGCTCAGTGGGTTAAAGCCTCTGCCTTCAGCTCAGGTCATGATCCCAGGGTCCTGGGATCAAGCCCCGCATTGGGCTCTCTGCTCAGCGGGAAGCCTGCTTCCCTTCCTTTCTCTCTGTCTGCCTCTCTGCCTACTTGTGATCTCTGTCTGTCAAATAAATAAATAAAAATCTTGGGGAAAAAAAAAGAGTTGATAGAATAAGGCTAATGGAGGTCACCTCTAGAAAAAAATAAATCAGCACTGTGTTTCTAAAGATGCACTTAGGAAGGCCTACACATGGGATAATCCCACACCCCCACTGTCCTGTTTTCCCAGTGTAGATATTTCTATTACTTCCTTTCACCCTAAGAAGCGTCCTGATTTGGATAACATACTAGATGAACACACTACTTGGCAAGGTCTTCCCCAAAAATAAATTTGGAAGAGTTAAAGACAGAATGTCTGGTTGTAGAACAAGAAGAGAATTATAAAGACTGGAAAAGAAACAGTTTTGGTCAATTCCCTCGCAGCTCCCTGAACCTGCCTGGTATGTCTACTGAGGTTATTTTAGTACCTAAATGACATGAAGACCCCCACACCCAAGCTAGAGTAGCAACAGTTCTGTGTGTTGTGTATGGATCATGTGGACTTGAACAGTGTACTTATCAGACACCACCACAGTAGCTGAAGACTAGAGAACATTTCTTCTGCTTCTGGACATTCATATAAGCCACCTATCTCCAAGATATTACTGACTTTAAGTTTCTCCCAACCATGACTAGTGGGGGCACAAACTCAGAACTAATTTGATTTAGAAAAATTAAACAATGTGATATTTCTTAGGGCCAGGTGCAGAGATAGAAAGTTGTAAGTAATACACAAGCAGTTAAGAGCTTGTGTTTGTATCATGAAAGTAATTGTTAGGCAGGTGGCTGTTGAGTCCAGGACCAGGTGGTTGAATCTGTCACCATGTGAGGTTGGAGTTCTCAGTGACCTGGGATTCCCTCAGGGCCTGGGGAACCAAATGGGAAGGATGGAGGGGATTGCTTACAGAGGCACTGGAGGGTCATTAAGTCATTCAGTTTATTTCACACATATTTATTAAGCGATGTTAACTCTTTCATAGCTGTGATGGAGACTTGCCCATGCACTCCAGAGACCTAAGTACCTTTTACAAGTACATGTTTCTCAGATTGAAGAGTCACCTGGGGGAGAGATACTAGAGCAGGGGAGTTTTTTCATTTGTTGGTTTGGTTTTTGTTTAGGTAGAACACAAGACTTCACTGCACACATGGGTCCAGGGATTCATATCTGAGGCAGGAAGTGTGCAACATGGGAAAAACCAAAGTCATAATAATTAAAAGCAAATATCTATTCCAAATTAAATGAATACAACAGAGGTATTATAGAAAGGTATTATGGTATCCAGGAGATTACACTAAATATTAAGTTAATTACCTAATTAACTAATGTTCTACCCATTTCTTTAAAAAAATAAGAATTCTAAGGTGTAAGCAGGGTAAGATAATTCAGGAGCTACCCTGAGAGAATTATACCCACCTCTTCTATGTGGTTTTATATATACTAGGAATAAGGGTGCAGGTGATGTATGGCTGCTGTAGGTAGCCTGATATATTAGGAAAGCATTCAAGGAAGGACTCCTTGGAGGAAACTGGTGTTGTAATAATTAGGACATCTGAAGGCTTATATTAACCCAAGGTTCATGAGTCAATGAACTTGTGGAAAATATTTAACGTTCTCCTATTTCCCACTACAGCACCCAAAATGAGAGTACAAAATAATACGAGGTCATGAAGGATAATATCCTTAAGAGAATCAGCAGCAAAGGCAACTGGAATTCATGGGGCTTCATAGGCTTGCTGGTCCTGAATAGCTTTGAGGTAGGCTTTGGTGAGATGGGCTTTGAAGTACAGTTAGGAGATTGTTGAAATAGGGGTGATGAACTTCATTCATACTTGTTCTTGTGCTCACTTCCAGTCATCCTGACCAATAGCAACTGAAGCTAATGTGCTTACTTTTTTTTTTTTGCCTCCAAACTGGTATTCTGCTAGATGCCCCACAGTGGATGTATAATAACAACAACAACAACAATAATCAGAATCAGCCATGGCCTGGATCTTGAATGTACATAAGGATGAGTATCTATGCCAAGGTTGGCCCTCTCATTCATACAAGAGCCTTCAGAATTAGTCCTGGGTGGTGGCCCAGGAGGAAATTGGGTAAGCCCAGTATCTCATTTACTGAGGCCATCAAGGAGCTATCAAGGAAAGGTGACCTTCAGCCCCATTTGACTTTGACTAGATTCAAACCAGTGACCTTAAAATGGGAAGCACTAGCTATACACTCTCTTCCCTCTCAGAGGGAAGCCTTGCAGCTGTTGAATTAAAAATTATTTGTGCTGCTACTGAAATCCTCTTGCTCCTGCCCCCTTCCCAAAATAATTATCAGTTACAGCACAGATATTAAAATGGTACCTTAAAAAATTAAAATACAGTTCTAAAAAAAAAGACCATATAAATGTAGAATTAATTGCTGTATATGCTTCGAATTACCGAGAGACTTTATTTTATTTCTGTCACAGCAGAAAGTGCTTCATCAGGAGGAATTCATGTGGAGATCCAACCATGTCCTAGTTATTTTGTGTTTAATATGCTTGAGATGTTTAATTATTTTTGATTAATTCATTTACCATTAAACTGCCCAGAGACTTTGATGTGTTTTGCATGGTGTGCCTTGCCAGCGTGTTGCTCTACACTCCCCGCCTTAAAGGAGTCAACATAAACGATTGGCACTGGTGGTCAGAGCAGATTCAGATTCAAATCCTGGCTCCATTACTTACCAGTTTGTGAATTTTGATAGTAAACATCTCTGAGCTACGGTTTTGTCATTTGTAAAGTGGATAATACAATGAATCCAACCTTATAGCATGCTATGAGAATTCAATGGGGAAATGAATGTCAAGCATTTTGGACTTGTGACTAGTTTAGGAAAACACTCACCATTATTATTATTCTGTCAAAGTGCTAATCATCTACTATACACAGAAGTAAAATACACAATTGCTGCTTCCTATGCCTCATAGTAATAGGAAGATGCTTGGGGATGAGCCCTAGTCTCAACTCAGTCAGATAAATATAAAAGAAATCAAGGTGAGGAGAGAGTTTTAGCTGGTCCTGGATCAACTTTGGACCCCAGGCTATATTTTTAGTCTTATCTTTTACTAATACCCCAGTGAACACTCAATTTTAGTCAAACTGGTCTCCATATTGTCCACTGGGCACCCCCGTACTCCACTTCTTCCCATATAATCTGAAAAACCTTCTGTGACCACTGCAACCTTCATGTTAATGCTTCCTGACTACTGAGGAGACTCTGACAGAAGCAGAAAATTTAGAACACAGAGAAGCTCATGGAATGTCAGGTAAAGAAGGGATCTTGGAGATCCTTCAGCCTTCTTTGAGAGTTAAGCAAACTAACTGAGGGTTTGGAAGGGGAGGGGAGCAGGGGGTTGGGTGAACCTGGTGGTGGGCAATATGGAGGGCACATATTACATGGAGCACTGGGTGTGTGCATAAACAATGAATTCTGGAACACAGAAAATAAATTTAAAAAGATTTTTAATTAAAAAAAGAAGAAGAAAGAAAACTGAGTCCTGAAAGACTAAGTAGCTTGTTCAAGGTTGTACAATGAAGCAATGACAAAAGAAGAAAGCCTTAAAAGTCTCAGTTCCACATTTCTGTTCTTACCAGCCTTCCTCAGCTGCCTGGTCTTGCTGATTTGCTTTAAGCTGACAAATTCTCAGACAAGAGTAACTACTTTAGATTCTCTGTGGGGAGATCTTGTGAGTAGCCTAAGCAGCAGAACAGGAATTAGAGGAGAATGTTTTTGTTTCTGTCTTTACTAGTGTATAAGTATCTGTCTTCAGGAGCAAGAGAAGAGAAAGGACATAACAGTTTTTGAGTCCTTACTATGCAGTCCTTACTATGCTTTTCCATGGCCTCACATTCTCCAGGCTACACTAACCTAGATCTAAAAACTGGAGAAAATAGGTATTCTCCTCACCATAATGGTAAACCCAGATGTCCTCAAAATTCCAGCTCCTAAATCAATTCTGGATGTCCTACGAGGATGTCCCATCTCTGCTATGAACATCTTCACACTGCTGAGTGATGCCCACTGTTTTACTCTTCTCTTACTGTGGGAATTGAAAGTTGTTTTATCACCACTAACTCAGCTGACATAATATAGACTGTGAAGCTACCACAAAATGACATCTTTTGGTGTTGCCATATATGCATTGGTGTTTCTCATGCATCAAGATGCTACATTTTTCTATATCACATCATATTCATGGAGAGGGAATATTCTAAAGAGAGGGAAATGCTGTTCATTGGCATAATCACCACACCTCATTATAACAAAGTGTCATTTACTCTCCATATTTATCTAGGGAAAATAGCTTTTTCTTTGTTCATTGTAGAAACAGGCTGGGATAGGCTCTGATATGTTCCCAGTACATCTCCACTCTAACCCTTCTGCCAAGTCCTCAGACAAAATTTGTCATCTAAGCTTCTCCCTTTCCTTAAAATGAGTTACCCTCCCTGCCCCTCTTGAGGCTTTATCCTACAGCAGGACTACCTCACCAGCCATATCTTCACACTAATCTGAATTTATAGGCTTGTATTTACACAAATTTTAATTCATTTGATTTTTACAAAACTGTGAGGAATGGAAAGTACTATTTATATGTTTCAGATGCTAGCCCAAGGCCATAGAACCAGTAACTCAAACCCAGGAATTAGAGCCAGGAATCGACACTCTATCAAGAGCTCATGCTCTGGATACTGTACTACAGGACTTGAGAAAGACCCCATTGTCCACCTCTGCTATATACCAATCCAGTTCTGCTAAGATTATCGTGCCAGCTTCCCTGTTTGAAAGCAACTTGTGATATTTACATGTTCCTTCTGTGAATGAATTTATTGCACTGTTTTTATACTTCCACCATTACCCTTGTGACCTACTTTGAACTACCCTAGAGTCTCTAACATTCTCTTATAATGCAGTAACTGATATACTGTCCAACTTATGTTAAATGAAAGTATTTTAAAAAAACACATAACTACACCATATTTCTGATTAAAATTTATGACGGACTAGGTGTAAGCAAGAAAAGCTGTTAGATATCCTGACAATGACTAATAGAAGTTTGTATGTTTTAGTGAAATATATGCAGTACTGTAGGTACAGATGGCAAACAATGCAATATATCTCCTATTTTCTTTAATGATGTGGCCCATAAAAATAGGTCAATCATGAAAAGACCTTCTTGAAATGATAATTTGGAAATAAATGAACTTAAATGTAATTCAACTTCCAAAGGGAAGAATAGACCCCTAGACTTTGAAGTGACTGCAGAAATGTACAACTTATAAAGACCTCTGTACATTTTCCACATCCAGAAGCCATTAATTATCATGAGGATTTCACACAAGGAAGGGTTCCTGACATGCTGGTCTTTCGAAATTTAAGGTTCAGTTAAATGTTTTCCAGAATTTAAAGTCATTACAAATGGTCCCCCTGGATGGCAGATTAAGTGTGAAAGGAAGTTCAGTGGCAGCTACCCTTTGTCTTATAGGCTTCATGTTGGAAAAGTATTGTGTCTCTTAACATTCTGGAAGAGCTGCTATTCTTGATCAATTTAACTATTACCTCCTTATATACCTTAGGGCACAACAAAGACATTATAAACTATCCTGACTCTCTTGGATTAAAAATCCCTATGAGTGCTAAATGGCAGGGAAGCTAGAATTGAGACAGATATTCCTACTTATTTGTGGTATCTGTGATCCAATTGCTCACCTTAATCTTAGAGCACTAGGAAATAATATTAGCAGCAATGGCTAACATGACTCCTTCGTTATCTTCTCCAAGGTATTTGTGAAACATTAGTTGATTTAACCCTGACTATATGATGTCATAATGTCTTCTCTAATTGCCTTATCTTCTTCCTAAGTACAAAATCTAAGCACAAATTACCCAACTTTGTTTCTATCTAAAAAAGGTAAACAGTCATCCCTTGTCTTCAGTCTAGCATTGTTCTCCTTTACTGACATTCTTTCTGAACGAGCCTTGATAACATTTATCTAAAGGCTCTAGATTGGAGTTGTCCAATGGCATAGCCAATACCCCCATGTTACTATTTAAATGTACCAAATTTGGAGGAGTCAAGATGGCAGAGGAGTAGCAGACTGAGATGACATCAGGTCACAGAAGCTAGATAGTTATCAAACCACTCCAAACACCTATAAACCCAATAGGAGATTGAAGAGAGGAAGAGCAGCAATTCTAGAAACAGAAAATCAACCACTTTCTGAAAGGTAGGACATGCAGAGAAGAGAATCCAAAGCCACAGGAAGATAGACTGGGGGGGGAGGGGCCAACTCCTGGCAAGTGGCAGAGCAATAGAGCACAAAATTTGAAGTTTTAGAAGTCTGCTCCACTGAGGGACATCGCTCCAGAGGCCAAGCGGGGGTGGAGCGCTTTCAGGGACAGTGTGGTCTCAGGTCCCACAGGGCCACAGAAGGATCGAGGGTGTCTGAGTGTAACAGAACTCACAGGTACCAGAGTGGGGAAGCCAACTACAGAGACAGAGCCAAGGACTGAGCTCTCATCTCAGGGTTACCTTAAACTGTGATCCGTGGCATAGTCAGACCACTGCTCTTTGAGCAGGAACCTCATCAGTGGCAGATCTGGGGAGACTCACCTTCCTTCTCTGAAGGCAGGAATCTGCTGGGTTTGGAGACTCAAAATGGGCCCGTGCACCAGAGACAGAAACACTCAGTCACAGGTCAGTTGAGCTCAGAGCACGGCCAGGGACCAGGGATACAGGAGTGATTGAGCGCTTTTCTCTGAGGGCACACTGAGGAGTGGGGCCCCAAACTCTCAGTTCCTCTGGGCCAGAGATTGGGAGGCCACCATTTTCATTCCCATCCTCCAGAGCTCTATGGAAAGCATTCAGGGAACAAAGGCTCCAGAGAGTGAGCCCTAGCAGATTACTTAGCTTGACCCCTGGCAAGGACGTGCCAATTCTACCTCAGGCAAAGACATTTGAGAATCACTGCAAAAGTCCCCTCTCCCAGAAGATTAGCAAGAATGTCCAGCCAAGACCGAGCCCACAGATCAAGCAGAACAGCAGAATTCTAGAGGAGAAGAAAGCAAAGCAAATGGAGTTCATGACTTTCTCCCCATGATTCTTTAGTCTTGCAAAGTTAAATAAATTTTTTTAATTTTATTATTTTCTTATTCTAATTTTTTCTAATTTATTCTAATTTTTTTAACTTTTCCTCTTTTCTCTTTTAACATTTTTTAACTAGTTTATCTTAACAATACCTCTCTTAAAAAAATCTTTTTCAATCTTCATTATTATTTTCTTTATATTTTATCCTTCATTGTATCTAATTTTATCTTTTGTATACATATCAGGCTTTTTCTTATAAAAAATTTTGGGATACAATTTCTTCCAATAGATCAAAATATACTCTAAATCTAGCACAGGGCTTTGTTCTAGTCTCCAGCCTGAGCAAATTCTCTCCACTTTCTTTTCATTCTTTTCCTAACCAACTTATTGTATCAATTCCTTTTTTAGAATTCTTTTTAATTTTCATCTTTACATTCATATTGCATCCCTTCATTATGTTTACTCTTATTTTGATATATATATGTTTTTCTTTCTTTAAAATTTTGGGAGGTCATTTCTTCTAAGATACCAAAATACACCCAAAATCAAGTGGGTGGCTCTGTCCTATTCACCAGTCAAATATAGAAACCAGTCACAGTTAGACTGGTGAAAATATATATATATATATATATATATATATATATTTTTCACCAGTCTAACATAATAATATATATAATTTATATATATAAATTTATATAAATTTAATATACAAATATAACTTTATATTTATATATTAAATTTATATAAATTATATATTTTATATTGTATTATATATCAAAATATATAAATTTCAATTTATATAAATTTATATATATATTTATATAAATTATTTATATATAATTAATTATATATACACATATATATATTTTTTTAATTTCTTTAACCCACATTTTTCTCTCCCCGATTTAGGGTCTCTTCTGATTTGGTTAAAGGGCATTTTCCTGGGGTCTTTGCCACCCTTTTAGTATTTTATTCTCTCATTCACATATACTTATCTGGATAAAATGACAAGGCAGAAAAACTCACCACAAAAAAAAAGAACAAGAGGCAGTACCGAAGGCTAGGGACCTAATCAATATGGACATTGGTAATATGTCAGATCTAGCGTTCAGAATGACGATTCTCAAGGTGCTAACTGGGCTTGAAAAAGGCATGGAAGATATTAGAGAAACTCTCTCTGGAGAGATAAAAGCCCGCTTCTGGAGAAATAAAAGAACTAAAATCTAACAAAGCTGAAATCAAAAAAGCTATTAATGAGGTGCAATCAAAAATGGAAACTCTCACTGCTAGGATAAATGAGGCAGAAGAGAGAATTAGTGATATAGAACAACAAATGACAGATAATAAAGAAGCTGAGCAAAAGAGAGACAAACAACTAACTACCCGACCATGAGGGAAGAATTTGAGAGATAAATGATACCATAAGATGAAACACTATTAGAATTACTGGGATTCCAGAAGAAGAAGAAAGAGAGAGGGGGGCAGAAGGTATATTGGAGTAAATTATAGTGGAAAATTACCCTAATATGGCAAAGGGAACAAGTATCAAAATCCAGGAGGTGCAGAGAACCCCCCTCAAAATCAATAAAAATAGGTCCACACCCCATCATCTAATAGTAAAACTTGTAAGTCTTAGCGACAAAGAGAAAATCCTGAGATCAGCTTGAGAGAAGAAGTCTGTAACATACAATGGTAAAAATATTGGATTGGCAGCAGACTTATCCACAGAGACCTGGCAGGCCAGAAAGAACTGGCATGATATATTCAGAGGGCTAAATGAGAAAAACATGCAGCCAAGAATACTATATCCAGCTAGGATATCATTGAAAATAGGAGAGATAAAAAGCTTCCAGGATAAAAAAAAAACTAAAAGAATTTGTAAACACCAAACTAGACCTACAGGAAATATTGAAAGGGGTCCTCTAAGCAAAGAGAGAGCCTAAAAATAGTAGACCAGAAAGGAACAGAGACAATATACAGTAACAGTCACCTTACAGGCAATACAATGGCACTAAATTCATATTTTTCAATAGTTACCCTGAATATAAATGGGCTAAATCCCTGAATCAAAAGACACAGGGTATCAGAATGGGTAAAAAAAACAAAACCCATCAATATGCTGTCTGTAAGAAACTCATTTTAGACCCAAAGACACCTCCAGATTTAAAGTGAGGGGGTGGAAAACAATGTACCATGCTAATGGACATCAAAAGAAAGCTAGGGTGGCAATCCTTATATCAGATAAATTAGATCTTAAGCCAAAGACTATAATAAGAGATGAGGAAGGACACTATGTCATACTCAAAGGGTCTGTCCAACAAGAAGATCTAACAATTTTAAATATCTATGCCCCTAACATGGGAGAAGCAAACTATATAAACCAATTAATAACAAAATAAGTTACACATTGACAATAATACAATAATAGTAGGGGACTTTAACACTCCCCTCACTGAAATGGACAGATCACCCAAGCAAAAGATCAACAAGGAAATAAAGGGCTTAAATGACACACTGGACCAGATGGACATCACAGATATACTCAGAACATTCCATCCCAAAGCAACAGAATACACATTCTTCTCTAGTGCACATGGAACATTCTCCACAATAGGTCACATCCTGGGTCACAAATCAGGTCTCAACTGGTAACAAAAGATTGGGATCATTCCCTACATATTTTCAGACCATAGTGCTCTGACGCTAGAACTCAATCACAAGGGGAAAGTTGGAAATACATGGAGGCTAAAGAGCATGAAATACGTCAAATACATCAAATACATGGAGGCTAAAGAGCATCCTACTGAAGAAGGAATGGGTCAACCAGGAAATTAAAGAAGAATTGAAAAAATTCATGGAACCAAATGATAATGAAAACACAACGGTTCAAAATCTGTGGGACACAGCAAAGGCAGTCCTTAGGGGAAAGTGTATAGAGATACATGCCTTTCTCAAGAAACAAGAAAGGTCTCAAGTACACCACCTAACCCTACACCTAAAGGAACTGGAGAAAGAACAACAAAGAAAGCCTAAGCCTTGCAGGAGAAGAGAAATCATAAAGATCAGAGCAGAAATCAATGAAATAGAAACCAAAAAAAAAGTAGAACAAATTAACAGAACTAGGAGCTTGTTCTTTGAAAGAATTAATAAGATTGATAAAACCCTGGCCAGACTTATAAAAAAGAAAAGAGAAAAGACCCAAATATATAAAATCATGAACGAAAGAGGAGAGATCACAACCAACAGCAAAGAAATACAAACAATTATAAGAACATACTATAAGCAACTATACAGCAACAAATTTGACAAACTGGAAGAAATGGAGGCATTCCTAGAAACATATAAACTACCACAACTGAACCAGGAAGAAATAGAAAACCTGAACAGACCCATAACCAGTAAGGAGATTGAAGCAGTCATCAAAAATCTCCAAACAAAAAGAGCCCAGGGCCAGAGGGCTTCCGAGGGGAAGTCAACCAAACATTTAAAGAATTAATACCTATTCTCCTGAAACTGTTCCAAAAAATAGAAATGGAAGGAAAACTTCCAAACTCATTTTATGAGGCCAGCATTACCTTGATCCCAAAACTAGACAAAGACCCCATCAAAAAAGAGAATTACAGAACAATATCTTTGATGAACACAGATGCAAAAATTCTCACCAAAATACTAACCAATAGGATCCATCAGTACATCAAAAGGATTATTCACCACGACCAAGTGGGATTTATTCCTGGGCTACAAGGTTGGTTCAACATCTGCAAAGCAATCAATGTGATGCAATACATTAATAAAAGAAAGAACAAGAACCATATGATACTCTCAATAGATGCTGAAAAAGCATTTGACAAAGTACAGCATCCCTTCCTGATCAAAACTCTTCAAAGTGTAGGGATAGAGGGTATATAATACCTCAATATCATCAAAGCCATCTATGAAAAATCCACAGCGAATATCATCCTCAATGGAGAAAAACTGAGAGCTTTTCTGCTAAGGTCAGGAACATGGCAGGGATGTCTATTATCACCACTGCTATTCAACATAGTACTAGAAGTCCTAGCCTCAGAAATCAGACAACAAAGAGAAATTAAAGGCATCCAAATTGGCAAAGAAGATGTCAAACTCTCACTCTTTGCAGATGATATGATACTATATGTGGAAAACCCAAAAGGCTCCACTCCAAATCTGCTAGAACTTGTACAGGAATTCATAAAGTGTCAGGATATAAAATCAATGCACAGAAATCTGTTGCATTTCTATATACCAACAACAAGACAGAAGAAAGAGAAATTAAGGAGTCAATCTCATTTACAATTGCACCCAAAACCATAAGATACCTAGGGATAAACCTAACCAAAGAGGCAAAGAATCTATACTCAGAAAACTATAAAGTACTCATGAAAGAAATTGAGAAAGACACAAAGAAATGGAAAAATGTTCCATGCTCATGGACTGGAAGAACAAATATTGCAAAAATGTCTATGCTACCTAAAGCAATCTCCACATTTAATGCAATCCCTATCAAAATCCCACCCATTTTTTTCAAAGGAATGGGACAAATAACCCTAAAATTATATGGAACCAGAAAAGAATAGCCAGAGGAATGTTGAAAAAGAAAGCCAAAGTTGGTGGCATCACAATTCCACACTTCAAGCTCTATTACAAAGCTGTCATCATCAAGACAGTATGGTACTGGCACAAAAACAGACACATAGATCAATGGAACAGAATAGAGAGTCCAGAAATGGGTTCTCAACTCTATGGTCAACTAATCTTCAACAAAGCAGGAAAGAATGTCCAATGGAAAAAAGACAGTCTCTTCAACAAATGGTGTTGGAATATTGGACAGCCACAAGCAGAAGAATGAAACTGGACCATTTCCTTACACCACACACAAAAATAGACTACAAATGAATGAAAGACCTCAATGTGAGAAAGGACTCTATCAAAATCCTTGAGGAGAACACAGGCAGCAACCTCTTTGACCTCAGCCGCAGCAACTTCTTCCTAGGAACATCGCCAAAGGCAAGAGAAGCAAGGGCAAAAATGAACTATTGGGACTTCATCAAAATCAAAAGCTTTTGCACAGCAAAGGAAATATTGAACAAAACCAAAAGACAACTGACAGAATGGGAGAAGATATTTGCAAATGACTTATCAGATGAAGGGCCAGTATCCAAAATCTATAAAGAACTTATCAAACTCAACACCCAAAGAAAAAAATAGTTCAAACAAGAAATGGGCAGAAATCATGAACAGACATTTCTGCAAAGAAGACATTCAGATGGCTAAAAGACATGAAAAGTGCTCAACATCACTCAGCATCAGAGAAATACAAATCAAAACCACAATGAGATACCACCTCACACAAGTCAGAATGGCAAAGATTAACAAGTCAGGAAACGATGGATGCTGGCGAGGATGCAGAGAAAGGGGAACCCTCCTACACTGTTGGTGGGAATTAAAGTTGGTGCAGCCACTCTGGAAAACAGCATGGAGGTTCCTCAAAAAGTTAAAAATAGAGCTTCCCTACAACCCAGCCATCACACTACTGGATATTTATCCTAAAGATACAAATGTAGTTATCCAAAGGGGCATGTGCACCCGAATGTTTATAACAGCAATGTCCACAATAGCCAAACTATGGAAAGAATCTAGATGTCCATCAACAGATGAATGGATAAAGAAGATGTGAGATATATATATATACACACACACACACACACACACACACAATAGAATACTATGCAGCCATCAACAGAAATGAAATCTTCCATTTGCAACAACGTGGATGGAACTAGAGTGTATTATGCTGAGCAAAATAAGTCAATCAGAGAAAGACAATTATCATATGATCTCCCTGATATGAGGAATTTGAGAGGCAAAGTGGGGAGTTCAGGGGGTAGGAAAGGAAAAAAATGAAACAAGATGGGATTGGGAGGGAAACAAACTATAAGAGATTCTTAATCTCACAAAACAGAGGGTTGCTGGGGGGAGGGGGGTATGGAGAGGGTGGTTGGGTTATGGACATTGGGGAGGGTATATGTTATGGTAAATGTTGTGAAGTGTGTAAGCCTGACTATTCACAGACCTGTACCCCTGAGGCAAATAATACATTATATGTTAATAAAAATTTTTTAAAAAATAAAAGAAATTCATAAAAAATAAATGTACTAAAATTAAATATAATTAAAAATTCAGTTCTTTAGACATACCAGCCACATTTCAACTGTTCAATATATCAATATATCTTGAAATAGCTTCATGTCTGTACATTATTGTACATGTCTGTACAATAATGGTTATTGTAGAGGATAGTATAGAGAACATTTGCATCAACTCAGTTCTTTGAACAATATTGCTCTATGATGAAGGACTAGTTATTTTTGACTGGTCATTGTTTTGTTTTTCCAATCTATCATAAAGTCTTTCTGATCTGTACTCTATTCAGGAATTTCTCTTCAGGCTACAGTGAAGTAACAAGGCTCATATTTATCCTTTGTTCTTAAACAACTAGATAGCTGGAAAAAAATACGTAAAATATATTTTGAGTTTTCAGGCATTGGAAAAGTGGCAGCACAGAACTTGACATCTGAAAAAAGTGAAACAAAGAGAGGTGAGTTCTATGACTGAACCAATTTATGTTCAGTGAGTTTTTAAGCCTTAGGGAACAGAGGAGGAACAGAGTAAAAGAGGGTCAACACTGATGGAATATGAGAGGTGCAGTACCAAGAGAATTGACTACATATTGAGAGAAATCCAGATGTTTGTAGAACAGTTCCCTCATGTCTTTAGCATCTATACATGCATGACAGAAAAACACCCAAGGAAGTGAAAAAAAGATCCCTGGAAAAAATAGGCCAAAACAGAATTCCCAAAGATTTTTTTCCTATTAATCATAAGTGTTTAAACTATGACCCAGCAGTTGTACTACTGGGTATTTACCCCAAAGACACAGATGTAGTGAAAAGAAGGGCCATACGTACCCCAACGTTCATAGCAGCAATGTCCATAATATCGAAACTGTGGAAAGAGCCAAGATGCCCTTCAACAGACAAATGGATAAAGAAGATGTGGTCCATATACACAATGGAATATTACTCAACCATCAGAAAAGATGAATACCCAAGTTTTGCATCTACATGAATGGGACTGGAGGAGAGTATGCTGAGTGAAATAAGTCAAGAAAAAGTCAATTATCATATGGTTTCACTTATTTGTGAAACATAAGGAATAGCATGGAGGACATTAGAAGAAAGAAGGGGAAAATGAAGAGCAGGGGGAATCAAAAGGGGAGATGAACCATGAGAGACTATGGACTTCAAGAAACAAACTGAGGGTTTTTTTGGGGTGTGGGGGAATGGGTGAGCTTGGTGATGGGTATTAAGGAGGGCATGGATTGCATGGAACACTGGGTATTATAAGCAAACAATGCATCATGGAACACTACATCAGAAACTAATGATATACTGCATGATGACTAACATAACATAATTAAAAAAAAATCCTAAGTGGTTAAAAACTAGATAATAAACACCAGGTCAAAACCTCAGAAGGGTATCACCTTGGTAGTGGATATAAATTAGCTCAAGACTAAAGGATGTTCTGAATGTACTCTAACAAAGTTTAAAAGCAATCTTTAAATGGATCTACCTGCTTCTAAGTAACCTAACCAAGTGGCAGAACAACGTACACCATTTAAAGGAATTCAAGAAAATATGGCTCCCCAAAACTGGAAGTTCACAATATCTATGACCTAGGAAAAAATTACTGAGTATGCCAAGAAGCCTGAGAATATGACCCAAAACCACTTGAAAATCAATGGATTAAAACAGACCACCAAATGATGTAGATATGAAATCAGCAGATGAGATGCCTAAATGTCTATTACAAAAATACTTCAGAACACCAGTAAGATAGAGGAAAATGTCAATATAGTGTGGAAAGAAATGGAGTGTATAACAATAACCCCAATGAAACCTCTGGAGTATATAAATAAAATATCTAAAAGGAAAAACACAGATATCTTACAGTTCTTGGTGCTATAGTAAATGGAATTGATTCTCTAATTTCCCTTTCTGTATTTTCATTGTTAGTGTATAAGAAAGCAACTGATTTCTCATTGATTTTGTATCTTGCCACATACTGAATTGCTGTATGAGTTCTAGTAGTTTCAGGGTGGTCTTTGGAGTTTTCCATATAAAGTATCATATATCTGTGAAAAGAGAGAGTTTGACTTCTTCATTGCCAATTTGAATACATTTTATTTCTCTTTGTTGTGTGATTACTGTTGCTAGGACTTCTAATACTATGTTGAAAAAGAGTGGTGGGAGTGGGCATCCTTGTTGTGTTCCTGATCTCAAAAGGAAGGTTGTCAGCTTTTCCCCATTGAGGATGATATTCACTGCGGGTTTTTCATAGATAGAGTTTATGAAGTTGAGGAATGTTCCCTCTGTCACTATACTTTGAATCATTTTAATCAGGAACGGATTCCCGTATCTTGTCAAATGCTTTTTCTGCATCAATTGAGGGAGCGATGTGGTTCTTTTCTCTTCTCTTATTGGTTTGTTCTATCACATTGATTGATTTGTAGATGTTGAACCACCCCTGCATCCCATGGATAAATCCCACGTGGTCATGGTGGATAATCTTTTTAATGTACTATTGGATCCTATTAGCTAGGATCTTGTTGAGAATCTTAGCTTCTATATTCATCAGGGACATTGGTCTGAAATTCTCCTTTTTGGTGGGGTCTTTGCCTGGTTTGGGGGGGTCAGGATAATACTGGCTTCATAAAAAGAGTCTGGAAGTTTTCCTTCTGCTTCAATTTTTTGAAACAGCTCCAGGATAACAGGTATTATTTCTTCTTTGAAAGTTTGGTAGAATTCCCCAGGGAATCCGTCAGGTCCTGGGCTCTTGTTTTTTGGGTGGTTTTTGATCACTGCTTCAATCTCATAACTAGATATTGGTCTACTCAGGTTGTCAATTTCTTCCTGATTCAGTTTTGGAAGTTTATAGGTTACTATAGCACCAACAACCATTAGATAACTGGGAATAAACCTAATCAAAGAGGTAAAGGACCTGTACTCAAGGAACTACAGAACACTCATGAAAGAAATTGAAGAAGATGCAAAAAGATGGAAGACCATTCCATGCTCATGGATCAGAAGAATAAACATTGTTAAAATGTCTATACTGCCTAAAGCCATCTATACTTTCAATGCCATTCTGATCAAAATTTCACCAGCATTTTTCAAAGAGCTGAAATAAATAATCCTAAAATTTGTGTGGAACCAGAAGACACCCCGCATTGCTAAGGAAATGTTGAAAAAGAAAAACAAAACTGGGAGCATCATGTTGCTGGATTGCAAGCTTTACTACAAAGCTGTGATCTCCAAAGACAGCATGGTACTGTCACAAAAACAGACACATAGACTGGTGGAAAAGAGTTGAGAGGCCAGATATGGAACCTCAACTTTATGGTCAAATAATCTTTGACAAAGCAGTAATAAATACACAGTGGAAAAAAGATAGTCTCTTCAATAAATGGTGCTGGAAAAATTGGACAGCTCTGTGTAGAAGAATGAAACTCGACCATTCTCTTACACCATACACAAAGATAAACTTGAAATGGTAAAAGACCTCAACATGAGATAGGAATTCATCAGAATCCTAGAGGAGAACATAGGCAGTAACCTCTTTGACATCAGCCACAGCAACTTCTTTCAAGATATGTCTCCAAAGGCAAAGGAAACAAAAGTGAAAATGAACTTTTGGGACTTCATCAAGATCAAAAGCTTCTGCACAGCAAAGAAAACAGTCAACAAAACAAAGAGGCAACCCACAGAATGGGAGAAGATCTTCACAAACAACACTACAGGCAAAGGGCTGATATCCAAGATCTATAAAGAACTCCTCAAACTCAACACACACAAAACAGATAATCACTTCAAAAAATCGGCAGAAGGCATGAACAGACACTTCTCCAAAGAAGCCAAGCAAATAGCTATCAGACACATGAAAAAATGTTCATCATTAGCCATCAGAGAGCTTCAAATCAAAACCACATTGAGATACTACTTTACACTAGTTAGAATGGCCAAAATCAACAAGACAGTGAACAACATGTGTTGGAGAGCATGTGGAGAAAGGAGAACCCCCTTACACTGTTGGTGGGAATGCAAGTTGGTACAGCCACTTTGGAAAACAATGTGGAGATTCCTTAACAAATTAAAAATAGAGCTACCCTATGACCCTGCAATTGCACTACTGGGTATTTACCCCAAAGATACTGATATAGTGAACAGAAGGGCACATTTACCCCAATGTTCATAGTAATAATGGTTATAGTCGCCAAACTGTGGAAAGAACCAAGATGCCCTTCAACAGACAAATGGATAAAGAAGATGTGGTCCATATATACTATCAAATATTATGCCTTCATCAGAAAGGATAAATACCCAGCTTTTGTATCAACATGGATGGGACTATAAGAGATTATGCTGAGTGGAATAAGTCAAGCAGAGAGAGTCAATTATCATATGGTTTCACTTATTTGTGGAGCATAAGGAATAACACAGAGGACATGGGGAAATGGAGAGGAGAAGTGAGTTGGGGGAAATTGGAGGGGGAGTTGAACCATGAGAGACTGTAGACTCTGAGAATCAAACTAAGGGTTTTGAAGGGGAGAGGGGTGGGAGGTTGGGTGAACCTGGTGGTGGGTATTTTGGAGGGCATGTATTGGCATGGAGCACTGGGTGTGGTGCATAAACACTGGGTGTGGTGCAAAAAGAAATTTAAAAAAATAAATAAAAATTAAAAAAAAAAAAAGAACTAGGAATGGCCCCAGGAAGTAGGGCCTCCAACCACTCAGGCAGGAGAAAATAAATAAATAAATAAATAAATAAATAAATAAATGGAAAAAACCACACACATATGATATAATTAACAGCAGGTTGTATCCTACAGAAGAAAGATTACTACAATTGAAGACATTCTAATAGAAATTATCCAAAATGAAACATAGGAGAAAAGTTAATCAACATAATGAATAGAAAAGCAACACCTGGGGCAATTTCAAATGACCTAAGACACATATATTTGGAATTTCAGTAACAAAGAAGAGGAAGACAGAAAAAAATAATAGGTAATATAATGCTCAACTTTTTTTTTTTCAAATTTGATGAACACTTAGAGCCCACTGAGCCAAAAATCTCAATAAAACTCAAAAAGAATAAACAAAACAAGACCATACTAATATACATCATAATCAAATTGCTGAAAACCTGTGATAAATAGGAAATCTAAAAATCTTTCAGAAGTAAAACAAAACAAAACAAAAAAACAAAAATGGAAAAAACATTAAATACAAAGGAACAAAAAGAAGAATTTTACTAGACTTCTCATCAGAAACTCTGCACACTGTAAGACTATGCAGCACCATATTTAAATGCTAAATGAAAAAAAAATTAACAAGAATTCTATACTCAGAAAAAAAAATCTCTCAAAAAGAAAGGTGAAGTCAAGACTTTTCAGGCAAGTATCAGCTGAAAAATATATCTATAACAGATCAACACTACAAGAGATGCTAAAGAAATGTCTTCAGGCAAAAGTACTTGAAAGTATTATTTGAAAGTAAACTGTGATAAGTTAAAGGTGTATATTTTAAATACTAGAGCAACCACTAAAGAAATAAAAATAATTGTAGGAAGTTAGACAACAGTAGAAAAAGGAAATAATAAAGATAATAGCAGAATCCATGAAATAGGAAACACAAGCACAGTAATGTATAATAAATCACATGCTTTTTTTAAAAAAAAAGATTAGCAAAATTGGAAACACTAGCCAGATTAATCAAGAAAGTAAGAATAACACTAATAATCAAAATCAGGAGTGGAAGAGAGGCCATTACTATAGGTCCTAAAAATATTAAAAATATGAGAGTATTATGAATAACCTTATGAAAAATTAAACATCACTGATGATGTATAAAAATTCTGTACAAGACACAAGCTACCAAAGCTCACTAAAGAAGAAGCAGATGAAGAGTCCTACATTTAATTTTTACACCTGAAATCACAGACTAAAAAATTCTACAAAGAAAACTTCAGAACTAGATAGCTTCATTGGTGAATTTTGTTCAACATTTAAGGAAGAAATAATAGCAATTATAAAAACTATTCTAGGACATAGAAAAAGGTCAACCCTCCCTGACTGATTTTTAAAAAGCTAGTGTTAACCCATTTCTAAAACCAAAGATACTGAAATAAGAGAAAGTACCAATCAATATCTCCTAAAAACACAGTTGCAAAAATTCCTGATGTACTTTTTAGCAAACCAAATCAAGCAATATATGTATCATGTCCAGTTGGGGCAAATCCCAGGAATGTAAAGTTCATTTAACATTTGAAAATCAATCACTGAGATTCATTATGTTGACAATCAAAAAAGAACAACCATATAATTATTTGAAGGAACAGCTTCTGACAAAATTCAAGGCCCATTCACAATAATAATTCTCAGGAAACTTGGAATACAAGGGACCAGTGTTCCTCAATCTAATAAAGGACATATGATAAAATCTACAGATAACATTACAATTAATGGTGAAAAACTAAATGCTTTTTCTCTAGATCAATAATGAGGTAAGGATACCCCATCTTCTCACTCCTATTCAACACTATACTGGAGGTCTTAGATGGTGGGGATGGGGGGGGAAAGCACACAGATGGAAAAGACAAAATCACTTTCTTTATTTGCTAATGTCACAAGTGAATCCTGAGAAATCTACCAGAAAACAACTAGAAATGATAAGTGATTTTAGCAACTTCGTAGGATACAAAGTTAATATAAAAATGTATTATATGCCTTATTCAGCATATTTTGATGCTGCAATTTCAAATTGTTGTAACAATTTCTGTCACTTATTCTCCATTTTTGTAATTTTCTTGTTATGGGTTGGTAACAAAAAATTCATGGACAGGCACCCTTCTACAGACCACCACCCAAATTACCCTTGTACTAAAAAAAAAAGAGTCCTCCTTTTATTCAGTAAGTACTTAGTATCAGGCATTGTGTTAAACACAGGGTTCTCCAGAGTGAGCAGGTCTCAAATTCTAGGTCTCTAAATTCAGTGTAATAGGTGAGGTAAGACAAGTATACACATATATGTTTACAAACATAAATTATGAGAAATTATTTGCATCTGAAGAATAGGGGGAAAATTGAGAGTTGTGCTGAACCAGAAAATCTTAACAGTTGAAGATATATGTGCATATGACAGAGAACAACATAGAAACCCACATTCATCACATAATGATGACCTTAATGGTGAGAACCTGGTTAGTTTTTTAGGAAACAGATTTCTACAAAAGCTTCTAGGACTGGAGGGTACATAAAGAACTGACTTTAAATCTCCCCCTTCAAACATGCTCCCAATCTTCCAAACCTACTCATACTTCTGATTCCCAAATAGAAATGATATTCATGGCAGAAATCCCAAGAATAAAGTCTATGAACCTCTGTATCATAGAATCACAGGGTGTAAGTAATGGAAGATCCTTAGGGGTAAGGTGATACAAAATTTTGCAAATATGGCAATGAGAGGTAAAATTTTTTTTCTTAGGCCATGTAGCTTTGCTGGAATTAGACTTTAGATCCAACTGTGACATGAAATCCGGTGCTCTTTCCATTATGCCATAATGCCTCCCCAGACATCAAGGAAATGGAAAGCACCAACTGCAGCTGCTGTCACTGAATGTAATTAACAAATCCAGTTGAGTAATCTGTGTAATAGAATGACAACTTTACTCTATACATAAAAGCATGTCTGAACTTGAATGAAGGACTGGGGACAAGTTCCCCCAGGCATCTCTTTACAGGAGCATGGAAGAAGACTTCTGATAAAAATATAACCAAAAGGGGAAAAAAAGGTATGGGAAAATCAGTTCATACATATTAAGCCATTATTGAAAGGAGTAAGTAAAGTTGAAAATACTAAGTTATTACTAAGCAAATTCAGTGATTACTAACTAACACCCACATCCCAGAACAAATAGAAGTTACAGGATGCATTTCAGTAAAATGTCAATATCACATTGAGAGCAGCTTTGGCCCTGGCATGGCATTGGCAAAGGTAACAAGACATTGGAAGGAATAAGGCTTATAGTGGTAGGGACAACATTCACAGCTGAGGCACTGGTTCTGTCAGCTTTCACGGGTGCCTATAGTTTTAACATAAATACCAGAATAGAAGGATCCTACTCCCATATCCAACCAGCAAATTGATTCCAAAGCACATAAAGTAAACCAAAAGAATAATAATGGAAACCTTTAATAAGGTAGTAGCACATCCTTATTTTCAAAAAGCCAAGTCTGAATATAGGACAAATGTATTTTAAAAAATGACTACTGGAAATTCCATGATCTCAGAGTCCTTTCTCCTGAATGAATAATTGTGCTGTGAAAGAATGAATGAATAAAGCATTTGTGTTTTTGTTTGCTTCAAAATCATGTAGAACTACCCTACACACAACAAAATGAAATACATGAATAAGAAACCCAACCAAAATAGATCTATCACAAAATAAAGAAGAGACTGCCCTAAAGATAAATTTCCCATGATGCCTTTCAAACTATAGTCAGAAAATTTCTGATACTATTCAAAAAATCACATTGCCGCTATCTACAGGCTTCAAAATTTAAACATTGAACACCAATCTAAGGAGTATCTTTCTGCATCAATAATTGTTTTGTGATTTTATTTTTTAAAACTTATTTATTTATTTTAGAGAGAGTGTGGGGACCACAGGGGAGAAGACAGAAAGAGAGAGAGAGAATCTCAAGCAGACTCCCACTGAGCACAGAGCCTGACAAAGGCACTATGGCCTGACCCTGAGATCATGATCTGAGCCAAAATCAAGAGTTAGAGCTTAACAGACTGATTCACCCAGGCAATACTATTTTATGATTTTAAATCCAAATATTTGTATGTCTTTATAGCAATAACACCTTTCTACTTAAATAAGGTAAAGTGTCTTTTCCCTCCTGAATTCAAATTAAGTTATAAACCTGCTAAGATAAAGAGTTTGGAAGAGAAATGGCACCAGAAAAGAGAGGTCAATATTTTTCTGGAAGATCAAAAATAGAAACCGAGTGGCAAATGCCTTCCCATAGAGAAACCTGGATCCTGGGTGACAACAGGGAAAGAAAGCAACAAGCAGCAAACAGACCCATGCAAAGAACACAGGGACACCTCAGAAACTGGAGGCCTCAGGCTCCTGGGATGCCCATGGTGAGAGATGAGGTTAACTGTAGGATCAATTTAAGGTTAACAATGGGAAGTTTCACTTACAGACACCCTTTCCAACTCCATGCTGTTAATTCATATTTAAGATCTCACAATATTTGAGGAGCACCATAATCATGAAAGATGGAGACCAAGTCAAACAAACAAAGGATGCTCAGAGTAAAAAGGGCAAAGTGGATAGCAGAATAATTTTTTTAAAAATATAAGACCTTTACAGAGATGAGAGAAAATTTCGCATGGCTTAAACAAAACAAAACAAAAAACCCCTATAATAAAAATAATTTTTAGGGGGAGGAGTCAAGATGGCGGAGAAGTAGCAGGCTGAGACTACATCAGGTAGCAGGAGATCAGCTAGATAGCTTATCAAACCATTGTGAACACCTACAAATCCAATGGGAGATCAAAGAGAAGAAGAGCAACAATTCTAGAAACAGAAAATCGACCACTTTCTGAAAGGTAGGACCAGCAGAGAAGTGAATCCAAAGCGATGGGAAGATAGACCGCAGGGGGAGGGGCTGGCTGCCAGCAAGCAGTGGAACAACAGAGCACAAAATCAATACTTTTAAAAGTCTCCTCCACTGAGGGACATCGCTCCAGAGGCAAAACCGGGGTGAAGCCCACGCAGGGTCAGCATGGCCCCAGGTCCCACAGGGTCACAGAAGGGTCGGGGGTGTCTGAGTGTTGCAGAGCTCGCAGTTATTAGAGCAGGGAAGCTGGCTACAGAGACAGAGCCGAGGAGTGAGCTCTCAGCTTGGGGTTACCTTGAACCGGTCACAGGCTGGGTGAGCTCGGAGCACAGCTGGAGGCCAGGAAGACGGGAGTGATAGAGTGCTTTTCCCCAAGCGCGGCCAGAGGCCAAGGAGATGGGAGCGATTGAGCGCTTTTCTCTGAGGGCGCATTGAGGAGTGGGGCCCCAAACTCTTGGCTCCTCCAGGCCAGAGGTTGGGAGGCCGCCATTTTCATTCCCGTCCTCCGGAACTCTACAGAAAGCGTTCAGGGAACAAAAACTCTCGAAAGCGAACCCGAGTGGATTACTTATCCTGGCCCCTGGTAAGGGAGGTGCATTTCTGCCTCAGGCAAAGACACTTGAGAGTCACTACAACAGGCCCCTACCCCAGAAGATCAATAAGAAATCCAGCCACAACCAAGTTCACTTACCAAGGAGAACAGCAGAATTCCAGAGGAGAAGAAAGCAAAGCATGGAATTCATGGCTTTCTCCTCATGATTCTTTAGTCTTGCAGTTAATTTAATTTTTTTTAATTTTATTTTTTTTCCTTCTGCTAATTTTTTTTTAACTTTTACCCTTTCCTAGTTTAACGTTTTTCAACAAGTTTATCTTAACAATACCTTTCACAAAAAAAATAATCTTTTTTGAAACTTCATTATTATAGTCAAATTCTATCCTTCATTGTATCTAACTTTATTTTTTGTATACACATAGGGTTTTTTCTCCTAAAATCTTTGGGGTACAACTTCTTCTAATAGATCAAAATACCACCTTTAGAGGCATATTCCATCCCTTCATTGTGTTTACCCTTACATATGTTTTTCATTCTTTAAAATTTTGGGAGGTAGTTTCTTCGAAGAGACCAAAATACTCCCAAAATTAAGTGGGTGACCCTGTTCTAGTAACCAGTCTAATATATATATATATATTTTTTCCTTTTTATATTTTTTCTTTATTTGTTTTCTTTTTTTAATTTTTTTTTTCTGAACTTCTTTTTATCCCCTTTCTCCCCTGATGATTTGGAGTCTCTTATGATTTGGTTAAAGCGCATTTTCCTGGGGTCTTTGCCACCCTTATAGTATTTTATTTGCTCCTTCATATATTCTTATCTGGACAAAATGACAAGGCAGAAAAACTCACCACAAAAAAAAGAACAAGAGGCAGTACTGAAGGCTAGGGACCTAATCAATACAGACATTGGTAATATGTCAGATCTAGAGTTCAGAATGACAATTCTCAAGGTGCTAGCTCGGCTCAAAAAAGGCATGGAAGATATTAGAGAAACCCTCTCTGGAGAGATAAAAGCCCGCTTCTGGAGAAATAAAAGAACTAAAATCTAACCAAGTTGAAATTTTAAAAAAGCTATTAATGAGGTGCAATAAAAAATGGAGGCTCTTACTGCTAGGATAAATGAGGCAGAAGAAAGAATTAGTGATATAGAACAACAAATGACGGAGAATAAAGAAGCTGAGCAAAAGAGAGACAAACAAATACTGGACCACGGGTGGAGAATTCGAGAGATAAGTGACACAATAAGATGAAACATTAGAATAACTGGGATTCCAGAAGAAGAAAGAGAGTGGATCAGAAGGTATATTGAAGAGAATTGTTATAGAGAATTTCCCTAATATGACAAAGGGAACAAGCATCAAAATCCAGGAGGTGCAGAGAACCCCCCTCAAAATCAATAAGAATAGGTCCACACCCCATCACCTAATAGTAAAATTTATAAGTCTTAGTGACAAAGAGAAAATCCTGAAAGCAGCCTGGGAAAAGAAGTCTGTAACATACAATGGTAAAGATATTAGATTGGCAGTGGACTTATCCACAGAGACCTGGAAGGCCAGAAAGAACTGGCATGATATATTCAGAGGACTAAATGAGAAAAACATGCAGCCAAGAATACTATACAGAGCTAGGCTATCATTGAAAATAGGAGAGATAAAAAGCTTCCAGGACAAACAAAAACTGAAAGAATTTGCAAACGCCAAACCAGCTCTACAGGAAATATTGAAAGGGGTCCTCTAAGCAAAGAGAGACCCTAAAAGTAGTAGATCAGAAAGGAACAGAGACAATATACAGTAACTGTCACCTTCCAGGCAATACAATAGCACTAAATTCATATCTTTCAATGGTTACCCTGAATGTAAATGGGCTAAATGCCACAATCAAAAGACACAGGGTATCAGAATGGGTAAAAAACAAAACAAAACAAAACAAAAAAACCCATCGATATGCTGTTTGCAAGAAACTCATTTTAGACCCGAAGACACCTCCATATTTAAAGTGAGGGGGTGGAAAACAATTTGCCATGCTAATGGACACCAGAAGAAAGCTGGGGTGGCAATCCTTATATCAGATAAATTAGATCTTAAGCCAAAGACTACAATAAGAGATGAGGAAGGACACTATATCATACTCAAAGGGTCTGTCCAACAAGATCTAACAATTTTAAATATCTATGCCCCTAACATGGGAGCAGCCAACTATAACAAATTAACAACAAAATATAAGCCAATTAATAACAAAATCAAAGAAACACATTGACAATAATACAATAATAGTAGGGGACTTTAACACTCCTCACTGAAATGGAGAGATCACCCAAGCAAAAGATCAACAAGGAAATAAAGGGCTTAAATGACACACTGGACCAGACGGACATCACAGATATACTCAGAACATTCCATCCCAAAGCAACAGAATATACATTCTTCTCTAGTGCACATGGAACATTCTCCACAATAGATAACATCCTGGGTCATAAATCAGGCCTCAACTAGTATGAAAAGATTGGGATCATTCCCTGCATATTTTCAGACCACAATGAAGCTAGAACTCAATCACAAGAGGAAATTTGGAAAGAACCCAAATACATGGAGACTAAACAGCATCCTTCTAAAGAATGAATGGGTCAACCAGGAAATTAAAGAAGAATTGAAAAAGTTCATGGAACCAAATGATAATGAAAACACAACGGTTCAAAATCTTGGGACACAGCAAAGGCAGTCCTGAGAGGAAAATATATAGTGGTACAAGCCTTTCTCAAGAAACAAGAAAGGTCTCAAATACACAACCTAACCCTACACCTAAAGGAACTGGAGAAAGAACAACAAAGAAAGCCTAAACCCAGCAGGAGAAGAGAAATCATAAAGATCAGAGCAGAAATCAATGAAATAGAAACCAAAAAACAAACAAACAAACAAACAAAAAAACCAGTAGAACAAATCAACAAAACTGGGAGCTGGTGCTTTGAAAGAATTAATAAGATTGATAAACCCCTGGCCAGACTTATCAAAAAGAAAAGAGAAAGTACCCAAATAAATAAAATCATGAATGAAAGAGGAGAGATGACAACCAACACCAAAGAAATACAAACAATTATAAGAACATACTATGAGCAACTCTACGCCAACAAATTTGACAATCTAGAAGAAATGGATGCATTCCTAGAGACATATAGACTACCACAACTGAACCAGGAATAAATAGAAAACCTGAACAGACCCATAAACAGTAAGGAGATTGAAGCAGTCATCAAAAATCTCCAAACAAACAAAAGCCCAGGGCCAGATGGCTTCCCAGGGGAATTCTACCACACATTTAAAGAAGAATTAATTCTTATTCTCCTGAAACTGTTCCAAAAATAGAAATGGAAGGAAAACTTCCAAACTCATTTTATGAGGCCAGCATCACCTTGATCCCAAAACCAGACAAGGATCCCATCAAAAAAGAGAATTACAGACCAATATCCTTGATGAACACAGATGCGAAAATTCTCACCAAAATACTGGCCAATAGGATCCAACAGTACATTAAAAGGGTTATTCACCACGACCAAGTGGGATTTATTCCAGGGCTGCAAGGTTGGTTCAACATCCGCAAATCAATCAGTGTGATACAATACATTAACAAAAGAAAGAACAAGAACCATATGATACTCTCAATAGATGCTGAAAAAGCATTTGACAAAGTACAGCATCCCTTCCTGATCAAAACTCTTCAAAGTGTAGGGATAGAGGGCACATACCTCAATATTATCAAAGCCATCTTTGAAAAAAACACTGCAAATATCATTCTCAATGGAGAAAAACTGAGAGCTTTTCTGCTAAGGTCAGGAACATGGCAGGGATGTCCATTATCACCACTGCTATTCAACATAGTACTAGAAGTCCTAGCCTCAGAAATCAGACAACAAAAAGAAATTAAAGGCATCCAAATTGGCAAAGAAGAAGTCAAACTCTCACTCTTTGCAGATGATATGATACTATATGTGGAAAACCCAAAAGGCTTCACTCCAAAACTGTTAGAACTTGTATAGGAATTCAGTAAAGTGTCAGGATATAAAATCAATGCACAGAAATCTGTTGCATTTCTTTACACCAACAACAAGACAGAAGAAAGAGAAATTAAGGAGTCAATCTCATTTACAATTGCACCCAAAACCATAAGATACCTAGGGATAAACCTAACCAAAGAGGCAAAAAATCTATACTCAGAAAACTATAAAGTACTCATGAGAGAAATTGAGAAAGACACAAAGAAATGGAAAAATGTTCCATGCTCATGGACTGGAAGAACAAATATTGCAAAAATGTCTATGCTACCTAAAGCAATCTCCACATTTAATGCAATCCCTATCAAAATCCCATTTTTTTCAAAGAAATGGAACAAATAATGCTAAAATTTATATGGAACCAGAAAACACCTCGAATAGCCAAAGGAATGTTGAAAAAGAAAGCCAAAGTTGGTGGCATCACAATTCCACACTTCAAGCTCTATTACAAAGCTGTCATCATCAAGACAGTGTGGTACTGGCACAAAAACAGACACATAGGTCAATGGAACAGAATAGAGAGCCCAGAAATAGACCCTCAACTCTATGGTCAACTAATCTTCGACAAAGCAGGAAAGAATGTCCAATGGAAAAAAGACAGCCTCTTCAACAAATGGTGTTGGAAAATTGGACAGCCACATGCAGAAAAATGAAACTTACACCACACATGAAAATAGACTCAAAATGGATGAAGGACCTCAATGTGAGAAAGGAATCTCTCAAATTCCTTGAGGAGAACACAGGCAGCAATGACTTTGACCTCAACCGCAGCAACTTCTTCCTAGGAACATTGCCAAAGGCAAGGGAAGCAAGGGCAAAAATGAACTATTGGGACTTCATCAAAATCAAAAGCTTTTGCACAGCAAAGGAAATATTGAACAAAACCAAAAGACAACTGACAGACTGGGAGAAGATATTTGCAACAACATATCAGATAAAGGGCTGGTGTCCAAAATCTATAAAGAGCTTAGCAAACTCAACACCCAAAGAATGAACAATCCAATCAAGAAATGGGAAGAGGACATGAACAGACATCTCTGCAAAGATGACATTCAGATGGCCAACAGACACCTGAAAAAGTGCTCAACATCACTCAGCATCAGGGAAATACAAATCAAAACCACAATGAGATACCACCTCACACCAGTCAGAATGGCTAAAATTAACAAGTCAGGGAATGACAGATGCTGGCAAGTATGTGGAGAAAGGGGAACCCTCCTACACTGTTGGTGGGAATGGAAGCTGGTGCAACCACTCTGGAAAACAGCATGGAGATTCCTCATAAAGTTGAAAATAGAACTACCCTATGACCCAGCAATTGCACTACTGGGTATTTACCCTAACGAGACAAATGTAGTGCTCTTCGGATGTTTATAGCAGCAATATCAACATTAGCCAAACTATGGAAAGAACCTAGATGTCCATCAACAGATGAATGGATAAAGAAGATGTGGTATATATACACAATGGAATACTATGCAGCCATCAAAAGAAATGAAATCTTGCCTTTTGTGATGACATGGATGGAACTAGAGGGTATTATATTTAGTGAAATAAGTCAATTGGAGAAAGACAACTATCATATGATCTCCCTGATATGAGGAAGTAGAGATTTAACGTGGGAGGTTTGGGGGGTAGGAAAAGAATAAATGAAACAAGATGGGATTGGGAGGGAAACAAACCATAAGTGACTCTTAATCTCACAAAACAAACTGAGGGTTGCTGGGGGGATGGGGGTCGGGAGAGGGTGGTGGGGTTATGGACATTGGGGAGGGTATGTGTTATGGTGAGTGCTGTGAAGTGTGTAAACCTGGTGATTCACAGACCTGTACCCCTGGGGATTAAAATACATTATATGTTTATAAAAAATTAAAAAATTTAATTCAAAATTAGAATAATTTTTAAGAGTTCTTTCAGAACTCAAATTTGGATTAAATTATACTTATATATAAAAACATAAATTTATATTATATTATTATATTATATTATATTATATTATATTATATTATTATTATATTTGAACATGGAGGTCCTGATATCTTTTCAAATTAGGGATTTGTTTCCTTTGAATATATTCTCAGAAGTGGAATTGCTGGATCACATGGTAGTTCTATTTTTAATTTTTTGAGGGTCTTCCATACTGTTGTCTATAGTGGCTATACCAATTTACCATCCCACCAAAAGTGCACAAAGATTTCCTTTTTCCATATCCATATCGGCATTTTTTATCTCCTGTTTTTCTTTTTGACAATGGCCATTCTAACAGGCATGAGGTGATATCTCATTTGGGTTTAATTTGCTTTTCCCTAATGACTAGTAATGTTGAGCAATTTTTCACGCACCTGTTGGCTTTTTACATATCTTCTTTGGAGAAATCTCTATTTAAGTCCATTGCCCATTTTTATTGAGTTACTTGGGGTTTTGCTAGTGAGTTGTATGAGTTCTTTATATATTTCAGATATTAACTCTTTATCAGATATATAGTTTGCAAATATTTTTTCCCCACTTCATAGGTTATCTTTTTCTATTATTGGTGGTTTGTTGATGGCTTCTTTTGCTGTAGAGAAGCTTTTTAGTTTAATCTAATCCCACTTATTTATTTTTCCTTTTGTTGCTTGTGTTTTAGGTGTCATATTCAGGAAATTATTACCAAGACTCAGGTCAGGGAGATTTGTTCCTACATTTTCTTCAGAAGAGTCACAGCTTCTGAACTTATATTTAAGTCTTTAATCCATTTTAGTTCATATTTGTGAGTGCTGTAAAATATTTGTCCAGTTTCATGCTTTTACATGTGAATATCCAATTTTCCTAGCAACATTTATTGAAGAAACTGTCTTTTCTCCTTGAATATTCTTGACTCTTTTGTCAAATATTAGTTGATGATATATGCTTGGGTTTATTTCTGGTCTCTCAGTTCTGTTCTATTGGTTGATTTGTCTGTTTTTATGCCAGTACTGCACTGTTTTGATGACTATAACTTTATAGTATAGATTGAAACAAGGTAGTGTGATGCCTCCTGCTTTGTTCTTCTTTCTCAGGATTTCTTTGGCTATTGAGGGTCTTTTTGTGTTTGCATGTAGATTTTAGGAGTGTGTTTTATACTTCTGTAAAAAAATGCCATTGGAACCTTGATAGGGATTGCATTGAAGCTATAGATGTCTTTCAGTAGTTTCAACATTTTAACAATATTAATCCTTGCAATACATGAACATGGGATACCTTTCCATTTATTTGTATCTTCTTCAGTTTCTTTCATCAATGCCTTGTAGTTTTCAGAGTAGATATCTTTCACCATCTTAGTTAAATTTGTTCTTAAGTATTTTATTGTTTTTGATGCTATTGAAAATTGCATCAATTTATTTCCTTTCCAGAAAATTTGTTAGTGTATAGAAATACAACTGATTTTTGCATGTTAGTTTTATATCCTGCAACTTCACTGAATTCATTGTTCAGATCTAAGTTTTTTGGTTGAGTTTTCAGGATTTTCTGTGTATAAAAGTATGTCATCTGCAAACAGAAATAATTCTACTTCTTCTCTTCCAATTCTGATACATTTTATTTCCTTCTCTTTCCTGACTGCTCTAGTAAGACTTCCAGTACTATTTTGAATAGGAGTAGTGAGAATTGACTTCCTTTTCTTGTTTCTGATCTCAGAGGAAAAGTTTCAACCTATTGTCATTGTGTATGGTGTTAGCTGTGAACTTCTCATATATGGCATTTATTATGTTGAAATGTGCTTCTTCAAAGTCTAATTTATTTAGGGTTTTTATCATGAATGAACATTGAATTTTGTCATATGTTTTTCTGCATCTATTGAAATAATTCTCTCCTTTTGTTCTATTAATGTGATGTATCATATTGACTGATTTGCATATGTTGAACCATCCTTACATCTCAGGAATAAATCCCACTTGATCATGGTAAATGATTATTTTAGTGGTGCTGAATTTGGTTTGCTAGTTTTCTTTTGAGAAATTTTGCATCTGTATTCATCAGAGATACTGGCTTGTGATTTTCTAGTAGCATCCTTTTCTGATTTTGGTATCAGGATAATGCTAGCCTCACAAATAAGTCTGAAAGTGTTCTCTCCTCTTTAAATTTTTGAAAGAACCTGAGAAGAACTGATGTTAATTCCTCTTTAAATGTTTGGTAAAATTCACCAGAAAAGTCATCTGGTCCTGGGCTTTTCTTTTACTGAGAGATTTTTGGTTACCAATTCAATCTCCTTACTAGTAATTGGTCTATGTAGATTTTCTATATCTTCGTGATTCAGTCTTGGTAAGTTGTGTATCTCTAAGAATTTTTCCATTTTTTCTAGGTTGTCCACTTTTTTGGCCTATAATTGTTCATAGTATCACCTAATGGCCTTTTGAATTTCTTTGGCATCAGTTGTCATGTCTCCTTTTTCATTTATAATTTTGTTTATTTGGGTCCTTTCTCTTTTTTCCTGGGTTAGTCAAGGTAAGATTTTGCCAATTTTGTTTACTTTTTCAAAGAACAATTCTTAGATTGTCAATCATTTCTATTGTTTTTCTGTTCTCTCTTTATTTTTGCTTAATCTTTATTATTTCCTTTCTTCTGCTAACTTTGGGCTTAGTTTGCTTCCCCCCCCCCCCAACCACCCAGTTCCTTAAGGCATAGAGTGAGTTCATTTATCTGGGATCCTTCTTGCTTCTTCTTTTTTTAAATTTAATTTTATTTTTTTTCAGTGATCCAAAATTCATTGTTTATACACCACACCCAGTGCTCCATGCAATATGTACCCTTCTTGCTTCTTAATGTAAGCATTTGTTGCTATGAACTTTCCTCTTAGAACTTATTTGGTGCATCCTACAGATTCTAGTATATTGTGTTTCCATTTTTATTTGTCTCAAAATTCTTATTTTTATTTCCCTTTTAATTTCTTCTTTGAGCCATTGGTTGTTCAGGAGAACATTTGTTAATTTTCATTTGTTCATGAATTTTCCATTTTTTTTTCTTATTACCAATTTCCAGTTTCATGCCACCATGGTCAGAGAAGTTAATGATGTGATTTCAATCTTCTTGAATATGCTAAGACTTGCTTTGTAGCGTATGATAAGGTCTATCCTAGAAAATGTCTCATGTGTGCTTGAAAAGAATATACATCCTGCTTCTTTTGCATAGAAGATCTGTAAATATCTGCTAGGTCCATTTTGTCTATTGTTTTGTTCAAATCTGCTGTTTCTTATGGATTCTCTGTCTGATCAGTCCATTGTTGAAAGTAGGGTATTAAAATCCCCAACTATTACTACATTACTGTTTATTTATCCTTTTAGCTATTTTTGGATTAAATACTTTAGGTGTTCCAATGTTGGGTGCATTAATTGTTATACCTCCTTGACAAACTGATCCTTTAATCATTACATAATCACCTTGTCTCTTTTTACCATTTTTAGTTTAAAGTCTATTTTGGCTGAAAAAGGTATAGCTACTCCTGCTTTTTTGTTGTTGTTAATATTTGCTTGAGATGTCTTTCCCATCCTCTCAACTTTTAGTCTTTGTGTGTATTTAAGGCTAAAGTGGGTCTCTTATAGGCAGCATATTGTTGTTTTTTTTACCCAGTTACCCATTCTTGTCTTTTGATTGGAGAAGTTAAACTATTTATATTTAAAATAATCATTGATAGGTAAGGGCTTGTTATTGTCATTTTGTTCACTGCTTTTTGGTTGTTTTGTAGATTCTCTTGTTCCTTATTTCTAATCCTGCTGCTTTTTGTGTGTGTTTTGATATCCTTTGGTGTTTTGATGGTCTTTTGCTTTGACTTCTGTATCATGTTCTTTTGTATAGTTATTACAGGCTTTTCACTTGTGGTAACCATGAAGTTCGCAGAAAATAAACATACAACACCTACTTTTAAACTGATAATAACTTTATTTCAATAGAATTCATAAACTCTCAATTTTACTTCTCCTCCCCATATTTTAAGTCCCTGTCATTACAATTTTCATGTTTTTTTATACTGTGTTACTAATACTGTTTACTGTAGTGATGGTTATTTTTACTACCACTTTTTTTAACTTTTAAACTGGAGTTGTAAGTAAATTATGCACCACTATTACCATACTGCAGAATCTTAACTATGACTACATATTTACTATTATAAATGAGATTTATGTTACCCTGTAGGTTTTTATGATGTAATTAGCTTTCCTTTATTTCCAGTCAAAGAAATCCCTTTAGCATTTCTTGTAAGGTAGACATGGTGGTAATGAAGTCCCTCAGCTTTAGTTTGTTTTGGAAAGTCCAGATTTCTTATTAAGAGATACTAGGCCCTTCTTGGTCATGTTCCAGCTTTCCTGTCTGACTTAATCCTACATGACTACTTTCTCCCACCCCTAGCACTCTCTATATTCCAGTGCTAGAGTAATATCTTCTTTCTGGGCCTTTACACACTGCTTCTCTCCTTAACTCCTCTCATTCTTCAAGTCCAACTTAGGTCATCTGTATCCTTCTTATAGCTTGAATGGTCCACCTACATGCCACCATCACTTGGTTTAAAAAAAAAAAAAAGCCAGCCCCTGTTACATCTATAAATAAATACTACTTGTTGAGTACCCCTGATGTAGAAGACACTACAATAGGTGATGTACTTATATCACCTCTTTCAATTATGACAATAGCTGTGTAGTGTATACTACTATACCTATTTTCCAGAAGCAGAAAGCAAATCTTAGAGAGGTTTAGTAACTTACCTAGATAGTATATTAAAGAACTAAAACTTGCTTCAAAATCCACCTAGTTTTGTACATGACACTCTGAACTATTCTTATAAACAAGTGCCTGATTATAAACCCCATAAGTGCAAGTACCATAATAAGCATCTTAACATGACCTCCTCATCATACAATATAGTGCCTGGCTTATAATAAGTACACAATAAGTATTTGTTGAAAGAATGATCTGTTTGTACAATATTTCCCCATCATTTGTGAATTCCTTGACAATATTAGTCATCTTCATATGCTGAGGTACTAGTGCAGTGTTTGTTGAAAGAATAAATCAATACAATGCATATTCTCCCTCTCTTTCTCTCTCTCTCTCTCTCTCTCACACACACACACAGGCACACATGCACACACACAGTAGTTTTTGATTGTTCATGCAGGGCCTTGAAAACATACTCTGCTGCTGGTTTTGGTATCATTACCCAAGCAGATCACAGATTTTTAAAGTCAAGAACCATAACTCCCAGTCTGGGATCTCTCTATATTCGTTTGCACACTTGGTAGATACTTGATGCTTTAAAAAGCTGCTTTTGTTGCTCCTCTTGTTGCCTCAAGAAGAAAAAGAGATGAATCTGTTCATTGGACTGTACAAAAAGCTTACATATCATTTGCTTGAGTAACTCTGGTTTATCCCTTCAAGTGAGACACATGTTTGGCTGTGCAGATTTGAAAGCCATCCGACACGGACTGGCCTAAATGATGCACTGGCACTGACAGGAATTCTGCCAGGTTGTAAGCTCTGTGGTTTCCTGTGATGGGAGTGTTCCAGAAAAAGCTATACCTGTTCCTTAGAGCTAGTGGGGACCAGGATATGGGTGAGAGAAGAGCATTAACATTTTACGTCTGGAAATTAGAGGTTTTGGCATCCCAGGGAAAAAAACGATGTGGCCTTTTCGAGGCTGCAGGAGCTGCTGCCAAATGTCTTTCCCCTTGAAACAAAAACTGTGTTCAAGTCTAGATAATTACCACTGAGCTGTGCCAAGCCCAGAAATCCTTCTCAGCCAAGCAGCCCCACAGGGAGTTGAAATTTACATTTATAATCATTTATCTTCCAAAAAAGTTAGTTTCTAGGACCAAGCTTCACACATATAACCTCGGGGTTAGATCTAGTTGAGTCCTGAGGCTGGACCTCCCATATCAACCAAGGAAAACCATGTAAGAGAAAGACAGCTTTTTTTCCCTTTCTCATTAATAGAGGATGTTTGGAGGGGAAATATTGAAAGAATTGAACAGCTAAAATATCAGAAGCAAGATTGCTTTTGTAGTACTATGTCTCCTGTTTTTCTGGAATTTCATAATACCAGAGATGAGCAGGCTGTTTTTTCATCTATCTCCAGAGGACTCTCATTGACTCAAGAGAGACACAGTTCTCAAATCCATATGATCCCCTTTGCATATCTGAGCAGAATCAAAACATGCAGAGCCCCCAGATATTAGGCCAAACAACAGAAGTAGCCAGGCAACAGATACTTAAAAAAAAAAAAAATTAAATCATTTGCCTTTTCTTTGGATAAAGGCACACCCTTTATTGTCACTGAAAACATCCATTGATATTATTCATGTCTGATTAATTCAGAGTAAGTCCCAGTTTTCTGTTTTTGATCCCCTTGGTTTATGAATTCAGAATCATTAACTGTGTGTCAATGCCTTATGCTTTTATTTTCTTTTCTCCCTGGAAAAATTAATGCCAGTCTCTGTTGATTTCTCCATCTTCCCCCAGAAAATGTACCAAAAAACAAACAAACAAACCAAGAAGATTCACAATAGAGATATCTGATCATAGTGTGAATGGTGGATGGGGTGGGCATTGGTAGTTAGATAAAATGGGAGCCCAGGGAGCATTCGGCTCTCAGCCTTGTCTTCCTACTGGGATTCATCAACAGTGGAAAAATAATTTAATTGCCCCTCCCTTCTTCTTTAAGTGTGACAAGGGTAATATATTACTGCCAAACCTTGTGAAAACATTAAGAAACATCATTCCAGCTGTTAGAGTCAATGAGAAAAGCCATGAGTCTTGTCAAGTCCTTTTGCTACTTCACAGCATAAAACTGTCACTTCATTAATTAGATGAGCATGTTGCCACGCGACTCCAGGACGCTCACTCTTCATCACTGATCTTTGTCAATTTTGGTAATAAAACAGCAATTTAATAATCCCCCCTCACACATTAGTAACTGTTTTATGATGGAATTTCAGTTTCCTGGTGCACTTGATTAATCAGTCTGGGGAGGTCTTAAATAGATATATTAAGAGTTTAATTAAAAGGCAGGGTGAAAAAAAAACTGAAAGGAATACAGTTCAAAGAAAACAAATTCAAGTGACTATGCGATAAAATGTATCTATATTCTGGGTAATCAGTTGATTATATGCATCTTAGGCTAAAGGCAGACAAATAAACTCATGGGAGGAGGAAACACCATAGAAATTTCATGTTCTGTCCACAAGATTCCAAAAAAGCAGAGGTTTTTAATTGTCTACTGCTCACATCCCCACCATGTACCTGCCAAAGCCTCCTATTACTGGCAGTGACTCAAGTGGCTCAAGAGCTCCTTTGGAACTCTATATGTGGCACGTGGTGATAACCCTTCTTATGTCTCTTGGCAGCAAGAACTGAGCTCTCTTTCTTTCAGGCTATAAAGAGATTCCATAGGAGATTTTAAAGTAATCTGGTATCTCTCCTGTGTATTGGGATCTCAAGTATTAAGACGGTATGCATTAGAAACTTCTAGGTATAAATGAAACTGAACACAAATAAATTGGCTCCTTCACTGAATACAAGCTGGTGATGAAAAGCAGCCTACTGAAATAGGAAGAGAAACGGGTTCTGGTTCTGGCTTTTCCAGTGGCCATAATGATACCTTTGAATTAATTAATTAATCAACTGTGTAATTTTAGACAACTGTTTTCATCTCTCTCTGCTTCAGTTTTCTCATTGATAAGACTTCTACTGTTCTTTCCATCTCAAACATTCTTTAACTTTCTATGCTATGTCTTGATTCCCTCTCCTGGTAACCCCCTCCCCTCCCCAGGCCCCCAGTCCATTCTTCCCCCTGCCCTCAGCAGTGTGGCTTTGAAAAGTGCAGTTAGAACCCAAGAGGTAAAGGGGTGTGTGTGAGGGAGTACACTTCAACTAAAAAAAAAATGTAGACACAGTCTTACTAATAAAATTAACCATAGGATCCATCAGGCAGTACTACCACACTCTAAAGTTAAATTATATATTGCCATAAAAGCAAACCTCAAAAACAATAACAATAACAAAACATCAAGATGAGTCTAAGAAAAGACTATTATAATACCTAGGTTAAAAGTGAAGGTCACATAATTCAAGCAGCTGTAAAGAAATATAAGAGAATCTTTTTAATCATCGAAGTGGGTATAATATATGATCCATATTAACAGCCAAATCCTGTGAGACATTGAATAGAAAACTGATAATTTTGACTAATCTTACCCCAACAATAACCAAGAAAAACATATCCCACAGTTTGCTTGACAGGAAGTATGGTTATCAAGCATCAGTGCATTTCCATGGTACTTGTTACTAAGGTACTTATCTCCTCTCTTCATCCTTATACTCTGCTCTCTGAGAGGTCCTGCAGAGTAATTGTTTCCAGCTCCTAAGTGGTCTTGTTATATATGATTTTAAAGGAGCTCAGATGTACAGAATTGGATTAGTTATAATCTCTAGTGCATGACAACCTATCATCAGTAATCCATATATAACATTACTTTAGTTATCTATTAATTTTAATAATATTATAAAGAATAATGCACCATGAAACTCAGAAATTCTAACTCTGACAATATATTTTGTCTATTTATATACTTTTATCCCAATTCTGTCTTCCACCCCAACAAATCCCAAATTTTTATTATTTTCCTTAATATCTAATAGATTTAGAACTATGTATGAATTGCTAAACAATCTATCATTTAGTTCATTTGTCTGAATTTTGTAAAAGAATATTTAAACTGTTTGTAGTCTTATGGAATTTGATTTTTTCATTCCAATTAAGTTAGTAAGAGTCATTCATGTCATAGTGGATACATGGGGTTGATTTCATTTACTGTTCTGTAATATTCTATTGTTTGAATATACTATAATTTTTCACTCTTTTAAAATTGTTTTTAGGTTTTTACTATTATGAAAAATACTGGCAGATCTATGCAATGATTTCTCTTGAGTACATACCAAAAATTGAATTGCTGGATTCTAAAGTGTGTAACTGTCCAATTTTCCAAGATAATGCCTTATTTTTCCAAAGATCTTATACCAATTTACGCTCCTATTAGCACCTGATAAAAGATACTATTGACCTGAATGCTTTTTAGTACTTGCCATCTTTAGAAATCTAAAATTTTTATCAATAACATGTGTAAAATGTGTTATGACATTATGGTTTTACTTTGCATTTCCCTCATCAGTGATCAAGTTGAATAACCTAAATATGGTTATGGCCCATAAATATATTCTCTTCTGTGAAAGGATAACTTTCCATTTTTAATACTGTATTATAGAAGTTCTTTACCACTAAATAGATAGTTACAAATCTTTGTCAACTGTAGGTGTCAATTTCCTAATTATTGTGTTTTCTTTTTCCACTTTCTTTAAGCTGTCTTTTGATTATCAGAAGTTTTCATTTTTATCACAAATTTGTCTATCTTTTTTATGGCTAATAGTTTTGATATCTTTTTAAAGAAAAACTTTCTTACCTGGATTATCTATGAAGATTCTACTTTTGGTAGTTGATTCTTCAATGCTTCTGAAGTTGTTTAGTTAGTTTGTATAGTATAAGACATACATCCAATTTCCTACCCAGTAAAATAAAATAGGAAGAAGAAGGAAAGTATAAGGTTTGGAAAGGAAGAAAAAAATAAATAATATGATTATTCAGAGAAAACCCTAAATATTCAACAGAGAATTATTATAAAAATATATTATAAAATATGTAAACACGATAAATTTATAAATAACAGGACAATTGAATAGTTTGTAAAAGGACAGATCATGGGGCACCTGGGTGGCTCTGACTCTTGGTTTCAGTCAACTCAGGTCATGATCTCCATGTCCTGGGATCCAGTCCTGCTCAGTAGGGAGTCTGCTTGGGATTCTTGCTCTCACTCCCCCCTGATTATAATAAATAAATTAATTAATTAAATAATCTAAAAAGAAGAAAAAATGAAAGGACAAAATAAAAAACTCTATTGCATTTCTATGTATCAGCAGCAAATAATAAGAGAATGTAAATTTTTAAATAAAGATATTACCTAGCAAGTAATACTGTTAAATATTTAGGAATAATCTAACCAAAATTCTATAAGGTTTAGGAGTGCAAATTTATAAACTTCCATTGAGAGACATTCCAGAAGACCTAAATAATTGGAAAGAGGATCATGTTTATGGCAGAAACATATCATGGAGACGCCAACACACCCCAAATTGATCATGGACTTACTGCAACTCCAGTCAAAATCCTAACTGGACTTTGAGGCTTATTCTTAAATTTCTGTGAAGGTGTGAAAGGCCAATAATAATCAGAATAAGTCTAAATACAGCTAAGAGAGAAGACATGTCTTGGCATATATTCGGCTTTATGATGAAACTATTGTAACTGAAACAGCACTCATTAATGAAGAAACAGACAAATTGATAAGTGGTATAAAGTAGAATAAAGAGCCCATAAAAAGGCCAATATACACATGGGATTTTGAAAGATGATGCAAGTAGCACAGCAGATCAACATGTAAAAGGGGATTATAATAAAAATGGAACTGGAAAAGTTGTTATAATGCCTGTGGGTAGAAATTGGTTTAATACCACTTATACAATCAACTGATACTTATTAAAGTGGTACTTTGAAGTTCACGGGCTTGTCTTCATTAATAACAATCTCCTGTAAGTCTTCCTTTTGAAGAAATATCTGAATGTCACAACAGGGCTGGATTAAGACCTGTAAGGGCATAGCTTGAACAATAACAGAAAGTCTCTATTTCCCTTTCAAGAAGAATGAAGCTGGTTAACTGGAAGCTTTCAAACTAGTGAATGAGAGATACAATTTGAGACCAAGGTTGAGGTCAAAAAGAGAGGCTGAGGAGAGGAGCAAGATGGCAGTGGAGTAGGAGACCTAAATTTATTGGGTCCCAGAAATTCAGCTGGATAGTTATCAAACCATTCTGAAAACTACAAACTCAAAGGAGATCAAAGAGAAGAAGGGCATCAATACTTTTTTTTTTTTAATTTCTTTTCAGTGTAACAGAATTCATTTTTTTTTGCACCACACCCAGTGCTCCATGCAATCTGTGCCCTCCATAATACCCACCACCTGGCTCCCCAACCTCCCACCCCCTGCCCCTTCAAAACCCTCAGGTTGTTTTTCAGAGTCCATAGTCTCTCATGGTTCATCTCCCCCTCCAATTTCCCTCAACTCCCTTCTCCTCTCCATCTCCCCATGTCCTCCATGTTACTTGTTATGCTCCACAAATAAGTGAAACCATATGATAATTGACTCTCTCTGCTTGACTTATTTCACTCAGCATAATCTCTTCCAGTCCCGTCCATGTTGATACAAAAGTTGGGTATTCATCCTTTCTGATGGAGGCATAATACTCCAAAGTGTATATGGACCACATCTTCCTTATCCATTCATCCGTTGAAGGGCATCTTGGTTCTTTCCACAGTTTGGTGACCGTGGCCATTGCTGCTATAAACATTGGGGTACAGATGGCCCTTCTTTTCACTTCATCTGTATCTTTGGAGTAAATACCCAGTAGTGCAATTGCAGGGCCATAGGGAAGCTCTATTTTTAATTTCTTAAGGAATCTCCACACTGTTCTCCAAAATGGCTGCACCAACTTGCATTCCCACCAACAGTGTAAGAGGGTTTCCCTTTCTCCACATCCTCTCCAACACACGTTGTTTCCTGTCTTGCTAATTTTGGCCATTCTAACTTGTGTAAGGTGGTATCTCAATGTGGTTTTAATTTGAATATCCCTGATGGCTAGTGATGATGAACATATTTTCATCTGTCTGATAGCCATTTGTATGTCTTCATTGGAGAAGTGTCTGTTCATATCTTCTGCCCATTTTTTGATATGATTATCTGTTTTGCATGTGTTGAGTTTGAGAAGTTCTTTATAGATCCTGATATCAACCTTTTGTCTGTACTGTCATTTGCAAATATCTTCTCCCATTCCGTGGGTTTCCTCTTTGTTTTGTTGACTGTTTCCTTTGCTGTGCAGAAGCTTTTGATCTTGATGAAGTCCCAAAAGTTCATTTTCACTTTTGTTTCCTTTGCCTTTGGAGACATATCTTGAAAGAAGTTGCTGTGGCTGATGTCGAAAAGGTTACTGCTTATGTTCTCCTCTAGGATTCTGATGGATTCCTGTCTCACATTGAGGTCTTTTATCCATTTCGAGTATATCTTTGTGTATGATGTAAGAGAATGGTCAAGTTTCATTCTCCTACATATAGCTGTCCAATTTTCCCAGCACCATTTATTGAAGAGACTGTCTTTTTTCCACTGTATATTTTTTCCTGCTTTGTTGAAGATTATTTGACCATAGAGTTGAGGGTCCATATCTGGGCTCTCTACTCTGTTCCACTGGTCTATGTGTCTGTTTTTATGCCAGTACCATGCTGTCTTGGTGATCACAGCTTTATAGTAAAGCTTGAAATCAGGTAACGTGATGCCGCCAGTTTTATTTTTGTTTTTTTTTTTCAACATTTCCTTAGTGATTTGGGGTCTCTTCTGATTCCATACAAATTTCAGGATTATTTGCTCCAGCTCTTTGAAAAATACCTGTGGAATTTTGATTGGAATGGCATTAAAAGTATAGATTACCCTGAACAGAAAAGTGACCAGAGAGGTGAATCCAGGTGATACATGGGAATACAGACCATGGGGGGAGGGGCTGGCTCCTAGCAAGTGGTAGAGAAGTGGAGCACAAAACCAGAACTTTGAGAAGTCTGCTCCACTGAGGGACATCACTCCAGAGGCTAAGAAGGGGGTTAAGCCCTCACAGGGACAGTGTGGTCTCAGGACACTTGGGAGTCACAGAAAGATGGGGGGGTGTCTGACAGTGGCAGAGCTCCCAGGTATTAGAGTGGGGAGGCCAGCTGCAGAGATGGAGCCAGGGAGGGGGCTCTCAGCTTGGGGTTACCTTAAACCATATTCTGAGGCAGAGTCAGGCCACAATTCTTCAAGTGGGGACCTATCAAGCAGCAGATCCAGGGAGACACCGCTTCCTCCTCTGTGAGGAGCTATGCAGGAGCATGCTGTGGGAATCTGGTGGATTTGGAGACTCCAAATGGGGTTGTGCACCGTAGATAGAAATGCTTAGTCATAGGCAGGGTGACACGGAGTGCAGCCGGAGACCAGGGAGATGGGAGGGATTGACTGCTTTTCTCTGAGGGTGCACTGAGGAGTGAGGCCCCAAGCTCTTGACTCCTCCTGGCTGGAAATTGGGAGGCCACCATCTTCATTCTCCTCCTCCAAAGCTGTATGGAAAGCGTTCAGGGAATAAAACCTACCGAAAGCGAACCCAAATGGATTACTTAGCCTGGCCCCTGGCAAGGGTGGTGCAATTCCACCTTGGGCAAAGACATTTGAGAATCAGGGCAACAGTCCCTTCCCCCAGAAGATCAGGAAGAACATCCAGCCAAGACCACATTCACTGATTAATGAGAACTGCAGAACTCCGGAGCTGGGGGAAATACAGCACATAGAATTCATGGCTCTTTTTCCCATGATTCTTTAGTCTTTCAAAGATAAATTTTTTAAATTTTTGGTTTTTTTTTCTTTTTCTATTTTTTGAATGTTTCCTCTTCCTTATTTTAACCTATTTTAAATATTTTATCTTATCGGGGCGCCTGGATGGCTCAGTGGGCTAAAGCCTCTGCCTTCTGCTCAGGTCATGGCCAGGGTCCTGGGATCAAGCCCCACATCGGGCTTTCTGCTCAGCAGAGAGCCTGCCTCTCCTCTCTCTGTGCCTGCCTCTCTGCCTACTTGTGATTTCTGTCTGTCAAATAAATAAATAAAATCTTAAAAAAATATTTTATCTTATCAAATCCTTTTAAGCAATCTTTTTTAATTTTCATTTTTACAGTCATATTCTATCCCTTCATTGTATTTAACCCTATTTTTTTGTATATGTGTTTTTCTCTCTTTGAAATTTTGGGATAAATTTTCTTCAAACAGACTAAAATATACCCAAAATCAAGTGTTTGGCTCTGTTCCATTCACCAGCCTAATCATATATTTCTTTCTTTCTTCTCCCTTCAGTATCAGGTCTCATCTGATTTGGTTAATGTCTATTTTTCTGGGGTCATTGTTACCCTTTTAGCATGTCATTCTGTCACTCATCTATTCTACTCTGGACAACATGACAAGGTGGAAAAAGTCACCTCATAAAAAAGAACAAGAGACAGTACTGAGTGCTAGGGACCTAATCAATATGGACGTTAGTAGGATGTCAACTAGAGTTCAGAAAGACAATTATAAAGATGCTAGCTGGGTTTGAAAAAAAAGCATAGAAGATACTAGAGAATCCCTTTCTGGAGAAATAAAATCTCTTTCTGGATAAAAAACCTAAAACCTAACCAAGTTGAAATCAAAAAAGCTATTAATGCAGAGCAATAAAAAAATGGAGGTTCTTACTGCTAGGATAAATGATGCAGAAAAAAGAATTAGTGATACAGAAGACCAAATGATAGAGAATACAGAAGCTTAAAAAAAGAGAGATAAACAACTACTGGACCACAAGGGGAGAATTCAGGAGATAAGTGGTACCATAGGATGAAACAGTATTACAATAATTGGGATCCCAGAAGAAGAAAGAGAGGGTTAGAAGGTATATTGGAGCAAACTTTTCTAATTTTGGAAAGGAAACAAGCATCAAAATCCAGGAAGCACAGAGAACCCCCTTCAAAATCAATAAAAATAGGTCAATACCCCATCTTCTAATAGTAAACTTACACGTCTCACAGACAAAAAGAAAATCCTGAAGGCAACTTGGAACAAAAGGTCTGTAACCTATGATGATAGTAATATTAGATTGGTAACAGACCTATCCACAGAGACCTGGCAGGCCAGAAAGGACTTGCATGATATATTCAGATCACTAAACCAGAAAAATATGCAGTCAAGAATACTATATCCAGCCAGGCTGCCATTGAAAATAGGAGAAATAGAAAGCTTCCAGGATACACAAAACTAAAAGAATTTGCAAACACCAAACCAGCCCTACAGGAAATATTGAAAGAGGTCCTCTGAGCAGAGAGCCTAAAGGTAACAGACCAGAAAGGAACAGAGACAATATACAGTAACAGTCACCTTCCAGGCAATACAATGGCACTAAATTCATATCTTTTAATAGTTACCCTGAATGTAAATGGTCTAAATGCTCCAATCAAAAGACACAGGGTATCAGAATGGATAAAAATAACAAGACCCATCGATATGCTGTTTGCAAGAAACTCATTTTAGACTCAAAGAAACCTCCATATTTAAAGTGAGGGATGGAAAACAATGTACTATGCTAATGGACATCAAAAGAAAGCTTAGGTGGCAATCCTTGTATCAGACAAATTAGATTTTAAGACAATGACTTTAATAAAAGATGAGGAAGGACACCAAATCATACTTGAAGGGTCTGTCCAATTAGAAGATCTAAGAGTTTTAAATATCTATGCCCCTAACATAGGAGGATATGTAGTTTATAACATATGCCCCTAACATAGCCAATTATATAAAACAATTAATAACAAAATCAAAGATACACATCAACCATAGTACAATAATAGTATGGGATTTTAATGCCCCCCTCACTGAAATGGACAGATCATCTAAGCAAAAGCTCAACAAGGAAATAAAGTTTTTAAAAGACACACAGAACCAGATACACATCACATATATATTTAGAACATTCCATCCCAAAGCAACAGAATACACATTCTTCTCTGGTGCACATGGAACATTCTCCACAATAGATCATCTCCTGGGTCACAAATCAGGTCTCAGTTGGTACCAAAAGGTTGAGATCATTCTCTACATATGTTCAGACCACAATGCTTTGAAACTAGAATTCAACCACAAGAGGAAAATTGGAAAGAACTCAAATACGTGGAGGCTAAAGGGGATCCTACTAAGGAATGAATGAGTCAACCAGGAAATTAAAGAAGAATTAAAAAATTCATGGAAACAAATGAAAATGAAAACACAACTGTTCAAAATCTTTGGGAAGCAGCAGAGGCAGTACTAAGAGGAAAACGTACAGCAATGCAAGCCTTTCTCAAGAAACAAGAAAGGTCTCAGAAAAAGAAAGAAAGAAAGATAGATCTCAAGTATACAATGTAAACCTACACCTAAAGGAGCTGGAGAAAGAAAAACAAAGAAAGCCTAAACCCAGCAGGAGAAGAGAAATCATAAAGATCAGAGCAGAAATCAATGAAATAGAAACAAAAAGAACAGTTGAACAGATCAATGGAAGTAGGAGCTGGTTCTTTCAAAGAATTAATAAGATTGCTAAACCTCTGGCCAGACTTATCAAAAAGAAAAGAGAAAGGACCCAAATTAATAAAATCATGAATGAAAGAGGATAGATCACAACCAAGACCAAATAAATGTAAATAATTACAAAAAACATATTATGAGCAACAATATGCCAGCAAATTTGACAATCTGGAATAAAGGGATGCATTCCTAGAGATGTATAAACTACAAAACTGAACCAGGAAGAAATAGAAAACCTGAACAGACCCATAACAAGTAAGGAGATTGAAGCAGTCATCAAAAATCTCCCAACAAACAAGAGTCCAGGGCCAGAAGGCTCCAAGAATTTATACCTTTTATCCTGAAAATGTTCCAAAAAATAGAAATGGAAAGAAAACTTCCAAACTCATTTTATAAGGTAAGGCCAGCATTACCTTGATTTTAAAACCAGACAAAGACCCCATCAAAAAGGAGAATTACATCCCTGATAAACATGGTTGAAAAATTCTCACCAACATATTAGCCAACAGGTTCTAACAGTACATCAAAAGGACTATTTACTATGACCAAGTAGAATTTATTCCTGGGCTGAAACATTGGTTCAACATCCACAAATCAATGTGATACAATATATCAATAAAAGAAAGAAGAACCATATGATATTCTCAATAGATGCTGAAAAAGTATTTGACAAAGTACAGCATCCTTTCTTGATCAAACTCTTCATAGTGTAGGCATAGAGGGTACATACCTCAATATCATAAAAGCCTTCTATGAAAAACCCACAACGAATATCATTCTCAATGGGGAAAAACTGAGAGATTTTCCCCTAACATCAGAAACACAGGACTGTCCACTATCACCACTGCTATTCAACATGTAGTAGAAGTCCTAGCCTCAGCAATCAGACAACAAAATGAAATAAAAGATAACTCAGTGGACAAAGAAGTCTTTGCAGATGACATGATACTTTGCAGATGACATGATAACTTTATGTGGAAAACCCAAAGGGCTCTACTCTAAAACTCTTAGAACTTATACAGGAATTCAGTAAAGTGTTAGGATATAAAATCCATGCACAGAAATCAGTTGTATTTCTATACACCAACAAGACAGAAGAAAGAGAAATTAAGGAGTCAGTCCCATTTTCAATTCCACACAAAGCCATAAGATACCTAAGAATAAATATAACCAAAGAGGCAAAGAACCTCTACTCAGAAAACTATAGCATACTCATGAAAAAAATTGAGGAAGACACAAAGAAATGGAAAAATGTTCCATGCTCACAGATTGGAAGAACACGTGTTGTGACAATATCTATGCTACCTAGAGAAATCTACACATTTAATGCAATCCCAATCAAAATACCATCTACTTTTTTTCAAAAGAAGTTTAACAAATAATCCTAAAATATATAGGGAACCAAAAAAGACCCCAAACAGCCAGAGGACTGTTGAAGAAGAAAACCAAATTTAGTAGCATCACAATTACAGACTTCAAGCTCTCTTACAAAGCTGTAATCATCAAAACATTATAGTACCTGCACAAAAACAGACACATAGATCAATGGAACAGAATAGAGAGCCCAGAAATGGGCCTCAATTCTATTGTCTACTAATCTTCAACAAAGCAGGAAAGAATGTGCAATGGAAAAAAGACAGTCTCTACAACAAATAATGTTGGAAAAATTGGACAGCCATGTGCAGAAGAATGAAACTGGACCATTTCCTTACACCACACACAAAAATGAGACTCAAAATGGATGAAAGACCTCAATGTGAGAAAGGAATCCATTGAAGCCCTTGAGGAAAAAAGGCAGCAACCTCTTTGACCTCAACAACAGCAACTTCTTCCTAGAAACATTGCCAAAGGCAAGGGAAGAAAGGATGAAAATGAACTATTGGGACTTCATCAAGATAAAAATTTTTTGCGCAGCAAGGAAAACAGTCAACAAAACCAAAAGACAACCAACAGAATGGGAGAAAATATTTGCAAATGGCATATCAGACAAAAAGCTAGTATCCAAAATCCAAAATAAAGAACTTATCAAACTCAACACCCAAAGAACAAATAATCCAATCAAGAAATAGGCAGAAGACATGAACAGACATTTCTGCAAAGAAGACATCCAAATGGCAAATAGACCCATGAAAAATCGCTCAACACCACTCAGAATCAGGGAAATACAAATCAAAACCACAGTAAGATACCATCTCACACCAGTCAGAATGGTTAAAATTAACAAGTTGGAAAACAACAGGTTTTCCTGAGGATGTAGAGAAAGGGGAACCTTCCAACACTATTGATGGGAATGCAAGCTGGTGCAGCCATTCTGGAAAACAGTATGGAGGTTCCTCAAAAAGTGGAAAATAGAGCTACCCTATGACCCAGCAATCACACTACTGGTTATTTACCCTACAGATACAAATGTAATGATCCAAAGGGGCACATGTACCCGAATATTTATAACAGTAATGTCCACAACAGCCAAACTATGGAAAGACCCTAGATGTCCATCAACAGATGAATAGATAAAGAAGATGCGGTATATATATATACAATGAAATATTATGCAGCCATCAAAAGAAATGAAATCTTGCCTTTTGCAATGATGTGGATGGAACTAGAGGGTATTATGCTAAGTGTAATAAGTCAATCAGGGAAAGACAATTATCATATGATCTCACTGATATGAGGAATTTGAGAAATAAGACAGAGGATCATAGGGGAAGGAAAGGAAAAGTGAAACAAGATGGGACCAGGGGGGAGACAAACCACAAGAGTCTCTTAATCTCAGGAAACAAACTGAGGGTTGCTGGAGGGGAGAGGCTTGGGAGGGATGGGGGTGCTGGGTGATGGACATTGGGGAGGGTATGTTCTATGGTGAGATAGATAGATGATAGATGATAGATAGATAGATGATGATAGATGATAGATAGATGATAGATAGATAGATAAATGGATGGATGGAGAGGCTGAGTGCTAACTCCCAGCAGTCATCTTTCAAGGCCATTCTCCCATGCAGTATTCACCCTCTTTTCTTCAAAGCATGTCAAGTAAGTTTTAAAGGATACGACTAGTAAACTATTAGCTTACTGGCAGCATTCATATAGTTCGATCTGCTTTTGCCTCACAGCAGTTAATAAAGTCACAACTCATTTGTTTGGGTCCACATTTCAGTGCATTTCCAGAAAACCATTCATCACTGACATGTATATGTATCTCTCTTTACCCCTGAACCTTATCTCCCTGTAGTCTCAATATCTGAAAGCCTAAGCACATTAATTCATTTCAGCCCACAAGTGTTCTCTTATAGAAATTTACATGTTGTCTATAGGATTCACTTAACCTTTCTTTCATCTACCCCCCTGATATTTATTAAATTGTCACTTCAAGGCTTCCTGAACAGTACTCAGTAATAATAAGTACACAAAAGTTTTTCTTTTCTCATCAGATAATATCTGAATTCTTTTGATTCATGGCACCCTATACCATACTTCTCAATATATTATTGATCTTCTCTGCTCTTGTCTTAATATTTTGTCCCTTGTAATGTTGACTCAAATCCTCCACTTGAACATAAGGCTGATATCACTGCTCAGGTATCTGACTCTGTGTCAGTTGTAATTTTAATTTCTCTTTGTTCCCATCCTACTTTTTAGGATAATTTTGAGCTCATTCCCCAGAAACAGGACCAAAGCATCTTACCCTATCACTAATTCAGGTGTCTGGCTTTCCCAACATGTTTGCCCCTTCCTCTGATGGAGAAAATAAGTCACAGAGCACTATTATAAGTTTTTTGGAAAATGTACAAGTTTGGAGAAACAAAAGATAGATATACATTAAATAATTAGAGAATATTCCCAGGTTATCATGTCTTTATGCTGCATCTCTACTGATTCAAATACACTTAACCGTCTGGCTGATTTCCACCTCTTATGGAAAATCTTCTTATTTCCTAGTTCACGGGTTGGATTAGTGCTTCCTCTGCTTAGGAAATATGGAAGTGTTCCCAATTGGAGTCCTTTTTCCCTTTTTTTTTTTTTTTTTTTTTGCCATTTTGTTATTTTAGTCACCATACAGTTTTTGATGTAGTGTTCCATGATTCATTGTTTGTATAAAACACCCAGTGCTCCATGCAATACGTGACCTTCTTAATACCCATCACTGGGCCAACAGACTGCATTTTCCTATGCTGGAATCCCTATGGCCATTACTCTCCATTTCACTACTTGACACTGACAAATACATTAAAGACAATTAACAATAGGTTGTAAAATGTATGACTTGTTTCTCCTCTTTGCTCCCTGAGAACAGCTAGCTCTTCTACCCTTCAGTGTCCTCTCTGTATCAGTCAGGGTCCCAGAGGAAGCAGATGGCACATTCAAACTGGGATAATTTCAGAAAATTTAGTAAAAGGGCTATTTACAACCCCTGAGGGATAGTGTAGTATTCAGGGACTAGTAATTATAGGGCTGATTCCTTGACTAGTTCTAAAAGGTTAGAAGAGAGAGCAGTCATCATAAGTCAGAAGCAGAGAAAGCTTTGGGGAGCATGCTGATTGATCTTTGTCCAAAGGAAGCATCTGAGTATAGTGTCCCTATACGGAGAGTACTAAGAAAATTAGTACCTTGGCCACATATGCATCCCCTCCTTCCCTCCTCCATTGCTCTCCATTGAAAAACAAAAAGCAGGGGCAAAAGCAAATGCAAAAGCAAAAGAGTGTCCCTTCCTGCAATCTGTAGAGCCAGCCTTCCAAGGCACAAATCAAAGTGGAGAGTAGAGAATGGGTCTGCAGGGACAAAAGGAAGGAAGACAGATAGCATATTTTCTGAGCCTCAGGTTATTTACATACAATGCACCCAGCCAAAGTGGAATTAAATTAGAAATAAATCACAGAAAGATATCCAGAAAATCCCCAAATATTTGGAAAATGGATAGTATGTTGGTGAAAGAAGAAATCAATAGGGAAATTAGAAAGCATTTTCCCTGAGTGAAAATGAAAGCATAACATATCAAAATCGGTAGGATGCATATAAAACAGTACTTAGAGGGAAATTTATAGCTTACAATTATATTAGAAAAGAAGAAAGACTTCAACCTAATGACCTCATCTTCCACAGTAAAAATAAATAAATAAATAAATGAATGAATGAATGAATAAATAAAAATAATAGTAATAATAATAATAAAGGCCTGAGCAAAAACTAACATAATAGGAAACAGCAGAACATTAGAGAAAAACAAGAAGATTTAGAAGGTGGTTATTTATAAAGATCAATACAAACACTAAACCTCTAGCCAGCCAGAATGGTCAGGAAGAAGAGAGAAAATACAAGTTATCAATATCAGGAATGAGAAAGGTGACATTGCTAGGATTCTTCAGATATTAAGATAAACTAAGGAAATATTATGAAAAAACAATATGTCAACAACTTGGACAGTTCAGATTAAACAGCAAATACCTGCAAAGACACAAACTAAAAAAAGCTGGCTCGAGAAGAAATGGCTGACTGTAATAGGTCTGCATCTATCAAACAAATTGAATTTATAGTTAAAAATCTTCTCACAAAGAAAACTCCAGATCCAGATAGCTTTACTGGGGAATTTTAGCAATTAAGAAATTAAGAAATAAATAATACCAATGCTACATAAAACCTTCCAGAAAAACACTAAAAGAAAAAATAATTTCTAACTCATTCTGTGAAGTCATGCCCTTCTGACACCAAAACCAGACAAAAGCATTATAAGAGAAAACAAAGCCACATACCAACATCCTTCATAAATGTTAAGTGCAAAAATACCAAAATTCTAGCAAGTCAACTCAACAATATACAAAAAGGGTAGTATATTATGTTCAGATGGGGTTTACCTCAGGAATACAAGATTACTTGAACATTTAAAAATCAGTTGATAAAGATGGGGCACCTGGGTGGCTCAGTCTGTTAAGCCTCAAACACCTGATTTTGGCTTAGGTCATGATCTCAGGGTCATGAGTTAGAGGCCCGTGTCAGATTCCCTGCTCAGTAGGCAAGTGCCTAGTATTCTCTCTACCCCTCCCTCTGCCCCTCCCTTGGAGACACTCCTCCCCGTTCCTGCGCCTCCTCCTTCTATGGAAGGAAGGAAGGAAGGAAGGAAAAAGAAAGAAAGAAAGAAAGAAAGAAAGAAAGAAAGAAAGAAAGAAAGAAAGAAAGAAAGAAAGAAAGAAAGTAAGTCAATCAGGGCACCTAGGTGGCTCAGTTAGTTAAATGGCTGCCTTTGGCTCAGGTCAAGATCCCAGAGTCCTGGAATCAAGACCCTCCTGGCAGGTCCCTCATCAGTGGGAAATCTGTTTCACCTTCTGCCCCTCCCCTGCTTGTGTGCTTTCTCTCTCTCCAAAATAAACAAATACAATCTTTTAAAATAAACAAACAAACAATATATTCACCATATTAAAATGCAAAGATCAGAACAATACAATAATCACAATAGATGGATGAAAAGCATTTAACAAAATTCAATACACTTTTAAGGTAACATCTCTTACCAGACTAGTTATAGAAGGGAACTTTCTCAACCTGTAAAAGACCATCCACAAAGAGCCTACAGGTAACGTCATATTTAGTGGTAAAAGACAACATGGTTTCCCTTAAAGTTCAGGAACAAGTGAGGACTTTGTTGAGCCTCAGATTAACTGTGGTTGCCATGCAGACTACCTGACCATGGAAGAAGCACTCAAATGATCTATTTAGGTTTAAAAAAAGGGTGGGTCACCTGTGCTTACAAACATAGGATCAAAATCCCATTTAGTCTCATGAAACTATGACTCACAGGCTCTGATATAATTCTTCCTCATCAATTTCATCACGTTCTTGATTTAGTTCCCTGACCTATCTCCTTTACTCACTGTCTGTATCTACATAAAACGTCTACAAGCCTCATTAAGTCTTTCAGATACTGCCTATGTCCCTGCTTGTGTTTCCGGGGGGGAGGTGGGGGAGGTGGGGGGAAGCCCAAGAACTTGTCTGTAGTCAACTGTCATCATTTTTCTCCCACCTGTTCTCTTTGTCCTACTCCAAACAGGTTTTATGCCAACACTGAATTAAAACTACTCTCACAACCTCCATGTTGCCTAAGCAATGTCATTCCCCTGGCTTTATCTTACCTCATCTATGAAAAGCATTTGACACATTTGATTGTTCCTTGGTTTTCTTTGTGCTTCTAAAATGGTCTCCTTCTTAAAATGTTTCTGCTACCACCCTGGCTGCTTTTTCCTCCCCTGTTTCTTTTGCCAGCACCTCCTTATCTTCCTGACCACCTAATGTTGTGGTGCTTGAAGGTCTTTGTTTTCTCTTCTGTAAGTACAGTCACTCCCTATATGATGTCACCCAATCCTGTGGTTTACACCAGCCCTGGCCTTACTCTCAGCTCTAGGTGCACACATCCAGCTCCCTACCTGATAACTCCACTTGGGTGTCTCATCTCTGTCTAGAACAGACTTTTTAAATTTCATCCCCCATCCCCGTCCTATTTGCCTTTTCCCTGGTCTTTCCCATGCCATTGAATGGCAATACCATTCACCCAGTAAGTCAGGTCCCAAACCACACGAGATACTTCTAGCATCACACTACTCACACGTGATACACCAGTAGCAAGTCCTGTCAACTCCACCTCCACAGGCTACACCAAATCTCAACACTTTCTGCTGTGTAGTCTGCTACAACCTCTTACAGCCAGCATCACATCTCTCCATGACTACTCTCCCTCCTTTCACTCCTGTCCCCTGAAAACCAATTCTCCTTCACTTAGCAGCTGAGTGATCTGACTCCAGGTCAGACCTAACAATGTTCAGAACAAAATGCACACATCTGCCCCTCTGCCACACCGTGACCTATAGGGCTCCATGTGACCCAGCCCTTCCCAACTCTTAGACTTTACCCCCTACCTCCTCCTTTTCTCTCACTTTGTTCTAGCAATAGTGGTCTTTGTTTCCATTCACTGACTATACCAAGCGTATTCTGACATTTGATGCTTTGAATGTGTTACTTCCTCCACCTTGAACACTTTTCCCTCAGGAACCTGCCTGGTTTCTTCCTGAACTTCAGTCAAATCTCTGCTCAAATGTTACTTGCTCTGAGAGGCTTCCTCTGGCCATACTATTGAAAAGAGCTCCCCTTTTTCCTAATGTCATCCCTCCCCCCAAATCTTGCTTAGTATCTTTTACCTTAAATCACTTAAACTACATTAAATTATATATTTATTTGCTTAAGTGTTTATGATATGTCTCCCTACTTAGAAATATGAATTCCAAGAAGGCAGGTTCTTTTCCTGTCTTGTTCATCCCTATATACCTGGTGGCTAGAACAATATCTGGCCCATAGCAAGTATTCAATAAATATCTATTCTAAGAATGAAATATTGAGGAAAATACTGCACCAGATCAATATATTCCATTAAAACCTTCCCATGCTTTGAGATTTAGTTATTCCCCTTTTTATATGGCCTTTTGCTAATTGCATTCTAGAAAACAGAAAAGTAAGTAATTTCAATAAAACAAAAGAAATTCAAGGCAAGTTTACATTTAAATATTAAAAGCATCAATCATACTAATGCTCTATGTTTCAATAACACTTTTATAGGTTTCTTGGTACTTTCTTTTATACTATCCCACTTAATCCTTATAACAATCCTTCATTAGTAGCTCCATTTTGCATATGAGTAAATGAAAACTCAGTAGAGCTGAGGGACTTGAACAAGTTCATGCTGCTAAGAAATGACAGAGACAAGATTAGAAGTGATGTTCAGCAGACTTTTCACCAAGAATTTGTTCACTGTGTCACACCACCAAAGTTAAACTGAATCCTTTCTACTCTGCCTGTGGCAGGTCCAATGTAAAAGAAACAAATTTATAATGGCATTCTGTGGTTCATATTGTGAAAATGTATATTGTCTTTATCTTATTTTTTAAAGCATTTATTTATTCACTTATTTATTTATTTATGAGAGAGAGTGCAAGCAAGGGGAGCTGCAGAGAGAAAGGGAGAAGCAGACTCCCTGCTGATCTGAGAGCCTAGTGCAGGGCTTGACCCAGGACCCTGGGATCATGACCTGAGCTGAAGGCAGACACTTAACTGGCTGAGCCACTCAGGCTCCCCATGAAAATGTATATTGTCTTTAAAAGTCAAACTCAAGTTTGAAAAAGATTCTGATTCTGATTCTGATCCAGAAACTCTAAGAAGAAACAGATGGGGAGCTTGGCTCTGCACATACAATTCCCAATTACAGGGCAGGGGCTGTAACATGAGAGTTAGGCAGAAAAGACCAGCTGGGAGGTTCAGGCTTGGACACTACCTGGCAAATAGAAGAACAGGTGGATTAAGAGTCAAATGATTTAATGAAGAGGAATAACTGTAAATGTGTAGCCATTGAGCCTTACACGGTCTGAGTATTTTAGCTTGGGGTTCTATTTTATTTTGCTTTTATTTGTTTTGTGTTAGTGTGCAGACAAGTTTATTTTATATTTTAAATTAGTTCCAAATATTTCCCATTCAAAGGACTTCACACAAAATCTGTTTCTCAGCTTCCTTTTAAAACTTGGAAGATAGAAGGACAGCTAGTTTACCACACACAATCATAACAAACCACAGTATGGGTTAGTAACTACCTCTTCACATGGGGTGTATACTTTCTATTTGCCATTGTCCCCAGTATTTGCTTATAAATTCCAGCTTTCTGCTTTGCTCCTTTAATTGCTTTCTTGCCCTCTATAGCTATTTGAATTTGTGGCCTCCAATTTAGGAATTCCCTGGCTATATGAAGCAAGCATGAGGAACCAGATAATCATCAATGACATGGGGTGATATGAATGGGCTATAGGACTTTTATTCCTAAGTATCTTTCGTTTGGGAAGAAGAAAGGCATCTTGAAAAGTGTGTGTTCATAATAAACATATTGCAACTGCAATGCACTTCCATAAGCAGCCAAAAGACGATCTTTCCTAGTGGGGCTGATTCCCCCGTGTCATCTGTTGCCATGATGTATGTGCTGAAGCCATTTATTATTAATTGCTTTCCCTACATGTTTTCTCCAACAGCCTCTCAGAGCCTTGAAGGAAGAACTCCAGAGGTACAATATAATACCTTATTAATGAAGGGTGGAACACACTACCCCAAATCAACCATTTCCATGGTAGCATGTAGAGCAGAGACATAAGGAAATGGGGAACATGACAGGGAAGAATAAAACCATTAGATATTTTTAGCCAAGACAATACTGGAGAGGGTGATCTTGTGAAACACTTGTGTCACTTAGGACAATGACTGGGCTTTGGATGTTGTGAGGGGAGAAGGAGGGTATTCACAGTAGGAGGGGACTCTAATCCCCACAAAAGAAAAAAGTATGGGGAAAATCCTCTCACTCCTACTTCTCCAAAAAGGAGGAGTCACTTGTGTTATGGGTGTATTTAGAAGACCTGGAACTTGTTCCACTCAGACTCTTCATGCTCAGCTTCCGTGTGCTTACAGAGAAAATGCATTTTGGTATGGTCCTCAGCATGTGATAAGTTTACAAATTCAGATTCTGCCTTCAGAAGGTAAAGCCTTTCAGTCTGGGGGAAGAAGTTCAATTCAGGGGTGAATAATAGGCTATCCATTACAACCACACATTGTAAGCTAGTTAAAAATATTATCATTTTTATCTCCATTTGTTTGTTGTTTATGTCTCAATATTTAATGAGCATGGGAGGGGATAAAATGCATTATTTTTAAGAACCATAGAACCCTAGTAATGCTAAAAAAAAAAAAAGTGAGGGAATTGAGGAGTAGTCATCTTTCTTTGTCTTGTGTCTAGAATTTCTCTTGTATAACTTGGAGGTTTTCAAGCAGATGGCTCTTGGGTGAGGTGACGTGCAACGTGCCTTTGAACACTAAGTTTCCATAGTTGTATAATAAGATGTACTACTGGTAATTGATATGTTTTCCAGTATAAATGTACACTGAGACAAGAGAAGTTTGATGGCCTTATTAACCCATCAGGGGAAACAAACAACTAGTTGTTATGGACTCAGAATCTATAAGGTTGGAAGGGAGTATGTAAAATCTTTTAGTTCCCAACCCACCGTCGGTGTGTCCTTTCTATTCATAACTAGTAAGCCCTCTACTTATGTATAAACGTAGTATATGTTTGAAAATGTAAGATCATTTGTTTTGAATGACTGACTCTCAGATTGCAAGCTACAGGAATGTAGAGTTTTAGCACCATTTCAGGAAAAACATACGTATAACAGAATGTATTGAGTACCTATAATGTGCCAAACATTGTGCAATATTTTGACAGCATAAAAGCAAAATCTTTAATGTTTAAGAGAGCATATGAAGACAGATAAATATAGTTGATTTCTGAGGAATAGAAAATGCAGGTGCTGTGTGAGCAAATGTGAATGACAAGATTGGCAGAGGGTCTAAGTGGAATTTCTGCAATGTATTTTTCCACATCTTTGTTGTGCACTTACCTTGAGTTTTCCTTTAGAAACACTTTCTCAATTTTACTTAAAAAATAACTTTTATAATTGAAGGTTCTCTTTCTGTTTTCAGTCAATAATGGATAATAAATGATGAATTAATCATTTCTTAGGAAACAGTCTGAAAGTTATTAGATACTACACTTATTCTCAAGTATCTGTTCATATTTGTGATGCTGTCACTTGATTTGGATTCCCACTAATGAAAAGACAGTGCAAGCCTCATTGAAACATTTTGACTAATCAATAAGTTAATGAACTTAACAGATCTCCAATGACCTCAATGAAGCACTCATCTTCAGCAGCCCAGCTTAGGGTCACAGGCAGCAAGTGTAATATCACAATCCATACCCCTTTGAAATCTTTAATTTGAAAACCTACTCCCTTATTATTATGATTGTTTCAACTCTCATTTCCTCTCTGCAGTATACCTGATCTTAGCCTTGGGAGAACTAGAGTCCCAGAGAAATCAGTCATCTGGCTTCACTTACTTCCTTGCTTGGTCAAACCCCAAAGGTCCATTGTTTCAGTCACAGCTTCCTCCTCCATCCCCATTCCACCACCTCCTCCTAAAAAACTACAGGACTAGTCATTCCAGCCTCTTGACTTCTCTGTTCCTATACCAGTGCTGTGAAACAATACCTGAGATCATTCTGCCACATGTTGGATTGGTGTAATTAAACATTCATGCCTTAATTGTCAGCCAGAAAATCTTATTTTTTCTTAATAGAAAATATTTCTTTGGGTCCATGGGTGGCTCAGTAGGTTAAGGATCCTACTCCTGGTTTCAACTTTGGTCATGAACTCAGGATAGTGAGATAGAGCCCCATGTCAGGCTCATGCAATATGGAGTCTGCTTGAGATTCTCTCTCTCTCTCTCTCTCTCTCCCCTTGCCCCTCCCACTTGTGTACTCTCATTCTCTCATATAAATAAATAAATCTTTTTTAAAAAAGAAAATATTTCTTACTTCTTTGCAAAACCAACATTTTTAAGAGGATGCTATATTCTTAGGTCTTTTGCCTCCAACAAATAGGGTAATTTCATGCTATTTTATTCATATAGTAATTGAAATTTGTATATCCTGCTTTTCCAATGAACCCTGTAGAATAAACAATTTTCCTTGTTATTATACTACTTAAGCATCAATTAAAAGAACTGCACAATGTAGAGATGATATGCTATGGTTTTATGATCAGATCTCTCAAAAGAATAGATGTCTCTTACTACATTTACTTACTCATGCATCATTCACTGTATCATGTAGAGTGATAGGGCTAATGCCTGTTATTTCATGAAAAGCACCCCAACAAAATTCACCAATGAACTCATATCAAGGGTTAGGTTCAACAATAAGTAGCACTAGAACATAAAACAAAAAGGCATATATAGAAATTTATTTCTTACACAAGATGAAATCCTGCCATGGGATGATGACAGAGCTGCTCCATGAGATTTTTGGGAACATAGGCTCCTAGATATATGGCTTTACTAGCATGACCACCATTCATAGGACCATACTGTAGTTGAAGATGGCTGCTCCATCAACAGAAATAAGGTCTGTATTTCAAAGAGAGGAAAGAAGGATAGAATAAACAAGAAGAAAACAAAAGACCTCTATCAGCTACTTTAAAAAAAAAATTCTGGAAATTTTGGTAGGACAATTATTCTAATGTGTCCTTGGCAAGAACATAGTCATTTGGTCATGGCTATCAGCAGGGAAGGTTAAAGCATGTAATGCTAATTCTAAGCAGTCATTTTAACACCATGAAGAATAGGAGAATAAATATTGAAAAATAATGAGCTGTCTATAGGTCCCAATTACCAAACCTTATTTACCTACTTGATCCCTCAGCATGATTTATCCCCATTGATGCCCTTATTCAGTATCCTCTTCATGTGATTCTTCCACTTTTATGACCATTCTTCATAAATGTCCACTGTGGTGGCTTTTCTTTTTCTTCCCGCCACAAAATGCTGATATTCCCTGGAGTTCTGTCCTTGTTCTTCTTGTTTCTTTTATTCTACTTATGATTCCTAAATGTTCTATTTGTGTTTTTTACTACTACATATATGGTGATGATTCTAGCTTCTTTATTGGCACCAAGGTCTTCTATTAGAAGCTTGAAATTGATGCATATGTCATCTCTTGGATTTCTGGACCCAATTCCAACTGGGGGTGGGGGGTGGGAGTGGAGGCTTCCCACACCACTAATAAGCAATTCTGGGACATCAGTAAGTTGTCCAAGAATTCAACTCAATTATAACACTATCTACACAGAGATAATGTCAGATTCCACAGGTTAAGAATTCAGTCCTATAAGACGGCACCCACTTCAGACTCTGATCACAAGCCCACCTGTACTTCTGACAAACGGTTTATAAATCAGAAGTCTCTATGAAATCCCCACTGGGTTTTGTTAATTTGCTAGAATGGCTTCCAGAACTCAATGATAACTTACTTAATAGACCACTAGTTTATTATAAAAGTATCTAACACAAGAACAGCCAGATAGGAGAAATGCATTAGGGCAAGGTGGGGGAAATGGGGTGGAATTTCCACGCCCTCTATGAGCACATCATTCTTCTGGAATCTCCATGTGTATACCAACTGGGAGCTCTATAAACATCATTTTTGGAGGGATTTTATGAAGGCCTCATTACATAGATATAAGTAATTAAATCATTGGCCACTGGTCCCTGGTCCAATCTCCAGCCCTTCTTCCTTCCCCAGAGGTAAGTTCCAACCCTTTATTCATATGGTTGTTTACATTGCCTACCAGTCCCCATCCTTCTGTGGCATTCAAAAGTCACCTTATTACTACAACAAAAGACATCTTTGTTGTTCTCATCACATGGGAAATTCCAAGGGTTTTACATACTCTGTGCCAGGAATAAGGATAAAGACCAAATATATTTCTTATTATAAATCAAAACACCACATTATTCTATTTTATATCTTCATGGATACTCAACAAAAATCTCAAACTTATCAAGTCTATAGCTAAGCTCATTATTTTCCCCTATAAACCTGCTTCTCCTCATGTTTTCTATCTTTTGTTCTTTCCACCATAATACTAATGAAGCCAAAACCTGGGGTCATTCTAAAATTTTTTTTTTTTTTTTGCATTACAACTCAACTAATCAGTAATCCAGTTTTATAAATTACATTTTCAGTATGTCTCTAAAATTCATCTCTTCCTCTACATTCTCACAACTGAAGTCTTGGAAAGTAACTGTGATTGCTATTCTGCCCTTAGAATTTCCCGTTTTTGGACAAAACTGCCCAAATGATCTTCTTAAAACAGTTGTTCACAACAAAGGAAACAGTCAACAAAACAAAGAAGCAACCCACCCACGGAATGGGAGAAGATATTTGCAAATGACACTGCGGACAAAGGGTTGATATCCAAGATCTACAAAGAAGTCCTCAAACTCAACACACACAAACAGATAATCATGTCAAAAAATGGGCAGAAGACATGAATAGACACTTCTCCTAAGAAGACATACAAATGGCTAACAGACACATGAAAAAGTGTTCATCATCATTAGCCATCAGAGAGATTCAAATCAAAACCACATTAAGATACCACTTTACACTACTTAGAATGGCCAAAATTAACAAGACAGTAAACAATGTGTGTTGGAGAGGATGTGGAGAAAGGGGAATCCTCTTACACTGTTGGTAGGAATGCAAGTTGGTGCAGCCACTTCGGAAAACAGTGTGGAGATTCCTTAAGAAATTAAAAATTGAGCTTCCCCATGGCCCTGCAATTGCACTACTGGGTATTTACCCCAAAGATACTGATGTAGTGAGAAGAAGGGCCATCCATACTCCAACGTTCATAGCAGCAATGGCCACAGTTGCCAAGCTGTGGAAAGAACCAAGATGCCCTTCAATGGATGAATGGATGAAGAAGATATGGTCCATATATACAATGGAGTATTATGCCTCCATCAGAAAGGATGAATCCCCAACTTTTCTATCGACATGGGTGGGACTAGAAGAGATTATGTTGAGTGAAATAAGTCAAGCAGAGAGAGTCAATTATCATGTGGTTTTGTTTACTCATGGAGCATAAGGAATAACATGGAGGACATGGGGAGATGGAGAGGAGAAGTGAGTTGGGGGAAATTGGAGGGGGGGACAAACCATGAGAGACTGTGGACTCTGAGAAACAAACTGAGGGTTTTGGAGGGAAAGGGGCTGGGAGATTGGGTGATCCTGGTGGTGGGTATTATGGAGGGCATGTATTGCATGGAGCACTGGGTGTGGTGCATAAACAATGAATGCTGGAACACTGAAAAAAATAATAAAATGAAATGAAAATAAAAAAAGTTGTTCATGCCATTCTTTTGTTTAAAAATTTTCAATGACTATAATCAGAATAAAGTCCAAATTTATTAGCATTGTTTAAAATGTCACTTGAAGTCAAATATTCTGTAAACTATCCAACCTCATTCCCATCTGTACTTTAACTAAAGTCATCAGTCCAACTGACTATTGTACTTCTCAGAGTACACCATATTGTTAGATGAGGCCACTGTTTTACTATTTGTCTCCTATGTTTGAGTCCCCTGACATGCACTTATCCAACTATGTTATTCATATCTTATTTTTTAAATACATCAAAGATCATCTCTCTGATGGAACTTCCTTGGCCTTACTTCCTCCGACAAATAGATTTGGGTGTTCACTTTTCTGTACTCAGTGCATATACATTCCTACATATCCATTCACAATCACTCTTGTTACATTGTATTAAGCATGTTTTCATTCTGGACCCTTTAAATTACTGACTGACTATCTGCTCTGTCATCTAACACGTGGCGCACATAGATAAGGCTTCATTAGAGAGAATTCGGCAAAGATTGCCTTAATTTACCATTTCTGGGTACTAAATTCTTGTTTTCGATAGGTAAGAGGTATTACCAAGTAACTCTATTTTTTAAAATAATACTTTAAAAGATATTTTAGCTTTGCAACTACGAAGACAATAAAATGATTTATTGAAAATAACAAAAGTTACATTTTTGAAATAGCTGTTCAGTCTTCAGAAAATCCTAGCACAGCCTCAAGTGAGTGACGGTGCCCTACCTGTAGGATCAGAATTTTCTTTTTGTTCTTTTTTTTTTTTTTCAAAGGTTTATTTATTTATTTATTTATTTGAGAAAGAGAGAGAATTGTGAGAGCCAGATGGGAGGGGGGTGGGGGCAAGCCAGAGCAGAGGGCAAGAGAAAATCTTAAGCAGACTTTGTACTCAGCACAGACCCAGGCTCTCTACTCAAACTCACAAGCTTGAGACCATGACCTGAGCCAAAAGCAAGAGTTGGACACTCAACTGACTGTGCTGTCAATGGGCCCCTAGGATCAGAATTTTCTAATTCTGACCTTTACATTCCTTCTGTCATCACTATTTTCTTTTATGTACTGTGATGTTGGAAAGTTGTTTTAAACTTCTAGAGATCTATAGTTCCATACCTATGAGGAGTGGGAACTAAAAATTGATCTCCCCCTATTTACAGTTTGTGACAGTTTCTGCATTCTGTCATAAAAAATAGTGACTCATGACATTACTTTTTAATCACTTCCTGCCCAGTTCAGTGGTTTCCAAATGCCTCTGTGTGAATGGGCTGTATTAGAATTGCCTGGGAAGTATATTAAAATTACAGATTCCTAGGTTCCAACCCAATTATTTTGGAGAATTTCCAGAACCTGAATCCTTTTATTCTTCAATCTTGTTTTAAACAAGAATGAAAACAATTTTTAATCTAACCCAGTTTGAGAATTTATAAGAGCCCAATGGCTATCATATGCATAAAGTCAGCAGATACCATTTTCTGAATGTAAAAAAAAAATCAATGCATGGGAGACATTTATAAATATTAAAAAGTCATAAAGAACTTTTATGACCTTTCTAGAACCTTCGGTCCAGACAAGTGAAAGCCTACCATCTGTCTGGTAAACTAAGGCAACCTAAACTTCTGCGCTTGGTAGAATGCAGCCCATAATTGCTTGCCAGGGCTTTTGTAATAACAACCTGGAAAAATCAGATAGATATATAACCAAAACCCATATATTTTAAGGCATCAAAAAGAATTAGATGATCTAAAACCCCAGAAGTATGGAATATTTCCAAGGTAATTTGACCACGTCTAACCTCTATCTTCATCTATGAGCATTTGTAAATTCTGTGCCTGAGCTGACAATAGCACTTACTGAGAGCCTCTTCTTGGGGAGGTGGGAAGGGAGAAGTGGAGAGACAGGGAATTTTGGAGAGATTGTGTGGTGCTGGACTCAATTTGGAAATCGGAGGAAAAAAATTTTTGAGAGACTAGCCAGTTTTCCCTATGAGACACTTGCCAAATTCTGGCATTGTGAAGATGGTTTCCCTGGGGAATTCCCCTGAGTATTTATAGAATAAACTACACAAATCTCATACAAACTCTTTCAAAAAACAAAAAAAAATAGAAGAGTGAATAGTCTACCTGTATTTATAAGGTTAACATACATTTTGATTCTAAAATTTTTCAAAGAACATTACAAGAAAGGAAAATTACAAGCCAGAATCATATAATTATGGATGCAAAAACCTTTGGCAAATATTAGGAAAATAAACCCGATGGTATATAATACAGTTTTTAAAAGATAATACTCTACAACACACTTGGGTATTCCAGGAGAGCAAGATGGTTTTGAAATTCAATAGTTAATCTGTTTGATTTACTGCAGTAACAAAACAATTGAGATAATCATAGGATCATCCAGATAAATATAGAAAAAAAAAAACTTTAAAAATTCAAAATCTAGGGCGCCTGGGTGGCTCAGTGGGTTAAGCCTCTGCCTTCGGCTCAGGTCATGATCCCAGAGTCCTGGGATTGAGCCCCGCATCGGGCTCTCTGCTCTGGCGGGGAGCCTGCTTCCCCCTCTCTCTCTGCCTGCCTCTCTGTCTACTTGTGATCTTTGTCTGTCAAGTAAATAAATAAAATCCTTAAAAAAAAAAATTCAAAATCTACTATGAATAAGAAAAAAAAAACTTTAGCAAATTAGGACTAAAGAATGTCTTTAAAAAAAAAATCTGTATCAAATTTCACTCTCAATAATGAACTGTAAGAGATTTTGTTCCTGAGATTAGAAACAAGAGAAGGATTCTCATTGAAGACCACTCTGTTCAACATTATTCTTGAGGTCCCAAGCAGTGTAATAAAGTAAGAAAAGAAACAAAAAACAAATGGTTAGAAAAGAAGAGATATAACTATCATTACTGTCAAACTATGTGATTATGTATATAAAATCTATCATACATACCTTAAAAACAATACTGCAACTAATAGATGAATTTAGGGGTGTCTGGGTGGCTCAGTCATTAAGCGCCTGCCTTCGGCTCAGGTCATGATCCCAGGGTCCTGGGATCAAGTCTCACATCATGTTCCCTGATCAGTGGGGAGCCTGCTTCTCCCTCTCCCACTGCCCCTTGTGTTCCCTTTCTAGCTGTCTGTCTCTCTGTCAATTAAATAAATAAAATCATTTAAAAAATAGATGAATTTAGCAAGGTCATAAGTTACTAGATCAATACTTAAAAATCAGTTTTATTTCTATATACTAGCAAAAATAAATAAATAAATAATTTAAAATATACTAAATACAATAGATTTTAAAAACATTAAATGCCTAAGGAAATATACCTTGAACGATATGCAGACTTTACAAACTAAAATACTATAACATATTTTTGAAAGAAATTTTAATAAACCTATGTAAATGGAAGAATATATCACACTTTAAAAAAGGTCAACCAAGAGTATATTATCAGGCAAAATTCTCCTTCAGAAATTAAGGAGCTATAAAGATAATCCCAGACTAACAAAAGCTGAGAGAGTACGCCACAACTATACAACAATGTTTGCCTTACAAGAAATGCTCAAAGGAGTTCTACAAGCTGAAATGAAACACCACTAATTATTAACATGAAAGCATATGAAAATATGCAATACACTGAAAGTTAAGTATATAGTCAAATTCAAAATATTCCAATACTATAAATGGTAGTATGTTAACCCACTTAACTCTAGTGGAAAGATTAAAGGGCAGAAGAATTTAAAAATAACTATAGCTATAATAATTTGTCAGTAGATACACAATATAAAAAAGGATAAATTGTGACATCAAAAACATAGAAGGGTAGAGTTTTTGTATTCACTTAAAGTTAAGTTGTTATTTGCATAAAACAGACTGATATGTCTATAAGATGTTTTATGTAAACCTCATCGTAACCACAAAGCAAAAAGCAAAAACCTACAGTAGATACACAAAAGATAAAGAGAAGGGCATCTAATCATGCCACTATGGAAAATCATCAATCCAGTGGAAGGCAGCAAGAGAGAAAATATAAAACAAAGCAGCCAGAAGACAATGAATAAGATGGTATTAGTAAGTTCTTATCTATCAGTAATTACTTTAAATGTAAATAGATTAAATTCTCCAATCAAAAGGCATACTGTGGCTGAATGAACAAAAAGAACATTCAACCACATGCTGCCTACAAGAGATTCACCTCAGATTTAGGGTCTCACATAGGCTCAAAAGGAAGAAATGGAAAAAGATATTGACTAACTGGAAATCGAAAGAGACTAGGGGTACCTCTACTTACATCAGACAAAATAAACTTAAACTGAAAAGCTGTAAAAGAGACAAAGAAGATAATTATATAATGACAAAGGGGTGAACTCATCAAGGGGATAAAACAACTATAAATATATTTGTAGCCAACATTGACTACAAATATATTTATTGTAGCCAACTAAATATATTAAACAAGTGCTATCAGATCCAAAAGAGAAATAGACTCATATATAGTAAGAATAAGGGAATTTAATACCCCAATTTCAATAATAGATAGATCATCCAGACAGAAAATCTGTAAGATTTGAATTGAATTATACTTCAGACCAAATGTATCTAACAGAAATATGTGGAACATTCCATTCAACAGCAGTCGAGTACACATTCTTCTCAAGTGCACATTGAGCAATCTCCTATTTAGATCACAGGTTAGGCAAGTCTTAGAAAATTTAGATTGAGGGGCGCCTGGGTGGCTCAGTGGGTTAAGCCTCTGCCTTCGGCTCAGGTCATGATCTCAGGGTTCTGGGATTGAGCCCCCCATCAGGCTCTCTGCTCAGCGGAGAGTCTGCTTCCTCCTCTCTCTCTCTCTGCCCACCTCTCTGCCTACTTGTGACCTCTGTCTGTCAAATAAATAAATAAATGTCTTTTTTTTTAAGATTTTATTTATTTATTTGACAGACAGAGATCACAAATAGGCAGAGAGGCAGGCAGAGAGAGAGGGGGAAGCAGGCTCCCTCCTGAGCACTCCCTCCTAACCCACTGAGCCACCCAGGTGCCCCTAAATCTTTAAAAAAAAAAAAAAAAGAAAATTTAGATTGAAATCACATTAGTTATCCTTTCCAACCAAAGTGACACAATGTAGAAATCATTAACAAAAGGAAAACTGGAAAATTCACATATCCGTGAAATTTAATAATACACTCTGAACAACCAATGAATCAAAAAAGAAACCAAAAATGAATATTTTTTTAAATCTGGAAATAAACAAAAATGGAAATACAATGTACCAAACTCCTGGAACTCAGTAAAATCAGTTCTAAGAGGGAAGTTCAAAGTGACAAATGCCTACATTAAAAAAAAAAAAAATCCATGAAAGATCTCACATAAACAACCTAATTTTACACACCATGGAATTAGAAAAAGAAGAACCAACTAAGCCCAAAATTAGATGAAGGAAGGGAATAACAAAGAACCAAGCAGAAACAACTGAATTAGAGACTAAAAGGACAATAGAAACAATCAATGAAACTAACAGCTGGTTTTTTGAAAAGATAAGCAAAACAAACTTTTTGCTAGACTTTACATAAAAAAAGAGTATGAAAGCTCAAACAAATACAATTAGAAATGAAGGAGGAGATATTATAACTGATATATAAATACAAAAGATCCGCAAAAGCCTACTATGTACAATTTATAAGCCAACAAATCAGATAACTTAGAAGAAATGAATTCTTAGAAACACACAATCTAATTAGACTGAATCATGAAGAAATAGAAAATCTGAACAGACCAATTAATAGTAAAGGGCTTGAATCAATAATCAAAAATCTTCCAACAAATGAAAGTCAGGACCAAATGTCCTTGCTGGTGAATCCTACCAAACATTTACAAAGGAATTAATGCTTATCCTTCTCAAACGTCCACAATGTAGAAGAAGAGGCAAAATTCCTAATCTCAAACAAAGCCAGCATTCCTCTAATATGAAAACCAGACAAGGACACTACAAGAAAAGAAAATCACAGGCAAGTATCCCTGATGAATATACATGCAAAAATCCTCAAAAAAATATTAGCAAACCAAATCAACAGTACAGCAAAAGGATCATACACCATGATCAAGAAGCATTTCCTTTAGGGAATGAAAGAATGGCTCAATATCAGCAAATCAATCAACATGTACACCATATTAGCAAAATAAAGAATAAAAATCATATGATCATCTCAATAGCCACAGAAAAAGCATTTGACAAAATGCAGCATCCTTTCATGATTAAAACTCTTAACAACTGGGTATAGAGGAAATATACATCAACACAATAAAGGCCATATATGACAAGCTCAGAGCTAACATCATACTCAAAGGTGAAGAGTTGAAAGCTTAGCTTTTCCTTTAAAATCAGGAAGAAAACAAGGATTCCCACTCTCGGCACTTTTATTTGACATAGTACAAAAAGTCTTAACCAGTGAAATTAAGCAAGAAAAAGAAATAAAAAGCATCAAAATCCACCTGTATTCCTGAATTTCTGAATGGCCTTGCTACCAGTTTCTGGCTTCTCAGTTCTCTCACCTATATAATCAGTTCCCTGCCTTTAAGTCTTTCTGTTCTAAATACTCTAAATACTGTTTGATAAATAGATCCTGACTAATGTAACTCTATGTTTCAAATTACAAATTTACAACCGTCTTTTACTCACACAAGCATGAGTTGATTATTTCATTAATGCCACAGGGAGTAGAAGGACAATAACCTTATTTGAAACAATTGACAGATCATGACTCGGTGACTTTGGAAATTACAGTGAGAGTTAAATTAGCCCAGAGAGCCCAAGACTGTTTAGCATGCACCAGGATGGCATCACATATATCTACTAAATTCATAACAAGATGGGGGAAAACATGCAGCATTACTTCCCTTCTAATAGATGCAAAAACGAGTCACAGCGAGGTATAATATTCACTTACTCCTATAGTCTAAGGGAGAGAAACCATCTTAAATCAGGGTTCTCAACTCGGGATAATAGATGGATGTTATATTGGCCCTTAACCTAAAATACCTGAGAATTCTCATCCAAAATTTTATAAATGTATAAATTGAGATTCAAAATGGTGAGAAGGTTGATCTATGGCTAGAGGGTACGTTCAAAATACCTGTGACTCTTTACTTCCAAAACCATGGTCCCATCAAAGCAAGGCTTCAAAACTTGCCTTATACTTACCTCCAATATCTCCATTCTTACCTTAAAAACCGAAGAGAATTAAATTGTTGTTATGATCATTTAGAGTAGATATTGATTTTATAATGGTAAGGTCCATTATAAAATGGATATAATTTATCCATTATATATATCCACATATATCCATGGATATATAGATCCATATATGTGTGTGTGTGTGTGTGTGTGTGTGTGTATGTGTGTGTGTATATATATATCCATATATGATGGATATCTGTTATATCCAACAAATATGAGCATTTATTTAATCATTTATTCATTTATTTAACAAATATTAATTACAATGAAATGTGTACTATTTTGAGTACTGATGACATATAGCAATAAGTAAGATAGACATGGTTCCTGTCTCCCTGGAGCATCTAAACTAGTAGAGGAATAAGACACAAATAAGCAACCAATAATTTCAGCATGCAGTAAATACTATGAATGAAAAACTAGATGCTGTTATAAAGGTTAAAGGGTTATGGGAGTGCTGCATACAGTCATGCATGTTTCACACACACAACCCTAGGAGGCACTATTCATATCATGGACACTGCAGATTTGTATATTTATTGAAAAAATTTTCCGGCAGGTGGCAGTAAAGTTTCTTGTTCAAATAAATTGGTACATTAAAATCATTTTCTAACAATCTAAGTAAAGAGTCTTGAGAAAGAACTGTTTTTGTTTTGAAGGGCAGTTGGTTTTTTGTTTTGTTTTGTTTTTTTAATTTTTGTTGTTTTTTTTCCCCAGTTTACCCAAAGACAACATACGGACTAGTGGAGGCCCTGAAAAGGGGAGGTACTTCGAAAAGAAAGTCAGATAAGACCATTTTGATGAAGTGACATTTAAGCTGAAGATAAATAAGAGACAGTCATTTGAAGAGCCAGAATAAGAACACTCCAGGAAGGAGGAAAATCATGTGCTTGACATTATCCACTTTTATTTTTGGTTTGTTTGTTTTGACATTGGATTCTTACAATTAAAAATCATGAAGTTCTTTGTAGATGAACCTAATTTTCATTAGCAGAGTCTGTGCTTTGCATGATTTGTTTTTCCACTGGTGATGACCTACTCTCCTTGCTTTCCTCCCTCGAGCATACATGTCCAAAGCTTTTTGCTGAGGTTAGGAATGCAATCTTTGATCACATAACCTAGCTGACTGACCCATATAAACCAAGGACAGAGAAAAGTAATATGGCAAAAAATTAAGAAGCAATTTTCATGGCAATTACTACCATTTGTTGAGCATTTACTAAAAGCAGGGCAATATATTAAACTAAACAATTAATCTGAACATTGTGATTAACAATTAATCTGACCTGATCAGTCACCACCAAGGAAATTTCCACTACTATGTATTTATCCCCTCCATCTTCCTTCCTTCTATGTACCAGGTAGTTTGCCTTTCACCTATACGGCAAAGCTGAAATATCTATGATTTAACCTTGTTATAGTCCTAACTTCTAACATTTGTAGAGTATTTATTAAATGCCAAGTATCATGTTAAGAGCTTTACTAACTTTAGTTCATTTAAACCTCAACAACCAAGATTAGATGTTATATTACCCAATTCACAGAGGAGTCTGAGACCTAGCATGCCTCGGATTTACAGAGCTGGAATTTTGTCCAAGCAGCCTGACTCCAGAAATCACCCTCTTAATTCTTCATGCAGTACATGGTACCTAGAAAGATATCAATAAATGTTTACTATTACCGGAGGCAGAATGGCATAGTGATAAGGGGTATCACTCTATAAGTGATCACTTATCACTCCAATAAGTGAAGATTCCTACCTCCCACGTGACCTCTTATGACCCTAAGAGAAGACACTCCAAGCCACCAAGGTTTCCTTAGAGAAATAAACCAAAATAACTCAGTTACCATGGAACTTTTGTTTTGCTGTGTGCTTTCACCAGTGTTCTGACATCTTTTGTTTCAGAAAAAAGTCTTCACCTTCCCCCATGTACTCCTCAGGGTAAAGCACCCTTCATTCTCTCCTAAAAATTCCTGATTTCAAGGAGAAGGAGATATAGAACATGCATAAAATTGTCTTCATTCATCCTGGTCCTCCCTCCCAAGAGGCCACTACTGGAGTCCCCTAAGTAACAGAAGTAAATAGCAAAGAACACCAATTAGCAAGAAAGTACTTTCTCCCCCTTTCATTTATTGTGACTGTACTGTTCAAAAATTTAAAGTGTCGTGTGGCAGGTTTCCGCAGAATTTGTGATTCTGAAGTACAAGGAAAACCCACATCATGATATTAATTTGATAAAAAGACAATACAAAGCCAAGAGACTATTTAGACATGTCATTTTATTAAACATCATAAACTCTGTTGTGTTATAGGCACAGTGGAACCAATAAACCATTAATACAGCATCATGCAATAGCCAAGAGCAGAATATGAACCAGCTTTGATCAAGAGCAGGTGTGAGCACAAAGCAGAAAGTAAATTGTTCAATCAATTAATGGAAACAGAGTTAAACACTCTTGTCTATTGGTAGGTTATAAATCATTGTATCCCAGTGGAAAAGGCTACAATAATTCCATAACAAAGCTCAGTGATTCTAAGCACTCTGCAGTAAATCTTTTATCAGCTTCAGCCTGGCATCTCTGTCCCAAGAGCCAATTTGTACTTTGTGTGCTCAGCCCGATTCAGTGCCCAGAAAAGAAGATTTCGGTGAAAGGGACTTGTGAGCAAACCTCCAAATGTTCACACACTAGATCTTGGATAAATACCCACAAATTCAGTGGCTTATGTTAACTGCTGAAACATGAAAATCCAAGCTGGAATATGTGAGAATAGGCAGTAGGGGTAGAACAAAATACACACGTCAGAGAAGCCAGGGAAAATTAAGAGTCACTCAAGGAAATAGGCATCCAGACGTTTCAAATTTTGAAAAGTAATATTGGAAAATATTCTTTTTTTTTTCCTAGACAAATGTGCTCCCAAGTCTCCAAAGATGGCTCCCTAAAACTTTAAACTCCCTCCCCCATTGCAGCTGAAGTCTGAAGCACTGAGAAAAGGCAGAGCTCATTCTTGGAAATCTGGAAATTGAAAAATCGCAAACCAAACTGTAACCTGCTTAGATCACCAGGGAATGGGCTCGTTTTCCCTCTTGGCCTATGTAATTTCCATTCAGCTCCTCACTTCTACAGTAATAACTTCAATATGCTTAATGAAAGCCTGCCAAGAGAGCCAGCTTCTACCGACTCTGGGACTAATCTTCATCCCAAATGAGGGACACATATGAATTGCTTAAGTGTGGCAGGAACTCACTAGCTCAACCTCAAAGTCAGTCTTACTATAGAGTCTTTCTGACCTTGGTGTCAAAGTTCCCAATAACTGGTTTCATGCCACATTCCCCAGTTATGATGATAAAGTTGGTGCCTTAGCCTCCTGAATACCAATGTCTAGATTTTGTCCCTAAACCTTAATTTCCCCAATATTTGTTCTAAATCTCTACACATGCCACCAGTTTATTTGCTTTATCTGTTTATTGCTCTGCCTTATCTTGACCTGCATAGATTTTCCTTTCTCACACAGATAAACCTCTCAGCTTTAGAGGTAAGTTCTGATTCCTTCTTCTCTTCCTTCCTGTCAAACATTTATTGAGTGTCTATTTGGAACTCGACCTAAAAAGAGAAAATAACCCAGTCCCTGACCTTAAGAGCAACCATTGGTATCAACATCAACATCCTGATTTTGAAAGATGTCAGGATTCGGCCCTATGTAATCCTTGGATCTACTTGATCTCTAGGTCCTAGTCCACCCTATAACAGCTTAAGGAGATGAGGCTGGGGTCCTAAAAGAACACTAAAGGTATCATTTAAAGTTGATAGGCCTATATTCTTAATTGATAGCTTCTCCCAATGGTGTCCATATTGCTAACTGGTTTGATTTGTTTTCTTTCTTTGCTATTTTGTCTAATTAGGTGGAACAGAATCCAGGTTAAAGTTCACGCACAAGTCAATGTCTGTATTAAGGAAAAGTATTTAGTAATTTTGGCAATAGATGTATAAACTTGATCCCTAACAAGGAGAGTTTTTTATTTCAATTAGGGTATTTTGCCTTCACCTGTGTTGCATTGTGTCCTGTGTCAAATAAAAGTTTGTGGTGTGGTTTTCCACACAGGTATTTGAATGGTTAGAGACTCAGTTGGTAACCCAACCAACAACTTCTAGCTCTGGTTTTGATTAACAACACATAAATCTACAGTTAAACTTAGAAACTTATATTCCTTCATAATTTAAAGATGAACATAAAATGTTTCCTTATTTTTCCCTTCTTGCTGTGAATGTTTGTCAGCATTTCTCAAGCCAAGAGCAGTGAAAAGTCAATGTTGTAAGGCAACTCTCTAACCAAAACTGACTCTTCTGTTCTCACTATCTCCACACACACCTACCCACCACAGCCCCCGCACAAACACAAATTTTTTAAAGCAGAAAATAAAATTAAAAAGCAACAAAAACACAAAAGCAGTTCCTCTGTTTCCATACTTTCGACAATGAGGAAAAAGACATCGAGAATTGTAGATCTCAACAGCACTGAAAACAAACATTCAAGATCATACCACAAAACTAACACCACCATTTAATGAGAATCAAATACTATGCATCAGATCCTTAATAGTTACCTTTGAGAATTATGGATTTTACCAATTAGCAAGTTATTGACAAACACATTACTTATTCATGGAAATGGATTTGATTTCCTTCACTAAACCATCAGTTGCCTTATTCAGTAACCTTAGAAATGATAAACATGGGGGTTATTCTGGGCCCTGGGGTGGATTTGTAAAATGTTTTGTATTTCTAGAAGAGAAACTAGATTTTCAATCAGAAGACATGGATGGGGTTGAAGCTTAGGCTCTATACTCATTAACCATATAATATTGTACAAGATATTTTACCTCTCTGTGTTTTTGCATGCCCATATATTCAAAAGTTATTAACAATGTTAACAATAACTGCTGTATTGATTTGACCATACTTTGGTGAATTTTTAGTACCTTTTTACTGTGATGAAATATACATAAAATTTACAATTTTAACCATTTTTATCCATACAGATCTGCAGACCTGTACATTCATAATGGTATGCAACCATCAGCACCATCTTTCTCCAGAACTTTATCTTCCCCAGCCAAAACTCTGTACCCATTAACCACAAAGGCCTAATTGTGCCCTATTCTAGCCCCTAGAAACCACCATTCTACTTTATGTTTCTATAAATTTGACTGCTTCAGGAACCTCATACAAAAGTCACCAGACAACATCTGTCCTTAGCTACGAGCTTGTTTTGCTTAGTTTAATGTCTTCAAGATTCATCCATGTGGAAGCATGTGTCAAAATTTCTTTCCTTTCTAAGACTGAATAATATTCTCCTGTATATTTCCATGCCACATTTTGTTTATCCATTTATCTATCCATGGACCCTTGGATTGTTTCCACCTTTTGGCTATCGTGAATAATGCTGCTGAGAACATGGGTGTACAAATATCTATTTGAATCCCTGCTTTTACTTTCTTGACTATATAGCTAGAAGTAGAGTTGCTGGATTATATGTTAATTCTAGGGTTAATTTTTTGAGAAATTACCATACCATTTTCCCTTTTTTAATGAGTTTTAAGGAAGATAATATTTGGAAAAGAGCTCTGAAGCTCCTACTCCTTACAAACAAAATAAGTTAGGTGGCAGTGAAGTCTATTTTTAGGTGATGTTGAGAATTTCTTCTTTGGAATTTTCCTCTTATCTCAATCTCCACTTCTCTGAGACTTAGAATTGTCACTATAAAGTAAGGATCATAATTAGACCTTGCAAGTTTTTTGAGAAGTTAAAATGTCATAATAGTATATACACTGTTGTTGTTATAGGTTAAAGATGGTCAAATGTTGGCAATTTCACATACCTTGACCTAATATGCTTGCTGATATTCATTTGCCCTTCTAGACCCAGCCCATACATTTTGACATAAACTCTGCTCTGTGTTCTAAGAGCCAGAGCTGCATGAATAGCTCTCTTGCCATCTGGCTTCCAGTTAATTCAGTAGGGACAGGCAGTAGATTGCAGGACAGGAGGAGAGTGTGTTTGGAATATTTATTTCCCAACTTCCTTATTGCTAGATAAGAGTTTGGCCAGCAATCACATTCATCTGATGAATTCTACAGCTCTTCTCACATGGCCTTCCCCTTCAGCTAGTTGTAGCTTCAGTATCATCCACATTTTAAGCCCCTTCAAGCCTAGGGATGCCAACAACTCTCAGAGATTGATAGTCTCAGGGTACGCCACCATCTTTGATTGGTTTCTCTTAAACATGTCCTTACCTAAACAACTTCTTTATTGATCTCTTCTTAATTATTCTGTTTCAGTGTGCCATGCCTTTCCTGCAGAGACTCAAACTGATATAATATATAACATCTTTAATATATTGCCTTGCTTTTATTAAGTGTTCAAAAATTATAATAATTCTCATAAAAATTACATCTAATATTTTGATACTATTATTTCATTTTGTCTTTGGTTAATCATACTTCTTTTCTCAAGTCAAATTACTCATATGCTGGAAGCATGATCAGTGAACCATCTTCTTAAATACCATATACAAAGGTTGGGGCACCTGGGTGGTTCAGTCAGTTAAGCATCTGACTCTTGGTTTTGGCTCAGGTCATGATCTTAGGGCTATGAGATGGAACCTCCTGTCCAGCTCTGTGCTCAGTGGGGAGTCTGATTGAGATTCTCTCCCTCTCCCTATGTCCTTCCCACCTTTAAAAAAGGGAGGGGGGAGACCATAAAAAAAAAAAAAAGGTAAGATCTTCTTTCAAGTTATGCTTATTGGGTTCTCCAAGTAGCCAACAAGCTGGAAAGCAAAACAAAACTAAAAAGGTAGCTTAATCTACCTCAAGAAGTCCTTAACCCTATTTTGGTTCCATACTTAATATGTTGAGACAGTTTTAAAATAACTTATTTGAGAAGCTAAACAACCCAAAGGTTACTTTTGGTTTCCATTTAAGGAAAACATTTGACCTCTTATGGAAGATGTACTGTCCCCCAGCCAATGGTAGACGAGATGTAGAAGAGTCTAACTACAATGCTACTTCAGACAGAACAAAGATAGTAAAGATGACTTATAACAAACTAATGAATCTTAAACTTCAAGGACCTTTGCTTGTATAATCTCCCATCAGGATCTCAGGGTGCATAAGGCCATACATGTTTGTAAATGTGCAAAAGTAAGACAAATATATATTTCCACTGTGACTTCCCCTCTATCACATTTTTCTCTTATGATGGGTAAGATTGAAGTGGCTGTGGACATTGTGTGGAATATTTCTAAAAGCAAGCTGGACTAGGTATTCATTGGGTTTAGTGGGATACATTTATGCTGTTTATAAGTATTTTTTAGTAAAGTTAATTTACTGTTAGCTATTGCATAAAAAAACGGCTTCAGGAATTCTATCTCTGGCTACTTTGCTGACTCAACCACCACTGTGGCATTAAGATGCAAAAATAGAGGCTGTATCACAATATGAATGTGTTGTACAACACCTGGCACAAAAATCTGTGACTAGTGGAAGAAAAACAAGATTTACAAATATGGAACTAGAAGCTCATCTATATGAAATTCTTTCAGTCATTAGACATGTAAAATTATAAGCAGAGAACTTAGTTCTCATCAATGTCTAGTCAAAACAGGAATATATTCAATAATGCAACAAAAAATTATAAAAGCACCATACATTTTCATTTTTACATGGTAATCATGCAAATAGAATTTACCTGCATTCTTGTTATTGTAGAGCACAAAACTATAGGGATACTAAAAATAGCAATGAGCATGTTTGTAATAGTTCATAAATGAAAGAAACTTGATAAAGGTTTTTAAAATTTTGGCTACACTACTAAAAATTTTATATGACAATGTAATGAATTGTGAACCAAATAAGGTAAGTTTTCTAAACCTTTACTCACTGATCAATCATGGTAGATGAGAAACTGAATTATTGATAAAGACAATAATTATTATTGTGATTAAATTCATTGTGATGTCTTTCCTGTTTCTAAATAAATATTGACTCTAAGACCTATTTTTTATTTGTTTTCTGGTAGAGGTCTCCTCAAATTGTATAAGCTTTAAGTACCTTAAAAGTTGTAGCTACCCCAGAAAAACAGAACAAAAGTTTACGTAAAGTCTCCACTTCTACCTCATAGAGGCACTCAAGATAACCTCAGGCATTTGCTTACCATCTCCAAAGTTGATATATCTGTCTCTGCACCTCAGTCTAAATAGAGTTTTGAATATTCAATGAAAATGAAATATTTCAACTTGGTAGTATAAAAATCCTGAATAATGATAATGATAAAAGTTCATGTTTCTGGCTTGATGATCTGTGGGATGAAGTCCTCTGTACTAGAGGCTCCAGATACACAGGTTCTCTGTTCCACTGAACGGAGAGGGAGAAGAGAGAGAAATTTTCAGGCATCCTCTGCATTTTTTTTTTTTCATGGACAGAATTCCAGTATCTCAGAAAACAACCTTGCATTTGTGAGAACTCCTATGAGGGAACCAGCATTTTCTACCTTATCCAAGAAATGGGAAGTGGTTTGGGAGAAAGTAAGGGAAAGAAAAAGAAGATGCTGCTCTGGTTTTCTTTTCCATGGTAAATTTTTTGGGAAATTTGTCAAAAGTAAATGCTATGTTCTTCTTTTAAGTGGCATTCAACTATTGTCTTCTCTAGAAAAAGATAAAGCCATGAAAGATGAGTTAATATTTTTCACTGTATCTCCCTATATTTATAAATAAGGAGATTACAATGACTGTGGAGGCAAGTCTCTGTCAGCATTTTTAAATTAGGGCAAAAGAACTAGAGAACACTAATGCTAGTAGCACCAGAAGTGAAAATCATTTTTGCTATTTGATTCTGAAATGTGGCTTCCATCTCAAGATGTCAAAAGCTATTACAATACTCTTGCATTTATATCCTCTCCCCAATTAGCCAAGAGAATTTCATGGGTTTTGCTGAGTTTGGTAGTTAAGCACCAAGAGCCATGGAACACAATCATAAAGACAGTTGAGCACAGCACAACTTACACACTGTTATATACCAATTACAGCTCAATAAAGCTGGAAAAAATAAAAAGACACTGTGAATTGTTAGATGAATACACTCTTTAAAAAACACATGTAAGTTAAGGAGGAAAGAATAGTGTATGCCTAGGAGAAGTGTAAGATGTTAAAGAACAAATCTAATTGAATTAAAAGATGGTAACTTGATTGGTTACTTTATTAGCAAAGTTGGGAGAGGAAAAAAAAGAGAGAGAGAGAGAGAGATACACAGCCTCTGATTATAATATGGGAAGTTTTAGGGGTATATAAAATCATTATCACTTCGACTCCTGGGAAAATGGGATAGAAGTACTTTTCCCTATCCCTCCCACTAAGTACAACTGAAAAACCTTAAACATTATAAACAAAATAATTCTAAGAAGACTCTGAAGGGTGTAGAGAAAAGGTACTCTACAGGGTACTGGGGCCCAAGGAATGACATGGTGGTGAATTTCCTGGGTTTTCTATTGCATCATACACCCTGGATTTATGGTTGAGAAAGCCAGCCACCCCAAAACACCAACATGTTAACACTTAAAAAACAAACAAACCAAAAAACCCAACAACAAAAGCTTTGTATTTCTAATAAAAGGCTCAGGAAAGGGGTAGCATAAAAAGCAAATTTTTATACAATAACTACCCTACAGCAAAGGTGAAGGGGGGAGCATAGAGTCCTATCTGAATGGAACTGTTACATGTTGCCCCAACAGCTCAGTCAGGGTGGTGTCGGTAAAGGCAAAGGAGGGAATCATCACTTCATCATCATCAAGCTGTAACAAGGCTCCCCCATGATATCAGTGGACACCATTTGCATTGCCTGAACTTCTACCCCAACCAGGAGGTAATGGGATGTTCCTTCTCCTCTCTATCAGAGGAGGGCTCATAGAGAGTTAAAAACTTTCCTGGCTTCCATTGGTACTGAGGCCATTCCCCATCAATACTTAAGCCACATGAGGACCTGTAGTGAGACACTCTACTCCTCCCAGCTAGGGTAGTATCAGCAGAGGCCAAGTGTGGAGCAAACACTAGCCCCCCACAAAAAAATTTAAGAGTGCTTCTTTCCACCTCTGCTGGGGGTCAATGGAAACCATTTGGAAACTGAACTTCTACTCCCAGTACAAGTAGTGACTCAGCACTGCCATGCTTTCCCTGGATCAGTGTCAGAGGAAGCCAGCTAAAACAGAAGGCTTCAGTAAGATTTAGAATTTCACAACATAATACCAAAAATACCCAGCTTCCAATTTAAAAAAAAAAATCACTTGTCATACCAAGAGTCAGGAAAATCTCACCATGTATAAAATGACAATTGATAAATGCTACCACCCTGATAACAGAGATGTTAGAGTTATATAAAGTTATATAAAGATTTTAAAGCAACCATCATGAAAAATCTCCAATGAGCAATTACAAACATGCTTAAAACAAAGAAAACAGTGCAAAGTCTCCACAAGAAACATGAAATCTCAGCAAAGAAGTATTATATAAACTGAATGGAAATTTTAGAACTGAAAAATATATTAACCAAAATTTCAAACTTGCAATGTCTTCAAGTTCACTAATTGCTTCTTCTGCAACATCTAATCTTGTATCTCATCTAGTTTAGGTGAAATATTTTTTTATATTTACAGCAGTTTTAGATTCACAGTAAAATTGAGCAGAAAGTACATAGAGTTCCTACATGCCCCTTTCTCCTCCCACACAGCCTCCCCACCATCAATATCCCTCACCAGTGTGGTGCATTTTTTACAATCAATGAACAAACATTGACACATTTATTATCAACCAAAATCCATAGTTTATATTATGGTACATTCTTTGCATTGTACTTTCTATCATTTTCGACAAATGTATAGCAAGCAGCATGTATCCACCTGTATAGTATCATACAGAACAGTTTTACTTCCCTAGAGTTCTCCAATGCTTTACCTACCTTTCCTATTCACCCCTCCCTGCCCCCGCACCAAGTCCTTGGCACTTGATCTTTTTACTGTCTACACAATTTTACCTTTTCCAGAACGTCATCTAGTTAGAATCAAACAATATTTAGCTTTCTCAGATTGGCTTTTTTCTTCTTAGTAATACGTATTTAAGGTTCCTCCTTATCTTTCACAGCTTGATGGCTCATTTCTTTTTAGAGCTAAGTAATATTCCATTGTGTGACCACACCAGAGTTTACTTATCCATTTACCTGTTGAAGGACACCTTGGTTGCTTCCATGTTCTGGCAATTATGAATAAAACTGCATATGCTGGTTTTTGTGCAGAGATAAATTCTCAACTCCCTTCAGTAAATACCAAGGAGCATGATTGCTAGATTGTTTGGTAAAAGTATGTTTGGTTTTTTAGAAACTGTCAAACTGTCTTGCAAAGTACAGAAAACTGTACTATTTTGCATCCCCAAAAATACTGAATGAGTGTTCTTATTGCTCCACATACTCACCAGCCAATAGTATTGTCAGAGTTTTGGACTTGAACCATAATAATAGGTATGGAGTATAACTGCATCGTTGTTTAAATGTTCAATCCTTAATGATATATGATTTATATCTTCTTTGGGGAGGTTCCTGTTAAGGTCTTTGCCTTTTTCCAATTGGGTTATTTGATTCTTGTTGTTGATTTTTGAGGGTTCTTTGTATAACTTAGATAACAATTCTTTATCAGATAATGTCTTTGGAAAATATTTTTTTCTAGTGTGTGGCTTATCTCCTCATTCTCTTGATCATCTAGCATATGTTTTTAAATCTCATATATAGTAATTTTCACCTCCTGAAGTTTGATTTGGTTTTTGCTTGGTTTGGTTTTTGAATTTTTTAACATATTTTAAGTCTCTGCTTATTGTACCCCATCTTTCCTCTAGCTTCTTAAACATACAGAAGACAATTCTCATCATTGTTTTGATGTCTCTTTCCACTAATTCTATCATCAATGTGATTTCTCAATCTTACTTGATGTAATTTTTTAAAATTTTCTCTATTTGTCGCATTTTTTTGCCTTTTTTTAAAATTAAATTTTTTATTTATTTTCAGCATAACAGTATTCATTGTTTTTTCACCGCACCCAGTGCTCCATGCAATCTGTGCCCTCCCTAATACCCACCACCTGGTTCCCCCAACCTCCCACCCCCCGCCCCTTCAAAACCCTCGGGTTGTTTTTCAGAGTCCATAGTCTCTCATGGTTCACCTCCCCTTCCAATTTCCCTCAACTCCCTTCTCCTCTCCATCTACCCTTGTCCTCTATATTATTTGTTATTTGTTTTGCCTTTTTTCATGCCTGGTAATTTCTTATTTGATGCCATGCTTTGTAAATGTTGCCTTGTGGGGTGTTCGATATGTTTATTTAACTATAAATATTTGGGCCTTTGTTTTGATATTCACTTAAATTAAATGAAAACAATCTGACTTGGGGGGTCTAGAACTAATTTTGCACTACTATTTAAGATAGACTCTTCTAAGTACCCATTACCACATGAATTATGAAGTTTTCCACTTTGGTGCAGAACAAATCATCCCTGACCCTGGCTGAGTTATAGGAAATACTTCATCTAATTTTGAGGCTGTTTGGTTCACTGGATAAATATCTTCCTACATGCATGAGGTGATCAGTTTCCAACTGAAGACTAGAGGGGGGATCCTCTATAGATCTTCAAAAACTTGTTCTCTCTGAATCTCTTCTCTGATACTCTGAGTTGTGAACTCTACCTCCTTGGCCTCTCAGAGCTATCAGTTCTGTGTTCTTTGGTAAGAGAAACTGGGGTTCCACTGGGGCTCCCCCGCCTGCACCATAGCCTGGAAAGTCTCCAGGTTCATCTCACTTGTTTTCCCATCTCTCAAAGACTACTATTCTTTATTATAGGACAGTCAATTATTTTTTTTTTAAGATTTTATTTATTTGAGAGAGAGTGAATGAGAGAGAGAACATGAGCAGGAGCAGAGGCAGAGGGAGAAGGATAAGCAGACTTCCCACTGAGCAGGGTGCCTGACATGGGGTTCAATCCCAGGGCTCTGGGATCATGACCTAAGCCAAAGGCAGATGCTTAACCAACTGGGCCCCCCAGGTGCCCCAGGATAGTCATTGCTATAGAAACTATTGTTTTATTTATCGTGCCTTATTTTTGTTGTTCCAGGTAAGAAGGTAAATCTAGGCACTCTTACTTTCTATTTGGGCCAGGGACTATTTCAGACCCAGCAGCAAATCATTAGATCTTAACTAAAGTACTACAAGGTAAAAGAAAAGAAAACATTTGGATTTGCAGACTAAAGCATGGTTTCCTTCAATGGATTCCTCATCTGGCCCACGGACACCACACACCCTGGCTCCCACCACTGTCAGTGAAAGTTCAACTTCCTCCCATCATAGCTTCTCTCTTCTCACCATGCAGTAAGAGGCTACACCAGCTTGTTGATAATTTTTGAACTTTTACAACTGTGAATCATTAGTCTCTAGATCCCCCAAATTCCAGGGGACATATGTCAATTTCTCTGAGAGCTTTCCTTGAGCTCCCCTAACCCCACCTTAAGGACTCTGACAACTCTTTAAAAATATATTCTGTGCCAATCTCCAAATCTTTAATGAGTTAATATCCTTATTTCATAAAAGGTGGAAATAATTGATAAACTAGTAATCATTAAACAATCATCCAAAGAATTAGCATTGCATTGTAGAGGTCATCTGGTAATTACTCTTCTCAGATTTTTGAAGCCAAACAACTAGATAACAGAAAACTGTTAGTTAAACTGTTAACTTAGTTAAAACGTTTCATATATAATATTTTATACATCGGACATTTGTTAGTATGTAATCAAAGTACATAGAAATACTGCCTGGCAAGTAATGGGCTTTCAATAAATGTTTGTTAAACAAATAAATGCACAATCTTTGGGGTCACCCAGGTTTGCTAGAATATTATTAACTCTATAGTATATAAACATTAAAACACTCATAGAAAGGAATAAAAAATCATCAAAGATTAAGAAATTCTTAAAAGCCACCAAAACAAATGACATGACTCTTCCTGTATAGCAGACGTCATACCAGTACTAATAGATTCTCAAAGACAATAGAACACTATCTCCAAACTGGTAAGAAAAAAAAAAGTTGCTTTCAACCTGAAATTCTGTACCCAGAGAGGCTATCATGCAAGAGTGAAAAGCAAATTAAAAAAAAAAAAAAAAAATCTACACAATACAAACTTCAAGTAAAAGAACTTCTAAAAAGATTTATGCCATTTAATAGGAAAGTAAATGGAACTAGAAGAAAGTAAAGGGAAACAAATAGTAAGTGTGAATAAAGAATATTTAAAAATATGTTGATAGGATTTAAATGAGGATTGACTGTTCACAATATACCAACAAGGTGATTTGTTATGTAAATAAAAAAGAATTATTTTTTATTTAAACTCAATTAATTAACATATATCATATGTATGTTGACATATACATCATATGTTAATTAATGGAATTTAAATAAAAATAATTCTTGACACAAAATAAATAAAATTTAAAAATAAAAAAAAAACTAAGATGAAATTAAATAGGACATGGGAAATGAAGGTAAATCAGAGTGAAAATATTCCAAAAGTCATGTACCAATCTACAAAAAAATAGGGACTATTGGCTAACTAGATTTTTAGGAAAAGGATGTTAAAAGGTTTAAGGGTAACCACTAAAAGAATAGAAAAAAAATTATATATTCAAGAAAGGTCAGGAATAAAGGAAAACAAGGAAGTTTAAAACTGGTTTTAAAAAATAAATAAAGGGCCACCTGGGTGGCTCAGTCTGTTAAGCAGTCAACTCTTGAGTTTGGCTGAGGCTATGAATTCCAGGTCCTGGGATCAAGCCCCCCTGGGGATCCTTGCTCAGCGTGGAGTTTGTTTGAGGGTTCTCTCTCCCTCTCCCTGTGCCCCTCCCCGTGCTCACTCTCACACATGTACTCTTTCTTTCAAATATATAAATAAATCCATTTAAAAAAAGAAAAAAGTGGGCGCCTGGGTGGCTCAGTGGGTTACAGCCTCTGCCTTCGGCTCAGGTCACGATCCCAGGGTCCTGGGATCAAGCCCTGCATTGGGATCTCTGCTCAGGAGGGATCCTGCTTCCTCCTCTCTCTCTGCCTACCTCTCTGTCTACTTGTGATCTCTGTCTGTCAAATAAATAAATAAAATCTTAAAAAAAAAAAGAAAAAAGTAAGATGTTAGAGTTAAGTCCAAAGAGCATTGGGAGAAAGAAAATCTTTAGCTTCTGAGACCCAGGAAATAGCCTGACAATTATAAGTAGATCTCAGAGTTCTGTGAAGTAGGTCTGTCTCTCAAAGCTAGGCCATGTGCTTCTCCTGTTGGATATAAGTAGTCTCCCAGAACACTGACTTCAGACAAAGTTTCTATGAAATCACGATTAAGTGAGACAAAACAAGACCACTTTACACTACTGTCTAAACCTAGTCACTGTCACTGTGCAATCCACAAAATGCCAGACAATCCCTCTTCTGGCTATTGTGAGTGAATGCTACTTTTTTTTTCTTGTAATAATCACACTAATCCCACTTTTGTCCAACTCTAGACTGCCATCCTCACAGCTCAGATTTGTTAAGACACTCAATTAGAGAATTGTCCCCATTTTCTGACAGTACTTAATCCACTTTATAACATCTTCCTACTGAGGCACTTCATTGTTCTCTACAATGTCTCATGATACGAGTTATAAACCCAACATTCTCTTATGTGTGTGGTGCTGGCATCTTTGGCTAAAGAACACTGACATCTACAGTCATAATAAAATTAAAATGATATTTTAGTTCACTCTTTTCACAAATCCCTTCCTAGGCGAATTTTAAAATAACTCTGCCAATAGTCCCCGAACCCTCACATACCCCCCAAAAAATCCTGTTGGAACTTTTCATTTTCTTAAAAGTACAGAGTAACGTAGTGAGAACTAATATTTTTCCAGTATTGAGTTTTTCCTTTCAGAAACATGATATATCTCTCCATTTATATACATCGTGGTTTTGCAGTTTTATTCATATAGATATTATATATGATTGTCAAATTTATTTCTAAATAACATACAAAAAGAATTTCCTTAATATTTCTGTAATAATATTTGACATAGATATTTATGTATATGTGTCTCTATATATGCACATATGTAATTCTTTACACAGTTTCTGTACATGCCTTTCCAAATTTATTCATATATATTTATATATTTGTGATGTTATATATTGCTATTATATATCCTATTATACTTGATTTCTAATTCACTAATATCCATATTTTACTTTAAATTCCTTGGCATATTTTCTTGATCTCTTTCTAGAATTTAGAGTAAAATGATTGTCTAATTTATTTTTAATAAGCATTTCAGAACTGGGGCGCCTGGGTGGCTCAGTGGGTTAAAGCCTCTGCCTTCAGCTCAGGTCATGATCCCAGAATTCTGGGGTTGAGCCCCACATTGGACACTCTGCTCAGCGGGGAGCCTGTTTCCTCCTCTCTGGCTGCCTCTCTGCTACTTGTGATCTCTGTCTGTCAAATTAAAAAATAAAAAATAAAAAATAAATAAGCATTTCAGAATATAGATTTTTCTCTGAACATAGATTTGACCATATGCTATAAATAATCATACAGATATAGCACTCTTCTTGTTTTTTATTCTTAAATGAGTTTGCAACTATCATATTTGATTTTAGCTATTGAGGAGAGTTGATTTTTTCCAGGTCAAAAACTTCATCTCTTTAATTTTTTGTAAACAATTTCTATGTTTAGATCATGATGGTGATGGAAACTTACCTGTATGGTAACTGACATTTCCCTATTTTTCTCAGTCATCTTCATTTTAAATAATTTTCCATGAATATTTAAAAGGCAATTTATTTTCCAGAGGATACAAATACTTGCATGTATATTTGTGGGCTCCATGCTCAGCACAGAACCCCCTTGAGAGGCTTGAACTCACAGCCCTGAGATCATGACCTGAGCTGAGACCAAGAGTCAGTCACTTAACTGACTGAGCCACCCAGGCACCCCTGCATATATAATCTTAAAACACATTTTTAATATATAGGTATCTTTACCAATAAGCTTTTCCATATACACTAAGCTCCAAAGTAAGAGGACTATATTTGTCCTGTTCACTGTTGTGTCATTAAGGCTTGGCACAATGCCAGGCATACTCAAGAAATATTTGTAATTCAATGAATTGATAATTATTGTCTTACATTCCTTTTCCCTAAATGATCTCTCAAAACTGAAAGATGTGTTAAAATATCTTCCACTACTATGGCTATGCCGAAAGTCTTTGCATGTTTAAAAGCATCTGTTGGGTGTATATATATATTCTACACTATTTGGTGTCTCGAGGTTTATAACTGTTATATCTTCATTGTGGAATTTTCCACCAAAATTAAACCATCATCTTTGGCTACTCATTTCTTTTGTAACTGTTTTCTATTTTGATGCGGGTGGTAGCTCTGGCCTTCTTTTCTTGATATTCTCTGATAAATCTTTGTTCCAATTGTTAACTTATTAAAATTATCTCATGGTTGTGCTGCTTGTAAAAAACTATAAAAGGTTTGTGTTTTGGTTGTTTTAACTAATATGAGCCTTTGCCCTCTAAGAGATGACATGTCATAAATATTTCTTACATTCGAAGTTTTGTGCTTTTTGTTTTCTTCACTATTGGGTGTTTTACCAATGTCTTTTGCTATATAAATGTATGTGTGTATATATATATATATACACATATATCATATGTATTTCCCTAATAAGTTAGAAAATATACATTATATTATAATAGTATATACTCTCAAATATTTATAATCATAAACTTTCTCAAACGCCAGTGTAACAAAAGAAATAATGTACTGCTTCCCACCAACACAATATTAAGAATATAGGGTGCTTCTACTCTCCCTACACCTTCTCCACCAGTCCCCTACACATTCCTAAGAAAAAAAAATCTGTTATAAGAATATAAGAAATAACTCAATGTCATTTACATTAGTGACTTCCTAATCAAAAATTTTTTCTGATATTTTAATTTTGATTTTGTTCATACTTAGAATAAGTCTTCAATCTTACTTTTCCATTTAACTAGTAGCAAGGTTTACTTCTAGCTTTTATACCACAATGTTCCCATTCTTGGGTTCTTTGGTTTCATTTTTCTCTAAGTTATCCAGAAGATCTGTTTAAACATTTTTCTTCCCAGGAAAATAAATCTATAAAAGTTGTGTACTTTCTGCTCATGTTCATACAACAGTTCTTACTGTTGCCTTCAGGTGAACTCTAACTGATTTTCCTTCTGATCAGGACCATGTGAGAGAAGACTGAGGTCGGAATATTTACATGCTCCTTTGTATTTATTTTTAATTCCCATTTCTGTATGCATGCAAAATTTTCATTTCTCTTGTCTGGATAGAGGTGGATTTGGTCTTGGACAGAGCTATCCAACAGAACTTTCTGTGGTGATGAAAATATCCTTCATCTGTGCTACCCAGTACAGAAGCAATCAGCCACATGTGGTTACAGAGCATTTGAAATGTAGCTACTACAAATTAGTTTCATTACATTTCAATTAATCACATGCAAATAATTGCACGGGAGTAGTGATGACTACCACATTGGATTGTACAGTTCGAGAATGTTCCAGGATCATAAGGAGAAGGGGAGGGGAGTTCAAGTCTGTGTAATTTCTCACCTTGTTTTTATCTTCCCTATTAACTCTGCCCTCCTTGAAGAAACTGGATTTTCCTCAAATTTCTCTGGCTAGAGGGCAAATCTGGAATCTTGCTTCTGGTTACTTCTCCTTCTAGTAGTCTTTGCTCCATTTCCTTGGACCACCAGCAGAATTCCCACTTTAGTGCCTCTCACTTCTCTCTTTTCCTCCCTAGCTGCGTTTTCCTCAGACTGCATGACTGGAGCTAATTTTTCCACCAGCACTGTATTTAACTGCTGCGTAAGAGCGCTCGTGAAAGGCAAGAACTCGGACTTTGCTTCACCCAAGAGTTCTATTTGATGGAGGGCTTGCCAGTTTCTTCAGATAAAGAGAATCTTCCTCCTCATTCAATGGTTTATTTTCAAGTCTCCTCAGTCTGCCTTTGTAGTGTTTAAGCCCCAACAGTTGTGTTTTCTGTTTGTCATGCCAGTGTCTGATTCAAGCTTTGAGTGCTGTGGAGTCATCCACATCAGTATCTCTAACAAACACATTTCTAGCCACATACTGCATAAAGAGCCATGTCTCCTTCCCCCACTAAGAAGCCTTCATTTTACTGATCTTGGTTGGTTTTGATAACTGACCATTTGGGTCACTTTTTTTTTTTTCTTTTCCCCTGGCTTTAAATTCCTACTCTTATGTTTTACATTTGCCAAGGGAGTGAGCCCTTGAAACCCTAGACCCCCCACCCTGGACCTTATACAAGCAGAACCCCAGGCTCTCACTCTCTGCCAGAGACCTCACTGTGTGCCTCTGTCATGCCTTGTATGCTCCGGGGCTGGTAAGTAATAAACCCTTTTTTCCTTTCAAGTTTCCTAATGGTTATTGCTGAAGGGCATCATGCAATCATAATAAGAACCACGGGGTTGATCCAGGACTAACATTGGTTTAGATCGGGAAGTTATCAGTGGGAAGCTCCTGGGGGCCAAGGGAGTGCCCCCAGGCCCTTCTAGCCCATAGCATTCGATCAAGAGGTAGAGCCCTGCACAGAACAGCCTTCATGTGCTTTTCATCCTTCTCCAAAAGGCTGAACTGTCAGACTGCTACAACTCACTTCTGGGCTTTGACTGTTTGCTTTCCTGGGGCTTTGCTCTGCCAGCCTGGGTGTCTCTCTATACCATCTTCCTAATTTTGGCTACTCTGGCATATGTTGCCATTTCTCTTGTTCCTTTTGTAGCTACTTTCCTGCTTCCAGTGCCCTCACAGCCAAAGCAGCACTTTCCCCCAAGTGTCTTTTTTTTTTTTTCCACTCCAAAATAGAGTAGCTCAGCTGGACTGGGAAGCACTCAAGGTACTGGTATCTTTTCCTTGAAGAGGACTCCAGGCCTCAGATTCACTTTGGGTCGGGAGTGGGAGTGGGGCCTTTAAGGAGAATCTAAAACCACCTAGAGGAATAACGATTCTGTGCGTTCCAAGGTACTTTTCCATCTACAACACGGTACTCCCTTTGCCTCTCTAGTCTTCCTCTGAATGGAACCTGCTACCAAGTGCCCTTGTATCAAAGTCAAGGGTGATTGCAAGCGTTTTCCAGTTTCTGCTACCCAGCTCATGGAAGCAACTGGAGCTAACTAATCGATCAAGAATCCAGAGTGGGCCATGGGATGCTTGTTTGCATCATGAGGAGCACAGTTCCCATCTTTGAAGCTCTCAATGTGCCTGCAAGGTGGGAGCGTCAGTACTGTCATCTGGAGCATCGTGAGCACTGCAGGTTTTGTTTTATCAGAATTCCGATCTCCATCTCGGCCCTAAGATGATCTTCTCCCAGTTATACCTGGGCTTGCTATCCACTCAAATTTGTCAGTTACCTTTCCACTTTGAGGCTCAGGCACTGAACAGAATCTAGGTCCTCAACCTTGCTGTGACTAAAACCATGAAGCCTCTCTGGATTCCTTGTTCATGAGGTCAGTGAGCTCCTCTGGAGCCTTTTACTGCCTCCTGAGACGAGTGTTCTTCATGGAGTCCAGGGACGGCTTACGCTAAAGTCAGCAACTCGGAAGTCAGAAGACACGGTGGGGGGCAGGACTCTGGTTAGCTCTGCCCCTGAATGATTGGTTTCCAAACTGAGGTGATGGGTGGAAGGGAGGAACTTCTAAATTCCAGAAAGTTTTTTGGAGTTAGATCTTCCCTTTCCTTCCCTTTCTCTTACTTTGACTTCCTGTCTTGTCCTCCCTCCCCTTCTCATTTCCTGGGGCCTCTAAGTTGGTGGATGGAAGAAGAATGCAAAGGAGATGAATGAGAGATTGTGGTGTAGCAGGAGAGTTTGTCTTGGAAAAGAAACCTGGGTGTTCAGGGAGGGAAGCTCATTGTTTTCCAGTTCTGGGCTTTTACAAGATATGTTTACCTATGCATCTTGTTTTGTTAACTGGGCTTGCTAGCTATCTTGATTTTTGGTTTTAGGTCTCTCAAACTTGGGAAAACTTACTTTATGACTTTATTTCTTCTTGCTTCTATATTCTGGTGTCTTCCTAGAGAGCAACAGTTATCTGTGTTTTTGATCTCCAGTCTCTTTCTTCCATATGTATATTATCTCTTACTATTTCCTTTCTTTCGATATTTTTGAAGTAAATGCAGTATGTCATCCACAAGTCAGTATTGATTCTGTTCCTTACTGCAGTTAATACTGATTCAATTTAATACCAATATAATTATCACTTACAGTGTATTTTAAATATTTATTTTAAATATTTTAAATATTTTCACTTACAGTGTAGTGTCGCTTTCTCGTTCAGCTCTCTGTTCCTTCTGTCTCTCAACCAGCATCTTGTACTTTTCAGTTTTCTGCTACTGCTTTATGTCAGCTTTCACATATGATTTTGGAGTTTGTTTTTGTAAATTTTCTTGAGCAAATATACGACATACTTATGAAATTTACTTCTCTATCTAATTGTAAATCATTTTCAGACGTACTTTTTTCCTTCTGTGCTTAAATTCTCATGTACATGGCAGATTTCTTTTATGGGATCCATCTTATTTGCTTTTTCCTTTCTTCCTTCTTTTCTTCCTTCCTTTTTCAGGAAAGAAAGATCCATGCACTTAAGCAAGGGGGTAAATCTTGGTTGGTTCTCACTGTTGATTGCTTTCTGCCCTTTCTTAGAATGTCTTTTATTTTTAAGACTTTATTTATTTATTTGAGAGAGAGAGAGCTCATACGAGAGAGAGAAAGAGAACATGAGCAGGAGGAGAGGGAGAAGAAGACTCCCCACTGAGCAGGGAACCTGATGTGGGGTCAGATCCTAGGACCCCGGGATCATGACCCAAGTCGAAGGCAGCCGCTTAACCTACTCAGGCACCCAGGTTCCCGGCTTTCTGCCTTCTCTTAGATGACAAGAAGGAAAGCTAAATAGGGTGCACAGACCCAAACCTATTTCGAGTGGTTATGTAGCCTTTCATTTAGAATGGCTGGCCTGAAGAGTCTTTTCTATTTGACTTGATTACCTTCCTGTTGGGGGCAAGCTTAACCTGTATAATCTGAAGCAATCTGTGCTTCTTTACTGATCAAAAATGGTAAGTGGAAAAGCATAGCTCTCAGAACACCTGGTTGGTTCAGTCGGTTAAATGTCTGTCTTCAGCTCAGGTCATGATCCCAGAGTCCTGGGATTGAGCCCCATACCAGTCTCCTTGCTCCTCAGGGAGCCTGCTTCTCCTGCTCCCTCTGCCTGCCACTCCCCCTACTTGCACATTCACTCTCTCTCTCTCTGTCAAATAAATAAATAAAATCTTAAAAAAAAATTTAAAAAAATAGCTCTCTTTCAGCCCTTTGCCTTAAAAACTTGAGGTCTAACTTGTGAAGTTCCCTGTCCTTACATTATCATCATTAATTATATTTCATGTTGGAAAATGCTTGGTAAAACAAGTACAATGAGGGAAAATGGGAGTGCTGAACCAGCCCTGCTCAGTAGAAATTGGCTTTCTTCCCTCTGAAAATGAAGACCTCTCTCCTCTGAGGTATGCACTTATAGGGATTTGATGGATTGAATACTTTATCAACTTTTTCTCCATGTGGCTTGTCATTCTGCCTCAGGACTTCATCTGAGCTGTGGTACATGGGCATTCCTCATTACATCTGCATTTTCTAGAGTCTAAGACCCAGACTATTCTGCACTATTAAAAATGTGCATACTTTGCTCTTTTCTCAATGATGAGATTGGATGAGAGGCAAATTCTTAACTTTGCCACACATAGTGGTCTAAAAGGCTTGATCAAACAAATGCATATATTTGTACCCTTATTGCCCTGGTAATATGCTTCTCCCTTTATAGAGAAATGGGCATATATTCATAATCATGAGTGATAATTAAGTGTTGCCTCAGTAGAGGATATACAAGAGAGGCTCACTGTTCAACTAAAGCTCTAGTTCCCTGGATGATTCATGTCTTTTCACATCCCTTTCACCTCCGTGATATTTTCCATGCCTGTTTGTACTAGCGATCATTCAACTAATTCATCTGTTCAACGAACATTATTTACCAGGCTCTGTGTTAGGCACTGAAAATATAATTACGACTTATACAAATATAGCCCTTGTTCTTTTACAATGTATAGTCTAATGAGAAGAAAGCCAGTAAACAAGTAAATGAACAAATAAAGAAATATTTATAAAAGTTATGTTACTTGCTATGAAGAAAGTAAACTGTGAGCTGTCATAGAGAATGCAGAGGGGAATACTTTAAATATTGTGGCTGGAGACTTCTGCTGTAAGTTGAGAAGAATGAGAAGAAGCCAGTTTTGTGAAGTAGTGTGAGGATGACAATCTGTGTCCCAGACAGAATTGCAAGTGGGAAGGCCTTGAGGCAGAAATCAGGAGAATGATTGGAAGATATTGGGAATAGAGCCATAACATGAGATTCAGAGAGGTGGGCATAAACCAAAACCTATAGATTTTGGAGGTAATGAATATGGGCTAAATTCTAAATACTGTGGGAAACCCCTGAATGATTTTAAAATAGAGAGTGGCATGACATTTTAAACAGGGAGTAATGTTATATGTTTCCAAAAATATGATTCTGGAGTGGGGAATGGAGATATAGAGCAAGAGTGAAAGCAAGAAGACCATTTAGATGATGACAGTATCCACACCAGAAGTGGATACACATACAGGTAGAATCAGCAGGGCTTGCCACTCATTTAAATGCAGGGTGTAAAGGACAGGAGGAACAAGGGATGCATTTAATGTTCTTGCTTGAACAATGGAGCAGATCGCAATCTATTTTTCTAAGATGTGAATGACTGGGAGAGGAGGAAATTGATAGGGGAAAGAGAAATCAAGAGTTCATATTTGGATGTGATACTTTTGGGAAGTCTTTAATTTTGGGAATCCTAAGCATATACGTAGAATTCAAAGTCATATGAATGAAACTTACCACCTTAAGAGAGAGAGAGTAGGTAAGAAAGTCCTTGGCAACCCCAACACTTTGTATTTGGGTAGAAGACGAGGAGCCATCAGAAGAGACTAAACAGGAGAGGACAGTAAGGTTTAAAAAAAAAAAAGAAGAAAAATAGTGAAGTATAGTTAGATGAAAGCCAAAAGAGAAAAGTTTTCAGGAAGGAGGAGTAGTCATGTGTGTTGAGCTGCTACGAGGTTGAGGAAGGTGATGTCTTCAAAATTTGAAATCAGGGGGACATGGGTGGCTCATTTAGTTGAATATCTGGCTCTTGATTTCAGCTCAGGTCATGATCTCAGGGTCCTGAGATCAAGCCCCACTTCAGGCTCTGCAGTCAACAGGAGACTGCTTTCTGTCTGCCCCCCAACCCACTCCTCCCTCCACTTGTGCACACACTCTATCTCAAATAAATAAATAAATCTTTTTAAAAACTTTGAAATCACAAAGGTCATTAGCCATCTTGACAAGTGCAACTCTGAATGGTGGAGTGAAGGAGGAGGAGAAGGAGCTGGGGAAAAAAAGCATCAAATTAAAAATTAATGCAAAACAAAGGAGGGATAAAATAATGAATTGCACTCAGGCAAGTGGAGATAGCATGTGTGGTTAACTGCTGCAAGATCTTTGTCTCTGAAGGGGACAAAAAGATAGGGCAAAATCTCAAAAACAGCATACCAAAGCAAGTTTTTAAAAGATGGGAGATTCGAAAGCATGTTTGTCCACTGATCATAATTATGTTGTAGAGGGGAAAGAGACCAAATCAAGGAGAGGTGTTCTGTCAGAGCAGTATCCCTGGGAAGTTGAGGAATGGGGTCCAGAACATACATGAGGGACCAGGTTTGGATAACAGAAGGGACAACTTTAGCTATTGTAGAAGGAAGGAGGAAAACAAAGACTGGATGCAGGTAAGCCTATAATCTTGTAGAATGATTCCAGATTTTACCAACCCTTCCTTTCTCAGTAGAGCAACCCTGTCCTAATTCTGCACTGCAAAAATCAGATAACAAAGTCAAAGACTCCACCATCTGATTAGCAAAGCCCTTGATTCTAACTTCTCTAGCTGTCCTCTGGAGGTCAGATCCCAGATTTGGGATAACAATGCAGCAGGGATAGTAAAAGGTAAATTCTGCTCAGCATCTAGAATAGCTTTGCTTGCATTTACTCACACATCGTGTACTTGAGCTATGAATCTTTTTGTATCAGTGTTTAAAAACTCATTTTGTTTTAGTGATAAGGATTTGTAAGTTGTCACTTTTGCTCTAAAGGTCTAAAAATAGGGAAACATGCACACAGACTGGGAGAGGAATGCAATATGTCCTTTAACTATAGAACCTCTGTACCAAAATGTTGAAGAACAAGACAACAGCATAGCTTTGAAGCCATTTTCTAGTATCCTTTTTTTTTTTTTTATGTTTATTGCATTATCTTCAGTGCAATGCCCTGGGATTTTGAGCCACAACTGGTCTAGCTAGCTGACACTGACATTTTCTCTTGTTAGATACATCTGACAACCCACAGCTCACTAGTCATCCAGCTTATGGTAATATTTATGGGCACCTTTGAACTCAATCACACACCAAGTAAGACCTACAGAAGAAGGAAAAGCAGTGACAACTGTTAAATAACACTTGTCTTATTTTTCCACTTTTCTTCGGCATGAAGTCAAGGGTTAAACACACACATTAAAAAGGGAAATATGCCTGCTATTAGGGACGAGTGACCATGTTGCAGTTTAAGGAAGATTTCAAGAAACATCTCATAGCAGAGGATTTTCTCTTCCCAAAATGAAGCAGCATTTAAAGTTTCCACCTACATATGTCAATTCAATTATAAAACAGATTTTATAAATCAGAAACAATAATGGGGTGCTGGGTGAGTGGGTGTGTGTGTGTGTGTGTGTGCATGTGTGTGTAATTTTTAAATATTCAATGTGCAGATTTTGCTCTCCAGAGAATTAATCAAACTGTCAGGCCCAAGACCAAAAACTGAAAAGCACACACAGTGGTATGTCATGGTAACTTAGCAACCAGAGCTGAAGAGGTTAAGACAGAAATTGCTGTCATTTTCTTACATTTAAGAATTTCTACCTTACACTCTCCCTGCTCCCCACCTCCCAAACACACATTCTGATTCCTCCAGGTGGTAGTTCACTGAATCAAATCTTTTATATATTTTAATGATCTTGTGTTTAACAATTTCTATTTGTGGAGGATAAAAGGAATCACCCACTTATTATGGAATTTCAGAGCATCTGTGGATACTTCATTGATCAAGACTCTAAGTCTTTTGTGCATAACACAGGTGTTACCAATGCAACACAATTTCCCATCAGAATGTAAAACATACATAGATAATGAGCAATTCCTATACAGAATCATAGCGTCAGAGGGACTTAGCCAGTTTCCATGACAGGTCCATTCTGCTACTAAATGGCAGTTGCCTCAGTCAGGATGGCAAGTGTGCAGCAGCCCTGAAGGGCACCATGACAGGACCTTCCTATGGTAGGTCCTCTAGGTCAAGGAAATTCTAGCTTAACATGTAGAAAAGAGCTCTGTACCTCAAGGCTTGAGTATAGAGCTGCAGTGAGTATTTGCAAAGTGTAGAGGGGGGATTATTAGGGTACTTAAAATGCTGATATATTTAACAGTTTGCATAATATCCCTATTGGGCTTGGATTAGAGAGAAGACAGAGGGATTATTCATCTCCTTTCTCCCGATCTCATCAACGTTGGCCTGTCATATTGAGTGCTCTTTACACCAGGCTCTAGCATCGACGAAAAGAGGCTTATTTGAGGGTAGCAATGAGCAAAAGGGAAGTGGAAGGATTGCATAATCCTTCTCCGCCATGCTGACCCTTGGATGATTGCTAAAAAGGTCATGTGTTTCCTTTAAGGTAGACGAGGCTGGGGGTAGATGGAAAATAGTAATCCCTCTCGACTCTAGCATGTTTGTGCTGGATTTTTGGTGCAACTTTTAAAACGAAAAGGTCAGAATCTCAAGATACTGTGTGGGGGGAAAGAAAAGAACGTGATTATGCCAACCGTAGTCGTTCCATTTTATGATTTGAGGCTCCATTCTCGCAGGGTTCCTGGCTCTGGTCCTGTCCTTTCAAAATACTTGTACCTGCCACACCGGCCCATCTTTCCCCAAATTGTTGATCTCAGAAGCAGGATTCGAATGTTCATGGGTTTATTTAATCTCCAGATGAGCAGTAACTTAACTACTGGTTCATTGTTTTATCTTGATCAAGAAAACAAAGTTAGAGAACTCCAGAAATAAAATATTCTGAAGCCAGGATTTACTGGAAATAATTGGGCTACTAGGATTTTTTTTTTTTGCTGTTATTTTTATTACATCAACATTCTTGCAGTTTATAAAGATGTTAATCATTTTCAAATTTTTTTCCTCATTTCCTATGTGAGATGGTCTAAGAGATTTATGGAAGCCATATATAGGCAGAGATAGGTGGATATAAATAAATGGAAGCCAAAAAAAAAAAAAAAAAGCTATGTGGCTTCTTTATTGTCTCTTCCTACACTGATTTGTGTGTGTGTGTGTGTGTGTGTGTGTGTATAGACACACACATATATATGTATATATATTCTTCCCCCTCACCCCCGTGGGAATATATACTCCCTGGGCCTCAAAAGTTACTACCTAGAGATACTTCAGCTTGTGTCTGAAGTCTGAAGATCATCTTGCCAGATGTTGCTACCTTCACAGGACATAGTTTTGCCCCCTTTTCTATCATTGATGAGGCTATGGCATGATGCCCTTACTCTCTGTGTGTTCACTATCCATTCATTCATTTAAGGTGTTAACTTTAAGGGAGTTCCTTTGGGGTCAGATTCCACAGTCTTAGAAAGAAATGGGTCATTTTCCTTCCCTTTAGAACTGAAAACAGATATACTTCAAGTTAAGGCACTCCACATCAGCCCCAAGGCTGTGCTTTCTCTGAGCTCTCCTCCCGTAGGAGAGCCACTCTTGGCCAAAGGGCAGCCTGGTCACCTTGCCTGTCCTCTGAATCAGTGGTGCTCAAAGAGAGGTATATACACCCACTGGAATGTGGAAGATAATCTCCTGGAGTACAGGAAGAAACTATTAGAACTTTCCTTAATATCTTTTTTAAATTTGGGGAAAGGGAAGAATTTATGGAATCATATTAACTCATTCTCATTTTTTCCTACTTTTGGAGTCACACATCATACATAGTGTACGAAGTGCCCAGAATAAAGAGGAGGAGTCTGCCACATGGATAGTTAAATGGTGGCATCCTCATTTGCTTTTCGAGTGTTGCAATACTGGGCTCATTTGTCCACTTAAGTGGGTCTGTAAATTGTAGTGTCTAGTTCTACTAAATCAACTCTCAAAAATATACAACTGCCTTAATGTATTCCTGAATAAAAACACTGCTGATTAAAGATGATAATGCAGGCACAAATGAACATCAAAAATGGATGAAGTTGGGGCGCCTGGGTGGCTCAGTGGGTTAAGGTCTCTGCCTTCGGCTCGGGTCATGATCCCAGGGTCCTGGGATCGAGCCCCACATTGGGCTCTCTGCTCGGCGGGAGGCCTGCTTCCTCCTCTCTCTCTCTCTCTCTGCCTGCCTCTCTGCCTACTTGTGATCTCTGTCTGTCAAGTGAATAAATAAAATCTTTTAAAAAAAAATAGATGAAGTTGACAATCTACCTTTCCTGCATTTTTTTTTTTTTTTTTGCAAATCTTCCAAGGAAAAAACAAAGCATTGTTAATGAGGGCTCATATGAAATTGTCAGAATTTTTAGAAATTAAGAAAGTCACTTAAGACATGGATTTTTATCCAATCAATGGATGTCATTTGGTTGTATTTCCTAATGGACTCCGAGGTAAGTAAATTATGTTCCTTATGATGTAAGCTAATGCCGGTAGTATATACATGTAATTTATGAATAGATGCATACATTTATTGGAGGGTCTCTTCAAAAATAGTTAGTCACATGTATCCATGATCAATTTCAAGCACTCATGATGGAGTTCCTTTTCTGGTTTAGTGACCACTGCAGGAACATTGGCTCTGTAGGCTGAGCCATCTTGACTCATCGGTTCCTTGAACCAGTATTGATCTGCTTGGCACTTTGTTCATATGTCCTCTCCTAACTAGGACAGATTATGCATCAAATACTGAGGAGAACCTTTTGATTTTAATGAGAAGAATAATTTCATTGGTGCCTCATCGAATATTGCATCCTGTTAAATTTGGAATATATCTTTTCTCTATGTTTTTTTTCTTATTTTTGCCTCGAAAGGCTGTCAGCCATAGCTTTGTCTTTAAATGTGCCTGGATCATATTCAGTGAATAGTCAGAAATATTCAGAAATATTCAGTGAATATTTACTGACCATCTGCTAGGCTCCCTTTTTTGCAGCAGTCCTCCATGCGGTTCCTTAAGGAGGTGCATTAGGCCAATTGCTCTCTCAAGCCTCCTTGAAAATGGCTCTGGCTGTGGAAATGATGGGCAGAGTCCACAGCCCAAGGACAGGGGAGGAGGAGGGGCCTCTGATTCCAAAGGGCTAACTCTCAGGTCAGCCAGAGGTCACACCCTCCCCATAGCTTCTTTCAACAGTCAGGGTTTCAGGACCTCACACTACTGGTATTTGGGGCCAGAAGATACTTTGTTGTGGGGTCTGTCTTGAGCACAGTAGGGTTTTTATCCACTTCTACACACTAGATGCTAGTGGCAAGCCCTTCTCTCCTAAGAAAAAATGTCTCCACGCACCGCCAAATAGATCCTGGAAGGCAGAAATACTCCTGGTTGCGAGCCAACTGTTTTTAGGACTGAAAAACCAAACAGCGGATTGCTACAGTAGGAAGAATTAGGGAGGATTTAGACAGGGCTAGCTGAGAAAGCCACCTTTAAGGTGGAGGTATACAAGCTACCACCTGAAGACTGAGAAGAAACCAGTCTCCTGGCGTGGATGAGGAAGAGCTTTCTAGGTTGCAGAGATAGCAAGCGCAAAGGCCCTGAGTCTTGAGCGTGCCGGACTCTGGAATCTGAAGTAAGCCAGAGTTGCTACAGTACAGTGACAAGAAGTAAGGCTGGAGATGTAGGCAAAGGCAAGATTACGTGGGCCTGGGGGCACCTGGGTGGCTCAGTCAGCTAAGTGTCTGCCTTTGGCTCAGGTCATGATCCCAGGCTCCTGAAATCCAGCCTAGCATTGGGCTCCTTGCTCAGCAGAGAGCCTGCTTCTCCCTCTCCCTCTGCCTCCCACTCCTCCTTGCTTGTGCTTACACACACACACACACACACACACACTCTCTCTCTCAAATACATAAATAAAAATCTTTACAAAAAAGTGGGGGAATAAAGGATCATTCAGGCCTGGTACTCCACTGTGACAATCAGTTCTGGGGAAAAGTCTTGATCTGCAACAATTCTGTGCCCATTCTGTGAATTTCAAAGAGAACTACCACATAGCCTTATAGAGCTTTTTGGGAAATGGTAATACTGGAAGTTGTAGATTAGTTCATCTTTCCAGTAATTGAAGATATTCACCCTTGGAGCCTGAGCAGGGACTAGTGATGCACACATACAGGTATAGAATTCACTTTCTGGGGTGGAGGGTTGGCTTCTGCAATAAGTAGACTATTAGTTAATTTAGAATTAAATCTGGAATATTCAGAATCCTTGGATGTTGCTTGAAATAAGAAGCTGGTGAGGGGAGAAAAATTGAGATGTTATTTCTACAACTCAGGAAACACATTTGCCAATTCCTCCAAGAAATTATTTGAGAAATTAATCTGCTGTGTTTCAATTTGCATAATTAACTTTGTCCAACCCCAGATCTCTAAATTCACCTGCTTTTCTAGAGAAAGGTATTGGCTTGACAGCTTCAACTATTTAAACCTCAGTTTCTTTCTCTGTAAAATGCTAGGATTTCTAAGATCTATTCAATGCCTAAAATGTTTTAATTCTCTGATCTTTTCTATTTTGCCCCCTCCACATAAATATAATTTTTTGACATTTCATGATTATGCAGAACAATTGAAGAAAAAATTGTTCTCTTTGATCTTCCTTGTGCCAATTTCTTGGATTTGAGTTTGAGAAGATATATAGTACCACACTCTCTTTCATAACTCAATTTCTTTATCAAAACTGAAGGTGAAACTGGCAGGTGCCTTTGGCCCGGCATCCAGCCAAAGATAGATCCAGGAGCAATTTGCTGAAAAGAAATAAGAAACTTTCTCTTCTGCCAAACTTCCCCATGCCTGCTGCTCTTGGAAAGCTATTTCTACAGAAAAAAAAAAAATCTATAAACACAGATATAAAAAGCAACAGTTGCCTCTGTTCAACTTCCCATCACATGTGACCTGATTTTTCAATCCTCTGTGATGTCTGGACCCTTGTTTCCCAGCAAGAGCCAAAGGAAACTGCTTTCAAGAGTCTCCATCTTCTGTCTGTTTGCAAACCATACCCAGTTTGCCCATTAGGCAGACATCTGGCATGGAGACCCCAGCACAGCTTCCTTGTGGAACCTCATTCGGAGACAGGGGCCAAGCTGTACTCTGTCAGAACGCATCTGAAGATGCAGAGGTCAGTGTCGGGTGGGATAAATGAGCTGGTTTCTGACATGAGGACTAAACAGAAAACATTTGGGGACAATGGGTGGCCTGAGGCTGATACTGTTTTCTGGAGAAGGGTAAAGAGTATAGTCATCTACCAACTGCCCTTGGAAAAGCTGTTTCAAGGGGAAAGTGTGTGTGTGTGTGTGTGTGTGTGTGAGAGAGAGAGAGAGAGAGAGAGAGAGAGAGAGAAAGGGAACATAAGCATGTAACTAATAACTGAAAGCTAGAGACTATCATCAAATCATTCTAACAATAGTTCCCCTATTCCTTCAGACCCTTCTTAAAATCTCTTTTAAAAGAACTATTTTTTGCAAGAAAAACATGAATTTCTAATCTATTTTGTTACCATTTGTACCTGCTCTTTGCTGTAGTCATTTACTAAAACTTCTTCCCTACATTTTGGACAAATCCAGCGTTTTCAGAGCCAAATTAAAAATTTTTAATGAGGATGCTCCCGTACTCTGGGAAAGAAAATTCTGCAGCTCTCCTTTGCATGCATGAGAAATTTAGGAAGCCTGGAGTTGCTTAAACTTACTGTAATATCCTTGGTGATTTACACACTCTAATAAAAACACTACCTGGACTGGTTTATTATTGCAGCGTAATAGATAATCCTGTGCCATCGTGGATTAAAACAACATGCATTTACTTGGTTCACTTTCCCGTGGGTTGGAAACTGAAGCTGCTTTATCATATCGTTCTTCTGGCCTGGGCAGGGCTTCCTGTGCAGTCAAATGCACGTCAACTAGGCAGTGCTGCTGCTGAGGTGTCTGACTGCTGGCTGGACGGATGGAGACAACTGAGTGACATTGCTCTCATCTTCCAGGAGGCTAGCCCAGGAATGTGTATGTGCAATCACAAGGGTCCCAGAGAGCAGGCAGAACCGGGGCAGTACTTATTACCCCAAAGCAAGCCATAGGATGAGGCTCCATTCCTTAGGTGCAGAATTAGACTCCATGGATTGAGAAAAAAAGAGCGGCAACATTATCCTGAAAAGGCTGTGGATACAAAAGGGGGCCATTTTTGCCATCTACCTCCCTACTCAATGTGGGCACACCTCAGAGACATTGCTGGTTTACTTCCAGACCACTGCAATAAGGTGAATATCACAATAAAGGGAGACAAATGAATTTTTTGCTTGCCCAGGGCATATAAAACTTATGTTTACCTTATAATGTAGTCCATTAAGTGTGCAATAGTATGACTAGTATACATATGTATACACCATGTATAAAAACATACATGCCTTAATTAAAAAATATTCTGCTGCTAAAAAATGTTAACCATCATCGGAGCTTTCAGTGAATTGCAATCACTGATCACAGATCACCAGAACAAAAATAATAGTAATGAAAAAGCTGGAAACATTGCAAGAATTACCAAAATGTGACAGAAACAAAGTGAGCAAAGGCTGTTGGAAAAAAAAACAAAAACAAAAACAAAAACAAACCCCACTTCATTAAATTTGCTAAATGAGTGGTTGTCACAAACCTTCAATTTATAAAAAACACATTATCAGCAAAGCATAATAAAGTCTAATAATAAAACCCCTATGACCATGCTAAGTGACTGACATAAATTTTCACCAATTGTTGCTAGAACCCAGTTTGTTAAATATAATTTTCCCATTTTAGAGTTGAAGAAACCAAGATTTAGAGAGACTAAGTAGCTTGTCCAAGACCATAAATAATAAGCAGACCAGCTTTGGACCAGGATTTGTGTGTGTGTGATGGGAAATCTTCCTCTTTTTTCACTCCTCCTTGATATATTTCTCTATTTTCATAGTTATCAAATTCTGTTATTCAATTCTAGAATCTTTATTCTTCTACCTCTTCTCAAAAATTTCATTTGACTTTATTATTGCATCTATATAATTTATTATTGTTCTTTTATTAAAAGAAAATTTGAGAGTTGTTAGACTTGGTAAAGACTAGAACTAAATATTTCAGTCTTAAATTAAAAACCTAGATGGCAATCTATACCATGGATGTATTTCATGCTGGAAAGTATTTCCTGATTATGATCCAATCTTCATGAATACAGTACAGTCTAGGAGTGGGAGGACGTGAGGGTCCAAGAGATGGGGATATATAATTAGGAGGATGAGAACAAAGATAATGAATTTCTAGGATGGATGTGCAATTTTGGTGGTTCTTATATCTTCACTCTCCCTTGGGAAGGTCTTTCGGGGTGGGTGCCTTGCACACATGGTAGAGTGGAAAGAGCCATGTCCTGGCAATCAGAACACTTACATCCTGAGGCCCCTTGCATGACTAACTGTTGTCTCAAGTTGGTACATCACTTTCCTTCTCTAGACCTCAGTTTCTTCACTAATAAACCAAGAACGTTACAGTCGTAATAACCTTGGATGTAAACTATTCCAGCATTCTGATTCACTGCACAAGGACACCTGGAGGAGGGGACTTCCAGGGCTGAAATTTGGGCAGCCTGCCAAGCTGGGCTCTCCCTGCTGGAACAAACTGTTGTCTCTTCCAAATTTTTAAAAGAGTCTATTTTCAATAAGAATATGAATGTCCCATGTGCCTACCAAAAGAGATGTCTTTTTGAATTCTCATAAATTAATGTGTGATTAGCCTTTGTATTGCCTTTAATGATCTCTACTCATTGTCTCCAGGAAAATGGGAGTGAGACCTACACAAGTATTATGCTTTCCTCCTGAACCATGGATTAATATAATGATCATTTCCTTCTAATTGAGTACAAGCATGCGGTGACAGCAGCAATGCTTTATGCTCATAAAAGCATCACCTAACGTTCACTTGTTGTTAGTGACATTCTCCCTCTTATACCTAATGTCTGAGATTAACTTCCTTTCAGAAGGAGCAAGTCAAGAGGAGGTCTGAGGGGAATGTTTAGGGAAACATTGGCCAGACAACTTCTGTTCTAGGCCTTGGGAGAAACATTCTTTGCCTTGGTGTCTTTTCTGGCTTCTCATCATCAGAGGAGTAAGAAAGACCTTATCATTCCAAATGAAGGTCTGAGCTAGGGGATGAGAGCATGAAGGGGTCTGGTTTTTGGTGGTGGGTGGGGATAGCCACACAAAAAGTATCCAGAGACCCCACAGGTGCCCAAAGAGGCATATCAGAATTGGGGTTCCACTCACTGTGTGGGACCAGAACATCAGCTTTTAAGAAAAATATTTATTTGCTGGCTTTGTACCCTTTGCAGCTTTCACTCAGGAATCTGTGACATCACCTACTCATCACCTACCTATAAGCTTCACTACGTCCGATCCTTGTTAGTTTGGACTCCAGTAATATAAGTAACTATTCAGAATTACCTATGTCAATTCTGTAAGGATAAAGTCTTTTTTTTTTTTTTTGTGAGAATAAAGTCTTGACCACTGGGATCCCTGCTAATGTAATCCCTGCTAATGTAAACTCTATCACATCCACGGGCTAAGAATTTCTATTTTTTAATTTTTTACTATCTCTAGGTACTCTTTTGCTTACAGGGTGACAAGCTAGTAGAATACCAATACAGAGTTAATATTCTACTTCTGAGTTTTGTGGTAATTTTTTCTTTCAAAACCAAGTACTTATTTTGGAATAATAATGGTAATAGTAGCTGTTACGGTGTTAGTCTACAGGGGCTGCTATAATAAAAAAGAATTTGTTTTCTTACAGTTCTAAAGGCTAGAAGTCTCACATCAAGTTGTCAACAGGATTAGTTTCTTCCAAGACCTCTCTCCATGGCCTGCAGGTGGCTAGTCTCTCACTGTGTCTTCACATGTTTGGTCTTTGTGAACAAGTGCCCCAGTGTCTTCTGTTCTAATCTCCAGTCATATTGGGTTAGGGTCCACCCTAAAGACCTGATTTTAATTTTATCACCTCTTAAAAGACATTACCTGCAAATAGAGTTACGTTCGAGGGAGCTAGGGCTTCAATGTATAAATTTTAGAAAACACAATTCCACCTATAACAGACAACATTCTGTTTTTTTTTTTTTTTCCTGCCAGATACGATTCTAATCACTTAAAACAAATTAAATCCAGTGGTCCTCAAACATGGCTCTGTTGACATTTGGATGAGCTAATTCTTTGTTAGGGTGGGTAGGAGGCTATCCCATGTGCATTGCAGTATGTTCAGTATCATCCCTTGATTCTACCGGTAGATGTCAGTTGTACCTCCTGCTCTATTTAGTGACACCAAAAATTGTCTCCAGACATTATCAAATCCTCCCTGGAAGACAAAACGGTCCCTATTAAAATCCTTTATTCAGTCTAATCTTTGGCACAACATTATAAATTAGCTTTCAATATCCCCAATTTATAGAGAAAGATACCAAGGTCAAGAGAAGGTGAATGACCAGTCAAGGTCATGTGGAGATTAATTAGCCGAGCCAAGATTTGAACCTTGATTATTTTTTCATGACATTAAGTTGCTCATTAGGGGTTGCCCTACACCTCTTCAACCTTCAACTGTCTCTAATCTAGCTAACTCAAGCTCTGAAATATTGGTCTCAGACTAATCAGTAATTAACCATTTGATGATACTTTTTAATCTCTTTGGGAAAGTCCAAACTATAAATGTATTTCCCCAAATACAGACCTATTGGTATTGCTGATTGTCAGCTTGACATCACACTAACACTACCCCCTAGAATGATCTTTAAAAGGGATGCCCAGATGACTCAGTCAACAGAACGTGCAACTCTTGACCTCATAGTCATGAGTTCGAATCCCACATTGGGCATTGAGCTTACTTTAAAAAAATAAATAAGTAAATGCTAAAATGGTCATTAATAATTGAGAACTGGACTGCAGAATACATTGCAAGAATAATAGATTCTAAGCCTTCATTTAATCCATCACCCCTACAACGTATGAAAGCCAATTTTAAAGAAGAAAAAGGAAAACAGAGAATTTTGGATTAGTATTAGGAACACAAAGTATTAGGAACAGAATTTAAAACAGAATTAGAAGGCCTTGTGAGAAATTGTTTAAACATAAAAAAGCTTGCACAGTGCACCCCAGAAAATGTGACAGCTTCACAGTGCTGTCCATTTTTTCTTAAGAGCCTATGGGCTCATCACATCTTACTTGAACTTCTAATAACCTCCAGAGAGGAGAGAAAACTAAACGATTGTGCAAGTGTTTATACTATGGTGTTCTGGGGGAGATCCCTTCCTTACTCTCAAGAGGTAATCTTTGCTTCCCCACCATGAAGCACAAGACTTGATTAACTTTATCCTAGCATACCAATAAATGTCGTATTGGCCATAAAAGCAGTCAGCTCTAGTATAAATCCAACTCCAGTATTTAAGTCCTTGACCTTCCATGTCAGAGAGTCCCACAAGCAAGCTACATGCCCTGTGAAGTGTTTCCTTTTTATTGGCTCTAAATTTACCATCTGATCACTTTGTAGCTCCTACACTAATTGTGCTATGAGACAACATAAAAAAGGACTGTTCCAGAGACCTTCATAGTGTGGCACATCTTTATCTATCCTACTCTGACTTTTCCCTCTGCCCCAACTCTTCCATATGGTAATGAATCTCCTGGGGCAGATGTGAATTTTTTTTTTTTAACAGATGAGAGAGAATCTTCATTTCAACTGAGAATGATACCAAGTTGAATCCTCTGGAATATGATTTCTAATTTACCCATTATTTTATTCTAAACATAATAATTTACCTTAAAAAATTATAATCTTCTTTGCTCGTGCCACAGTTTTTAAGGGTGCTCTCCAACAGAATGAACTTTGGAGGTAAGTTTTTTTTTAAAGTTAATTATTCATAGAGACTGCTAGTAAAGTCATTGTTTATTTATAGGGTTATATTTTAAACAGTCTAAAAATCTACCTATCCCTATTCCTCTTCCTCTTGAGGGGTTTCTCGTTTTACTGTTTTGAAATTTTTATTTCTATTTTATCACAGGTTTTTTGGTTTGTTTGTTTTTGTTTGTTTGTTTGTTTTTTGTATTATAAATTTTACCAAGGAAAGAAGACATACTGGTCACTCTTGCCTAGGAGTATCTGTGCCTATGATTCTTCGCTAAAATATGTCAAAATCACTCCTGGGGATTTTCCTGAACTATGCCCTATGATTCTTCTCTCTGCAGAGATGCACATACACTGCGATATGCTCCAAATCACAGAGTTACTTTTACCAATGACAGCACATTGTATCTCTCCGTATGTCAGGGCTGCAAAATAATATTGAGAACCACTGGTCTGTATTAAAGAAAATGTATTTTGTGGAGTGGGATTTTTTACAAGATGGAATTTTAATATTTTTCCCCTGAGTACTGTACCCTCTTCATATATATCCATGCACATTCGTCAGCACTATCCTCCTCTGGTTTTCCTGTTCTTCTTTAAGTATCCAGTCAGCAATCTCCACTCTGGAACCCCTACTCCAGGTGACCTGGCGGAGTTGTTATCCTGGCCTCTGTGTTCTCACGGTACCTTGAGGTGAGTTTTTGATACCTGTACAAAACAGATTCAGTGTCTTTTCTCTCACTAGATTTTCAGGTCTTGAAATTTAGGGATAATAGGGACCCTAGATCCCTCATGCAAAGAAACATGTCCAGCATATAGAGGGCACTCAATCAATGCACATGAATGAATGGATGGAAATGAAAGAATGAGTGAATGAATGACACTTTAGGGAAAGGACGGACTAAGAGAGAATTGAGAAATGTGTTGTGCAGACAAGAGTGAGCAATTTGAAGACAACATGACGGGCCTTTAACGTGGCTGCGGTAGAAGACTAAAGACACGTTTGCTTCACAACTCTGCCTCTAGTCAGGAGAGGACAACAGGCAAGAAAAGAAATTGTTTTACTTTAAACCCCACAGTGTCAAGGTTGTTTCTTTAATCTGCGAGCCTCCAGCAGACTGTTCTCATTTTGGGTGAGAGAGTAAATGGTATTATTCCACTCCCCTTAGAATTACTGAGATAGAGAGAAATACAGGGTGAGCCTGGTGGTGGGTATTAAGGAGGGCATGTATTGTATGGAGCATTAGGTGTGGTGCATAAACAATGAATTTTGGAATACTGAAAAAAATATAAAATATAAATTTAAAAGAGAGAAAAACTGTGTGTGTGTGTGTGTATATATATGTGTATATATACATATATATATATATACACATACAGTTTTTTTTTCCCCCAGCCCCAACATGGCAAGCCAGAGGAGGTGTTACTGGCAATGGGATAAAAATATTAAGGGTGTTCTGAAAATCTGATGAAAGCTTCAGGGTAAATGTTATTTTAATGTCAGATGCCACACCAACAAGAAGACAAGAAGACTAAATCCTCGAACTTGAGAAAAAATAATGAAAAGGATTTGAGAATGTTGTTGTTTTTAATAATAATTAAAAAAAAGAATAATGTTGTCATTTAATTCTCAAAACAGAAACAACCTGACAGACCCCATAAAGAACAGAGTATCAAGAAGAGATGGAGACTCCTTTTGCTCCACACATGGTGGTGGCAGAGGGAAATGTTCTCTCCCCCTTTACCTCTCTACCAGAATAAATGCCAGGGAAGGATTCAGGACTCCATGTGTGGGTACACACACACACACACACACACACACACACACGGCCAAATTCCTTAAATCTTACTGGATTTTACAGATAATTACTTACTCAGATGTCCAAGGCTAGTGAAAATTAAGATGGTCCTCACTATTGGGAAAGACAATTTGGTTCCTCCTGAAAAATATTTAAAACATGCATGTGAACTTTCCCTCCGTGGCTGGGAATCTTACATCTCCTCCAGATACCCAATTTTCATTCTTTGAATCCTAGAGCTCCTTAAAAGCCAGTTGGGGGTGGGGGAGGCCACAAAGTCGGTCAAGTCACAAATTAGGAGAAATTTCTGTTATGCTTAGAGAACCCTTGGGTCAGATTACACACCTGCCTGAGGCAGGAAATTGGAAAGTAGAGGAAAGAACACAGGGAGGAAACACTCCAATTTAGGAAGAGTGAAAGGAGCAGGGAACCAGGAAACCAGGGAAGGTGAGAAGGAGTGATTCCAGAAACATTTGTGGGTTCTCCTCCACATCACTAGCAGCAAGTGGGTATCTGGATTGAAATGGCAAAGGCGAGGGCGGGTGGGCTGTTCCCCCCCTCATCTGCTTGAGTTCCTATCTACAAATCACAGAACTGGGCAAAATACCTTGCTAGAATTTGTGTTCAATTATTATCACAAAATTTAATAGAGGAATGAAAAACTCATGGCATTGAGGTGTCCCTGTCAAAATTCAAATTCCCAGATATGGTCAAAGCTCATTTTGCTTCTCTGTTATCTGGCTGTTTCTTGAAATCCTCTTGAGAGAATGTGTGACTTTTAGAATGACTTGGTGGATGGTAAAATAAACGGAATTTGTGAATTTGCCTTCTCTCCTAGGGACACTGCCCATGCTGAGGAATTGAGCAAAGCGAATCTGAAACTGGGGCTCAGAGTGACCACTAGCAAAAGGGAAGGAGTCCAACGTAAAGAGCACCCAAGGAGTGGCATACCCTGTGATCTGTCACTGACTGTGGCAGAAACTGCTCTTCACTGGCCAACACTGCTCATTTCCCTCAGGGGCATGAGCTAGGCTACAGTTGCCAGCCTCCTTTGTTGTTAAATGTGACCATAGGACAGAGTGCAGACCAATGGGATGTGAATAGAAGTGTATTTGCCATTTCTATGCCTGGCTCATAAAAATGAACTTTTTCCCTATTTACTAGCTGAATGAAGGTGACAGGATGGAAGCATCTGAAGAAGGGTGCAACCACACAGGAGATATAAGATTGCCACTCCCTGACTGCAAACACAGGACCCTGAACCCTGTGTGATGGTGAAATATTTATTGGTTAAACTGCTTGGGTTTAAGGGTTTGTTAGTGCAGTGTTACCTCATATATGCCAACCAGATTGACTACACTTAGGCTAAATCTCGTGGCTTCAGGTTCTTCATCGGGAAGAGCTGCTCTCTACCTTATTCTCATTAGCACAATGTGGGGTTCTTTTTTTGTTTTTTTTTAAAGATTTTATTTATTATTTGACAGACAGAGATCACAAGTAGGCAGAGAGACAGGCACAGAGAGAGGGGGAGGCAGACTCCCCGCTGAGCAGAGAGCCCAATGTGGGACTCGATCCCAGGACCCTGAGACCATGACCTGAGCCGAAGGCAGAGGCTTAACCCACTGAGCCACCCACGTGCCCACAATGTGGGGTTTTAGCAAGTGAAAGAATATACCAGTCAAAGTTTTGAAACATGTGAAGTGGGATACGAGACATTATTGCTTTGAATGTGCTGTACCCTAACACAATCTCCTTGCGTCCAACGTTTTCAGCCTTCTGTTTGCCATCCTGCTGGGCTTCACCCAGAGCCCAGCTCTTCTCTGCAGTGGGGAGCATTTGATTCCCAAACATAACTAGAAGACAGGATATTTCTGCTTAGTCATTTTTTTGGTGACCCAGGTGACACTTAATGGTAAAAGAATTCACCAGATTCCTTCCTGACAGCAGGTTTTGGTTTTGTTTGTTTTGAGAAAAACAAGTAAGAAAGCAGATTACTCCAGACACATAACAAGGGCACCACTGCTGACCAAGAAGCATTTCCAAGAACTTTTTTCCAGGGGTGAGAGTAAGCAGAGTCATCTCTGGAAAGTCTCTGACTGCTGCCATGATTCTGGAATAGGCAAGGCAAAGACAGCCACCTCATCCTTTTTTTTTTCTTTTTTCCCTAACATATAATGTATTATTTGTTTCAGGGGTACAAGTCTATGATTCATCAATCTTACACCATTCACAGCACTAACCACGTCACATACCTTCCCCAAAGTCATCACCCAGCCGCCCCATCCCTCCCACCCCATCCCCTCGCACAACCCTCAGTTTGTTTCCTGAGATTAAGAGTCTCTTATGATTCGTCTCCCTCTTTGGCTCCATCTTGTTTCATTTTTCCCTCTCTTTCCCTATGATTCTCTGTCTTGTTTCTCAAATTCTTCATATCAGTAAGATCATAATTGATAATTGTCTTTCCTGATTGACTTATTTCACTTAGCATATTACTCTCTAATTCCATCCATGTCATTGCAAATGGCAAGATTTCATTTTGAAGGCTGCATAGAATTCCATACTTTATATATCTATATATACCTATATAGATATAGATATAGATATATCTTCTTTATCTTCTATATCTATTCATCTTCTTTATCTATTCCTCTGCTGATGGACATTGAGGCTCTTTCCATAGTTTGGCTATTGTGGGCATTGCTGCTATAAACATTCAGGTGCATGTGCCCCTTTGGATCACTACATTTGTATCTTTAGGGTAAATACCCAGTAGTGCAATTGCTGGGTCATAGGGTAGCTCTGTTTCAACTTTTTGAAGAACTCCCATACTGTTTTCCAGAGTAGCTACACCAGCTTGCATTCACACCAACAATGTAGAAGAGTTCCCCTTTCTCCACATCCTCACCAACACCTGTCATTTCCTGAATCATTAATTTTAGCTATTCTGACTGGTGTGATGTGTTATCTCACTGTGATTTTGATTTGTATCTCCCTGATGCCGAGTGATGTTGAGCACTTTTTCATGTGTCCGTTGGCCATTTGGATGTCTTCTTGCCAAAATGTCTCTTCATGTCTTCTGCCCATTTCTTGATTGGATTATTTGTTCTTTGGGTGTTGAGTTTGGTAAGTTCTTTATAGCTTTTGGGTACTAGCCCTTTACCTGATATGTCATTTGCAAATATCTTCTCCCAGTCTGTCAGTTGTCTTTTGGTTTTGTTGACTGTTTCCTTTGCTGTGCAAAAGCTTTTCATCTTGATGAAGTCCCAATGGTTCATTTTTGCCCTTACTTCCCTTGTCTTTGGCAATGTTTCTAGGAAGAAGTTACTGTGGCTGAAGTTGAAGAGGTTGCTGCCTGTGTTCTCACCAAGGATTTTGATGGATTCCTGTTTCATATTGAGGTCTTTCATCCATTTTGAGTCTATTTTCATGTATGGTGTAAGGAAATGGTCCAGTTTCATTCTTCTGCATGTGGTTGTCCAATTTTCCCATCACCATTAGTTGAAGACACTGTCTTTTTTCCATTGCAAATTCTTTCCTGCCCTGTCGAGATTAGTTGACCATAGAGTTGAGGGCCCATTTCTGGGCTCTCTATTCTGTTCCATTGATCTTTGTGTCTGTTTTTGTGCCAGTACCATACTGTCTTGATGATGACACCTTTGTAATAGAGCTTGAAGTATGGAATTGTGATGCCACCAACTTTGGATTTTCTTTTTCAACATTCCTCTGGCTGTTTGGAGTCTCTTCTGGTTCCATATAAATTTTAGGATTATTTATTCAATTTCTTTGAAAAAAAGTAGATTGTATTTTGATAGGGATTGCATTAAATGTGCAGATTGCTCTAGATAGCATAGACATTTTCACAATCTTTGTTCTTCCAATCCATGAGCATGGAATTTTTTTCATTTCTTTGGATCTTCCTCAATTCTTTTCATGAGTACTCTATTGTTTTCTAAGTACAGATTCTTTACTTCTTTGGTTAGGTTTATTCCTAGGTATCTTATGGTTTTGGGTGCAATTGTAAATGAGATCAACTCCTTAATTTCTTTTTCTTCTATCTTGTTGTTTGTGTATAGAATTGCAACTGATTTCTGTGCATTGATTTTATATTCTGACATTATACTGAATACCTGTATGAGTTCTACAAGTTTTGGAGTGGAGTCTTTTGGATTTTCTACATAAAGTATCATGTCATCTGCAAAGAGTAAGAGTTTGACTCCTATATGTTCTTATAATTATTTGTATTGCTTTGGTTTTGGTTGTGATCTCTCCTCTTTCACTTGTGATTTTATTAATTGGGTCCTTTCTCTTTTCTTTTTGATAAGTCTGGCCATGGGTTTATCTATCTTATTAATTCTTTCAAAGAACCAGCTCCTAGTTTCATTGATTTGCTCTACTGTTCTTTTGGCTTTGATTTCATTGATTTCTGCTCTGATCGTTATTATTTCTCTTCTCCTGCTGGGTTTAGGCTTTCTTTGCTCTTCTTTCTCTAGCTCCTTTATGTGTAGGATTAGCTTGTGTATTTGAGACCATTCTTGTTTCTTTAGAAAGGCTTATATTTCTGTATATTTTCCTTCCCAGACTGCCTTTGCTGCATCCCAAAGATTTCAAACAGTTGTATTTTCATTTAATTTTTTCCATGAATCTTTTTAATTCTTTTTTAATTTCCTGGTTGACCCATTCATTCTTTAGTAGGATGCTTTTTAGCCTCCATGTATTTGAGCTGTTTCCAACTTTCCTCTTGTGGTTGAATTCTAGTTTCAAAGCATTGTGGTCTGAAAATATGCAGGGAATGATCCCAGTCTTTTACTACTGGATGAGACCTGATTTGTGACCCAGGATGTGATCTATTCTGTGGAATGTTCAATCTGCACCAGAGAAGAATGTGTATGCTGTTGCTTTGGGATGGAATGTTCTGAATATATCTGTAATGTCCATCTGGTCCAGTGTGTCATTTAAAGCCTTTATTTCCTTGTTGACCTTTTGACCTTTTGCTTAGATGATCTGTCCATTTCAGTGAGGGGGGTGTTAAAGTCCCCTAATATTATTGTATTAGTGTTGATGTGTTTCTTTGATTTTGCTATTAATTGGTTTTTATAATTGGCTGCTCCCATGTTAGGGGCACAGTTATTTAAAACTGTTAGATCTTCTTGTTGAACAAACCCTTTAAAGTATAATATAGTATCCTTCCTCATATCTTATTGCAGTCTTTGACTTAAAATTTAATTTATCTGATATAACAATTGCCACCCCAGCTTTCTTTTGATGTCCATTAGCATGGACTTTAAATCTGGAGGTGTCTTGGGTCTAAAATGAGTTACTAGCAGACAGCATATTGATGGGTCTTGTTTTGTTTTGTTTTGTTTTGTTAATCCATTCTGATACCCTATGTCTTTTGATTGTGGCATTTAACCCATTTATATTCAGGGTAACTATTGAAAGATATGAATTTAGTGCCATTTTATTGCCTGGAAGGTGACTGTTACTGTATATTGTCTCTGTTCCTTTCTGGCCTGTTATTTTTAAGCTCTTTCTTTGCTTAAAGGATACTGAATTGGGTTTGAAGAGGATATTGAAAGGGGTTTCAACATTTCCTGTAGGTTTGCTTTGGTGTTTGCAAATTCTCCTAGTTTTTGTTTGTCCTGGAAGCTTTTTTATTTCTCTTTCTATTTTCAATGACAGCCTAGCTGTATATAGTATTCTTGGCTGCATAATTTTCTGGTTTAGTGCTCTGAATATATCATGCCAATCCTTCCTGGCCTGCCAGGTCTCTATGGATAGGTCTGCTGCCAATCTAATTTTTCTACCATTGTATATTATAGACCTCCTGTCCTGAACTGCTTTCATGATTTTCTCTTTGTCTCTGAGACTTTTAAGTTTACTATTAGATGACAGGATGTTACCCATTTTATTAATTTTGAGGGGGGTTCTCTTTGCCTCCCGGATTTTGATGTTTGTTCCCTTCACCAAATTAGGGAAATTCTCTCCTATAATTTGTTCCATTATACCTTCTACCCCTCTATCTCTTTTTTCTTCATCTGGGAACCCAATTATTCTAATATTGTTTCATCTTATGGTATTATTTATCTTTCAAGTTCTCCCCTCATGAGCCAGTAGTTGTTTATCTCCTTTTTCTCAGGTTCTTTATTATCCATCAATAGCCATCAAGCCTCCCTCAAAAAAAATTGAAAAATCCAGAATACACCAGCTCTCTTTACACCTTAAAGAACCAGAGAATCAACAACAAATTAAGCCAACCCCACACATAAGAAGGGAAATAATCAAGATTAGAACAGAGATCAATGAGATAGAAACTAGAGACACGGTAGAACACATCAACAAAACTAGAAGCTGGTTTTTTGAAAGAATCAATAAGATAGATAAACCATTGGCCAAACTAATCCAAAAGAAAAGATAGAGGACCAAATTAATAAAATTATGAATGAAAAGGGAGAGATCACAACTAACACCAAGGAAATAGAAACAATCACCAGAAATTATTATCAACAGCTATATGCCAATAAGTTAAGCAACCTAGATGGAATAGATGCATTCTTGGAAACCTATAAGTTTCCAAAACTGAATCAGGAAGAAATTGAAAACCTAAATAGGCCAATATCTAGTAACAAGATTAAAGCAGTGATCAAAAACCTCCCAAAAAACAAGAGCCTAGGACCTGATGGATTCCCTGGAGAATTCTACCAGACTTTGAAAGAAGAAATAATACCTATTCTCCTGAAGCTGTTTCAAAAAATAGAAATAGGAAGAAAACATCCAGACTCTTTTATGAAGGCAGCATTACCCTAATCCCCAAACCAGGCAAAGACCCCACCAAAAAGGAGAATTTCAGACCCATATCCCTGATGAATTTGGATGCTAAGATTCTCAACAAGGTCCTAGCTAATAGGATCCAACAGTGACCAGGTGGGATTTATCCATGGGATGCAAGGGTGGTGTAACATTCTCAAATTAATCAGTGTGACAGAACAAATCAATAAGAGAAGAGAGAAGAAACACGTGGTCTTCTCAGTTGATGCAGAAATAACATTTGATAAGATACAGCATCCGTTCCTAATTAAAACGCTTCAAAGTATACAGATAGAGGGAACATTCTTCAACTTCATGAACTCTATTTATGAAAAACCCACAGTGAATATCATCCTCAATGGGGAAAAGCTGACAGCTTTCCCTTTGAGATCAGGAACATGACAAGGACACCCACTCTTGCCACTGTTGTTCAACATTGTGCTAGAAGTCCTAGCAACAGCAATCAGACAACAAAAATAAATAAAAGGTATTCAAATTGGCAATGAAGAAGTCAAACTCTCTCTCTTCACAGATGACATGATACTTTATATGGAAAACCCAAAAGACTCCACCTCCAAACTACTAGAACTCATACAGCAATGCAGTAATGTGGCAGGATACAAAATCAGTGTACAGAAATCAGTTGCTTTCTTATACACTATCAATGAAAATATAGAAAGGGAAATTAGAGAATCAATTCCATTTACTACAGCACCAAGAACCATAAGATATCTGGGAATAAACCTAACCAAGGAGGTAAAGATCTGTACTCAAGGAACTACAGAACACTCATGAAACAAATTGAAGAAGACACAAAAAGATGGAAGACCATTCCATGCTCATGGATCAGAAGAATAAACATTGTGAAAATGTCTATACTGCCTAGAGCAATCTATACTTTCAATGCCATCTCAATCAAAATTCCACCAGCATTTTTCAAAGAGCTGGGACAAACAATCCTAAAATTTGTATGGAACCAGAAGAGAGCCCGAATTGCTAAGGAAATGTTGAAAAAGAAAAACAAAACTGGGGGCATCACATTGCCTGATTTCAAGCTTTACTACAAAGCTGTGATCACCAAGACAGCATGGTACTGGCACAAAAACAGACACATTGGCCAGTGGAACAGAGTAGAGAGCCCAGATATGGACCCTCAACTCTATGGTGAAATAGTCTTTGACAAAGCTGGAATATATATATACAGTGGAAAAAAGACAGTCTCTTCAATAAATGGTGCTGGAAAATTGGTCTTCTATGTCACTAATTTGCTCTTCTACCTCATTTATCCTAGCATCAAGAGACTGCATTTTTTATTGTACCTCATTAATAGCTTTTTTTATTTTGACTTGGTAAGATTTTAGCTTTTACTTCTCCTGAAAGAGATTTTATTTCTCCAGAAAGCAATTCTCTAGTATCTTCTATCTTTTTTCAAGCCCAGCTAGCACCTTTATAATCATCATTCTGAACTCTATTTCTGACATCTTACTAATGTGTATTGATTAGGTCCCTAGCCATCAGTATTGCCTCTTGTTCTTTTTTTTTTTTTTTTTGAGGTGAATTTTTCCACCTTGCCGTTTTGTCCAGAGAAGAATAGATGAATGAAAGAGACAAAATGCTAAAAAGGTAAGAATGACCCCAGAAGGAGACACTAACCGAAATACACTAATCAAATCAGAAGAGACCCAAAATGTGGGGAGAAGAAAGGGGAAAAAAACGACTAGACTGGTGAATAGAACAGAGCCACACATTTGATTTTGGGTATATTTTGGTCTGTTAGATGAAACTGCCTCCCAAAATTTTAAAGAAAGACAAATTTGTATATATATACAAAAATAAGGGTAAACACAATGAAAGGATTGAATATGACTGTAATAATGAAAATTTAAAAAGATTTTTAAAAAGGGATTGATAAGTTGGTTGAAGAAAGAAAAAATAAATAAGTAAAAAGGAAAGAATATGATCAGGCTGGAGACTAGAACAAAGCCATATACTAGATTTAGGGTATATATTGGTATGTTAGAAGAAACTGTCTCCCAAAAATTTTGAAGAAAGAAGAACTTGTATATATACAAGAAATAAAATTAAATACAATGAAGGGATAGACTATGACTATAACAATGAAAATTTTAAAAGATTTTTAAAAAGAAATTGATAAGATAAAACAGTTTAAAAAAGTTAAAATGGGAAAGAGGAAAAAGAGGAGTTCCACAGTTCCCATTGATCAGTGAACTTGGTCTTGGCAGGATGTTTTTGCTGATCTTCTGGGGGAGGGGCCTGATGTAGTGATTCTCAAGTGTCTTTGCCCTGGGTGGAATTGCACTGCCCTTGGCAGGGGCCAGGCTAAGTAATCTGCTCAGGTTCGCTCTGGGGAGTTTTTGTTCCCTGAATGCTTTCCATAGAGCTGGAGGAGGAGAATGAAGATGGCAGCCTCCCAGTCTCCAGCCCAGAGGAGCCAAGAGCTCAGGGCCCACTCCTCAGTGCGCCCTCAGAAAAAAGCAGTCACTCACTCCCATCTCCCTGGTCTCCAGCCATGCTCTGTGCTCATCCGGCCCGTGACCAAGCGTTTCTGTCTCTGGTGCACAGCCCCATGAGGAGTCTCCAAACCCAGCAGATTCCTGCAGTGCTCCTGCACCGCTCCTCCCAGAAGGTGAGTATCCCTGGATCTGCCACTTATGAGGTCCCTGCTTGAAGAATTGTGGCCTGACTCTGCCTCAGATTACAGTTTAAGGTAACCCTGAGTTCAGAGCCCCTCCTTGGCTCCATCTCTGCAGCCAGCTTTCCCACTCAGATATCTGGGAGCTCTGCCACTCTCAGGCACCCCCAGTCTTTCTGTGACCCTCATGGGTCCTGCGACCACACTGTCCCCACGAGGGCTCCACCCCCCACTTAGTGTCTGGAGAGACATCCCTCAGTAGAGTGGACTTCTAAAAGTTCCAATTTTGTGCACCACAGCTCTACCGCTTGCTGGGAGATGGCCCCTCCCCCCACCCCACCCCACCCCCCCGCCCCACAGTCTGGGATTCACTTCTCCACACATCCTACCTTCCAGAAAGTGGTCGCTTTTCTGTTCCTAGAATTGCCTCTTTTCTTCTCTTCGATCTCCTATTGAGTTTGTAGGTGTTCAGAATGGTTTGATAACTATCTAGCTGAATTCCTGGGACCAGACAAAATTTAGGTCTCCTAATTCTCCACCATCTTGCTCCTCCCCACTACCTGATCTTAACCAAGAGCAGGCATCTAGAAGAAGCAGAAGGAGAGTCAGCCACAACAGTGAGTGAATGAAGTGGAAGCTTCCGTGTTTACATTTAAGGAAAGTGAAAAAATACACTTAGCTTCCAAAATGTTTCCCATGTTGGCACCAAATGCTTTCTGCTGCACATGTGGGGTTTGGGCTCCATGAGTCCCTTGTTGAAATGCATAGGCTATCTTTGGGAGGATCACATTTGAGCCTATTAAGGCCAAAGGATTTTAGAATTTATCGAATTCTTTCTTCTCCTGTGATTATTACTGATTTTTTGACATTCTCTATATCCAAGAAGGTTGGGGGAAACCAATCCTGACTTCTAATTCTGTGTTCCCTTACTTCTTCCCCTTTTTCGTCCCTCAATATCTTGGGACCAGCATAAAGCATGGCATTCTCTTGCCTTTTGCTTACTATTTAGAGACAATGATCTTTCACTTCTGTTTAGTAATGCTTCCTAATTTGGAGTTAATCCTGTTCCCTGGAAACCACTAATGCCTACCAGTTGTACCTAGAATGGCAAGTAAATTCCTTATGGATAGCCACACCTTCAAAAATTCTGGTCCTCACTTCTCAAACCTTACCTCCTAACCATCTCCTCCTCATTCATTCCATTTCAGTCATGCTGGTCTTCCTCCTGAAACGGATCAGACACTTTCCTGCCTCAGGGATTTTGTACACATTTTTACCTCTGCCTAAAATGTTTTTCCCCAACTCCTAGCATGGCTGGATTCTCATACCTCAGATCAAATGTCATCCCCTTAGAATTGTGCCTTTTCTGAGAGGTCCTTAATTCTTAATTTCACTACCTTGCCTTGTTTTTATAACCATTGTCACTACCTTAAAATTGTTGTTCATTTATCTACTCATCTATTACTGGAATGTAGCTCTCATTTACCTCATATTCCAGGGCTCAGGACAGGACACAGACAAGCACACTTTCTTCCTGTCCTCTGTGTTGACATCCACCAGCATCCAGGTCACACATTGTTCTCCTAATGCTCTGAGTGTGTGTCCAGGTCACATTAATGGGCTATTCAGTTCCCTATTGTACAGTTCCACGAATTCCTCTTCTTAAATGTATTTCACCATTACTCTGTCTCAATGAGCCATTCTGAGAACTGTAATTTGCCATCATCTCCAACTTCTAAAATTGTCCTCTCTTAGACAGCAACTACCTATCTTTCTACCACACCCCTCTCTCAATTTCGACTCATTCTTTCATTGAAGCTCTTATTGATTTCTGATTCTGAGTCTTTTTTCTCCTACTTCCTAATAAATCTTCTCAATTCCATTTCCTCTCTCATCTGCTTGGAACTCATGACTAAACATTTCAATGCGCTCTCTCAAACTTTGAAAAGATTCCTTTGTTATATGGCTGTACATTGGACTTCCTTGGCAATGCACTTGGACTTACAATATCAATGTAATGGACTTCACAATGAAGTCCATTTTTTCCCCCATCCACTTTCAGGGTAGAGAGCACAGCTCTGCCTGGTAATCCTTTAATTCACCTCTACTGTGCCCTTTCTCATTCTTCAAAAACAGATAGATCCTCCTCTTTCCTCAAGCTTCCAGCTTGACCTTCATGCTTCTCATAAGACCACATATTTTCTATTGAAAAAATAAACAATAAAATTGATTCCATCAGGCATAGATTATTTCAATTCCTTACTTCTTTGGCTCCAAGCTTATCTAAGCCATTTCCTATCTTAGTCTTCTTCCAAGCTATCTCAAAATAGGAAATGCACAATTTATTTCTGCATTTTTCAGTATCTAGTGCACTTTTGGGTAGGCATTTGTTACATATTGATTGAATAAATGAAACAACAGCAGATGGGCAATTCAGAACTTTATTAGCAGAGAGTGAGGTTTAATATTCTGAAGACTAATACAGATGTGCTCAGATCGTTGGTCTGGAATAGAACAAAGCTAAATACTAAATCCTTTTGACTTGGTAACATTAGTAGGAGAACTTAGCCCTGCTGTCACACTGGGTCATATGTGACTACATCATTTAACAGATGGCACCTTCGTCCTGGAGTCAGGAAACACAGTTTCTAATCTTAACTTTGCTACTAGCTGTCATTAGCACTCTAGACTTCAGTAACCTCATCTGAAAATGAAGGCCTGATAGGCTCTAATTTCTCTTCTGGCTCTAAAAGTCTATGACTCTTTAATTCCCTTGTCACTGTGTCAAATTGACAGCTAACAGTGAGGACTTCATTATAGAACAAGTGAACCTAGGTGATAGGAAAAATATTTCAAGTGGGACTCTGGAAGGAAAGAAAGCACAAGGACATACCGAGTTTACTTATCATTTTGCCAGGGCCTGGTTATAGTGGGAGAAGTGAAAACCTGAAGCATGAACTTCTAGTCTTGGTACATATTTCATAAAGGAGCAAAATTAGCAATCACGAGGTGAATTCTGAACAGAACATGTAATAGGAAAGCCTTGTACACCATGCAAGTGATCTTGTACTTTTAGTTTTTGATGCAAAAGGAAAAAAAAAAAGGATGGGTTTTACACTAACAGAGATTTCCATTGTAGATATCATAGATAGAATCTGACTGGTGAACACAGGGAGGCCAATTAATTTTGTGACGATTTCAAATGGCCTGTATAACAGAGTTAATTATTGATCTTGAGTGTGAAAGCTCTTAATTTGTTATTTAATCACTTTTTAGTTATATCCAAGAAAGATGAGGAGAGGGAGTCAGGTTGGGTGAAGTAATTGTCCCCTTGTTTTTGAAGAGTATTAATTGATGTTCTCACCCATCACAGACTCAAAAACCGTGATTTTAATTATTGCTTGTAAAATTGTTACATTTTACATTTCTTTCTGTCACCTAGTTCTATCCTAATGCTTCATGTTAAGCCAAGAGAAATATGTTAATGCTCTGCATATACTGTTTTTTAAATTTTTGTTTATTTTTTAAATTTCTTTTCAGTGTTCCAGAATTCATTGTTTATCCACCACACCCAGTGTTCCATGCAATACATGCCCTCCTAATACCCACCACCAGGCTCACCCAACCTCCCATCCCCCACCCCTCCAAAACCCTCAGTTTTTCAGAGTCCACAGTCTCTCATGGTTCATCTCCCCCTCCAATTTCCCTCAACTCCCTTCTCCTCTCCATCTCCCCACGTCCTCCGTGTTATTTGTTATGCTCCACAAATAAGCAAAACCATATGATAATTGACTCTCTCTCTTTGACTTATTCCACTCAGCATAATCTCTTCCAATCCCAACCATGTTGATACAAAAGTTGGGTATTCATCTTCTGATGGAGGCATAATACTCCATAGTATATATGGAACACATCTTTCTTATCCATTCGTCCATTGAAGGGCATCTTGGTTCTTTCCACAGTTTGGCGATTGTGGCCATTGCTGCTATGAACATTGGGGTACAGATGGCTCTTCTTTTCACTACATCTGTATCTTTGGGGTAAATATCAAGTAGTGCAATTGCAGGATCATAGGGAAGCTCTATTTTTAATTTTTTAAGGAATCTCCACACTGTTTTCAAAAGTGGTTGCACCAACTTGCATTCCCACCAACAGTGTAAGATATACTCTTATTGATAAAGTCTCCTAGGACCAAGAGGACAGTAGTAAACTGAACCATATTTTGCTCCTTCTCAAGCATATTGTCTATTTCTGTGTAGCTCTAACACTGAGAGTGAACTCAATAACAAAATTAGTGATAAGATAGCTATTTATTTTATTATTTACATTGTGTGTGCATTGTACAATGTATTCTTGTTTCATTGAGATATAATTGGTATGTGACATTATGTTAGTTCCAGGTGTCCAACATAATGATTCAGTATGTATACATATTGTGAAATCACCACTATAAGTCTAGTTAACCTCCATCACCATACACAGTCATAAAATTTGTTTCTTGTGATAAGAATTTATTTATTTATTTTATTTATTTATTTGAGAGGGAGAGTTGTGAGCAGAGGGAGGGGCAAAGGGACAGAAAGAGAATCCGCAAGCAGACTTCCCACTGAGTGGGAACCCTGACACAGGTCTCGATCCCAGAACCCCAAGATGATTCCAAAACCTGGAGATCATGACCTGAGCCAAAACCAAGAGTCTGCAGCTCAATTGACTGTGCCACCCAGGAAACCCTCTTGTGAGAAAATTTTTAAAATTTACTCTCTCAGCAACTCTGAATTATGCAGTACACTATTATTAACTTTAGTCACCATGCTGTATATTACAACTCCATGACTTACTTATTTTATAACTAGAAGTTTGTACCTCTTGACCACTTTCACCCATTTTGTGCTTCCCCCCACACCCAACCCCAGCCACCACCAGTCTGTTCTCTGAGTTTGTGGTTGAGGCTTGTTTTATTTTTTGGTTTTGTTTAGATTTCTAATACAAGTGAAATCACATGGGATTTATCTTTCTCTGACTTATTTCATTTAGCATAATGCCCTCAAGGTCCACTCATCTTGTTGCATTGGCAAGATTTCATTTTTTTATGTCTGAATAATATCCCATTAGATAAACATATCACATATCACATATTCTTTATCTTATTCATCTGCTGATGAACATTTAGGTTGTTTGCATATCTCAGCTATTTTAAGTAATGATGCAGTGAACATGGCGAGGAGGAGGGGCACGATGGTGGTGGGGGTATCTTTTCCAGTTAGGGTTTTTGTGTTCTTCAGACAAATACCCATAAAATGGCATTGCTGGATCATATGGTTGTTCTATTTTTAATTTTTTGAGAAAATGCCATCCTGTTTTCCATCCATTGGCTGCACCAATTTACCTTCCCACCAAGAGTACATGAGGGTTCCCTTTTTCCCACATCCTCACCAACACTTGTTATGTCTTGTCTTTTTGAAAAAGGTCATTCTAACAGGTATGAGGTGATATCTCATTGTACTTTGATTTGTATTTCCCTGTTGATTAAGTGATGTTGAGCATCAATGTATTCTTTATTCAAAAATACAAGTTAATAGATGCAAAATGTTAGGCACCACAGTGGAAAAAGAAAAGGAGTCTGTGGGCCAACTCCCATAACTGGGTTTGTTGATGCATCATGTATTGTGAGACCAAGATAGCATGCTGTATTCTTATCTGGAAGGCCCAGTTTTAGAGGAATGAAAATTTGACTCAGGCATTGAGATATGAGTGTTATCATTTGTCTTTCTGTGAGGATGATTGTGCAGGAAGGAACATTACCAGGACATTTCTCAGGATCGTGGCAACACCATCTTTACATAAAACAAAAGCTATTTGTTTGTTTAAATGTCCATTGTCATTTATCAGCTGGTCTGGGCCATTATTGGCTACTGAAAATGATGACTTCCTTAGAAGCAGGAATAAAGGAAATGAGTCTGCACATGGAAAGACAAGTGGATGCTTAATAAATGGTATGTTTTAATGATTGAAAACCACTTTCAGTTGCATTGGGTTTATATTTACTTAGTGGCCATGGAGGGCCTGGCATTCTGCAAATGACACAGCTCTTACGAATGGTCAAATTTGGTTATATATACAGCCAGATATTTGCATATATTGACAAAATGCACTAAACTAAATACTACATGGGTTGAGCAAAACTCTGGATGGCTAAAGGTGGTAAAAAGCAAACAGATGTTGTTTTGTTTTGTTTTTCTTTTTCTTTTTCACAAAAATAAAAAAGGCAATTCAATCACCCTTTAACTTTCTCCTTACTAACACTAAAAATAACATAGATTTATTCCATTGTTTACTTGAAAGAACTTTGGCATCCCAAGGTACTCTTATCAAATATCCATGAACCATGTATCTTAGAACACCTGTAAAATTACCCATCCACGTCCTTCAGGCCCGTAGTACATAAAATACCAAATAAAAATAAAAACAATTTCCAGTTTCTTCTTTTCCCTAACAAGCAAGAAAACCTATTTTAATACCTGACTATTTAGTCGTAATGTGTGCAATTTTGTAGTCCTGCTGTAACGAATATTTTTCCTCCTTGTACAAAGACATAACAGATGCAATTAGAGGATATTATATTGTCATATGCATCAGAGGAATAGAGTTGGTATTAAATCTTCCACATGGCACTCAGGCATGAAGACATCAAAAAAGGAAATGGCATTACTCAAAACCCCCTTCACCTTTCAGCACCAGGGGGTCTCATTATATCTGAGGGAAGATATTTGCAAAAGTCAAATGCAGAGTGGGCTATAAATTGTCATGTGTAGTGGTGGGGAAAGTAAGAATTCTCAAGAGCCAGAAGCAGCACCCACTGAAGGACTGAGTAAAATGGTGATTTTACATGCTCTGCTGATCCTCCAGATACTGTAAGTAGAGGAAGGGGAGATTTGATAGATGAGACAGCCCACTTATGATTAAAGACAATGGTAAATGATGGCATTGAATAACAATGACCAAAGAATAGGCCATGTACCATCACCTGCAAATCCTGATTATAAACAAGACAACTACCAATGACTCTGAGATTTGGATGTACCACAGTCCATGTTTTATCAGCAACTTGGAGCAGCCTCTGTAGGGTCATCAACTGCCAATCTTCATTGTATTAATATTCAAGGTTTCATATTCATTCAGATGAAAAAGTAATGAAACTTCAAAACAATGTAATCATATTACAGTATGTCTAAACCTACCTTCTAGATACACCCTGTGCTTTGGATAATGCTTTATGTCATTCAAGCAGACATCTTTAGTGCTACATTAGTTTTTTTTTTTTTTAAGGCTAGAGAAAAATAGCAACGCCTATGCCACTTTTCTGATGGATGTTTCTCAAGTTCTAAAATGTATTCCTCTTACAAGGAATTTTCTTCTTCTATAAGTGGGGAAAGAGGCTGATTCAAAAGGAAATTAACTGAGTTTTCTCTCACTTTGGAGCTGCACATTTCTCAAAGGTATTTTTAAATGTTTTTCAGTGTTCCAAGATTTATTGTTTATGTATAATTTATTGAGCACCTACTGCATACCAGATATTTTGATACATAACATTTATCCATTTAATAAATATCTGTTAAGTTATTAACAGTCAGACACTGTTCAAAGGACTAGTTAATAGTTGTAAACAAGGTAGACAAGTTCCTTCACCACCTAGCTTTCTATTTGTGGGAGACAATAAATGAAAAGTAAGTAAATAAATACAGAAATAAAGAATGTGATACATACCATAATAGGAATAAACTGAGTGTGCCAACATTTATTGAACAACAATTGTGTGCAAAGCAATGTACTAGATGTACTACAGATGCTTTAAGAACATAGAATTGAATAACAAAATAAGTTCCTGCCCTCAAGATGCTTACAGAGTGTAGGAAAATATAAATCATCAATCACTTTGTTCAGGTTAAAGTGTTACACATGTGATCAGTTATGTGGCTTTATCTCTAACTCAAGAGTTTATACCTGTTCTTCTCAAACTATTCCAAAAAATAGGAGGAGGTAAGCTTCCAAATTTATTCTACAAGGCCAGCATTACCTTGATACCAAATCCAGATTACAGACACTATAAAAAAAGAGAACTGCAGACCAATATCTCCAGTGAACATAGGTGCAAAAATCCTCAACAAAATGTTAGCAAACTGCATCCAACAATACATTTTTAAAAAATCACTCACCACAATCAAATGGCATTTGTTCCTGGGATGGAAGCGTGGTTCAATATTTGTAAATCAATCAATGTGATACATCACATCAACAGGAGGAAAGATAAAAACTGTATGATAATTTTGATAAATGCAGAAAGAGTATTTGACAAAGTACAACAATGATTCATGATAAAAATTCTCAATAAAGATGGTTTAGAGGGAACCTACTTCAACATAATAAAGGCCACGTATGAAAAACCCACAGTCAACATCATATTCAATGGTGAAAATTTGAGAGCTTTTCCCCTGACAAAACAAGGATGTCCATCTAACTAACCACTTTTATTCAACACAGTATTGGAAGTCCTAGCCGTAGAAATCAGACAACAAAAAGAAATAAAAGGCATCCAAGTCACTAAGGAAGAAGTAAAACTTTCATTATTTGAAGATGACATAATGCTATATATAGAAAACCCTAAGACTACCAAAAAATTACTAGAACTGATAAATGAATTAAGTGAAGTCACAGGATACAAAATTAATACACAGAAATCTGTTGCATCTCTATAAATTAATAATGAAGCAGTAGAAAGAGAAATTAAGAAAACAATCTCATTTACAATTGCACCAAAAAGAATAAAATGCCTAAGAACAAACTTAACCAAGAAGATGAAAGATTTGTACTCCAAACACTATAAAACACTGAAGAAAGAAATTGAAGATGACACAAACAAATGCAAAGATATCTCCTGCTCATGAACTGGACGAACAAATATTGTTTAAAAGTCCATAGTATTCAAAGCAATCTACAGTTTTAATGGAATCCCTATCCAAATGCCACCATTTTTTATGGTACTAGAACATGTAATCCTAAAATTTGTATGGAACCACAAAAGACTCCCAAATAGCCAAAGCAATCTTGAAAAATAAGAACAAAACTTGAGTGATTTCAACCCCAGATCTCAAGACATACTACAAAGTTGTAGTAATCAAAACAGTATGGTACTGGTACAAAAATAGATACATAGATCAATAATAAAGAGTCCAGAAATAAACCCATGTGGTCAATTAATCTACAACAAATGAGGCAAGAATATGCAATGAGAAAAAGACAATCTCTTCAACAAATGGTGGGGAAAACTGAATGGCTACATGCAAAACGCTGAAACTGGACCACTTTTTTGCACCATACACAAAAGTGAACTCAAAACAGATTTAAGACCTAAATGTGAGACATGAAACCATAAAATTCCTAGAAGAAAACATAAGCAATAATTTCTTTGACATCAGCCATAGACAGATTTTTCAAGTTATGTCTCTTCTGGCAAGGGAAAGAAAAACAAAATTAAACTTTTGGGACTATACCAAGATAAAAAGATTTTACACAACAAAAGAAACCATCAGAATAGCAAAAAGACAATCTACAGAATGGGAGAAGGTTTTCAAATGATATATCTGATAAGAGATTAATATCTAAAGTAAATAAAGAACTTACACAACTCAGCACCAAAAATACAAATAATCCAATTTAAAAATGGGCAGAGGACCTGAATAGGCATTTTTCCAAAGAAAACATACAGATGGCCAATAGACACAGAAAAAGATGCTCAACATCACTAATCACTAGAGAAATGCAAATCAAAACAACACTGAGAGATCACCTCACACACCTGTCAGAATGGCTAAAATAAAAGAAGGCAAGAAATAACAAGTGTTAGTGAGGATGTGGGGAAAAAGGAACCCTCGTGCACTGTCGGTGGGAATCCAAACTGGTGCATCTGCATTGGAAAACAGTATGAAGGCTCCTCGGAAAGTTAAAAATAGATCTGTGATATGATCCGGTAATTCCACTACTGGGTATTTACCCAAAGGAAACAAAAACATTAATTTGAAAAGAATGTGCACGCCTATGTTTATTGCAACATTATTTACAATAGCCAAGATATGGAAGCAACTCAAGTGTCCATCCAAAGTAGATGTGAGGGGGGAATATTACCTAGCCATATAAAAGAATGAAATTTTGCCATTTACAACAACATGGATGGACCTAGAGGGTATGATGTTAAGAGAAGTAAGTCAGACAGAGAAAGACAAATACCATAGGATTTCACTCATGTGCAATTTAAGAAATAAAACAAAGAAAAAAGGGCAAATAAAAAAACAGACTCTTAAATACAGAGAACAAATGGTAATTGCCAGACAGTGAATGAGGGCATAGGTGACACAGATAGAGGGGATTAAGCATATACTCATCTGGATGAGGACTGAGAAACATGTAGAATTGTTAAATTATTATAATGTACACATGAACCTAATATAACACTGTATGTTAATGGTACTTGAACAAAAAATTTAAAAATAAGAGAGTATTTTGTCTCTGTATCTGATCCTGGAACTTGAAGTCCATAGGACAAACAGGGAAGGAAGATCACAAGCAGACTAGAATCCACAAGCATGAATAGCTAGGACCCCACCACCACCACCTCCAAAAACAGATTGAATCTCAAATTTGTTCTTATTCCTCTGACCCTGGTGATGACGTTATCTTACAGCAGTCAGGACCTTTCATTACAGACCTCTGCACACTCACATCTGGCCTAGGAGTTGAAGAAGCTGAAGGAGGATTCAGGGACAAGTAGAACAGTTACAGGCCCAGCTGCTACTTCATGCAAGCAAGGTACATCAACAAACCAGCAATATGTGTAAGCTGCACAGTGGCTGTTGCTCTTCTTCTGCCTTCCAAACTTCCCAAGGACCCCACCCCCTCATGGCCCACCCTAGCAGGAAATCTACAAAAAAGTAAATTCCAGAAAATACAATTCAACCTAGCAAATTGACACAACACAAAGCCATCACAGGCACTATGCTATTTTAGGTAAGTAATGTGCAGAGTAAGACCATTTTTCCTGTTTTTACATAACTGACATTTTTCACATTTTTGGTCATTTTAGAAGTGCAGATACACACAGGTGCTATGGAAGTCTATACAGGCTTTTCTCCCAGCCTGGGAGTTTAAAAAAAAAAAAAAAAAACCAACCTTTATAGACTCAGTTAAGCATTAAATAATATGCAAGAAATAAGGACTCAAAAGAACAATAGGAACTGAGTTGCAAACAAGGAGAAGAAACAGAGATAGTATATAAATCAGCATTTTTAGAATATCCTAACACATATTGCAAAGTCTCAACATAGACTTGTTTTAATTATGTTGATGTCCATTGTATTTGGCTGCATTTCTCTTTCAAATCTTTATTCCAAGCCCCAGATTGCAAAATCAGTCCTCCCCAAAGATATAACTTGTCTCAAAGGAGAGGAGAAGAGTAAATAGCCAAATGACACAATGACACTTAAAGGTACTTGGGAAAATCATAGGATTCATTTCCTCTCATATTGTATTGACCAAAGAAAGTTACATGGCTATGCCTGACTTCAGTGAAGTGGGATGTATAAACATCTACATGGAGGGATAGTAAATATTTCAAACAAATAAAATAAACAACAGTGTCTTGATCACAGATATTCTCTTTCCTCCCTTCTATACACTAAGTTCACTCACTCTCCCATCTTTCTAAAGGAGACAACCAAAAAGTCTCAGATTCAAAATCTAGGGTCTTTTCCTAGTCTCTGTAGCAAATCTTCGTGTGGCTCTTCTTACACAGTGACCTGTGAACTTAAAGAGATAAATTATATTTCCTCACATATTCAGTATGCACTAGGGAACAGGGAAATTGTAACTAAAATAAACCCTCTTCTTTGGAAGGGAGAAGAAATAAGACACGCATCACTTGCTCATCTACATCAATCCAAAATTTCCACAGGGTAGATAGATGTTGTAAGTGGTTCCTACTCTGGAGATCTGAACCTTTTTTAAATTCTTCCCAAGATTTACAACCTAGGAAAAGCTCTTCAGTTCATCATGTCTATAATCTTTGGCTCCATCTTTGGAAGGCTCTTCTTCTTCCTTCTGTTCTCATTGGCTACATCTGAAGATGATGCTGGAGAGTGGTTTTCTTAGAGGCTCAAGAGCATCTCAGCCTGCTTCCTAGTTGTAAAATCTTTGGGGCCCAAGATTGACTATATTCTCCATACAATTCAGAAATTTCAGCAGAAACTTTATTGACAGTACCCTAAATTTAGACTGCGCCATTAGGCTGTTTTAATTGGCCCTTGGTATCCACAGATCTTCTAGATTTTATATCTTACTAGTTGGAAATGGCATTCAGTTGCATATTCAAACTCTGCAAGTCTCATAATCTCTGGATTTTCTCTCTTCCTCTCAATTATGGGCAAATCAATTGGTTCTTTTATGAGCTCATCCTTTCCTACAGTATTTTGTCAAATACAGCCAATAGTAATCACGACACCAATATTCTTTTTCTCTCTTTATTTCCCTAAAGCCACAAGTTTATGAGGTGTATTATTTGCCTTCTGAGTTATTGTAGGTTATGGTTTCACACAAACTGGAAGAATAGTGACAAAACATGTTTCCTCAGTTCCACCAACTCCTACCATGTGGCCCAAAACCCAAAGGTACATATTTTAGCTCTTTTTTTAATGGAGGAATACATTCTCATATCAGTCCAATCTCTCTAGATACTGCTACAATGAGAAACAACCCCCACACTTTAATGGATCTCAATAATTAAAGTTTCTCACTTATATTCATGTTCATTGTTAATGGGTTAGAACTGCATTCTCCATCCTCTTTATTTTGGGACCCAAGCTTGAAGGAGCATCCCCCATCTGGAATGTGCCAGCCTAATGGCAGAAGGGAAAAAAGTGAATGGTTGAAGGACATGGTGGCTCTTAAAGATTCTGGTTTGAAGTGGTACTTTTCACTCTCACCCACATTGTATTGTCTAAAGAAAGTCATACGATCAAGCCTAACATAATGGAGTTGGAATGTATAACCTTCTCACAAGGAAGGGCAACACATATTTTCAACAAATACTGTCATCTCCCACAAGATTTAACCTGAAGGGTGACGTTCATTAGCAGTAAGATGTAAAGTGAGAGGACAGGAATGGTTAAGAAAATACTGGAGTATTGGAAGAAAACTTGTATCTAGAAGGTGCCGTATGCAACTCTAAGGATCTACTTTTGTTTCAGAAGCCAAGGGGAATTACTGAAGGTCTCTAAGCAGTGACATAATGATATTTTTAGTTTATATGTATTATTCTAGCAGTGGTGAATACAGGGAGTCTAGTTAAGATGTTATTTCCATAGACTCAATGAATTATGATAAGAACAAGAGCTAGAGCTATGGTAATAGGAAAGATGGGGTGTGTTGGGTTCTCATTTGGTAGGTAATTACCTACCTGCTTCTTTATTCATATAAAAAAGGTAAGGATTAAGAAGTGAAGGAAAGTTGACTACGCTAATGAGAAAGTAGATAATCAATAGTCTTAAAGGGACATGGCAGGCAACAAGCAAGGTTAAGGATACATTTTGTAAGTGGTGGGAAGAACAGGCTCTTTGTTCCTGAAGGCTTCAAATTTCTATATGAGACATAGGACATTTGGTTTTAGATGAAAGAATATGGGAGTTGGGTAAGACTCTTGAACAGAATACCAAAGACTCTCTGAGTGGAGTAGGAGAGAGATCAAATAAAAACTAAAAGTGTAAGATAATTAGGAGCCTTGCCTCCTGTAATTTTATAATGACTTGAGAGGGCATATTTTGTTCCTTTTCTCCACCAATGCTAAGTAGTCTAGGGCTTTGAAAGTATTATAAGGTTGAGATTATGAAGGGAAGGTACAGTGGAAATATTGAGTTTCAAAGTAATTGAGGATGCCACTGAGAAAGCAATTGAAGTAACAAACTAAGTAGTCAGTCTAGTTAGGGAAATGAGTAAGTCAATAGGTGGCTGATAATCCAGGAGACAATGGGACAGTCATGAGTCCATTGCCTATCCACAGCCAGAGTAAATGTTGTTGGAGTGAGGACATGAGCTTGACTGGTAACAGTCTGAGGTGAGAGAGTGGGATGTCTGCATTTAAGATTTCTAATTTAGTACAGTTCTGGTTCCTGGTTGGTGATGAAGATTAGGACAAGGAAAGCATACAGCTTAAGTCATGCTCAGGATAATCTTTAGAATTGAGTAAAGGAAAGAAAGACATATGAGGATAGTATGTTGGAGAGTTTATAGAAATGGATACTGAAGTCACTCTTGATGTGAAAGGTGGAAATAATTGATAAAGGTTTTTTTGGGAAGGGTCAACTACTGAAAGAATGGGTAGGGGAAAAAAAATTAGGAAACTGTTGACTGTGTTGATTCCTACCTGTGGTTGACAGAACTCTAAAATGACCTCCAATGACCCACACCCTTGTAGAGTCCTGCCCCCTCCCTCTTGAGTGTGGAATCCTCTCTCTTATGACTTGCTTCTGACAAATAGAAGATGCAAAAGTGATGGGATATCATTCCCATGATTCTGTTATGTTATATGGCATAGATAAGGGATTTTGCAAATGTAATTAAGACCCCTAATTAATTGGCTTTAAGTTAATCAAGAAGGAGATTATTCTGGGTGAGCCTGACCTTTTCAGGTGAGCCATTAAAAGTGGGTCTATAGCTCAGAAAAAAGAGAAGTCAGAGAATGGCTCTCCTGCTGGCAATTGAGAATCCAAGTGCCATGTGGTGAATTTCTTTTCTTTTTTTTTTTTTCCCATGTGGTAAATTTCTAATGGGGGAGGAGGATGGGTATCTTTTAGGAGCTAAGGATCTCATTCCTACAAGCACAAGGAAATGAATTCTGCCAACCACAACATAAGCTTGGAAGATAAGACCCCCAATCTGGCTGACACCTTGATTGTAGCCGTGTGAAATCCTGAGCAAAGGACCTAGCTGAGTGAGCCCCAGACTCCTTACCCATGGAAACTGCAAGATAATGAATGCAATTGTTATGCAGTGGGAGAAAATGAATATACTATGTTAAATATACCACCTTATGTTAAGAGACTAAAGTGTTTTCATAAACCTTGTGTAAAATTCTATAAAAAAAAGTTTTCAAATTTTTTTTGCCTTAAACTTTTATTCACAGAAGCAAACACGAGATGGTTTCCAAATTAAGATTGTAGATTAGAGCATGAGAAACAAGCTGTGCAGTAGATGAATAGAGAACAATGGGACAGATCTCAGGCATAATTCTCTCTACTCCTACTCCTCTTTCGTCACCTTGTCTGCATGGAGCAGAAACAAAAGGAACAGGTGCGTCCAGTCAGAGGGGCTGGATCTGCTGACAATCAACACCTCAGGAAAGGAAGTTGGCGAGGAGGGGGATAAAAGAAGATGCAAAGTTGGCTCAGAATGGAAAGAAGGTGGCAGAAAAGGAAACAGGGACAAGGAAGCAGAGAATCAGTTTAGTGCTTGCTTGATAGACACATGATTTCATGATGGCTTCTGGCATCTGCCCTCTGGTCTAAAATAATTTATCTTTTCAACCTGTATGGGAGAGCTTGCCCAGCCAGCAAGCAGTGACAGTAAAATTTCCTTTACATTCTGAGTTCCACCCTTGCAAGGTTATTAACAGTAACATTCAGCCATTCCAAGGCACCAAGCAGGTCTGAATGAAAGCTTCTTCCATTTTCTTTTATTCTGTCGTGTCTGTAGGCTTCATTATAAGTGAGCAGGAAGGGGCTTAATATCTGTTGGCTACAACAAAAATTAATGGCCATGCAGGAAAAAAGCATTAATGGTTAAATGGAAAGAAGTATAAAAACGTTTAGTAATGTATGAATTCACATCACTTCTACTTACATAAAACACATTTAACATTTCAGTTCTGTTCTAAAGGTTCACTTTAGAGCCAGAATGCAAAACTTTATGAAATTGCTAAGTGTTTCAGACTAAATTATGAGTAATACTTTGGGACATGGTTAAAGATTTGTTAAACACACCACAGAGCAATTTAAAGTGTGCAATGATTCAATAAGGTACAAGAGATACAGTGGGAGTCTTTGATTCATTATTTATGGAATTACACTTGAGCTATCTCTATAGAGTGATTTTTCAATTCTAGCCATATATTCTTGACTGCTGTGGCTCATGGTTATGGGTAGAAGGAAGGTGGACTTGATTATCAATTCAAGATGAAAAAAAATGTCTTTATTGATTTTGAGAATGTTCCGGTGACCCCACTGAGAAGAGGCAGAATCAAGACAATGGTCAATATGAAATTTTCACCACAGTATGTGATTGGAGAGTAATTTTTGGTATTTAAGACATGATTTTCAAAAGCACTCCATTCATTCATGTGTTCATTCATTCAACAAATGTTTTATAAATACATATACATCTTTTATTCAGAGTGATTTTGACACACCTTTCACCCAAAGAAGGAGAAATTAATCCTTTTCTTTCCTCGTTTATAAAAACTATTTGACTACATTATATAATGGTTTTGTCAAAAGACCTCTACCTAAGTGAGAATTTAATTATGTAGGGCAGGCTGAATTAATCACTAATACTTTTACAGTCTGTATCTATCTCCTTGGCAAGAATAGTCAGAAAGGAAATTTAGTTGGCCAGCAAGTTAAAGATATTTCTGTTGTTAGTCTGCAGTGTATAAAATGAAGGGGGCTGGCGTTCAGAAATAGATGATTTGTACTGAGCAAGAGTAGCTATGCAGAAATTCGGAAGCCCATACTTCATAAAGCTACATCAGATATTTTGAACCCAATATGTTAAGTACATAAAAATTAGCAGAAAAAAATTGTCCTGCAAGCAGGACTAGCAAAAAATAATCATAATCAGTGAGTCTCTGGTAGGGAACATGAATAATAAGAGTCTGGAGAAATTATACTCAAACTGAAATAAAACCAAAAGTTAATTGAGGAGATGGCCCAGGCAGTGCCAATCCTGCTTCTGAGACTGGTGATTTTCAAACAGGAAAAAATCATCCTTCTCACCCTTAGTGGCCTTTTCCTGCACTTGGAAAACTTTCAAATCAGAGAATACATTTTCCTTATGCTCTCTATAAACTCATTTATATTATGCACTATCTCCATCTACAACCTCTCAATTTACCTTTATAATATTTTGATATAAAAAAGGAACATGATTTAAAAAAAAAAATTTCTAGCTCCCAACTCCTTCAGAATAAAAAATCCTGATCTCTTTAGACTTTTTTTAGAAACTATTATTCCCCCACCATTTAATTATCTCTCTTATTTTTGTCTCTGGATTCCATCCAATTTCCAAACATCTCTTTTCACATACTGAAATTAAACCTGGTACAGTGTTCTGTTAAGGTCTTGGCCGATTTTTTAGTAGAATCTATGTGTCTGTGTCTTATTAAAGCTTCAGCATTTGATAGTGAGTCCTTTTCACACTCAAGGTCAGGATAGTCTGGCTGAGTCCTTTTACAGCCAAAAGACTGTAGGTGAGGACTCTTGTGTCTACTGACTGGCCAAGGGAAGTTGCAGTAGGACTGTGGCTCTCTCTAGACATTATTGACGTTGTTAGCTCATAGGGAAAGCACTTTAAGCGGTGTTTATTTATAGGCTTTCCTTCAATGAAGTGACAGGAGGCTCCCAAATGCTGCTCAAATCACCACATGATGAACTGCACAATACATGATCTTATGGCACTTCTGATATTAACTCCCAAGAATCACTTTAGACTTGTGTATCTACTTTCTACAAACTGTGGATAAATCAAATAGTGATTGTTTGACTTTGCAGGATTTAGAACTGATCTACAATATGATTTTGTGCCTTGTAGATATAGTCATCAGCTGGAATTTTCTCTGGTAAAGTAGTTAAGTTACACAGGAACACAGTGCTTACATCCTGAAGGAGAAAAGAGATCCCAATTACAGAAGCCTTTTATATTTGTTTTTACTTATTCCTAATGCATTAACTACATGCATTGCCTATTTCCATATTTTTAAAAAATCACAAATGTTTACATTACCTTAAGACGTCTGACAATGGAATGGGAAAGAATCCTTGATTTAAATATTGCACAAGTATTAAATGTTTCAAAGGGGTGATTACAGATGGGATTTGTATCTGAGCCATTTTCCCCAAACAAGCTCTCAGCTGCAGGCCACTTAAGTGCAGTTAATTCATTAGAACAAGAAGAACTTGAGTTAAATACATTAGCGATGAACTGTTCATCTGTAATAAGGCGGACTCATGCTGGCAATTTCTTGCATAGTTATTATTCAACATGTACTCTAGAGTCCTGACCGAAGGAGAGGAAAACAATGAGAAATGCAGCTTGTTTTTTAGAATCTGGGTTTTGAGAATAGTCTTTCCATGGCTCTGGCCTAATTTGAGGGTCCCAGTGTTATACTTCATAGACAAGTCCAGTTAGAACAGGCTAAGACTATTTCTGTGATACCAGACGATTCAGGGAAGCCTGGGGACCCAGGAAATTTAGGGAACAACATGAAAAAGATGGGAGAGGTAGTTTTTAAAGGCCCGTGTCTTCATCTCTGAGTGTTGAAATGATGTCTTTACAACAAAGCAAGCCCTACTTATAGCCAGTGACTCACCAGCGGTCCCTTATTCCCTGAGCAAATGAATTAATTTGGCAGTTGCTATTCCTCTCCCCAGACCACCCATGTGCTCTAATTGCCTATTTCCTCCTTCCGGGTTTTGAATGAAATACCTCCCTATCACTTCCTATACTAAATCAAAGCATATGTCAGCATCTGGTGGCCTCTAACGAATGTTCTTACTTGTACTCTCATCCCCTCCCCCCTGCCCTATCTAGAGATTTAGAATTTCCAAGGTCAGGTCTTTACATCTCATTAAGTCTTCCTGAGATGATGTGCCTATAAAATTCAAACTTATAAAATAATAATTAATAGCCCCAACAGAGGTCCTTTTGAAAAACCCCATGACTGCACCTTTAAAAGCAGTGTTTCCTTTGCTAGTGGATTTATAAGGCTAAATCTCTCTCCAATCCTAATCAAATATTTAGAAATGCATGCATTGCAGGATCCCTAGTATTAATCAGCATACATTGCACTATCTGGGGTTAACCTTTAATTTTAAGAGAATCTTACCATTTCTCCTTAAATGTAATTTTAAGAAAACACTATGTTAGAAGTATTCAGGAATGAGGACTTAGCATAGCCACGATGAATTTACACGTGTTCAGGAGTCAGCATTCTCTGACACAGTGGAGTGAAGTCAAAACTAAGTGCCAAAATGCTACCAGGATCCTCCCTAAAAAGACAGATTTCATAGTGCAATTCTCTCACCTCCAAAAACATGATCTTTGGAGCTAACACCTGGGATTCTTTGTTTTTAAGCCCATGAGTTAACCATTTTTTTGTGTTGTCTGTCTCTGTCTTTTAGGATATAGGCTCTTTTTGTCTTTTGTTCATGACTAAATCTGCAGTGCCTAGAGCAGTGATTGGTTCAAATGTGTTGCTCAGTATTTACAGGTTGAATCAACAAACTCTTGTCCGGGGCCAGATTCGAAAACTATTACCTTAGCAGATGGAACTTTGGAGCAGATAATGCTTAGCTTGCATCCCAGCTCTGGTAAGTAATACCTATGTGACCTTGGGCTGGACCTTCATCTTTCTGAATTTTAATTTCCCCATTTTTAAAAAGGTGATCATAAATCCTAAAATAAATATTTGTTAACTAAGTGAATGAAACCTTCAGATCAGTGTAAGATTGAGGTGACATATGTTGAAAACAATACCTTTCTCAGTAACTGACATCCATTGTCATTATTTAGACAAGGAGGTAGAGAGGATTGGCCAACAAGGGTCATGTTTATAAACACCTGAGGATGAAGTTTATGGGAAGGCCAAGTGGACATAATGAGGTTAATGGCTGGCCTTAAGAATTAAGACTGCTATAATTGACTCATGACATCTAACAGAACCAAATAGGAACACATGGATGGCTCAGTCAGTTAACCATCTGCCTTTGGGTCAGGTCATGATTCCAGGGTCATAGGATTGAGTCCCACATTGGGCTCCTTGCCCTATCTCTGCCTGCTGTTCCTCCTGCCTGTGCTCTTGCTTTCTGACAAATAAATAAATAAATTTTTTGTTAATTAATAAAAGAACCAAATAATCAGGTTCTCTCCAGTGACAGGAGTTTAGCATAAAACCACATAGAAATCAAGAAAGGGAGGGAATCAATGTCATGGGAAGTGCAATAGAGCCTCCTAGAAAACTGGAAGTTTCAGATGCCCCTGAAGTCCCAGTCTCCCCACAAAATCTAAGGTTCTGTCTTTTTCCAACTCTGCTGTCTGCTCAGCATCTGCACTGAGTGCAGGGGCTCTTCCACATAATCCACAATCCCTCCTTCAACCCCTTTTCTTTTTTTTTTCTTTTTTCTTTTAAAGATTCTATTTATTTATTTGACAGACAGAGATCACAAGTAGGCAGAGAGGCAGACAGAGAGAGGGGGTGGAGGAAGCAGGCTCCCTGCTGAGCAGGGAGCCCAATGCAGGGTTTGATCCCAGGACCCTGGGATCATGACCTGAGCCAAAGGCAGAGGCTTAACCCACTGAGCCACCCAGGCACCCCTTCAACCCCCTTTCTGAATCCATACTTTTCTTTAGCACTCCATCACCTTTCTTTGTGTCTCAGGAAAAACTGATAAAATCAGATCCTCTCTCAGAAGTTTTAGTCATAGTCTAGTCTAGACTGTTCATACTGTGTAAGCTTTTCATGCCAAGCCACCTTACCTGCTTCTGGGCAGCCTCTGTCAGTAACTGCCTGTTACAGAACTTCCCCCACAGGACAATCTTTGGTGGTCAGGGTGGCAAAGTCAAAAGGCTTGAAGTTTGGCAACGTGTGTGTAAGGAGTCACTTTTGGTCATCTTGCCTAGGAGACTTAAGAGGTTGTCATTTTGCTTGGTTGTCATTGCTTGGAGATTGTATTAAAGAGATCTATCTATGAAACTCTGAGTGCCTATCAGCCTATTGGTTCCTTCAGGGCAATTTCTACCGAGGAAGTACATTTTATTTCATTATAAATTACCATTTATGACCATGCTAAACTTTATATACCTTATGAAGAAATCATCTAGTAAAATATTTTAGGTCCTATCACTATTTATTAAGTTCTCTAACTTAAAATCTATCTTTACCATCATAGTTGTATTGTAGATAACACAAGCTTAATTGGATTAGTCAGAGAGGAGTCATATACAGGCGTCTGACCTAGGCAGTGGTTGCTAGTCCGATGGTAGACAGGATATCAAGGGCTTCCAGGGTATTGTCTCTCAGATTGTTTTCCCACCTTGCCCCTGAGGAACATAGTCAGTTTGTTTTCTAGGAGAAAGTGGATTGAAAACACAAGACAGGCCAATAGAAGAGTGACATTCTTAGAGGCCAGGCTAGAATCTAAATATTAAAAGAAGAAGAAGAAGAAGAAATTCTCAGGGTTCCTGGGTGGCTCAGTCAGTTAAGCATCTGTCTTTGCTCAGGTCCTGATCTCCGGGTCCTGGGTTCAAGCCTCATGTCTGGCTTCCTGCTCAGGGAGCCTGTTTATTCCTCTCCCTCTGCCCCTCCCCGCTGCTGTGCTCTCTCTCTCTCTCTCTTTCAAATAAATAAAATCTGAAAGGAAGAAAGAGAAAGGAAGAAAGAAAGAAATTCTTTCGTGGCTTCAGGGACAGACTGTAGCACAGGTGAGGAGAAGGAAACTTTCTCCAGCTCAGCGTGATGAGAGTTGGCACAAGATAAAACAGTATCACCGTGACGGTAACACACAGGGTTGTGGCAGAGGACAAGGACTCCCATGGGCTTTTCCAGAAGAGAAAAGCTGGATGGGAGAGCAAGAAAGAGCAGCATTCATGATCCCTGGAATTTTGCCCTATCCCCTTCCACATACTCACATGCCCCTAAAGAAGAATTTATGAGGCGAGGGTTTCAGTGATTCTGTTAGAGACTGATGAATTTGGATTGGTTATCTATTGCTGCATAACAATTTGCCCCACAACTTTGTGACATAAAACAAGAAACATCTATTTTCCCAGTTTCTGTGGGTCATTAATTAGAGTGGCTCTGGCTCAGGGTCCCTCATGAAGTGGAAATGAAAATGTCAGTTGGGGCTTCAGCCATCGGAAGTCTTGACTAGAGCTGGACGATGTTCTTCCAAGCTCAGGCAGTAGTGTTTGGAGGGAGGACTCAGGTCTCATGCCATCAAGCTGCTTGAGTGTCCTTGTGATATGGCAGTTGGCTTTCCCAGGTGAGCAATCCAAGAGAGGGAAAGAGAAAGAAGCTGCAATGTCTTTTATATCCTCATCACAGAAGTCACATTCTGTCACTTCCATCTAACTGTATTCCTTAGAAATGAGTCACTAAGACCAGCCCACACTCAAGGGAAGCAGTATTCAGCTCTACATCTTAAAGAGAATTCATAGACATATTTAAAAATATTACATATTTTATGATACATATTTAAATATGTATTATACATCTTAATTTATAATTTATAAATATGTATTAATTTCTTTAAAATCATACATATGTGAAAAAGAGAATCCATAGATGTATTTTAAAACCACTGCAATTTGTACTCTGGCCACATTCATTTTTATTTGTCTCACATGCAAAACACATTCAGCGCCCTTCCCAAGAACTCCAAAAAAGTATTAGCTTGAAATCCAGGATGTTGTCATATAAGTGAGATCCAAACGAATGAATCCTCCCAGGTGTAGTTCCTTAAGTATAGATCCTTAAGTATAGTTCCTCTTGACTGAAGACTTGTGAACCAAAGAAATGAGTTATTGCTCTCTGTCCATGCCTTACATTCAGTGGAGGCAGAAGCAGAAGCACAAGAGATACTCTAATAGACATGGAAGATGCTCAGGTGTCGTTGGTGTAGACCAATTCTGAAAGCCAATCTAGCATGGGTTGGCAGTTTCTTGACTGGGACTCAAGGCCTGGGAATAATTCTCCACAGCTCTTGGCCCCACTCTTATTTTTACCTTCTGAGTTATCCTTTTGTTTGTATCCTGTTTCCAGTTTATAACTGAATAGTTTCCTGAGCCTGACACCCCTTAGTCTCACTGGCAGGGAGGGGTGATTCCCCCTTTTATTTAATGCTGTCTCTGGGCTTTCAGTCTAAGCTGACAGTGTTTCTGCTGATATAATTCTGTTTTTAAAACTTTGTGGGTCTCCTGTGAATGTTGTTGGGCTCCAATTCATTAGATAAATCTACACCTATAAATCAAGATAAGTTCTTCTCTATCTAGGGCTTCTGCTGAGGGACAATATCTGTAAGCTTTTTAGAAGCCATATTGTTTGATTAAGGGGAGGTCTGAGAAATATGGATCTTCAGAGGGCCCCTTTTTTCTGACTAAATGGTATTCTGAGGCAGCACCATTGATCCCTCTGAAGCCTTAATAAGAGATTTCATAGCCACACCCTCAGCTTCAATGTTAGAACTGGTAGAGCCCTTGATTTGATATTTGTACAAAAGCTATTTCTGAATTTTAACATCTTCCACCATCTGGAAAGGCTATGAAATTTTTTTTAAGATTTACTTATTTATTTGAGAGAGAGAAAGAGCACGTACACACATGCATGAGCACATGAGCGGGAGGTGGGTCAGAGGGAGAGAATCCCAAACATATTACCTGCTGAGCACAGAGACTGACTCAGGGCTCACTCTCATGAACCCAAGATCAAGACCTGAGCTGAAATCAAGAGTCAGACGCTAAACCTACTGAGCCACCCAGGTGCCCCGAGGCTATGGAATCTTTAAAGCTAAAACTCCAGCTACTTTTTATTCAGCCTAACTTCCATAAGCTTGTCTCTCTTCCCTCAAATTTTACTGTAAATAGGAAGAAACCAAGTAGTACCTTCAATATTCTGCATAGAAAGTACTTTAGCTTGTTTGTCCAGTTCAAGTCATTTCCCACTTCCAGGTTATCACAGGTGACAGTGTTGTTAACCAGCCTGCCACTGCAGAACAGATTTCTTCCTTTCAGTTCCCAGGAAGATAGTCCTTTCCTTGCTTTGAGTCTCACTGACAAGCCACTCAAAAGTCCTAACTTCTACTAACAGTCTATCTGAGGTTCATAAACTTTCACTAACATTCTCTTCAAAGTCTTTCTTTGTTTCTGCCCATTACTTAGTTCCAAGCCACTCCGCATTTCTGAGGTATTGTTGTTTTGTTTTGTTTTGTTTTAAAGATTTTATTTATTTATTTGACACAGAGAGAGACATCACAAGCAGACAGAGAGGCAGGCAGAGACAGAGAGGGCAGCAGGCTTAGGGCTCAATCCCAGGACCTTGAGACCATGATCTGAGCTGAAGTCAGAGGCTTAATGCACTGAGTCACCCAGGTACCCCCATTTTTGAAGTATTTGTTATGATAGCAACCTCACTTTCAGATTCCAAAAAGTATATTGGTTATCTATTTCCACATAACAAGTTATCCCAAAACTTAAAAAACAAACAAACAAACATGTATTATCTCACAGCTTCTCTGAGTCATAAATTTGAGTGTGCCTATAACTGGAAAATTCTGGCTCAAGGTACCTCTTGAGGCTGCAGTCAAATCCAGAAAGAAACAACAATATTTTAGGTCCAGTTGACCTCAACGTGCTTTCATTGCCATCACATACATTAGAAGCAACACATTAAATACAGCTTCCATTCAAGAGGAAGGGTATTAAGCCCCATATGTTAAAGGAGAATGTATCAAAGAATTGGTGATACTATTTTCCAACCACCAGAAACCTGAAAGTATTCTATAATTTGTACTGAAACCATATTGTACCCTGGGGGAAGTCTGGCCTAGGAAAATAACAATTACATTTATACGACCAAACTTTGCCGAGGTCTTCAGCTATGAATAAACCCTACATAGCTAAATCTAATGAACAAATCTTAGTCCTCATCTGACTTGACCTTTTGGTAACACGAGGCATCACTGTTTATTCTTTGAAACTTTCTTCACTTGGCTTCTAGGACATCACAAGCTCCTTGTCTTTCTTCTGCCGATAACTAGTTGCTTACTTTCAACCTCATGTACTACTTTCTCCTCATCTCTCCAACCTCATAATGTTGGAATGCTATAGTTTCTGCCTCAAAGCTCTTTTTTATCTATACTCAGTTTTTTGATGACCTAATGCTATCCCAAGTCTTTAAATACAATGTGCACTTATAACTGTCTAACTTATATATCTCTTCTTCAACTCTAGAGTCATGCCTAACCTCATCTCCACTTGAATATCTAACAAGGATCATCAATGTAACCTGCCCTAAACTGAGCATTTTATCCTTACCTCAAACTTACTTTTCTTACAATCTTTCCCATTTCAGCGAATGGCAGCTCCATCCTTCCAGTTGCTTGGAATCAATTCTCGTTTATAGATCCCTCTCCTTCCCCCGTTTCCTTCCTTCTTCTTCCCGGGACACTTTCAGTCCATCTGCAAAATTTGTTCTACCTATAAAATAAATTCAAACTTCGACCACTTTTCACAAGTTTTGCAATTATCACAGTGGTACAAGGCACTGTCTATCTCCTAGATTCCTGCAGCAGTTAACGTCCCACCCATGGTTCCCCTCCACGCTTGACCCTGTAATCTATTTGGAGCACATCTTCTAGAGTAATCCTGCCGAATGGAAACTAGGTTATATCCTTCCTCTTTGTAAATTCCCCAGGGCCTCCCTTTGTCACTCAGAGGAAAAGCTTAAATCCTCAAACTGACCCACCTGGTCCTATACCATCTGGCTTTTATCACTTACCTGATATCATCTCCTACAGTTTTCCCTTCTGCTTCTCCTGCTCCAGCCACATTCTCCCACCCGCTCTTGGTCAGACGTATGGAGGCATGATCCTCCTGCCTCCACACTTTGTTCTTAGATCTCCACAGGACTTGCTCCCTCACTTCCTTTAGATGATCAAATGTCACAGTCTAAGTGAGAGCTTCCCAAACTGCCTTATTTAAAGTTGCTCCGGTAGTCCCGAGTCCTCTTTTCTGTTTTATTTTCTCCATGGCAATTATCATCTTCTAAGCATTCATTTGACTTATTTTTATGGAATGTAAACCATGTGGAAGGTGATTTTTTTACTGCTTGATTCATTTTTTGTGTTGTTTTGACACAGAAGCATCAGTCAGTGTTTTTTGAATGAATAAATGAACTCTCCATTAGTTTCTTCATCCCAATTTTCCTGGAATTCTCTTCTTTCTCTCCACAGACCCTCTAAATCCTGAATTAATTCCACAGCCTAGCTGGTCAAGGCTTTTCTCTTCTAGGAGCCTTTCCTCACTAATTGAGGCTTACATTGATCTTCACTTTGACTTTCCTCAGCCCACGTGGTCAGATCCCAGGCCACGTTCCTGTACACTTGTTTATGTGCTCCATTTTTCTCCATCTTGATCATATATTTTTGTTTGTCAAAAGAGATCCTTGAGAAACCACATTCACTTCCTTTTTTCTTAAACTACTCTTTGACCTCTCGTAATTACGCAACATGAACTTTATAAATCCCTGCTTCGTAAACAACTGCTAACCCACTGAAATGAACTTCCTAACCTCACACAGCTGATGGAAGATACTACTTTCAGACAAACACAGTGTTTTTGTAAAATGCATACAATCATTTTCAATTTATACAGTAATAAGTTTCAGGTAAAACCAGCTGAGCTACACAAGCAACTCTGTTCTAATACTCACACACTTATTATATTCTCTTTAGAAAATGGAATCCATTTTTCCACATGGACTGGAAATCCTTAGATGTTAAAAATATTTTTAAAAGCTCCACTGAGATTTAGCTTCTTGCCATGATACTCTAAATTATTCCAGCGTTCTGTAAGGCATTATAAAACACTGTAATTTATATGCTCCAGAGAAAGTACCTCTTAAAATGTTCACCAATTAGTTCATTTCAGAACCTCCTTTTGATATCCCTGCAGGTAAGTAAGAAAAATCCTTTCATATGCAACCTGAGTGTAAGACAATATCAAAATCACTCATGTCAGCTCAATGTTGTCATAAGAACAACTCTAAATTTTCTGATAGTTGGAAATTTTGGAGAAGCTCATCAAATGAATACACAAGAATTATGCACGTAGATGTTTCCTTCTGGGAATTTAACACAATTCTCTACTTTTTTAAAACTTAATCTCATTTTATCATGATTCAGATTTTGCTTAGAAATGAGGTAGATTGGAACTGTCTCAATCAGTTCATCTTCATTGCTGTTACCTCACCTTGGATTCCATTGGTTTTAAGCTGTTGTCTGAGGGTAAGACACACATGCACACACAAAATCTAAATACTGAATCAAGAATGTTAGAGTTTATGACTTCTTCTCCATGGAGGAAGAAAATTAATATTTTAAAAGGAAAACAAAGGGTTTCTCAACTATTTTCAGATATTGAATTGAGACTCATCTAATAGCATCTGACTAATTCAGAACCCTTTTATTGAGTTTATTTGTAAATAAGCTCAACTAGATACTTCTCACAAATAAAATACATTAATATGTTCTTTTATGTTGAAACCTTTGTTAATTTAGTGTTTTAAATAATTTTGCAGAATATGTACAGCAACATGAAAAATATTGACACTATATATCACTTAAATTTAACTGTAAATTCCTGCATTGTTTCATACATATAATTATAATCTGTTGCTGTTCTTCTTATGAGCCATTACTAAAGCATCATCTTAAAGACTAACTGTTAAGACAGAAATTTACCACATGTAGCTAGCTACAAAAATACCTATCATATACATGTGCATGTTCTCAAAGCTAAACAGACACTAGAGGTATCTAATTCATGGGTTTATGACCTTTCTTTCACTCAGCATACCTAAGAAACAAGTTGTTCTTGTTAGACAAGAAACTACCTTGTCCTGGTAGTGTATTAGTTTCTTACTGCTGCTATAACAAATTACCACCAAAGTATTGTCTGAAGACAATACAAACCTATTCTCTTAACAGTTCTACATGTCAGAAGTCTAAAATGAGTCTAACGGAGTTAAAATCAAGATGTTGAGAATGCTGCATTCTATCTGGAGATTCTCCAGGAGAATCCATTCCTTGCCCTTCCTAGCTTCTAGAGGCTTCCCAAATGCATTCCTTGGCTTGTGGGTCTCTTCCAGGAATCACATCACTTGGGCCTACTTAGAACTCTCCTTTCCTGACTCTGAAACTCTTGCCTCCCTCTTAAAAGACCCTTGTAACTACAAGAGGCCCAGGCAGATAATCCAGGATAATCTGTTCATTTTTAGCATCCCTATCTTAATCTCATCTGCAGAGTCCCTTTTGCAACATAAGGTAACACTTGCACAGTTTTCAGGGATTAAGATTTGGGACTTCCTAAGGACCGCTTTTTGGGGGAGGAAGGGCACTACTCTATGCACCACCACTGATCTCAAGTAAGAGGGGATGGAGGGTATAGTAGCACATGTATTTGACAAATAAGCAGTATTGCATAATGATTAAGACCATGGACTCTGGTGCCAGATGGCAACTTCAAATCTTACCACTCAATAACCATGAAATCTCAATGCCATACATATTATTGAAACGCACTGTGCCTCAGTTTTGTAATCTGTAAAACCATAAATGACAGAATTAGTAAATACTTCATACTGTTGTCATAAAGACTCAATGAATTTATACATGTAAACATACATTAGGACAATTCCTGACACACAGATAATGTACAATAAACATTTACTATTCTTATGTGCTTTCATGGAGAAGATTAATCCAATCTAACTCATTTTACAGATGAAGAAATTGAGTCCCAAAGAATTTAACTGATTTACACAAAATAATATACTGACATTATGTTATGAAGCTTGTCACATTGAGATTATTCTGTATTACTGAACAAGTGTCTGATAAATATGTTTTCAATGGTATGAGAACTTTAAAACTACCCATTTTCTTATTTCTAGTAATTCTTAATTTAATCTGATTATATTATCAATAATACATCTCACTCTTGCTTAGCAATAGGAATCCTAGAAACATATTTTATTTCTTTCTCAATTTTCTGAGGCCTGATAGGGTTGTATTACATCTTGCAAAAGGTATTTGACAAGCTGACAAGAATTTGAGGAGACCCCCATGCCTAGCATTTCACATGATGAACCTGTCTGACTTTTTGTATCCAGATAATTGTGTAAATTGCTATTAAAGTATTTAGAGGACTTTAAACTTCTGTTCAAAATGTTTGTAACATTTTCTTATATTTTTAGATTTGATGCTGTCTATCTATTAATTCTTCAGTGTAATCAATCAACTGTTACCCACACTAAACTATTAGAATAGCTACACTAAACAAATCATTTAAGATAATGAATTTTGATAATTTTCATTATGTAGAAATTTCCATTGATTCCTACTTCTCAAATATGCTTAAGAATCTTTCAAATAGGCACACCTGAGTGGTTCAGTCAGTTAAACATCTGTCTTTAGCTGAGGTCATGATCCCAGGGTCCTTGGATGGAGCCCCACATGGGGCTCCCCGATCAGCAGGAAACATGCTGCTTCCCCTGTTCCTTACTCTCTTTCTCTCTCTCTCTCTGATAAATAAATAAACTAATCTTTAAAAAAATGAAAGAAAGAGAGAAGAAAGAAAAAAAGAAAGAAAGAAACTTTCCTATCTAGGATTAGGATTCTGAGAGTAGATGTCATATCTTTTATACTTATGATCCTCCCACCTCTATCAGACCTACAATAATTTTTTTTTGGTAATCTCCTTTTACTGATGCGTTAAGCATAAAGTACAAAGAGAAGACTATTTCCTATAGAGAATTACTAAGTCAAGGACATGTTATTTTATCTTTCTGAAGAAATAGAAAATTCCTACTAAAAATTAAAGTCTCTCTTGTCCCCGTTTAACTAACAAATTGAATAGAGTCATGAAATTTAAGAACTGGAAAGGAAATAGAGATTATTTGGTCAAAAGCCCTCATTTTGTAGATGATGAAGGATATGAAGGGAAAATAAAATTGAGCAAGTTAATTTTAGACATCTGAAAAAAATTCAATCACAGAATATTTTTTTGGCTCCAGGCCGAAAACATTTCATTTGATTGTGAATAAGACACATTTTATTCTCTGTAAGCTTTTTTTTTTTCCCCTCACTGCTCTGTTTTTCAGGAAGAGGCAAATAAGTGTTAATCATTCTATAGGCCTTGATGTTACTGTACCCTTTTTGTAAATGATTTTTGCTGTTGTCTTGCTGCCAGCTGAAAATGGCCTCATGCTCTTAACATATTTTCAATGACTGTTCTACAAGAAATGTTTATATATTCCTAAACTACTGTGCTTATTCAATTGTCAAGCATCGACTTGGCATTCTCCTTTTAATGCCATTCTCTCCTCCTCCTCCTCCTTCTCCTCCTCCTCCTCCTCCTCCTCCTCCTTCTTTTTAATCAGCTCTGAAAGATAAAGTATAAATCCTTCCTAGATTCTACGACCAGCTCCACAGTAATTTTTACCCTGAATGACCTTGATTAAGTCACTTAAACAGTGTGTGCAACTTTTCTCATCTGTGAAATGAGGACAACAACCCATACAGAGTGGGGTAATTATGAGATGAATGTAGGTATCAGAGATAACTGTTAGTTGTCATTTCTCTTCACTCTTTTTTTCTGATTAGAAATATTTATTTGGGGATGGTTTCTCATTCTGTCCCCTACACCACCTGTCCAGTCCCCATGCAGTTTTCCTCGCTTGCTGCCTACCTGCGTGCTGCATGTTCTACTGTCCCTCCAGGAAGTAACTGGCTGTGAAATCACAGAATTAAATATCCCCTTAACGTTTTCTGTCTTTCTCTTTATTCTTCAGGTCTTCTAAATGGTGAGCTAATTGTCTTTTTCCTATGTCCTCTATGACACAGCATGGCTGGATTTATCTCACTTTACACATATTCAACTTACTGACTTGAGCCTAGGTGATTTCACTTGGACTCTGTCCTTTTTCCTTGAAGGAACCTATGAAGGCAATATTATTATATATTATAAATATTGACCCAGTCTCAGAAATGTTAAGTGACTTGCCCAAGGTAATTTGAATATAAGTGACAGGGTCAGTCAGGATTTGAACCTAACTTAACACTAGGTTCTTCAGGGTCCTAAGGAAGATCAGTACATTCAGCTGAGGTTGTTTGTCTGATCTGGCTAATATTTTAGAGTATCTTTGGTCCTAATTTTAACAGTAGTATGCTTACATCACAGGCCCCTGGAATAATAATAGAGTTTTATCTTTAACCAAAGGAAAGGTAGTTACTGTACTTCATCCTAATTTTACAATGATTATTATAGTTTGTCTATACAAGAAACTTCTGAAAAAATCTGAACACCATATAAAATTACATTGACATGTATGATGATCACACAACATGGTTTAAGAGAAAAGTGTCTAGAATGAGAATTTAAACCCATCCTACTATCGTGTGATGTCACCAGCCAACACCAAAGAGAGGAGTTTCTGTTCAGGGTTCAATGTCCTAGTTGCTTTCATTACTCCCCTCCCAATAACAACAACAACAAAAGGTAAGCTAAAAAGTAATATTTTCTAATCAGCACAAGATAACAGAGTCTATGTTTAATGGTTCTCTTGTAAATCATCTTATTACATTCATACAAATGCATAGTTGTTTCTCATATTAAGTAAAACCAGCTCATGACTAGTCTTGATACCCTCATCAACAGAACCCAAAAGGAAGCAACTAGTCTCAGAGCTCAGCCGCCTTTCTTCTAAAATTCACTGTTGTGGGTCAAGTTGTGACCTCAGGTACTCAATGCAGTACTGTTCCTCTGTCAGCATTGAAGCTTTCATCAGAAGAAATCAAGAAGTTATCTGTGCATTTGATATAAGACTGCTGCTTTGCCAACCAGCTAGGATGAAAAAGAATTACCTACACTCAGAGTTAGACTTCTATGTTGTCCAGACCTCCAGTCCTTTCCAGGTTTTCCTGCCACCTCTTTGGTCACTACTCAATACACTTTGTTGGCTTCTTTTTTTAAATTTCTGAGATCTGTATTATTAAAATGTCCGGGTCTCAGTTCTTAGATCTCCTTTCTTTTTAATGTTTGTCACTCTGTTGGGTACATCATCTTGTCTCATGGCTCTAAGTACAATCTATACACTGATAACTCCAAATTAATATCTCCAGTCCCATTCTTTTTCTTGAACTTCAAACTTATCCTGTTACCTATTCAGCATCTTCACTTGGATTGATTCCAGGTATTTCAGACTTAAAAATTTCTAACCTAGGTTCCCAGATACCCCGAGTCTAAACCTACAATCCCACAAATCCCCCTCTCCACTCACACTCCAGGTAATGGTATCTTCATCCTTCCATTAAGATTATAACTATAAATTTGGAGTCATTCTTGAGTCTTCTCTTGTTCTCACAGCCTACATCCCATCCAGAAGCATATCTTATTGGTTCAACTTCAAAATATATGCAGAATCCAACCACTTCTTATCTCCTTCCCTGTTACCATACTAATTTTGCTACCATCTGTGAACTACTACTGAGATTATGGTAATACCTTCCTAATCACCCTGCTTCTGTCTTTAACCCACTACCATCTATTCTCAACAAAGGCAATGCTATCTTGTTAAAGTCAGGTCACGTCACAACTCTACTTAAAACCTTCCAGTGGTTTCACTTAGAGTAAAAACCAAAGAACGGGCAATAGCCTACAAGGTTCCATATGATCTTTACGTCTCCCCCATCACCTCTAAACTTACCTCTTCCTACGCCCCTCTGCATTCACTCTCCTATAACTACACTGGCTTTCTTGCTATGGTTTGAACATGCTGGACATCCTCCCACTTCATAGTTGCACCTAGAATACACTTCTACTGGATATCCACACTGCACTATTTCCTCACCTCTTTCAAGGCTTTGCCCCTTTTGTCAGCTTCACTGAACCTTTCCTGGGCAACCTTTATAAATGTGAAATTCTCATCCCCCAAAATTTGCTATCTTACCTCACTGATATATTTGTCTCCCACAGTATTTATCACTATCTAGCATATTACATATACTTACTAATTTTTCACATTGAAGTCTCCTCCTACAAGAATGTATAAACTGCAATGGGAATGGGGATTTTTGTTGTTGGTTTGTTCTCTTTTGTTCCAGAAATTGGCATAGTGCCTGATATGTAACACGTACTCAATTGTATTGTTGAATATTGACTACAGAACTTTTTTTTTTAACATAATCTGACAGGAACCTTAAATTTTACACATATCATGTTCTGTTTCTTCCTGAAGCTTGAGTTTTATTCATTTAGCATTCATCCAACATGTTTTTAAGTGCCTTATGCGTGCTGTGCATACTGTTACACAGATAACCCCACACAAATGACTGTATAATTATAATTGAGCTAAGTGTTTTGTGGAAAATCAGATAGACTTAGAGAACACTTAATAAAGAAGCCTGACATAAGTTGAGGTAGGCAAAACTTAATTAAAGAAATGTCATTTAAGCTGAGATCAGAAGGATAAGTAGCGAGAAAGATTTTCAGATGCAAGACACAGTACCTGCAAATTTCGTATGATGAGAAAAGCATGGAATTAAAAGGAGACCTGGGGAGCTCAAGTGTAACACAGACATTGAGAAAAAAAGAGTATAATGAGAGGCCGTAGGTTTGCAGGTAACTTAAAGGCCATTTTAAGGATTTGAGTTTTTTCCTAAGAGCAATGAGAAAGCCACCAAAGACATTTCAACCTGGGGAAGACGCCATCAGATTTGTGTTTTCAGAAAACAATCCTGAATGTGATAAAGGAAAAAAGGAACACTGGCCTGGATATAGGGAGACTACTGCAAGAACTGGGATTTCCATATAGGAATTCCTTCCCACATGTCTCAGGACATTTGTTTTTAAGAATCCCAAGAAAACTCAATCTAGAGTTCAGAAAAACAGAAAAAAGTATCATATTCCTCCTGTAAGAACAAGAGTCCCACAATCCACATAGAGACTAGTGTTTTGAAAGATTCCACTGACATTGCATGACAGGTCAGAGCAGGAAATGCTGACATGGGCATGTGGAATAGAAGGCTAAGGTCGACATTTCTAGGATTTGAGACAGGGGCACATAGCAGAGAAGTGGTCACAATCAAACCAGTCAGTCAGCTCTTGTCACATTACAAGGTATCTCTGCAGCCCCGTATGCTGATAAGGGTGAGTTGTTCATCCAATAGAAATAATTAACAAATGTATTCACATAGTATACTTTACACAAATCCTATGTGTGATATTCCAAAAAAATAAGTTTTGGATGCAAAGTACGTAATCTGGCAGTTTGACACATGATTCTGAGTAGTGTTTTTAAACTTGTTAGAAGATCTGAAGTCATGTTATTTTAATACTTTTCAATAAATGATTCACCAGTGTTGTCTAGTGCTTGAATATTTACTGTGGGCTACAACTCAGTGCAAACATTTGAACAGAGGAAATGCAAAGAGAAGAGGATATTGTTGTGGACACCTCCACACAAAATTAAGAACTGATCTGAAATCTGAATTAGCAAAAACACTAAGGATTTCATGGCAAAACTAAAATCGGGATGATCAGACAGAATACTTTTATTGATTTTTTTTAAATGAGGTGATATGAAGTACTATGTACCTTACTGCCCAGCTTAAAAATGCCTCTGGACCAACTCTTAAAAATTTGACTGCCCATAGGAAAGATGCTCAATGTCACTAATTATCAGGGACATGCAAATCAAAACCACAATGAGATATCACCTTACACCTGTCAGAATGGCTAGAATCAAAAAGACAAAAAAATAAAAAGTGTTGGTGAGGATATGGAAAAAAAGGAAAACTCATGTGCTATTGGTGGAAATGCAAGCTGGTGCAGCCACTGTGAAAACAGTATGTAGTTTCCTCAAAAAGTTAAAAATAGGAATACCATACAATCCAGTGATTCCATTACTAGGTATTTACCCAAAGGAAACAAAAGCACCAGCTTAAGGATACATGTGCCCTGTGTTTATTGCCCAATAGCCAAAACCTCTATAGATGGATGGATAGATGGATGGAGATATAGAGGATAGATAGATGATAGATTATAGATATAGATATAGATATAGATATAGATATAGATAGATAGATGTAAATATATGATGGACTATTACTCCACCATAAAAGGATGAAATCTTGCCATTTGCAACAACATGAATGGACCTAGAGATTATCATGCTAAGTGAGGTAAGTCAGACAGGGAAAGACCATATGATTTCACTTACATGTAGAACCTAAAAAATGAAAGAAATGAATGAATAAACAAACAAAAAGCAGAAAAAGTATAAATACAAAAAACAAACTGAGGTTTGCCAGAGGGGAGGGAGGTGTGGGGGTGGGCAAAATGGGTGAAGGGGAGTGGGAAATACAGGTTTTCAGTTATGGAATGCATAAGCCAGGAGGATAAAAGATATAGCATGGGGAATATACTCAATGATACTTTAATTGTGTTGTATGGTGATAGATAGTAGCTACATTTGTCATATAGATGCACTGAACTAGCATAAATACAGAGTTGTTGAATGAGTATGTTGAATCTTCTATATTGAAACTAATGTAATTTCATGTGTCAACTATACTTCCAAGAAAAAAAAAAAAGAATGAAAAGAAAAAGGTCCATTGAATCTAAAACAATACTAAAGGTATTTATATTACATTTGCAACTACAAAATAACCATATAAAATACATTATTAAAGAGGTAATTAGAAAAAAAATAATCTCTTGGGCACCTGGGTGGCTCAGTGGGTTAAGCCTCTGCCTTCAGCTTAGGTCTTGATCCCAAGGTCCTGGTTTCTAGCCCTGCATTGGGCTCTCTGCTCAGCAGGGGGCCTGCTTCCTCCCTCCCCCTCTGCCTGCCTCTCTGCCTACTTGTGATCTCTCTTTCTCTGTCAAATAAATAAATAAAATCTTAAAAAAAAAAAGAATCTCTGACATCAGTTAAAAATGAGAAAATAAAAACTAAAAAATTTAAAAATGTGAATGCCAAAGAGCAATGTAAGAAATTTTGTTACATCTGCAATATTTGTAATGAAACGAACATCAAGGCTATTAGAGCAATTAATGCTTTGTGTGTTTTTACATTTCAACTTAAGAATAATTATTAAATATTTGGCATTTCATATTTCAATTTTTAAGGGACTTATATTTTGGCATTTATTTTGTATTACTGTTATCTTTATTTAATGTTTTCTGTCATCCAATGCCTTTATCAGGCAGAGATCACTTTTACATATTACTAAAATATGGAATTTTGTCACAGTATGTTGTTTCATGATAATTAGAAAGCACACATTTATTTTTATATTATTATAGAAAATCTCTGAAACTTCTGTACAGTCCTATCACAAAAAAAAATGATGCATGCTTTATTATAACAACCATTTGTTCCTTTTAATGAATGTAAATATGTACAGGTAAATATTGTTAAGAATTATTGGGGTTTTTTGCTCATGTATTATCTCTTTATCTTTTAAATTTTATTTTTTAAATTTTATTTTTTCAGTGCATAAACAATGAATCTTGGAGCACTGAAAAAATTAAATTAAATAATTATTGTTAAAACTCCGCCACCAAAAAACAGATAGATTGTTATGAAAAATACAGAATGGTTTAGGATTTCAGGATTTCCAAAACATCCTCAGGAATTCTGACTTCTCATTCACAAATTCTGAAGTTCAATATCTTTCAGAAATTTGGACACATTAGCAAAAGTGCATGAAAGAGATGGAAGTATCTTGAATTATAGTGGTAGCAATGAAATTAGAGAGAAATAGACAAATCAAAGAAATAAGCAGGAGGTAAAATTCACAGGAGTTGTAGACTAGCTGAATGTCGGAAATAAGGTGGGGTGTAAAGAATAACTTCTAAGTTTCTGATTTTTGTGGCAGTTTGCACCATTTATTAAGACAGAGAACACTAGAAGAAAGCCAATCTGTCAGCTAAGTTATGCTTCGAAAACTGGCATCCTCTAATTATTACTGATGTAAACAATAAAACTTCCAAGACCAGAAGTAGATCAGAGGTCACCGAGAGCTGGAGGTAGGGATTGGGGTAAGTGGGAATGAGGAATAACTGCTGATGTATATAGAGTTCCTTTGAGGGGCTTTAAAATGTTCTAAAATTGTATTGTTATGATGGTTGCACAGTTCTGAATATACTAAAAACCACTGACTTAATTTTATGGTCTGTGAAATATATCTCGATAAAGCTATAAAAAACTGTGATTCATTTCGCATTCACACTCCATGTCCATGTGAGGTGAGACAGGGACTCTCTTCTATGGCATCCTCATTTAGGGAACAAAGTTGATGGCATTTTCACCACCTGAAATGTTGATTTCTTGGTCAGGAGGGAAGGGACTATACCCAATTTCAGAGCAGCTCTTAAAGGATTATACTCAGAAGTGATACATGTCACTTCCACTCATATTTTGTTGACCAAAGTAAGTTATATTACTATACCACGCTTCAAGGACACAAAGTACAATATACCAAAAAGAAGAGCTCCAGAAATAGTACTCACTACTGCCACCAGAATTGATGGGAATATGGAAATTCAATCACAGACCTGAGTTTGAGGTGCCTTTAAAATACCTCAAGAACGTGTTACATAGACAGTTGGCTTTGTGGGGCTAGGACCTCAGATGAGAGATCTGGGCTGAAGATCCAGGTCAGTTAGTCATTTATATACATGTGGTTGTTTAAGTCATGGGCACAGAAGAGATTGCAAAAGTCGCTGTCATCTGTAAACACCCTATAAGGTCACATTTCCTCATGTCACACACCCAACACACACACATGCATGTGTCACATTCTATCATGACTTCTGAGCTATCTGGAATTATAACTGTTAAGAGAAATGGAGAGGGTGTCAAACTCTCTTTGGTGTCTTAGAAATATTGAAGGTGACTATAAAGCAATTGGTATTTTATATCTGTCAAACTTTATTTCAAAGACCACATGCTCAATGAAACCCCTGACATGACGTATGCTCTCCTTGCTCTTTGAATTCCGTAATACTGTATTTAGATCTATCTTATAGTAAATTTCATACTCGATCACTAAATAGGTTTATATGCTTGTGTTATCCCTCCTGCTAGGCAATAGCCTTTGAGTTGAGGTCTGTGTTTTCATCTTTTTTTATGGCCATCAGAAAACCACCACTGTAACTTCTACATGGTAGTGCGAAATATGCAGCAAAAAAAGTGTGTTGCATGAATTATTTTCCCCCAAATGAACTGTTAGCTCTATAAAAACAGATAACCTGCCTTTTCTTTCCTTGTGTTTTGCTTTCTGCCTGCCATAGTGATTTCCACATAGTTTGTATTAGATAAATGCGTTGATTGATGAATCAGTTTAGACAAAATTAAAAGCCTTTTAATACACATTTTTAGAAATTATTTGTATTACCTCTAAATGGAAATGCATGTACAGACACAGCTGATGCATTCCCTTCACCTTTCAACAATTCAAACTTAAATATTCAAAGTTATTAGCTACTATCAACACCAGAATAAAGTATAAGTTTGCCTGCCCTGTCTCTTAAGTGTCAGACAGAACAAGTTTGCTATTGTCAATTCAACAGAACTGTGGGTATTATATCACAGGGAGGCAGGAATGAACTGGTGTTGAAAAAAATTCATAAAACAAAATTCTTAGAGCCCCGAATTGTGATATGGCTTTCTTTTTGAAATAATGCTTTAGTGAAATACTGCAAATTTTTATTGAACATCTATTATGTACCAATTAATCTTTTATGATACAAAAGGAAGAGAATATAGTTCTTGCCCAAAGGAATTTAGAACCCATTCCAACATAAATGCTAACTGTTTGGGAGTTGATTCTGTCCTTCCACTAAAGACCTTGAAATTCTAGTCCCCAATTCCTTACAAAATACCAGTCCCTCATCTCCCTTGGACAGTGAGCTGATTATAAATCTGCACAGAGCATTTTATTTGGCAAGATAGGTAAATGCTGACTCCTCCATTTGGGAAGAAGATAGTGTGAGGTCAGTCTGTCATCCTAGAATGTGCAGAAATAACCAACCACCATGTTGACCCTAACAACAGATTAGCTATGTCATTTTTAATTACCTTGGCTTTAGTACAATGAGAAAAAAAAAAATGGCCTCACGTTCCCCTTTTCACATATAAACTCTTTAGGCTAATACCTCCTGAATGTCTTAGCAGGGCGCTGCAGGCCTCCTGAGACAGGCAGTCACAGATAATGAACTCTAATGGAACTAGCTGCTGAACTAAGCTTGATAATCCCAGCCCTTGAGACTTACCTATGCGGGTGAGGCATGTACTAATTCCCAATCAGGTTCCAGCCCAGCATTTGCTGCTGAAGTGAAATCATTTCCAATTACCAACAATGTCTAAAGATAATCATGAACACTCACCTAGTCGCATCCACTTGCATACATGAAGCAGACGGACTGCGCACACGGATACACATTATTCCTGAGTCAAAGCAAAGACCTTCTGAGTCTGAACAAGTCAAGAAATGCCATGAGGCAGAATTTTGGCAGTGGATGCTTTTGCTGCTACGAAGGCAGGGCTTAGACTGACCATTTAAGACTTCACTGCCTTTATTTCACTTGGTAGCTGCATTTTAACAAATGTTTTCTCCCTGCTCAACCTCCATGGCATTCTCACCAGCCCCCAGGTCTTGTACCAGCACCTACTGAGAGCCACAAGCGTTTACAAAGTTACCTCTCTTGACATTGGCCACACCTCACTAGCAGGAAACAATAAAGAGCAGTTTGGACTTGGAGTCAAAGCCCTTGGTAGGATGGACCCTAAGCTTTCTTCTTTACCAATAGGGTGAACTTGAGCAAGAACCAGAACATCACTGACCCTGTTTTTTCATCTGGAAAATAGCTATATCAACACCTAATTATAGAATTTCTAAAACAGGAGGAAAATAGCCAAAGAAATTTTCATGGAAAAGGCTATTGTACCACTGTGGCAAGGTCCTCACAGAGTGGGGTGGTTATCGCATCTGCTACGAAGTCCCATTCCGCATTTCCATCTTGCAGACTCAGTGACAGGAATGGCTGTCCTCCCAGTGATGCTTCACATTAGCCAAGCATGCAAAGACTGAGATCTAACGTCTGAAAGCCTGTGCTCAATTTAAAATGAAAACTATAACTACCAAGGGCCACTGCACTTCTCTGTCAGTACACTATCTCCTTGAAGGTAGGGTCCATGGAAGCCAGATTATTATTAGAAGGGCTTTTCTGAATATGCTGAACATTTAATTATCTGACTCTAGATATTTGAGAACAACACACTCAGACCTATGAACCCATCCTCATAACAAAGATGCACATGCTATGGAAATAGGATAGGTCAAGTTCTTCATCACTCTCTCTCCTGGAGCGCACTTAGTGGTCACTCGAAAACGATACCTCCAAGATGCTCCTTTGCCTAGGCTTCTGTTGGTGGCCAAATCCCTTCATCACTGGCATATTCTTCCCTTAATCAAGTCAGTCAAGTTGATATTTTTAAATTGCAATCAAGTCTTTCTAGCTAAAGACATTCCTGACTCTGAAGGGGGATTTTGCACACCTTTGCTTTGGTCCGTTTAATGCCGATTTTAAAGATACTCCTCACAGGAATATTTCCAAGTTGTATGATCATTTGAGGGATTTAGAATGGGTGAGGGGAGGATTGGAAACTAGATCTACAAAATCTCTGATCATCTCAGAATCACTGATCTATTATGAAGGTTAAATTAATCAATATTTGTTAGCTTCTAAATGCTTTATATGATGAAAGCACTATAGAGCTCCTACTTGATAATACAGTTGTATTTGGGCATTGATTCCTTGGGATAAAGAACCATGTAGGGGGGTAGTTATTTTTGTTTTCAATTAACATACAATAAGCTGTGTATACATTGAGTGTATGATTTGATAATTTTTGACATATATATGTATCTTGAAATAATCCCCACAGCCAGATAATGAACATGTATCCACCACCAGCAAAAATTTCCTAGTGACCCTTTATAATCTTTCCCTTCCACACCTTTCTGCTTTACCCTCTACTAGGCAAACACTAATCTTTCTGTTACTATAGATTAGTTTGCATTTTCAAGAATTTTATATAAATGGAATTATATATTCTCTTTTTTGTCCAGCTTCTTTTGACATAATTATTTTGAGAGTCATCCATGTTTGTTGTGGTATGAGTAGTTCATTTCTCTTGGAGCACCTGGGTGGCTCAGTGGTTTTTGCTTCTGTGTTAGGCTCAGGTCATGATCCCAGGGTCATGGGGTCAAGCCCCACACCAGGTTCCCTGCTCAGCGGGAAGTCTGCTTCTTCCTCTCCTTCTGCCCCACCCCCACTTGTGTTCACTCTCTCAATTAAATAAAATCATTTTAAAAATAGTTCATTTCTCTTTCTTATTGAGTAGTACTCAACTGTATGTAGATACCAAAGTTTATCTATACCCTTGTTGATGGACATTTGAGTGGTTTCCAGTTTTTGTCCATTACAAATAAAGCTGCTATAGACATATGCTTTCCCTTTTTTTTTTAGAGAAATATCTAGAAGTTAAATGACTGGTCCATATGGTAGGGATATACCTAGCTTTTTAAAGAAAATGCCTAAACTGAGGACTGCTGGAGGGGAAGGGGTTGTGGGTAGGATGGCTGGGTGATGGACATTGGGGAGTGTATGTGCTATGGTGAGTGCTGTGAGTTGTGTAAGACTGATGATTCACAGATCTGTATCCCTGAAACCAATAATACATTATATGTTAATAAAAAAAAGTAAAGAAAGAACAAAAAAATTTTATAAAAAAGAAAAAAAAGGAAAGAGAATACCTAACTTTTCCAAAGAGTTTTACATTACTATCAGCAGTGTAGAGTAGTTGTAATTCTTCCACATCACTGGCAACATTTGATATGGTCATTCTATAATTTTAGCTATTCTAATAGATATGTAGTGAAACATCATTGTGGTTTTAATACACATTTCCCAAAAGACTAACGATGTTAAATGTTATTTGCCAGCTCTTTAATCTTCCTTGAAACATCTATTCATATCATTTGCCTATTTTGTAATAGGGTTTTGTTTTCTTATTACTATGTTTAAGTATTTGGGATATAGGTTGTCCACCAAATCTGTACTTTACAAGTATTTTTCCCAGTTTTTGGCTTCTCTTTTTTAAAATTTTTATTGGAATATAGTTGACACATAATGCTATGTTAGTTTCAGGTGGATAATATAGAGATTCAACATGTTCACCACGAGTGTGGCTACCATTTTCCTGTTAACATCTTTCACAGAGCAGAAGCTTTTAATTTTAATGAAATCCAATATATAAATTTATTATTTTATGATCACACTTTTGGTGTCATATCTTAAAAATATTTGCCTACCCCAAGGTCACAAAAGTTTTCTTCTATGCTTTCTTCTAGAAATTTTATCATTTTAGTTCTTACATCTTAGTTGAGGATTCATTTTTAGTTAATTTTTGGATATGATGTGGGGTATGAGACAATATTTTTTTCCTTTATTTTCTCTTTTTTTTTTTCTGCATCGAGATGTCTACTTGTTTCAGTATTGTGTTGAAAAGACTTTATTCTACTAAATTACTTTCTTACCTTTGTTGAAAATTAGTGAAACATACATGTGTGGGCCTATTTCTGAAATCTACTCTGCTGTTTTGAGCTGTATCTCTATCTTTACGCCAATACCACTCTGTTTTCATTACTGTAGGTTTATAACACTCAAAATCATGCAGTGTTAGTTTGCCACTATTGATCTTTCTCAAAGTTGTTTTGGCAATTCTAAATCCTTTGTAGTTCCACATGATTTTTAGACTCTAGATATTACTTCCATATTTGCTTTTTAGTTTAATTCCATTTCAGTCAGAGAGCATAGTTTGTATTACTTGAATTATTTTAAATTTGTTGAGACTTGTTTTATTGCCCAGATTATGGTCTATTTTCACAAATGTTTCCTGTGCACAAGAAAAGTATGTGTATTCCCTTAAGTGGAGTATTCCATAAATATCAGATAAAGTTGTGGATGAACTTGTTTAAATATACATTTCTTACTGATTTTCCTTGTCTACTTCTTCTATAAATTATCAATAATCACCTACTGTAATTGTGAATTTTTTATTTCTCCTTGTCATTGAATTGGTTTTAATTTCTTGTATTTTATAGCTTAGTTACCAAATGCATAAGCATTTAAGAATGTTATATCTTCTTTTTTTTCACCTTGTGATTTTTTTTAATTAACATATAATGTATTATTTGCTTCATAGGTAAAGGTCTGTTAATCATCAGTCTCACACAATTCACAGCACTTACCATAGCACATACTCTCCCTAATGTCCATAACCCAGCCATCTGATCCTTTCCCCATACTCCCAGCAACCCTCAGTTTGTTTCCTAAGAGTCTTTAATGGTTTGTTCCCCTCTCCAGTCCCATTTTGTTTCATTTTTCCCTCCCTTCCCCCACCCATGACCCCTGCTCTGCCTCTTAAATTCCTCATATCAGAGAGATCATATGATAGTTCTCTTTCTCTGACTGACTTATTTCACTTAGCATAATACCCTCTACTTCCACCCACATCATTGCAAATGGCAAGATTTCATTTTTTGATGGCTTCATAGTATTCCATTGTACACATTACCACATCTTCTTTATCCATTCATCTATTGATGGACATCTAGGCTCTTTCCATAGTTCAGCTATGGTAGACACTGCTGGTATAAACATTGGGGTGCAGGTGCCCCTTTGGATCACTACATTTGTATCTTTAGAGTAAATACCCAGTAGTGTGATTGCTAGGTTGTAGGGTAGCTATATTTCAATTTTTTGAGGAACCTCCATCTTGTTTTCCAGAGTGGCTGCACCAGTTTGCATTCTCACCAACTGTGAAGGAGGGTTCCCCTTTCTCCACATCCTTGCCAACACTTGTCATTTCCTGAATGGTTAATTTTAGCTGTTCTGACTGGTGTGAGGTGGTATCTCATTGTGGTTTTGATTTGTATCTCCCTGACGCCACGTGATGTTGAGCACTTTTTATGGGTCTATTGGCCATTTGGATGTCTTTGCAGAAATGTCTGTTCATGTCTTCTCCCCATTTCTTGATTGGATTATTTTTTCTTTGGGTGTTGAGTTTGATAAATTCTTTATAAATTTTGGATACTAGCTCTTTATCTCATATGTCATATGCAATTATCTTCTCCCATTCTGTTGGTTGTCTTTTGGTTTTGTTGACTGTTTCCTTTGCTGTGCAAAAGCTTTTGAATTTGATGAAGTCACAATTTTTGCCCTTGCTTCCCTTGCCTTTGGCTATGTTTCTAGGAAGAAGTTTCTGTGGCTGAGGTTGATGAGGTTGCTGTCTGTGTTCTCCTCAAGGATTTTGATGGATTCCTGTCTCACATTGAGGTCTTTCATTCATTTTGTGTCTAATTTTTGTGTGTGGTGTAAGGAAATGGCCCAGTTTAATTCTTCTGCATGTGGCTGTCCAATTTTTCCAGCACCATTTGTTGAAGAGACTGTCTTTTTTCTATTGCACATTCTTTCCTGCCTTGTCGAGATTAGTTGACCATAGAGTTGAGGGCCCATTTCTGGGCTATGTATTCTGTTCCACTGATCTATGTGTCTGTTTTTCTGCCAGTACCACACTGTCTTAATGATTACAGCTTTGTAATAGAGCTTGAAGTCTGGAATTGTGATGCTACCAACTTTGGTTCTTTTATTCAACATTCCTTTGGTTATTCGGGGTCTTTTCTGGTTCCATACAAATTTGAGGATTATTTGTTCCATTTCTTTGAAAAAAATGGATGGTATTTTGATAGGGATTGCATTAAATATAGATATTGCTTTAAGTAACATAAACATTTTCACAATATTTGTTCTTCCAACCCATGAGCATGGAATGTTTTTCTATTTTGTTGTGTCTTCCTCAATTTCCTTCATGAGTACTTTATAGTTTTCTGAGTAGATTCTTTGCCTCTTTGATTAGGTTTATTCCTAGGTATCTTATGGTTTTGGGTGCAATTGTAAATAAGATCAACTCCTTAATTTCTTTTTCTTCTGTCTTGTTGTTTGTGTATAGAAATGCAACTGATGTGGTGCCTGGGTGTCTTAGTGGGTTAAGCCTCTGCCTTTGGCTCAGGTCATGATCTCAGGGTCCTGGAATTGAGCCCTGCATCTGGCTCTCTGCTCAGCAGGAAGCCTGCTTCTCCCAACTCTCTGCCTGCCTCTCTGCCTACTTGTGATCTCTCTCTCTGTCAAATAAACAGATAAAATCTTTAAAAAAAAAAAAAACAAAACAAAACAAAAAAAAGAAATGCAACTGATTTCTGTGCATTGATTTTATATTCTGACATTTTACTGAATACCTGTATGAGTTCCAGCAGTTTTGGGGTGGAGTCTTTTGGATTTTCTACATAAAGTATCATGTCATCTGCAAAGAGTAAGAGTTTGACTCCTTCTTTGACAATTCAGTTGCCTTTTATTTTATTGTTGTTGTTGTTGTTGTCCGATTGCTGAGGGCTAGGACTTCTAGTACTATGTTGAATAGTAGTGGTGACAGCCCTGTCTTGTCTCTGCCTTAGGGGAAAAGCTTTCAGTTTTTCCCTATTAAGAATGATATTCGCTGAGGGTTTTTCATAGATAACTTTGATAATATTGAGGTATGTACTCTTTATCCCCACACTGTGAAGAGTTTTGATCAAGAAAGGACGCTGTAATGGAGCACTGGGTGTGGTGCAAAAACAATGAATTCTGTTATGCTGAAAAGAAATTTAAAAAAAAATAAAAAATAATAATAAAAAAAGAAAGGACACTGTACTTTGTCAAATGCTTTTTCAACATCTACTGAGAGTACCACATGGTTCTTGTTCTTTCTTTCATTAATGCATCACATTGATTGATTTGTGGAATTTGAACCAAACTTGCAGCCCAGGAATAAATCCCACTTGGTCATGGTGAATAATCATTTTGATGTACTGTTGGATCCTATTGGTTGGTATTTTGGTGAGAATTTTTCATCCATGTTCATCAAGGATATTGGTCTGTAATTCTCCTTTTTGATGGAGTCTTGGTCTGGTTTTGGGATCAAGGTAACGCTGGCCTCATAAAATGAGTTTGGAAGCTTTCCTTCCATCTCTATTTTTGGAAAAGTTTCAGGAGAATAGGTATTAATTCTTCTTTAAATGTTTGGTAGACTTCCCCTGGGAAGCCCTCTGGCCCTGGGCTCTTGTTTGTTGGGAGATTTTTGATGACTGCATCAATCTGCTTAATGGTTATGGGTCTCTTCAGGTTTTCTATTTCTTCCTGGTTGAATTTTGGTAGTTTATACATCTCTGGGAATGCATCCATTTCTTCCAGACTGTCAAATGTGGTGGCAGATAATTGTTCATAATATGTACTTAATCATTTGTATTTCTTTGGTGTTGGTTGTGATCTCTCCTCTTTCATTCATGATTTTATTAATTGGGTCCTTTCTCTTTTCTTTTTATAAGTCTGGCCAAGGGTTTATCAATTTTTTTTTAAGATTTATTTATTTATTTTACAGAGAGAGAGAGAGACCAAGTAGGCAGAGAGGCAGGCAGAGAGAGAGGGGGATGCAGGCTCCTTGATGAGCAGAGAGCCCACTGCGGGGCACAATCCCAGGACCCTGAGACCATGACCTGAGCCGAAGGCAGTGGCTTAACCCACTGAGCCACCCAGGTGTCCCAGGGGGTTATCAATCTTATTAATTCTTTCAAAGAACCAGCTCCTAGTTTCGTTGATCTGTCCTACAGTTTTTGGTTTCAATTTCATTGATTTCTGCTCTGATCTTTATTATTTCTTTTCTCCTGCTGGGTTTAGGGTTTCTTTTCTCTTCTTTCTCCAGCTCCTTTAGGTGTAGGGTTAGCTTGTGTGTATGAGACCATTCTTGTTTCTTCAGAAAGTCTTGTATTGCTGTATACTTTCTTCCCCAGACTGCCTTTGCTGCATCCCAAAGATTTCAAACAGTTGTATTTTCATTTAATTTTTTTCCATAAGTCTTTTTAATTCTTCTTTAATTTCCTAGTTGACCCATTCATTCTTTAGTAGGATGCTTTTTAGCCTCCATGTATTTGAGCTGTTTCCAACTTTCCTCTTGAGGTAGAATTCTAGTTTCAAAGCATTTTGCTCTGAAAATATGCAGGGTATGATCCCAATCTTTTGGTACTGGCTGAGACCAATTTGTGAACCGGGATGTGATCTATTCTGGAAAATGTTCCATGTACACCAGAGAAGAATGTGTATTCTGTTCTTTTGGGATGGAATGTTCTGAATATATCTGTGTTGTCCATCTGGTCCAGTGTGTCATTTAAAGCCTTTATTTCCTTGTTGACCTTTTGCTTAGATGATCTGTCCATTTCAGTGAGGGGGGTGTTAAAGTCCCCTACTATTATTGTATTAGTGTTGACGTGTTTCTTTGATTTTGTTATGAATTAGTTTGTATAATTGGCTGCTCCCATGTTAGGGGCATAGTTATTCAAAACTGTTAGATTTTCTTGTTGAACAAACTCTTTAAGTATAATATAGTATCCTTCCTCATCTCTTATTGCAGTCTTTGGCTTAAAATTTAATTTATCTGATACAATGATTGCCACCCCACCTTTCTTTTGATGTCCATTAGCATGGTAAATTGTTTTCCACTTTAAATCTGGAGGGGTCTTTGGGTCTAAAATTAGTTTCTTGCAAACAGCATATCAATGGGTCTTGTTTTTTCTTATCCATTCTGATACCCTGTGTCTTTTGATTGTGGCATTTAGCCCATTTACATTCAGGGTAACTATTGAAAGATATAAATTTAGTGCGATTGTATTGTCTGGAAGGTGGCTGTTACTGTATATTGTCCCTGTTCCTTTCTGGTCTGTTAATTTTAGGCTTTCTCTTCACTTAGAGGACCCTTTTCAATATTTCCTATAGGGCTGTCTTGGTGTTTGCAAATTTTTTTAGTTTTAATTTGTCTTGGAAGCTTTTTTCTATCCTACTATTTTCAGTGACAGCCTAACTGGATACAGTATTCTTGGCTACATATTTTTCTCAAATAGTGCTCTGAATATATCATACCAGTCCTTTATGGCCTGCAAGGTCTCTGTGGATAGGTCTTCTGCCAATCTAATATTTCTACCATTATATGTTACAGACCTCTTATCCTAAGTTGCTTAGGATTTTGTCTTTGTCACTGAGACTTGTAAGTTTTACTATTAGATGATGGGATGTTGACATTTTTATTGATTTTAAGGGGAGGGAGTGTTCTCTGTGCCTCCTAGATTTTGATGCTTATTCCCCTCCCCAAAGTAGGGAAGTTCTCTGGTATAATTTGTTCCAATATGCCTTCTGCCCACCCCCCTCTTTTTCTTCTTCTTCTGGGACCCCTGTTATTCTAACATTGTTTCATCTTATGGTATCATTTATCTTTTGAATTCTCCCCTCTTGTCCCAGTAGTTGTTTATATCTCTTTTTCTCAGCTTCTTTATTCTCCATCACTTGGTTTTCTATCACTGATACTCTCTTCTGCATCATTTATCCTAACAGTACGAAACTCCATTTTTTTGCACCTCATTATTACCTTTATTTCAACTTGATTAGATTTTAGTTCTTTTATTTCTCCAGAAAGGGATTCTCTAATATCTTCTGTGCTTTTTTCAAGCCCAGCTAGCATCTTTGTAATCATCATTCTGAAATATAGTTCTGACATCTTACTAATGTCCATATTGATTAGGTCCCTAGCAGTCCATACTATACTGCCTCTTGTTCTTTCTTTTGAGGTCAGTTTTTTCACCTTGTCATTTTATCCAGAAAAGAAAGATGAATGAGAGAACAAAATATTAGAAGGGTGGCAATGACCCCAGAAAAATACACACTAACCAAATTAGAAGAGACCAGAAACTTGGGGGAGAAGAAAGGAAAGAAAAAAAAAATATATATATATATATATACACACACACATACATACGTGTGTGTGTGTGTGTGTGTGTGTGTGTGTGTGTAGTTAGACTTCTGAATAGAACAGAGCCACACACTTGATTTTGGGAGCATTTTGGTCTGTTAGAAGACACTGTCTCCCAAAATTTTAAAGAAACTAAAACATATATATGTATACAAAAATAAGAGTAAACATGATGAAGGGATGGAATATGACTGTAAAGGTGAAAATTTAAAAAGATTTTTATAAAGGAATTAATAAGATAAAACAGTTTAAAAAGGTTAAAATGGAAAGTGGAAAAAATTTTAAAAATAAAAAATAAAATAAAATAAAATAAATTTAACTTTGAGAGACTGAAGAATCATGGGGCGAAAGTCATAAATTCTATGTGCTGTATTTTCCTAGCTGAAGTTTTGCAGTTCTCATTGATTGGTGAACTTGCCTTGGCTGAATGTTCTTGTTTATCTTCCTGGAGAGGGGCTTGTTCCAGTAATTCTCAGATATCTTTGCCTGAGGCAGAATTGCACTTCCCTTGCCAGGGGCCAGGCTATGTAATCTGTTTTGGTTCACTCTGGGTGGATTTTGTTCCTTGCAAGCTTTCCATACAGCTTTGGAAGCAGAAAATGAAAATGGTGGCTTCCAATCTCCTGCCCCATAGGAGTCGAGAGCTAGGGGTCCCACTCCTCAGTGCACCCTCAGAGGAAAACAGTCAATCATTCCCATCTTCCTGGGTTCTGGTCACACTCTGTGCTCACCCAGCCTGTGACTGAACATTTCTATCTCTGCCACTCAACCCTGTTAGGAGCCTCCAGACCAAGCAGATTCCTGCAGTGCATTCCCATGCCACTCTCCCAGGGAAGGAAGGTGTGGCTCCCCAAATCTGCCACTTGTGGGGTCCCTGTTCAAAGAGTAGGTGCCCAACTGTGCTAGGAATCATGGTTTATGGAACCCCGAGCTGAGACCCCCCCTTCTCAGCTCTGTCTTTGCAACCAGTTTTTCTGCTCTGATACCTGAGAGCTCTGCCACACCCAGCCACCCCAAGTCTTTTTGTGACTGAGAGACCTGAGACCACATTGGCCCTGTGAGGGCTCCACCCCCCACTTAGCCTCTGGAGTGATGTCCCTCAGTGGAGCATGTTTCTAAAAGTTCCAGTTTTGTGCTCTGCTTGCACAGGAGTCAGCCTCTCCCCACATGGTCTATCTTCCCATATATCACCTCAGATTCACTTCTCCGCATGTCCTACCTTCCGGAAACTGGTCACTTTTCTGTTCATAGAATTGCTGCTATTGTTCTCTTCAATCTCCTCTTGAATTTGTAGGTGTTCAGAATGGTTTGATAACTATCTAGCTAAATTCCTGGGACCCATCAAAATTTAGGTCTCCTACTCCTTCGCCATCTTGCTCCTCCTAGAATATTTTATCTTCTTGATGAATTACTCCTTTATCATTATAAAATAACCTTCTTTATCTCTAGTAATATTCTTTGCTCTAAAATATGCTTTGCTTGATATTAATATGGTCACTCCAGATTTTTTTATAGTATTATAATGGTAGACATTTTTCTTATCTTTTACTTTTAAGTGATTTTTTTCTTTATATTTGAAGCACATTTCTTCTAGGCAGCATATAATTGGATCTTCCTTTTTTTAATCCTGTCTGATAACTCTGCCTTTTAATTTGTGTATTTAGACCATTTATATATAATGTGTTTAATTTTGTGGATGACTTTTAAATCTAGTAACTTCCTATTAGTTTCCTATTTATCTTCTCTATTCTTTGTTGCATTTTCCCATTTTTTCTGTCTCCTTTTGAAGTTTTTAAATTTTATTCCATCTTCATCATTGGCTTATTAGCTAGAGATCACTTATAGTGGTTTTACAGAGTTTATAGTGTGCATTTATTTTTAATTTCAATTATACTGAGGTTTAAATGACATAAAATTATAAGATATTTAAAGTGTACATTGTGGCAACTTGATATACATATATACATTATGAAAGGAATCTCCCCACCTAACTGCTTAACATATCCATCACTTCACTTTTTTTTTTTTCTGAGAACATTTAAGTTCTCTTAGAAAATTTCAATTATACAACACATTGTTATCAAGTATAGTCACCATGTTTTGCATTAGATCCTCAGATTGTATTCGTATGACAATTGAAAGTTTGTGCCATTTCTCCATCTTTCACCACCCCCAGTCCCATCAACCACATTTCCATGAGTTTGACCTATGTTTTTAGATTTCATATATAAGTAATACCATGTAGTATTTTTCTTTCTGTCTCATTGCACTTAGCAAAATGCCCTCAAGGTTAATCCATGTCGTCACAAAGAGCAGGACTTACTTCTATTGTGTATATATGCCATATATACACATATTACATCTTCTTTATCCATTCCTCCATGTTTTGATGGACACTTAAGGTTGTTTACCTATTTTGGCTATTGTGAATAGTGCTGCAATAAACATGGGAATGAGGATATCTCTTTGATATCTTGTTTCTATTTCTTTTGGATATAAACCCAGAAGTGGGATTGCTGGATCATATGGTAGCTCTACTTTAAATTTTTTGAGGGACCTCCATATAGTTTTCCATATTAGCTGTACCAATTTATAGTCCCACCAAAAATGCACAAGGATTCCCTTTTCTCCACATCCTCACCAACATGTGTTACCTCTTGTCTTTTTGATAATAGGCATTCTAAGAGGTGTGAGGAGATATCTCATCATGGTTTTGATTTGCATTTTGTTAATGGTTAGTAATGTTGAGCACATTTTCATAAACCTGATGACCTTCTGTATGTCCTCTTTGGAAAAAAATACCTATTCATTTTCTCTGTCCACGCTTTAAATTAGTTTGTTGGGTTTTGTGGTGTGTGTGTGTGTGTGTGTGTGTGTGTGTGTGTGTGTTTTGCTATTGAGTTGTATGGTTCTTTATATAATCTGGATATTCACCCCTTAAGCAAATATATTATTCTGTACCTTATTGCATAGATTACCTCTTGGTGTACATCTTTAATGTATCACAATCTACTTTCAAGCAATATTATAACACTTGACCTATAGTATTAGAATCTTACAATTGCAGAGTTCAGTTCCCTTCTGACTTTTGCTCTATTATAGCCATATATTTTATTTTTTCATAAATTATAAACCATTAACTATATTTTCATTTAGTTTAAGCAGTTTAAAACTATCTTTAAAAGATATTTATATCACAATAAAGTATTTTATTTATCCATGTCATTACTATTTTAAGTGTTCTTTCCTTGGTGTGAAAACCATAATTTCATTCCCTGTCATTTTCCTTCTGCCTGAAGGACTTCCTTTGAAATACTCATAATAGTAGTCTTTCTGGTGGTATGTTCTTTTAGCTTTGTTCTTGTTTTGCCATTGTTTTAAAGACAATTGTGCTAGGTATAGAATTCTAGGTTGACAGCTTGCTTTCTCTCTTTCTTTTCTTTAAAGATGTTACTTTACTGTTATCTCACTTATCCTGCTTCCAATGAGAAATCTGCAGTCATCCTTACCTTTGTTATTCTGTATATAAAATCATTTTTGTATGATTCCTCTTAAAACTTTCTTTGTATCAATGAATATGTGATATTTGATTATGATCTATTTAAGTTTAGTTTTATTCATGTTTCTTGTCTTGGCCTTTATTAAGCTGCTTGAATCTATGTGTCTATAGCTTTCATAAAATTTGGAAAACTTGGGCCATATTTCTTCATTTTTTTTCTGCTTGCCCACACACCCACCTGTTTTCTCCTTGTTGAAATTTGATTATAGTATATTAGATTACTTGAAATGTTGCACAACTGACTGATGCTTTATTATTTTTTCTTAATATTATCTTTTCTCTCTGTTTCAATTTTAATAACATTTACTATTATGTATTTAAATTTGCTAATAATTTTTCCTGCAATGTCTAATCTGCCATTAATCCTATCACACTGATGTTTTCAATCTCTAGAAATCTATTTTGGGCATTTGTTGTATCTTCCATGACTCTAAGTGTTAGAACATATAGAATGCAATTAGAATAACTAATTTTAATGTTGTTTTTGTTCATTTTAATATTATATTTGTCTGGGGGTATTTTGACTGATTTATCTCTTCATTTTCAAGTACCCTATTTTCCTGTTTATTTGCATGCCAGAAAAATTTTTTATTAGAAGCCAGATATTGGGACACCTGGGTGGCTCAGTTGGTTGGACAACTGCTTTCGGCTCAGGTCATGATCCCGGAGTCCCGGGATCAAGTCCCACATTGGGCTCCCAGCTCCACGGGGAGTCTGCTTCTCCCTCTGACCTTCTCCTCGCTCATGTTCTCTCTCACTGCCTCTCTCTCAAATAAATAAATAAAATCTTTAATTTAAAAAAAAAGAAGCCAGATATTATATTTTCACCTAAATATTTTACATGACGGATGTTTTAATATTCCTACAAATACTCCTAAGCTTTGTTCTAAAATGCATTTAATTGTCTTGGAATCAGTGTGATCCTTCAATCTTCATTTTAAGATTTATAAGACTTCACTAGAACAGTGCCTAGATAGGGCTATTTATGCTCCACAACTGAGGTCAGACCCTTTTGTCTATTCTCCCCAGTGCCTTGTTAATTATGAGGTTTTCCAGTCTAGTTTTTGAGAACAGGAACTACTTCTAATTCTGTGTGCATTAGGTATTATTATTTCTGCTTTTTTAAAAATAATCAATTTACTTTCTTTTTTTCTTTTTTATTCAGGTATAAATGACATATAATGGGTTTTATTATTTCTAATCATTTTAGGTGAGTCTTCCCCATATGAGTAAACACATATTTCATCATCAAACACATATTTTTTTTATACTCTACTGAATACATGAGAGAAACCCTCCACAGCTCTCTGGAGTTATTTTCTTGCACAATTCTTTCATCTCTGGTACTCTTTCCTGTGAATTCTAGTTGCTTTGGTTTTCTCAGACTTGTAGCTCTAATTCCTCAATTCAAGGATTCTCCCAGGCTGTTCCTTGCTCCCTCCTCTAGCACTTTGGCCTAGAAACTTTTTCAAGACAATAGTCTGGGGAAATTGTAGAGTTCCTCACAATTTGGAGTTTGTCACCTGATGCCCAGTGGGAGCTGTTGTTTTATAATTTTTTTTAGTTGTTTCAGGCAGGAATGTGAACCTGATTCTTGTCATCCCATCTTGTAGAAATCTTTGGCATATGGCTTTTTTAGTAATATATATTTATTTTATGCTTCATGACCAAAGACTTCAGTATAGAGAAGGGAGCTGAGAGTTTCCTCTACTGTGTATAGTAACTGCACTTTTTGTCCATGATTTGAACTTCCTAGGGTCCTCTCTTCACCTGCACAGATAGCTTTTAAGACCAATGTATATGTTCTTGTGTACTAAGCCAACAATTTAGGGTATTCAGGCACTCTTTCTCTGTGCATTTTCAAATTACTTAAGTAGTTCCATTATAAGTAGTAAATCTATTGACTGAGTTAAGTGTCACTGTGAAAATGTCATTAATTCTTAAGAAGATGCTTTCTTTAGTTTCTGAAGCATAGTATATATCTATTGTCAACCTAGTTTCATGGAGAGCTAAGCTTTAGAAAGCACTCAGTCTATCCTTCCTCCATTTCTTCTCAGGTACAGAAGCTTGTTCTGTCAACAAGCCTATGTGTGACATAAGATGGACATGGAATAAACATAAGTTGGAATTAGAACAACTCATTCATTGAAATTTCTAATGGAGAAGACACTGTTTTTCAAAGTAAATTAACTCTCAAGCCTACTGAACATAATAAGGCACTCAGGAAACCTACACAGAAACTTATTAGAACCTGGTATTAGATGTTTTCCTGGAAGTTAGTTATAGTCAATATGCATCTATCAACTATTGGGGAAACATTAAGTAACTGATAAGCATAATACTTTTTCATATATTCTTTTCACTTTAAAAATAACCCTGGTATTATTATCCTCAGTTTTCACATGAGGAAAGTAAAGCTTGGAAAAGACAAGTAGCCATCCCAGTGTCATACAGCTGAAAAATAGCAGCATACAGTTTGATTCCTGAAGTCCAGTCAGATTTCAAATTTCTTGATCTTTCTACTGTTATCATGCTGCCTCCAAAAAAATGTAACCTTGGTTCAAACCAGATGGTTTAGTGTTTCACTAGCAAGCATGGAAATTTTATTCCACTTGGATGTTTTGCACTGAATAATAATAATTTTTCTTGTTATAATTGATGAAAACTCAGAAATCATCTTGACATTTATTTATTTTAAAGTTGTTTGGCTATTTATTGAGTCTAGTGAACTTTCTGAAGAAACGATTATCATAACTTTAGGTGCAACCCATGATACAAAAATATGCCATTCAAGAAACCACTAAAGTTTTAGGGTTGATATGCATAGAAAGTCTGCCAATAAAAGAAACAGAATTTTGTACATGTGATTGATTTCATTTGTATAAAAAAATTTTCATGCTGGGGTAAGGATAAGTTCAATAATCTCAAAAGTTAATCAAATGTCAAATCTAGGCAAAGTAGGAAGAAAGACATCGATATGTCATCCTAGGAGAATTTCATAAAATAAACAGAGTATTATGTATATTCTTTTAAAGTCTGTTTGCTTTTCTAAAAGTAAACCAAATAATGTAGATAGAAAGAAAGTCTAAAAATCCAGATTTAATTCTTTTTTTTTTAAGATTTTATTTATTTATTTGACAGACAGAGATCACAAGCAGGCAGAGAAAGAGGAGGAAGCAGGCTCCCTGCTGAGCAGAGAGCCCTACATGGGGCTCAATCCCAGGACCCTGAGATCATGACCTGAGCCGAAAGCAGAGGCTTAACGGACTGAGCCACCCAGGCACCCAGGTCATTTCCATTTTTAAATTACACTCTTTAAGTAAAAGTTTTGCTCTTTTGTTAAGGCAAGGGTATTTGCTTTGCATTTTGCTGCCCCTGTGTTTTTGATCTGATCATTAAGAATCTTTTTTTTTTTTAAGATTTTATTTATTTGACAGACAGAGATCACAAGTAGGGAGAGAGGCAGGCAGAGAGAGAGGAGGAAGCAGGCTCCCCACTGAGCAGAGAGCCCAATGCGGGAACTGATCCCAGGACGCTGGGATCATGACCTGAGCCGAAGGCAGAGGCCTTAACCCACTGAGCCACCCAGGCACCCCCAGATTTAATTCTAACAATGCTATTGAGCAGGTATATCACTTCAGACAAGTCACTCACCTGGTTGATTTCCTTCATTCTAATGGGGAAACTGGGCATCAGAGAGGTTAAATGGTGTCTTTTAACATTTTTGTTCTGGCCTCTTATTCTGGTCTCTTAAAAATCTTCTCAGTATATAAACCCAAGAAACCAAGCTTGATGATGACGCATTGTGCAATAGGTACCAAAGCAAAACCTGTAAATAAAGAGCTTATTTGGTTCCAACATGAGGGTAACTTTCAATTGATTGCCAGAAATATGTATAATTTACTTCACTCCACATTTTTTGCTAGATTATCTATTCAAGAGCATCTAAGCATAAAAATTAGATATTTGTGTCAGTAATAACAAATTATAGAAAGCACACAGGGCATCAACTATGGTAGCAATCAGTTACTGAAGAAAAAAAAATTTGCTCTGGACTTAACCCACTCTAAGTCACTCTAGCATTCTGATATATTCCTGTAATGTCTTACTATCTCCTGTGCCTTCAAATATCCAGACTACATAATTTCCATGGCCAAGAAGGATTCTCAGTGAGTATATAATCTTGATTCTTATACAGAATATACACTACACTATATAAACACCAGACATACATATGGCAAACACATGGTGAAATTCTCTCTCTTCGAAAATGTCCCTGCCAAACATTGGCTAATCTCTGCTCTCCACCCATCAGTTTAGCAAGAGACTGGAAACACAAACAAACAAATAAGTAAAGCAAAACAAAACAAAACCTCTAATGGAAGACCATCTAAAAAACCAACATGGAAATATGCTCCAAATTAGTGTATTATCACTAAAAGCAAAATAAAAAGACTACAACATTCAGGTGATTGCTTCTAAGAACAGACAAATCACTTCCAATCCTTGCTCATAAACATAATTTTCAGTTCTATTTAAGCCTCTATTGAGTAGCTAGTACATGGAAGGCACTGTACTCTTTGTTACATAAAAGAAATTATGGTCTGAGACCTTAAGTAACTTACCCATGAAAGAACAGAGAGACCTTTACATGCCTTATTAATAAGAACAAAATGTGATAAAGGAAAAATGGCAAAAAATACATCTAATGTATAATAAGGGACATGATAAAAGAATTTGAACCAGAGTCATGCAACAATTATTCAAAAATCAGTGGCTTGAAACTGTAAGAGTTCATCAGAATTGTTTTTAAACAATTCTTTAAAATATTAGTGCCTGGACCTAACACTCAAAATTTCTGATTCAGAGGGACTAGGATGAGACTAGTATTTTATAAAGGCTTCACAGGGTATGCTAATATGCCGGCAGGGTGGAGGACCAATGTATAAACATGCTGTACCCTCCTACCAGAAAACAGTGTTGTATGTCCAATACCTGGTAAAGATGAGTAAATACTGGTCCCCTCATAAAGGTAACCACACCGTAATTGGTGTGTAATCTTATGCAGTTATTAAATTTGAATGACTGTCCTGAGACTGAGAATTCACATGGAATAACACAAGGCACTGTCTTCTCCAGGGACTTGATTTTTTTTAAAAAAGATAAAAGGTAAGCATTCATTACATCAGAGGATCATCTAAGACTGGCAGGGAAATTACCCATTTGCAACCTTTTAGTCAAAATTTAAGAATATTAGAACACACTAGAAAATAAAACAAATCTTTAAAAAATCAAATAGGTCTAAGATAATAAGACTAACATCATTTAGTTGGGTTCCAACAATCAACAGCATTATTATGCGACAGATGAGTCGTGTTTAGCAAATGCTAGGGAGTCAATGGTGAACTCATTTAGAGTCAACTGAAGGTTGAAGTTACTGAAAAAGAAAGCCTATAAATTATATTCTGAACTAATAGAACCATAAAATCTAAAATTACTGTTGACATAATCTCACTCTGTCTTGTCAGACTTAACCTAGACCTAGGTCTTCTATTCATACCCTCATTCTTGAAAAGAGAAATAGATAAATGTAAGAAAAACAAATGTAAATTAAGCAAGGCAATGAAAAGTTTGGCACCCAATTTAGATGGAGAATATTGAAGGAACTGGAGTAGAAATGCAAGAATTAAACAGAATGTTCAGCTAAAAGTGGATTAAACGGCCATGGGCCGAGTATTTGTATCCCCCAAACTTCATATGTTGAAGCTCTCATATAATAGCACTTTAGGTGGGGTATTTAAGCAGTAACTAGGTTTAGATGAGGTTATGAGAATGAAGCCTTCATGATAAAATTAGTATCCTTTTAAGAAGAGGAAAAGACCAGAACTCTTTCTCTCCTTCATGTGAGGACACAGGGAGGAGAATGTGACTGCCCGCACACCAGGAAGAGGGTTCTCATCAGAACCTGACCACCCTGACACTCTGATCTCAGACTCCCAGTCTCCAGAACTGTTAAAAAATAAATTTCTGGGGGGTACCTGGGTGGCTGAGTCATTAGGTGTCTGTCTTTAGCTCAGATCATTATCCCAGGGTTCTGGGGTGGAGCCCCACATCCGGCTCTTTGCTCAGTGGAGGGTCTGCTTCTCCCTAACCCTCTTCTTCACCCTGCTGTTCCCCTTGCTTGTGCATGCTCGCTCGCTCTCTCTCTCTCTAAATTAAATAATTAGTTAATTAAGTAATCAATTTCTATTAAACCATCAGTTTATGGTATTTTATTATTACAGCTCAATCTGATGACAAATATGTTATGTCCAAAGCCAAGATGTATAGAAATTGGTGGTTCAAGCATTGTTTCAGTTGTTCATAATGTTATCAAGGACCCAAATTCATTGTATCATTCTGCTCCATTATCCTCAACTTTCTGCTCTTCATGCTTGGCTTTTCATGTTGGCAAGATGGCTCCTGCATTGTTCCTTCACACGCCCATAACCAAACCAAAAAGGTGATTTTCTCTTTATGAGCCTTTGTTTTTTTAATTGGGAAATAACAGCAGAATAGACTATATGTGCTCTTGTCAGAACTTGCCACATATATACCCTAGAATAATCTTTGATCTGAGGGAATAAAGCAACAATGACCATTTTGGAACAATCAGGACTCATTTCCAAGGACTGGGAAATTCTTAAGCATTGCTGCAACCCAATATCTAAATAAAGTTGGGGAAAAATAAGGAATGGTTTTTGAGCCAGAAATCAAAGTATTTTTCTGTCATGTTACAGAGAGGATGGGCTTCTCCGTTACAAAGAGGATAGTCCCAGTAGCTGTCTCCCAAAATTTTAGTGAAATATAAATGGGCCTTATTTGGTATAATCTCAAAGGTAAATCTAAGACCAATAGGAGACACCCATAAAGAAAAAGAGCTTTTTCATACAGCTGTACAAAAGTTCTTAGAGCACTTTGGATTTACTTTCATCAGTGATGGACAAGGTTAGGGAAATTGAAGCATCCAAAGTTTCATTGGTTGAAAAGACCTTAAAATATCCTTAAAGTCTATACTTCCAGAAATGGGTCTAAAAAATACAGATTGATTTTTTTAACCAATAGTATGTGAAGCCTACATAGATTTTTTTTTTTAAGTACCAGAAATTCTTTCTTTACAAAAATACTCTGGGGGTACCTGGGTGGCTCAGTGGGTTAAGCCTCTGCCTTTGGCTCAGGTCATGATCTCAGGGTCCTGTGATCGAGCCCCGCATAGGGCTCTATGCTCAACAGGGAGTCTGCTTACTGCCCACCCCCCCGCCTGCCTATCTGCCTATTTGTGATCTCTCTCTGTCAAATAAATAAATAAAATCTTTTTTTAAAAATAGGGAAAAAATGTATTAGTTTCTTATTGCTGCTATAAAGTACTCACGGCAAAATTAGTGGCCTAAAACAACACAAATTTATGTTCTTATAGTTTTTGAGGGCAGAAAGCTCAAATGGGCCAGCAAGAATGGATTCTTTCAGGAGGCTCTAGGGAAGAATCTATTTCCTTGCCTTTTCCTGTTCCTAGAGGCTGCTCATTCTCCTGACTCATGGCTCCACATCACTCTGACTACTGCTTCCATCACCACCTCTTCTTCCTTCTGCTGCCTCACATGTCAAAAAATCTTCTTTGACTCCATCCCACCTGTCTCCCTCTTGTAAGGACTCTTGTGATTCTTTGGGGTCCATCCAGATAATATCCTATCTCTAGTTCCTTAACTTAATTACATCTGCACATTCCTTTCGCCATGTAAGGTGGCATATTCACAAGTTTTTGGAGATTAGGATTTTGACATCTTAGGAGGGCCATTATTCAACTTACCATACACTTCAACTGGTTTTCTTTTCATTTTCTCTGTGTAGAATACTTCACTGCAGAAAACAAACATTAGAACCACCTTTAATATTTCACATTGATATTAAGGAATAAAGTTAACATATATTATGAGATTTTCTATTTAGAGTAATAAAGATACACTAGACATTACTGGTTACAAAATAAATATGACATCAAAAAAACTGTATTTCTGGATTAGTAATATAACACATAACCTTATAAGTATGCTTTCCTTCCTTAGACCAATTCAAAAGATTAAGAAACATGACTTCCATGAGCAATAGCAGGGAGGAAATATTTCAAATGTCTACAACATGAGATTGAACCATATGAAATTGTCATTTTTCATGGATCAAACACAATTGAATACAATTAAATTTATATAATTCAACTTAAATTACACTTCATATGAGCACCTTGTATAATATTTATTATGAAATACTGCAAACATACAAAAAAAAAAGGAATATTATGATGGAGAGCCTTGTAGCTACCACCCAGACTTGTCAAATAGTATACTAAGAATGTGATATATTTCCTTTTGGTTTTTAAATAACTTTTTAAATAACTAGAACAATAAGGTTGAAGTCCTTGTTTACCCTTCCCCCAATTTCAGTTTCTTTTGGGGAGCTAGAAAATACTCTTAAAGATATTAGTACTCCCTAACCGGACACAAGTTTATCTTTTTTTCTATGAAAACAAAATCAATGTGTACTTTCTTTTGGTCCATTAGCCACTCAATTTTTTTCATTAAAAAAATATCTCTCACATATAGGTTTAATCAGATTCTACTAAAAAAAAAAAAACCTGAATAGCCTTTGAACATTCTATTGTATACAAAGGGGAAAGGGGGCAAAAGTAAATCTTGAAGGATACTCAAGGGTGATCTGATTGGCTAGTCACACTGATTCAAACCACTCAACCATCTTTTGGCAGGTGGTCTCAAAAACTATGTGAAAGAAGGTTTAAGAGTAGCAGGAAAATCCTATTTTGATAATACAATACAACGGATCTGAAATCTTAATGTGTTTATTTTAATTTTTTGTCATTATTGGTTTTGTGTTTATGCACATTCTTTCTCTTTTTATTCCTCTTTCTTCTTCAATATCCAGCATACATTTGTGAGATTGTCTGCCCTTCTTGGTCATGCCATTTGGGGCCTCAGCTCTGAGACACACAATACTTCCTCAACACATGTGGGAAAATCAGTCATGAATATTAAGATAAAACACTCAAAGGGCCATGAAAAAAAGTCAGGCAGTTGGGGTTTTCCAGATTCTACCCAGAATAGAGCTACTCATTTACATACATGTGTGTGCATGTATAAGTACAGCTGCAGAATTAGAGGTAGAATTTTTTAAAATAAATTTTTATTGGACAGGAGGAAGTATCTACCCTGTGGGGAAGCACCAGTTCAAATATTCCTTTCAGTTTCCAATTTTGATTAAAGTTCACATCATTTCCTTATGTCCCTGTGCAAGTCACCATTTCATCCTGAATTATGCTGACAGCCTTCAGAATTTAGTGGAAGATAGTGAGTTTCTTCCGGAAATAAATGAAAAGTTGAAGTTCCTAATGAAGGATATTTTAGTTAGAGTTTAAAGGACTACAGACTTTTATTTGGCATTTGAAGTCTACAAACTTCAATTTTTTCCCAAAGCTTTCCTTACCAAGAAAACCCTGCATTTCAATTGTTTTAAAAGTATTTCAGAGGCCAGTAATTAAAAGAATTAGTTTTGAAGTGTAGATAGACAAAGAATATTTGATTACTTATATTTTGATATCCACTTTTTAACTAGATGGGGGGGGGGGCGGTGGTGAGAGCTACTTCTGATACAAAAACACCATTTATTTCCACTGAGGTAATTTGAAAACTGTTGAGGTAGTTATCACCAAATTTTTCAATGTAATTTGTTGCCAGCACCAGAACAAAAATGACTTGTAGCCTTCACAGTCTTAAGATGGTATATGTGAGTGTGTTTAAATGCATAGAATCCTAATAGAATTGTACACTGGTATATCCAGAAAAGCTTTCATTGGGCAAGGAATTTGATATATCTCAAAACATTCTGATTAAGTGATTCACTCGAGAATAAATAATCATGGGAATGAAGCCTTCCAAAATCTCAGTTATAATCATCATACTTTCTAAATGCTGATTCCCAAAAGTCCACTGACATCATTAGGACCTACCATCCATTGACCTACCACCTCATCACCTATCAAATCTTTCTTTTTCCCTTCATCTACTTAAATTCCATGATCTTTCTGAGCTACCTTACCATCTCTAGCATCACTTCCTATAAATGCACCACCCAGAGCCCCCTTTCAGGACAGCAGTATCCATTCACCCAACTGCTAAGACTACTGGGTGTCTTCGGTTCACATCTGAGTCTCCCCCTGCCCCCCCACCCCCAGGAACTGCCTTCCACCAAAGGGAACCAGATTACCCAAGATTACACCTCTTCCCCAGGAGCATCTTACTTTCAATGACTGGTTGAGGTAGAAGTGAAAAAGCCCCATTCTTTTTCTCTCAGTCTTTTTTGTCTCAGTCAGAGACATCTCTGTAGGGTCTTCCCAGCTCTGTTCTCCCACTAGGATCAACTGAAGACCACATTGGATTTCAACTTTTCCCTCTGCCCTGTCCTATTCCCATTATCCTTGCAGATTTATTCCCCAGATTGCTGTCCTACAAAACACCTGTATGCAAATCTCCATCTTGGAGTCTGGGACAGAGACTTAAACAGTTAGAATTAGAAGAGGAACAAGAGAGTAGATCCTAAACTCAGAATTTGGAATGGGATCATCTGTCTCCAAGTTGGCAAGAAAGACCACATCTCTGGTGACAGAGGGTTTAGGATAGCTCCTGGTGCGTCACAGTGTCATGATTGTGACAAACAGAAATGATATACCCATGGAAGAGAGTACACTGAGATATAATGTCTCAAGCATTTGAGAGATATAGGAAAATACTAATCATGTGAGCTATAGAATTGGACAGCTGCTACCAGGGGTTGTTAAAATATTGTAGAGGGATAGTGAAAGGCCAAAGGTAATTAATCAGTATAAGGCACATAGTGATAGTATCCTTGGCAACATGGAAAGAATCTCTCATCTGCTCTAACTGGAGGGGAAAAAAGAAAACTGAAGATCAGTCCCAGGACTTCTGTTGGTAGTGGAGTGCCACATAAGCTTGAATTCTGCAACCTGAAAAGTCTGCTGTGCATCGTTGGGGCCCAGATTGGTAAGTAATGTGGTTCTGAGACTTGAGATGGGAATGTACGAGCATTTCCAAGTTTTGAATGGTCAGATTTTCCTGAACATTTGGGGACTATAGACATGTCCCATTTCTTCCTTCCTTCCTTTCTTTCCTTCTTTCTTTCTTTTTAAGATTTTATTTATTTATTTGACACAGAGAGAGAAAAAGACAGCACAAGCAGGGAGAGTGGAAGAAGGAGAAGCAGGGTCCCAGCTGAGGGGGGAGCCCGATGCAGGACTCGATCCCGGGACCTGGAGACCATGACCTGAGCCAAAGGCAGTGGCTTAACCAACTGAGCAACCCAGGCACCCATGTCCCATTCCTTTCTATTAAGTCTAGTGCCCTCCTCTTAGCTGAGAGGAGAGAGAATAGCCAGCTTCCAAGCTCACTAAGATTGTTTGCAGAATTTATTTCCTTGCAACTGTAGGACTGAGAGCTTTAGTCAGAAGTTGCCCTCCAGCTCTAGAGACAGCCCACATTTAGTGACTGATTGGTATGGGGGTCTAAAGGCTCTTTACTCTCTTTTTTCAATCTTTTAAGAGTCATTCCAATGTCAGAATCCTGAGGAATCCTGAGGGGCCAGACCAGGGAACAGTTCAGTTCCTCCCTCTCCTCAAATCTTCTTCCCTTCCTCCCTTAGAACTGTCTTTCCCAAAAGGACAAAACCATCTGTATGCAAATGTCAGCTTCAGAGTTTATTTCCCAGGGAACACAGCCTATGACATTTGGCTAAGCCACACGCTGGTTGAATACAGTGCTCTTCTCACTCCTTGTTTACATCCATGAAGTTGATGATGACTAGAGAAAAGCACACAGCAGGGCCAGCCGATCTCATTCTGCCTCCACGCCCACTGACCTCAAACAGACCGTCAGGGCTGCCCAGAAATCTTACCATCTTTTCTTTGCCCAGTAGCTCTTACACTCTTTTAGACTATTTCTTATCTTTCCTTTCTCTTTGCAAATCTGCAACATGTCCTCTCCATTCTCACTTTCAGCTGACAATCTTGCTTTTTATATTAATGATGAAATAGAAGTGTTAATGGTAGAACCCTCACTATTCCCACCATCTCGTCTTCTCACCTGCCTGCATTTTTGCCTGTTACTATTCATACTAGTCCTGCCCCTGCCAAATGCCACTTCCCACACAAGTAACATTTTATTCTATCCCCTTTCCTCAAGGACATTGCTCCAGAAATTCTCACTTCACTACCATATATAATACTGTTTCATTGCTCTATCAGATATTCCCCACCTGCACACAACCATATGCTATTTTTTTCTCTCAACACCAATTTATCATTCAGTCACTGCTCAATTTTCTGTTTTGTTTTTTTTTTAAGCATAGTTCCTCAAAATGTTGTTCGTACTTGTTCCTTGATTCATCAGTTCACATTCCTTCTTGAACCCATTCCAAGAAGTTTTTAACTTCTCCACTTTGTAGAGACTACTCTTTTGAAGGTCACCAATGACCCAAATCCAACAGACAATTCTTAATCTTCATCTTGTAGTGTCAGGAGCATTTGCTACAGTTAAGTATTTTCTCCTACTTGAAACATTGTATTCACTTGGCTTCCAGGGCTCCATATTGCTCTGGATTTCCTTACACTCCATTGGACACTCTTAGTCTATTCTGCCAATTTCCCCCTCTTCTTCAAAATGTCTTACTGTAGGAGTAACCTAAGATTTAGGCCTTTGACCTCTTTATTGAGGTTTCCTCCCTAAATAAATTCACCCAGTTTTATGGCCCATAAAACAACATAAAACCTATAGACTATCATATCTATATTTTTTACCCAGAACTTTCCTCTGAACTCCAGACTGATATATCCAACTGCCTTTGCAACATCTATACCTATATGTCTAATAGTCCTCTCAGGTTTAATGTTTTCAAACCTGAAATACGGTTCTTCACTCTGAAACCGTCTCCTCCTGTCCACCCATCTCAGCTGATGGCTACTCCATCTTTTCATTTCCTCAGTCTAAAAGCACTGGAGTTATTCTGGAATTCACTCATTCATACACTGTCTTAGTCTCCTCGGGCTATCACAGAGTGAGTAGCTTATAAACAACAGAAATTAATCTCTCACTGTTATGGAGGCTAGGAATTCCAAGATTATGCACCAGTAAAAGTAGATTCAGTGTCTGGTGAAAGCCTCCTTCCTGATTCATAGACAACCCTCTTCTTGCAAAGTCCTCACATGATGGAAGGGGTCAGGGAGATTTCAAATCTCTTTTACTGGGGAGCTAGCCCTGTTCATGAGAGCTCCACTCTCAGGACCTAATCACCAACCGGAGACCCTACTTCATAATACTCTATCACATTGAGAGTTAGGGTCTCAAAGCATGAATTCTGTGAATACATAAATATTTAAACTATGGCACACACTGTATCCATCGTATCAGTAAGTCTTTCAAGTGGTTGTTGGGTTTATGGTTTTTTCTTGGAGTTTATCCAGAAGCTGACCACTTTTACCCTCTCTCCACTTGCCTGCTCCAAGCCAACATAATTTCTCTGCTTGATTCTTGCAAGGGTCTCCTAATTAATCTCCCTGATCTCACGCTCTCACTGTCACTGTCTAGTCTCAATACAACCCCCAGTGTAATCTTGTTGAAATGTAAGTTTTAATATTGTTCTTCTCAGTACCTCCCTATGGCTCTGTGCCTCACTCGGTAGAGAAGTCAAAGTCCTTCTAATGGTCTTTTTGCCCTGTATGTCTTGACACCCCCTTGGCTTTCTGAACTCATTTCATAGAACTTTCCTCTCTCTTAATTTATTCTAGCCGTACTGTATTTAAATATCTGTGCACACCCCCTTCCTGTAGGTCTTTGTGGTTGCTGTTCCCTCAGCCTCCAATGCCTCCCTTCTACTTTGTCTTCTCTCATTTCCTACAATCTTTATCCAAATGCCACCTTTTCAGTGAGACCTTCCCTAACCATATTATCTAACATCACACATGTCCTTTCCTACATACATGCTTTCTATCTGTCCACCCTCCTTTGTTTTATTTTCATAGCACTTTCCACCTCCTAGCATACTATAATTCAGCTATTTTTCTTATGTATTGGCTGTTTCACCTGCCTGGACTTAAGGTTCATATGGGGCAGAAATTTCTTACTGTTTGGTTCAGTATTTCTCTTTCTAAGGCCCAACATAGTACAAAGCACACAGTCGACATACAGTATATGTGTTGAATTAATGAGCCAGTAAAGGAATAGATGGATGCATGAATGAAGGAAGGAATGAATGACGCTGAACTCATCTATATCAGTCAGGGCACCTGCAGAAAGCACATGAAAAATTCAAGTAAGGAAGTTTCAATAAAGATTAAATCTCTTATTTACAAAAGTGTGGACAGGATTGGAGGGGACCAGTAAGGATGGTGAAATACTCTGGGACCAGGGACAGTGGGATGGTGGTGTTGTCCCTACACCTAAAGGAGCAAGCAAAGGAATCAGATGCCAAAATATGAAGAGAGAAACTATAAAGACAAAACTGCTTAAAAGAAGTATAAACTTCAGCAGAAGGAATGCCGCCAATCAGAGGTGACACAGTGGGAAAATAACGTGGAAGACAAATACACAGACCTCTTCCTTCTTTTGCCCTCGTATACCCTGCTGATTCCTCCTTTTGGACAGACCCATCTGCAGGTCAGAGGACAAGGAAGCCTACTAACACAGAGTTAGTGCAGAGCCAGAGCAGGGTGGGAAAGTTTGGAGAGTGACTCTGGAGAGGAAAATGACAACTGTCCAGGACATTGCTTTTACCCTGTATCGCTTACAATAACTTATGGGATGGGATAGAACAAAAGTATTATTTTGAAATGAGCATACATGTGCTATAGAAGACAAGTTTCATTTATGCTAGAAATTTTGTATCTCTAAACTTTTCCCATTGCCTGTTGACCACTCATTTCTTTCCCTTAAAACAAAAAATATTCAACCCTTGGCCAGTTTGGATTTTTCTTTATCTAACATCATTACAGATCACACTGTTTTTCCCAAATCAAATACTAACTTTTAAGAGAATTCTAAAGGCTACATTCTTTGGCCTGTTCTATTTAAGAGACTAGGAAGAAATAGCATTGAAATTTGCTAAAAACATCTTTGGAAATTTTTTGAAATGAGTCTTTAAAAAAAAACAAAAACAAAAACAAGTGGAGGCAAGTAAAATAAAAGAAGCTGAAGCAACAGCCCTGCTGTGGAAAGCAAAAACTCAGTCGTACCTAAAAATAATATCCATCACTGCTGATTAGAAAGAGGAACATCTGGTAGAAAAAATGCATTTATCAGGTGACACTTTTGAGAAGGCGCCTAAAGCGTTTAGGACACCACGGCCATACCAATATAATGATATCCCTAAGAAGCTGGAGTAGAAAACAGACAAAATTTTAACATTACTCATGTTTAGGGTATAATGTTAGTGGTCTTAGCTTTCTGTATTTATATTGGGACTTTCTATTTGTGAAGGGCTTCCCCTGTCTTCATTGTGCCTTTATTTTTAAAGAAAAGGAGAGAGAGACTCACAAAGAAAGGGTAATTGATGACTCAACAAGGAGGTTAGGTCAGAGGAATAAGTCACTGGAAGGACTTTGGCCCAATTCTAGAGGCTCGAATATAAGTTCTGTAGACCTAAGAGGTGCTGGCATAATAAAGAATTGAGTAATAACACTACAAAACTTTCCGGTGATTTGGGGGGGGAGGCCTATTGAATATGGCAGTGCTGCCTTTGAGCCCTGATATGCATGCATTTACCATGGAAATGCTCACAGGATTGTTCTGCTTTCCTTTTGAATTTTGTTATTCTACCAAGTATATGCCTCTTCTCTCTCCTCTGGGATCTTGGGATTTGTGATATAGTTCTCTTTTCTCTCATTTCTGTCTCACAATTCAAACTTACTATCTTTTGCCTCCTCTTGTATCTGTGATTCCCTCACTATCATTCTTGATCAGCAAACAACTTGTGCTCTTGTGTGATGGTTACTATTCATCAATAAATGTTTGCTAATTTCTAATAGATCCACTGTCAAGTTATTTGGTCACTTTTACCCTTTTGCGGAAATCTTGGCATCTCTGAATCAGTGACCCTGCCATATTGTCCTTTCCCGTCTCTGTATATCTTAACTACAAATGACAAGGAAACGCACCTTTCTCACTTCTCTTTAGCCTTGACGCTCATGCAAAACTCCATTTTCTCCCTCCACATGCAGCCCGAACTCCTGCTTGTAGACATTCAGGCCTTTAATCAGATTTATCCAATTTACTTCAAACCCTATTCCATCTGTTTAGGCCTAATCCAGATTACTTTCTCTATCATTATCTACAAAATTGGTTAATAATACAAGACTAAGTTTGAACAGTTTTGTGAAGGAAGCTCTTAAATTTTATCCTACTGCTTGCATGCCCTTATAAACACACATTTACCTGTGGAAATAATATGTACAATGCCAGAGCTCTGCCCCATTAATGATCATATCTGACCCATCATATCTGCAAAGTAGGTATTGTTCTCCCCATACCAGAGATAAAAATCTTAAGATTCAAATAAGTTATTATCCAAGACTGTACTGTTGGTAAGTGGAAGAAACATATAATACAACTACTTGTCTAATGTAGTACTTTTCAACCCTCATTGTTTGTTGGAATCATCCATATCAGTCTTTCTCAATATTTACTTCACACACAAATCACCTAGGGGAATCTTAGTTAAATGCAGATTATGATTTATTAGATCTAGAGTAGGACTCAAGATTCTGCATTTCTAACAAAGTCTCAGATGATGCCAATGGTGGTATCATTATCTGGTAGTAATGCGACATAGTTTGAGTAGCAAGGACTTGGAGGGCTTTTAAGAAAATAATTTTGCAAGACCCGACCAAATTCATTCAATCTTTGAAGATAAGGGCCTTGTGGTACATGTACACAATAGAATATTACTCAGCCATAAACAAGAATGAACTTTTGCCATTTGTGACAACATGGATGGACCTACAGGGCATTATGTTAAGTGAAATGAGTCAGGAACAAATACCATATGAGTTCATTTATATGTGGAAGCTAAAACAAACAGCAATACCAACAACAAAAAGAAGTAGACTCATAAATATGGAGAATAAATTAGCAATAGCCAGAGAGGAGGGGGCTGTGGAGATAGGAAAAAATAGGTGAAGGGGATTAAGAGGTATGAACTTCCAGTCATAAAATAAATAAGTCACAAGGATGAAAAGTACAGCACAGGGAATATAGTCAATACTACTGGAATAATGTTGTATGGTGACCACACTTACTGTAGTGAGAAGTTGGTAATGTATAGAATTGGGGAACATACAGTATGTTGTACACTTGAAACTAATATTATATGTCAACTACACTTCAATTAAAAGTAAAAAATAAGGGGCGCCTGGGTGGCTCAGTGTGTTAAGCCTCTGCCTTTGGCTCAGGTCATGATTCCAGGGTCCTGGGATCCAGCCCCACATCAGGCACTCTGCCCAGCGGGGAGCCTGCTTCCCCTCCCTCTGACTGCCTCTCTGCCTACTTGTGATCTCTGTCTGTCAAATAAATAAATAAAATATTTTTTAAAAAAAGTAAAAAATAAGTATTTTTAAAAGATAAGGGGCCAACCAACTGACTTAGAAATGTGTACGAAATAAGAGGGATTAATGGATGGATACATAGACATGCGATAAAGCAAGAATATAACAAAAATAAATTTTAAAAGGTGAATAGATGGCTTTTAACTCTAAAGGTCTATACACTGAAATTTTTTTCACAATAAAATATTGGAAAACTGGGTTTGGAAAGAAAACTTTTTTGGGGCTCTGAAACCCTTTCTAACCTTTAGTATACACAAATAATACCACTCTCCTCTAAAATAACCCCATCTGTTACACCTTTACATAATTTTTATTTTATTTCATTTTTTTCTATGAAGTTATTCATATGTTGTTTCACTGATAGGGAGAGTTCAAACCTTTGACATGGTTTATTACATGGTAGAGCATGAAATTTGGGGTCAGCTAAACCATACTAAGGTTTAAATTTTAAATCTACTCTGCCCTTCACATATTAGTATGCAATTTTACCCAAGTTACCTTGTTGCTCTTGGTTTCATAATCTGAAATTTGGTAATTATGATAATAATAATACTTTCCTTATAAAACCAACGTAACTACACTACATTAATATATATTAAGATATTTCTTCTTTATGTAGACTTTTTTAAGACCCTGAATCCTACCACCATGTGTTTGCTGGCCCAAACAGCAATGTTTTGTACCACATGGCTTGTTACTGAACTACCACCACCCTCCCTGACACACTCATACACAGGCACAACTGATTGGGCAAACGTTAGACTAGTAACCAGATAACACTGACTAGTCATGACAACAACCTGTTCAAAAAGATACACTAAAACCACAATTATGTCCCTAAAGAATATAAACCAAGAGACTCAGAGGAAGGCAGCAGTTGGTAATGGGTTCTGAGATGGGAAATCATATAAAGACAAGATCTGGAGATCATTTTCATTTGGGTCAAATTTATGATTAGTATGTATGTAAAGTTTACTGAAGGCAGAAGAAAAAGTAGCAGGTAAGCAGAGAGAAGCAGAAATATGAGTCTATGCAGCTCTAAAATGTGAATAAAATAGCACCAGTTTCTGACTTTCGGTTTCCTGTTCCCATGAAACCTACATGTTCTTGGTTCTAATCTATGATGCGCCTAAGATTCCCTGTTGAATCCTTTCACTGAGCTCTGCTTCATTTGAACTGGGTTGAACATATCTCCATCAGTCAGGATAGATTGTAGTTTGCGGTTGTAACACACACACAAATCATGGTGGTTTGCAATAATAAATATTTCTACTTCCCATACAAGTTACTCGTGGTTTATATTAACAAACATTTCTATTTCTCTCTCGGTCCAAGTTAGCTGGGGCTCTGTTCCACAGTATCTGAGGCTTTAGTTAAAGGATATTTCTTTTTGAAACATGTCAGTGATCAATTATAAGACAAGCCCCATGAACCACTTGGCAAAGCTATCGCAGAGAAGTCACACTTGTCACTTCTTCCATTTCACATGCTCATACCAGAGTTCAACAGGGCAAGGATATGAACCATCAGGGAAGAGCACTGAATATTAGCCGATAAAACAATCTATTACGAGGTCTTTGTTGTTGTTGTTGTTGTTTTTCCATAAAAATACCTCTAAATGAGAGATAACATATAGAAAATGGCTGGCACATAATAGATAATAAATCAGTGTGGCATTTGTCCTTGTAAAGGTCTTTGCCCATCGAAGAAGACCTTTCTCAAAGTGTCAGATTTTTTTTTATTCATTAATTCTTCCAATATATAGAGTGTCTACTATCTGCCAGGCGGGGTGTTAACGCCAGAAATAAAATGAAGAACAAGATAGATACAGATCTTACACACATGGTGCATAGGGAATAATAGATAATAAAGACCAACAAACAGGCTGTTTCAGTGCCTATTATAATGCCTATGATAAAACAAGTACCGGATGCCTTAAAACATAGGAAGTGAATCTAATTTAGATCTGGGACACACAAAATGTTTCTCGGAGGAAGTGACAACAGCTGAAACGAGACAAACAAGAATTAGCCAGGCAAAGGGCAAAAGAGAAGGAACATTTTCTAAATAGAAGGACCAGCAAATTTGCAGACCCAGGTGTGAAGAGAGCATGGAACATTCAGAGAACTGCAAGAAGTGGGCGGGGGGAGGGGTCCAGCAGTTGTAAGCTGTGCAATAGAAGTTGGACTTTATCCTAGGCAATGGGGAGTCCCTAAAGGTGGAAGGAAAGAAACTTCATCAAATTTGTGTTCTAAAAATGACACTGAGAACACAGTAAGTTATCAGGGCCTATAGCCCACCTGAAAGCCATGTATTTACTGGCCAGTGTTTACCTCTTATGCACACACCTGTGCTTATTAAACAAAAAAGAATCGACTTGTTTCAAGTAAACTATGTGTTTCTCCATTTCTCATCATAACTGTTTGTATGTGGCATGCAGTCGTACAGTGTGCTGAAGTGGGAGCTGAAGCAGTGAAATGGAAATCAGACAGGCGCTAGCCCCAATTCTATTACTTTCTCGAAATGGGCAGGTCACTTGACTACTCTGAAAAATAGTGGCAACAGGTTAACCCTAAAGATCTGGAAAATATAAATCTATTACTATGGGTACCATTATTGGGAGATTTTGAATCCGTAGTTCAAAAAAAGGAAAAAAATCTGTGCCATAATCTAGTTGTGGAACAAGTTAGATTAGCATGGCATAATTTATTTGTATCACTTAGATACAATTTACCAATAATCCCTTTAGCAAATAAGATGTTTAGCTGGTACTCTTCAGATATTATTTAGACATATTAATTGAAACTTGTCTTCGGTTGTGTGGCTGACAGAGCAAAACAAGAGCTTTGGGGAGACTTGGCTAGCCTCCCCCAGGAGCCACTCCTGAATACTGAACTCAGTCCATTTACACGCATTGACTTTCCTAGTTTAGGTTGGAGTTTCCAATTTGCATTTGAAATTCAAAATGTCAGGACTAATACCCCTGCTGCATCTCAGAGGGCATGACATGGCCTTTATAACTAAATGTTAAAACATAACTCGATGCCTGATAGTTGCAATTCCATTTTCCAGTCCTTGGTGCTGTCAAAGGCACCGTGTGATGTGCTGTCATGCCAGGTTGGTCAGGCTGCACAGAACACAGTCTCCCTTCTGGGTATTATTCTTGAAATAAGGAGCATCTTATAAGCATTCCAGTTGTCTCACAAGATGCCAGAAATGGCTAGGATTCCTTTTTATCTCTCTTCCTTTAAGAGCACTCACTAGAGAAACCCTTCTGAGGATCAAGAGAGTCCGTGCCAAGAAGTTGCTAAAGCTAATTTTTTTATTTTCTCTATTGAACAATTCATTTGTGTTTCAAGGGAGGCAACTGCACAATGGAAAACTGTCCTACAGCTAGGTAGATTCATGCTCTTCTGAAGGATGGCCTTCCACAGCCTACGCTCAGTAGAGATTCTGTTTGAGGATTCTCTCTCTCCCTCCCCCACTGCCCTTCCCCCCACTCACGTGCTTTCTCTCTCTCTTTCTCTCAAATAAATAAATAAACATTTTCAAGAAATTATAATACCTTTATTTAATGAGCATGGCATGGTGGAAACTTTCTCAAGCCTGACTGAACTTGACCCCTCATTTTCCATTTATTTCATTTCCTACCAGTTCTTTGTATCCCCCTTTTTGAGGATCTTCATGGGATAACAGGTTCTTAGAAGGGAAAATGTGAACACTCCTGGGTCTTCTAGTCAAATGTCATTAATTTCCCACAATTTACTTCAACTGAACACTTTGGTTCTATGTTTATTATTATTATTATTATTATTATTTTCACTGCCAGCTGCTTCCTTCTTAGCTCTTACCCTCTTTGGACCTCAGGTACTTAGTTAAGAAGATAGCCAAACCAAAACTGGTACATAGAATTAAGACTCTTTCAGTGGGAATCACAGCCTCCTAATTCAGTCATTTCCTGTGGTTTTATTACTGATCATGTTCCTAATTATGTTCTCGCAATTTATTACATTGATGGTCTAGATCACCAAACCGAGTTGTCACGAAGAAAGAAAATCAAGACATACTTTCAGGAAATCCATTCAGATAACGTCGTGTTCTCTAAAACATTGAAAATCTTTAGGCATCTGTTCAGTTTTAGTTTTTGCACAGAAAAGTACCTGCTTCGTAGTCATAAATACGCTGCACCTTCCTGCAGACCTATAATTGAGTTAGTTTGGTTTCCCTGGCAACCACCACAATTAATTAGAATACTTGAGCATGGTAAGTTTATAGATGCAGAAAATATTTCATGTATAAATAGTGCAATCTGTTTATGCTCAAAGGAATTTTCCCCCTCAGTTGAGAAATGGGGTTATTTTTTTTTCCTTTTTGTGTGGATTAATCACATTTTCTTCCCCATAAACTCTGTAAGTAATATTTAAGGATTAATGTTGATTGAACCCTTTCAGCCAGCACTGGCATTCATTGGTGATTTCTGGCCTGTATCCCAGGCACCTGCTGGGTGAGGCATGATTGTGCCCACACTGTATTTAGTGACAAAGCTGGTGAAGCTATCCTCTGGGTCCCATCCACATTCCCGTCCTTTTCATAAATTAGCTTGTGGTACAAATGATTGTAAGAATATTTGTGTTAAAATCGGTTTTGCCCTATGATAAACCTTGGCCAAAACCAAAAACGAACTCAGCCATTTGTTAAAAAAAAAAAAAAAAAAGGAAAAGTCTCCAGACAATATTTGTTTCACATTAGACAATATAGGAGCTATAATTTATTGAATGTTTTATTCAATGAGTCAGTCATTTATCCAAGTATATCCTATAGTATATCCCAAGTATATCCCATAAGCCACCTCATTTAATCTTCACATTATTACTATGATATTGATGCTATGAACCTCATTCAGAGATATGCAAGCTGAGACTCTGGTACCTTAAACAAATTGTTCAGGGGCCCTCACATATTAGTATCAAGGCTGAAGTTCAAACCGATGGAAATGGACCCAAATCTAAAGCCTAGGCATTTACACATCTGCCCTGGCCATCACCACTCTTCCTCTGAAGTGGTCCCAGAAGAAGGAATAAGAGAGAGTCTGACTTTACAACAAAGCAAGACACCCCAAACTCTCTTGGTTTGCACAGAATCCATCTTCACCCTTCTGAAATAGATGAAATGGGGTACATTTGTGACAGTCAAAATTTCCTTTTACTGACATGTAGCTGAAAACTGAGTTTTCAGCTAGTTATAACTGGATTTTAAGCTAGTTCTTCAGAAATAATATTCGGCATGTATAGGTAAGGCTTGTACCCCCAGACTGGGGGACTTGGGGCAGAGCAGGGAGTCAGGTAGAACGGAAAGTGCACGAAGCTGCTTCTAAGGAGCTTTTTCACTAACTAGCTCTGTATTTTAGGAAAGTGCACTTTGAATTTTAGGGCTGGTCTAGGCTCTAGAATTACTCCTAGAGATAACAACACCCCTCCCATTCAGTTATCTAGAAAATACTCTCTAAGGCTAGCCCATTTTCTTCCAAGCTATACAATGCTAATTGCAGAAACTCATCTTCTTCCTCCCTTGGCTAAATTTATTACAGCCCTAGGAAACAATGAGATTTCTAAGCTATTGTCTCAATAATTTACATGTTGGAACTAGAGCAAAGATCCTAGGAATGGTTAATTAACAGTCCTATCTCTGACCACTTCCCAATTTTACCATTCCTCTCTTGTGTTAATGATAATTTTCCTATTTATCATATAAAAATATCTAATAAAAAATCTGGTTCAAATTTATTGAATTCCAATATACATTATGCTGAGACCTCCTGAGTCTTAAGTGGGATTCAGGATTAGCTTGATGTTACTAGAAACTTGGCAGAATTTCCTTTTATGTTAGCTAGCCTCAGTTGTAAATATACATTTCCTGCTTTCATATTTTAAATTCTGAAATGCATTCAGTCTTACCTAAATTTTTATTGACACTGATAGTTTATTTTTGATTGAGGGATTATTGACATAAATTTGGCATAAAATTATTTTAGTTTCATACATTCACGTATACATTAGTATACAACATAAGGATGTGATATTTGTATACATTGAAAATGATCAAGGTGGTTCACAAATTGCCCCATAGGGAGCAAGGAGAGATCAAATAAGGGCCACTACAGAAGCATATTTCCACACCTGTCCACCTGAATCTTAAAAAAGATTCAGTCATGTATAGCACCAAGAGGTTCTCAACTACCCACTGCTTCTTGAAAATGGCTCCCAACAGAGGAAAGAGAGCACAGGGAAGGGGGTAAGGAGCCTCCAATGGCCCAGGTCTAGCTCAAAAGTCAACTGGGTGTCACATTCTCCTGACCTCCTCAAACAGATCACCACAATAAATCTAGTTAACATTTGTCACTGTACCTAGTTATACATTTTTTTCTTGTGATAAGAACTTTTAAGATCTACTCTCTTAGCAACTTTCAAATATGCAGTACAATATTATTAACTATAGTCACCATATTGTACATTTTATCCTCATTTTATTTATTATATTTGTAACTTCTGACTCATTTCACCCATTTTGCCAACCCCCACCCCACCCCCTGCCTCTAGCAACCACTGATCTGTTCTTGTCTGTGAGCTTGCTGGGTTTTTTTTCTCTTTTCTTAGAGAGTCCAGATACAAGTAAGATCCTAGGATATTTGTCACAACATATTAGATACTAATTTAATTGTACTGACGTTGGTATTTCTTGGTCATAACATTAAATAGCTTCTCTAATTTAGACAGACCCTCAATTTTAGGGTCAGCATCTAAATTGACTTTTGCTAAGAACACAGAAAGTTCTGAAGGTTGTTCTCATTAAATGTTGCTGACACCCAGAATCTCTACAGCATACAGAACATTTAGCTTGTTTGTCTCTTTCCTTTCTCCTTTCTTCCTTTTGGAGAGAACAGTTTTTCTTATCCCCTCCTCTGGTCTGCATCTCATACCTCCCTTATTCAGTGCCACTCCATACAGAATACAGCTCAGCCGACGTGCTTAAGCAACAATGATAACAATTCAGATCTTCTGACTGTAAAGATTCTTCAGGTGATGGTATAAGACTTTCTGAAAGAGTCGACAAGGAATTGGAGGCAAGGGCATTTAATAAAATTGCCTCAAGAGCCCATAATGTCAACTGTTTATTTCTAGATCTCTTAAGAGAGCATCAGAAAGCTCACTCAGTGGGGGCATAAAAATAGTTCTGAGCATTTTCCCTAGAGTCAAGGGCTCTAAGTGTCCCTGTCTTATTCAGCTATAAATTTCTAGCACCTGCCATAGGCCTGGACTGTTTTCTTGAGATGTAAAGTTCACTGTAACAGTGAACTTTGGGCCAGAGATGCTCATTGGATTGAAGTTCAGACATCTTTTAAATACACTAAACATCTTTATTTCTAGGAAATTTAGGAGGGTATTGGAGGAATTAACCAGTTATGGGGCTTTGTTTCAAAAAATTTTACTGATTTATAACAAAGTTAATCCTTTTGCTATTGCAAAGATTCTGTTCAAGTTCATAGGTTATTAAGATGGTGCTGAAAACAGTTAAACAACTGTAAATGCCAAATCTGATTCTTTCTGTGGTTCATCCTACCAATATTATCCCTGAGATGATGGCATCAGGCACCAAGGTTATGTCTAAGATGAGCTATCAGTGTGGAGAGAAAATGTTTATCCTCCGTGGTTTCTACCTGGGATGTTAAGGATGTCCCCTGGACATACACTTCTGCACTAGCTCATTACTTCAAAAATTTTTAAATATATTTTCCAAACTGGCAAAAAATATTAATGGCTAAAAGATTTCTAAAGGATTCGGCAAATTATTTCTTACTTCCTATAACAACATGCTAATGCAACACTTAATATTTTCTCTGTTCACCTTCTTGGAGCTTTAAAATGAAGACCCTAATTCTTTCATCCTATGCTTTGGTAAACATGTCTATTGTATCTATGCACTTTGCTTTTTCATGGATATGTTATTCTGTCATCTTTTGCCTTACCTTTCTATACTTAAGACTCTTTCCCATGTCTCTCCCTGCACGTGGCCATCCCCAAACCTATAATCTCTTAAGCATTTCAGACTCTCTCACTGTATTTCTTCATCTCAAGAATCTCTAGTTTTTGACCTCCAGAAAAGGGACTTAATTTCTTTATGGTCCAAGGAATAATCTCTTAAAAGTGCTTTTCAGCAGGCCCAACGAATGTCCATAGCAGGCTCCAGGTAGATAAAAATGGGTGATGACAATCTATCTGTCGTATCTAATGAGCAGCTGGCATCACTGAATGGCAGTGATCCTGCTTCTTCAGATAGGTGGCATAACAGTGGCTCGTGTGCAGCTCAAGTTCTCTTGGCCCAATAACCTCCAAATGCATAACAGCGTGACATTTGTCCCCTCTGATAAGTGTCATTAGGGTTTTTCTTTTCCAGAGGTTTCCAAAGTGTCACTTCACATGTGCCCAAAGACCAGTCATTTGTCTATAAGCACTACGTGACATATGCCCTCTTCTACTCTGGCTTTCACTCATCACATCCATGATGTCTCCCTGCCACCACTGCTCAGGCAAATATAATGAGAGCCACAATGCATTACAGGGATATAGCCTCTGATAGGCCCAAAGCTGCCATTTTTCAGGGAGTCAAAGCAGACTAGGTTCTGTGCAGAAGCAGAGAGAGCATCGTTCTTTCTTGCTCCGAGCTATATTGTCACCTGATACCTATAGCAGTTTGGCATAAGAATAGAGACCACAAATTTTCTCATAAATAATTTTACAATTAACAGATTTTGTCTCTTAATCATATAGCTCCCAACTCAGTCCAATGGTCCAGGAAAACAGTTGGAGTTATGTGTTAATTTTCCTCCTTATCCTTCAGCTTATATTAATAAGTGTTCCCCCATTATCCCACATGATCTCCCCCAGACCAATTTTTCTGTCGCTCTTTTAGGATCAGAATTCTTAAATATCATTATTTTAGCAGTCTTTCTTGGGGGGAAATTGTAATACATGAGTTTTTGTCATTGTTATTGCCATATTTTTAATATATGAGTTTTTATGCAGTTGTACAGAAAAAATAAATCAAACCCACACATTGGAAAAGGCAGAACATTCTCTTGAAGATTTTTTTTAAGATTTTATTTATTTATTTTTGAGAGAGCTCGAGCCCATGAGCAGGGGAGAGGAAGAGCAGAGGGAGAAGCAGACTCCCCACTGAGCAAAGAGCCCAGTGCAAGACTGGCTCCCAGGACCCTGGGATCATGACCTGAGCTGAAGGCAGATACTTAACAGACTGAACCACCCAGGGGCCCTCTCTTTAAGGTTTTAAGCAACAAAGTTTTTAGCGTCATATTCCAGAACAGGATCACTGTGTTACGTGGAGAATTGTTTGAATGAATCTGGGTCCCTAACTAAGTTGAAGGTACTGTGAGCAGGCTCTCCTTGCGGAGAGGGAAAGAAGGAGGGGTCAAATCCAAGAACTGGACTAGGCTTCAGTCCCTCAAGGGAGCCAGCACATAAGCTTGGAGCCGGGACAGGAAAGCAGCATGTAGACTGGACTCCTCCAGGGCAGAGGGAAGGACCCTCCCTAGAAAGACTCGACCCAGGCTGCAGATCAATCAGACTCTAATGCAACAGGACGCCAGGCTCAGCACTTACTGATTGACACTCAGGACTCCAGATTTCTGATCCGTCTCTGTGACAGCTGGTCCTCAGGCTAGCATTGACATTCCGGCTGTGTCCTATCTTCTTTGACAGATTTGAACCAGAATTGAACACATCCACAGAGGTGAAGGAAAGCCCTCCCGCACCCAAACAGTTTGGTGTAAAGATAAACATATTTGCTTTTTGGTTTTGCATCACCCATGGTCACCTTGGTCATCCAGTGGCCTGTAAATTAATGTTTTTATTCCAAAGCCATTGGTTGTGTAATATTGCAGAATGACCCTCAGTGGGGGTCTGATACTGCTTTGGGGAGGTTACACAGTATTTATTAGAATTGCAATGCTAACGATATTAAAAATAGTAACGAAAGGTACCTTTCACTGGGGTCCTACCTCATGCCAGTGCTTTGAGGGGTAAGGAGAGCTGTGGTCAAGGAGCACAGGACTGAGAGCCCCCCCCACCCCCGCCACACACACACACACATGCCCATGGGACGGAGATCTGCCTCTTCAGTGCCCTTCCCGTGAGCATCCCTTGCACCTGCGTCAAGTTCCCACCTGTCACCTGAGCCCACCCTCCTCCTGCCTCATGATTAATGACTGGCTGGTACAGCATAACCCAGTTCCCAAAGCCCTTACACGTGTGACATCTTGCTTGAGACAACAACCCTGAGAAGTCCATAAGATAACCTTTCCTTATCCTCTCCTACCTGACACAACGTTTCTTTTCTCCAGCACGCGAAGTGAAGACTGAAAGAGCAACGTCAGACAACACAAGGGGTGTGGAAGCTGTGTGGTGACCAGAGTCTGCCTTTCCTCACATATCCCCCTGCTCCTTGCCAGTGACTTAAGAAAACCTTCTTCCATGGCTTGTGGTGGGACTAAGGAGGGGGCTTCCAACCCTCTCCATACCAACAGACCACTCCTTCTCTCTCATCCTTCTAAAACCACATCTTTCAAGGTCAAAAATAAACTCTTCCCAGGCAGGTTTTTGTGTTTTATGCCTTGTGGTTTTGATCCCCGCGGGGCTGGGAAGGACGAGCAGTTGGCGCTCCATATTCATTTGCTCTGTACACTGTTGTCCAGCTGCAGAGATGCAGAAAGTTTGTGCAGGGGAACAGGTTTCAAGGGCACATCAGTGGAGTCGCTGCCTGCTTCCTGCTTGCTGGCTTTCTGTTCCGTGTTTGCATCTTCTGCTTTGAAGCCCAAGTACTCCGGCATCAGCTCCCACTTCCGGTTACTACCACTATGTGTTTATTCATCGTCATTGTTATCAAACCACAGAGCATAAATAAACTACTTAGTAAATACATTCTGAGCCTACCTAACACAAGAATTGTTCAGCAGTGCGGAAACAGATGCTCATTTACTCCCTGACAGCTTCTGAGTGCAAGGTTCAGTGCACCACAGTGAAGAGATGGGGAGGCGAGTGGCTAATGTGGCAGAGGGATGGGCAGGGGAGCTGCACGCCTGGCTGGCCCAGCACTCAGCAACAGGTAGTCGGGTCATTCCTCCACCTGGCCATAGAGCAAGTGATGCCGTCTTCATCTTCCCACTGCAGACACCAGTGACCAGGGAAGACGGACTCCTCTGTAGGCACCCACCCACCACAAGTAGTGACCCAACAGCCCTGCAGAGAGAAGAGGCAACTTAGAACTCCTAGCTCCGGGAGACACATGTTTCCACTGGGCCAGTCTGGGTCACCCACACACACAGAGACATAGCCCCAGTGTCACACATCTAAGTGACTGATTGTGCACACATGTGGACACACACACATGCCCCCCCCCCACATAACCATATGTTTGACAGAAATCGGCCAGTCCTAAACCAACAGATTAGAGAGCTACATCTCATGCCTGAAATCTGACAGAAATCCCTTTAGCTTACCTCTTGAAAAGGTGCCCTTCAAAGATTTTATAAGGCACACAGAGATGATTGGAGTAGAGCAGGTGGCAGGAGGAAGGTCATGCCCAGGGTCCCCTGTCCACAAAGTGAACTCCACCGGCATCAGGCTGCGGAGCATCTGTCAGGAAGGAAAGAATGGAAGCTGTACCCATTAACACTCTAGGGCCCAAAACAGTGAATTAAACAGTCATCTTCCCATAACCACTTACGGAGGGGAAACCTTCTATTACACTTTCTTCGTGATGTTTAACGCGGTTGCATCTGAGACATTTCACAATTTGCTTAGCCATTTAGTACCACCTCTGCATAAATTGAGCTGAATTCTTGACATTCATTAGCACACGCAGATCCATTTATCTCTGTCCCTTTTTTTGCTTCAAGAAACCAACCTTGCATTGCAAAAAAAAAAAAAAAAAAAAAGTACACAGAGCCCATAAAGAACCACAGATAGAGTGATAGATCTTTTTTAAACACTGGGGCATTATAGGATTTTATGAAGCAGTAAAACTTTCTCCAGGCATGAGAAGTGCAGACTGACAGAGATCATTTTATCTATAAGGCATTAAAGTGTAAGTGCCACATCGAACAAGCATAATAGAAGAGGAAAAAAATAATAATTTCAGGAAAGGCAGCCAACTCCTCCAGCAAAAAGGATCAGACCAGGAGGTACCTAATGATCTTCAAGAAACCTGAGGAAGGACTAGCCTCCTCAGTGCCTGAGTTTTCAGTCAGGGGAACCTTGGCTGCCACTCTGCCTTCCATCACGTCGCCAAAAACAGAAAACTGAAGTAATTCCAAAAAGCATTTTCTGACGTAAATGGCTAAGAGAAAGAGAGGGTTCTATTTCCTCATCCCCTTCTATCTCATTTCCTCCGTCACTTCAGTGACCATGTATGTAGTTTATTGTTCTGTTAATATTTATTGAGTACCTACTCGATAGCATACAAGGCATTTTACGCTGGGAAGAAATGGCCAGGTCTCTGCTCTTGAGGATCGTACATTTTTATGAAGGGGAAGAGACTCGATGCTAGTGACCTAATGAAATACACGAAATAATTTCAGATTAGTATAGCAGCTGAGTAGAAAGAAGGATATTGGGAGATACTGGCAAAAGCAGCGAGAGTAGGGGAAAAGGTCTGATTTTGTAATCTGAGAAGAAATTGAAGAAGTAACTACAATGTGGGCTTTATTGGATGCCCCTGTTCTCTAGTAGTCTCAGAAGATTTCATTTCTGGAAGGAATCTCCTGTCTTTGATTCATTCCACGTGCCTCTCTTTAGACAGTTTGGCTCATAAACCTTTCCTGTGAGAAGGATGTTTGTCCTATTTTAAAGAATATGGATTCCAAATATTGTTTTTATACCATTCTTGGGTTCGAAATGTCTTTAGTCATGACATTTTTACTTCGATCCAATTTCCCGTATTGCTTAATGTAACCATCTATACTGTTTTTCCAGTTTTCGCGGAGGACCTAAAAACTACTATTATCCCACCAGCAAGCTTTCTGTTCTTCAGATAGATGTGTTTATTTTCTTTATTTTACCTTTACACATAGTTACTATTTTCCGTGCTTTGGTTTTTCTAGGGACACCTCTTCGGAGACATCTCGAGTAGTCTATCTTGCCATGTAAGCGTGTTGCATTTGGATAAAGTACGAGTCACTTTTAAATGTCTCCGGCAATGAGAGCCCATTGAACAGTTTTGAGCGGTGAGGTGAGATGATAAAGCCACTTCTAAGGGATCACTTCCTCAACACAAACTTGAGTGTATTGGTGCCATGTCAAGGATGTGACACAGATCAATGAAGCCTAGGGGATAATTCTGTTACAGATGGTTCTGGATACGATCGTACTCTTGGATGACGAAGGGATTTGAGCCCATCTGTAAGTCGCTGAGCTTCACGTGCTGAGTTTAGATCAAGAATGGTATGTCCCTACTTTATCCTCTACTGAGACCAGAGTATGAGTCGCAGTATTCGAGTCCGGTCGAATGTGACCTCTGCCCCAGGTGAAGCCACCTCCATCCTGACAGCATGCTCTCTATGACAGTGCCCATTGGCGGAGAACACTTCGGCCATCCTCTAGCAGAAACTTTGGTTTTCCCAGTACTTTTGCTGATCCCCACATCATTCAGCTCTTGTATTCATCATCCTGTAGTCAAACACACCAGGGGATTCTAAATGGTGTGTAAAGAGAACATCTGTCTGCCGCAGGATGAGCACATCTGCACCCATTAATTTTTCATCATTTCCCCAAATCAGAGGTCAGATGTTCACAATGTGCTAATGTCCTGGCATCGCTCTCCCCTGGACGTCACACTTCTGAAGCAGACCTTATAATTATAAGAAAATGTCATGGCTCTGGCAGAGAACATGCTGACCTGTGGAGAGACTACCTCCCACTCTTGATGGAAAGAAAATACACACACACACACACACACACACACACACACACGTACGTTATTTTAAAAGATTGTGTCTTCAAAGAAGATGGAAACAAGGAATCAGCTTGCTGCCTATTAAAGATGGGATAATCATCTTTGTTATTTCTTACATGCTTGTTTAGATTAAAATAAACATGATTTTCTTGCTTGAGAGCTCCCTCTTTTGTATTGTTCTGAAATGTAATGGCCTGTAACATTATCTTCTTTTTCTTTCACCTGTCATCAGAACAGTCTAGCAGCTATTACCTCTTTTTTCCTCTGCGTATTTCTCAATCTTTTATGTTTTACTTCATCTCTTACCTTTTTATTCCAAATGAAGAAGACAATGATCTGGGGTTTCCAGACACCTTCTCTTAGCCACTCCACTTGCTCGGGTTTTTTGACCCCTTCCCTCTCATTCTGTTATATTGGGTTGGGTACAAGGTAGAGAAACAATTTTCAGCAAGACGGATTTTCATGACCTCTGTACGTGACTGGCAGGGATGAACGTCTGCAATGAGCTTAACAAACATTTGCCGTAGGGGAGGAAAACCCTCATGCAAATATTACCTTCATATATAGAAGCAAACTATTTTCAGAAACATGGCCTTGGTTAATTACCAATCTCATGGTGTGTTAAATATCTAAAAATAACTATTGATTGTCCTTCTTTGCAAAGAGTTGAAATAACAGCAGGAAAGCCAGGAAGAGAAAAGATGTTTTTAAAACTTGGATGGTTTCCCAGGATTTTTTTTTTTTTTCTGGCTTCCCACTTTCCAAAAATACAAGGTAACTTCAGAGATTTCCCAAGCTGTCATAAGGTTTGGAGAGAGCGTGTCGGCATGCTCGTTGCCCCTTAGGACACAGGCTTTCTGGTTTTCTTCCAGCTTTGCAGTCCATGTAAGCATTTTGTTAACAGCAGGTCAGCTGTTCCAAATTCACAGTGGCGATCAACATAGACCTCGTTATTAAGGGTAAGAAAATGCTTTTCTTCCAACCTAGTTTTCTTGAAGTCTCTCCTTTGTTAGAAACCATGACCATTAGTGCTTTTGTGAGTGTATTTTATCAGCAACCTTCCTTCCTTAAGTAAAATTGCCTGGCTCCATTCCAGGTGCTTCACAATGACTCGAAACTGCTGCCAACCGCAGACACTGGCATCCTCAAGGTAATTACCCAGCAGACAGAGTCAGCACTGGGCTTTTCTTCGACATATTAAAAAAATAGTAGTTTAGCATCCTGGCATCTGTTGAAATGTCTGAGTACCAGGTCTCTTTACTCTATTAATCAACCGCTATAGACTTTTTGGTTGTTTAAGAGGAGCTAAATTTGATCCAGGTGTTATAGGATTTAAAAGCAAAGATAACTGGCATCTCAGATGTGTATGGCATCCTACAGTTTACAAAACATTTTCATCGTTGTCATGTTTTCCTTCCGACAACAGATTAAATAGTATATAAGATGCAGTGACAATCTATGGGGGAAGATTAGACTTATTTTTAATTTTTAATTTTTAATTGGGAAGAAAGCTAATATCTAACATTTTTAATTGGGAAGAAACCTAATATCTAACGTTGCACTAGGCATTGTAAATTTTTGTATATGTTTTCTCATTTTTCCTCAAAACAATCTTGCAAGATAAATGTCACTGCCTAAATCTGCCTCCGAGAATAACTTGTCCTAAGTCACGTATTTGAAGCCAGCTCCAAAACCTGGTCCTTCCACTAAATCACACAGACTGATATTTGTTACAGATATTTTCTGCAGGAATAAAGAAAAAGAATTGTGGGGCACCTGGGTAGCTGAGTCAGTTAAGCATCTGCTTTTGGCTCAGGTCATGATCTCAGGGTCCTGGGTTGGAGTTCAGCATTGGGCTCCCTGACCAGCGGGGAGTCTGCTTCTCTCTCTGCCTTGGCCCTTCACACACAACCCCCTCTGGATCATTCTCTCTCTCTCTCTCTCTCTCTCTCTCGCTCGCTCATAAATAAATAAATAAATAAATAAATAAATAAATAAATAAAATCTGAAAGAGAGAAAAAAGGAAGAAAAAGAAAGAAAGGAAGGAGAGAGAGAGAAAGGAAGAAAGAGCCACAGAGTGCTGTATTTCAGTGGTCCTCATGCATTAAGATGTTAGTGAAGTCAGCAATGGAGAGGGTCAAGTGAGATTTCATGTGCCCTAGGGATCTTCTGGGTCCTTCGCCCAGGTCCTTCTTCTCAACCTCTTCACCTGACTGAGAGCACATGGAATTCCCATCCTGATCTCCATGGCTACATGGATATGTTCAGGTCCCTGATCTACCCAGAAGACCAGGCAGTTTGAGTAAGCAATCTAAATAACTCAGAGAAGCTTCTTTTTGGTAGGGTTCTGACCAGTGGTGAATAACAATCCTGCCAAAGAATCCCTTATCTTCTGTTTCATAAGCACTCATTCTTAGAAATAGACACTGTCCAATTTGAGAAGGAATTGGTTCTGTTCTGATAATTAACCTAGAAATGAACTGCACATAAGCTACAAACTGAGTTTAACTCATACTGGTATAAAAAAAAGTGCAGATATAAGTAGCTCCCCAGTTCTCAGAAAATGAACCTCTATTTCCACTACTAGTGAGACTCCACATATTAAGATCTATTTCAAGGGAAATTGCACAATATGTGCCCAAAGCCCTAAAATTTCACACCATTCTTCCCAGGAAAATAGAGCCTAGAAATATGTTTTTAAAAAAACCAGAGTTTTGTAAAAAAATATTTTTATGTCTCAGTGGGTCATCATATATCAACATACTATTTTCAAACCAAACTGCAATTTTTAAATTACTTTATTGAAGTATTATTTATGTATGCTAAACAATACATAATTAAATTATACAACCCAATGAGTTTTGGTTCATGTTTCTGCCCATGAAATAATCAGGAAAAATCAAGATACTGGACATTTCCATCCCCTCATGCTTTCTCATCCAATCCTCCCTCACTCTTGTCCTCAGGCAACTTTGAGCAACTATAGGCAACTATAGAGCACTTTGAATTCTATAAAATTATATGTAAATGGAATGATAAGCACATTATTTTTTGTCTGGATTCTTTTGGTCTGCACAATGATTCTGAGATTCATCCATGTCACTGCATGTGCAGGTAGTCCATTTTTTTAAAATTAACATATAATGCATTATTTGTTTCAGGAGTACATGTCTGTGAATCATCAGCCTTACACAATTCACAGTGCTCACCATAGCATGACACCCTCCCCAATGCCCATAACCCAGCCACCCCATTCCTCCCACCCCCTTCCCCCCAGCAACCCTCAGTTTGTTTCCTGAGATTAAAAATTTCTGATGTTTTGTCTCCCTCCCTGGTCCCATCTTTTTTCATTTTTTCCCTCCCTACCCCCCATGACTCCCTGCCCTGCCTCTCAAATTCCTCATATCAGAGAGATTAAATGATAATTGTCTTTCTCTGACTGACTTATTTCGCAGAACGTAATACCCTCTAGTTCCATCCACATCATTGCAAATGGAAAGATTTCAATTTTTTGATGGCTGCATAGAATTCCATTATATATACACTGCACGTCTTCTTTATTCATTCCTCTGTTGATGGACATCTAGACTCTTTCCGTAGTTCAGCTATGGTGGACACTGTTGCTATAAACATTGGGGTGCAGGTGCCCCTTTGGATCACTACATTTGTATCTTTAGGGTAAATACCCAGTATTGTGATTACTGGATCATAGGGTAGCTCTATTTTCAACTCTTTGAGGCACCTCCATACTATTTTCCAGAGTGGCTGCGCCAGCTTGCATTCCCACCAACAGTGTAGGAGGGTTCCCCTTTCTCCACATCCTCACCAACACCTGTCCTTTCCAGAACGGTTAATTTTAGTCGTTCTGACTGGTGTGAGGTGGTATCTCAATGTGGTTTTGATTTGTATCTCCCTGATGCCAAGTGATGTTGAGCACTTTTTCATGTCCACTTGGATGTCTTCTATGCAGAAATGTCTGTTTGTGTCTTCTGCCCATTTCTTCATTGGATTTTTTTTTCTTTGGGTGTTGGTTTGATAAGTTTCTTATAGATTTTGGATACTAGCCCTTTATCTGATATGTCATTTGCAAATATCTTCTCCCATTCTGTCGGTTGTCTTTGGGTTTTGTTGACTGTTTCCTTTGCTGTGCAAAAGTTTTTGAATTTGATGAAATCCCAATAGTTCATTTTGCCCTTGCTTCCCTTGCCTTTGGCGATGTTCCTAGAAAGAAGTTGCTGTGGCTGAGGTCAAAGAGGTTGCTGCCTGTGTTCTCCTCAAGGATTTTGATGGATTCCTGTCTCACATTGAGGTCTTTCATCCATTTTGAGTCTTATTTGTGTGTGTGGTGTAAGGAAATGGTCCAGGTTCATTCTTCTGCATGTGGCTGTCCAATTTTTCCAGCACCATTTGTTGAAGAGACTGTCTTTTTTCCATTAGTCCATTCTTTTTTATTGTTAAGCTGTGTTGCATCATACGTAGGTACCACCACATTTTATTTATTCATTCACCTATGGGTGGACATTTGGGTCACTTTCAGTTTGAGGTATTACAAAATTCATATATAACTCTTTGTATGAACAGATGTTTCATTTCTCTTGGGTAAATAAATACCTGAGCAGTGGAATGGCTTATCGATAATGTGGTAGGTATATATTTGATTCATTAAATGAAAATTTTTACATCATCTAAACAAAAAACAATAATTAAATAAATTAATGGTACTATCTCCAAATGGAACATGATGCAACATTTATAACTTAAAAACTATGATTCTGAAGAATATTATGAACATGAGAAAATGTTAATAAAGCATTAAGTGAAAACAACTTAAAGATAGGCTCTCAATGTGTATATTTAGAAAAATGATATGATGTACAGTATTATCAATAATCACTTTCTCAGAGGGTAATTTTCATTTTTTTCCAGCTGCCTTTCCTTTTGAAATATCCTGAGATGGAAATGTATAATGAGGGAGAAAAAGTAGTTATATAAACTATATATATTATGTATATTTTTTCTTTTATTCTTCCCAAAGGCAAACCTACCCTATGAAGGAAAGAGTTTTCCCAGCACAAGAACTCCGGGGAGAGATAGTAGAGTCAGAATAAAAGTTTGAAGATATCTGAGTTGCTTGGCTTCTAGCCAAAAGATAGACAACCAGCTATTCATAGAAATATAAATAATAGTCCTTAACTTCTTTCTGAAGCAAAGCTTTGGATGAATATATAAATAAATTTTAAAATTCACTTACCATTTTACAGTTTACCAAGTGTTTTCCACATATATTAAATCTGGTTAATCCTCACAACCACCCTGTAAGTGATCCCAAAGGAGTGTATTGCTAGAGAAAGACTATAAGCACTGGGTGTGGTGCATAAACAATGAATTTTGGAACACTGAAAACAAATTAAACTTTTTAAAAATTCACCCATAAAAAAAGATTTGCTAGCAAATAAAGCTACCTCTTCAAGTTCTTTATTCAAAAATATAAACTTTAATAAAGATCAGTTTATCATAGGCTTACTTTGTACATCCCATGTGTGCAGGTGCTTGAGGAGAAAAGCCATCGTGGTGTGTGCCAGTGAAGGGTATACTCTGAGATGTCTTTGTACTGCTGTGAGCAATCTTGGAGATAGAAGTAGGAATCTAGGTTATGGATTCTCCCTATCTATAAACTTAAGCACAGAAGCAGAACCCTAATAAGAAGATTAAGAATATTTTTTCTTCATATACCTCCTCATTCCTTAAATCCATTATTTGTGCTATCTCCTCAACTCTAATAATATTCTGTTCAGTGACTGATGAGTGACCCCCAACTCTGAGACTTAAGTTCAGTAAACCTGGGTCAGTGCCATGAAGTCTTCACAGGTTTGAGCAGATTCTGTAATGAATCTTTCTCAGGTCCCTGCTCTGACCTTCTTCAGAAAAAGGATTGTTCATTAACTTTTCATTGGGAACGTGTAGGCCAACGAAGGGTGTGGAGCTCTCACATATGGAGCTAAACAAAGCAAAGCTAAAACTAAAGCAAAGTCACCTAATTTCTTCCTCCAAAATTTTAAGTCCTTTTTGACTTTCATCTCTTTATTTACACAGTATATTTAATTTACTTTGTTCAAGTTTATACTATGATTTTATACAAAATTTTTCCCAACCAAATTATAAACTGTCTCTTATTGCTCATCTCATTCGCCTCTGCATTAGTTGTAGAACTTTGTAGAAAGTAGAAAGCATAGTGGCTTTATATAGTAGATGTCTGGTGTGTTCAATATATTGCTTGAATTTAATTTGTTTCATTGATTCATGGTCCATTTTGCAAAATACTAACAGGTTAATGTACCTTAACAAGCTGCTTTCATCATATTTTTTCTGGCATACTGATCTTCATGAGTGATCACATTGTCACCTAAGGTGATAGTCCAATGTAGACAGTGGACTTTCTATTTGTTCTGTGGGTTTTCTCTATGTTGCCCCCAAAATTCTTCTTCTTTCCACCTCAGCAAGAGAGATACCTGCGAAGGTCTCAGTATCTTTAGTATGATCAGCACTATTTCTAGTTCTGACATGTAACTCCTCTGTGAAATTTTACTCTACTTACAAGCTAACAAGTTAAAAAAACATAAAATTCCCATGTCAGAGACAAAGGACATTTGTTACTCACAACATCAAGAGCCAGAGTGCTATATTTTATGCTGGCTCTCTGAGATAGTGACACAGAAAGGTCCAAGTGAAACCATCACACACAGTAGGAGCTATTACAAGAAAGGGACTCTGAGCTTAGAGAACTAGAATATTTTATTATGGTCAGAAATCATGCCTGCTTTTGGCTCCAGAAAGAAACATCTCTGTCTCCCAAGACCATAAGTAAATTACTGTGGAGGGAAACATGATCTCCACCATCCAAGGATGTTTGCTATGCAAGTCTAGAGTGAAGGCCAGCCAATGTCTTGCTTCCCAAGATACACAGAAATACAAGAGACTCCTAGAGAATTATCTTACCAACATCTACCTCTCATTCCTATGTCACCCTTCTTTCTAGAGAATTTTTCCATGAGTTTCTCACTCCACTGCTTACTCTGAATAATCTGATTGGCAGAGGCTGGGACCAAATCCATTCAGTTTGTCTCATAAAGTATGCAATAAAGGTTACTATCAGCAAGACTCCAAGCAGCAGGATGAGGCCAGCCTGAAGTCACAACTTCAACCATACCTCCTAGGATCCTAGATCCAGCCAGCTGAACAAAAACACATGGACCATCATGGTTTACTTTAGAAAATCTAGTGACTTTCTTTTTACGTTTCTGTGTTGACTTTCCCACTTGACCTGAGACATTAATTCTTGTACAGCAGGATGTATTTGGCATGTTCCCAGACTCTGTGCATTGACCCATTAGAAGGAAGCCTAGAATAACCTCATAATCCCTAACTGTTCTTACCAGTGAATTGGAGATAAACTGAATGCTTTCTAGGGTAAAGTTTGTGTCATTGAGATGAATTTCTTACCACTTTTTTCCCCTAATTAAATGACACCTATCATATGGGTAATTGTCCATTATAAAGATAACCGTCTACAAGGTGAGCATAAATAATGATCCAGTTATCCCTCCAAGAATTTCCTTCTGATATCTAAGGGTAGCTTTACTTTAGATAGATCTAAAGGCTATATGATCTATTTTTGGTGTTTCCTTAAATACTCAAAGGTCTCTCATGATCACAAATAAGATGCCAGTCACCAAATTTTTGGAGAGAGACAAGTTACTGAATATCTGACTTCCTTACAAAAAATTACAGCCTTGAAGGCACAAATAGTACCACCTAAAAGAGTCCACAATTATTAGGGCCTGCCAAGTGGAGTCTACATCAATCTGATGGCAAAGGTTGACAATACCTCCAGGATAGCGTCCCATTCAGATGGCAGATCTTGGGTTTTCCAGTTTACTTTAAATAAGTATTTTTGGAGAGACACCCAAAAGTCAGTCTTTCAGTCTGTCATGTTTATCCACACCACAATGAATGACTGAAAACAGTGGAGAAGACACCAGAAAGTGATGACAGGTAGAAACTGGGGACATCCCCTGCTGTTATGGGTCCCCTGATAGACTTGTCAGCAAGTTTAAGAGAAAATGTGATCAAATTGTGGTCAGGACTATCTCATCAGGAATGGCAGACCCAACACTCAATTAAATTTAAGGCATTTGCAATAGTTTGGGAACACTACAATAGGGTGTTTTCTTTTGTGAAGGAAGTTCCAGAGACAACTCTGGAAGACAGAGATCATTAATATTCATTCCCCCCTCCAATATCTCTCAGGGTCTAAGTTGTTCCCTCCCAGGTACTAAGATTGTTGTTTTCATTCCACTACCACAATAACGTGACCTGTTCCCCACATGCACTCAGAACTTTTGTTCAGAAGGGCCAAGTGCAAGTGGGAAAAGTAAATGTTTACAAATCTTACATAGACCCATTATATCCCCAGATTTTGGCCCAGAGGGCCTCCATGTGGGAATTCTGCAAGCAATGTACTCAACCAAGTGTTTATTACCTTTAGGCTCTTGGACCCTGTCAACCAAACAAAAGAATCCAAAAGCCAAACCAGAATTAAATTTCAGTCTCCTAGGTTCCCCCCTGGTCAAGCTGTCATTCAGAAGGTATGCCAACTAGGTTGACCTGAGATTTTCATTGAGGAAAGAAAAAAGCATCATTCCCAAGAATAGCCAGGGAAGATTCCCAAATTTTCAAAATATATCTATATTACTTCTTATTTTATTCATACTGATCATTTACCCATAAAGTAGCTGAGAGAAAATGATCTCTAGGGAGATCTCTAGGGAGAACTCATGAGGGACCAAACTGCCTTACTAGAGTATACAGCAACTAAAGGAGGTAGAGTCAGAAATCTTTTTGAGTCAAGTTTAAAGGAGGGCATTCCAAGCTCAATAATAGCGGATAATGATATACGACAAGGAATGTACACCGTCCACCAAATATCTTTCTTATTAATCTTTGTTGAGTGGTTGTTGCAACAAAACGTACACTACAGCATCACATTTTTAGTCTGAAAATTATCTGAAAAGCTGAAAACATGGTGCGATTAGTTTCAAAGGCCACATGGTGAGACCTGGATCAGCTGAATGGACTGACACAGCCACACACTTACCTGAATCAGCAACATAAAGTCTTTCTCACCCAGTCTACAATGGTAGGAATGTTTCTGTATATGGTATGATGGTAGACCCAGGCACATTTGGTGATTTGTGTAGTTCAGGCTTCATAAGCAGCTTGATTACAGTTGGTCTTATCAGAACAGGCCCTTCCCGCGAGCATCCTTGTGAGTGACACAGATGGTTCAATCAGCAATCCCAAAAGTGCCTTTAATCTGCTCCAAAGGGTGCTTTTAATTTACCCCTAAGGGTGTCTTTAATCTGTCTGCTTCTGGTTTTCCAAGTGGCAGACCAAACAGCCAGACCACCGGCAATAGCTCAAGAATCAGTAAAAATATAACAAGTTCATAAAGGCACGTATTGGCCAAAGCTATGAGAACACCCCTGTGTCCTGTCCACTGGAGTGGAAGAGTTTAGAGTGAACAACCACATCCATTTTCACTGTTATGCAACTGGTACAGCAGCACAGTGGACGCCAGCTTAGCCAAGCCATCTGTTAACCAGCCCCAGTCATTTAGAAGAACCCCTGGAATCGAGAGTCCCACTGAGCCAATGACTTTGCTACAGGCAGTGGAGTTGGGAGTGAAATTTCCCCCAAATGGAATGGCTGTCACTTTTGCATGAAAACTGAGATACTGGTGGAGCCAGACCCTCTATATTCTTAAGTATGCCATTTCCAATTGAAAAGCAATCTCGTTGGACCCCTCCCACCTTATCAGTCAGTATGAATAGATCCACTCCAAAATAGAAGCATCAGGCTGTAGAATATCAAATTCTCTATGAGTCAAGGTTTGGTTTTGACAAAAGTTGAATAGTAAGGGGCACCTGGGTGGCTTAGTGGGTTAAGCCTCTGCCTTCGGCTCAGGTCATGATCTCAGGGTCCTGAAATCGAGCCTCGCATCGGGCTCTCTGCTCAGCAAGGAGCCTGCTTCCCCCTCTCTCTCTGCCTGCCTCTCTGCGTACTTGTGATCTCTCTCTGTGTCAAATAAATAAATAAAATCTTAAAAAAAAAAAAAAGTTCAATAGTAAGCTAATAGCTGCTTTTCAAAGGGGAAGCAACAAATCTAAAATGCTTCCAGGTAGAGGCTGGGTCCCGTTGCTGGAAGCTCCCATTGGTAAATTTGTAAGTCACAGACACTTGTAATTCAGAGTAGTCTTTAGAGTTAAGGGACTTCAAAGTTATGAGTCTCTCTCTACATGCAGCAATTCCTAATCAGACTAATCCTCTCTGTCATTTATGGGACTGAGAAGTAAAACCATGTAACACATCAGTTCTTCCAACGCATTCACTGATGTGGAAACATCAGTACACTGAATTGTCTCAAAGCCCCACCCACAAAGTCATGTTAGCTTTCCTTTTTTGCTAATCTTTCCCAAAACCCCTGAGTTGAATTCAGGGACCTGTGTCCCTTCACAAGATTGGGTAGAACGGTGACCTGGGATGCCTGTATCAACAAAAACATAGGAGTTGAAGTCACCCAGAAGTTCCCTACCATACTCAGACTAGTAGGGACTGGTATATTTGGCCTTTGGTAGTCATTGAGGACAGAGAGACCTCAGTCTTATTCTAATCATCTTCTCCTTAAAGCAGCTGGGTTTGGAGTAGTGGAGGAAAGTCTAGGTGACACTAATAACAAGGTATGTTTGCTTTCAGTTTTGAGTAATATGGTGGCAGCTTGTGACTCAACAAAATGAAATTCCAGTATTTTTTATCCACTCAAAGTCCATCTATTTCCACTTTGGGAACCCGTTAACTCAGCAGCCACTGGAGCATTATCTTCCACCTAGGACTTCAGGGTTTACATTTTTTGTGAACTTGGGCTTGACTTGCATAGTAGCACCTTTTTTTTTTATATATAGATAATAAGATATAAAGATTTATTAAACAATTTCCTTATTTATGGATACTGCATCACTTTCTACTTCTTAAGCAGATAAAATTTTTGTTCTTTTTATGACAGTTTTATCGATGTATAATTCACATGCCATAAAGTTTACCTTTATAAAGTATACAACTCAATGATTTTTCATATATTTCATAGAGTTGTGCAACCATCACCACATTCAATTTTAAAACATTTTCTTCACCTCCAAAAGAATCCTCAGACACATTAGCAGTCACTACCCATTTACCACCACACCACCCCCACTCCCAGCACCTGGCAACCACTAATCTACTTTCTGTCTTTATGAATTTGCCTATTCTGGACATTTCCTATGCAGGCTTCACCTGCTATCCAAAAGTAGAATGTTCCTATGAAGCCTTCATAAGCCAAAATGGCCTAAAGCAAAGAAGCATTTGCCGTTTCATGAAAGCAAAAATCCTCTTCAGATTTCTTTCAGTTAGCAAAAATTGAATCTAAGATAGGTCTTTTACAAAAGTGATGTGGCGTAAAGCAAACGTTCAGAATACAAGGGAAACCTGTAAACAGAATAATATAATATGTGGCCTTCTGTGTCTGGGTTCTTTCATTTACCATAATGGTTTCCAGTTTCAGCCATGTGTTTTTTTTTAGGGGGGGGCAGTATTTTAGTATTGAGGTATAATTCACACAACATAAAATTCACCATTTTAAAAAGTGTACTACAATTCAGTGGTTTTTAGTATATTCACAATATTTTGCACCTATCACTGCTACTTAATTCCAAAATATTCCCATCATCCCAAAGGGAGACTGTGTACTCGTTAGCAACACCCCATTCCTTCTATCCCCTGGCAAGATTTAGCTGTGTCATATGACATGTCAGTACTTCATTCCTTTTTATGACCAAATGTTTCATCATATGAATACCATGTCTTATTTATCCATTCATTAGTTGTTGGACATTTGAGGGTTTTTTCTACTTTTTAGCTATTATGAATAAGGTCGCTATTAACATTCATGAACTAGTTTTTGTGTAGACATATATTTCCAATGTTCTTGAGTTTATGGCTAGGTGTGGAAGTGTTGAGTCATATGGAAACTTCATGTTTAACTCATGAAGGAGGTGCCAAACTATTTACCCAATCAATGGTTTTACCACCCCACCAATAACTTATAAGGATTCTAATTTCTCTACCTCTTTACCAATCCTTGTTATTATCTGTCTTTTTGATTATAGCCATCCTGATATGTGTGATATCCCATCTCATTGTGGTTTTGATTTGCATTTTTCAAGTGATTAATGATATTGAGCATCATTGTATGTGCTTATTTATGCTTATGCATCTTCTTTGAAGAAATGTTCATTTATGTCCTTTGCTCATTTTTAATTGGAGTACTTATAGTTTTATTATTGAACCATAGACATTTTCTATATGGTCTAGATCCAAATCCTTTATTGATATATGATTTGCAAGTATTTTGTCCAATTCTGTGGGTTTCCTTATTTTCTTGAAGATGTCCTTTGAAGCACAAAAGATTTTAATTTTGATGAAATTCAGTTAATCTTTTTTTTCCCTTTTCTTGTGATGTCTTATCAAAGAAATCTTTGCCTAATCCAATGTCATGAAGATTTACTACTATAATTTCTTCTAAGAGTTTCAAAGTTCTAGCTTGTACATTTAGGTTTATGATCCATTTTGAGTTATTTTTGTTTATATTTAAGGGTCCAATTCCATCCTTTTAGACATGTATACCAGTTGTCCCAGCACTTTTTAAAATTGAATTGTCTTGTTATCCACATTGAAAATCAATTGACCATGAATGTAAGGGCTTATTTCTAGATTATTTTATTCCATTGATTTATATGCCTATTCTTATGCCACAGTAACACCTTTTTTTAAGGAGTCCATCTTAATCCCAAGCATTTGCTTCTTCATTGTCATGGTGACATCTTGTAAATTCTTGCCTGATTTCAATACAAGGAATAAGAGAGTATTCTAGGACAATGGGACTGATCACCAGAATGTATTTGAATTCCTTTGAGACAGTTTCTCATTCTCCAGTGGGTTAGCTTCATCAACATTGAAACCTTTTGGGGGCAAGAGCCCAAGTATTATTCATTGCCTTATCTATGGTTTTCCACAGGATTTTGTCTCTCTCAGGGAAATCTCCCCAAGGAGCTGAACACCCTTATAGCTGCCAAGTCTTGCTGCAAAGAACTCTGAGACTTTTTATAGTCATCTTCAAATAGATCTAATGTTTGCATAAAAGGCTGCATGCAGGAGGGACTGAGCCATAAGATGATCTTGCTGTTACCTTCTTTCCTTCACAAGCATTACATGTTCTTTCCTATCAAGAGAATCAGCCAAAGTTCTAACAAATTGCTTAGATTCTGACCATAGTGGTCCTAAATGTCACAACTGCATAGATGCATGTCTCCATAACTGTTAAATGTCTGAAATGTTACCTTACTTACTAGCTAACAAGTTAACCTGCTGCATTTTGGTGGATGCTAGCAGAAGAAATGAAACCACTAAATCAGAGACAAAGGACAGATTCTTGCTCACAGCAATAGCACTAAGAGTAATAGCAGTGGTTCTAGTTACCTACATCTTATTCCTACATGGTAATACATGACATATGACATCTTCACAAGCAGTGGATTGCACTCCATGAAAGAAACCCAGAGCTTTGGGAACCTGATCCTCTATAATGGACATACAAATGTTTACCCTTGTTCTGGAGGGAAACACTCTCTTTACCTTCCCTGGCTTTAATAAACCTGCATTTTGCTCCAGAGGAAGACATCATTTCTATCTTCTAAGGAAGTTCACTATATAAACATCTTTAAAAAGATAATTTGAACAAAGGCTGGTCAATGCACAGAAATGTGAGAGTCTCATAAAGAATGGTCTCTCAACAGGCAGCAACTGACAAAGTGCGGTGTTTTTCTCCTGCTTGTGGGATCCCTCCTAAGCTTTTGTTGTGAAAACATCAAGTGCAACTCTACACAGAATAGCAGTAAAGTATGGGGCCATACCCTATTTTGTTGATTTTTTTTCCTTATACCTTCCTTCAACAAAGCCTATTCAGTGTCTAAACAAAGTGATTTTTCATGGTATTCTGTGTTTTACAAGAGTCCTAGTTTAACAAGTCCTCTTCTGAAAGAGACTTCAGTGGATCTTTGTTTGGAGGTAATGGAGGGATTGTAAGAGATATGTGTGTGTATGTGTGTGTGTGTGTACATGTGCTTTTTTTTTTAAAGACTTTTTATTTTTTAGAGAAGTTTTAGGTTTACAATAAAACTAAGAGGGAGATACAAAGATTTCTCATATACCTTTGACCCCATACCTGTGTAGCCTCCACCATTACCAACATCACTCACCAGAGAAGTACTTGTTTTTATTTTCTTGTGTGTGTTTTTTTGTTGTTTGTTTGTTTTGATTTGATTTGTTTGTTTGTTTTTACTAAGGATGAATCTACATTGACACATTACAATCACCCAAATATCATGGTTTATGTTAGGTTTCATTCTTGGTATTGTACAGTCTATGGGTTTGGACAAATGTATTATTGCAAATCCATCATCATAACATCATACAAAATATTTTCATTACCTGAAATCCTTTGCGTTCCACTGATTTTACTCTCTCCATAGCTTTGCCTTCTTCAGAATGTCGTACCATTAGAATTATACAGGATGTTGCCTTGTTAGTTTGATTTCTTTCTTTTAGTAATATGTATTTAAGATTCCTCCATGTCTCTTCATGCCTTGATAGTTCATTTATTTTTAGTGCAGAATAATATCCCATTGTCCAGATGTGCCAAATCTTGTTTATCCATATACCTACTGAAGGACATCTTTGTTGCTTCCAGGTTTGGGCAATTATGAATAAAGCTGTCATAAACATTGTGTGTGTAGGTTTTTGTGTAGACATAAGTTTTCACCCACTTTGGGTTATTGCCACAGAGTGAAGCTGCTAGACTGTATGGTAAGAACATGTTTAGTTTTGTGAGAAACAACCAAACTGTCTACCAAATTGTCTGTTCCATTTTGTATTCCATCCAGCAGTGAATGAGAGTTCCTCTTGCTTCACATCCTCACCAACATTTGGTGTTGTCAGCGTCCCAAATTTTGACCACTCCCATGGGTGCATAGTAGTATTTCATTGTTGTTTTAATTTTAATTCCACTCATAACATATGATGTGGGGCATCAGTTCATATGCTTATTTGCCATGTATATATCTTCTTTGGTGAGGTGTCTCTTAAGGTATTTGGACCATTTTTGATTAGATTATTTATTTTTTTATTGTTTGTGGTTACCTTTTGAATTTCAGGACTCCACATTTTTCCTCTTTGCTTCATTTCCTATTATTAAGAGGTGATTTTTTCCTTCCTTTTTTCTCCAAGTTTTATTGAGTCTTCCATTTATTTTCTCTCCCAGAATCTAAATATTTGAAGATTGAGCCTTCAAACTGTACATACTTTTAAGTCCTTTCCCTGTAGTCTGTGTTCTGATCTCCTTGTATATTTCTCCTCCTCCTCCTCCTCCTCCTCCTCCTCCTCCTCCTCCTCCTCCCCCTCCTCCTCCTCCTCCCCCTCCTCCTCCTCCTCCTCCTCCTCCTCCTCCTCCTCCTCCTCCTCCTCCCCCTGCTTCTCTTTTTCTTTTTTTAGCAATTTTAGACTTAAGATAGGCTCAGTCTCTTTAGTGGTGTGTTGAGATTGACCCTGGCTCCTTCACAGTCCTCCATCTTCTGTCTTCCCTGCAGTTTTTCTTAGCCTCTCTTTGAATGCCAAAAACCATGCTGTGGAGGAGAGTTGGGGTGCGAATCTGAGAAATAGTTCACTAAAATTTGGTCATTTTTCATTACAGTTATTTTGAAGTTTGGACATCTTCTGTTTTTAAGTTATGCCAAGGGCATTGTTTCGGTGTCAACTTATCTTTCCCTTTTTATTATTCTGTATTGTTTTCTGGAGGAAATATTAGGGGATGTTAAGGAAGGCAGGCACCATTTCTTCCAGCTACCTAGAAGTCCTAGACAATTTATAAAAACATGGATTGAAATATGGATTACTAAAGCACTTCTAGAGTTTCTGGTTCAATAGGCCTGGGGTGGGGCCTGCGAATGTATATTTTTTACAAATGTCTAGTTGATATTAAATGCTGTTTAAGAACCACACATTGAAAGCGCTTTTCTGATGCAAAATAGCCACTTGAAAAAATGAAGCAAGACGAAAGGATGATCCTCCATAACGTAGGAGTGTGCACCTGACCCTAGATTATATTACACTTAAATTGATTGTTTCCATCTGACATGGCTTCGGGTGGGGGGGGTAGGAAAAAAATATATGTATATCTTAGGAATTTAAACTATGAAATTATGGCAGTAAAAGATGGAGATGAGAAATAGTAACTAGAGATGGAGTCATATATGTTGGTCCATGAGAGTGGTATCATCACAGCTCAAAGTCTGAGGGCACAGACATACAAAGAGAGGACAGAAGCTGAGACATAAGTCCATATTTTGAAGTAATGATAAAAGCAATGAAGAAAATGAGATAGGATTACATAAAGTAAGCAAAGTGGTACAGAACTGGGGTTGGGCAGTGAGGCAGAAAACTTGAGATTTGTATAGACTAACAAATATTCATATAAATAAAAATAAATTTATATTTGTATAAATAAAAATAAATTCAAAAAGCCTTCTCTATGGAGATGATATTTGAACTGAGAAATAAGTGAATAGCAGCTGCCAGCCACGGAAAAATCAAGGGAAGAGAATTCCAAGGGGAAAACAAGTGTGAAAGTCCTCAGTGGGAATATAAATAATAAAAATGACAGCCTTGAACTGACATTTTCATAGCTCTCTAACCAAGGGCCAAAATGTCTCTTTCCCACTGGTTCTCACCTGAAAAATACTGGAATTGGGAACCTAGTGGGTTGGTTTCATCCATGTACTCATTGTTAAATCAATTAATGGCCAGAGAATTAGGGTTCTATCTGAAGAAGGGAGAGGAAGCAAGAAAACAGCCATGGGGTTTGTGTTGGAAGCAGGAAACCACTCCAATTTATACTTAATACATTGTGTCTCTTTTCAATGTGTGTGTGTGTGTGTGTGTGTGTGTGTGTGTGCATACTGCGTGTATGTGTACATGTATGTACACACACCCTTTCCTATACATACAATTATTTGAAAAATGCCCTTGCTTGTCATACAATGCTTTATATACAGCCATATTAATCTTCTCCACTAGAGAAAAGCCAAAACCATATCCACTTTCTACACCTCACTTTCTTTTATTATTTAAAGATTTTATTTATTTATTTGAGAGAGAGAGAGAGCAGAAGGAGGAGTAGAGGAAGACTCCCTGCTGCGCATGAAGCCTGATGTGGGGCTCCATCGCAGGACCCTGAGATCATGACCTGAGCCGAAACCAAGAGTTGGCCGCACAACCCACTGAGTCACCCAGGCAGCCCTGCATCTCATTTTCAAACTTAATCAGATCCTATATACATTCCTCAGAATTTTTTAATCTTTGAGCTAAAATTGCAACCATCTTCAATACTTCCAATTTACAAGATATACAAAAACACCACCACATTTAAAACTCCCATGGTGGGGCGCCTGGGTGGCTCAGTGGGTTCAGCCTCTGCCTTTAGCTCAGGTCATGATCCCGGGGTCCTGGGATCGAGCCCCGCATCGGGCTCTCTCCTCAGGAGGGAGCCTGCTTCCCCCTCTCTCTCTGCCTGCCTCTCTGCCTACTTATGATCTCTGTCTGTCAAATAAATAAATAAAAATCTTAAAAAAATAAAAATAAAAAAAATAAAACTCCCATGGTGAAAAGTAGAACATAGAGAGCAATATCCAGTACCATGTTCTCCTTTCTAGGAAAAGCACAGATTTCTTTTCTTTTTTTTTTTCCTTAAGATTTTATTTACTTATTTATTTATTTATTTTTATTTCTTTTCAGAGTAACAGAATTCATTGTTTTTGCACCACACCCAGTGCTCCATGCAATACGAAAAGCACAGATTTCTTGTTTGAAATCTGGCCAACCTCACTTTTATTCATCGGGAGAATTTCTCTTGTCCATTATCCTTCAGGACTAAGAAGGGGCACCAAACAGGGCTTTTCTATTAGAGACCACTTTCCTTTAGCAGACCTTTTATTGTTGGCACAATTATAGAAACCCAGAGGTTGCCTAAAAGAAGATGAAATTATAGACCTTAAAATATGGGCCTGGCTGAGCCAGTGGCAAGCACAAGAAGTGAGAGAAGCAGCTATGGTTAATTTACCTCTGACACAGGACTTGGTCCTCTTAAACCAAACCTTGGTTCATGTCGGCAATGGCTATTGCTCTCTGTAGTCTGTGGGAGATCATAGGTGTTGAAATTTGCAATACAATGGATAGGAGAGTAGAAAAACTTTTTAAATATTCATAATTTTGCCATTATGGATTTACTATTCCTGATCATATTTCTACTTCCAGTCTTTGAATATAGATTATACCTGGAGAAGGAAGAAACTTTGTAAAGGGATCGCTTTCTTTTCTCTCTTACTTTCTTTCAGGGGGTGGAGATTATCTTTTTCTTTTCTGACCAATTCTATGGAGTCCTTTATTTATAGAGCACTCTGAGGGCAGGGGGCAGGGAAATACCACCAATGCAGGAACCTTTAAAAAGGAAAAGAGAACATGATCTATGGAATTTTATTCTGATAGAGATCCTGGATACATTTTGTAAAACCCATAATACATACACACAGACACACACATACATGCAAGTAAAGTTAATCTAGTAATCCATCCAAATAAATCAGCAGTTGTCAGCGTGCCTCAGACACCTAAAAATATTTTCTTTCCAGTTGGCTATTTTATCTAGATGTTAGCCAGTAGCTTTGATTTTTCTTAAGCTATTCTATTTATCTTTTTCTTGTCCAGTGATTTCTAAAATTTATAAATGTAGAATCATGTGTATTTAATGAAATGTACACAAACTCTCAATAAATAAAACAAGTAAAAGCATATTTATTAGTATATTTTACACTTGCAAATATTAACTGAATTCAACTTTATGACACATACTTGTAAAGCTGATCAATAAATAAGGCTAATTTCATTGGTCCTCTTCAGTGTGTCACACATTTGAATGTGACTATTTTATTTTTAATTCAACTTTTAAAACAGCTTAAAATAACGTATAAAAAGGAGGTTTAAATCATGTGCAGAATCTATGAACACCTCTGAGGAATAAACATAGTTTGAAAGGCACAGTCTAGATTGCTATATTGCTATATCTTGCCATATTTCACTTAGCAAATTTCTGTAAAGCACTAGCTATACTAGTTAAACATCCCCACAGTATAAAAAATTCCCTTCCTCTAGTTCCTTTAAGTGCAAAGTACATTTGGAGCTATTAAGTCACTTTTTAAAATTATCCTGGTTAAATAGTAACTCCAAAAGCCATCAATAATTAATGTGTCTGGTAGATGCCCAGGAATCATTGATCATAGGTTCTTTCTTATTTCCCTATAAGACACTCTTCTTAGAAATTTGCCAGGATAGAGGGACACCTGGGTGGCTCAGTCGGTTGAACATCTGCCTTTGGCTCAAGTCATGATCCAAGGGTCCTAGAATCAAGTCCTGCATTGGGCTCCTTGCTCAGCAGGGAGCCTGCTTCTTCCTCTGCCTGCCACTTGCCCTGCTTGTGCATTCTCTCTCTTACAAATAAATAAATAAAATCTTTTTTTTAAAGAAATTTGCCAATATGGAGATTGATATTTTCAACTTCCCATTGTTATAATCTGTTAAATGTTAACTTACAAGAGAACATTTGATATCCTATATGAACTAGCTCACATACACCTGTTTATGTAGGAAACTGGAACTCTGGGTGGGGTGTGTGTGTGTGTGTGTGCGTGTGTATAAGTATATATTTGGACAATCACTGATTAAATGAAAAATAAAACATCAATAACCCCCTAATATGGAAAGATTTGGACATTCTTTGGCAAACATATTAGATAACTAAATATGTGGAATATTTTGACTCTGTGTTTTTGCCAAAAGGGGGAGATTATAGAACGTAATTAATAAAACAACAAAATACACATGATTTAGGACTGGCTGAAGGATTAGGTCACCTGAGTTGGAGTTCAAATTGGTTCTATGACTTTGGTGATCAATCTAATTTCTGGGAACACCCCTTTATTCGTTTGCATAATGAGATTGTTTAACAAGCAGTGAGCCTCAGTAGAAATCACCTGGGGTATTCTTAAAGACGCTGATTCCTGGGGCTCATCTCCACCAAACAAATCAGAATTTTTAGAGTTGGAGCCAAATTTTGGTGTTTGGTATTCTTTTTCCGAGGTGATTCTAATGTATGAACTGGGTTGAGAACCACTGCTTCTCCTTAGAGTCTCCTTAACCACCAAGGACATATTTTTCTTTAAGTTTCCTCTGGTATTCCAGTTCAGCATCAGAATCACCTGGGGGCACTTACTAAACTACAGGTTTTGGGCCCCATCCCCCATGTTTCTGATTCAGGAGGTTGGAAGTGGAGCCCCATAATTTGCATCTCTAACAGGTTCCCAGATGATGCTGTTGTTTTTGGTTTGAAGACAGCATTTTGAGAATTACTGATCTAGCCCTGAGCTAACCCAGGCCTATTCTGCAGGCTCCCCGCTGAGCAGGGAGTCTGATGTGGGGCTCAATCCCAGGACCCAGGGATCATGACCTGAGCCAAAGGCAGCTGTTTAACCAACTGAGCCACCCAGGTTCCCCCTGTTTGAAAGGATGGAAGTTCTCAGCTTTGCAAGCAAGCTTGAGACCAACTCCTAAACACTTCATTTTATAGCTGAAATAAATAGAGGCCAAGAGAACGGAGTAATTAACAATGTCATGGTTAAAGGCTCTGTGGCTATTAGAATCATCATCCCCTCTATTGTTTCCAGTGTTTCAGAGAAGGAGAATTTTCGCTCCCTAAAGAATTGTTGTCAGTGGGGTGCCTGGTTGGGACAGTCAGTAGGTGTCCAGCTCTTGGTTTCAGCTCAGGTCATGATCTCAGGGTCGTGGGATTGAGCCCCTCTTCCAGCTCCATACTCAGCATGGAGTCTGCTTGAGATTCCGTCCTTCTCCCTCTGCCCCTTCCTCTCCCTCTCTCTCTCTCTCCCTAAAATAAACAAAGAAATGTTTTTGTTTTTTTTTTTAAAGATTTGTTGTCACGGACAACAGTCTTAGTAAATGTTACTAAATACTGAGTTAATGATAGCTGCATTCAGTGAGTTCCTACCATGTGTCAGACACCGTGCTTTAGATAGACCATCACAGTCAAAAATAAAACTTAACTGAGGTCTTCTTATGTGCCAAGCACTGTCCTAAGTGGCTCTCCTGGTTTCAGTCCATTTAGTTCTCACAAAAGCCCTCTGAGGTAAATAATATTAATGCCCCTGCGTAACAAATGAAGCCATGAAGCAGGGGAAGTTAAGCAACTGGCCCAAAGTCACAGATGCAGAGTCAGGCAGTCAGTCCCCCTGTCCTGCCACCTTCCTCTCATTCAATCCTGCCAGCCATGTACTGGACCAATATTAATGCCCGTCATTTTGCAGATGATCAGACAAGGTATACTGCCCATACACATTAATGTTAGGATCAGGCAGGTTATGCCAAACCAGGGAACTGGGCAAGCTGGACTTGTTGGCTTATCTTTGGGCCAAAGAGCAAGTCTGTCTCTCACCTTTCTGTTTTCCAGTAAGGATTACACTAGAAAGTGGTGCAAACAGAGCATTGCGGATGAATTCTTTTCCTCCCACTGTTCATTAGCTTGTTGTCCAACAGCTTGTTCTGAACATGTCTCCCTCTGTTTGGCTTCTCTGGGACGTGTGTCAAACACAGCTGAAGGGGGAGTCACATTGACTTGATGACTTTACTTTGCTGCACAGGTTTTTCTCCTTTCCTCACTAAAATTAGGCTTCCATTACTTACCAAGCACTACATGTTTAGTGAATGCCTACTATATTCCTGGCACCATGCAATGCATTACCAAGATAAAAATTCTGAGGCCTTATGTATATTGTCTTCACAGTCTGAGTTTCTGGTTGGGAAACCAAGAGAAATTAAAGAGCAAAATGAAACTAAAAATGATAAAAAGGACTAAAGAGTGAAACAGTCTATTAAAAAGTGTCTGGGGCATCTGGGTGGCTCAGTCAGTTTAGCATCTGCCTTGTCTCAGGTCATGATCTCAGGGATCATGCCCCTGGGATCAAGCCCCATATCAGGCTCCCTGCTCAGCAGGGAGTCCACTTCTCCCTCTCTCTCTGCCCCCAGCTCATGCTCTCTCTCTCTCTGTCAAATAAATAAATAAAATCTTAAAAAATAAAAATAAAAAAATATCCAATGTCCAGTCTAAAAAAATGGGTGCAAAGGAATCCAAGAGCTAAGAAATGATACAAGCTAGAATTATCATCTGGAAAGACTTACTAGTGGTCTCCAAAATCTATGTATTTATAATCTTTCAAAGAGAAATTTTACATAAATGGGAGGGGAGGGAGGTCATTTAAATGAGGAAAGAAAAGCCTGATGAAAGTGTGTAGTGGACTAAGGCAAACACTACCACATCACCTGGTTTAAGCACTAAATAAGCTCTGTTGGAGAAACATCATAACCAAAAAGGGAAACACACACATACACACATCTCTCACAGCCCCTTCTTTACCACCAAACAAAACTCCACCAAAGAATCTGACAGAAGAGTTGTGGTTGAACCAGGATTCTTATAAAACACTCAATACCACAAAAAAATTAATCAAGAAGAAAATCAACAGATCTATACAGCAGTATTGCAAAAGGTCAGTACACATCAATTTCAGAAGACAAATACCACCCCCCCCAAAAAAACCCAACCACGAAACAGAAGAAAACTGCAAAATGACATTTCAAAAAGAACTAAATACACTCACGCAGGCATTTGAGGACATGAAACCGTTTTCAACATAAAAGAACTTGAATTCTGCACGCAGATACCCTTCTTGAAGTATCTGCAAAGAATAAGCTTTACCAGTTAAGGATGTGACTTTTCTTTTTAAAGATTGATTTATTTATTTTAGAGAGAGAGCACACAAGCAGGGAGAGGAGCAGAGGAAGAGGCAGAGAGAGAATCATCAAGCAGACTCCCCGCTGCATGAAGAGCCCGCCGCTGGGCTCCATCCCAGGACCTGAGCCGAAAGGAAGGGTCAGACACTCCATCGACTGAGCCACCCACACACCACAAGGATATGAGGATAAAACTTCAGTGAGAGGTTTGATGGTGCGCACTTTAAAATACAGATTGTTTGCCAGAGTTTCTCAACTTTGGGCCTATTGACATTTTAGGCCATATAATTGTTTGTTTGGGGAACTCCCCTTAAGCTGTAGGATGTTTAGCAGCATCTCCGGCCTCTATTCACTAGATGCCAGAAGCAACACCATCCTCTGCCCACTCCCATCTTCAAAAATGTCTCCAGATGTTGCCAAAGGTCTGCAAGGGAGGCTAAATTTATTTATTTGAGCGATAAAGAGAGAGTCGGAGCAGGGGGAGGGGCAGAGGGAGAGGGAAAGAGAGTTTCAAGCAGACTCCACACTGAGCACAGAGGCCAGTGTGGGGCTCCATCTCATAGCCCTGAGTTCATGACCTGAGCTGAGATCAAGAATCAGACGTTTCACTGACAGAGCCACACAGGCACCCCTAAATACCAACTTTTCAAATCATAGGACAAAGGACACAAATATTGCAGAGGCAAAAAAATAGGGAAATACAGGGAAATACATGTAATTTAAAAATACTAACACCAAACATATTAGACATATCAATTAAAAAAAAAAAAAGCTCAACACACATATTAACTGAAGGAGATTTTTTTTAATGTGTCTCATAAAATAAACCCCAAGTGTATCCTGGACACAAGAACCAAATTTAAAACAAGAAAAATAAACAGAAAAAATGAGTGGTAGACAAAGGTATATCAGGCAAATGGAAAGAAAAAGAGATGAGTAATGATCCTGACGTCAGACAAAGTAAAAGTCAAGCCAAACAAATAATAAGTAAGGGCACTTTTTAATGCTAAACATGACAGGTCACAAAGAAAATATAAAATTGGTGAATTATTGTCCACAAAATAACACAGTAACCATCTTTATGAAGCAAAAAATACAGAAGGTGCAAACAGACATAGATAAAAACCTAGTAAAAATACAAGACTTGAGTACATCATTCACAATACAAGTCAGATCAAGCAAATAAAAACTAAAGAGACAGGATACTTAAACAACACAATCAACAAAGTAGAATTTATGGGTATGTGTCAATCTCTACAATCTGATAATACAGGAAGAAACTTTTTCTCAAGGACTCATGAAACATTCACAAGAATTAACCAAATGTTAGGTAATGAAAAATTGGTAATTTCATGTAGTAGAAATATTATAGTACAGCAAAATTAGAAGTTAGGAATAAAAACACAGAACAGCCCTTACACCTGGAATTTTTTTTTTAACTATTAAATAACTCTTCAGTTAGATAATACAAACTGCAATTACAGAATTTTTTAAAAAAATAATGAAAATGAAAATGTTACATACCAGAATTTGGAATACATTTAAACCAGTGATCAGAGTAAACTGCTTTGCACTAAACATTTTCATCAGTAAAGGAATGAATATAACTGAATTCAATTACCAGATCAAGAAACAAACAAACAAAAAGATGCAATAAACTGAAAGAATTAACAAGAGAAGAAATAAAGATAAAAACAGAAACCAAAGATAAAAACAGAAACCAGATAAAAACAGTAACATGGACCTAATCAATAAATCAAAATCCCTGTTTAGAAAAATCATAGTAAACAAACCACCAGCCAACATGGAAGGAAAAAGAAAGAGATCACAATATGCAAAATATGAAATGAAATGGAGACACAACCACAGAAATTGAAAAATAAATTCATAAGATACTACTCTGTAGATGCCTTTACAAGTAAATCTGAAAACCTGGATAAAACAGATAATTTCTTAGGAAAATACAGATTGCCAAATTTGAGCCCATTAGAATTAGAAATTTTATTATGAAGATCAACCAAACTAACTTCCATGAAAGATACAGAGAAATTTATTAAGGAACTACCTACAAAAAAGCACCAGGTTCAGAGAAGTTCATATTAGAATTTTACCAAATCTTTAAAAAAGATAGTTCCAGTGTTCTACATATAGTTTAAGAATATTGAAACTGAAGAAATTCCCTAGTTATTCTTACGAAGCACCTTTAATATTAATACCTAAACCTGACAGACACAATATGAAGAAAGAAAGGAAGGGATAAGGAAGGAAAGAAGGAAGATAGAAAGAAAGAAAGACCAATATCACAATATCCACTTATGGATACTAATGCAAAACTCTAGGTTAAATTATTAACAAACAGAATTCAACACCACAAGAAAGTAATAAGCTATTACTGGCTGCAATGTATTCCAGTAATGCCGTGTAGATTTAATATTCGAAACTCCATTGATACCACATAATATGTCCCAGGGAACAATTACATAATTATTTCTGTATGTGCTGAAAATTCCTTTAACAAAATTTGACACTCATCCATGATAAAAACATCCAAGAAAATAGGGCTCAAAGGCTACTTTTCATAAAATGGTACAGTAAGTATAGCTCATTCTAAAGCCAGTGTTTTACTCAATGGGCAAAACCATAGAGGCATTTTTACTAGAGTCAGAAGCAAATCGAGGATGTCCACTATCTCTGCTGCTTTTCAATGCTGTATTTGAGATATTAGCCAGTTCAGTTGAATAAGAAAAAAAAAAAAAAAGCATAAGGATAAGTTAGGAAGGAAAATTTCTGTTTGCAGAGTGACAGACATTCTGCAAAACCCCTGATCAGTATTCTTCAGATGGGTCAAGGTTGTGAGAAATAGGGAAAGATTAACGATTCTCATAGAATTGGGAAATACTAAGCAAAATAGCAACTCCAATGTGAATTATATCCTGGGAAGGGAAAAAGAAAAAAGGCATATAAACTGCTGAAATTTGAATAAGGTCTATAAATGATTATTATTGCTGTGTCATTGTTTGTTTTCTGGTATTGGTAATTATACTGTGATTAAGGAAAACTAGATGGAGAGTATATGGGAACCATTTTTGCAACTTTTTTGTAAGTCTATGATTGTTTCAAAATAAAAACCTTAATAATGAATGACTGTAGCAGGCTCTTCAGTTGATTCTGATGCATGCTAAAATTTGAAAATTACTGCACTGGACTAATAGTCCTGACCTCTTCCCTCTTATTATTTCTCACCATAGAGGCGACACTCATTTGTGTATATTTCCTAGGTGGGTGACATGAACCAGATGAATGTCCTTTCTATTTCTCATTCTGCCCTCGATCTGGAAGAGTTTCTTGCTGTATGGAACCAATCTTTCACTCAGGCTGACCTTCCCAAGGTCTGGACTTTGGGCAAGGGTGAAAGAGGAATTTTAACTATTGTGACCGACGTTCCAGAGTCACATTTTCCAATCATCTTATCAATAATAAAGCCGACATCTGCCATTCCCTGCTTCTATCTTTCCAATGGTTTTGAACTTGTGAAGTGGAGACCTCCTAAAACCCAACACCTTAGTCCAATCAACTATGACCAAGGCATAAGGGGTCACGTGATCTTTACAGGACACCTAGTTCAGCGCAGGCAGTGGGAAGGGTAATTTCCTAAATTAATTCCTGAGTGCAGGTAGGAAGATACATCTACCAAAGGACAGTAACTTGTCATTTAAAACACACTGGGGAATATATCTAAAACAATCAAGGAATGTTCCTAAAATTTTATGTAAATACATGATAGAAAATTATACACAAGTTGCCAAGACAAGTCAATGGGGAAGAGTCTTTTTTTTTTTAAGATTTTATTTATTTGACACACAGAGAGAGAGAGAGAGAGAGAGAGAGAGCGCGCGCGCGCGCACAAGATAGGGAGTAGCAGGCAGAAGGAGAGGGAGGGGCAGGCTCCCCACAGAGCAAGGAGAGCCTGATGTGGGTCTCGATCCCAGGATCCAGGGATCATGACCTGAGCCGAAGGCACTCGTTTAACTGACTGAGCCACCCAGGTGCCCAGGAAGAGTCTTTTTAATAAATGTGGTGGGACAATAGATTATCCACATGCAAATGAATAAAATTGAGCCCTTTCCTTACATTGTAAAGAAAAATTAACTCAAAATGGATCATAGACCAAAATGTAAGACTTAAACCTTTGAAATTTTTAGAAGAAAATACGTAAGTTCTCATGATCTTCAATTATGCAAACGGTCCTTCGATGTGTCACCAGACGCACAAGAGAAAAAAAGAATAAAATGGATTACTTGAACCTCTTCCAGTGAAGACAATATTCAAGAAAATGAAAAGACCGTAAAACAGGAGAAATGTTTGTAAGTCATTTATCTGATAAGGGAATTATATCCAGAATATAAAAAGAACTTCTACGATTCATTCATAAAAAGAAACATAATCAAGTTTAAAAAGAGGCAAAGGATCTGATGGGCATTTTTCAAAGAAGCTATAAATCATCAATAAGCATATGAATTGAAGCTCCACATCATTAGCTATTAGGGAAATGTAATCAAAACCAAAAGGAGATACCACTTCGCATCCACTAGGATGTCTGCAATCAAAACGTCAGATAACAAGTGTTGGCAAGGATGTGTAGAAATTAGAACCCTCACACATTGCTTGATGTATGAGGATGTAAAATGCTGCAGTTTGGGAAAATAGTTTGACAGCTCCTTAAAAAGTTAAAAATAATGATACGCTCCAGGAATCCCGCTTCTCGGTATATACCTAAGAGAACAGAAGACATACATCCACATAAAAACTTGTACATAAATGTTTAAAGCAGCACCATTCTTGATAGACAAGAAATGGAAGCGGCCCAAATGTTCACCAAGTGGGGGCTGGAGAAACAAATGTTGTGTGTGCATACAATGAAGCATTATTCAACAATAAAATGAAAGGAGGCGCCAATAGGCGTGACCACTGGATGAACATTGAAAACATTATGCTAAGTGAAAGAAGCCAGGCACAAAATAGCACCTTTTGTATGAGTCCATTTATATAAAACATCCACAGTAGGCAAAGGCATAGAATCAGAAAGTAGATTAGTAGTTTCCCAGGGCTAGGAGATGGACAGGACGGGGAGAGGAGGGCAGGGACCACTAAAGCAAGGCTTCACTTGGGGGTGATGAAAGGGTTTCTGAAGTAGATTGTACTGAGGTTTCTACGACTGTCTGAATACACGAAAAGGCGTTCAATGGTGAATTGTATGGTATGTGAATTCTATTTTCATATGAATATATGAATTAACAAATCTGTTTTTTTTTTAAGTCTTAAGGAAAGAAAAAAAAAAAAAAACTCATACAACTCCACTAAACAGAGCTTAACCTCAAAACCTTTAAATTATGGACCATGATCATTTCTGCTTGATAAAATTAAAGGTTACTCTTCTCTTCTTTATACTGCTACTGTATTTTCAACAGGCACCAATATTACTTTTTAAATGAAAAAATTAAACCTTTATTGTAAATGATTAAGATGCGGGGGGAAAAGCTAGCTAACATAACAGGTTCCTCAGCGTGCCAAAGAGAGCTCTTCAAGGGGAAACACGTCAGAAAGAAGACTTAATTAACCAAATCCTGAGTTGGCGGTGTCTCAGGGCTGAAATGCATTTGACCCAAGCTCTGGTTAGCCACAAATGATTGACTCTTCGGGCCAATCTTGAGAAAGAGCCTTCTAAACACTATTTTGATTTTCATCAGTTAGCCTGGAATTGGGATCACAACTCCTGGAGACACACACTGGGTATTCCAATTCCTCGTCTACAAAATGTGGAGAGAAAATAAATACATACCACATAATGATCCAATCACACTAGATGGTGGCTCCCAGCCCTGTGCAATCAGCATCCTCTGTGAACCGAGAGAAATGTAAATTCCAGGCCTTCCTCGCAGACCTCCAGAATCAGAAACTCCAGGAACACAGGCCAGCAGTCTGTATTTTAACAAGCCCTCCTCGTGCTTCTGATGCAAGCTGGGTTTGAAGAGTACTGACCATTATTTCTTCAGGGCTTGAGAAGGAAAATCATCAGTCAGTACCTGGGGAATATTTTCAAATCACGTATCTTTAAACCTCAGGCATTCTGAAACGTCCCTTTGACTCCTTTCATATTCTTTCCCAAACACACACACACACACACACACACACACACACACGAATTGCTGTCTTAATGAGTCACTCCCTACTCATGAGCCTCTCTCCCTCAGGTGTCCAGGAATTGTCAAGATGGCTCAGGATGTTCATATAGATTCCCTCTAATTTCTCTCAACTCCATAATGCTGTGGTCTAGCAGAGTGCAGGAAACCTCTCCACCCCTCGGGAACAGCACCAGTGTCACTTCTGGTAGGGGCAGGTAGCCATCTTTTGAGTCTGGAAGTCATTTAGCACCTCTAAATTCACACCCCCTTCTTCTTGGGATATACCTCTTTTGGAAATACTTGTCCTACCTTTCACTGTGGCTATTTCCATTTTTTTACAACATTTTTCACTTTTACTTTTAACTCTACACTTTTTCAAAAAACATGTTGACAAAGGAAAGTGTTCCTACCTCCTGCCTTGTCTGTTGCCCAGCTGTCCTGCCCTTCACGTCGGTTGTGGAGTGTGGGGGCCAAAAGCCAACTGTGATTTTGAGAGAAGTGGTATGCCATTTAAAACTGACTAGAAGTCTGAGTAGCAGGGGGTCTCCCTCTCCCTTCCCTCCTCTCTCTCTCACTCTCTCTCTTACACACACACACACACACTTAAAGGGAAAGGTGATATAAAGGCAGAAATGTCAAAGCACATTGCTTTTCCTACCTGAAGGAATTTGAATTCAGATTTTGTTTGTTTATATATTTGTTTTTCACTACAGCTCTCTTCTGAGAGACCCAGTTTCTTTGCCCAGCACATTTTGCAATGCCCAAGACCTTCTGTGAGCACCTTGATCTGAGAACCACACAGAAAATGTTGCTAGGCTGAGCAAGAAAGTGAGGCTGGGCCTCAAGTTAAATATCTTCTCTTACCTTTCGAAAACAGCAAAAATAAGCAGATGCAATTTGTTATACTCACATTGTTGACAAGATTACCATGAATGCTACAGGCAAAGACAGCAGCAAAGAGCTCACTTCATCTGCCAACTGCTTTGTGTCTTAAGGGAATGTGTTGACTCACTGAATGACTGAACTAAGCCATTTTGCAGAATATATGAATCTTGCCTCTGATCCTAGCACTTAATGGCTATGTCGTGGGACTGTGTTCTCCATGTCAGACACGATCTGTAACATGATAACAGCACTATCTCCTTTCCTCCCTTTCTCTTCCTATTTTTCTAAGGATGAGGAAAAAGACCCTGTCACCTACCACAAATATTTGGATCTTTCACCTCGTTTTCTAAATTCAGCCTAAAAGTGGTTGATGGAGCCCGTCATTCAGTAGCTTTGGTAATAATTTCTCATGCTCAGAGAATTCTATCGTAACAGTGAGATGGTATTTATTTGTTACTCCTGTCAGACAAGAGATCTGTATGTCCATGACACATACGAAATCACCTGGGAGGGGCAATGTTATTTGAACACATTTGTTCTCTAAAGTAATCTGGTCGCCCATTTTAACAAGGAACAAAACATGAAGTTAGTTTGTATGTGGACTCCCTTTCCTACCACTTTCTTCCTTAGATCTTTCCGGTCTCATGTCCCTAATGGAAATACTCAGAGCACTCAATGCCATCCTAGTTCCTTGCTTTCTTCTGAACGCATCTAACATGCTCCAGGGATAGTTCCCATTTCTTCCTGGCCCCAGAGCCTTATAAAACCGAAAGACTAAAACACTCATATTCTTTGTTCAGTGGAACTGTGCTGGGAGGGTTTGAGTCCTTACCCTGTGCTCACGAATCAACCCGGCAGCCGTCTGTGGCCTTGACAGACTGGCCTCAATTTTGCCTCCATTCAATTATTTAATCATATCTTTGTCTGTCTTGGGGACTCCTGGACTGATGTCCTGTATCTTCAGTTGTTTCACCGGTTGCCAAGGAATGTCTGTCCTCTGGATCGGCTCCTCCCTCTCACCAAACTTGGACTAGAGCATATCCTCAGTCCTTGCTCCAAGGATAGTCACAGCTGCGATGAAGATGTGGAGGTGGGTGTGGGGGACACCAGCGAGCTCACTCACTGCAGTGGAACGGACTGACGTGCTGGCTTCACATCGAAGCTCCGCGGCACGCAACCCTTGAGAGCTTGTCTAAGCCTTAGTTTCTCTCATCTATGAGATACTGAGGAAAATACAATTCTCAGGTAGTGCTGCAAGAATTCACCTGTTATTTGAAAAGTTGCAGGCAGGCAGTATATTCAATAAATATTCATTCTCTTCTTTGTTTTCTCCCCACTTAAATCCTTAGTAAGTATATGTAAGACTTGGGGTATTAAGGGGTACCCAGGTGGCTCAGCTGGTTAAGCATCTGATGCTTGGTTTCCGCTCAGGTCAAGATCTCAGGGTCTTGAGACCAAGACCCACATCGGGCTCCGTGCTCAGTGAAGAGTCTGCTTGAGATCCTCTGTCTCCTTCTCCCTCTGCCCCTCCCTCCCAGTGTGCTCTCTCCGTCTCTCAGTAAAATAAATAAAATATTTTTTAAAAAGATTTAGGGTATCAAACATCATACAGAATTCCAGACCTCATGGAAACTCTCAATGGCATACAACTAAACTTCTAGTGGCAGCATATATTTTTTAACAATAGAGGTCTTAGGAGAAGAATTTGTTTCCTTTTTCTTGCCTCATTAAGTTTCCCAGCAAGAACAACTAACTGCTAGAGATGTGATCTCTATTCCTAACCAGATCCCATTACCTGGTTCAAGCTTCTCAATATTACCAAACCTGTGTCCTACTAAGAAATGACTGACTCTCCTGGACAGCTTTAGAAACCACCCTCTGCATTTTACACCAGTGTTGTGGAAAATAAATATTTTGGCTCTAGATATGAATGCTGTTAATAAGGCAGACCATTTTTTTTAATTTCTACCATCCAAAGATTAAACTCCTCATAAGCATGTTTTTTCTCTGACTTCTGACTAATACGAGCTGAAGAGATTTTCAGTATTGAATCTCAAGGCCAGAGCTTTTCTGTGCCTATCTGCATGGCTGCGTTTATATACTACATACAGCTAATCTAGGCAAATGTAATCACGAGGACATGATGCAATTGTCAGAGCTAATGACCCTCAACATTACCAACTAACACACCTTTGACATTTATTTAGTTGGAATAAGTATAATACCAAAGAGCAATTAAGAATCTATTTCTTCAGGTCCTGAAGCAGCAACTATGCCCTGAATTTTTAAAAAAAAAAAAAAAAAAGGAAGAAGAAGAAGAAAGAAAGAAAAAAAGAAAGAAACCACAGCTCTCAGATCATATGAAGCCCATTGACTTGTTTTTTCACAAATTATTTTCATATTCCACAGTACTTGCCCCTCATCTAAATCAGCGAGGTCATATGAAACTTAAAACTCTAGCACTTTTTGGGGGGCGAAATTGCCTGATTAGAGAAACACCCACTTCTGAATCACCAATTTCTGTAAAATTACAGAGTGGTGTGAAAAGGGAACTCAGGGCTATCATTTCTAGCTTGTACCAACTGGCTTTCTCCTCTGCGACCATTAGCCACAACAGATAGAAACTGGTTGACTTCCAGGGATCCTGAAAAGCGATAAAAATCATGAAGCAATAAACACTGTTCACTTGGTACAACTCTCATTTGTCAAATTTTGAAAATGTCACTTCATGTCCTAAGAGTCAAGGTTTATTTTTCCCAGGCAACTCTATAGGCCCAGCAGATTGATTTTTCTCAGTGAATTTTTTTCCCTGAAATCAGATTTTTTAAAGGTAACATCCAAACAATTCCAAGTGAGGCACAATATTTAGGCTTGTGACTAAAAGCCAACCCGAGGAATAGCCAGTTCTTCTAAGAGGCCAGTTCTGATTGTCATGCAAGTCCTCTGTCTGCCTATCTTCCTTCAAAGAGAAGTAGTACACAAGAGAAAATGGGACGCACAAAATCATTTACCTGGAGGCAAACGTATGTGTCATGAAAAGGTACACTTGTCGTTGCAAGGAAGGGAGGGAGGAAGGAAGGAGGAAACAGAGGGAAGGAGGGAGGAAGAAGAAAGGGGAGAGAAAGAAGATAGAAGAGAAAGGGTGAGCGTTTAATTCTGCTTGTATTCCGTTAGGTTTTCAAGCGTCAAAACTGACAAGCCCTGTGCAACATTGAACTCACTCCTCTTCTTAAACTTCTGGGTTTATATTGATGAAATTAATGCTCTGCCATCAATCCTTTGAATGTAGATGGGTTTCTAGTGCCGAGTTCAGCAGAACTATTAAGAAGAAAGTTTGGGTCTTAGAAGGTGAACTTAAAAGTTTTTCTTTATGTAGTGGCTAAAAGATGACAAATTTTCTTTTATTTTCTTAATGGAGAGAGTTATTCAAATTCTAAATGCAGAAGTATAGCTTCATTCGAACTAAATGCTAATGTTTGGTCTAAAAGGTAATTCCAAAGTGATAATGTTAATGGGCATTCTATTTCCTAATCTGATCAAGAAATGGCTCTTCAAATCTCTCCAGAGATCCTGTAACATTTTATACCTGCTTCATCATCATTCATCCATATTCATAGACACATCTATAATTTTGGAGACACTGAACAGATCCTTGTTGGTGATGTAGAAAAAGCAGTCCCCGGAAGGGCAGTATCGTGACGGAAGTAAAGTGAGGCCCTAAGGGACCCTCTACTCCTGCCCCACCTTACCCCAATTAGTGTCTCCTCCCCCAGGTGTCTTCCCACTACCCACTACTCCCCAGAGCCTGCTATGACCCCCACTGTGCTCTGCTCCCCTTCCTCTCTCCCCAAAACATCTTGGTGCAATGCTAAAGCGATTATAGTAACCTAATTTGCATACATGTGCTAATGGTTTATAAGAGTGTTTTGTGCTCCCCCCACCCCAGGCAACATGCTTACAAACTTGCATTTTTGCTTCAGCTTGCAGGGCTTTGATCTAGAGGAGAAACCAGACATGCTTAAGATGGTATTTTCTGATTTTAATAGACCCTCCAACCACTTGCAAGAAGAGCAACTTCTTTCTACCTCCTTTGCCCTGAAATATGAAAAATCAATAAGCGACTTCTCAAGATTATTTTGCAATGGGGAGTCCACCCCGAGCAGCAGGAGTGGCCTGTTCAGATGACAGCCCCTGGGCTAACATGTCAGCCCTTGGTGGCACTACTGGCAGAAGCTGAGATGGATTTGTGACGCTGACAGCACGGCCGAGTGCCCCTCAGTCACGATGTCGGATGAAAGGGGAGCGTGCCCCAGCCCGAACAGGGAAAAGCACCTTCTTGCAGGAGAGTAGGACCCATGTTAATGCTACGTTTTTCTTCTTTGTCATGCAGAGCACTGGGGCTACAGAATGAGGCATTTGTGGGCCTGATTATTTCCAGGGAAATAAAGAATCTGCAACCCCTTGGAAAGCCGTTCTTTTCCTTGAGTCCCCTAGCTTCAGATATGCGTCATGTAGACCTGTTTGGTGGCACCGTTTTATACCTAAGACACTGTTTTGCGGATATTTGTCCCTTCCCGAATAACTGTAGAACCATCTGGCACACCGTAAACAGGCTTATGCGTTAACTGTGCTCAGGAAACCTAGCAGTTAGCAATTAATTTTCTCCCTGAATAATACAGTGGAAACGATAACCAAAGGGACACAAGCAGACAGCACTGGACAGGGCTTGGAAGATGCCTCATGTCTAAGGTTGTAGAAGTTCCTACGCATTCACTCAGATAAGAAATCAAATGCATGTCTGATTACCTTGTAGTTTATGGATTCTAGCTGGTTGCATAAATGACAGGCCACTGATTATAAATTCCACACAGGCTTCCCTTAATGACCTTAATGGGTTGCCATTATTTTACTGTGCTATCATTCAAAAAAAGCCCATCTGGTATTCATAAATACAGGCAGAGGAGGGTGGACTTTGACATTTATAAATGCAACTGAAGAGTATCTTCTGTTCAGGTGGAATCGGGAGCTTCTCTGGCAAAGCAGTCTTTCCCTCGACGAGTTTCCACGATTCCGTCCATCGATGCATCAGCCCAGACACCCACTGTTAGGGACTAGGTAAGTAAATGGTGTTTCTTTTACATGATGGATTATTATTTTCAAAGATGTTTACCTAAATTCAAGTACTGGGAAGACAGGTCAGAGAGAAAAGAATGACGTAAACTGCACACAGGACATAATCTCTACCATCTAACAAAACTCTCCAGGCCTGCTAGCAAGTGACTCCCTTTCTTGGTCTCCATTCCCTCCCCTTCTCTATAATGAGGAGTGTCCCAGTCCAAGTTCCTCTTCTGCACTCACTGAATAAGGGTTTGAGGCACAACTATTTTTTTAAAAAGATTTTATTTATTTATTTGACAGAGAGAGACAGCGAGAGAGGGAACACAAGCAGGGGGAGAGGGAGAGGGAGAAGCAGGCTTCCTGCCAAGCGGGGAGCCCAATGTGGGACTTGATCCCTGGACCCTGGGATCATGACCTGAGCCAAAGGCTGAGCCATCCAGGCACCCAAGGCACAAGTATTTTATTAGGGCAATGACTCCAAGAGGCACAGGGAGGTGAGGAAGTGAGAAAAAAGAAAAAGAGTGTTGATCAGTGAGTTAACCCTACGGAACACGAGAGAGTAATCCTGCTGCAGATGCTCTGAGATGCTGACTTCTCAGAATTCCCCACCAGGTGTGTATTCATCCACACCTGCACTTTGCGACGTGCCGGTTGCTCCTGGGACGCTTAGTCCTGCTCCATGGAGACCAAGCAGGCTTCCCCTCCCAGAGTACAGAGAGCTGCAGGAAAGTAGCTGAGCATGGGAGACCCATCTCCAGGGTGGGTCATGGGGATGCAGACAGGGAATCTAGAGCATCTGCTGGAAGGTAATTGGTTTTGATAACCTCTGACATACATGAAGACATACATGTCTTCAGTTGCTGGAAGCTCACTTAGAGGACAGGGATGTTACTGAATGATCTTGCTTTATTTTAAAATGCTTTTGCATTTTCCACAATAAGCATTAGAAGACAAAAAAAAAAAATAGGGGCACTTGGGTGGTTCAGTCAGTTAAACATTCAAACTCTTGATTTTTGGTTCAGGTCATGGTGTCAGGGTTGTGGATTCAAGCCCTGAGTCAGGGTCTGCTTGAGATTTTCTCTCTCTCCCCCTTTCCCTCGGCCCCTCCCACCTCTTTCTCTCTTTCTTTCTCTCTCTCGTCTCTCAAATGAATACATAAATCTTTTTTTAAAATGTGTTAATAACTAGAAGTTATATTTAACTGAAGAAACATTGAACACTACATCAAAAACTAATGATATACTATAGAGTGGCTAACTGAACATAATACAAAAAATGAAAAATAAATGTGTGTGAAAAATAAATATAAGTGTGTTATTAATTAGTTATTAGTTGCCACCATTTTAAAGTAGCCCTCCATTCAACCAGGGAATTCTAGAAGACCGTGTAGGTTACACCCCAGAGATATTCTGTATGAGAGCCAAGGGACCTGAGTGTTCAGCCACGACCTCCCGGCAGTCATTTGTCCAAAACTGCTTCAACTGGGACATTGACTCCCCAGTATTTCTGGTCTACACCATAGTGGCATAGTAGGTCTGGATGGCCAGAGAGCAGGGGCTTGGCATTGGAAGTCAGCCAGCTTACATAAAAATGGCAAAGACAGGGAGGAGTGAGGGCACCGTGAACATGTGCGGTAGAGGAAGTTCATTTCTCAATCCCTATGGTAGACACGGAAGCCCTAGAGAGCCGTGTACTGTGTTATATATACAAGCTATAGCTTGCTGCATTCATCTACACCGGCCACTGGAGGGGTGGGGGGACCATCCCTGAACACAGTCAATCCTACCGCCTCCATCCAGGGTTTCCTAACCACCACAGACGGACACCTGCATCCTCTCCAAAGTCTTCCCATGACAGGATTGTCCCTGGGACCCGCCGAGAACTTACAGCACCCTGTTTGGTTCTATAACCGTGCTGTATGTTTCTGCAGAACAGAGCCGCTGCCTTCTTCTGTTCCATTCTCAGTGCCCAGCACGCAGCCCTGTTCCACAAATACTTGTTTCCTTGGATAAACTGCAAAAAATTAAGTATAGAAAAACTAAAAGGAAATGTGCTCTTTAAAACGGTATCTATGACTGGTGGAATGATTTCCTGCTTTTGTTTTTGCCTTTGCTTTCTTTTATTTTTAACTTTTGGTTTTCATGAAAACAATATGTGCTTTTTTAGAGAATTCGGAAAGCATAAAAAAGCAAATTTTTTATAAAAAATCAACTTTGCTTATAAAGACAAAAGCAAAAAAACAGGCTCTTGCTTCAGAGATAACTCAGCCCTACATCCGTGATTGGCTCTGTAGAATATCAGAATGTTTCAAAAAAAAAAAAAATCAGAATGTTTCAACTCTCAGGACATGTGGTAATTTGTTAAGTGATAATTATTCTTATAGGCCCACCTAAAATAGCAATGCCGTCTTTCAATAAAGAAAAGAAATGGTGAAGATGGAACAGATGACATAAGTAACCCATCCATGTTAATCTCCAGTTTCTCAAAGGGTTCTTTACCGCGTTGCTTCCAGAACTCTCCAGATGATATAGAATACTTCAGGTAGAAAGCTTGCCTGATTTAATTCAGAAGCCAAAATACACTTTAGCATAGAGCTAAGCTTGAGAATGAGCTTTGAACTGCAATGACCCTCTTTAATTTCAGTATATCATTATAACTACCAATTTAATTCCTCATGTTTTAGAGAATCCTAGGTTTCAATCACCACATTATTAACAATTAATGGTCAGATTTAGGATGGGATACTCTAATTTTAATAAAAGCCTTCACAGGAAAGGTCAGTGAACTCTACACAATCAATCATTTATAAGCAGTCTTTGGTTTTCACTGAAATATTTATGAATGATAGAATTATTTTGACAAGGCAAAGTTTGATATGGAGACCATTTTTGACAACATGACATGGTTTCATAAAAATTTCTGGGTACAATTAAAATAAGGCAAAGAGTTAAGCCAAAGGAAATGGATAATTCCATTTGAAATTCTTCCAGAAACAAGAGACATCTACTGTGAACATCCACATGATTCTATATGCAACATGTTCTCAGGATCAGACCAAAAGAGGCAGCCAGAATCAAGCTTGAAATAAAAATAAAAGAAAAGACAACTGTTCTCCAATGTCTTAGCAAGCAGATGTTGAAAGTTTCTATAGTGTAACCACGGCATTCAGTCAAAAAACTGGTTATAAGCATGAAGAATGAAATCAACATTATTTTTTAATGTAAAATTGCCTGCCTCTTCTAAGACAAAATTGCTATAACAGAAACCAATTGCATCATGTTCCTTAATTCAAATGTAGCAGAGATTCCCAGCAGTTAAATTAAGAACGTCCACATGACAGGCACAGTGAATTAGGGCCACCACCTTGCAGATCACTGGAAGAAAGGGCTGCCTTTCAAATCCCTTTCTGTAACATATGTGTAAAATTAGTCCCTATAGCCTGGCAACACCATCAAACAAAAGGCCGGTGGATGTTCCTTGAACCTAATTTCACATGCGTGGAAACAGGAAGCTGGTAGGAAGTCATTCATAAACGGGGTGAGCTCACAGTGATTTGCTGCCGATCCCTAGACAACCCACACACCCCCAGGCCCTCCGGTAGAACAAATCAACAAGGTCTTAGTGTTCACTGGGAAGTATATCGTATTTGGGTAGCAGAATTAGGAATGGTGAAATGGATGAGAACGACCTTAAAGTTCCATAGCTTGGTTTACTTTCTTTCCATGTCCTCCCATAACATAAAACATAGCCAGGTGAATTGGAGTCAGTTACAACTGTCTGGAACTAATCTGAACTTGTTTAAACTTGCTTAATTTTGTTTGAACATGGAACTCTGGGAGCCCAAGGAATGTAAGAAAAAATAAAGAAAATCTTACGAGTCTAATATATGAATTTGCAGTGTCAGTAAACCCACATTAATTTAGAATAATTAGGCAGAAGTGAAATATTCAGAATATACAAACGTTAACATTACTTGAAGCACATATATATCACATATGATATAGTTAAACTATTTCCAGTGGGAGGCCATGAAACACTCCAGTTGCAATATTAATGAAACTTTTTCTATTTTTTTAACATTAATCATATGCTGGTGACTGTTGTTCAAGTGGTTTCCAAATCCAGGAAAACAATTAATTTCCTTGAGGTTTCGAGGACAATGCTGGCCTGCCTTTATTAGTAATCTGCCTAAGGAGAGTAATTGTTTTCTACAGATGGTAGAGAATTTCCAACGAATAGACCCTATTCAAGAGGGTACAGATTCCAGATTAGTGAAACTGTGGTTTATTACAGTATTTATTCCATCTCTAAGGTTATTCGCTTCTGGAGGGATGGAATTCAGATTCCATCGTGACAATCACTACTGTAAGATTTAATTCTCTGAACTCGTGAAAATGAGTTTGAAAATGTGGGAGAAACCGGTGACCTTTCTGCCAACCTGGTGGGAGCTCCACCATTTCCCAGGGCTGATTCCTCTCCCCCAGCTGGCTCATCCCCAGCACATTTGAGATTTCTCCTTCAGAGTCCCTTCAAAAGCATCCTATCCTTTTCACATAATATTCCACGAATGTAGTCTCTTGTCCCTGTCAGGGAACCCCCCACACGTCATCCAAAGCATTCTGGATATTTCCAAAAAAAAATTCTGATCTTGATATTTCTCTGTTTAGAAATCTTCAGTGGCTCCCACTCTCTGAAGTTCATGAACAGTAAATGAACATGGGTTGAATGATGCAGCTTACAAGGCTGCATTAGTAAAGCAAAAAAAAAAAAAAACAAAAAAAAAAAAACCAACAACAAAAACCTGCATTTGCATTTGTTTCTGTGATTTTTGCCATGTGTTAATACTCTCATCTGTTGAAATGGGTTACCTACATTACCTGCATTTCAAAATAATTGGGAACATTAATTAAAAATATGAAAGCAAAGTTGCTCTGGAAAATGTAAAACTCTAAACACATGCGGGGCGCCTGGGTGGCTCAGTGGGTTAAAGCCTCTGCCTTCGGCTCAGGTCATGGTCCCAGGGTCCTGGGATCGAGCCCCGCATCGGGCTCTCCGCTCAGCGGGGAGCCTGCTTCCTCCTCTCTTTCTCTGCCTGCCTCTCTGCCTACTTGTGATCTCTCTCTCTCTGTCAAATAAAATAAAATCTTAAAAAAAAAAAAAAAAACTCTAAACACATGCAGGTTATCATTGCAAGCCTATTGGCCTGTTGGCTTTTTCGCTCGGGAAAAATCTGATGGTTTCTCTGGTTACCAGCTAGAACATGAGGGGACACACTTCCTTCACTGGTCCTTAATTTCTGTTCTGCCACAGAGGTAAATAAGCTCAAGCCAGACCTGCTTAGCCCCTCGCTGTGAAAACCATTATTATTCTTTTGCATAATTATCATGCTTAAAGATTTTGTAATTCTTTCCTTGCATTTGACATTTTACTTGGTGCCCTGTATCCAATTTTTGTGTAAATCAATTCAATTTAATCTCACCATCAGCCTCTCAAAGAAATGGTTTCAAGACACCAGGCTTCAAAGTCTCACTGTCTCCCTGCCTCCTCTGACTCTTCACTTGGTATTTCCAACATTCAGATGGTCTCTTTGGAGATCACCACATAAAAGAAAGGATGCAAAAGGCCATCAGGAAACATTCCAAGATGCTTGTAAACCTAATTTTCTGGGTCCTTCCTAAGAGTCACATTTATAAAATGTGCACTAACAAAAGCTCAGTAACCTATTATAGTGCATTAAACTTAATCCTCTGTGGACTTTTCTATTAGACTGAACTCCAATTTGATTAGGCGTAGGAGATCCCAGGACATTAAAGCTGTCTAAAATAGACTGGGCACACACATACACACACACAAAATCTAGCTGTTTGAAAACCGGTGCAGGGCAAATTCTGGCAGAGGTTTCACACGGCTTGAACTTGGCAGTTTTCACCTTCTGCATTTCTGTGGAATTCCGGTGGCAAGTAATTTTGTTGTCTTTTCTTCCCCACCTCCCCTGCCCCTCCCCCACACACACCCAGGAGAAAAAGATGGGAGAAAGAAAGGGAAGGAGGGAAAGAGGGACAGAGGAAAGGAGATAAGACAAAACAATAGAAAAGGAAAGAACATGGCCAATGTGTAAATGATAATTTTTTTTTTTTAATGCAAAAGAGATAAGTTTAACTAAGGGAACATCTCTTGGAAGAGCCGATTCAATGTGGCGCCCACCTCCACCTCCCGCTGTAAGAACAACTAATTCACTTCTTGAATTCACTCCGGTACCGATTTTCAGGGCTATTAATGAGAAAGAGCTTCTTCCCTCTGCAGCTGAGAAATACAATAAAATAACAATAAAATATTGTGGTGAACACATACCTTTGTGAATTAGCATGAGCCAACCCCGTTCTTGCATGAAGGCTAGAGTAGTTCATCCTGGTTTAAAATTTATTGAAAAGCAAACACTTAACCTTTGCTCCTTTCCATTCTCCACGCAGAGTTATTTGGTAATTAGGCTGGAAGCATCTACGTAGTATATGTGTGGACTCACTAATGTTCACTCTCTGTGGTTGCCACGGGCACTTTACGTTGCATTACAACGTAACAACAAAATATGAGTTGTGTTAAGAGTCTTGACAGAAGACATGAAGTATGATTTTCAAAGGAAGGAGGAAGTTAGGACCTTCTTTTCTATCACATAAAGTCCTTCGTGGGTGCATTTTAAGATACATATTATTAAAATTTTTGGTCTTTGTGTTTGGATAATACATTAAAAGGGAAATGGCAGTGATAAAAAATTATCATTTAGATGAAGTATGATTGGGAGTTATTCTTATTTATAACCCACCTGAGTGACACCATGAACAAAGAAACCGAAATCAATAAACAAAGGGAGGAAAGTGAAAGCAGACTGTGTTGGATTATAAAACAACGTACATCTCTACAGGAGTACATTAATTTAGAAGAAAATTAGCAAGGTTCTGTTAACAGAATAATGAATAGGTTCCGAGGTTTACCATATCAAAAAGCCCTAATTGTGTTCATTAATACGCAACTCAAAGTTATTGTGGAAAAAAGTACATGGGAACAAAGCAATAATGTGCCTCATAGTCTCAGAAACCTGCACACAGGCTTGCTATCTGTTACATTGACTTCGGGACGTCCCGTGTCCCGTCTTAATTACTAGAGCGATATGATGAATACGACCCTCTCTAAAGATGATGTGCACTGATTTGAAATTTGATTTTCAAGGAGTGTATGGGGATTGGTGGAGAAGAATACACGTGACCTTACCAGTCAAGAGGGAGTTATGGAGAGTAAAACAAGGCAGTGTAATCAAAGAATTTATACCACACCGTGTCGCTTTCAATGGCTCTCAGAGAAAAACTGAATGTATACAACTTAGTGGGAGAACAAAATCAGTCAGTTGGTAATTTGGAAACGTGTAGACAAATTGTCCAGATGAGTGACTGGCATTTTTCCCTTCTCAAACTGGTGTTTTTGGCAATATTAGACTCAATATTGATGTCTGTGTTCAGGGTGAAATAAGTTTCTCTGTTGCAATTTTTCATTTTTAATAATATTAGTTCAAATTTCTCCAGTGCCTCTCATTCCATTAGCTCAAAGCACTTTTCAAACCACTAATGAATTACACTGGCTGACATTCCAGGCAAAGCAGAAAGCATCCCATCCATTTTCATAGCAAAATGCTTCACTTCTAGCAGCACCAGCCTGTAGAGAATAGCCACAATTTTAAAATATATTTTTTTTTATCATTTTCTCACTTCCTATTTTATCTCCTGCTTCACAGGTAAATCTGAGGCATTAAGAAGTTTAACGAGATAGTCCAAAAGGAGAGAGATCAGAACTTCAACCCCACTAATTTTAATCTGCCCTACATTTTATATTATCCACCGGAGATTAATCCGCTCGCTTTCCAGGACTCTCCATGGGAGGCCAAAGGAGAAAGGGAAATGCCCCCCAAATCCAGTCTCCTATCAACAAATATCTCCATTATCCTTTCAGCATTTATCAGCCCCAAACAGAAAACATGCAAAAGATCAGGGTAGGTGACAAAAGTTATTTCCCAAAACTGAGTGAATCATTGACAACCTCATCCATTATACTGTGAAAGAGAAAGCAATCGCTGAAGAGAACAACGTTAATTTCAGGTCCATTTAAATTCCAAGTCACTTCTTTAGAGAAATCCATCCTGAGCGAGTCCTTCTGGGTTTATAAACAAACAAATGAGATGAGATGAAAGCAACTGAATGAGTCTATTTGCTCTCACTCCGGAACAATCGAATATGATAAGTTCCGCAGTTATCACTTCTGAAATTTCCGTTTTTAAAGCTTTTCACCAAGGGTAAGGGATGACTTTGATCTGTTCTATGTCTACAGCATGCGCGGAATAAAATAGGTAGTTATAACCATGGCATTGTCACCCGCAACTTGCCTCCCACTATTACTGCATTTAAGTCCTTAACTACGTGTTTCTATTCCTAGAGAAGTAGACACTTTTGTTCTTTTTAAAGCACGAAGGCCTTCCATTTGTCCTGAAGACCCAAACGGGTTGGAAGAGGCCCATGTCCCAAGTGACACATATATGACTCCCTGAACCTAAGAAGGGCAGAGCGGCACAGGCAAGAATGAGGTGGAAGGAGAGATTTATAGGCATCTCAGAGATCATAATACTCCTGCTTGGACTCAGTAGGAAAACAAAACAACGTACTAGAGTCTTTAGAGTCAGAACTTTATACAGGATTGTCGTACTGTATTTAAAAAATCTCAAATTATCCAATATGTTCGTAGTCGAATAGTAATTCAAATGTTTTTTTTTGTTTGTTTGTTTTTTACAGAGTGATCGATCACAAGTAGGCAGAGAGGCAGGCAGAGAGGGAAGAGGAAGCAGGCTCCCTGCTGAGCAGGGAGCCCAATATGGGGCTCGATCCCATCACCCTGAGATCATGACCTGAGCTGAAGGCACAGGCTTAACCCATTGAGCCACCCAGGCGCCCCAATTCAAATGTATTCTTAAGTCAAATTCAAAACCTATAAAAATTAGACCACAACACAGTAAAAATAATACCAAAAAGGCACCATAACTGTTCCCAGCTGGCAGAGATCGTGACGGGGCCCCTGTACAGCCTGTCTGGATGTGCGCTGTGTTGTTTCGAAACACACACGGGAAAGCAGAAAGGCAGAAAAAGCTTCCGCGGAAAGCCGTAGTTACTCCCCATCGACACCAGGTGGCCTTCCACCGCCAAGCGGTCTTCACTTTGCGTTTCCCCCGCATTAAAGAAAAGTGACAGATACTCAGCCCGCTGCGATAAATACTACATTTAAGTGTGTGGTAAGCATTTTGAGATAAGTATATCAGCAAAATTTAAAGCTATAGAAAAGCAGAGACTACTTGTAAAGTTTTTTTTTTTCTAAAGAGCTCAGCATATTAGTTTATCGATGTCATCCTATTTCATCATTGATATTCATAACCATTTCCTCTAGAAATAGGAAAATGGATATTAGTCCATTTGACTAACAGCAATCAATGAGATACACAGATGTCACGTTATGCTAGACGTCAGCGGAAGAAAAAAAAAGAATTTGGAGGAATAGAAATCACTCAGACCTCAGAAACCTAGGTAAAATTTGGATAAAATATAAATTAATAAAGTCACCAATATGTCAATTTCTATCTTCTTTGTGAAATTACCTTTCAAAAGAAGATGTCTCAGGCCTCAGGCAATACATGTTAAGATTGTGGAATAAAACTTACCTTATATACTTTATACTCCTATGCCCTCCCTTTACTTCTTGTTCTTTAGATGTTACTAACTCTGGAGTATATGGAGTTAAGATACTTCACTCAAGATGGAAAGCACCAGTAGCTGAGATACTTCTGTTGCTGTGTAGCTCAGACTCAACACGCATAAATATAGCATATTAAGACACAGAGAACAGATGAATTTCCCCTGAAATTCCATTCATGCTACTGAAGAGGTAAAAATGCATCTTCAAATAACCCACTTGGTACACACTCCTTGATAAAGGGCATGCGTTAGATTTCTTCAGTATGCTTTCCATAATGGTATCAGGCAGTTAAAATGATGTCACTAACTACTTTGTGTCACTGATAATGGTTATTGCTTTTGTTTGAGTATTGGGTATTACTTAAGAACGGATGAATTACCCAAAAGAAGGGGGAAAAATTGGTGGCATTGAATTGGTGCTCAACGTGTAAATTTTTTTTTAAATTTTATTTCTTTATTTGACAGACAGAGATCACAAGTAGGCTGAGAAGCAGGCAGAGAGAGAGGGAGAAGCAGGCTCCCCGCTGAGCACAGAGGCCCATGCAGGGCTTGATACTAGGACCCTGAGATCATAACCTGAACCGAAGGCAGAGGTTTAACCCACTGAGCCACCCAGGCGCCCCTCAATGTGTAAATTTTGCATCTCCCCCAAAGCTGACTTCCAGCTTCCAAAGACCTTCACTTTCCATATATGCCTGCTTAGCATAGTACCAAAAACTGTCATGGTTACCTCCTTATCCCAGTGCTGCCATAGGACTAGGACGTCTTTCCTGACATAGCATCGTGTTTCGAACCAGTGTGGGATCAGAAAATATGGGTAAACAAAGAACATGGGTGTGTTCAATAAACTTGTTGACATTAAATCAAGGGGGGAAAAACATTTTTCTTCGGAGTGTTTGACCCAGTTGTGAATATGATTTCACCAACTGATTGAGACAGGGAGTCATTCCCCATCAGGGGCTCTGGGTTCCAGCCTGACGTCAGTGGGCCATGGCCAAATATAGGCTTTTGCTGGAGGTACAGAGCATGTAATATGCATATAGGCTCTAGAAGAAATTAACAGAGCTAGTAAAAACCAACCCAGAAGATCTGATATCCTTGATCACATGGGATAGGGATATACATAAATCATATGTATACATAAATCATCTGTATATCCCTATCTTTTAAAGCTTTTACACTGATTTGCCTTATACAACTCAGTAAGTATCCCTAATTCCTGAAGATCAGCTACTCGTTCTGCCAATGACGAATTCTTCCAGGATTTCTGCTCTACCTGAAGAAGCACAGAGGTGAAAAATCAAAAGCAGGAATCATAGAATCATAGGAAGGGGAGAGAGGGCCAGACCTGCTGCTCATGTTCTCTCCTGATTCTCCACGGGCGAAAATAGCACCTGCTCCCTAGGACACTCAACAGAGAAGGTAGGAGTGGTGATACCAGGAGCCCTTCCTTTCATGCAAAAAAAGACATTTTTCTGACTTTTTGGGAGTGGGGGTGGGACCTGGGCTTTAAAGTGTTTGGCTAAGTTTCTCTTTCACAAATGGGTTTGGCGTATAGCTCAAAGGAAGAAAGGTTGAGTACACCTGTGTGTTTTATTTGAGAATCAAGGACCTACCTGGACAACTTCATTTTTCATAAGTGTAGGTTTTGGCTTTTCTTTTCTTATAATTCAAGATGAATGAGGGCTCCCTTTATTCTTTCTCACATTTCTGGGCAACGTTAGCTTATAAGTCCATAGCATCTAATTTAAGATGTGATTTCTTCTTCCTAGTTACTGTCCCATACAAATTAAGGAAAATTTTCTGGCTTGCAGAGCCTCACAATTGAAACATTTTTCAGTTTCTTCAAGAACTCCTTTTGCAAAGAGCCTCAAAAAACATCTTCCCTTCCTCCCTCCCTCCCTTCTCTCCCGCCTCCTTCCTTCCTTCCTCCCTCCCCCCCCAACCTTCATTCCTTCCTTTCTTCTTTCCTTCCTTCCTTTTTGTGCAAATGTCCCTTTATTTACTCCCTAAGTCTCTCTGGCCCTATATTTGATCCAGAGTCTCTCCCATATCCCAACAAAATGAAACAAAGCAAAATAAACTATCTTCTAGATGTTTTTAAGTGAAAAAACTTATAAGCACACATATGTGTGACTTTCTTGCTTTGGAGTAGAAATACTGAATCACAGGGGACATACACCCTCAGCTTTTCTAGGTAATGGCAACTTACTTTTCACTGTGTTCTTAGTAAGTTTGGTCCTACCAGCAGTGCGGGAGAGTTCCTGTTTTCCTTGGTCTGGGCCAGCTAAGGTGGATTGTTTGATTTGTTCATTTTTGCCAATCTGATGGACATATAATGACATCCAATAATGTAATTTGCATGGCCTCAATTGCTAAAGGATTTGAGCTCCTTTCCAAATATTCATTGACCTTTGGATTTCCTCTTTCCCAAAATGCTTATTCAAGATTTTAGCCATTTTTCTATGGGATTGCAAGAACTCTATTTTTAGACTTAACACATGCCCTTTGGCAATTCAATGTGTGGCAAATATCTCTTCCCATTCTGTGCCTTGTCTTTCTGTTCTGTTCATCCTATCTGTTTTTTTTATGAATAAGAGTTCTTGATTCTAATGTAGTCATTTTATTAATCATTTCCTTTATGGTTAGTGCTTTTGCCACTTTGAAAGAAATTCTACCCTATCCTGATTTTATCAGTTCAATTTTCCTTTCCCTTGGTTTTCAAAGAAGATTGAGTTTACCAGGCACTTGAAAGCTGCTGATTCAGCCTTGATTCAACAATGCTAAACCATACTTAGAACAATACTTTCCCATTAAATGGAAACTGCTTCAGTGGCAGAAACAATATTTTATCCTTTTATTGGTACGATGGCATTGTCAAATCTTCTCATTGTTTGTAGACCTGGAGATTTGCTGGTTCAAGGCAAAACCTTTCACTTAAAGTCATCGGTAAAAGACACATTCCTACTGATAGCTTGATCTTAAGGAAATGCTACAGAAATATGAATCCTTTACTAGGTGAACTGCTAAGAGGCAGAAGCAATGACAAGATCACTAAAGTATAATTTAGCCTCCATTGAGTTTATTCAGGAGGAAGATTTTCCTCTATGTTAATAAAGAATTAAAAAAAAAAAAAAAGCAATTGGTACCATCCCAGCTCCAAAGAGGTAGAAAAAATGAAAAAGAATAGGGTAGAAAATCTGTAAGACATGGTTAAGGGGCGCCTGGGTGGCTCAGTGGGTTAAGCCTCTGCCTTCAGCTCAGGTCATGATCTCAGAGTCCTGGGATCGAGCTCAACAGGGAGCCTGCTTCCCCCCCTCCCCTGCCTCCCTGCCTACTTGTGATCTCTCTCTCTGTGTCAAATAAATAAATAAAATCTTTAAAAAATAAAAAAATAAATAAAATAAAATCTCATTACATATTCAGCATCTTTCTTTCTGGCTTATGTCACCAGAGAAGTATAGTGTTCTTTATTCTATGGCCTTTGGTTTTTAAACATGGTAAGAGCTTCCTCTTAAAAGACACCCTCCACTTCCTCACTGAGGTGAATGTGCCATACTCTGCTTAGAAGTGTGCCATCCTGGTACTATGATTAATGTTTACCCGTGGGCTCAAAGTGCCCATTCAGACCGCCAAGGCTTATAGGCACAAATCAGGAAAACAGCCACAAATCATTCTCCTTAAATAAAAAGGTCAACTGGTATTAAATTAGTTCATTTACAGAACTCATTGAAATTAGCAGCATGTTCTTAAATTGCTTCTTGATTGAGGACATTTGCCTCATTAATTCTGAACAACCTGAGAAGACTATGAAAGTCTCACAGGAAAAAATTGACCAAAGGACAAGATGCACAATACATTCTACCTCAGGGGCAAATGGTAAATTCCAGAAAATGTTTACATAGAGAGAAAGAAAAATCAAAGATGAGGGAGTTTAACTTCCACGTTCTACAGAGGGAGTCCTCATTGTGTGTGTGTGCACGTGTGTGTGCTCATGTGGGTGTGAATGTGTGTGCCCATGTGTAAGAACGACAGCCAGAGAAAACATCCTACCACACAAGCCCAGTCATGCAATTCTCCAATTCAGTGGTTCCCTTTTGTCTTTAAATAAAGCTCTTGAATATGTAACTCTGGTTTGCCCTCTACCTGCCCTGCTAGTGTCTACCACACCAGACCTTTCGTTCCCTCAGTTCACCATTCTCTGACTCACCTTCGAAGCTTTTCACATGTTCGTCCTCCTGCTTCCTTAGCCTAGACCAATTTCTGCTCATCTTGTAGGACTCAACTCAGTTACCCCTTTCTCTGAGAAGACTTCTCTGAATTCCAAAAGCCACCTATGTGCCCCTTTTCACAGTTCTCCTTACGGTTAATACCTACCCCATGAACATAATTTCCTGTTAATTCTTCTGTCTCTCCTAATATACGTTTTGTAAAGACAGAGACTATGTCTTATACATCATTTTAGTTCTGGCACATTTACCTGGGCCTTGGTGCCACCATATTGGAACTACCCTCAATAAGTATTCAGTATTTTACTGAAGAGTCATGCATACAAGTTACTAGAGTATAAGATACCAGAAGTTTCTAATAATGAGCATTTTAAGAAGGGAACTTAGAGACATCAGGGAATCCTGCTGGTGTGGGGGAAGCTGGGCAGTTCGTTTGATCACCAACTGATAATATATAGGATTTGGATAAGAAAAAGAGGAGACAGGGGCACCTGGGTGTCTCAGTCGGTTAAGCATCCAACTTTTGATTTCACCTCAGGTCATGAACTCGGGGTCATGAGATTTAGCCCTATACCAGGCTCTGTTCAGTGAGGAGTCTGCTGGAGATTCTCGCTCTCTCCTTCTCCCTCTTCCCCTCCCTGCTCTATGTGTGCTTGTGTGTGCTCTCTCGCGCTCTCTCTCTCTCAAATAAATAAATAAACCTTTGAAAAAGAGGGGACAGAGAAGAGCATTCCAATACAGGGAAAGAACAATCTGAGCAAAGAGCCAAAGGAAGGACATTATTCATACATTCCTTCACTCACTTATTTATTAATAGTCATTGAAAACTTATTGAATACCTCCTTATTATAGCTGAGACATTGTGTTAGGCCCCAGATACTCAGTAATGAGATAAACAAGCCCAGTCCTTGCTCTGTAACACTTTTGTCAAGAGGAAAGAAAAACATTATATAGTGAATTATATAATTATTATGTGCCTTTAACTGTAAAGGTACTATATGCTATAGGTAAGAGAAAAGTCTTTAGCATCAGGAGAGTGGGATTGAGGGAGGGTGTTTTTACAATGGTTGACCTGTGAGCACGTTCTAGTCCTGATAGCAGGATCTAGGAGATGAAGTTAAGATATAAGTTAAGATATAAGTAACCAGTAGGATAATGTCCCATAAAAGGCCGAAAGGGATGGTCTCTGGAGAACATGGATGACCTTAGATTGAAAAAAAAAAAAAAAGGAAAGCCACAGAAGATGAGCCTGGGCACAGGGTTTGGAGATTTGGCCATGAGAAGTTGAGGTTGTACTCGTGGTCCTGTGTGAAATTGGAGACCAGAGAACTTCCTGATGGTAATGAAAGAAAGTTAGAAAAAGGGACCACTGTCGGAGGTTTGAAGACCATGAATATGAGCATCCGTGGAAAGAAAAATGCAGTTCAATTTGACTTAGGGTTTGGGTTTTGGGAAATTAGATCAGAAGTAGAAAGTGGGGCCAAATTATAAGGGGTAATGGTTATAAAGCTTAGCATGACTACCATTCAGCTTCTGGCTGCCTTATTGAAGAAGTGGGAAAGGAACACCTAGCGAAAAGCTACCTTTTTATAAGTTAAATAAAAGTTTTTAAAGAGGGGCACCTGGGTGGCTCAGTGGGTTAAAGCCTCTGCCTTCGGCTCAGGTCATGATTCCAGGGTCCGGGGATCCAGCCCCACATCAGGTTCTCTGCTTGGCGGGGAGCCTGCTTCCTCCTCTCTCTCTGCCTGCCTCTCTGCCTACTTGTGATCTCTGTCTGTCAAATAAACAAATAAAATCTTTATTTAAAAAAAGTTTTTAAACACCTTTATTCTGGTTGTGCTAGAGGAAAAGGTCTTACCTTTCACCCTGTGCGACTCCTGGACTGGTGAGAGAACCAATTCTCAAAAGAAAGGAAATCAGAGAGCACCTCTTGCTGAAAAATACACAGACCACCTCACAATCTTTGCATTATTGGTGGCCAGAGATAGCCCTCATCATTGGCCTGCCACAGATGATCAGATGGTACCATCCTACCGGGTCACCAGAGCAGAGCTTGGAGACCCTGTCACTCCTTCATCTCATAGCTCAGCTCACAAGGAACTGCTGGGAAGTGAAACCCCCTTGCAGCATCCATCACAACACCATGGTTCCAGTGTGGCTCCTGGATGACATTAAAAAGATCACTGGGATCCTGTCTTCTTAATTTATACAAAAAAAAAAAAATCCTTTGGTTTGTCCAATTTTGGAGGACTTGAAATTGCAAGTTTGGTTAAGCTGCTACTTCCATCCCCAATGTAGCCACCCGTCAGCCATGTTTTGGCCATGACTTTCCACATTATACAGTTCGACAATGTTAGTTGGCCAGCCTAGAGCAACCCCCTTTCTTCTTCCAGTTGGCTGGTGTCTTTCTCTTGATGCTATCAAGAGGTTACATCTAATCTGAAACATAATCAAGAATATCATCCAAAACTGGAAAGGAAACATGGTTTGGGATAAAGGTAAGATTCTATTTTCATCATCATTCGTCTCGGTTATACCTTAAATCCTGACTGCCTTTCATTCTACAGAGCAGCCGGAAGCTACTGTCGTCAGAGGTCAACGTATAATATCTCTCGGGTCTCCTTTTCTGGCTTATTCATTGTCATGGTCACCTTTGCCTCTTTTTTTCCCCCTGGGAACATTCCCCTGAACATACTCACTCTGAAAATACAGATAGATACCTCCCCCCATATCCTTCACCAGACTTTGGGAAATTATCTCAATGTCCCCTGTCCTGAAAGGCAAAGAAATAAAGGAAAAGGAAAACCAATGAATCCGATCAGCATCTTGCTCTGCTCCTGAGCTTTGCCTAGACCCAGCTGACACTGACTTTGGAGGGAATCATGAGGAGTGTTAACTGCAGAGCAGATGCCTCGTTTGTTTGCGCATATAATTATGTGCAAGATCATTGTCGATGCCTGAAACTGCGCATAAGCAAATACATGCCATAGACTGAAATATGAAAGTACATTCTGGAGAAAGTTTGAGGAGCTGGTGTCCCACCACCCCTTCTGCTTGCCTCCTCCCCTCAAAAAAGGCACTCCTTCCAATGGAATAGTCTTGGACTTACTCTCTTCTATCATATCTAGAGATCCTTTTATGTCAAACTACACAGTGTCAACCCTAGAGGAGACAGACTTACTGTAAAACCGCATGTGTTCAGGTTGAGTTATTAATTTAGCCCCAAATTTCAATTTCAGACAGCCCGAGGCTGGCCTCCCTAGTTACCACTGCTCTCATCACCTACAAGCCCTTTGCACCCCCTATAACCTTTGGCTACCTCATTACCCTCTCTTGCATAAATATGCACATGGAGTAACTGAGTTGTAGAGAAAATGGAGCAGAGCAATGCGTGAGGCAGCATGGAGGGGGTTCTCTACTCTGCCACCCCCAACTTGGTGACAGACCGGTCAGCATAACGTGAGTGCCAAGATAATTAGTGGGAATGCTCTTCATGGCTGCGTAATTTCCAGCACATCTTAAAAAAAAAATCTCCACCTGACACTGTGTTCCAAGGTTACTTTTTTTAATGAGCTGGTATGTGTGAAATATTAATTCTGACACATAAAAATGGAACCACTGCTGCCGAGGAAACCCAATGTGGTTTTTCAAATCTTTTTTTTATTATTTTTAACCCTTCGTTTTTATATACAGATGATGTGGTCTGAAGACATAAAGGATGCCAGACTCCAAAAAATACAAATTCGAAATGTTCAGACCAATTGAATGAGTTACATTTCATGGCTTCATCACAGCGGGATTTTATGCCTCCACTGATTGGGAGTCTAAAAATCCTTTCCTTTCAGAAAACAACATCCTTTCACTATCCCATAATTTCCACATTTATCTTTGCAAATATGTAGGAATACATTAAAAAAAAAAGAAAGAAAGAAATGAGAGTCTCATCTACAGCTGATATTTTATCTTCTTTTCATGACCCAAGCAAAATATTCAGCCAAACTGTTAATCCCCAGAGACAGTTGAAAGAAAACAGTGGAAAAAATGAAACTGTTTGGATTCTCTTATCTAATTCTAACTTAGGTGAATGTGTCACTTCAGAAGTCTTCTGGCTGTGTGTCTAAGAATAGATCAAACAATACGTCTATATTTATTATCTCCTGTAAGTGATCTAGTGGTAGACACTCCTGAGCTTATCAGTGGTTGAGCAATGATGGTGGCACTGCCTTCACCATTCTGGCTGGTCACCCTCATGGACTTGGTCTCTTGATTGCATGGCGGCCACCAAACTCCTATAATGATGTCAAGGCAGGGACTAGGCACGGGGGAAAGGCTTATTCCTACTAAAGGTCCGCCTTTTTATATTGGAACCGAACTTCTCCCATCTCTCACACCTTGATTTACGTCTCACTGGCCAGGATTTGAACTTGAGCTCGCTCCTAAGGAGCTCAGTTGGGGGAAGGGAATGGGATTGCCCTATCTGATAGCTCATCCCTGGGACGAGGAGCAGGTCCAACTTTCACTGAATGGAGGACCTTTTTCCACCTTGAAATCAGGTGTCTGTTTGCAGAAAATAAGAGAAGGTGACTCTTGGGTAAGGAATTAATTTTGTCAGTCACACAGAGTGGACACTGTGTCTCCAACCACCTGGATAATTAAGGTGTTTCTTCCATTGACAACTGGTTTGCCTCTACATGCCTCCATCCATTAACTTCAGCTCACAGATCGCTCCTTGCTGACCTTGGGGTTTCAGAAATCAGGACCCTCATTCTCAAGCAAAACGCACTTTCCAGCACTTAGACTATGACGTGAACCATCTTTTCATAACATATAGGAATGTTCTCCAGAACAGCATCAATAGAGCAACCAGGAAATGGTATTTGATGTCCGTACAACTTGCAAGTTCGTAAAGTCTTCCATAAGCATTATTTCATTTTACCATTTAAAAGAAAGAAATTGCAATTTAGGCAAGCCCTAGATGAAACTCAGGGAAGGAAACGGGCTTGCTCCTCCAAGGTTACATAGCTATTTGGTTACACAGGAAATGCTTAACCAGCGATCGTCTGACCCCAATCTAGAGCCTTTCCTCCGCTACTCTGAGGCTGGTCCACCGGCATCCGCCGCCATCACTCTTGCAGCCGGCTGGAGCTGCCATTCCCAGCCACCATGCTGGTTCCAAACGCACGACATCTTTATATAAATCTCTCAGGGGCGCCAGGGTGGCTCAGTTGGTTAAGTGTCCGACTCTTGATTTTGGCTCAGATCATGATCATGTGATCGAGCCCGGTGTGGGGCTCTGCGCTGAGCGTGGAGCCCGCTTCACATTCTTTCTCCCTCTGCCCCTCCCCCACCACACCCCCCCTTACTCTCTCTCTCTGAAAATGAATAAATAAATATAATCCTTTCGATGATCTTTCATATAATTTCATCTTTTAGACAAAGACAATGAGGTACAATTAGAGCTAACTTTACTCAAAGTTACAGTAAGTAGAAGCAGGGGCTTTAAAAGCCAAGCCCATATCATTCCAAATTCTCTACTCTTTTCCCACAAATATGTGGCTTCTAGATCACTTTTTACCCCAAATGTGGGGAAAGGGTGACAGAGGGGAAAAAATGACACTGAAAATGCTACCTCTTCTCTCATAACGTTAACGTAAACTCTCAAAAAGCTGCTGATCCACCCTGCCTAGCATCTCGAGTTTGGGAGAGTAGACAAACGGTCCTCGGGAAGCTCACAGCAAATACGGTGACCTTAGAGCCCATCGTTCTAATTGGAATATTTTTGAAAGTGGAAGAGGCCCTTTTGAAAATTTCATCAGGGTAACAGGTGGAAGCAAGGATCATCCTAGGAAAATTAGGACATATGGTTGCCCGAACTATAAACTATAAAAACAAAAGCTTGCAGAAAACAAACCCTCAGGGGAGGAAAATCAAGTAATATCCAATTTAGGATTCTGGCATCGATGTTCACTTTCTATGCTCCAGTTCTATCTCGAAGAAACTATTTCCACCACTGCTCCATGTACAAAGTGCATCTGAATTGCTTTTACAAAGTGTAACTCCCCTTATAAGATTTAAGTCAGGGATGTTTTGGCTTTTTTGTTCCAGCAAATCTTGTTTATCTGCCTCTCCCGTCTCCCCAGCCTCATTCTCAGGCCAAGCTTTTAGGAAGGGAAGGTTCCAGGAGAGCCATATGATGAAAAGAGTTTTATCCGCTAAAACTGCAGGGAGCCGTGCACCATGGATCTGAAAGAGATTTTAAGAGTTCTGTTTGTGCTGGTTTTCCTTCAGTGCCCTCTAGGGAAAACTCTCTGGGAAGAAAATTGGCACTTGAGCCTGACAGGATAGTGGGAAGATCTTTGTTCAACTTTATAGACTGTGTTGAACTATTTTGGGGCTTTAAGGAAATCCAGCTGGAAGGAAGCTAGCCAGGAGCCCCTATCAGGTGTGATTCAAGAAAGACTATAAAACTTGGGCGGGGTTGATCTGGGGGGCTTTTTTCCCATTTCTCACTGATTGTGTGAGGTGAGAGCTTTCGGCCCTCTGACTGCTGGGAAAATGGGGAAGGGTGGGAGGGAATGTTCTTCCACCTAGTCTGACTTCTGGGAATGCTGGAGACAATCAGAAGTATCCGTGCTGCCGAAGGCACCTCTGAGTTCGGCCATCCAGGATGGAAATTACTCGAGGACAGGTGCATGCCCCCAAGGCGGACGGATGATTGACCTGTCCGGTCACGTCCACTTGTTTTGCAACTGCAGGGACATCTTGTACTCGAGCCAGCCCTGACCACAGGATGTGTTGATTGCGAAAGTCTGGGACCTTCCGCTCCTCAGCAGGGCTAGAAAAACACACTTAGGCTCTGACCAAGCTGGTCTTTTGCTCCATATGCTGCTTCCCTGCTACTCAGCCCCTGATTGATGAGAGAAGGTGGTTGGAGGGGGTGGAAGGGAGACGGAGGTGGTGGGGAGCGCTTCAGGTGCTCCAAATTAGGGATAATTCAACATATTAGCCTAATGAAGTCAAAAGTTAATTTGTAGCTGCCAGCTGTTGAAAGGAAAGTTGTAAAGCTCCACAGCCCCATGTAGCCCAGAAGGGGGGGAACGCTGAGCCAGAGCGAGACACGCAGAGAAGGTTGAATAAACACAATCAACGGTGTCAGCTGAGGAAAGCGTGGCAGTGGCCAGGTGGCCTCATGGAAGAAGAGATAATGGCAATAATGACGGAAGGTGGCCAGAGCTCCCGTGGGGAGAGAAAGGAATATTTCTTTGCTCTGGCGCTGGATCTAATCCCTGGCTTACAGCTCATTGTTGTCAGCTGGTGCCAGGCGTAGAGCCCCTGTTACTACAGGGATAACACAGTTAGTGTCATTTCTGGGTTGCCAGCCTCCCCTGGTAATTTAAATTCAGCTCTCTAGTCCTTTTTTTTTTTTTTTGAAGACACCAGCTAGACCCTTTTTTAAACCAGCTCTTCCTCGGCACCAACTCAGGGAGTGTGCATTCTAGGACAAAAGCAAGCTTCCAGTTGTCTTGCAGGAAGGAGAGCAAGTTCTTTCCCAGCTCAGTGTGAGGTCCTGGTCTGTAGGAGCTCTTCAGTGTCTCATGGCCCGCCTACATGCACATCTTACGCGGCTTCCGAGTAGACTCCAGCTTAAGGTAGTTATGCTCCGAACTTTGACCTTAGAGAAAAGGCAAGTTGTCTGGGAAGGTAGTAAGTACAGACTAGGCTTCGAAAAGCATGCAGGAGAATAAATAAACATAAAAGGTTTGCTTTATCTGTAAATACTTCTTTTAAATCCACAGAACTGTTCTCAACCCCCGCTCAGCATTAAGTAGGAATGGGTATTGTCTCACACTGTATTGAGTTCCTATGTCTATGAATGTTCTTCAGAACACTACCATTTCCTCCATGGAGTTCTGGAAGAAACAATAGGTCTCAAATATCTATGAATAATATTTTGTTATATGTCTGGACCACATCATCTTTATCCACGCGTCTGTCGAAGGGCATCTCGGCTCTTTCCGCGGTTTGGTGGTTGTGGCCATTGCTGCTATGTACATATGGCCTTTTTTTTTTTAGATTTTATTTATTTATTTGACAGAGATCACAAGTAGGCAGAGAGGCAGAGAGAGAGGAGGAAGCAGGCTCCCCGCGGAGCAGCGAGCCTGATGTGGAGCTTGATCCCAGGACCCTGGGATCATGACCTGAGCAGAAGGCAGAGGCTTTAACCCACTGAGCCACCCAGGTGCCCCCATATGGCCCTCTTTTCACTACAGCTGTATCTTTGGGGTACCCAAAAATACCCAATAGTGCAATTGCCGGGTTATAGGGAAGCTCTGTTTTTAATTTTTTGAGGAACCTCCACACTGTTTTCCAAAATGGCTGCACCAACTTGCATTCCCACCAAGAGTGTAAGGGCATCCCCTTTCTCCACATTCTCTCCAACATTTGTTGTTTCCTGTCTTGTTAATTTTTGCCATTCTAACTGGAGTAAGGTGGTACCTCAGTGTGTTCTTGATTTGAATTTCCCTGATGGCTAATGATGATGAATATATTTTCGTGTGTCAGTCGGAGGGGGAGATGAAGCATGAGAGACTATGGACTCTGGGAAACAAACTGAGGGTTTTAGAGGGGAGAGGGGTGGGGGGATGGGTGAGCCCGGTGATGGGTATTAAGGAGGGCACATATTGCATGGAGCACTAGGTGTTATATACAAACAATGAATCATGGAACACTACATCAAAAACTAATGACGTATAGTATGGTGCCATGACATAACATAATAAAAAATATTAATTTTTAAAAAAGGAAGAAACATCTACAAAATGAATTAAAAGCTACTCTTTAGATGGAAGCCATCAAAATCAACCCCAGTTCTTGTTTTTATTGCCATCAGATGTGGAAAGATGTTCACACACTTAACCAGCCACAGAAGTTTACTGATTGCCTTGTATGCTCCTCCGCACGGAACGCTGGTCCTTAAGAGCACCGCGGCTCATAATTCAGATGCATATTTAACTGGCCTGCTGTCTCTGGACTGAGTTTGGGCTTTAACCTTAGAAAACTGCTCCTTGTAGATCAGGGACTGGTCGTATGTGAAAAGATTATCCCCTTGCTTGCTGGAAAATTATGTAATGTTGTGGTTATAAAATTGGGTCTTAATATCTGGCTGGTGATTAAGTCTATAATCACCCACTCAGTGCAGTGATTTAGGAACTCGGCAAATGAACTGTTGAGGCTTTTTCCCTGGGGCTAGAGGCTCCACCAGCTGCGCTGTTTGCAAGGGCAACAAGGAAGAGATCCCAAACACTGCGATCTGGCCACGCGTTTGTATGCCGCGTTCATTAAGTCCTCGTGTGAGCAGCGAGAATGATCATCGTCTTATAAATAAGGACAGTGAGGTGCAGGCAGGTTCAGTAAACTGCCCAAGTCTGCATAGCCTGTGAGTTGTGAAGCCATCATTTGAGCTAAGAACCATGTAAAATCTCATGATGTTTATGTTTTTCGGTGTGTCGTGCAGCAATTTTAACACGTTGTATTAATTTGGGGCTTAGTCATGGTAATCACTTCCATGAAAAACAAAAGCACCTTTATCATCACGTTGACCATCTTTTAGTACCAATGTAGTAACCACATTACCTAAAAGTCCGACTTTGTGTTTATGAGCCTATTCCTTCCAAGTGATAACCAAATAACAGGGAACATCTTACAGATCAGTATTTTACTATGATTTAAATAGAGAAATGTAGGGGTGCCTGGGGGGCTCAGTCGGTTAAGCATCTGGCTCAGGTCATGATCTCGGGGTCCTGAGATTGAGTTCCGCATGGGGCTCCCTGCTCAGCGGCGAATTTGCCTCTCCCTCTCCCTCTGCTGCTCCCCCTGCTTGTGCACTCTTGCTCGCCCGAGCTCTCCCTCAAATAAATAAAATCTTTAAAAATAAATGAATAGAGGGGGCACCTGGGTGGCTCAGTCAGTTAAGCAGCTGCCTTCGGCTCGGGTCATGATCCCAGGGTCCTGGGATCGAGTGCTGCGTCGGGCTCCTTGCTCGGCAGGGAGCCTGCTTCTCCCTCCGCCTCTGCCTGCCGCTCTGCCTGCTTGTACTCTCTCTCTCTCTCTCTGACAAATAAATTTTTTAAAAATCTTTAAAAATATAAATGAATAGGGAACAGAAGTACGAAAATGGAATGACCCCACGCCCTGCAACCTCAGACGGCTAAAGCTGTACCAAAGCTTTGGGGCCACAGATGGCCCATGGACATCCCACAAAGATGCCCATCTCTGTGTGGATTGTGCCACCGAAGGTGCCACCGAAAACAATTTCTATTCCTAATCCTAGTGAAAATTGACCATTCGAATGCAGACTTCAATAATGCAGCAGTGCTAAGATTACCAGTATCTTTAATTGAATAAAACAACTTTATAGAATGAAACTTCATTAAAATCTGCTATCATGAATTGATTGGTGGCAATTTTGATTAAGTATGTGGCCTGATTAACTTGAACTAGCCAATGATGCCTTCAAGGTATTAATACTCATTTGTAAAACACAATTACAAATTAGCATTTTCTGTATTATTGAAGTAAAAATACCGAGAGAAATTAAATATAGGCCCAAACTTGAGGCTGTATCGTACAATCATTAAACTAAACATTAGTAATTAAATTTCATCAAAATAGCACCTTGCTTCATATTAAATTAATGTCATTAATTTGAATTTTATTGATTTTACAGTGTTGTTTTTGTAATTAATTTACAAACTTGCTTTGGTTTTACTCGAGAACTATGAACATAGGAAACATGGAGTTAACATGTTAGCAGATATTAACATTTTCACAAAATAACCGAAGTCAGTACCCAGGGTTTCCAATAACTTTGACTTTAAAGTGATCCAAAATTTTCAAGTTTGAGAGCAATTTCACTGTTTCCCCTAGGAAAAAAGCAAACATTGAAATTTCAACTTGAGAGTGAAGCAAACCAAAGAAAGCTATGGGTAAAATGTTGTCTGCCAGGTTAGTATCCTGATGGAAGAAACTGTGTTTTTATTTATTTGCTTTTAAATAGATTCAGTGACTAAAAATAGCTTATCAGGCTGACCTTTTTCTGATTTTATATATATATGTATATGTGTATATACATACCTAAAGACAGGACTATAAGGATGATTATCAAAACACTCATACCAGTCTCTCAGGTAGTGAGACTTAAGTATCTCTCATTTTTCTCTTCATGATCTGTGCGTTCATTTCTTTCTCAAGGAGCCCATATTTGGAATTGAGAGGGCAGGGAGAGAGCCCTTTTCATTGCAGAAAAATTAAGTCAAAAAGTGAAATACAAAAACAGTATCTATATTATGTTTATCATTTTAGGATTGTATCTGCAGGCGTGCCTGGGAGGCAGGTCATGATCCCCGGGTCCTGGGACTGAATCCTTCACCAGCTCCCCGCTCAGTGTGGGACGTCTGCTTCTCCCTCACCCGCGCCCCTCCTCCCACCCCACTCGTGGGCACAACTCGCACTCTCTCTTGTCCTCTCTCTCTCTCTCACATAAATAAAATCTTAAAAAAAAAAAAAAAAAGACTATCTGCGGATGAACAATGGTTGGAAAGGAACATTGGATATTGAAAGCAATATTGAGAGGCTTAGAAGGTGAGAATACTGTTTGGTTTCATTAAAGAAAGGTTTCTGTTAAAGTTTCTGTGCAATTATAAAAACAAAGTTATTTCAAGGGTTCTCAGAGGAAGGTGGGAACAACAAAGGGAAGGAGGGAGGAAAGCAAGGATGGAAAAAGGAAGCAGAACCTGAAATCCAGACCAGGTTTCCCAACTGTGAGTCCAGAGCACTTTCCACAGGTTACTTTAACTGATTAAATTCTTTATTTATTAAAAATGATTAATTTTAATAATTCAATTAATAAGTAGGTATTACATGCCTATGCCATTGTAGATATCAAGATATCCAAATCCCTGCCCTCGTGGGCCTTAATTGCAGTGGGAAGAGAGATAATAAGTTGCATAGTATGTTAGAATCTGGTGAGTGTTTCGTAAAATAAAATTGAGCTACCAGCCTGGAATGGAGGGGGAAGGGCCATATAAAATGTTAAATGACATTCTCACTGTTTTTGACCAAAAACGAGGGAGTCAGCCAGGTCGTGGGAAGAAGCCCTGTGGATATTTGGAAGAACATTTCTGGCAAGAGGAGTAGCTCGTGCAAGAGCCCTGAGGCAGGAGTGAGCCTGCTGCGTTGCAGCATCAGTGAGGAAGCCAATGAGTCAGGAGTGGGGGAGGGGGCAGTAGAACGGAAGAAGTGAGCCATAACAGGTGGTAGAGGGCAAATCACACAGAGCCTACAGACCATCATAAGGACTTTGGCACTTAACGCTGAGAAAGATGCAGAGCCATCAAGTCTGAGCAGATGAGTGGCATGACCCGATGCTACCAGTCCTAGCGGGATCATTCTAGCTGCTGTGTTAAAAACAGACCGGAGAGGGAGGTAGGGTGGGCACAGGGCTATTGCTATAATCTGAGTGTATCAGTCAGGATCCCAGATGAAACACTGACACACTAAAGTGGGTAATTTGAAGAACAGTTTAGCAAGGGGACTATTACAAAACAATGGGCAGGATGTCAGGAAACCCTGAGGAATGGAGCATTTACCCTAACCACCCCTAGGGCTGGAGAGGTGAGGGAGAAACTTGTCACAAAAACCCAGAAAGAGAGTCGTGCGTGGAGCGGGCTGCTTGAAGGAGGGCGAGCCTTTGCTTGAGGGACGGAGCCTCGCTGCCGTAACCTTGCCGCTGCCTACAGGCCACGCTTCCCCCCCTCATTCCTTGCCAGTGTTCCCACATTGACCAAACTCAGGGGAATCCATGGGGCAAGGGAGACCCCGATATAGAGCAAGGGTTGGCCCACAGGTCAGACACAGCCCAGCGCCTGTTTTTTGTAAAGAAAGTTTAATTGGAACAGAGCCATGCTCCTTCCTTTCCTGATTATCTACGGCTGTTTTCACACCACAGCAGCACTGAGTTATCTGCAACAGAGACCTTTTGGACCGCAGGGCCTTAAATATTTACTGTCTAGCCCTTCACAGAAAAGGTTTGTTGATCTCTAATGGCCCACACCAGTTTGCCTCCAGGGAGCGAGCCACAGAGTGTGGTAGACAGTGGCTCAGAGGGGGCGAACAGAAGCTAGCTGGCGCCTTGGGCACGAGGTAATGACGGTTGAGATGTGTTTTATGTCCCAGTATATGGTCTCTCTTGGTAAATGTTTCAGGGGGCCATTGAAAGGCGTGTGCAGTTTTCTGTTGTTTGGCAACGTATTCTATAAACGTCAACTGTGTCAAGCTGATTGTTAGCCGAGGAGATAGTGAGGAGTGACTGCATTCTGGAATGATTTTGAAGTTAGGCCCCAAAGGATTACAAATGAGTTCGATCTGCAGCTGAAGAGAGAGTGAGGAGTCGCAGGAACCTCCTAGGATTTCAGCCTGAGGAATGGGAGGGCGGGTACCAGAAGAGAAAAGTCAGTGAAGGGACAAAGACGAAGAAGGCAGTTTGAGCGGCCCCTGGGTAGCTCAGCTGGTTGGTTAAGGGTCTGCCTTCCACTCAGGTCATAATCTCGAGGTTCTGGGATCGAGCCCCACGTCAGGATCCCTGCTCAGTGGGGAGTCTGCTTCTCCCTCTCCCTCTGCCTCTCCCCCCACTCATTCTCTCTCTCTCTCTTTCTGTCTTGCTCTCTCTCTCTCTAATAAATAAAATCTTAAAAGAATGCAGTTTGAGATCTGTTAAATTTTAGATGCCCATTAGCCATCCCCAAGGAGGTGTTAGGTCGACAGTCTGACAGTCTGGAGCTCAGGAGTCAGATGTGTATTAGAGAAATACACTGGAGAGTCATCTGCACATAGACATTTGATATTCAAGACTCCGTGAGACCACAAGGGAGTGTAGACAGAGGAGAGAAGAGGTCTAACTACCGTACTTTTAAGTGTTTCCCACATAATTAATCCTCACAATAATATGATATAACTGAGTGATTATCCCTACTTTACAGATAAGAAAACCAAAGTTCAGAGGACAACTTCATCAAGAGCCACACTGCTGTGAGTACCCAAACCAGGACTTGAACTTGACTCTGAGCATCAGAGCCCAGGCCTTTAATAGTCCAAGGCAAGCCTCCCCATGTTGCTGGCCTGCAAACTTCTCCATTGTCCCAACCTCAGACAGGAGCCTCGGCGCCTGCCACCCTCTTCCTCCTCAGTCCCCAGGTTCTTGCTGACTCTCTTGGGTTTTGTTCTTCCAGTATATACCTTCTCTGAGTCTCTAAAGGCTGTTGACAGAGGAACTGAGCGAGTGAAAGGAAGCAAAGTTAACTAAAAGAAATAAGGAGAAAAAGAGTAAACAAATATTTGGCTAATAGAGGATGCTGTCTAACTTTTCGTAATGTAAGTATTAAAAAACATTTAGGAAGAGCAGTTCCAAATGAGTTTTGTGGTCCCAGGATGGGTGAGTAGTCTCTTAACTAAGCTAATTCTAAGGCAAAATTAATTTTCATGTAAATGCATATGTGTATGTATATTTATGTACATAGGTGTGCACACAAACAACACAAATGTGTATACATATCACACATGGACCCCACCCTGAAAGGCACTGAAGAATGATGACAACCCTCTGTTACACATCACTATGTACGATCTACAATGGTTGAACTGGTAAGTTTTTTAAGTTGTGACATCAAAATCGATTTTAGCACTGAACTCTTTTGAGGTTTTCTACTATTTAAGCTAAAAGTATGAGACCCCCTCCATGACACCAGGATGCGAGGCCAAGCATCTATCATTAATGGACTGACTGAGAAAACCAAAAGGCTTTTTGTTCAAAAAAAGCCGTGGCGTCTACTCCCTAGTTTTATGGTGAAGGTACTATGGTGTGACGAAAACAAGATGTCAAAACAGAGCGCTCTCAGTCAGAGCTCATTAAGCCATGGTGTGGCTCTGCACAGAACTTCGAGCTTCCTTAAAGATGCCCATGCGAATATCTAAGAAAATCATTTTGGATTTATCCATTCTTTTTTTTTTTAAATCATGAATATAATTTATTTATTTTAAGGCACATTTCTTCATTCACCTCTTTTTTTTTTAAAGATTTTATTTATTTAATTGACAGAGAGACAGAAACAGTGAGAAAGGGAACACAAGCAAGGGGATTGGTAGAGGGAAAAGCAGGCTTCCCGCTGAGCCTGATGCAGGACTCTATCCCAGGACCTTGGGATCATGACCTGAGCCGAAGGCAGATGCTAAACGACTGGGCCACCCAGGCACCCCTTCATTTGCCTTCTTATTAACAGCTTAAATTTGAAGCAATTTTTAATGAAATACCAATTTAAAAAACCAAACATGAAGAACACGAAGGCCAAATGAACAGTGAGAATATTATGGCGGTTCAAATGATGCTGTGTCCTATTAAACATGAAACTCCATGATTGCTTACATTACTGCCCCATCTAATCAATTTATCCACAAGGTGTATAATTTATAATACATATAAATATGGCTTGAGAGTACTCTGGAAAAGTTGACCCATAGTCCCCTAGCCCGAGTGACTACGTTAAAGACTAGTCTCACGCTGTATTAGAATTTCTACAGGAAAATCATGTGGACCGAGAGCCCGCCCCTCTGGCGGGAATGTCAAATGCTGTGTTCAGGGGCTTCTGTCTCCTCACTCTGCACCGGCGTTCCCTCCATCAGTGTGGGCTCGTTGCAGTAAAAGAGAGTCAGCCAGTCCAACTCCGCCACTTCCCCTACAAAGATCTATGAAGACTTCCTCCGCCTGGTCATCAATTCCCACTCACCGAGCATGTAGGACACCAACCGCCGGGCTCCCTCCCAGAGCCCGGGTGGGAGGAAATGATGGCGGTGCACTCACCTGTGCCCGCTAGCCGGGCTGCGTGGGGAGAAGTCAGCAGAACTGCTCCGGGTCCAGCTGCTTGGGCTGGTGTTGAAAAATGTTGAATAATCAAATTGCCCATTTCTGCTCAATTGCTCTAATTTATTATCGCAGGCATTCGGAATGCTAATGAAAACTACCTATCATGCCAGTCCATGTCACTGTACTTTATGATCTTATTAAAATCTCAGCGTTTCTTAGCTCAGTGACAACGAGTAGAGAGTGGGACAGCTGTCCTCCTGCCTCCAGTGTGGTTCATACACCCGCCCTGTCACTGCTAACGGCTGAATGATTTAGGCCAAATGAGCAGCCTTGGAGTGATATTTTTATACCCGTGACAGCATTATATAACTTAGAGAAAGGCCATTAGCGAATACAAAGGAATAAGCAGGAGGGGGAAGCAGGTGACAAATGGGCAAGTAAATCTTCGGATTTGACTCTTCATAATAAAATGCCCTTCACATTGAGATTTAATGAGCTGGTTATCTCACCAAAAGGGAAGGGGAAATCTGTCGCCCAAGCTTCTCAGCTTCCCTCAAGATGGACCCAGTTACAAAGGGAAGATGCGGGAACAGCCGATGCCTGGGCTCTTGCCTGTGCAAGGTGGTATTGTCGCCGCAAAGCAGCCCTGTTGGGAGCCATTAGCAACGCTCAGAGCTCGTGCCTGGGACTGAGAAGAGAACCCAGGAGTTCATGCGCATGACCCAAATATGAGAAAAAGCTCATGAATTATGTTAACTATTTAGGCTTTCAGCAGATTTGTTGGTTCTTTGTAGCCACGTCATTGAAATGGAAAGAACACTATTCTGCTAACGCCATATGGTGGGAACTATTGGACAGAATGGCCTAAAGCCATATCGCTGAGAGGGTGGGAGATGCTGGAAAGAACCAAACCAAGATTCTCCATTTCAGCATTTTCTTTTCATATTAACTAGGGGAACCATACCACATGAAAGCTCCCAGAGAAAAAGTATCCCTACCATTTTCTATTCAAGAAATATGTGCACTTGCTTTCCTCTTCTGCATGATTCATTCATAAGAGAAAAAATACTTGATATTTATGTGCATATGTTATCATTTCTCAGAGTTCTGAGTTTTTCTTTGTAAAGCAAACATTAGCCTTTGTTCTAGATGGTGCTCATATATAAAGTTGTGCCATTTTTATTATACACAATACGCATGTAATATACACATGTATTTATGTGTTGCCTATATGTATATGTAACCATATAAAATTCTTTTTTTTTAAGATTTTATTTATTTATTTGACAGAGAGCACAAGTAGGCAGAGAAGCAGGCGGTGGGGGGGTGGGGGAAGCAGGATCCCCGCTGAGCAGAGAGCCCGACGCAGGGCTCGATCCCAGGACCCTGAGATCATGACCTGAGCCGGAGGCAGAGGCTTAACCCCCTGAGCCACCCAGGTGCCCCTGTAACCATATAAAATTCTTAATACCCACCAAGCTCACCACCTTATGGGTCCTAAGGCAGATTCTGGTAGTCAGACCCTACATCCTTAATATGGATAATCTTCCTTTGAAGAGCACGAGTTCACTCCGTTTGTCCAGGTATTCAAAGAGAGGGATAAACAGGACACGGACATTCGTTTCACATCATCTGGGCCCTGCTCTCTGCCCTTCTTGCCAGCCCAGTATCTTTGAGCGCATGCTCCAGTTGATACCGACGCCCGCTCAAAATGGATTATGCTAATCTTACTTCCCATCCCCCAACCCCTGCCACACACACACACCCCATATTCACAGGCCCCAGGGCTTCTGTACTCACCCATTTACTGTTTGAAATTCCTAACTCTTATGTCCAGATGTCTGATGTGTATGTCTCTCTCTGTCTCTATCTCTCTTGCTTGTAAGGGAATTCCTTCGCTTTTATTTTTAGAATCATTATTTTTAGCAGTAAGACATGTCCCAACACAGGTTCTTGCCATCACCTCCAGAGTGAAAGCGACGGAAGTTTACCACCCAGACCTCTCCCCCTAAGGGAGCTATCTTCCCCTCAAGGTGCTGAATTGGGATGCATTCAGACATAGCTTCACTGTACGAAGAAATACTCTTCCTTCACCTTAAGCCCTTTCACTGGGCCAGACTCCTTCCTTCTTTATGCTGATATTTTCTCTCTCCGCAATCTGGCTTCTACCAGGCTCTCTTCAATTCCTCATAAATCTCTGTACTATTCTGCACCCCCACTGTGGTCAGATTTTACCTTCTTACTTGTTGGCTGCCTCCATTCCAGGCAAATCATGGAATGTGGCTATTCTTAGGGATGGGGATTAATAAAATGTCTTCTTAACCTCACATTCTTACATATACTAGATTGAGCTGCATTTAGCTGGAGGTACTACCAGACAGGAGAAGGATTAGAAGAAAAGCAAATGAAAGAAAATAAGTAAATCTGGAACTAGCTAGCCCTGACATTAACTGATTTATCTGGACATTCACTAAATGATATATAAAGATCCAACTTACACAGGGGGAAACAAATGGTAGCTGCATGCTGTTAAACCATAACCTAATGATCATGTCAATATTGCCCATGGAGGTGTTGCATTCTGAAACTTGTCAAATTTAACCAAAAATTGAGAATAAGGAAAATACTGGTTTTCTATTCTATTCATCACCTGCAGTTCAAACTGTTTTATATGTCTGATGGTATCTATGTGGATGCCAGGGAAACAAAACTGTTTTCATGTTAGACTCAGCTTTTTTATTCTACTCACTCACTGCTGGAAACAACATTGCCATAGAAGGAGAAAGGCAGGATACAGCATGAGTTCTTTCTCAGCAGGCCAAAATCAAGCCCTGTAGTCTATTTCCGCTCTCCTCTGGGTAGGCTTTCTGTGTGTAGATGTATTTGTGTGTGCACACATGCAGCATGCGAGTGTGTGTGTGTGCATGTGTGTGTTTGCTAACCATCATTGCCATTCACCTGTGAAGAAAAATCTTCAGAGAGGGATTAGAATAATAGTTGTGGCCTTTAAAGGCGAGAACCACTTATTATTCATTCCAGGGGATGAGAGGCCATATATGTTATTGTCTCAAACCTGACTAATGCTCTCTTCTTTGTTTGGTGCTTCAACAAACATAAAGAACCCTATGGCAGAGGTGGGCAGGGTAAGTCTGGGAAATAAAAAGAGTTTCTTTACTATTACTGTCTGTCCATTTATTGGTCTTTCCATGCTACCTCTCGCTCTGCCATAGAAAAAAAAGATATGCATAATCTGGTCACACTAGTATGTTGGTTATTCAAAATGTCCTTCTGATAGATATGCACATTTTCACAGAAGGTCATCAGGATAACCTAATAGCTAACAGAAGAAAGTAAAGTATAGAAAGTAAAATCCAAAATATCAATAAAAACAGTGGAGTAGGTATTTAAAGGGTAGTAGAGAGAGATAGCCTGCCATTTCTCTATATTCTACTACGTAGTCTATCACTTCCTCTGCTAACATTGATATGCGGCATGGGAAAAAACTGACCTCATAGACTGTGAGTCTATTAGCTATATCGAGAGTAATTTTCCAGTGTGGGTAGAAAGCTTAGAGACAAGTTGGGGCGCCTGGGTGGCTCAGTGGGTTAGGGCCACTGCTTTCAGCTCGGGTCATGATCCCAGGGTCCTGGGATCGAGCCCCGCGTTGGGCTTTCTGCTGGGCGGCGAGCCTGCTTCCTACTCTCTGTCTGCCTGCTTGTGATCTCTGTATGTCAAATAAATAAATAAAATCTTAAAAAAAAAAAAAGCTTAGAGACAAGTCATGGCATATATTCTAAAAACTATAGAAAAGAAAAAAATTGAGGCAATTGTTAACTCCAAGGAAAACAAATGGTACAATAAAACAATATGATTTTTGCCCCACTTGGCTCAACTGTAAACACTGACTATTTATTTAATAAGTAATTTGGGAGGATAGAGTGGTACAAGTTATGTGGAAGCTGTAGTGTAAGAGTTAAATCTTCATCTTTTATCAAGAAAAATTTTAAATGTCTAAAACTAAAAATTTAAGAAATAGCAATGTTACTTAGAAACATGGAAGTAGAAGAAAATTAAAGCAGTTAATAGTATCTGCCTCTGCTGAATGAATGATTGGGAATGGGAACTGTGAGCTGCTCATTATTATTAGAGTAAGTGTTGTAGATCATTTGATCCTTTTCCAGTAAATACATGTATTTTGAAAAAAATAAAAAGTATATTCAAATATTTTCTAAAAGCCCCAGGATGGGGGAAATCAAGAGTTCTCATCTTACAAGATACACTGTAGTTCCAGAAATCTAGACCAATAAAAGAAAAGGATTGTATTTCCTTGTCTGTTCTTCTTTAAGAATGAGGAAACTTTTCCCAGTGTTCTCCCAGGAGGGTCTCACCTCCGTATCACAGTGTCTAGAACTGGTAACATACCCATCCTCAAACCAATTGCCGACAAAGAAATGAGATACCATGAATAACTTGGACTAATCAGAAATTAACTCTTGAGTCATGGAATGAAAGAAGAACACCCAAACACATCAGGTGCTCTGCCAGTAAGGAAGAACAGAAGAGATTTGTTTGGGTGGTCAAGCAAAAGTGTCTGTGGTAACACAAAACAGTTTTGATAAGAACCATTCTTCATTGCTCTTTGCTTTTTGTTTTTGTTTTAAACCAGTGGAGGAATACTAGAAGGCTACAGGAGTAAAATATATGTGGGATCTTATACATGGGAGCATATCAGGACTTGATGTTTATGGGCTTTAGGCTTATACTCATGAGGAAGGAAAAGTGTCATATACATAATACCAATACACCTACATCTGGAATTATGTGTTACTGACTTTTATTTTTAAAAGTTTTTTTATGAAAGGATCTGCTTTTACTCCTGGTTATGTATTGGTTCTCTTGTTTAGAGTTAAACAGTCACATGAATTTGACAACAACTAATAGTTCACCAACAGCTTGAGTTATATAAAGAACAATTAAACTATACATCTGTGAAATGTACCAAGAGGGGTCTTGACTCTTACAAATCACACACATCCAGACAATGCTTTGCTAGAAACCTTATTTCCTAAAGGACTAGACCTGCCCAGTGTAATTGTGAAGGTAATGCATTCATGGCTTTGGGGCATCATGTCGTTCTAATCTGTGCAGTATACAACTTCTGCAGGTGTCCTCAGTAGCCCATGTGAGAAATTCAAATATAACCAGGTAGTGTTAACTTGAAGGCATGCTGAAGAGTTACCTGATACAAGGTACGATTTTGATAACCGTCTCAAGTTTGGGCAGCACCAGTCTTGGAAGATCAAGACCTATCCCTGTAATTTAACTCCATAGCTTAACAGCTATTGACTGAGTAAATTAGATATTCTAATCTCCAGTTTCCTGATTTGTAAAATGAAAGAAGAAATAATAGTAATCCCAAACGTGTGGAACTATTATGAGGATCAAATTACATAATTAATGTATCACAGCTTTTAGTCCATAATTATCATCCGATAAATGCTTACCACTTATTATATTACTCTTATTTCAGTGTTGCTTTAAAGATCAAGTGAAATGATGCATACACAGTCTTCAATAAACTGCAGGAAAAGAGTAGCAGCACCACCATTGAACTATCTGGAGGCACTTTGTTTACGACTTTTATGATGTGAATGATTCATCGTGGAGTTGGGCAACCCATTGGTCCCATATGGGAGTATTCAATACCTGCTAGGTATTATTATTGGTATTAATAATGTCTGATCCTTCTTATCAAAGGCCAAATGAATGATCTTCCCCTACTCTATGCACAGAGTGTTTGGGCTACACATTGCTATTAACTTTTTCAAGGAGGCTCTGATGTTTTCCCTAGTTTTATTAAGATAATGGACACATAGCATTGTTTAAGTTTAAGGTGTATAATGTAATGATTTGATATATATTTTACAAAATGATTACAATGACAAGTTTAGTTAATATCCACATGGAACATAGTTATAAATTTTTTCTTGTGATGAGAACTTAAAAATGTGTTATATATATAGAAAGAAGTAAGATCTATATATTTTTCTATATATATAAAGATGTAATCCTAGCATTTGAAACAATATGGATGGACCACAAAGTCATTATGCTAAATGAAACAAGTCAGAAGGAGAAGAACAAATATTGTTCGACCTCGCTTATATGTGGGACCAAAAAAATCCAAACGCAGAAACAGATATTAGATTTGTAGTTGCCAGAGGTAGGGGACTTGGGTGACGAATAGGAGAATTAGGTGAAGTTGGTCAAAGGTACAAGCTTTCAGTTGTAAGATAAATAAAATTCTGGGGAATATAATATACAACATGATGTTCATTTTATTTTATTTTTTTTTAAAGATTTTATTTATTTATTTATTTGACAGAAATCACAAGTAGGCAGAGAGGCAGGCAGAGAGAGAGAGAGGAGGAAGCAGGTTCCCTGCTGAGCAGAGAGCCCGATGCAGGGCTCAATCCCGGGACCCTGGGATCATGACCTGAACCGAAGGCAGAGGCTTTAACCCACTGAGCCATTCAGGCGCCCCATCATTTTATTTTTTTTTAAAGACTTTTATTTATTTATTTGACAGACAGAAATCACAAGTAGGCAGAGAGGCAGGCAGGTGGGGGTTGGGGGGAAGCAGGCTCCCTGCTGAGCGGAGAGCCCGATGTGGGGCTTGATCCCAGGACCCTGGGATCACGACCTGAGCCTAAGGCAGAGGATTTAACCCACTGAGCCACCCGTGCGCCCCCCATGATGTTCATTTTAAATCAATTTCTTGTTAGAATGGAGTAAGGATCCATGATAGAATTTGCTCCTGAGGCTGCTACTCTAGTGACAATCCAAGAGGTAGGCTGACAGGCTCTTGGCAGGCTCCTGTAAACTTAGGCTTTTAGCACATCTCAGCACCTCAGGCTTCCATGGCTCTGGGCTGATCCTGTGACACTAGGCTCCCAATAAGCTCCTACAAACCTAAGGCCCACATGGTCACCTACAAAACCAGGACCCTGGCCAGGTTCATCATGAGGCTGGCTATCACGGACCCATGATTTTGACCTACCCCAGCACTGGGTGCATCCCAACACCAAAACAGCTCCACAGACCCAACCTCAATCTGGCCTCTAAAGCTCCGGGTTATAGACTTGACCTAGATCAGGCAGGTCCCCACAGCCCTAGCTTCCAGGTTGAATCTTATGAAGCCAGACTCCTTGCCCATCCCTACTGGATCAGTTTCTGCAGACCCAGAAACTAGGTTCACCACTAGTCCCCCGTTTCTGATCAGCCCTTTAGGACTCAAGGCGCCTATCCGCCCACACAGACCTAGATCTCAAATCCATCACCACAGACTCAAGGACCAGGCCTGCCCCATTGAACACAGGGTTAAGCCTGCTCGCACATACCCAGGCACCAGGCTGGTTCCATATACCCAAATACCAGGCTTTCTCAACTTTTAACCAAGACAACATGTCTACCTACTGAAGCTTGCCCACAGACCCCATCAGATGGTCCACACAGAATCTCTGGATGGGCTGACTGGTGGTGAAGGGCTTTCCCTGCTGAAGCAGGTCTTTAAGATTGGAAAGGGTGCCTATTTCCTCAAATGCGCAGACACCAACTAAGGCCACAAGGATCATGAATAATCAAGGACACATGACACCACCAGAGGAAACTAATGAAACTTCTAAGACTGACATTAAAAAAATGAAGAACTGTGAATTGTTTAAGGAAGAATTCAGGATAATCCTCTTAAAGAAATTCAGTGAAATAGAAGAAAACACAAATGAACAACTAAAGGAAATTAAGAAAGATTGCATGAATAAAATGAGTTCAACAAAGGAGTAGAAACTATTTTTAAAAATCCAGAAATCCTAAAATTGAAGAACACAGTGACAGAACTAGAGAATTTACTAGGGACTCTTGATTTCATTTGTGAATTCAAGCCTTATGTTGGGTATAGAGATTACTTAAAAAAATACACTTTAAAAAAGAAATTAAAAATAGAATTACCTTCTGATTCAGAAATCCTACTTCTAGTTATATCCTAAGGAAAGGAAATCACTATCTTGAACAGATATCTGTATCTCTGTGTTCATTTCAGTATCATATATATAAGGGTTCACCATCAGATAAATGAATAAAGAAAATGTGAGATATATATATATATATATATATGAAATATTAGGCAGCCATATTAAATAAGGGGGAAATCCTGCCTTTTGTGACAACATGGAGAGACCTTGATAGCATTATGCTAAGAAAAATAAATCAGGCAAAGAAGGGCAAAGACTGTACATTCTCACTTATATGTAGACTCTAAAAAAGCTGAACTCATGGAAATAGCAGAATGGTGGTCACCAGGGGCTGGCGGTGAGGGAAATGGTAAGATATTAGGCAAAGGATACAAATTTCTAGTAATAGATTAGTAAGTTCTAGAGATCTAATTTAAAGCATGGTGAATATAATTAACAGTACTGTATTATATATTTGAAAGTTGTTAAGAGAGTAAATCTTAAATATTATTACCATATTTACACACACACACATAATTATGTGAGTATCAAGGTGTTAATATCAGTGTGATAATCATTTCTCAACATATAGATGTGTAGCAAATCATCAAATTGTACCCCTTAAACTTATATGAGTTTATGTTAATATTATCTCAGTAATGCTGGGGGAAAAACAATAATGCACACTTATTGAAAAAAAATTAGAGAATATTAAAGAGTATCAGGAAGCATATTAAAATTGCTAAAAGTCCCACTGCCCAGAGATGAATACCATTAATAGTGTTAGCATATGGAGGAATTTTTTTTCTTGTCATTTAACTGTGTGTATATTTGTAAAACTGGGATAATAATTTATAAACTGCTTTTGTCTTTTCCTTAGTAACACAAATATTTTTCAAATCATTAAAGTCTCTGACAACAAGAGATAGAGAGTCTGATGGACTGGATTGTCCCAATATAAAACTTTAAATGGAGGACAGCCAAGAAATTCACCTCATTGTACTCCACCTCATTCAGTATCAATATTAATAGTGAAAACAATGTGGGTAATGCCCTACTTATCAGGTAATCAGATTTCAGGCATCATCAACCATCTGTAACAGAAGAATGACATTTTTTTAGTAGAGAGGAATCCGAGCACAATATACTGTGTAAATGATTCTGCTTTATGAGGTCTATAGGAATACTTCTCTCATTATCATATATTATATATACTGCATCCCTTTTAACAAACAGAAATTATCTTCTGTGTATATTATATGGTTGTGTTAATGTCTCCAATCCTCTCCTAAATGTTCTTTCCTTTCTTAGTTATCTATTATGCCAATGATAATGGTGGTACCAATGATGTATCTAAATGTTCTAATAGTTTCTGATATATGGTAGGCATTGCATAAAGTTTAATTCTTTTTTACACCATCATAGTAACTTGCAGCTGTGCTCAGCATCCCATGTGTTCTCAGGTCACCTTTGAATATATTGTAGATACTAAGTCCTTACAACAGTCCATAGGCAAGGTGGAATTCTTGGTAGTCCATTTATGCTGATGGAGAATTTGAGCATTGGTAGATGTTGCAAGATTATGTGGGTGATGAGGTACCTGGCTGTGACAGAAATCCACGTTCTTCGGTCTCTGCTATAGGATCCTGCTTGGAACAACCGTGGTCTCTACATACAATGTAGGATATAGAACAAACCCTTTTTAGTTTAATTAATTAGTAAATTTCAGCCCCAAATGATGTTCAATTCTATATCATTAAGAACATATTTCTGGTAGAAAGCTCTCCTTTTACATCATAGATGTATTATGACCTTTACAATATACTTAGTGACCCACCAACCAGGGAAAAACAACAACAGTGTAATTCCTGGGCCTAGTAATAACAACCACTAACAGTTATGGACCACTTGCTACATGCTGACCACATTCTTTGTTCAGTCTTCAAATAAAACAAAACCTCACTGAACTATATCCTATGATTTTCCCCAAATTACAAGAGAACTACAGCTTTTAGAAAGGTTAAGTAGCTTGACCAAGGTCAGAGATCTAGTCAGTGGGACAGTCTGGGAGCTCAGATCCCCGTGTTTCCAATTCCAAAGCTCAGGGTCTTGGAACACTAATTTCCATAGCAGCCCCCCTGCTAAAAATGTTTATTTAGGTCTAAAATTCTCTGCTGGATTTTCTGAGCTTCGTCTTGGTTCTCTGCTTTGTTGAGACACAGTCACCTAATCCTCCTGGGTTTGGCTCTACAAAACCTAAAGAAAACACAGTTTAGATGTTCTCGGGTGAAGAGAGCCACCTCCAAACTCCTGCACTAGAATTTCAATATTTCGGGTGCCTGGGTGGCTCAGTGGGTTGAACCTCTGCCTTTGGCTCAGGTCATGATCTAGGGGTCCTGGGATTAAGGCCCACATGGGGCTCTCTGCTCCACGGGGAGCCTGCTTCCTCCTCTCTCTCTGCCTGCCTCTCTGCCTACTTGTGATCTCTCTCTCTCTGTCAAATAAATAAATAAAATCTTAAGAAATAAAAGAATTTCAATACTTCTTCATTTACATTAACTTTGCTCTAATCTCCTCTTGTTAGGCTGTTACTGAGGTGAAATGGAAATCTGCTCACTCTACTCCTAGTGATACTGCACTTTGTAAGAATGTGTTTGGTCTTTGTCCTCATTTCTTGCACCGAACTCCTGAAACCTTCAGAATTTCCCGGGAAGAGGGCGGTAAAGGACTCTTCTGTTATGTTAATAAGGCAAGTACTGGAAAGCAGCCGAGGATGGGGGTCAGTTGCCTGTAAAGCCAACCAGGTGATTAAAGGGGTGGAGCTTTCAGTCCCACCCCTGATCTCGGGGGCGGGGAGAGGGGCTGATCGTGATTTGACCGTCAAGACCAAGTAAAGAAACCTCCATAAACCCAAAAGGATGGGGTTTGGAGAACTCACGTGTTGAAGGAGATGTGGCGGCTGAGGGCGAGTGACCTGCCTGGAGGAATCATGAAAGCTCGCCCCAGACATCTCTTCCATCTGCCTGTTTTGAAGAAACCAACAATCCAGTAAGTAAAATGTTTCTCTGAGTTCTAGGAGCTGTTCTAGCAAATTAACGGAAACCCAGGAGGGTATGGAGGAACCTCCTATCCGTGTTGGTGGGTCAGAACAGAGGTGATAATTTCGGCTTGTGGTTGGCATCTAAAGAGGGGGGCCGCAGTCCTCTGGGACTGAGCCCTTAACCTTGGGATCTGGTAGTATCTCTAGATAATGTGGGAACTGAGTTAAATTGTAGGATATCCAGCCGGTGTTGGAGAATTCCCTGGTGGTGTGGGGAAGAAAAATACACATGGGAATTGGTGTCAGAACGGAATCGCTCTCCTTGATGGGCATTTTGTGTGTCTTGCATATTTTGAGTATTATTTTGAATATTGTCCCCCTTGGCTTGGTGTTGGGCTCCTCCGACGGTCACTCTTGTTCAGACGGTCCATGTTGTTGGATTTTGCCTACCACACTACGGTGTTAAGTACTTGAGAAACACTTTGTTTCCCTGCTACCCCAGCTTCTTTTTGGCCTTCTAAATTTAATAATTAAAGCCACCACCATCATCCTCTTATAAGAATTTCCAGGGATAAGCAGCTCAAGTTTAAAGAAACTCCATGTCTACAAATTTCCCTTTAAGATGGGGGTTCTGGGCTGAATCTAATTAACATTTAACGCCTCGGGCTATTCCTTAAGCAGATCTGAAAACTTAAATGGGCCCCAAAGGGTTGTGCCTCCGTTAGATTATTAACCTTCCCTGGGCAAAGATGGGGGAGAAAGCCCTTACCCTGAGAGGCTGTTGGAGGAACCCTGTAGTTGAGAGAGTTCAAAATAAAAGTTAGAACAACAACAGACGCCAGGCAAGTGTTCCATACAGCCAGGATCACTCACCCAGTAAGTAAGGAAGAGATGGGGAGGCCTCCCCACAGACATCTTTCTTTACAGCCATCAGGGGAGCTCCATGAAGCCATTTTTATCACTTGACTAATTCTTGCAAATATCTTGTAAAGTCTCTTTTTGCAAATATCATAAAATTGTATGTGCCACTGAATCTCTATTATTTATAGACTCTATAGACACTCTCTATTATTTATAGTCCAGTATCAGAATGGTAAAAATTCATCTTTTTTCCTATTTAGCAACAGCTCATTCTTAACCATGCATAGTTGGCTAAGCCACAGCACAGTGAGTCAAAGGACAAGAAGGCTGAAATGATGAAGAAAAAGTTCCATCTTTCTCTTCTTTACTCCTTTTGTTTGATTGATCTGAGGTTAGAACTACCTGTGATTTACTTCTGTGGGTCTCCATGATTTCTTCCAGCTTATCTGCAAGGTGAGCAGTGGGAACTGGGGATGGGGGGATGTCCTATGGGTCCATTTGCTCCTGGCTCTGTCTCAAAGATCTAGCTTCCACAGAAGAGTTCACAAAAGGCTCTGGGGGAAGCAGTGGCAAGAGGTTGTTAATGGAAGTATCTTAACGGTAGAAATGAAACTCCCAGCTTGGGCTTAGTTTCCCCCATTTTGTTTAAAATGAATGGCCAGTCACTTTCAAATGTTCTTTTTTTTTTTTTTTTTAACGTCCCCATTCCCAGCTTTCTACTAGATGAACTATTCAGTGATGTATTCAAGACCACATTTGCAGTGAGCAATAATTTTACTAGGGAGATGACTTGAATATTAAAAAAATAATAATAATAATTGTTGCAACAAAGGAAATTTGAAAGGAAGACAATACTGACAAATGTTTTTACCATGTGCATCTGGTGAGTATTAGGTAACTGATGTGGGCATCGTCTCCCAAAGAAAAAACTGAAAGACTTGAGGGGAAATAAATTCAGAATTTATTTCTGAAGGGAAAAATTTCAGAAGGGAAAAAAAATCCAGAATTCAGAGCAAATGGATAAAAAGTAAATATGATACACTTAATTCTGACCACTTCCCCGTTGCTCCCCTCCCCCACCAACCCTAAACCCAATATGATTGCTTCCATCTCCTTTCTAAAGCATAAATAATTCAAACCTCTTCCAGTTACCAGCCGAAATCCCCACCTATCCCCCAAAGCTGCACTCAAGACCACTTTCCCTATGAATCCTCTTGCCCCTCATTCCCTTGCTCTGAGCCCTGTGTCCTACAGTTTTGCCTTTAGTTTTGGTTACTTACTATTCATAAGAACTTCTAAATTCTTTCTTCACATTTCCTGTATGCCAGCCATGTCTCCCCAACCAGACTGCTTACTTCTTGAGAGCAGGAACTGTATCTTACATTTCCTTTGTATTTCATAAAGAACCTCGCACGATGGGAAGAATGGAGTTGATTTTGTTGAATGATCTACTGCCTGGTACAGCTCATGTTTCTTGATCAAACCATCCTGAGCATTCACCTTCTAGGGCTTGAAATATATTATTTTTTTTAATTCAGAACAGAGAGATGTTTGATGTATGATGAGATACTTGGTGGTTTGTGTTTGTGGTAGGTAATTCATCTTTCTTGCTGCTACTGTAGCTCTGACCTGTCTCGGCTCCCACAGCCTGAAGTAATGTTACATCATAGATCTGACTTGGATTGAACCTTCTATGTGTCAAAAAGGCATGTACTCGGAGTATGTTTTCACTCAGATTTCGTACCCATAACCGGCCCTAAGAACACCATGTAGGTTGAGGATAATTCGAATTTTAATTGCATCTGTACATGTGGGCTTGGTATTGAAGTGGTGGCAGAACTGTGGAAAACCTCATCACGCAGGGAACCCCTGGCCTCCCACTGGTTTCTGCTCTGCTCAGTCAAGAGTTTTAAGTGTATTGACAAGGTTGGTAAAGTTTGTTTGTTTGTTTGTTTCTTTCTTTCTTTCTCTTTTTCTTTCCATTCTGCAGTTTAAAGTGAACAAATGCATGTTGGGGGCATTCCACATCAATTAGGCACTTCCCTCCTTCTACCGTGAACTGCCCTTGCCATGGAAGTCCTTTGGTTTTTCTGAAGATGCCTCATTGTCTAGTTGTGTGTTTTTTGGTGTATTTGTTTGTTTCCTCCTTTATCAGAGGAAAATATAAATATAAGTTTTAAAATGTTGAATGGTACTTCTAAGCTTATCCTGAAAAACAGTAGTTTTCTTCTCTATCCCATTCAGTCCTAATTCCCACTCCCCTGAGGAAACCCCTTTCAGTGTTTGGCGATTCTTTCCTATTTACTTCTGTATTTGTAAATACTGTTTCTCTACTACTTTCCTGAATTTTTTTTAAAGCTTTATATATTCTCCATAGAATACCTAGTAGGGAGGATGAGAACCTAGTTCTCTTAAATACTTAACACACCCACTCACACACACACACACAAAGACATGCACACACAACACAACCACATTCGCGCATAAATACCTTAGTCCCTCAATACAGTTACTCTCTTCTTCCGATGAAGCTGTATCACATTTTTTGTTAGATTACTAATAATGGGTTTATATCACCAAAACTATGAAACAGTCATTCACAGCTGAACTATATAGTTCATCACAATCATATTTGCTCATAAAATGTTAACTCCTTCCTGGTGGCCCTGTTTACCACAGGTTAATTTTGTTTGGTGGTCTCTGCATCGCTCACAAGTCTATCTCCAGAGCATCTAACAGATTTGAAGACATCACCTGAATATACTCAAACAACTTAGATGTTCTGTTTATTATCTCGCTGGAGATCTTGCTCTGGGAGCCTAGATGCTTCCTGCTCCAATTCTGACGGATTCCCCGCTAAGCTGGAAGCTCACAAGATCTCAGAACCTGTGCCGTCATCCTGGGAATCCCTTTGGCTTCTCTTTTGCTTTGGAGCTCTTTCCTGGATTCCGGACTTTTCTCTTCCAAGTTTTCTCTCTTGTTTACATGTGCATATCTTCCTGCAGTTCCCTAAGAAAAGAAAGTGTTGGGATTTTCCTGTCTGAAAATGTCTTTTTTCTTTTTTTTCTTTCTTTTTTTTTTTTTTAAAGATTTTATTTATTTATTTGACAGACAGATCACAAGTAGGCAGAGAAGCAGGCAGAGAGAGAAGGGAGGAAGCAGGAAGCAGGCTCCCAGCTGAGCAGAGAGCCGGATGCAGGGCTCGATGCGGGGCTCCATCCCAGGATGCTGGGATCATGACCCGAGCCGAAGGCAGCGGCTTTAACCCACTGAGCCACCCAGGTGCCCCGAAAATGTCTTTTTTCTATCTCCCTTGATTAGGGATAGCTTGGCGAGGTAGAGAATGTCGGGTTGCAAATCATTTCCCTTTGAATAGAGAAGACTGAAGACATCTTTCCTCATGTTCTTTTATCTTTTTGACTCTGGAAACATTTAAGAACTTCTATTTGAGACTCTGTGAAATTTCAAAGTATTATGTCTCACTGTGGATCTCTTATTTTCCTTCATTCTGTATTTCACAAATGTTCTCAATTTATGTCATGCCCTGCCATTTGAATTTTGTTTTGTTTTATTCTGGGCAATTTCTTTTTAAATACTATCTACCTTTCTGGAATGGCTATTATTTGAACACTAATTTCCAAGTTAAATTCCTTAATTTATTTATGTTTTCTCAACTAATTTTCATATCTTTTTTCTAGGTTTGGGAGTTTTTTCTCAACCATTAAGTTGAAACTACAAATATTTTCCATGGAAAATGGGTCTTCAGATATTTTAAATGTTGGTGTCCTATTTTTAGTCCTCAGAGCTCCTTTTTTTGTTCTGCTACTTTTTTAAACTAGGATTTTTTTTCATGTTTTATACTTGCCTGTCTTATCCCTCTAAGAATGTTCATCGTAGATGCTTTTCACTTCCCCCATTGTTGTTTTGAATCTTGTTTTTTTTTAGTTTGTCTTACTCCTTCCTCTTATACTGTCTTTATTTTCCTCAGTTACTTTATTCTCTTTCAATTTTGGTGTATCCTTTTGGTTTCTTGAGGCTTTCCTCAAACTCTGGTTATCATTGGCTGTCTATTCATATTTAAAAATGACGTGTGTACTCCTACCCTGATTCAAAAACTCGGGATGGGCAGGTCTCCTCAGCTGATAAGCTTCACGGCTAGGTAATTAGGTTGATGCTGCTTGTCTTGTTTGAGGGCCTACAAATGTCAGGATCCAATGTTCTTCTAAGTCATGTTCACATCCTTAGAGAAGAACCCACCAATTTCCTGCATGAGTGCTACAAGCATTGTCTGAGACCAGAGGTGGGGGAAGGGTGTGCCATGGTCTCTCTGTTCAATGTATTTACCGTCACTCTCCCTGTTCCAAGCATGGCGCACCTTCCTTTCTGTAGCTGAACCTGAACGATTTCTCTACAGCTGGTTTGTTTCAGCTTCTTCAAAGTAAACCACGTCTGATCAGCACAGGGCAGCCACCTCGTGTGATGGGGAAAGTATCTGGGGGTCTATCTGAAATTGTTAAAGCTTATTTCAAAGGATTGTCTAAAATTAATCCTGCTGGCTGATCGACTCACCACTCACAACCTCACCTTCATTTTTGGTTGTTACACTTGGAACTGCACTGGACACATAGGAGGCACTCGATAAATATTTGTTCAACTAATGAATGATTTACAACTTTGGACTCTAATTCCTGAACATTTTTCATGTTTTATTGTAGACTCCTACCCTGCTGTCTGGGGTTCAGTCTCTTTAGATATGCTACTTTAGCTACCCCTCTTCTACCCAGATTAACTTCTCACTGCTCTTTAATCCTTTCCTGCTCTTCTATCTTTGTGGGTTTATGCAGTTTGTTCCTTTTTTTTCTTTTTCCATTTTCATTCCTTTGTGCCATTTTTGTAGACAATGGTGATGGGGGAGATGAAGAATATTATGTACTCAATGTGCTGCAAAGCTTAGTGAAAGATTTTCTGCTTTGATTATCATAATTACATATATTCTATTTATTTATAGAAAGGGAGGGGTAGGGGCAGGAGGTGAGGGACAGAGAGAAACTTAAGCAGGTTCCACGCCCAGTGTGGAGCCCAACACAGGGCTCAATCTCACGACGAAATCACAAGCTGAGCTAAAATTAAGAGTCAGACACTTAACAGACTGGGACACCTGGGTACCCCTACATATATATTAAATATATTTTAAGTGCAAAATTTCAAGCATTGGGATTGTGTAGGAAGCATAAAAAGTGAAATAACCTATGTATCCACACCTGCTTTGAAAAGTCTTACTGTTTAGGTCATCTTTGCTTCAGATTCATCTTTGACTTAGTATCTGTCCCTGTACCTTGTGTGCCCACTGTCTTCTCTCATTTTTAAAGAATCACAGTATCTCACAGATACATAGGTAAAACCTCCTTTAACTTTATTCAATTTTGTTTATTTCCTTCACTCCTCAGAATAGGTACTTCATTTGCTCCATCTTATTCCCATCCATGTGGAGATCTTAATGTCCATGTATGTAGCCCTAAATAATGAATGGTATGGGGGCACCTGGGTGGTTCAATGAGTTAAAGCCTCTGCCTTCGACTCAGGTCATGATCCTGGGGTCCTGGGATCGAGCCCCAATCGATCCTTCCCTTCCTCTCTCTCTGCCTGCCTCTCTGCCTACTTGTGATCTCTGTCAAATAAATAAATAAAATCTTAAAAAAAATTAGTGGTTTTATTTTGCATGTTTGAAATTCTATGTAAATAATGTTGTATTATACACATTGTTATGTAACTTCTTCATATGCAACACATTTTCATGATATATATGTGTTGATGTATTTGCATAACAGCTATCGGGTGTTCCAAGCATATATTCTGTATCTTTTACCTTTGTCTATCTTAGAGTAAAAGCTATCCTAGAACACAAATCGGGTCCATAAAACACATTATGTACCACCACTACAAAGAAGCAGCATAATTTTAAAAGTCTGGATTGAAATCTGGAATCTTCCATTTACTAGCTGTGTAGTTTAGGGCAAATTACTTAACCTCTCAGACCTTGGTATCATCATTTATAAAATTTAAACACTGATAGTGCAGACCTTATCATTGTAATAAGTAAGCATGTAGATTTCAGTACAGTATATGACAACAGTAAATAGTCAAATAATGCAGCTGCTGTTATATAATAGCAACAATTCGCTGACTCAGAATCTTGGAACTGACATTTCCATTATTTTAGGATGTTCTGGTTTGCTTTACAAAATCCTCTCCAAGTAGTAGTCTGGCCTCTAAACACCTTCAGTGACCTGAAATTTTTTGAGTTCATCCTAGTTTTGGGCAGCTCTATGAGTATTGTGCTCCCTATAAGAAATTTAAAAAAAAAAAAAAAAGAAAGAAAGTCTCCCTGTAGCTTCTGCAGAATCAGTCCTAGTTCTACCTCTTGGGACCAGGCAGAGCAAGTCTAATCCCTCTTCCATATGACAGACTTTTAAATATTTGAAGACAAATATCAAGTCCCCCTGAGTCTAGTTATATTAAAAGAAGGGGGAAAAATATAGAAAAGGACGGGAATCGGTACATGTCAGTAATGGATGAAACCTCACCTATTGAAACAAATCGACAAGAACAGAGATAAATACCTTAGAACTTCCCCTTCTGCTGGTTCCTCCAAAAGAAGGAGCTGTCAGCAGAAGCTCCCTTAAAAAAAAAAAAAATCTTGTAAGTGCTATTGAAATTTTTCCTTAGTACTTTTTGGGGATCAGCCTTGATGGTATTAATATAAGTGCTACCAAATGGGCTGGGAAATAATCTTTAAATATATTTTATAAGGAGAGTCTTTATTGTAATCTGTTATACTTTAAGCCTGGAATAGATAATAATAGAAGGGGATGTTTTGGTTTTACAAGGCAATAATGTGGTGCCTGTGCAGTCAAACTTTATTGTGAGGCAGACCACAGAATAGTTTATCCCCAAGAAGCTCTCTGACAAGTATAGAACTACCACTCCAGATTTGGGATCAGTCACAGAAAAGAGTTTTGTTAATAAATACAGTTTTGCTTTCTAATTCCCTGAGTTTCTGACTTTTACTGTAGATACTATGTTCGAAACAGACACACACACACACCCCTTTGTTGTATCTTCAAATGAAAACCACTTTTTAAAACTGCCCACTTAGATAAAGAAAACATTAACACACGAAGACTTCCTTTCCCCAGTCCTCAGCAGATTTGCAATCTGCAGGGTCCTCTTTGAGACGCGAATGAATCTACTTCCGTTCTTTGGACAAGTTGTCCCTCCCGAAGGTAATGAAAGGTTAGAGCAGAGGTTGGCAAACTATGGCCCTCGAAACCCAGGCTGCTACCTGCTTATGTGGGCTAAGAATAGTCTTAACATTTTAAAAGGCTTGAAAAAAAAAATCAAGATCAGTGTTAAGTGACCTATAAAAATTATGTGGAAATCAAATTTCAGCATCTATAAATAAATTTTTATTGCAACCAGGCCACACTCGTTAGTTTACATACATGGTCTGTGACTGCTTTCTTGTTACAGTGGCAAGTCGAGTAGTTTCAGTGGAGACCTTGTACCCCCTAATGTTTACACTCTGGCTCTACCCAAACTGGGTGCTCATCCCTAAACTAGGGAATGAAGATCTGGTTAGTGGGAGGAACCAAGAATCTCAGTTTGAAGGGAAAGAGAAAAAAAGTCTGGATGATGTCTTAGGAGGGAAGGACTTAATCAAAACTAGAAAAAAAATTGTCAATAAAGAGAACATGGGCAATGTTCATAGGCTTCGATGGAAGTCATGGATCAAAATGACCAGAAGCTCTTAAGTTTCCTTAAAAGCTCATCCCAGATTTGAACAGCTCTGAAAATTATGCCCCTTATGGAAGAGGGGGGGAAGGGAAGTCTCCTTGTTGTTTCTGTAGAATTGGCCCTAGGTCTGCCTCTTGGGACCAGGCAGAACAAGTGTGATCTGTCTTTCATGACAGACTTTCAAATTTTTGAAGACCATATCCAGTCCCCCTGAGTCTAACTGTATTGAAAATGGGGAGGGGGACAAGAAAGCAAGAAAAAGAGGAACATTGGTACGTGTCAGTGATGGATGAAGCCTCACACATCAAAACAGACGTTTTCCCTTCCCTTTCCTCCCCAACAGGCTCCCTACTTTATAGTAACTATGAAAACCAGTCCCCAAACAAGTGCAGAACTGGCAGCTGCTTAGATTTCGGCAAGGATGGAGATGATGGTAGGAGAGGCCATGTGACTTCTGTCTTCCCCTAGTGGTTTCACACGTGGAGTTACTGATGTTGGTGGCAAAGAAAGGAAATAGACCTGCCAATTCTTGGGGTAACAGAAGGGGGAAAAAAAAACCACAAAGCACAGTAGTGACTTGTAAAGTTGTTGAGAGACGCTGCACAAATAAAGTCTCCCAGGAGATTTTCCAGACATGCTGAGTATTGTCGAGAACAACTTGTCAGAGACTTGAACACGGCAAAAAGTACTGAGTGCCTTTTCAGGGAAGTGTTGGGTGTTGTTGAACTGGCCATTGGGGGACTGTTTGATTCTGTAGGGGTTGCTCCTGTGACCTCTGTTGGCTTGCGTACATTACAGGTCTGTAGGGGGAGAAGAGAAACTAGAAAACTGTAAGTCATGCAAATGAATTTTATCCAGATGTAACTGAGCAGAAAAGACAACCTCAAATACTATATTTTTATCATATAACTGGATAGTAAAATATAGGTTAATATTACAAAATTGCCCAATATCCTATAGGACATCTATTACTGCCCTGTGGGCGCCTGGGTGGCTCAGTGGGTTAAGCCTCTGCCTTCGGCTCAGGTCATGATCTCAGGGACCTGGGATCGAGTCCCGCATCGGGCTCTCTGCTCTGCAGGGAGACTGCTTCCTCCTCTCTCTCTGCCTGCTCTCTGCCTCCTTGTGATCTCTCTCTGTCAAATAAATAAATAAAAATCTAAAAAAAAAAAAATTTTTATTACTGCCCTGTAAGATATTAAACGGTTCTTTCTTTATTAGCGTGTCCATTTCAGAATTCCCATGGATACGTACATGTATGTCTACGTGTGTGTACATGTGTATGTGTTCTTCAAATTCTTCTTTGGACTAATGCTAACCAGTTTCTTCATTAATGAGTTAGGTATATTGTTGACATATGTTCAGTTTTTGTTCATGTGTGGGCTGTTTTTAACTCCCTGGAAAACACATTCTTTAAGCAATATAAAGAATTATATCAATGTATTCATGTATTCACTGCAAAAAAATCTTTCAGATATAAAAATAGGTTCTCTTCCAAAGCATTCTTTTTTTTTTTTTTTTAAATGCATTCATTTGTTCTGATGGAAGCTTCTGGAAGGTGCTAAAGTGTCTCAACCAACTCTAGTGTCTTCTGATGGTTTCCAATCTGTCAGAGCTGCTGATTTCTCCTTTAAACAGAAGCACGGGGCTCCCAGAAGCCTGGAGCAAGCCGCGATGGATGGGAAGCCAATGCAGGAGGTCAGCCTTGCAGACTCCAGAAGCTGCAGCTGGTAAAATTCTTTAAATATGTGCCTGGATGATCCCTTGTGTCAGAAGTCCTGCATTCTGCCCTTGAACTAAGACTTTCTGTTCGCTATAGAGTGTGGCTAAAAAAAAGTGAAAACCCAAATCAAAAACTTTGTTTTCTAGAAATAGCACCCCGGAAGAAGACCTGGTTTAAACTGCCACCAACTAGCTTAGTAATTTTTGGCTAAGCACTGCATTTCCCTTCCACTTTTTGGTTTGAAGAAGCATCCGATCACCTACTTCACAGGACTTGAAAGAGAGTTTCTAGACACAAAACAGATAATGTCTAAACGTGTGAATAAGTGGATGAGCTGAATGGGCTTTTAGTCAATCAGTTCCTTAATCTGTTCAGTTTTAATGACTACTCTATTGTGTCCTTTATCCCTGCTGAGGTCAGTCACCAGAGGATGTCCATATCTCCCATCCAATAGACCCTGATCCTCCTAAGGAGTTGTTCATCTGTCCCAAGTCCCACTTTCCCAATTTGTGAAACCCTTCCCTGGTACTTTCAGTCCTCACCAAAAAGCTCTACATCCTGATAGGGTTTGGGACACACTACCCTAAAATATGGAACCTTGGCATATTTTAAGCTGCAGGAGGGTGAGCAAATGGCAGGAAAAAGGAAGGTCACTGTGACCTCCCTTCTTCCCCTTCTTCCCTGAAAGTGGGAGCTAAATCTCCATGTGGAAGGTATTCCCCCTGTGCTGGGGGGAAGGGAGACATCCCTATCACCAGAGACAGGGAATGTAGGGCCGAGAAAGCTGTCTGAATAAACCCCGTTACTTCTTCACCATTTACTCTTTGTCTTCCCGATTCTTCACCAATGTAGTGTTTCTCTGTCTAAAAGGTATAAAAGGCTCCTGCTCTGGTCCCTTCATTTTCTATGAAGACTCCCCCTGTATATGTACGAATTCAAGAGAAGGTGTATGCCTTTCTCCTGTTCATGTGTTTTGTGTCCATTTAATTGTCAGGCCCAGCCAAAGACCCAACAAGAGTAGAGGAAAATTTTTTTCTCCTCGGCAAATTGCATCGCTGAACATTTCCTTTCTCTTGCTGTTAGTGAAAATTGGCTCTTAAAAAAACTCCTTCCACTGCTGTCTTTAACCTGATTACTATTTTCTCTCTGATACTTTCTGTATCACCCAAGGTGGGGCAGGAGTTGTCTTTCCCGCTCCTGGCCATGTCCAGACCATCTCTCTTCTCCCTAATATTTTCCATGTTTTGATACCCTATTTTGAGAGCATACCAGCCACTATTTCTGATGGTTGTAATAGTCGATGGATGCCCAAGTCAATTCCTGGTACCCACTGAAGCATTAGCTTCTGACTCTTGTTCTATGCAACACATTCCTATTTAAATTTTGGAGATTTGAGGATGCATATAGATGATTCCTCTACCTCCCTACTCTAATTCCTTGAATTTTGGAGCTCCAGTGATTTTTATTTTTGATCTTAGCTCAGCTACTTACTGTGACCATTCAACATATATAAACCAGTGGTTCTCAGTTGGGGCTGCTCCCTAGAGGATCCTTGGGAATGTCTGGAGATGTTTCTGCTTGTCATCGTTGGTAGGGACTATTGACATTTCATGTGTACAGGCCAGGAAGGCTGCAAAATATCCTAGAAAGCACAGAGCAAGCCCCTCACAACAGAGAATTATCCAGCTCCCAATGTCCTTAGAGCCGGTCTCAGTAAGATTTTTGCCTGACAACCTTATTGAAAAATACAACCCAAATCACACCCCCAGAAACCCCATTCTTCTTTTCCTTGTCTGACTCTATATTTTCCTTTAGTCTTTATTCTCTGCCCCCTTTCAGAATGAATGAAATCTGTGAGTGGGGTGGCTTTTGTTCACTGCCATGTTCCCATTCTTAGAGTGCTTCCCCCAATGAAGACAATAACTACTACTTTTTAAATAAATTCAATACCTGCGTAAAGTAGCAAGTCAAAAGGAGGCACACTTGAATGGTAAATTGTCCCCATTTTTGCTAAGAATATAAATCATGATACAAAGAAATGATAGTTGGGACCCATAAAAGCCAGAAGTATTATTATTATTATTTTTTTTTTTTTAGAGAGGGAGAGGGGTGGGGGAGGGGTGGGAGGAGAGGGAGAGAATCTTAAGCAGGCTCTATGCCCAGAGCTGAGCCCAACGTGGGGCTGGATCTCACGACCCTGAGATCAGTACTTGAGCCGAAATCAAGAGGTGACACTTAGCCGATTGACTCCCCCAGGTATCCCCAGAAGGGTTAACTCTTAAGTTCTTCTGGTGATGATAAATCAGTTGTTGACCTAAGCATTTTATATAATTTTTCACTTTTGATGTTGTCAAGAGCACACTCCTATTAATGATCCTTCTCAAAGTATGTGGATGTTTAGAGCTCATATGCTGGGAGAAGAGACCATCTCTGTTTCTCTGGGTACCCTAACCAAATTATTCAAGCTAGGGATCCAAGGAGATGAACAAGTCCTGGTCATTTACACTTTTTTTTTTAACCTGTGTGTCTAACAATTTGGTCTCCTATTTAGATTCCATTGTTTTCTTTTGGCTATGGACCGATAGAGTGAGACAGGATATGCATGATGCTGATTTTACAGATGAGGAAATTTGGACTCAAAAAGTAAAATGGATTGTCTGAGACTCCACCGGCAGGCATAATAGCTAAGCTTAGAGCACTCATTACTTCTCATTACTTAATGCCTTCTTAACCTGCTCTGGGCTCTGTTCACTGCATAGCATCTTCCTCATGGCTAGACACCTAACGCTCACCCCTTTAAGAGGATGGATGTGTTGAATTTTTCTCTGACCTTAGAGAAAGCGAGGTTATTTGATACAAGTCATTTAATGGACAGATGCCTCCCAGCTTTTAAAGCTGTCTTTAGAAGGTGGAACAAAATATTTACAACTCATTCTTATCAGTTTTAAGTGTGCCTTTTTAATTATAGAGGAAATCATTCATAGCCAAGAATTAAAATGTTAAAAAAGGTTGCCACGCACTTAGCATATGCTTAGAGATGAGAGATTTTGCAAAGTGCAAAGAAATGGGTTGGTAGATGAGAAAAAGTTGAAGTAAATCTAGACTGAATTAATTTAGGATGGAGGACCCAATTTATCTCTTCTACATTGTTGAAAAGTGGATCCCAGGATATTAACTGTGAGATGTTACTACATGCTCGTTAAGTAGGAGTAAGTGACAAATATTTGGAAAATGTTATACATGTTGTAGCCTTGGTTGAGTGATTAAAAATTCTTATTAGCATAATTCTTTTTTCAGCTTTCCTATTTACTATGACTAATAATAGTACTGACTTCATATTGTGGCTAGGGGATTAAATGAGTGATTTTGTATAAAGTGCATAGCAGATTGAAAGTATTCAAAAGTATTGACTACCTTCATTATGTAAAAACCTTTGGGAGTTCTTACAATAAAGAAGCCCTTGTAAATGTGATTAAGGCCGCTTTCCCCAAATATGGCAAAATGTAGGATCGGTACCTAATCAGTACCTAATGACATAGCATAGACGATCCAGTGGATCATAAAGACTAGAAGCGTGAAAAGCAGCATGGTAGCCTCTTCTGAATAAGATACTTAAAAATCTATTTATCTATGATAATATTCCCATTTGAAGGCTTTTCCTCCTTTATTTTTTTTTAAATTTATTTATTTATTTATTTGACAGACAGAGATCACAAATAGGCAGAGAGGCAGGCAGAGAGAGAGGAAGGGAAGCAGGCTTCCCGCTGAGCAGGGAGCCGGATGCGGGGCTCGATCCCAGGACCCTGGGACCATGACCTGAGCTGAAGGCAGAGGCTTTAACCCACTGAGCCACCCAGGTGCCCCTTTCCTCCTTTATTTTTGTCTGACAGATTCTTACTCCTCTCTGATGCCGAAATTGAAACCATGACCCAAATTTTCCACCCTTCCTGCATCCATACCCTTTAAAGCACTGTGATTTTTGCAATAGTTCCCATCAAGAGTTGGATTCTATTTCTGTCATGAATGCTCTAGTCTTATGAGTTAGGTGGACCAATGAAATAGCACAGAAATGATGGTGTTCCGAGACTATTCTCCAAAAACCTCTACAATGCTTTTCTTCCTCTGCCTTTACTGTGAGGACATACCTAGCTGAACCTACTGCATCCTAAGACCTAGGGGGAAAAGCTCAGTCCTCCTGTCCTAGCCAAGGTCCCCCTGCCATGTAAGGGACCTGGTCTGAAAGAGCCAGCCCAGCGAACATACAGCACATACAGGTATGAGTTCAGCTGAGATAGCCAAGGAGGAACTTCCTACTGATCCATACTGATCCATAGCTCTGTAAGAATAATACATGGTTCCTTTTAAGCCACAGATTACGGGGCTCGTTGCAGAGTGTTATCATAGAGATAGCTATGTTAGTATATCATCTTTACATCTTAGCCAGTCAACACGTGTCCATATTACTTTCCCTCACACAACACAACCTGGTCTCACCTCTCCTTCATTCTCCCTCAACAATCTATACTCATCTCTTTCACGGTGCTTGTTTGATGGTATGACGACCTCTTGATACAGAGAACCTAAGCTTTGTGAAGGTTGAGTCGGGGTGTGTGTGTGTGTGTGTGTGTGTGGTTTGTTTGTTTTGTTTTTTATGAATGCCTGCTTTGTTGGAGAAGGTCTAGCAAGGAGAGTAATAATGCCCGGGTAACTCTTTAATTTGTGTATATACTCTTAAGACTTTAAGGCCTTTGTGTTGTCTGAAAACCAGAAAATGGGTCCTTTCATTGATGGGCCATCTACTCTATGCAAAATCACTATTTTAAATAATGTTATTTGTCTTAGTGATACATTTTAAGTATATTTGCCCCATCATCTGACTCTGATTCCTTCCCTTCTAAAATCATTTTAGGTGGGTGGATATAATGGACCTTATTAGAGTATTTAAAGTTTACTGTATTAAGCATTAACCTTTACATTTGAAAAACAAAATATTTAACTTATTTCAGGGGTTGTATGACTTTATTTATTTTTTTGCCTTAAATAACATTCAGCTAGCTATCAGAAAGATTAAAATTGAGTAATCTTTGCCCCTCTTGTCACGTTGCTATGTTTATATAACGAACACACTAGTATGTTTCTGTTCAGAACCAGGGCAAGCTAGAGATAGTTAGAGATGTGTTTAGTCATTATACTATTTCTTGAACATTTATTTTGTATCTAGTGAGCTTGATAAGATTATCTTCTTTTAAAGATAGTTTCTTGGCCAAGGTCATGTGCCCAGAGAATGGCAGACTCAGGATTACTACTTAGCCTGTGTTAATCTCAAACACATTTTGGTAACTACCATGCTTACTGCCTTTCTAAATAAGGTAAAAGTGAACCCTCATTAGTTGCTTACTAAGTACCATATAGTGTGCTAAGGCCTTTACATTTATCTTTTTTTTTCCCCACTTAATCTTCACACATTGAAAAGAATCTAAAATTCTAGCATTCCTATATTATAAAGTAGAAACATTAAGTATTTTGTCTGATATTAAATACTAAGTGACACGGGCAGGACTTGAACCCAGGCTTTGGTATCATATGGCAATCTAAATAAATATATTTTTTAAAAGATTTTATTTATTTGACAGAGAGATCACAAGTAGGCAGAGAGGCAGGCAGAGAGAGAGGAGGAAGCAGGCTCCCTGCCGAGCAAAGAGCCCGATGCAGGGCTCAATCCTAGGACCCTGAGACCATGACCTAAGCTGAAGGCAGAGGCCTAACCCACTGAGCCACCCAGATGCCCCAAAATAAATATTTTTGAATGAATAAGTAACCCTATCAGAATAAATTAGATCAAATTCTAATAAGTATTGACTACAGAGAACAAACATTAGCCCAAAGTAGCTTAATCCACTCAGGATCAGTTACGAGGTAGATAAAAGATTTTTAAGACAAAACTTAAATATTTGGAACAGTGGATTACAGACTGCAGCTGATATGTTCTATTTTTATCAAAATGAGCTAGTCTGTCTGAATCTCTCTGCCAGTCACAGCATTCTTTATAGTTGACCAATTCAGATTGGATTTGTTTGCTCTATTAAAATAGTTCTGGAATTTTGGGTTTGGTTCCGCCTAATCATATTGATTTACCTAGTTAATTAAAACCAATTCTCATTCTACCAGTAACTTAAATATATACTAATTAGCTTTAAAGCACTGGAACCACTCACAGCCACTTTGTGGATATTACCATCCCTCCTAGTCCTATAAGATGATCCATAAAAAGAATTACATTGTCCAAACATTTAGAAAATTTTGCATATACTCCTCTTTTTTAGAGATCCATCATATACATTAGAAACATTGTACCCTTAAAGGTTTTCAGAAATCTAGAGAATGTGATTTCATTTTATGCCATAGTTTTCCAAACTTAATTTGATGAGTCAGGGTGAGGGTCCAAAACCTGTTATCTTACTATGGAAGTTGTATTTGTTTAAAGATGGATTTTGGAAAATACTGGTTTTAAACCAATTTGTGACCTTTTAATTTATGACTCACTTAAATCAGAAACCATCTTTGGGTCACATTGTTTAAAGGGACTCTGATCCTCTCTGAAGAGTTATGATTAAATTCTTGGGATCTTGGGAGCGTTCAGCATTTTTAAAACAATTTAAACAGATTCAGTCAGTGAAGCCATATCTGAAATGTGCAACACTGTACTTATTTTTGTTACATCTTGCCCGTGGAGAAGCAGAAAATTTCGAGTGTGTGTTGAAAAAAAAAAAAAGAAAAGAAAAGAAAAAAAGAAAGGAAAAAGTAACTCAAGCATTTTGAGGACAAAGGTGAATGGTATCCCAACAATGGTCTGGTTGGGATTCTCTCAGTTTGTAAAACTATGTCCTAGGAGTACTTGTGTGTGTGTGCATGGTGGTTGGGTTGACAATGGTAGGAGATGATCTCATCTTTGTTTCCAGTAGCCTCATAGTACCTCTTTCTTGAGGCCATGAGGAGAAATTAGGTTCAATCCCTTAATAGGTATTTGGAAACTGTCCTCAATGTGGAGGGAATTCCAGTGCCTGCTAGGTTGTGGCAGGAAGTGCACAGAGGGGCTCCTCCTTGGGATTTCAAATTTCCACTCATGGAGTATCCTAAAATGTCAATAAAAGACTCTTTATTCATAAATAACTGGTATGCGATAATTTACGTCTGTACATTTATCTTGAAAAGTCAGTAACCATCCAGTTTTGTTTTTTTTTTGGTTTTTTTGTTTTTTTTTTTTTGGTTTTTTTTTTTTTTTTGCAAACTCTACATAAAACATCCAAACGGTCCATTTTGTTCAGTACAATATAACACAGCTGTTTGGCATTACCAAATATATATGTATATATATTTATAGATATGTACATGTGCTGAAAAAGAAGCCAGTGCAGCCTTTTCTAAGAAGTCCATCCAAGTATTTACTGTACAACATTCAGAATTTACATTGATAATACAAGGCACAAAAAGTGTGGTATGAAGCCAAGGCCATGCTTTATTCAAACTCTCCTCTGGCTTGCTCCCTCCTTTAGCTTCATGTCAAATTAAGTGTTCAGTTCCACCTTTTTTTTTTTTTTTCCAGCTTTGAACACATCAAAGTTGAGAGTGGAATGGGTTGGAGATATGAATCACGAAAAAACCACCTCCCCCCACCCCACGCACCTTCCCAAAATAAACAGAACAAAATGAAATCTGTTTTAAAATTCATCCATACAGAAATGGAGGTAAACAATTACTCAGATCTTTTGAGTTCGGGTCAGGAGAACAAACCAGTTTTCCCTCTAACTGCTTATATTTGCCCTATTTCTAGGGCGACACGGACTTTACCAATTACATGTTCTGTATCAGTTAGAAACGTGTGTGAAGAATGGGAAATTTAAAATCTGTCCTGATTCCAATTTGGAAAATGAGGAAATTGTTTTCCTGACCAGGAAATTCCCACACTGAGTTGTTTTGTTTTTGTTTTTAAACCTTCTTATAGAGATGTGTTTTGAATGGGAAGGGCCTTCATAATCTAGCCTGGGCCATAAAGAGTGAATCTGATGGAAATTTTTTAGCTACACTCTGATGAGGCTTAGATCAAAGCTTCCTGGTTAAGGGGTGATCTTACTTCAGTCTCATCAGAGCTCCTAGTGGAAGGATTTTGGAATTATTAGACCCATCTCTGATTGTAATGAGGGTCATAAGGCAAGATATTCTGCTTACCAATTCCCTTAAAAGATCATTTTCCCATGATTCGACAGAACCATAGTTAAATCTCAACCTCTTGTATCTCTTTAATTTTAAGGGAGTTGTAGAATTCATCCCATTTTGGAATTTATGTATATAATGCTTGCAATAGTGAAATACTCTTTGGGGTTAGTTAGCAAGATCTGAGGCAAAAGGACATTTTTGTCATAATCATGCTTTTTGGAAAAGTACTTGACACACATTTCCACTCATGCAGAGAGTTACATTGCCAAATTTAGTGATCCATTTTATAATTCAAGGCTGTACCTTTTTGGAAAAGAGGATGTATCCTCTGCCCAACTCAGTCTTAGGGGTGGGAAAGGGAAGGATATTTTTAAGCTTAGGCCTAACCATGAAGCTTACCGCCTTTTTAATCTTTGGGTTCAGATGGAGGGTGGGCACTAAGACGTGAAGTTCACGGTCACGATCTTAGGCCCACCTCGTGAGGACATTCCAAATCCATGATCTTCACAGCAAAAAGAAAAAGTAGCTGCTTCAAGCACCACAATTATTCTATGTGAGTTAAATTTCCTACTTCAGATCACAGTACTACACACTAGTGACTAACGGCCAGGTCTGATTTCCATCCCCTTTTATCTTTTTGAAAAAACAAAGCACACAAATTGCTTTTTTTTTTTTTTTTTTTTTTTTGCTTTTTGCTGACAACCCTGGAGTGGGGATGTGAGGAGTCCGTGGTAGACGCTGGCTCTCCTAGAATTGCTTTTGCAAAGAACACCACATGCTGTCAATACAGCCAAACAGCTTTATAGCGGCAGCTTTTGAAAGAGTATGGAAAGTAAAAAACACAAAATATGTAACACATCTAAGATTAGCAACATTTTCACTTTGTGACATTTGACGAAATACATTTTTGCTTGTAGTTCAGGAAAATTCTATGCAGACAAAACAGTGGGAGCTGCGGAAAAGGGTGGCCGTTCAACTTTTGGCTAAAGCATTGATTTGTCAAATACAGCGCTATGGCCATACACTAACACTGAAGAGCTAATAAAAATTTGTCACTACCTGTAGGACAACATTTTGCTCTCCCATTTGCTGTGGTTGTGACCCCTAGTCCAGTCAATGGGAGGTACCAGGATTCAGAACATCGCAATGTTTCATGAGGAAAAGTAATGGAAATGGGCCACACGATGGGCCATAAGAATCATGTTTTCCAGCTCCTTCCGGTGCCTGTGACCTTCACAGATCTGAACAAACACCTCTGAGGGAATGTCACCTTCCTCACATCTGCTAGTTAGTATTCCACACCTTTACAGAAGGACTAAGTAAGGAATTGCAGTGAAAATGGCAGAAAGGAAAAACAAGCACATGGAAAGGTCTTCCAACATTTTGAAATCCGTAGGTCAATTTTGCCAGAAGTTTGGCAAGTGGAGAATACGCTCTAAAACCAATTACAGATGGTCCCCGACTTAGGGCGGTTCGACCGACAACTTTCCGACTTGACGATGGTACGAAGGTGGTGGGCATTCAGCAGAAACTGTACTGGCAGCTCTGAACCTGGATCTTTCCCTGGGCTAACGAAACCGGGATTGACTGTCTCGTGATGCTGGCTGGACAGGGGCAGCTGAAGCCCGGTCAGTCACGACCTCACAAGGGTAAACCACTACTACACAGGCAATCATTCACTTTCATTCACTTTCAGTACAGTCTTCGGTTCATTATATGAGATTTTCAACATTTCATTATAAACGAGGCTTTGTGTTGGATGACTGTGCCTAATGGAGGCTAATGTCTGAGCACGCTTGAGTTAGGCTAGGCTCAGCTCTGGTGCTGGGCAGGTTAGCCGTAGTAAGTATATTTTTGATTTAAGATATTTCAACTTATGCTGGATTTATGGGGACATGACCCCATTATAAGTCGAGGAAGATCTGTATACCATGTTCATACTCCACCTTTGCTTATCAATTGTGATGTTGAGAATTTTTCTCAAGGAAAAGAGAAGCAGTAAATTCCAGGACTTTTAATCCAAAGAGAACCCTATCTTAGTCATCTGACTTAATAACCCCTCTCAAAGTCAACTAAAAGAAAAAAAAAAAAAGGACCATGGCACTGGAGAACACCTGCAACTGGAGATAAAAATAATAAAAAGAGAGAAAACTTCCCCTCTTTAAAGAGAATTGTGTCAATTCCTATTCATCTCTTACAAAAAGGCCAATAAAGTTTTTGTGGGAGTACATCTGAGTTTTACGAGACTTTCTGCACTGGTAAATGAAGTTTGCATTTAAATCCGTAGACGGAGCTTCCTTTTGGCTTAAAGGATTTTAATGTAAACCAGTAAGACTGCACAAGCAGTGTTGTAAAAACCGTAAATTAGCTTTATGATGCAGCGGCAGTCTGGTACAGCTGTGAAGTGCACCATTTTGGTGGCATAATTTGAAGCCCTGTTTAAAGCATGACCATTAGACTGAAATGCCTTTGAGGACTGAAAGATTTGGCATTAAGTGGGATATTTTGTTAAAAAAAAAAATTGGAAGTAACCTACCAAGTATTAAAGCCCACTTTTAATATCTTGGTTCCTTTTACACTAGGGCAAAAATCTCTTTCTAGAGGGGCATTTGTGTTGTGACGGGAAGACATTAAAATACAACAAGGGTTTAGGTCACAGCAAATAACTGAAAGTTCAGGTGTCAGTGAAGTCTATCTGATCTGTGATCTCCATTCCTCCCTGACACTCCTACACCCCCCGTGTCTGTACATCTCACCAACATGGGTTCTCTTTGGAATTCTAGTGTGAAGTATGATCCGGACATACAATGGCCACAGAATTTCATGCATTTGTGTAGAAATCCCATGTAGAATTCTAGCAGAAATAAGATAAATGAAAAGAGGGAGCAAAATGGACTGAAGGGTATATTTGAACCTTAAGCTGAAGTCAGTGGTGATTCATGTTAATTTGCTTCGTTATTCAATATGGTATGATGGTCACAGGCATTTATAAACACCCAGATTAAAAAAAAAAAGTCCATGGGAGGAAATTCTAGACATTGAGGGATTGATGATAATCTCTTATCTTAAAATCTAGATTCTACGGAAAACATTAAAATTTTTCATTTAAGGTATAAAAAACTTATCAGATCTAAAAAATCTGTGTGGATTCACAGAATATATAAAGCAATGATAAGGCCAATTAGAAGGGAAGAGGAATAAAGGGTAGGATGGTTTAAAACAAAAATCCTCCAAGATAGAAACTGACAAAAGTGCTCAATAATGTTTTCTACAAGTTATTATTAAACAGTCAATGCAAATTCTTTTTGGGTGACTGACCATCTACTTCAACTTCTTGCTTTTCCAGAAATGTTAGCAAGGGTGTCAGAATATTCACCCTCTCATGCCTTCTCTTCGTTGTTCCCCAGAAGGAATAAACAAGTAGAGCATGTAAACAGAAGGGTCTTTTCTTGATCTAGAGATGGTATTTTGAAAATATGCTCAGCAGTTCTAAGAGGATCTGTTTGTTCTATATAATATGCCTTTGGTTCCTGAGAAAAGCAAGGTGCTTTTGAATTTCGTGTAGCAAAGTCTTCCATCCAATATAGGGGATCATCTATACCACACGTTAGAGAAAATGGCTAACACATTCAAGAGTTCTTAATGCCTTACCCATGGTATCATGAATTCTATCTATCTCTAGGTCTTTTTTACTTTGGTGGAGATTTACATTTTTTTCCCTTTCTTTCTTTCTTTTTCTTTTTTTTTTAACCACAGGACTTACAAAACCATTGTTGTTGGTTTTTTTTTTTTTTATATGACCATATCCCCATTGCCAAGTATTCCCCGACTCCCCCATTCCCTGATTGTACTTTATTCTAATGTAGCCAACTTCTAAGTATCTGATCAGCCTTGTAGTTAATCTAGGTCCTTGACATGGCTTGTCCTGATTGTGGACAGCTAATTAAAACATCCACCAGAAGATGAGCAGGAACAAATCTGTTCCTCTTTAGTCTACCAGGACATCTTGTCAAAAATGATTTAATAGGATAAAAGATGGATTAAATGTTAAGATGGGGTTCACAAATTCTCTGTGGACTTCAGTTTTCCACAATATCATTGGCTCTTTTAAAAAAAATAAAAAGAATCTTAGAGCAACAGTCTTATGTTCATGGTCCCATACAGAAAACATGCTTGGGGAGGCTGAGTAATCAGAGCTCGAAATCTTCCTGAACAATGTATGTGGTTTCTGGGACACTGTGGTAGACCTATCCCTCACGTCTATTTATTCCTATCATTTAGACCAAAGACTATCTGCTAATTTTCCAAGAGGCAAAAGGAGGTTGCCCTATAGCCCTACGGAGAGATTTTGTGATAACGCAGTAACAAGAGGCTAGAAAGTTTCAAGAATCTGGATTGAAAAGTCGAGCAGAGGCCCTCATCCACTTATAACAATGTTTAGAGACTGGGTCAATACCTCTATCCTAGAATTACAGCTTATCTGAGGCCCGTGGCATCTGCAGGCCCTGTCTTTCCCTGGGCTCGATTTGACTGCCCCCGCCCCCCTCCAAATCCACACGGAGCTGCGTTCTAACAGCGCTCTGCAATTTGAGTGGCTAAGCTGGGAATAGAGGATTCTGTTTTGTTGAATTAGAAGTAATTATCCATATTGAGTTTAATTATGCTCTGAAACCGGGTAAGGAAGGGGAAGAAAGAAGGTAGGTAGATTGGTCTCCGGAAGAAAATGAAGGTGGTGTACGTGGCAAGAACTAGTTCGTGGTCTGTCTTACCTTCTCCTCTCATTTCCATTAAGTGGCTGAGATAAATAGGGAATCGGTGCTGGTGTGATGGACTCAGAGTCTAGATTCTAAATGCCCTCCTTGACGTTACCGAAGTCCTACAAATGGGTCGCCAGCCCCGTTTCACTTCGCAAAGCCAGTTTTATAATGATTGCTGACATCACGGATGCCAGTTGGTAGACAACCCTGACAATCTGGTAGCAGAATCAGCTGGCCCTTTGGGGCACATCATTAAAAACCTGTTTCAAAACATGCACGATTCAATCTCTGCCTTCCTGGCTTTATCGTGGCTCGTCTTTTCCCCACAGTTACTTTCCTCTAGCTACGCCCTCACTTTTATCCTCCCCACTCCAAAACTAAGAAAGTTCATCAAGTGTTAACCCGAGTGGATTCAGATGAGACAGTAAAGCCCTCTTATATTTAAGAGAGCTTGTACTTTTCTCTATGAACATATTGTACCTATATAAAATTCAGTTTTTTCAACCAGGGATTCGCACTGATTGTAAATGAAGGCTGAATTCTCCAAATGCCACTGGGCAGAAAGCTGCCTCTTTCCCATTTAAAGCAAATGTCCCGAAGCTGGCCATCACTGTCTCATGAGCGGTCGTGGACTAGAGTCCATTTTGCCTGCTGTAGTTGAAGTCGGCTTCATCGAGCTGGGTTTCTGTAATGTTTGAGAGTTTCGTGTGTGTCCTCCCAATCTCTTCAAGGGCACAGGCCAGGGAGTCAAGATCACCATCATGCTGATGACGAGCTTCCCACAGGTTCAAAATGACAGCAGATGGACTACTTTGTGTAGCAAAATAAGATAAATTCCTAGACAGAGATTTTAGGAAACAAAGAATAACGACAATGAAAAAAGAAATAAAGGAACAAATAAAAATCACTATAGGGACCCAAAATGAACTGCGATGGATAGTCTTATAGTAGGAGTAGGAGGTTAATGGGAGCTAGTTACAGGTCTCCACATGACCTTAGGATTGTTCGGATTTTATATCTCTCCACCTCCTCAAACTCAGTGCATCAGAAATGGGTATCGTCCCTGTGCCTCCAAATTGCCCCCCTTTGTAACTGTAATAAGTATCCCAGTAATTATAAATTTCCTTCTAATCTCTCACACTAGGACATTATTTTTGACTTTTCCCTTTATGCTGTTGCTTTCTTTTTGACATACTCCGTCTTCCTTTGCCCTTTGAGCCATTAATGCTGGCTTAGGTAACACTTTGCTTTTTGCTTTCATTCAATCTATTCTCTCCCCTTGAAATACCTACTTCCTCTCTTCCCCTCTGTTTCTCAAGACCTTACATTCCTGTAATCCTGGTTCAATTCTCCTCTACTCTTTGCCCAACATGCTTTATTTCTTCTGAGTTCTTCCTATTGTTGTGCTTAAAATTTCGCATGAATAAACTGCTTATATATTTCATGTGACTTTTGCCCACCCAGCACGATTACAGACATCTGAAGGGAAAGGATCCTAGCTAATAATCTTCCGATTCTGCAACAGTCCTTATCGTAATACTATGACAGGTGTCTATTCAATATCCATTGTCTTGAGTCATTGATTGCTATGAGCCTTTTTCAGATGATACGGGATCTTCGGTGAAAACAAATGGTAACCTTTTGGATGAGGACTTTGCTATGATGAAGATTAAGACAACACGAAAGATTAAAGGTCACAGTTTTTCATAGGCACTTGTAGAGCAGGGATGGAAATGTCACCTTTGGTAAAGTTTTGATAAGTTGAAAAGACTTTTGAGAGTCAACCAAGAATTGGTTACTTTGAGGATGGCGCTATTTTTCCCTCACCACATTCAGCATATAATCGTAAAGAAGACTCACGTGACTAAGAGCACTGGGAAGAGAAGACAAGCTTTTAAGGGCACATTACCATTTACAAGCACCACACACACATACAGTGATTTTGAGCGAATAAAGTGCTATTTTATTCAAAGGTCTCAAGGGACTGCTTAAAGCTAGCTGGTCGCCAAACGGCGGAAATACCAGTACTATATATACTTTCTACCACATCCGAATCTGTAATTGAGAGCAGGAGGAGGCCAGCTTAAAAATGTTCTCTCTCGTTTCCTCTATCTTTTCTCTTATTCCACCTGCCGTATCCCCAGCCCCTTCCCCTCACTTGCAGTCAAATATAGTTATTTATTTCTACGCTAATGGAAGTGGCAAATCAAACCTTGCTTGGGCAATTGAAGGGATCCTAGTTCTTTTTATTTAAGAACTTTGTTTTGAATATTTCTTCCTGGTCATGGGCCAGTGTTTGTAGAGAAAGCTTCTATACCTCTAGGTCTGTTCAGTCAATGGACACACCGTTCCCAACATTCAGGCAGAACAGAAACTGAAGGCATAGCTGAGAAAGAGGCCTCCTGAGAGATTAGGTGTGGGTGAACGCTGGGTGGGCTGCGTGAGCATCTCTTTCCACGTCCTTTTTGAGACTGAAGGCCATAAACATACATTTGTTCCCGGAATGGGTAAATATTTACGCACTCTAATGTTTCAAAAACAGAAAAACAGCAGCAAGCCAGACAAAAGCACAGATGCCTCATCTTTCTATTAAGGGTTTATATTTTGTATTTTCCCCTCGAACAACAGTAGACTAGTGTCCTAGTCTAGAATCCTTGTGGTCTTACTAACCCCCACATTAGGCTTGATTCTATACCAGGGGTTGACAAATATTTCTATAAAGACCAGCTAGTGAATATTTTTGCCTTTAGGAGCCATATGTGGTCTCTAAAGCAGCCACCCGACGTTGTGACAGTCATGTGACAGCAGCCATGGAGGGACACACATGAATGAGATGGATACAAGGGGAAAACTTCAATGAGACACCCTGAAATCTGAATGTCCTGCAGTTGTCACATCACCCAATATTCCTCTTCTTTTGATCGATCGATTGATTATTTATTTATTTACTTACTTAACTTACTTTCCTGACCATGTTAAAAAAAACAAAACAAAAAAAAAAAACAAAAAAACCACAAACAAACAAACCTAACACTATTCTAGCTCCTGGGCTCTAGAAGAGCAGGTGGTGGGCCAAATTCAGCTTTTAGGCCATAGTGCTGATCCCTGTCCTCTACTGTCTTACCACCCCAGCTCGATTTCCGGAGGTGGTAACTATTTGAGAGAAGATGAAACCGATCTTACTGTCTTGTGCTGCCTTTGAAGGACACACAGGGCTTAGGCTGTTGAATCCACAAGTTATGCATCCTGCCTCAAGCACTTTGAGAACTTCATCTTCAGTAAGTGTTCTGGGATCTCTGACCTTTCCAGACATGACAGGAAGACCCGGGCATAAAAATGCAATAATATAAAACTCTGGGAGAGGCATACAGAATAGGTTTTGGAGGCTGGGATGCATCTTTGTCCCAGCATGATATCAGAAGTTTTCATGAATCCATGGTGGGGTTGGGAGTGGGGATGGGGAGGTGTGTGTTCTAAGTACACCCGCCTAGAGGAAGAGGAGCAGGACTGGTGAAGGGCTCTGGTTCTCCAAAGACCTGCCAATGTCCTGATTTGTAGAATAGGCACCCAGGGCTAAAGCAAGCTAAGTGATCAAAAGAGGCAGAAATATAACTCTCCCTTGGCACAGGTCTCTGAACATATTGTAACAAGCGAAGTGTGCTCCCCAAAGCATAGCTCTGATTTATCCTCTATACAAGCACATTCATCATAACACACACAAATCTCAAATTCCACTTAATTCTGGTAGATACACACAGGAACATAATCAGTCTTATTAAAAATGATTCCGTTAGCTTTGTGATAAAGAGACCTCCTATTAAATTACCTTTACCCGTCTACACTAGAATAATTTGTGTATAAAAGACCCTGAAATCCTAATGCAATAGGCTATTCCTCCAAGATAGTTGGGTTAATTTAACCATTTACATGCGTGCAAATGCGCGGATTTTTGTTTTGTTTTGAAAATTGGTATGCCATGCATCTGTTAGGTGGTTTCCATACTGCCCTTTTGAAATTATTCTGATCCCAATCTATATGACTCATTTCTCTTCATAAGGATGATGCATTTGGACACTAGCAGGTGAATGCACACACAATTCAGGGAATTTTGTTACTATTAGAGAATAGAATTCATAGCAATAGTCGGTATTAAGAAATTTTCTGAGTGTCTTTAATTTTTTTTTTTTTAATGAAACCAGAACACTTAGCAAAAGTAGAAGTCTTAAAATTTAGGTGGATGCCTCAAAGTAAAACTTAATTTTTTTTCTTTCTCTTTGAAACATGTTTAAAGAACTGAATGTTTATTATGCTGGTGTTAGGGCTTCAAACCGTTATTTTTTTATGCTCTGAACTTTGGGTGACCTTTTGTCATAGCCTTTTAGGATTCTGATAGACTGAGATTATTTTGAAAAAATAAGATTTCGTTTTTGGGGGTGTCATAAAGATGCTGCATGTTATGCACGTAAGAATACTCTTAAATTTTAGGAATCAACTTTAGACTCCTTCTAGGTCTTCAGGTCAGTTTATTTGTCCTAAGCTTTGTAGATCCAAAGGAAAAGATGAAGTCCCTTGAAACTCTCACTTAAAGAGTAAATCATAAAAAAACAAAAACAAAAAAACATGCTGAGACACCTGGACAAATTTCCCCATGTAAGTTTATTGAGCAGTAATGGTTTATCAAATTTAATTTTGTTTTGTTAGAGCCTATATGCCTTCTTTTCACCTGCATTCTAGGCAGGAAGGAGGGGGGAGAAGGGAGGATGGTTGTTCTATTGCCATGATTAATTTCCTCTTTCTGAGACTTTCCTATCCCCATCCCTTATCCTCAATTAAAAATCCCATGATTTTGTTACACTGAAAATAAAAAAATAAAATAAAATAAAATCAATAAACTTGGATTAAAAAAAAAAAAAATCCCATGATTGGGGGTGGAAGCCAGGACAAGAATTGGGAGCATGAATCTTTACCTTTGTGATTTCACTAGCTAGACACAGGTCAACCTATCATGATGTATATGGTCCAAAACCAAATTTTTATGCAGAATCCCAGTTTTCCAGATACATCTTCAAATTAATGACCATGTTAAATGAATAACAGAAACTAGGTTAAAATTTGAGGATTTCTGGAAATAAGGACTCTGCCTGTTTCCATTTTTGGATGCAAAGAGGAGGGGAGAATTAAGGGCCCATGATAGAATTCTGCCCTCCAATGTCTTTACACCCCATTACATAACATGGGCTAGTGTTAGGAAGTGGAAAAGTGGCTGGGTTTCCCTTTGGTGTGAATTTAGAGATACCACATTTTCTTAAGTACTTAAAAGCATATTGAAATGTAAATATATTCAGGAATAGCGACATCTAAACCTTCCATCAGTTAGCAGGGAGATAAGAGTAAGGAGGGAAGGCACGGGTCTGAGAGTCAGTCTAGCCCTAATACACTGAAGCTCTCATATTGTGCTCACACTGGAGTTGGCCGGGCTCAGTGTTCTTAGGTCCAACTGTGTGTGCCCTATAAGGGCTCCCTTTCATTCTGAATTCCAGAAAACAACCTCTTGGTTTCTCAGAATCCTGCTATCATGGGGGCTGTAATCCAAGCTGTAAGCTCTTCTGGTGACCAACTGGGAGAATGGATTTCCTACTGAAATCTAGTTGGGGACCACCTTAGAGCTGCAGCTTAATGTCATGAGCACAGAAGAGCCCCTCTGGAGGGGCATGCTGTAAATTAGTTCAGAATTGAGGATTTCACCCAACACCCTCCGGTGGGGGAGGGGCACTTATCCCTGTAATCTTCTGGGCAGCAAGTCTGTTTATATTCTACAAACTTGCCATTTACATCTCAGTCAACTGAATTGTTTTCGCCTTTAAAAAGCGTATCTTAAAAATATCTTCTTTCCGAGTAGGCTTGTGGTATAAAAAGTGAAAACTAAGTTAAGCTGCCCATAACAAATCGGGAGCCATCGTTTATAGAAGCAGGGCATAATCCTACTCTTAGTGCCAGAGGGAATGGCAACAGAGTCCTAATGAGAAAATATTAATATTCCTGCTATCATCCTCATTGTCTCATTTAATGAGAGCCTCGTATGTGACCAAAACCAACCCTCCATATGGTTCTTTCAATGTGGACAGAAGAGAAAAGCCGTTCATATTGAACCGCAGTAATTGGACACAACACAAGCATTTGTGCCATCCGTCAGGCTTTCATCCCCAAACGTCAACCTCCCCGGGTACTCGAGTGCAAGGCAGCGGGCAGGGGCGACCCACAGGGACGGGGAACAGTCAGTAGAAATCACGGAGTTCCACTCTGCCTGGCTCTCAGACAGGTGCATTCATCGTTTTAGGTCAATTAATGTGGCCATGAAATTTCTCTTAGTTTTTCCTTTTGTCTCTTCTATTATCCGACTCTTGAAGGGGAATGACAAATGTTTGAATCGTCAAAACATTTAAGGACCTGGAGTTCTCAGGGACACCTGTGAGTTGCCAAAAGAGAACAAGGCCGGTTGCAGACCCCGTTGTCCGTTCTCGAGTCTCGTTCCTCACAGGATGAAATTGTCTAGGACCATTTGTGCTATTTTGAAGTGAAGGGCCATGAAAACGAGCAAGTCAAATTTCTAGTTTTCTTTGAATTGAGATGTATCAAGGAAAAATAGGTCTCATTTAAACCACTTTCCCCACTCCGTAACCTTGAGACATTTTAAGCGTCCTGATGGTGAAGGGGAACGAGCACCGTCCGTTCCGCGTGGAAAGACCCCGGCGCTAAGGCCGCGGGAGGGAAGCAAGAGATATTCAGACTGCTGCCTCGGCAAAATACTCGATATGGGTTTAATAAAACCTCGCAAGTCACTGAAGAGAAACAGTTAATCCCTTAAAGGATACTCTAACGAACTAGGTAAAAATCCTTCCTACAATCTCATTTTCGCAAATGATGAACACATCCCATGCAGGCCTACCGACGCCGGCCGGCTTCGTCAGTACGGTTTGAGGCCGCTCTTCTGCAGGGGGTTATTTGGGCTGTAAAAGGGGCCTGGGCGTGTCCGTCTTTTCTGAAAACTCTATTCGCATAAAGGAGGAGACCCCGTTATTCCTTCGAGGATCCACAAACCCGTCCCTTGCCTAGAAGGAACCAACGGCTGCACTTGCTCCAGGACTGGCCACTTCAGCTTCCTCTCAGTGGGCAGCGTCAGGAGTCCGGGACCTCGGAGGAATGGAGCTTTGCTGTGCTGCGTCCCTCTGGCTTCACTGGAAAGGCTCTCGGCATGTCGCCCCCTGCATAAGCCTCCTGGGCCAGAACCAGGAAATCTGATTTGGCTTTCACCCTATTTTGTCTCCAAGGCCCCGCGTAAGGCTATCCCCCCTATGTATTAAGTTTCCTTGAAAGTGTCCTGAAGGCGGCTTTTTTTTTTTTTTTTCTTTTCTTTTCTTTTGGGAAACGAGGGCCTCACATCCATTTTTATTACTTGAAGGTTAGGATACGTTTTCTAGCCTCCAGCCCGCGGGACCAAGAAAGGGGAGTTTGGTGTCATCACGGTAAACCGCAAACCACAGGAGTGAAAACTGTGTGACCCCCCCTCAGTGGCCTGCCCAGGAAGCAGGCATCCTGTATGGCTTTGGTTCTCCTCTTCCTCCCTCACCCCAAAAGGCGGCTGGCACTGGGGCTGCTCTACTTCTGGTGAATTCTCGACTGTTCTTCCAAGACAGATGAGGAAGCTGCCTTGTGACCTTCCTCTGTCCTCCTCCACTGCCCTCTGGTCGTTTCGCCGTTCCCGTGCATCCAATTAAGAGGGTGGACAGAGGGAATGAAAGGATATGACCTCAGTATGAGAAGATTCTGTTTTTCATTAGAGGTCCTGGTGAAAAAACTGGTTATACAGCCCTGCTTATCAGCCCTGAGGTCTGAGAAATTTCATTTGCTCCCAGCTGCTGCACTCTCACCCACGAACATTAACAGCCAAAATGAACTATTTTAACCCCTGACCAATAAGAAATATGTTTTAGTTGACCCTTGTGGGGATTACTACGCAGTCCAAAGTCCAGTATCACTTTTGACCGCCCCCCTCCCCCCACCAAAACTTAACTACCACTAGCCTACTGCTGACGGGAAACCTGACTGATAACGGAGACAGTTGACACATACTTTGTATGTCATGTGTAGTATATACTGCATTCCTACAATGCAGTAGGTGAGAGAAAAGGAATATTAAGAAAATCACAAGGAAGAGAAAATACATTTATAGCACTGGACTGTATTTACTGAAAAAAAAAAAAAAAATCCAAGTATAAGTGGACCAGTGCAGTTCAAGGGTTCAACTGTGTTGTTCAAGGTTCAACTGTGTACTATGACGAAAAACCGTTAATAAGATGTAATTATGTGCTTCCTTCCACCTTGGCATCCTCTCTTCCATCTCGGCTGCTCCCCCTCCGCTCAGACTCTCATGTCTCATGCACTTTACCCAGCAGCCGTTCCCATAGCAACATGGTCAAGCTGGCTGTGTTTTCACATGGGTTTCTGGAATATGAAAATCATGAGGCCTTAAAGAAGAATGAGCTAATGGGAGAATTTCGGGGACTGTGTGAGAGCGGAGAGAAGAGATCCGCATCCTCCCTCACGTCAGCCATGTAAACCGTTGTCCTTGGAGACCAATTTTCAAAATCCTTTGATGCTTAGTCCTATCAGTCCTATTTATGAGGGAAAAAGTTTTTGAGGTCAAGCAAGGTTAGTGTCCAATGAAAGAGTTCATGTCATTCATTCAAGGAAAAATGGCTGAATTTCCCTGAAGGGGAGAGAACCCCCTCGGTGGGTTTGACTATCACTAACGATACAAAGTGTCTACGCAAGTTTAGCACTTTGGGCTGAAGCAGTTAGTTTCCCACATGAATCTGTTTGGTCCTTAGCGATGCTCCCGCTGTCTCCGTTCATGCCGCCAATTCTTTATTTCTCAGCACTCGCCACCTCCCCATCACGTGGGGCAGGAGCACCGACGTGGAGGGTGACTGCAGCTGAATTTAGAGAACAAATGTGCAGTCTCAGCTTTGAAATGCAGCGAGTGTGGACTCTGAGTAGCAGTGAACGTCTGCTCACGGCATCTATAATTACAACTGCTCTCGATGACATTCTGTGCTAGGCTGTGAGGCTTTCTTAGCGCGATCCATATGCCAGGCGAGTGGCAGGGCCACCTGTGTTGCTGCCTCATAACACACACCACTGACATTTCTCACATTCCCACCGATTGCTAAGCCTTTCACTTGATATTCCAAGTTATTTTCTCCCCCTATTCAGATCTGAGTAGAAACTTGTTCGGCAAAAAGGCAGATTATCATCAGTGACATTTGCATTTCCCCAAAAGGAGGGTAGGAGAGCATTTTCACTGGCAATAAAATAAAAGCAAACGTTTCCCTCCACTCCCTTTGAAAACTCTTCCTTCATGATTTGAGGGCTGTGGCTTTGCCAGCTTTTGGATACGTCTGGAAATTGAAAGGAGGGGGAGAGGCAGGTGAAAAGTTGCTGTCACGAGATCACGGAAGGTGAATTCTCTAACAGAAAGCCCATGTGCTTGGTCATCATCTTTGTCTTGTGATCCCAGTGTGGATGGGCTCTCAAGCAATTGACAATGTCAAACTTTGGTGTCCTAACACACATGAACAATGAGTTCCATGCTATATTATTTGTAACCCTAAGAGAGCCCAGCCAGTGATTTGGGATTATGCAATAGGAAGTTGTGACAAATTACATCCGAAAATCCCATTCCTCTCTATTATGTAGAGTTTCTTCCCACGTAGGAGAAGACAGATTTTTGATAATGAAAACATAAAAGGAGCTTGACCATTTCTGCAAAAGGAGAATGAGCTACCGTGATGCAAGGTGGTTTTCCGTAGTCTTTATTCAGCTTCTGTGAATATGCTAGTGGCCCTTCTGTTGGAACCAGCCAGTCTGCAGAAAAGGGTCCCCTCCCCTTCCCCACCCCCCAAGCTTGGATGCTGAGCTGACTGAGAAGCCTCTTCTCCCGGTGTTCCTCTGACTGAAGCAACAAGATCCTATAGAAATCTTACTAAATGAGGGGTCAGCAAACTACAGTCTATAGGGCAAATGCTGGTTGTTGCTTGTTCTTATAAAGTTTGTTAGACAAACAGGCGTAGCTGTGTTCCATGCATCTTCTCTAGATGATTCTCACTAAAGAAACAGGGCTGAATGGTGCCCAGCAATTACAATTGATCCTATATGGTCTAAACTATTGCCATCTGGTTCTTTAACAGAAAGAAGTTAGCTGACTCTCAGTATAAACCATTCTTGCTTGGTAGACGACTTTAGGAGGGTTAAGCTAGAGAATGAAGAGGGAGGCAGGACATGCCATTCACTGAAGTTGACTATGTCTACCAAGCAATGTGTAAAGTTAGTAGATTACATATATTCATGCCATCCTAATTTGCTATTAGTGAAAATTGCAAAGAGCGGCACTGATTGAAACATTTTCAGGGGGCACCTAGGTGGCTCAGTTGGTTAAGCACCTACCTTTGGCTCAAGTCATGATCCCAGGGTCCTGGAATCGAGCCCCATGAGTTGGGCTCCCTGATCATCAGGGATCCTGCTTCTCCCTCTGCCTACTGTTCCCCCTGCTTGTGCTCTCTCTTTGTCAAATAAATAATTAATATCTTTTTTAAAAATGAAAATCAGGGGTGCCTAGGTGGCTCAGTTGGTTGGGCAACTGCCTTCGGCTCAGGTCATGATCCTGGAGTCCTGGGATCGAGTCCCACATGGGGCTCCCTGCTCAGCAGGGCGTCTGCTTCTCCCTCTGACCTCTCCCCTCTGATGCTCTCTCTCTCAAATAAATAAGTAAAATCTTAAAAAAAAAAAAATGAAAATCAACATTCTCTGGGCACTGTGTTAGAAACTTTCCATAAAGTAGGTCATTTGTGTTTCTTATGTCAAGGAAATTTAGGCCTTCCTGGAGAAGGGGTCTTAGCGAAAGTCTGAAGCAAGCAAACAGGCACACTGAGTGTTCACATCAGAGGACCCTGAACACCGGAGGGGTGGTCTGCTCCTGCATAGCCATTTCCTGCTCATGAGGGACACAAAAGGTTGTTGACTTGAGTCTCCCAGTCTGAAATGCATTTTCCCTACTGTGCAAAGGGCCCCAACCGCTGACTTTGGGGACACTTGTCATTTTTGTAGGTAGACCGTAAGCAGAGAATGAAATGGAATGAGGCAGGAGGAACGTGTGCAGACACTCACATTCATTCAGCAAATGAATGATAGCTTCTGTGGACCCACAGATACTCTGATGCAATAATTTTCATGCAAATGGTGAATTAAAAATCATCAACTCTTGAGGTCAGAATGGATTCGGGTGTTAATGCAGTTCGAATTCTATGAATTGTAATTGTAGAAAAAGAAACAGCATGTGAGTGATGTGTTCAGGCAGACTGGTATGGGTTGTAGAAGCAGGGATGTCTTATGGGACCCAATCTGCTCCCCACCCCGCTTTTTTTCTTTGTCAACCAAATTCTGTTCTCAGGGTTGGTTTCTCATTCTTGTCCCTGTGTTGATCAGAAAGTGAGCTTGATATCGTCATGGTGCTCATGGGTTATAAATGAGGCATCTCCTCCCTTTGTCCGACTTGCTGGGAAATATTCAACCCAATTTTTTTTTTTCCTGTATACATAGACTTTTGTATTCTTTCACTTTCAATATACTGACTCTCAAGAATGTATCTATTCTTTCTGGGTTTGCCTGTCCCTGCAAATTCCTTTCCTTTGGCAGCCATGCCTCCTTCCTTGATTTGCCTCTCTGAGCCTGACTGCTTTCTAGTTGGGTCCTTCATTCTTGGATTCCAGATCCCTTTTGAAACTGGGAGTGGCACTCTATCATTTCCTGGCAGACACCTACCTCCCTTTCAGAGAAGAAAGAGTCAGGTAGGATGTCTGTGGAAATAAAGAACACAAAATGGAAATGACAGAGTGAGCCAAACAGTGAGAAAATCAGGCTTTGCCTCAAAAGAAAAAAAAAATAAAAAAATAAAAAAGAGTACCAGAGGAAAAGGGAAGTAAAAACGTCCTGGAAAAAGTTGCTCTCCTTTCTAGTCATTCTGGGACCTGTGGGGAGGTGGGGGTGGGGAAAGAGAGGTATTGCTTGCCACTGCCCTCCCCCTGCTGGTTATCCTTCCAGCCCAGCTGAAGCTGTCTGCCCATCAGTGCTGCCCGGGGTGCCAATAGTCTTGCTTCGCATCAAAAGTAATCAAGTCCATTACGAATCTTTCTATTCTCCTCTCAACTCCACTACAATGCTAGCATTGGTAATGGTAGTCCGGTGAAGCAGCAGACTCATTCACATGCCTGGGTCACCTGTTTGTTTCATGTCCTCTGCCTTCAGATCTGGGAATTCTCATCCTCAAATGTCTAATACCGAGGTACCCACTTTTGCAGGCTGAGCGTGTCCCCAGAAAGGGTTAAATAGTGCCTAAGGTGGCCTGATGGTAGGGAGGAGGCTTGAGCTGCTCTCTTCTTTGTTTCTGTTATCAATGGCTCAAGACTGTGCTGGGATCTCCCACAAGTACCAAGATGACCTAGTCTCTACCCCCATTTGGGTGGCCCAGATTAGCCAACATAAAGATGTGACCAGGACCAAAGTAAGACTTTTCTACAATGTCCCCAAGGGAGAATGGGTGGAAGAAAATGCCACAGCATCCTGTTCTTACCCCTTGCCCACATACATAGTCAGGCCTCACAAGAAATATGGCCAGAAGGATTGATAAAGATATCAGGACCTAGAAACAACATGGATACACCCAAACCCTTTGTTTTTCAAAACCCTCAGGAATGTCTTCTTTCCAGTTATCCCCAATTACCTGTTGATGCTGTTTTTCTGAGCCAACATCTGCCAGTCCTTGCCTTTGGCATTGGGGGTATCGAAGGTGGCACAAATCCGCTGTCTGATGGAGTATGGGATTTTGAAGGCTTTGGGGCCGGTCTGTGCAGGGAAAGTGCTGTCCTCTTGTGCAAAGAAAGTGATGGTTTCTCTTTCACTCTACAAAGAAAGAAAGCGTGGTCAGATCTAAATGGAAGCATTACCGATCAACACTTCTATTTATTTAAGAAAATCCATTAACACACATGTACAACAGGCTTGCCTGTTGTGAGGGACTCTGTAAAATACATTGACACATTCCCCTTTCTTCTAACATAATAAATAACTTCTCTGGCAGCCTCGTGAATCACGTGCTGGAGATTTACAACAGTGTCTTCCACTCAGGGTGGGGGGATCCGTTTCCTATACCCAGGGAAATGTCAGATGACAGTAGTATTAAACCTTTCTTTTCTTTCTTTCTTTCTTTTTTTTTTTTTGGATCTCAGGGATAGATCTAGAATCAGTAGGAAGAAGACCCCAAATGACAGATTCCAGTTCAGTGTAAGGAATGACCCTGTGATAGTCAGAGCTGACGAAAGACAAATGGGCTAAGCCACGTTGCTGGCTGGGCAGGTACCCATCAGGAAAGCTACAAAGGAGAACTGACTGAATATTGATCATCTTTAAGTTTGTGTTGGCCTGCCCTGGTTATGAAGTGTGTGATTCCATAGTAAATATCTTGGTCTTGTTTCAGAATGACATTGCTTTGGGCATATATGAGCCTGCCATGAGTCAGTGAGGTGGTCTAGAGCCTGTGGGGTGGTGGAAGGTTTCTGCCGGCTGGTTGCCCACCCTGCTTCTGATTTAGAGCTGTCCAATGAGGACTGGTGATTTCAGTGCCTCCTAGCAATCAGATCATCATCCCCAATGTGAGACCATACAGATATCTGTGAGATTCAAGTGGCTGCTGATAAGCTTATGTGAACCAACAGAATTTCAAAGCCCAAAAAGTATCTGATTGAATCATTCTCCTGTGACTATGATAGGTTACAGGACACAAGGGATTCTTCGTTAAGGCCTCTAATCAGTTGACTATAAATTGATTGAGATTTTCCAGGGTGGGCCTGACCTAATCAGATGACCTTTAGACGAGAGAAAAGGCATCTCTCCTGTTGGCCTGGTAGGAAGCAAAAAGCAAGGCTGTGAATGGTCTATGGAGAGGGGCAGGGAGCTAGGACCTGAGGGCATGCTCTAGGAATTGAGCGTGACCCTGGTCCAAGAGCCAGCAAGAAAATGGGGACCTGCAAGGAATTAGATTTGATCAACAATCCAAATAAGCTCGGAAAAGGACCATGAGTTCTAGGTGAGAATGTGTTTCCGGCCACCACCTTGATCTCAGCCTTATGAGATCCTGATCAGAAAACCCAATGATGACATGTCAGGACTTTCAGCCTACAAAAAAATACGAGACAGTAAATAGGTATTGTTTTATCCTGTTAAGTTTATGGCAATTTGTTATAGAGCAAAAAAGAAAATAGAATAGTAATAATATAAAGAGGACTTAAAACATCAAATCTGACACAGGGTTGAGGGAATAGTTAGGACTATTTAAATCCTAAGAACCTATCCTTCATGTTAGGACTGTGTCCTCATGTGTTTTCCTTTAAGCCAACATGTGCTGTTTATGAACTCTTCTGGGATCCTGCCCTGAAGCTTTTTCCAACCTTAACACCCCTTCCTACGGCAGGCACCACAGCCATGAGAGACCTTCTTGGCAAGTGGCCAGGCTCACATAGCTATAAACCTCAGTGAGTGTTATGCCTTCAAGAATCTGTTAATTGAGGAAGCTGGCTCACGCAGAGATCTTATTAATGATAATATGTTTTGTTGTTCCATAACCATTTGACACAGTTACATTTTGAGGGCTGTGTCTTAGAAACATGGTGCCTTAATTCATTATTTCCAAAAGGGTATCTCGGAAGATGTTCCAAGAAAGAGCAGATCTCTGGTCAAATACATTTGAGAAATGCTGCATATTATATCTTCTGCTTGGAAATTCAAAGTACATATTATCATATTAAATAGATTCTACTTACTGGTTTTAGTTCTATTCCCTGGAATATTATAGAACAACACTCATCAAAATTCTTCCAGTATTTTGTGTTAGCATGGGGTAATAGAAAAAAATCATGGTTTTCAGAGGCAGAGGGAACCTTGCTTTGGGGTATAATTTTATACTTTTTAGCTCAGCGACCTTGGTTGCTCCATGACATCTGTCCAATTTCCTAATCAGTCTTTTGGCATTTTTTTTAATAGACGCCACAAAGGTTATGAAATGTGGTGAAAATTACCTAGGTAGTTTGTAACATGGCTGAAACCAGAGTCTGACTTCCTAACACCTGTACCAAGATTCATATCTCTATGCCACCCTACTGCAAGATAGGCAGGTGGTTAAGAAAAATGCTGAACATTATTAGATTTATGCTTCAGGAATTAAAAGGAGGAAGGGCTTCCTGGAGGAGGCATTTTGGTGGGCCTCGAAGGATGGTGGTCCAAAAGCTACTGACTGAATAGAAACTGAGTGGGTAACTAGTGATTCTTTGCAAAATGAACAATTCTTATTTTGATATGTTGGATGGTTATAAAGTGAACCAACTCAGGGTTCTTGATGTATGAAACAGGTTACGAGAAATAACATTTTTAATCATGGCTCATGAAATTTCTCCTAGCCTTTAAGAAATGTAAATCGAAAGCAGTTTCCTTCAATTTCCCGACTTAAGGCAAGAGGATGTACTTTAAAAAGATGGTAGAAACCGAAGAGAGGAAAAAAAGGAATTCTGTGCAAGATAACGTGGGAGTTGTCATTATAAACTGGCATCCAAAGGGTGTTCACATGTGAAAAGGTGGTTTGCCAGTGAAACTGAGAACACTGAAAGTATCCCTGACGGATGACTGCATAGACAGGGCTGGCTTGTGCAATCTCTTATGGCATCTTTGAGTGGACCAAGCTCACCAGGCTCTGCCTTTACTGTTGGCAGGAGAGAGACCACCCCAGATCCACAGTGCTCAGGACAGAAGTGGTAGGATTTCAAAGTGAATAAAGTATTGTAGGAGACCGACTCTTAAGTATTTTTTCTATTTTTGACACTAATAAGTGGGCCCCCATTTCCCTCATAAAGTTTCCCAATTTAAATATTTGCCATGCGTAAGGATGACACTTTATGTAACATTTATGGTGCATTCTAAAAGACAGCTGGGCCAAGTAATAAGAATCCTGTAGATACATCACATTTTCTGATTGTTTAAATTAAATATGCAGAGGAACAGCAGATTTTCATGCTCTGCACATCTGAGATAAGAAGCTGCTACTTGGCTAGCTGGGGAGTTGTAAATCAAGGAGAAATTCCAAGTATTCTGTCTATTTTGCAACAGACAAATCATCCCCCAACCTTCCACCACTTTTGGAAGAAAGATAAGAGAACTGCTTGAAGGGAAAATTGTAACATGCAAGTTTCCCATTTAAGTTCTTTCTATCAAGAAAAAAAAAAAGGATTTTCCAGTAATATTACATTAACAAGGGATGATGCAATAAATTACTTAGGGATTCGTCTCATCTCTTCAATATTAGTAAAATTATTTTGATTCACTCCACAATTTTTCGATTGTTGATACCATTGCTTTTACAGAATTATCAGTTGGCGATAATCGTTAGGTAATTCAGTCAGGTTACATTTAAAGAGAACCACCTGCTTTTACAGATAGACCCAGCAGTGGCCACTCTAGAAAAAAAATATTAAAAAAGTACGTTATCTTGATCACTGAAATAACTTTTAAGTGTGAGAATGACATGGATGATTGTATTTATTTGGAAGGCCATTTAGATGAGAGGAATGAAGGAATGTGATGGAATGGGAGGCTCGACATGAAGAACCAAAGGCCTTCAATGAGGATAATCACTGCACTGATTCAGCTATTTAAAATAAATATATTATCTTATAAATACAATCACATACATACGTATCTCTTTTACCTCTCATGGTTCCACTGTTAAATTCATGAAACACACACTAAGAGATCTATTAAAGTAAGGTACGAAGTTGGAGCTCTGAACTTAACAAAACAGAGAATTTTTTTTTTTTTTTTTTTTTTTTTGAGTGGGGAGAGGAACAGACGTCTTTGGAAAGCTTCAAAAGATTTATTTCCTTATTATTTTTATTATCTTTAATCAATGAAATCCTATTACTAACTTACGAAAACCACCTAATGCAGGGTCTTCCAGCCTAGAGGCCATAAGGAAGGACGCCCTTATGGGTCTATTATGTCCAACTCACTGACTGATACAAGTTCATGTCTAGAATGTATCTTGTCTCCTCCCCAGGTAATCCCAATTTCTCTGCGCTTTATGGATCTTTACTTTTTCTGGAACTGTCTACTACAAAAACCCTGGTCATTTTTAGGGTAAGGAAGATGCTTTGTATTCACTAGACCTATCAGCAGATGTATGCTTCTCCCAGGAATGAGATAGTTTCCTGGAGTTGGAAAGAACGTGAGAGATCAATTATTTACTGAAGACCTCTCTTTCCAGGCAGATTGACATGTGGGACATCTATTCTATTCTTGAAGACCTATAGAATGAATACTTATGCCAGCCTGTCCCATCCTTCTGCAGTCTTGAGAAAAGAACTTCCCAATTTTCACATACTTTCATACTCGAAGACAGAATTTTCGATTTGTCTGTCACTAGTGCCTAAGCCCCCCAGAAAGAAGGCTTACATTACGCACAAGGTCCACAGTCAGTATTGCTAAATTAGACTTCCCTCGGGAAGTAGTCTAGAATGGAAATCCAGACTTTGACCTTGATGCCAGGTACCTCGGTTCGGAACTCTGGCTCCCCACTATTGGTTTTATCATCTTGAGCAAGAGAGTTGACCTCTTTGAGAAAATGTTACATCATGTCAAATTGTGACAGTATAGTATTTAATCCACAGAGCTGGATGGTTACATGTGAAAGCAGCATGAAATGGTACCGAAACACAGTGGCTTTCAAAAGTTCTTAATTTTCTGCTGACAAAATAACAGATTTGCTTAAGAAATACAGTTTATTACACAGAGATAGAGATGCACTGGGCCAAATGCCAGCAGTAACCCTTGAAGCCATTAACAAAATGATCCTTCCAGGGAGGGGGTGAGGGAGAGGGTGGTGGGGTTATGGACATTGGGGAGGGTATGTGCTATGGGGAGTGCTGTGAAGTAAACCTGGCGATTCACAGACCTGTACCCCTGGGGCTAATAATACATTATATGTTTATAAAAAAATTTAAAAATTAAAAAAAAAATGATCCTTCCAGGATCGAAAGGGTTACTAGAGCTTCTAAAATGGGAGTAGCCTCAAACTGGATGGTGGTAACCCGACAATGAATAAATATTATCCAGATGCTGGCCTCTTACTATCAAGTGATACTGTGGTGTCGTCTTTTTCAGGGCATTTCAAAGTGATTGTAAGCTTGCAAAGCGTTAGACAAGGAAATGGAGAGTAAAGGGTAAGACTGTTTATTAGCTCATTTTCCTCCCCTGCACTTCTAAAATGTGTTTAAGCAAGGAGCATAGGTACCAAGCTGTATCAGCTCTCTCACAGTCCTTTAACATGGATTTCCTGTAATAGCAGAAGTTGGTCCTCACTATTGGAGTGCCTTAAAAAATAAAAGCCCTTTAAGCCTGAAATTGTTGCGTTGATCTGTGATCAGACATTTAGGGCAGTTTGCATCAGAGGTTATCTTTCTGTCTTGCCCTTTCATGCTTTTCTGAATACCAGAAGGAAAATCGGCTTGTATTTTCCCTTTGTGTTTATTTGAAAACTTTCCTGCAATTTTTTAATTTTACTTTGAAATGTACTGTGTTAAATATGCCACGACTGTTCAAGAAAGAGACTCTCAAAATATCCTACCCTACGTTTCTGGATCTACCTTTCCCATCAAAACTACTTTACTACACAATGTTAATTGGTGATAATGAATGCAAATGCTGCGCAAACATGTCAGTTAAGACAGCTATCAGTTTTGAGGCACAATCCTTTGGGAAGCCATCCACATTTCAGAAAAACTATTTGGGGGAATTAGCAATGCTCACTTTGCATAAACAATGAATTGAAATGAGGATGAATTGGAGTGATAATGCTATAAAGCTAAAGGTTTAAAAAAAAACAACGAATTGAGTGGTATGTATATACCATTTGTTAAGCCTTCTGCCAAGCCTGAATGAACAAATACATATTATTTATATATTTGTACATAAATATGTATGTGTGCCTGTACACACGCATATATATATATATATATATATATATATATATATATATTCTACTGATGAGCAATAAAATTCATTTTTCTACACTACCCAGGGATTACCTTGGAATTCCTCAACAAAGGCATCACATGCTTCCCCTCAGCTACTCTAGCCCTCTACACTCAAATAACTATTCAGGAGGGACTGCCATCATCTCCTCTCTAAGCCAAGTTCACAGCCATGAAGCCATTCAGTGGTTTAGGGCAAATCGGAGCCATGGCGGAAATCAGGTGTCTTCTTGCAAAAGTGACTTCTCCTCTGATTCCCATTCTAACTCTGCTCTTCAATAGTGATATGACCTTGGACAGTGTCCTCTCCCTCTCTGCACTTGTATTTCCTTACTTTGTAGTATGAGACTTATATCTACTCTGTCGTACATGATTGCATCAATGAATCTAGATTCAGTGGGAGATGGGGCTATGCAGAACCCCGAATCTGGAGGTTAGGAGACCTTGTAAGACCATAGGGAACCCAGGTCCTGAAGACGATTTCCGGAGAACTGGTCAGAGCCAGGAGAAAAACAGCCCCATGGTGACCTTGCGCCTGCCTCTTCATGGTACGTGTCTCAGATGTACCATCAGCCACCAAAGAATCTCGGGAGATATTCCAAACCTACAACCAACTGTTAGATTGCTCGCGGTTTTGTGTATAAAAAGCCTTCTACTAGTTCTTTCCCCTAAGAGCTCTCCATGGAGCCTAAGCTCTGATGGGTTGAGTTTCTCTGTCCAACAGGAAGCTCAGTTCCACTGTCAGCCCGGGAAATGTTTATTTGCCCTTACCGGTAATGAGGATTAAGACTGAGTGCCTTCTGAAGCTCTTTTGGACCCCGTGTAGCACGACTGAAATAGGTACATTGACATTAGTGTCCTGTCGAAATGGAGTCAAATGGTCCTGCCGACCAAGGACTCACCTCCAGGATGGATGTCTGCACTTGGAGGATCTGTTCATGGCCTTTGAGCTGCCGGATGCAGATTTTGCAGGACAGCTGGGTGGTGGTGGGCGTGTAGCGCTCCAGGGAGAAGGCACAGTGCAGGGGCTGCCTGTTACTGCACCACACGCGGGAGAATGGGACTTCCTGCAGGGAAACGGGGGACAGAAGAGGGGTGTGGTGTGCAGAGCCCGGCTGAGATGAGTGGCGACTAGGAGAGACTTAATGGCAATAATTATGATGATGATGACAACGACTGCAGCAGAGAAAATTGCCCAAGCGACTTTGGTGGAATTGGTGTACAAATAATGTTCCAGCATATGCCAAGCAGCACAGAAAGTAATTAATGTCAATTCCAATTGATAACATTTGAATTCCAAAACCACAGTGCCAGAACTCAGATTTCACTTGGTGACACACACCATTAGGATACTATCAAAAATTCATCCTCATGTTTTCCCATGGGAAAAAAATAATTCTTCAGAAGACTCCTCTGGTCCATCCTTCTTCTTAAGTCTGGGGTAGGATGGTATCTTTTCCCTTAAGTGAAAATTATGCTAAAGAACTGACTGACCAGAACATATCCCAACACCACACAAACTCATACAGAATTGTATACACAGAACACGATATTGCTAATGTATCCAACATAAAAATTATCCTTACTGCCGATCTCTCTCTCTCTTACACATACACACAGGCCCGCACACACCCTCCAGAAAGAGACACAAACAAACTAGGCTTCCCAGAACAGTCCTGTTTGCCAACTCCTCACTCACTCAATTCGTCTGTTCAACAATTATGTGCACGGTGCCTGCTAATGACCAGACACTGTACAAGATGAACAATAAGGAATAGGAAACTAGGTTCCGTCTCTACTGTCACAGGACTTATATACAGTTGAGTGGCAAAAACAATTTTTACTAAATGAGGGGGGAAATAATAAACTCGATATACATCAGCCTTTTTCCCCATTACTAGTCAGTGCCTGCCACTGAGTAGACCATGCTCAGGCACGTGGCTTTACAATAATGCGACCTAGAGGTCACTCACTGATACTCTTTCATCTACTAAAAAGACTCTCCTTTCTGCTCAAATGAAGCTGAGATTCTTGGCAATGACCTTGTATGCCCAGCCTCTAGTAAGGTTCATCCTCACCCTTTTCTCTTTTTCTCATCTCGTTAATGTGCTCTTTTTTACCTGTAACTATAAATACCATCTTCTCCAATATTCACACTGGCAGGTGGCAGAAGGTGTATCAGGTTTGGAGGCTGGATACTCTGAAGTGTGACTGGTAATGAAGCCATCCTGTGTTATGAGACTGGGGGCCATGATTAAAATTCAGTCTCCTCCCTTGGAGGAACTAGGGGTAATCTCGTTCTTCCTGAGCTCTAATGGGCACATTGTTTTTTTTTTTTTAGTTTCGTTTTCTCTATGGATTGTGGATGCTTCTAGAGACGGTGGGGGGCGGGGGTGGCGACCAGCAAGGAGGGATGGACTCTGACTGTTGTCCACTTGAAGAGAGGAGGGCTAGCTGAGGGAGTCCGAGAGAAGAAACTCTCGCCCTAACTCCTACCTCGCATCCCAGCAAGGAGTATAGGCATTGTGGTTTTGTTTCATTCGTTCTTAATCCTAAACCGAGGGAAAGGCAGGGGCATTTTCACTTCAAGAAGCAGAGAGAAGTAAGGTGGATTGGAGAGGTCCCCCGGCAATCTCCGGAGGAGGTCACTTTCCCGACGACACTCAAAAATGACTTTTCACCTGCACCAAATTCTACACCAGATAAATAATAACATATATTTACAAGTTCTGCCATTTCTTCTTCTTCGGCCTGACTCTTATTGTCCTTCTCCCCCCTAAGGCTGCTTCTATTTTGCAAGCCGCGGGTAACCCTTACTTCACGATCTCAGGCTCCAACACTTCTCTCTGCTTGCTGAACTCATCCGATCTGCTCACAGACGCCCAACTGCCACCCCTCTGTGGAGAACTCCCAGTGGCTACATCTCTGGAGTTTATCTCATTATTATCAATCACTGACATTATACCCCTAATCACTACAAATCATTTTATTTGGCCTTTAGTTTCTCCGAGAACTCTAGCTTTTCAAAACCGATTATCACCATTCACTATCTTGTCCTTCTCTAATTTTCCTATCACCATTAATGATCCTCTTCTCTCCTCATTAGAGCTAACTGTAGTGACCTACTCCCCAGTCTCCTGCCTGCAGTTTCTACAATACCGAGCTAATGAGGGGGTTAGTGCTTGACCGGAGAGGGAAACAGGACGCTGCTGATTGGTGTTCGTCAGGAAACAGCATCGTGATGTGTCTTTTACCTCTGATCATGAGTGGGGGGACACTGATGTGACCAGATTGCTGGGCACTGTGCTCTCATTCCCAGAATCCTTTGTGATGGGGCCCAGCATGGCCCCCTGGGTCTCCTGCCTGGTGCTTCCATCGTTTGTTGTCCCATCTTCATTTTATTTTTTTTTAAGAATTAATTAATTTATTTATTTGACAGACAGAGAGAGAGATCACAAGTAGGCAGAGAGGCAGGCAGAGAAAGAGGAGGGGGCAGGCTCCCCGCTGAGCAGGGAGCCCGATGTGGGGCTCGATCCCAGGACCCTGGGACCATGACCTGAGCCAAAGGCAGAGGCTTAACCCTCTGAGCCACCCAGGTGCCCCCCATCTTTATTTTAATAGCCCTCAAATGAACACTCCTTCAAACTAGTACATTTTTTATACTTCCTTTGCACCAACCCCTTTCATGAAAGCAACTGTAACATAGGGCTGAGTGGTTAACAGGTCCTTTTGCCTAAATGAGAAAACTAAATGAGCGCCTGGGTGGCTCAGTTTGGTTAAGTGTCTGACTCTCGATTTTGGTTCAGGTCCTGAGCTCAGGGTTGTGAGATCAAGACCTCTGTTGGGCTCCATGCTGGGTGTGAAGCTTGCTTAAGATTCTCTCTCTCTCTCTCCCCTCCTCCCCCAACTCTACCAAAAAAAAAAAAAAAAAGAAAAAGAAAAAGAAAATTAAGGTTTTTGTGTTTTTAAATGGAAATTTGAGTCTTTACAGTATAACATAAGTTCTTGGACGTCAGGGCCAGACAGAGCTGAATTCAAGGTCCTGCTCTTAAACTGACCTCCTTATTGTGTGGTGGATCTGAATCCTTGACAACGCTTCCTAACCTAAAAAGAAAAAAAAAACACAAAACAAAACAATGGTACTGGCCATTTATTGAAAAGTATCCTCTCTGGTATAATTTGCTACATTTCTCCGGAAAATGATGGCAGAAAGGTAAGAGAGTAATGCCCACTGCAGAGACTGTCTTCCCTTGTAGAAAGCCATGAGAATCAGCACACACTCCTCTCTTTCCTCTTTACATCCCACTGCACACAATCAAAACATTTTAAAAATCTGATTTTAAGACTGTCTAGAAAGAATATTTCTTTTTATTGTTGGCTTGAGTAGCAGCTGCCAATAGGGCTCCACAAAATATTTAAAAGTAACGGAATTAGAAGCATAGTGATTAGTGTGTTGTCAGGGCAATCATTTTTGCTTTCATTTATTAAAACAGACAAACAAAACTATCACGGGCACCTGGGTGGCTCAGTGGGTTAAGCAACAGCCTTCGGCTCAGGGCATGATCCTGGAGTCCCAGGATCGAGTCCCATATCAGGCTCCCTGCTCGGTGGGGAGTCTGCTTCTCCCTCTGACCTCTCCCCTTCATGCTTGCTTTCTCTCTCAAATAAAATAAAATAAAATAAATCTTAAAACAAAAAACAAAACCAAAAACTATCAAGATTCTCACTGAGTGAGAGAAATGTTGCAGCAAGTTATATGGGAGGACAAAGTGTAGCAAAGTTACGGGTGTTTAAAGCATTCTGGAAATGTTTTCATTTTGATTCCCATTATAATTAGGTTCCTGGCAGATGGAGAGAATGTAAATCACATCCTAGCAGGAGACAGACACTGGGTTCCCCAAGACACAAAGTATGCTGAAAAGACAGCTGCTTTTATCTTTGGGAGGGGACAGCCCGACTTTCTGTTTTGTAGGATTTAAAGAATAATATTGTACTGTGTACTGTCTCTTTCAGCTTCTCCATCCCACAGTCAGCAAGAAATAGCAGAACATACGATTCAGGAGCACCCAGGTCCCAGGAACCTATGGAAAGCAGAATTAGTTACCTCCTAGATGAGGTCTGCTAAGTCTGTGGAGAGGATCTCTAACTGTGCCGAAGTCTTAAAAAGCCTGAGAAAAAGAGAAGGAATACTTGGGTATTTTTTGGCCCTGGGGTTGGGAGTGGAGACTAGCAATGTGGGTTGTAGTGTAGCATTTTGTCAGCCTCTAATCCTCCTGAACCTAACCCAACAAGATTTCAAAGCTAGCTGGTCTGCCTACACACAGAGTTTCCACACGTAGCTCTGGACCCAACCTTGAATTCACACGATTCTAAAAACATTCCTCATGCAGTTTGGTTGGTGTCTGCTAGGGCAAATATTCTGAGCAGTGGGTCTCTCCTAGGCCTGAAAGTTCTTAGTGAATTCCACAGAAGAAAGGCAGGTTTCTGAGGAGAATAGGCTTTGAATTCCAACAGGAATATGTTGCTTCTCAGATTCCTGATGTGAAGTTAGAGAAAGGAGGAGAGAGGAAGGCTAGTGGTCTTCCAAGCGCCGAGTTGGGAGATGACGGAAGACGACAGGGAGATTTACCAGTTGAAGGAGAGACCTATAAATGATGTCAGGGAGAGTGAGATTTTCTGTCCCTGCAGTAGCTCTCGGTTAGTTCCCATCCACTAAGCCCTAATGAAAAGCCATTCTCTATTATCCACGCCAAGTTTATCAGTGCACATCATGTTCGACATGAGGTTCAAGCAGGATGAACACAAACCCTCCCCAAACTGCTTCCGTCCGATGCCTGGAACAAACACAGCAGGGCTATTAAGAGCAGCACAATATGCATTCATACAAGCGAGGGGATTTCTGTGATGACAGGGGCAAGACAATTGGCGGCAAGGAGGGTGGTGGTGGTGGGGAGGAGGAACAGAGCAGAAAGCCATTTGTGGGTAAGAAAAATGAAGTGGAAACGCAACTCGGTAGCAAACCTCCTGGTGCAGAGAAAATTAAATTATTTCTCAGCCTTCCAAGACTCTTTCAAATTATGCTCAATTACAGAAGGCAAATATTTATCCATGTTCACAACGTCCATGCAATCCAACCCATCCCAGGAGTAAAGCTTGCTGGATTTCCGTGTGAGCCAATGCCCTTTGGCTTTGGCTGGCTGTGTTGCCTGCTCTGAGGTCCACACGCTATTAGCCCCTGACGCTTTTCCTGCCCAGGACTCTCCTTGGAATTCCTGGTGCTGGAATTATTATTTAAGAGCCGGTGCAAGGTTATGGTCCTTTCATCTGATTTTTTTTTTTATCTCTAAACATTAAACTTAATAGTTACTTTGGATGGAGGCTCTTGCATTAGATCCAGTGGAACGATGCCTTTAAGCCTATAAAGATTAACACACAGGAATTTACATGACTATCAGGACCTGTTTTAACAATGCCCTGAAGTTCAATTTGGACTGGAAACTCCGAATCCTGCTTTCCTGGACACAGAGACATCTAGGTCTTAGAACATCATAAGCAATCCATTTATTCATAGAAAACTTCTCACCATAAGGAAATACGCTGAATGTGTCAAAAAAAAAATGGTTTTAGAGCCATGAGAGATGCTTTTGTTGCTCTGAATGCCCTCAAAGTGTACACAGAGGGGCAGTTCCCAAGGTAACGAGAAGTCTGAAAAGTAAACAGGAAACTATAACCTTGTCCAATCTGAAAATCGTGAATTTTCGAAGGTGAAAGGGCTGGTGGTTCAACTTTTTTTTCTTTTTTCTAACTCTCATGGTGCAGGCAAGGTTTTTCTCTCTGTGATTTGCCTTGTTCCCATTCTGACAAGCTGGTTTACCTTGTGCAAGTTTTCGCTTTTTGTTTTTAATAAATGCCACAAGGATGGAAAGGTTAAAACCCCATAGGGCTCTGCAGTTTATGACAGAAACAAAGGCATCTGAAAGCCTCCCGTGATTCTGGATCAATCTGAGCCCACCAGAAGCTTTTCCAAAGTTAAGGACCTATCCTGTCACTTGGAGCACAGGTGACTTTGGTTTAGGAAACGACTGTAGACCAGTTAGCTGCTTACGATGACGGCACTCATCACGGGGAATTTCCGTAGCATTTGATGGCAGGGTCACACCTCGATAAGAGATGTTTCTATGCTAAGCAATTACTCAAATCCCCTAAAAGTCATCTGGGGAGACTCTAAGTCATTTTGCAATGTTTTAAAAATTCTCTGATACAGAGATAGGTGAATAATAATACAGAAATATCTTTATAGGTTTGTAAAAGGATTCTAAGAGGCATGATCCTTTCTTTGGCTCTCCGTTTATAATTTCCTCTTCCCATCGTACCCAGCTCACTTGGTGGCAAACACTTCGTATATTCAGGATGAAACTTCTTGTGCCCACCCCACCAGCCAGAGCTCCCCGGAACTCAAAATCGCCAACCCCGGAAGGACTGACAGCCGGATCATTCATAGCTGACCATGATTAAAACCATGTCTTGTAATGAACTGGTTTTAATAAAAACAAACGACAAACCAATCTCGTTCTAAGTTGCTAAATGACTATCTTCAACCTACACTGAGCAAGAGTTTAAGTGGGAGAGAGGAGAAACTTCACATGACCGGACATCAAGCACCTCTTCCCCCCCGGACCTGCTCGAAACCTGTGAGTTGATGACAACATGATTAATTCCCTGTGTACCATCCAAACTGCTACATTTCTGTGACACTTTGAGACTAAATCCATACTTTTAAAGGAGGATGTAAGTCAAAAGCACCCTCACCAGCGTTTAGTGACATGCTTCCTGGTTAAAGCAAAGCTATTTCTGGTAGCAGCCCATTTGGCCAATACCTGGCATGCGGTGAATGGTTTAATTCTCCAGAGGAATGGGGGGATATCAAGGACGGAGATCTGAAGACTGAAGGTGTTCCCCTTGAAATGCAGCAATTTTGGCTCTTCCAGCAGCTGTCCACCTTGATGCCTTTCATCTGAAACCACTTCCTACGGGGCAGGAAAGAGAAAAGAGGCACAACAGTGAAGTAGCCAATTTCTGCCCCATTTCTCTCCACAGATAGGTATACTCCCTACCGCACGTCTCCCACAGACAGACAAACAGCAGAACAGACCCACACTTCTTTGCTACCCCCATATCCTTGCAAGGTCAGGACTGGGGACTCAAAGCTGCTGACTAATAAGAATCTGGGCAGAAAGAAACAATTGTTCTTCATTATTTGCTAAACATACCAGGCCCTTCTTTAAAACTAAAAGAACTCCCCTGCCCCAAGCGAAAGGTTACACTGTTGAGTTTCCACAACTGTGTGAATTTCATCTGCTATGGCCATAATCAAGGACTTTTTAGAGATTTTAGAGATTTTGTTTATTTATTTGACAGAGAAAGCACAAGTAGGGAAGCAGCAGGCAGAGGGAGAGGCAGAAGCAGGCTCCTCGCTGAGTGGGAGCCAGATGCAGGACTCTATCCCAGGACCCTGGGATTATGACATGAGCGGAAGGCGGACGCTTAAACGACTGAGCCACCTGGGCGCCCTGGGATGTATTCAGATTTTACACTGAAAGTTGAACAACAATTTCATCGTTTCATCCCTCTACCCCTTCACATGTTCACCACGAATATGGACGTTATATAATACTTATTCTTTGGTTCAAAATAAATAATATAGAGTGCACGTATCCTATTTATTTATAGTAATGTTCATTAAAGTTACGCCAAAAGGCGAAGAAGAGGGTTGTTTATCAAGTTAGTTTTAGCTTAGAAAAAAATAAATCAGATTCCTGAAGGTAAATACTCCTGTATCCTTTGTGGAGAAATCTTTATATTTAATACAAACACAATTCACCTACATTCTATGGAGCAAGCCATTTTAATTGGTTCCAAATTTGTGGTGTCTAGAATCCCATTGGAGAGATGACAAGCCAAGTAAAATAACCGACATGAATTCTGCAAAAGGTTAACCTGCCGTTGGGGTGAGGGTGTTCGTGTTACTGGAGATAAGAGAGCTCCCTAAATCCATTTCTTAAAATCACCATTAACTGACTTATAATTCCCTTGCAGAGGTACAATAAATAAGAAAACTGAGATCCTTTAATTATGTCCTGTAATCTTCCCAGATTCTAAAATAGATTGTGAGAGTCAGGCAAGTAGGCTTATAAATACAATAAAACTTACATTTCAATTATCAGCAAGTAAAAGCAGCCCCAGAGGTTATCTTACTGGCTCTCGTCTAGGTGCAGAATAATAGGAATAAAAAAAACATGTCTAAGACACAGCTGCCCGGCTTTTACCTGCAATCCGTCCTGTTAATCAGGTGTTAGTAGCGTCCTGTTAATCAGGTGTTAGTAGCGTCTTTTCTCAGGACAAAATGATTCGATTCCAAGGTCATTTGCTCCGGTTATTTTAATGAGAGGGGTGTTTCTTGGGGGCTCTTAGGTCAGTGCTGAACTTTCTGTGATGTAGGAAATGGTCTCTATCTGCGCTGCTCAATATGGCAGGCGTTGGCCACAGTGGCTATTAAGCATTTGAGATATGGCTAGACCGAGGAAGGAACTGAGTTTTTCATTTTAATTTACTTAAATTTAAATATCCACGTGCAGTTAGTAATTACTGTACTGAACAGCACAGTCTAGGTAGTTCCTAACAGTGGGGGTCTCTGGGAGTAGGGCACGACGACATAGTAGCCGGCCTCTGATGGTGACTGCAAAGGGTGGAAGGATCATGGCAGGATGGGGGCGGGGGAGAGAATTCACTCCAAAGGCTGAGTGGAGATCTTTACAGATGCTGATCACTGGTTCCTTGTTGAGATGTAATGAGTGTCCACTGGAGCTATGCCTGAGCTGGGCTCGAGTTTACAAAACCTTCTCTGCCACCAGGGAGCTCACAGTCTAGTGAGAGGCTCAGAACAGTGGGCTTCTGATGATCATATCTATGTATTACAAATAACGTGCCTACCTAGGAGGTCAACGCAAGGCACAGGCTATCGCCTAACCCAGATGGGAGGAGAGGCCAGGAAAAGAAGTTGGAAATTACCAGAAGAGGTGATACTTGAGCTGAACCTTGAAGTAAAGATCGGGGATGGGCATAGAAAAAGGAGGGGGCGCACACTGGGGGCAGTGAGCAGGGTCTGTGCAAAGGTACCAGGTGAGGCAGAGCTGGGACAGGGTAGGGTAGAAGGTGAGTGGCTGGAGGTGATGAACGTCAAATCATGAATTTTCGCTTACTGTGCTAAGGACTTTGTATTTAATTTTAGAGCAAGGATACTTGGGTTTTAAGGTGTATAAGAATTTCTGGGGGAGTGCATATGCTCGAAAGAAGAATCTTGTAAACCAAAAATGGAGGGACGGGACACATTTCCCGTGATGGAGGCACAGTCACATTTCCATGTAGTTTTGGGTGGGGTACTTATTCTCTTTAGGCCTTTGTTCCTTAGCTGGGCTTATTTCTGGCCAAGCAAAACCATCAGCCTGATACTGTTAACCTCTTTGTGCAATTCTAGTGTGAGATTAGAAGCAAGGATAAATAAGGAAGTTACTTACTAAAACCACTTGAAAGCTACACAATAGGGGCACCTGAGTGGCTCAGTGGGTTAAGCCGCTGCCTTCGGCTCAGGTCATGATCCCAGGGTCCTGGGATCGAGCCCCACATCAGGCTCTCTGCTCAGCGGAAAGCCTGCTTCCCCCCTCTCTCTGCCTGCCTCTCTGTCTACTTGTGATCTCTGTCAAATAAATTAATAAAAATAAAAAATAAAAAAAGGAGAGCTACACCATAACAACAGTGTGGACCCTTCCAAGTACATTTGACTGGGCTGTCTAAAGCATGCCCCCTTTCTTTAAATAATCTAACTTGCCTGAGTGTACGGAGAAGTAAACTGAGGTCAGAAGATGAAGTGTCTTGTGCAAGATGGCGCATTTCTTAGCGTAGGGCTCGGCTACTTTAATATTTAGAAACGGTATGGAGCACCATCACACTAGAAAGAGAACTGTAGTTTTAAATCACATGTACCTTACTTACAGATGAAAACTGAAGCACACCCCTCTCCCAAAGCAAGTCCTCTTCCTATTGACAGGGTTAGCGACGGAGAGAAGACCAAAACAGGGCAACTTGACTGTGGTCTGGTATTTTTTCTACATTTCGCTGCCTTTTTCTATTCTGTACTTGATTTTTTTTTTTTTTTTGAGGCATGTGAAGGTCAGACTATTATTAACTTTATCCCGTAAATAATTTTTCACTGGTGCAAGATATATATAAAGATGACATAAGTCAGTCTGCATTTGCCCTACGGTTATATATACTGCCTAAGCAGTCCCTGAAATGCGGCATGGAGAACATTAGAAATTTTTAATAGATGTCCACTTACAATTATCACAGAGGAAAGTGGTACCTTTTAGAAATTCCTGCTTTACGGTCCCCAATTTAAATACAACCATGATTTATTTATTTATTTATTTTTGCTTAGCTTACTTTCCTCTCCACACATTGGACCCACTATATACAATTAACAGTGTCTCATAATCTTGCACCAAATATTAAGTAATCATAGTTACTCTGTAACCAAACAAGTAATTATTAAAATGAAGAAGCCCAATAAAGAACTAATCATTGTTCTTTCTAGATCTGTGAAGGCACAACTGGCTTCAGAGTTGAAGAAACTCCTGAGTACAAGCTTTAAAACACTCTCCAAAAATAATAAATTATACTTAGCACAGAATTCCCAGTTATGCCTACAACCTATTGTATTCTTTTCCGGGCTGGGCCTGGACACCTGTATTTTTAAATGCTTTTTAGATGATCCTGATGTCCAGCTGGGCTTGAGAATCAGTGATACAAACAGCTCTGCTGAGCTAGTTCTGAGTCACTCAGTAGAGCTATCTGCCCGAGCATGAGGGCCGGTACTCACTGCTTTTTCCTATCCACCTCCTATATGACAAGGACCTTATGTTAGAGCTCCGGTTCTATTGTTAAATTGATATCTGCATTAATTAAACTAGCAAATAGGGGTCTCTGGCTAGTTTATTTCCTATAAAATGTACCCAAAGGCTATGGTTGGTGGTGGTTCTAGTCTGTCTCCCTTCTCATTTCACCCTGGGGGCTGCTAGCTCTCCAGATCCTGGAGCTGTGGCCAGGAGAAGCCTGGGCTTTGTGCCTCAGTGAGCTCTTTATGTTGATTTAATGAGACAGGCAGCAATATTCAGGTGTGCTTCAGGGATACTAAAACAGGCAGGCTGAATTTACATATTTATGAGACAAAACTGTTTGAACTTAAGCACATGCGTGCACACGCATGCGTGTGCCCCCCCCCACAGACACACACAGAAATTATGTCACTGCTGTGTTTTCCTTTAAATGCTTTACATGAACAATATTTCCCAAGGTTGCATTATTGATAAACACAAGAACTACATCTGGAGGAAATCCTTTGAAATTAGATTCTAAATCCACATTAATGCCAAGTAAGTAATGAATACCGAGAGGTACTGAATAGGAGGTCTGGGAGCAATGCAGAAAAAATCTAGTTGTTTTTCCTTCTTTCTTTCTAAGATGGGGCAAGCATTTAATTCCTTGCTTTCCCTGAGTCAAGATTTGTTTGAGCTGTGTGTGTGTGTGTGTGTGTGTGTGTACACACGCGCATTTGTGTGAGGCAGACACAGAAAATGAAACATGGACAGTAACAGAATCTAGGTCTTAAGATGTTACTGTTTAATAAATACACCACCATTCCTCAACCTTTGGTTTGAAGTCACCAAAGGAGATGATGTCAAACACACACAAACACACATACGCAAAATGGCTGCTCTAATTATCGCAGAAACACAGAAACAGGAAGGACAAGTAGTCATGGGTTATTCTCTTATTCTCCTCTCAGCTTCAGGCAAATTTTTATTAAAAACAAGCAAGGCACCTGGGTAGCTCAGTAGGTTAAGTATTTGCCATTGGCCCAGGTCGTGGTCCCAGGGTTCTGGTCCTGGGATGGAGCCCTAGGTCTACCTTCCTGCTCAGCAGGGAGCCTGCTTCTCCCACTCCCTCTGCCCCACACCCCGGCTGGAGCTCTCTCTTTCTCTCAAATAAATAAGTAAAATCTTTAAAAAAAGAAAAAAAAAACATATTTGAGCTGATTTAACTTCCCAGAGATAGCTCTAGATGTATTTACCAGAACAGATCTTCAAAAACCTGAAACTAAATTATCTCCTACCAAGGTGTAGGAGGTCTTTTGTTTTTGTCATTGAGAGAAACCGGTACTATTATTCAGATGAAGTATCCCCAGAGCAAAGGGGAAGACAGCACAGCGGCCCCTGCAGGAGGTACAGGGGAGGAGGGCAGGCCTGGAAGGAGACAGGGTTTCTGTTCCAGTACTAAAACCACCAGGACTACAGTTTGGTGGGACCATTATGTCACCAGACCCTCACTGGTTCTAAGAGGACAGAAGAATTGGGTCTGGAAGCTGTCCTCCTTCCCAGGTTTCCACTGAGGGGGTAGATTTTAAGTATTCTATTAGATATAACTTCACTGAACTGTGAATGAAAGGAAAGACCTCACCATGATCTTCAACCAGGCTTCTTCCCTGATTAAGAGGACACATATGTGTTGCGATTTCTTTGAGACATGAAAGATGCACTATAATAAACACCGGCGACTGTTGCAACCAAGATTGTGTCTGTTTCCAAATCCCAACAAACATTTTTAACACTATGATAATGGAGGTGAATTCCAGGATAGGCGATTTCAGCAGAAATGCTTCTTGAAAGATGACCCATGAAGAAGTCAGGGTTCCATCCGAGTTTCAGAACATGAGTCATCACTGGATATAATATTTTCAGCTCACACCACACAAGTTTGGGGAGCTAATATTAACGTGTGAAGTCTGCTAGAGGTTCAAAAAGTGAACTGTTGCTAAGGCTTTCTTAAAGTGGAACAGTTTTAATGGGTTAGTAACTATATAATTTTCCCTTCTAATTAAATACCACGTACGAAGCTGTGAAAAATGTGACATGGATGATTTGGGATGTTAAGGTGGTTTAAAGCAACCTGGGCAGAAGGCCCGGAACATGTCCACTTATTAGCAGAGTAACAATCCAGAAAGCCAGATTCTCTCAGAAACAAAACCCAGAGATGAAGACCGCAGACCGCACAGTTGTGTTCGAAAAGCTACAGGTTCTGTTTTAATCTTTCCGTGGGCCAGAGAAGTTATTTGACCAAGGCTGACGGTCTCTCACCACCCCAGAGGGAAGCATGGCCTTTGCTGCTCATGACAGCTGTCACATACATCCTGTCAATAACAAGTACAACCAAACCCAACTTTAAAATCAGCTTTATTGGACATAATAGGAGAGAGAAAGAATCACTGAGGTAAATAGATTATGACGAATGGAGTTAAGAGTATTTCTGCTGGAAAACATTTCTCTAACGCAAAATTACAGGGTTTTAAAAAGTATCTCTAAATGATGAAATAAAGATAATTTGAATTCAATTTAGAGGGAGAATACCATTTTCCCCTAGCACTGACGAAGAAGGGTATATTACCCACAGGGAAGGAGAGTGGCTTGGAAAGCTGTGTTTAGGGCCTCGTTTTCGTGACTTCCCCTGCAATTCACATTCATCTGTGAACAATTGAGCTGTGGTAGAATCTGGTAGCAATCAACAGGAAGGAAAATAGATTATCTGAAAGTCACTTAGTTTTTTCTTTAGGCAAAGGTCGAACTCACTAGTATAAAATATACATCAGCATTATTCAAAGTGAGATCAAAATGGCTATGAGGGCCAACTTCCGAGGCACCTGTGCTATAAACAGGCCCTCGCAGGCACACTGGTCAGCAGTGGGTTATACCCGTTTGAGCCCAGAGGCTGGAAATCCTCCCAGGGCCCCTGTGTTCACTCCAGTGTACTCAGCCTACAAAATCTGGCCGAATCACTGAACATCCCACCTGAGTCACGACGCATTCAGGGGCAGTAACGACCTCAATTCATTCTTTATTTTCGGTTGCCGAATGTCTGTTAATGTGTTTTATCTTGGAAAAGACGTTATTAGGGGTGGTGAAAACAGATTAAGGTTATCGAATAGCAATCACAGAATGACGTTTAATGACACACGGAAGCTTTTTCCTCTCCAAAATGGCGCCCCTCTGCCAAAAGGACCTTTTATGAGCAGCCATATATTTAGTGTGCCTTTCAAAATGACTGGTGCTACTTAAGCGTGAGGGAAGGTTCAAGAACATAGGTTGGCACTGAGTCACCTTTCCTGGCTTGTGTTCAGGATTCAGGTCACTGTATCTCCTCTATTGGTAAACATGAGTTTTCCGGCTCAGTGTCTTAAAAGCTAGTTACTGAGGAAATGCTCTGCATAATGGACTTAATGACCCAGGACTGGAAAAGCAGGGATCTGGGATGAGGTGTGTCAGGAGAGCTATGCTATTTATATATGGGCACAGCTTACACAGGTACTTCTGCATTATCCTTGCTGCTATTAATAAACTTGCACTCTTCATGAGTAGCTAATTTAAAATGAGTCTTAACGTGATTAAAAGTACCAAAAATGGAAAAGAACCTTGAACTACCTCTGCCCTAGTAGCCCTAATTATTAATAGACTGTGTATCCAGGATATAATATGACTGCCCGCTGATAGATAGGATTTATAATTGTTGTTCCCTAAGTATAACCTTCAGCTGTTCAAGCAATTTTCTCACTGCCTTCTGCACATCAAATAACGCTTGCTGTTCCTGTGGCTCGTGCCGTTCTCCTTTCTTGACATGGCAGCCCTTTCTCTTTTGCCCTAAATGACAGCCATGAAGGTTCACAGAGGGCTCTCAGGGACTGTTCTCCAATCTACTGCAATTGGGTCTCTATTTTCTGAATTCTGACTACACTTCTAAGTCAGTTTAGTACATGGTGTTTTCTATATGTATTTATGTAACTCTTCTCTATTCTTTTTTTAAAGACTTTATTTATTTGAGGGAGAGAGGACGCATGCACATGAGCAGAGAGAGGGGCAGAGGGAGAGGGAGAAGCAGACTCCCCGCTGAGGAGGGAGGGCGGCCCCTCCTGTGGGGCTCGATCCCAGGATCCTGAGATCATGACCTGAGCCAAAGGCAGATGCTTAACCAGCTGAGCCATCCAGGCGCCCTGACTCTTCTTTATACTTGAGTGCCTGACTCTTCTCTATTCTTGAGTGTCATGTCCTCGGACCTCAGCACATTGTTGGACATATGGTAACACACCTCTTGCTTCAAGATAGGCATCCTAATAAGCCAGTGATGTGGCTCCATTTTGCAGACCCCCAGCAATAGAATTCTCCACTGATACTGATCTTTAGGAAACCCCACGCTTTCATGACACCAAAAGAAGAATTCTAGAGAAAAGGCTGACCTGAAATGCCCAAGGGGTATTGTCCACACAGTAGACTCTCAAATTGTAATCCAGAGAGTTACAGGACATGCAGCCAAAAACCGCCACCTTGAGCTGCTTCACCGCACAGTCTGTGATTGGTTCTCCGGTGAGGGCGTACGTCCCAAAGCTGTCGAGCAGCACGTGACATGCAAAGGGGTCCAGAAGGCAGTAGCAGGATGTGGATTCATCCTCCACTGACATCACTTCCTGTGGGGAAAAGGTGTAGGAAATTCTCTCAGCTTCGAAGTAAGATGCGATTTAACAATGGCGTTGCATGGACAGACACAATTTTTTCAGGATATTTTTACTGTCCTCATTTCCTTGATGTTAAATACTCTTTTTCTAGCAAAATAACTGCTTATATCAGGGACTCAAGAAATAGGTATATTCAGTGTGTTGGAATTTTATAGTTTACAACAAACCTCATTTCCAAAGTTCTCCTTTTTTCCGTTAATTTGTGCAGCACGGAATTTAAGAAAACTCTTAAATATTAACACCCGACAAGCAAACTCTGTCTTGAGAAAGATCTATTTCTGAAAATCTCCTTTCAATATCCTTAAGGTAATATTTATTTTCCTTCAAATATTTTATCCTCTTCCCACCAAATTCATTCAGGAGGGACCATTAAATAAATGGTTTTGATAAGATGTTCGAGAATATTTCACCTTCCCTGATAAGAAATTTGGTTTGTGTGACTGGGTGGGTAGAGCATAAATATAACACCATCTGGATGAAAAACTTGTGAGGACTTGCTCCACGGAAACTCAAGTGGTAAAAATCAAGGCAAAGAGACTACAGAAAAGAGAGCCAAATCCAGCCCCTCGATGAACCCCACGGAACTTTGTGCCCGGGAAATGTGCCCCTGGCTGGACTAGGACTGAATACAGAGCAGAATGCATTTTCAACAAAAAGTATAGGCTAGTTGCAGAGATAGCTGGGCAGGGTAGATGTAATCCATTGTCGCAACTGGGAATTTTCTTCTCCTAAAGAAACAAGATTTTCCTTTTTACTCCTTTTGCCTGAAGCACCTCCTGGGAGGGACGATCCCAGGCTAGCTGGAATAGGTCATTGTGTTCCAGCAAGATAATTCACCTGCTTTCATGCAAACTGACTTCAGACAGACATAAAAGGAATCCCTATCAGACAGATAAATCAGAGGTTGCACTTAAAATAGTAATAACAGTGCAATAGTTGCTGGGTCTGTCTCTCTTGTTTGTTTCCCTCCTCATACGCTGTCTCATTTTCTTGTCTTGTCTCTCTTCAGCTCTCCCCTTAGGCTGTATGGCTTTCACATGGACTCCTCTACACAGGGCAACGGACACTCAATAATTCCCAATGCATTCATTAACTCACCAAAATATATTTAGCATACATTTAGCAACTGCTGTGTTGCTGAACATTTCAACATGTTCTAATCCCTACGATGGCAGAATCAGAGAAGTTTCTTTTATGAACACACCCTGGGTGCCCTGAGCCGCCTCCCGATCTCCACAGCCGCCGCAGGGAAAGTCAGTTCAGATGCGGACACGGTCTGGGAGGAAGGATGGAAGTATAGGTTTTATATACCAGGAATGGGCACGTTAAGGGGATGAGTCTCTGCGGAGAATTACAACTGTATTCTTAAACCAAAGAGAAAAGTTCTGGATCCTCTCCTGCTTCTCTTTTCCATTATCATGGAAAAACACCAGCCAGAACCCTGAAGATCCTGTAAAGCCCATGCCGCCAATCCTCTCAAAAAACAAGAAAATGCTTACAGATTTCACAGCAGACTTGTGTTAAAAGAGGTAAGTGTAAATCTATCCCATAGGTGGAAGCTAAATCCTATTTTTTTTAAAAAGGAAGACTAGGGTCTCACCTCCCACTTGCCCTGCTGCGTCCTCTTCTTTAAATGGATGTTCCAGTGCTCAGAACTGACGTCCGCACAGTGTGGTATGGTCAGTGCAAAGGGAGTGGTGACGATCATGTCTGGGGGACCACAGGTGACCTCAGGACTCAGGAGCACCTCAGATCCATCGGACTGGAGGCTTTATGGTTGGGAGAGGATACAAGAAACGTGTAAAGAAGGGGGCGCATTTGAATGAGAACTTAGTTATAGACTGGGGCTTTCTTGAGGCTTCCCGGCACTACAAGTGCCCAGGCCTTGTCTGGGCAACAGCCATTTATCCTGAATGGCTCAAGCACAAGGACTGAGTTTAGCTTAGATTTCAAAGCTAGGTTTTGACATACAAAATAATAGGTGCTTCTTCAGAAATACAGGGCGGAACAGAAGACAGCAAAGACCTGGCTGGTGTGTTATTCTCCTTGATAACATTATCTATGACCAAAGCCGAGAGCTCGGTAGGAAGGACTGATCTGGTCATCTTCCCATCAGATTCCTTCCTCCCAACAACCCGTTCTACAAATATTTTTAATGCTAGTAAGTGATAAAACAAATTATTACAGAACAAAGCAAACTTTCAGACACACCCGGATTGAGTATGTCACTTCTGGTTTTGAAAACATTTGTTTTCTGCCAATGCACAAATACATAGGTCACATAGTGATAGCAGAGAAGACAGTTATAAATGTGCATAATAAAATACATAGATACATAGCTTTCAGCTCTTCACTATTTTAGTTCTAAATCTAGAATCATTCCACCTCAACCTAGTGTGGAGACTTTCGGTATTGTGAATTATTCACAATGGGAATGCAGAGTCATGAAATGATAAAAGGAGGTGAAGTTTAACTAAAGGGAAATGATATCATTGCATGAGATCTTTCAATTTCTTGTCCTTTGGTTTTAATCTCTGTCCCCAAAAGTAAGGTGGGCTGGTTTATAGGCCAGCAGTCAGTGAGAAGAACCCACAAGTCTGCTCATTCTTCCCCAACTGCTTCTGTGTTTTTGAACAAGGTATCTGATTTTCAGGGGGGCTGTATTTTCACTTGTAAGAAATATAGTGACCCAGAATATAGTCCATAAAACCATTTAGGACTCTCAGATGAGCAATGCTATATGAGCACTGCGATTGGTATTAAGACAGAAGTTTGCTCTTATACGACCTAGGAAGGGCATGTAGATATGTCATCCCTCATCAAAAAAGCCACTCCTTGAGCAAGATAAAGATGAAATTTAGCACCAAGAGAAGCCACCTCTTCCATGGTCTTGTATACACAGAACGGTTTCCTATGAGGGCATCTAACATGTTACTAGTTTCTGAGTTGCTTTTGTTGACATTGCGCATTAGGCATGGTCCTACTCCAGCTCATTATCTGTAATTTACTGCTGCTTTAAAAGTCCAGACACAGGGGTGCCTGGGTGGCTCAGTGGGTTAAGCCTCTGCCTTTGGCTCAGGTCATGATCCCAGGGTCCTGGGATGGAGCCCCCCGCATCAGGCTCTCTGCTCAGCAGGGAGCCTGCTTCCTCCCTCTCTCTCTGCCTGCCTCTCTGCCTGCTTCTGATCTCTGTCTGTCAAAATAATAAATAAAATCTTAAAAAAAAAAAAAAAAAGTCCAGACACAGAAGTGGGCAGGAACATCTTCTCTCCACTGTATCTAAAACAGACCTGAACGTGAGTGCAGTGTCCTCCCCACTTCAGGAAGCCCTGAAGCCATGGTCGCAAAATCCAACCATCCACCTAGGCAACCGTAGTCCAAAGTCGACGATTCTTCCCATAAAACCAGGGCGCAGGGGGACCTGAAAATAGCCTGCATCTGCCTTTAAGCAGAGCAGGCGAGCGAGGTGGGCAGGGCTGGTAAGCAGCGTATTAGCAAGTAACAAACGTGCGCTGAATGGTCTGGATACAATATACTTGAGGTTTGGGGGCGTGCGGAGAAAAATAAGGTAAAATTCCAGGGTGAGCTCTAAGCAGCAAGGGGTGGGCAGCCTGTCTGTGGATGCCTGCCAGCGGCCATTAGAGAAGGTTAAGCACTTTCCTTATCATTGCTGCTTGCGTTTGTCACAGACAGGAATAGCAGGGATGCTTGGGAGTGACCGAGGACAAGCTCTCCTAAAAGAACTACTTAATTGCTTTCAGAGACTCATCCCCCTTGTTGAACATATTGTTCCAACATATGGGAATTTGGGGAATTATTTAATGCCAAATGAACTGAAATCAGCTAATTAGATGAACTCTCACACTCGTGAGTAGCAAGGCTCCTTTCCGTGATAACTTCAACAGCATTAGGAAGCAGAGGCGGAGCACGGAGTGGTAGGCAGAGCGGGGAACGGGAGCTTTGCATTAAGGAGGCACTGGGCATTTCCACCAGGGCAAAGGAAGCAAATCAGGATTGACAGCTAAGCCTCCTACTGTGAAAACAGGGTCTGTGGGTGTAAGTCTCTGGTGAAGGAACAAAATTAAATCTCTCCATTTCTCCCCCCCGCCCCCCACGATTAACAATAATTTGTCCTTCTCTGCCATCTTCTATCTGCGGCAATCAGGGAGATTTACAAATATTAATTAAAGGTCTTCACACACCTGTGGAGGCAGGTGTTAACGGCATAAGGTCACGGAGCAGTTCGCCAAAGCGATGAGCTGCAAAATGCCCCTCTATTTTTTGACTCGTACGCAGGCTCCTGCTCTCTGTGACCGGATGGACTTTCCTCCTCTGTAACCACTAACAGATTTTCTGGGCACACTGCCGGCTCTCGTGACATCCCAAGTAAAGATGGGGGAAGGGGGGCATGTAGTCCAAGTGTCATCATGGATGCAGACTTAAGACATTTGAGGAAGGAGGTCGGGGGAGAGAAGGCTTTAATTGGGCCCAGGCAAAACTTAAGATTCCCGAGGACAGTATGGATGGCATTTCAGTATTCCCAGAGCACATCTGACAAGGAAGTATTCACGCTCCCGCTAGGAGAAAAAAAAATATATATTTTTTTCTCAAATTGCTGTGAGCTACAAAGAGCGGCGACTGCAAGGGCTATCCTAGAACCACCTCCAGGCATCACACGCTCTAGTGTAGATGGAAAAGTCTGGGTGTGTTTGACTTTTGCTACTTGTCTTTTTCCTTGTGTTTGATCTGTCTGTCCATCCATCCACCCATCCATCTCTCCAAATGCTGTACATGTTTATGAGCACTTAAGGATATAAAAAGATCAATAAATTAAGAGCCAGTTCTGGGTGGCCAGGTAGCTTGTGGGGCAACTGTAGGTCAGCAGGTTATGAATGCCAATTTCTGCTTGCACAGTGCAGCTGAGGGTTCCAGGGAAATCTGCCAGCTTTGCAGAGAACCACAGAATATCCATGGGGGGAGGGGCACTCGTAGCAGCCACAAGAGCATTGGACCTAATAATCTGGTAAAATAGGAAGACTCGTGTCGCTACTTTGTTTAGAACCAGAAAGGGAAAACGTAGGAAGAGTCGTTGCAGAGGACCCAAGAAGTGGGTAAAAGAACATCCCGATGTGCCACTTGTGTCCTCGCTACTCCTCACAGCTCTGCCCTGATACCACATCCCTCGTCTGACCTTTTCGGTCCTGAAAACCACAGTGTGGGAGAAGGGAAAGCCCGGGCCTTTCTGAGCCTCACTTTATTTACATGCAAAATAATGGCTTCTCTAAGACTGCGGTGAGCATTAAACAACAACAACAGCACAAAAAACACCTACTATGTCCTCAGTGGGTTGAGGTTCTGTTTCTCCCAATCTCCAATGCCCATCTTTCCTGCCTTTTGAGGAGCCTTATTTTCATGGGAACTGTGCTTTCTGAAACTGCTAATTGATTCAATAAATTGTCATTCTAGCAAGATACGCTTTAACAGACATTTCACAGCCTTAGAGATGTGCACTATTTAAGGGAATTTAAGGCACCTTGGCAATGCTTCCATCCTTACCTCCCACAGTCTGTCCTCAACTCGGTAATCAGCGGAATCCCACTGGAAATGCCAACGCGTTCCCACCTCCAGGAATCCCGGCTGTTCTGCTGCTCTAGAGCGCTCTGGGCTGCCTGGAATTTTTCGTTCGGGCAGCCCCGTGTCGGGATCCCTCGTGCCCTTCAGGTCTTTGCCCCAAAGACATCTACTAGTGAGGCATTCCCCGACCATTCCCATCACCAAAGCTGATCTTTGCTTTTTCTCCACTACTTAACTGCCCTCTAATACACTATACCATTTACAGAATTATTTACTTTAGTCTCTCACAAATGAGAATAGAAGCTCTATGAGGCCAGGGAATTTATTTTCTTTTCCTGTTTGTCATTGTATCTACAATGTCTACTAGATGCCAGTTGTAAGCACTCAGAAATAGATGTTGAGAAGGACAGAGGAGTCCACTTGAAGTAGTTCCTACTGGCCAAAAACTGGAACATTTTGAGTATCAAAGGAAATAATGGTAGTATAGGATCATAACCCATTGAATAACATAGCTCATGAGATATATGGATATATACATGAATGAATAATGAGAAGGGGAAACTCTCCTATGCAGCAGAAGTCAAGAAATAAATGCAGAAAATCATTTGGAACCAACCATACTGATACTTGATTCAGTCAAGAATTATTAGTAGGGGGGCGCCTGAGTGGCTCAGTTGGTTAAGCAGCTGCCTTCGACTCAGGTCGTGATTCTAGAGTCCTGGGATTGAGCCCCACATCGGGCTCCCTGCTCAGTAGAGAGCCTGCTTCTCCCTCTCCCTCTGCCTTCCTCTCTGCTTACTTGTGCTTTCTCTCTCTGTCAAATAAGTAAATAGAATCTTTCAAAAAAAAAAAAAAAAGAATTATGAATAGGTGCTCATCTACTTGGTGGAAGTTTAGAAAATAAAAAGGAACTATTTATAGGGTTTGAAAGTATCTCCATCGCCCTGCCCCCGCCAAGAGACTTACGAATTACAAAGGATAAAAGACTACTTTACAGTGGAGAACCTTGGCAGACACCACCTAACCAAGTTATCAAAGTTAACACTGGCAGTAATGGGATGGGTGGACAGGACACGCCTCCCGATAGGAGACAGTGAGAAGAACTTCACATTTGTCTGTAGCATTCCTGCCAATAATATACAACCTGAATCTAACCACAGGAAACTATCAGACAAGCCCAAGTTGAGGGACACGGTATAAACACTCTTATAAAGGGTCCAGGTCATAAAATAGAGACAGACGTAGGAACTGCTCCAGATTACAGGAGACTAAAGACACATGGCAATAGAATGTAATGAACGGACTTGGATTTTCATTTGCCACAAAGGACATTATTCAGATAAAGGAGGAATATGAATAAAGTTTGTGGCGCAGATAATAGAAGTGTATCAATGTTAACTTCCTGATTCTGAGAATTGTGCTGCAGTTATATGAGAGAATTCCTTTTTAGGATATACACACCGAAGTATCTAGGGTCAAAAGTGTATCTTGTTCACAATGGTTACAGAAATATATATGTATATGTGTGTGTGTGTACATCTGTATTTTATGTGTCATGCACACATATACACACATATGGAGAGAGAAGAGAGCAGAATATGGCAAATCAGTAAAATGTTAAGAGTGGTGAATATAACTGTGGGATGGCTGGAAATTTTATTCTTGCAACTTTCCCTTAAGTTATTTTTTATTTTAGATTTTATTTTATGAGAGAGAGAGAGAGAGCACATGTGTGCAAGTGTGGGGAGCTGCGGAGGGAGAGAACCTCAAGCAGAATCTGTGCTGACTGCAGAGCCCAAGGTGGGGCTCGATCTCATGGCCTGAGCTTGAGTTGGACACTTAACTGACTGAGCCACCGAGGTGCCCCATCCTTAAGTTTGAAGTTGTGCCAAAAATAATTTTTTTGAATGAATGAATAAATGAATGGAGACGGAAGCCCAGGGAAAAATTTCCAGACTTATAATGAAATCAGCAGGGTCACTGACTACTGCATAAAATGTGCGCTGGAGGGTGTCAGGTGCTCTAGCTGGTTGTCCAAGCTTGGCCACACTAGCTACCTGGTAACGGCCATTCTGCAGCGCACATGTGCACACCAATGGCAACAGAAGTTCATGCCGAACATGACCATGTGCGACTGGGAACCACTGCGGGTCTGGAGGTGGATCTGTGCACATTCTGCTTTTGCTCTCAGTATTTCCTCACCTGATTCTGGACTGGCCATGTGTCACTTTCTTCAAGCAAAACAACCAGCTCCGTATTTCGAGATGAGATTTTCATTGTTGTTGTTGTCTGCCACGCTGGGCTTGGTAATTACTGCTCCCGCCTTTCCTCCTCATGGTCTATATTATAGATTAATGTAGGTTTGATCACCTTTACCCAGAGTATCACTCAGGAATGCAGGCAGGAGAGTAATGATAGTTTTACTATGCCAGACCCTGGGTCGATACATAATTAAATCATATTTTAATGGAATAGACATAAAAGGCAGAGAGATGGAAGCTATACTTAGTCTTAAGATTGGAGCTCAGAAAACAAGGTAGCGCCAGCCTCCTACAGTTTCCTGCCCAAGAAGATACATAGTTTTAACTATTATTACACTTTTTCTCTTTTCATTAAAAACCTCCTATACTGACCTGAATGTGAACCTTGCTATGGATGAAAAATCGAGGTTTGGGCCTTATTCTTCCTTTTATCTTATTGGAGTCAGATACCTGTCTCATTCTCTAGCTCTGACCAGATCATTCAGCCAGGCCCCAGGAAAATAACATCAGAGAACCCCCTGCAGAGAGGAGTCCCAGAAAGCCAGCTCGCTCATCAGTCCACCCAAACACCATTAGCAGGTTTCCTGAGGACTTTCATTCCATAACTGCCACGTGTGAGTTAAGAAAAGGCTTTGGGGAAGGGAGATCAGGGGGGTGAGGAGCAGCAGAACAGAGGACAAAGACAGAAGTTAAGCAAAATCTTCTCTTTATCACCGTGGATTCCTCCTTCAGGGTTTAAGTGGTCTTCAAAGTATTGAGTGGTTCAGAATTCTTTGGGCAACTTATTGAAAATGATACTTGTAGACACTGTCCGTTAAGATTTTGATTCTGGGAATGGCTAGGTGGCTTAGTCAGTTAAGCGTCTGCCTTCAGCCTTGGTCACGATCCCCGGGTCCTGGGATGGAGACCCACATTGTGCTCCCTGCTCAGCAGGGAGCCTGCTTCTCCCTCTCCTGCCTGCAGCTCTCCCTGCTTGTGTGCTCTCTCTCTCTGACAAATAAATAAAATCTTAAAAAAAAAAAAAAAAAGATTTTGATTCTATATTTCTGGGGCAGGGCCCAGGAGCCTACGTTTTTTTACACAAGGTACACAAGGTAGCCCCGCTGCTAATATTTGAGAAAAACTGGGTAGTTCTTGAGAAAACGGGGACTTGGTGGTCTGTCCAATGTAGAGAGGGAGGCTTCTGAAATGGAAGTTGGAGGCTGGTCAAGGTTAAACGCTCAGTCTTAAGGTCTCAGATGATGCTACTGTGGTGGAAAATAGAACCACACAGGGATTGTCCTACATCCCCTTTCTCTGAGTAGCGTGTGGTTAATAAGCAACGATGTCAGGTTGGGGGCGGGGTGATTAGCAGTAACTGGAAATAATGCTATAGCTCATCACGCCATTATATTCCATTAGCTGGGGTGGGGAACGGAGCAGTTAGAGCAGTGGATTGCAACAAGCAACAAGCACAATTCATTGAGGATAGAAGCATATGGCTCTACAACGAAAGGGTTTAAAGATCTGGGTCACCCACTCGGTATTGTCTGAAATAGGATCACAGGAGGGGAGATGGCACGAGGGGGGCTGGGGCGGGAGGGGAATTATATTCATACTGGAGTGTGTATCTGAGTTTGCTGAAATGGAGCGATACCACACTGAGAGATTAGACTGTTTGCATACATTAAACGGCTTTAGTTTACACACACATGCATAGGTGTTTACCAATTAATATACTAAAGGAATCACAAATCATGTGTAAGCTACCAGTTCTTAGACACAATTTAAGCCTCATCTCTCATGCAGTGCTGGGCTTGTGTTCAGCTTGTTTACCAGGAGTGGCAGAACGACGGCTCATTGAGATGCCTTACGGTGGAAGATGGGACGGGAGTGTGTGGGTCTATGTGGCACGCGGCTATGACAGTCTTTATACCTACCAAGTTGTCGACGCATTTCCATCTCGAATGGGAAAAACAGACTCTTCTGGGGCAAACCTGAGTCCTATTTCTAGGATCATTTTCTTTTAGGCTGGGAAAGGACTCAGGAGCTATCAGTCCCAATACCATCTTTGTTCAGATGACAAAACACAGGGCATAGGGTGGGGTTGAGCAACAAGCCAAAGTTGAACCTCGCTCGCGACAGAGGGGGGACTAGCCTCTTCTGCTAGTGGTGGTGGTTGAGGGCTATGTGCGGGGGCAGGCAGGGGAAGGAACCGATGTTCTCTGGGACACATTCCCTAAACCTGGCATTTCTAAGGTCAGACGCCGGCATGAGAGTTATAAGGGTGTATTCATAGGGACTGCATCTTAGGAAGATGGTGGGCACTGAGGTACAATGATTGCAACAGAAGCTTGTGGTATATTCCTATTATCCCTGAGCCACGGACTTAGTGGCTTAAGACAACCTAAACTTACTATCTCACAGTTTTGTAGGTCTCTCTGAGCTAAAATGTCAGAGGGGCTGCGTTCCTTCTTGAGGTGCCTGAGAAAAATCCATTTCCTTGCCTCTTCCAGCCTCTGGCGGTCCCTCTTCCGTCTGCCACTAGCACAGCATCCTTACAGCTCTGTATCAGACTCTGATACTCTGCCTTCCTCTTACAAGGACTATTCCATGAACCCCCCTGCATAACCCAGGGTAATTTCTCCCCCTCAAGGTCCTTAACCTTAATCACACCTGTGAAGTCCCCTTTGCCATGCAGCATAACATCCACAGGCTCTAGGGATTAGTGTGGACATTTTGGGGAGGGGGTGGCATTCTTCTGTCTGCTACGTGGTTTTTCATGGCGTGTTCACTTTAAAGTTAGAACCCAAGAGACCCCCCTGCTTCTGTCTCCTGATCCCCTCTTGTCTCCCAGATGCCACACAACTGGACTGAGGTGCTGTTTGACCTTTGGGCATGTCCATCCTCGTTTCCAGAGTGAAGCTCCCTATCTGAATACAACTTTATGGGGTCCTGGGAAGTTCCCATTCCTTTGTCTTAAAGATGATAACCAAAGGAGTTAGGAGGTTGGTCATCTAGGTTTTTTCAAGGGCTGTGCGTATTGTCTTAGAAAGCATGGAGGCCAGCCTCAGTGTGGGCTGGTGTGTTCTGGCATTTTTATGAGGCTATAACTAAGTGAAGTGGAAAGGATGATATATATTAAATATCTTAATAGGACAGGTTATTTCTACTTCCAGCGTGGGCAATAAAAGAGATTGCATATACAAATAAAAATAATTACAGTATGTGGTGTTCCTTTACAATGCGCAATCAAACTCATGAACCGATGACTTTCCTCTTATTGAATTAAGGTACACCTTCCATTCAGATCTATTAACAACATTCCCAAACCATTGTTATCTTGTCAATGGCATCTTTAATTAAAGACTCCTCTGGACCGTCCTAATCACTTCACATTGTGAGCTCACAGGGGCTTCCGACATACTGTGATGAAAATGATGGCAATTTTTATTTATGCGTATTTGTTTGTGGACCAAGGGGCCGTGGGGTGGGAGGAGCGGTGAAGAGCGTGGTGGGCGGAAATTCTTTCCAAAAAAAGCAGATCAGCAGATGACAGCATGAGAGATCCCCCCTCCCTTTCTCTTTCCCCCTCTTCCTTCTTTCTCTCCTCCCCTCCTCTCGTTGTGGGGATAATGGCGTTCTCTTTGAACTGAAATGACTTTGCGAAGGAGCCTCCGTGATTTCTCGGCAGTAAAGAGCACAGTCTTCAGCTAAAGGTGCATTAACCCTTCTAAGCCATTAAGATACCATTTGATTAATTGCTCCTTTTATCACACTGCATGGCACTGGTAGCATGACCGAATTAATGTGTTTCCCAAATGGCAGCAATCTGTTCCCCTTGCACTCGCGCAAAGAGCCCCTTTGTTTGTTCCTTAGAAAGCACCTTCCCTCGTCAGCAGTTGCCTCTGCCAGACACAGAGCTCATTAATGCCGAATCCCCTCCAAAGGGAAGATGTTTTCCATTCTGAGTCTTCCAGTAAAAAAATCTCTAAAACTCCCTTACAGCCACAAGCGGGATTCCAATCTATGACTGAGCATTGAACAGAACTGGTGACAGAAACAATCTGTTCACTTCTGTCCATCACGATCTAGCAAGGGAAGCCTGACAGAGCTTGTTCAAGGCTGGCCTAAGCCGCCAGCCCAGCTTCACTGGCCACTGATCTCCTACTGTGGACACGACCCCACTCTTTGGACTCCACGTAATATGCCTCTAGAGTATAAATCCTAGGCCCCCGTGTAAGGAGAGATCAAAGCAGACGAGTCCTTCGTATCTTCACAAGCTCTGATCTTAGAGTGAACAGTTAATGTGTGTGCTATCACTGAATTGATCTTTCCTCCCAGTCTAGGAATGTGGTAGCCGTCTAAAGGAAGCCAGCATCATGGGGACAGAGCTAAAGCACATTCCAGGGACTCCAGAGAACTTATCTATGCAATTAAAAAAAAAAAAAAAAAAAAAAAAAAGGCCAGATGAAGTACAATATCAAAAGATAGCATTTGTATGGTACTTTATACTTTGCACCAGACTTGTCATATATGTCACTTTTTTGCCCTCCCCCCAAACCTGGAATGCAGCTAATATTATACAGGATTTCTAGATGGTACAGTTGAGGCCCAGAGAAAGAAAATGACTTGCTCACAGTCACTCAGGCTGGAGAAGTCACAGGGGAGCTGGAACTCAGGCCTTCGGACTCCCTGTGTTCTCACTGCCACCCATCATCTCCTTTCCGATCCCTCTTTACCCGTCAAGGGATGCCAGTGACCGCGTCTACATTACTTTCCTGACAAGTTATGTGTGTTATCGTTTCCCTTCAGTGAACTCCAGGACTGGCTGATTCTTACCCAGCTAGGGAGGCAAAGAAAACAAAGGTAGGCAGAAGACTCTGCCCTGCGCACAGCAGGCAGGCAGGCAGGCTTTGTGGCCGATAATCGTGACTCTCTGCTCTATGAGCATTTGCTGCCAGACAGTCTGGCCAAAAGCTTCACCGGGGATTTGGATTCAGCAGTTCTCTTTTTTTTTCTTGGTTATAAATATTGTTTTTGCACTGTATTGATTTATTCTTCAATCAGTTTCCTTTCTACCCCCTTTCTTGTAAGTCAGAGGGCTGTGTTTCTTCCCTGGAAAGAAAGCCAAAGAGGCTCCTGGAGCAACTATTATCAGAAACTGTCAGGTGACCTTCAGCTGGCAAATCTCTCTCAACTAGTTAACCGTCAGTTCCCAAGGCAGAATTCTGGGAATTATCTTCGACTCCTTCATCGCTCACATTAACAGCTCCCTCCCAATCTCTCGTGCACAACCAAAGACAAGGACACTCAAAAGTAGAGTGACTATAATTTATTGCCCACACGCAGATACTTCCGAGGATGAAGAGGGCACTATTAATAAATATGCTAGGCAAAAATGAGGCACATGTTCACTGTCCTCACAAGGACAGTGCTGGCATAAGGAAGACTTGAACTGGGAAGTGGTCCTGGAGATGAAGCAGAAGATAAGATACCAAAAATGGTGGACCAGATTTCCTGAAGCTGACTCTTCCTACATCCCTATCTAGCAGGTCACTGTCAATTTCCTCTAGGCAGCAAATTACTCTCTTACATAGTCTAGTCCTTATCACTCTTCCTTGCATATTTTGTTCGGGTTTGCTTCGTTCCAAAATATATGATGCTATTATATACCCCTGTGCCTTTACACCTTCTATTTCCTTTTACTCACGTTCCGTTTTTAAGTCAATTGTCCCTTCCTCGCGGAAGCCTTCCCTGAGCCTTTAGACAGGCCTCATCCCTTTGCTCCTGGTTAGCACATGTGTCACGGTGCAATTATCATCGGTGATTTGAGTAACTGGGTTTGCTTTGGGGGCTTCATCTATTGTGGTATTAGGTGGCTCTAGCTTTTCTAATGCAAGTTGACCCTAGAATGATACAGTTGAACACAGTTGAAAATGAGCACATAATTTTTGACTCTACCCCTTGGAAGGATGGGGACCTGGGAATAATGGAAGTGTTCTTTGCTCTTCTCTCCTTGGTTTTAGCGTCATGGACAAGTCAACAAGCTTATAAACAATGAGAAAATCAAATATCACCGTCCAGTTCTCCTGCAGATGGCCCAAGTTTTATAAGGAATTCTCTTGAGCCTACCCTCTGACAGTGGAGAGAGCAGAGGCGGCCATTTTTGATGACCATTCTCCTCCAAAACAGGACTGATTTTCTCTCTTCTTCTATCAATAGGGAGGGAGAGAACCTGGTCTATGAGTGGGCAGGGGAGCAATAGTGCCCATGCTGATGAAATGAAGCTTCTTGGAAGGTTTGGCTGGGAGGTGGGAAAATCAGCCTTTGGCATGATAGCTGGAAAATCTCTGAAATTAGAATGTGGGGGCACTTCTCTCTCTCTCTCTGGCAGTTTCTTTTTGTAAATAAGCTCTGGGCTTTGTCAATTTTCAGAATACAGAAAAGGCCACTATACCCCCAAACATCACTCTGATACGTATATACAACCTCGGTCCTCCTACCATCACCTCCACCAGAAATAAACTCCTTATAGAAGGGATATTTTATCCTTCTTTGCAGTACTGGGCAGATTTGGGGCTTAACAGTCATAGACTATACTGAGCTCTAATATTAATTGGGAAAATTTTTCTAGAAGTCTGCAACAGTTTTGCAGTGTTGAAGGGGCAGTGTTTTTTGCCTGAGCTGGGGGATGGCTTCAGACAGACCCCAGCAGGTAGGTCTCCCAAGCTGGAGAAAGCCAACAGAGACACAAATCAACCCAGAAGCTTTTAGCCAGGTTTTCTCCCTGGTGGCAATGTCCTGAGAAGTCACCTGGTGGCAAGGTGGAACCAGGGTTCACTACCTTGTGAGAAATCAGAGCTCTGGGAGGCCCCAGGAAAGTGAATGTGGTTTCCTATTTTTCTGTGACATGGGGTTTTAGATGGACCTCAAATGTCTTTCACACAAAGACGAGTCATCATTAAAATTTCATTTTTACAGGAATGGCCATCCATAGCCAGATTTTCTTCTTACTCTTCTAGAAACAAGGTCGGTCTAAGCACGTTTCTGAGGGTTTATATCTTTTGCTAGGCCTGAGTCATGAAGACGTACGTGTGTGCGCGTGTCCATGTGTGTGCGTGCTGGTTTGCTACCGTGGAGGGAAAGCTACAGGAAGCCATATTCCGCAGGAACAGCCTCCACCACACGGTTTCGTGGTGAGCCGTTCCTGGGAAAGAAATTCTCTTCAGTTCCCAGGGTGACTTTTTGTGTCTTCCTGGTCTCGTGTTTGGTCTTATCTCATGCTTTGCTGTTAAAACTGTTGCTCCATCAAGGCACCGTAAAAACAGCTCATGCTTCCTAACACCACCACATCTGTTTTCCAGCTCTTTGCCCCAAGAAGTACCCACTGACTCAGACCATTCAAGAGCAAAACAAAACCAGAAGAGAAAAAGTGGTTGAAATACGCCATCTGGGCCGAGCCCAAATTCAAAACTATGTGTCCCTTTGTAAATTTTTCAATAAGATTACTTATATTTCCAGTTCCAGTTTAAGCATTTGGTCAGGGATATCCACATGACAGTGTAATTGGAAAAAGAAATGAGTGTTTGCCTTTGGTTTCGTTTTATTGCTTCTTGAAAGAAAGCTCCATATAATAATTTTCTGGTCCAGTTCTCTACTCTCCGACTATGGGGTGGGGAGGGGTGCGGGACCTGTGGGAGGGGTAGAGGGAAGGCTGTGTTGCATCCACATCTTGTCTTAGTGTAATCCATGTGAGGAGAGTGTCTGAAATGAGACTTTAATTCCCTTGTCGAGATACCCGCATTTTATAAAATTTTATCAAAACCCGGTCAGAAAGGATGAGAAGAATTTCACTCCAAAAGCGCCTGCCAAAATGTACCTACAACAACCCCAGATTCTTTCAAATTGAAGTTTGGGAAAAGACAGGGGCTTTCTGAGAATGATCAGTGCTGGTTTCCTGCCCTCCAAAGGGGGCCGATAGGAAAGGAGGTCCCCTCTGACTTTGAGCTAGCTGACCAAATGCTCCTGATGTGGGCTTCCCTGGCAGCCCCGATTTCACGCTCTTGCCTTTCTGTGAGGCTACTCGAGTTCCCGTCCCTGTGATGCCCACTAAGTGTTCTTTAATTTGTGAACGGCTCAGTGTGTGAAACCTAAGTCTTTGTCCAATCTGTGCCCTGGCCTGGGCTACACTTGGAAGGAAGCTGCTTAAGATAATGACTTAAAAGCAGGGAAAGATATCTGCATTCAGCCACTCTTACAGCCCCTCTTATGCTATGTAGATCATGGAAAATGTATCCAGGAGTGAACATTGAGGAATTTACTGCCCTTAGGCCTGTCTTTGCCTGGCTAATTTCTACTGATGTTTTAGATTCAGGTCAAGTGACATCTTCTGGAAAGCACTCTTCTCTACACCCCGTCTGTGTTTCTATGCTTGGACTGGATTAAGGCCATTTTGTATTTTTCCATGGTTTTCCATGAGATTCCCTATTGCAGTGTGGTTCCACATTGAATTGCAAAGGGATCCTGGCCTTCCGCAATCTGGGCCCCTCCCCATCTGTTTCATGGTTTATTTCCATCATTAGGCGTAAGCCTTGTCTCTCCCCAAGTGTGCTTTACTGGACTCATGGATGACATACCCAACTGTACCTTAAGGTAGGGATTGTGACGAAGCATTGAAATGCCTTCTAAGCCAGATCATCTTGCTTTGGTGCCTCATCTGGCTACAACCCGAGTCGAGCTTACTAGCTTTTCTTGCTGTTAATTTTCAAATCTATAAAAATTAGGATAACCATTATTGTTTACCCTGTGGGCTCAATGTGAAGATGAGAGTATATACTGTCCATAGAATGCTTTGTCAAATGTAAGTGTAGCAATGACGAAAAGAATACTTATTTTATCACCTTTTAGATTTTTGTATCATTGTGTACCACGCAATCCCACCATATCCGTATAAGGTAGATACCTACTGTTTTTCAGAGGAGGACACATCTGGGTTTCAAAGAGTTTTACGAACTTCCCTAAAGTCACACGGATGAAGCAGTGAAGCTTAGATCTGAACCCAGGGCCTCTGTCTGAGCTCACACTCGTAGCCACTGCGTTCAGATGTTTCCTAACGTTGTGTCCCCTGAGACCCAGCACTTTGGTGGGACTTGTTTCCAGCCTCTGTGCACTCAGTTCTATGATGTAAGAATGCAATTTTCCCAATGTACTTCTAAGAAAAACTCAACTTGACCCTGTCTTTCTGCCTTGCTTAATTCTCATGCTCATGGAGAGCAATTCCAGAGGATGCCCCATTTTAGGGGCCAAGAGTTGGAACATGAAGTCAGAAAGCGGTTTCTGTAAAGGCTCTGACATCAGGGAGAGATGGCATCCTTTAGTGTGTGAGCACTGCCATTGTGGTGAGGCGGCCTGAAGTCAAATCCCAGCTCTGCCAGAGAGTAACCTGCCCTTCAAAGCAGCTTCGCTGCTTGGAACCTTCATGTTTTTAGATTTTTTTTTTTCTCCTTTCTAAAATTGCTACAACATCCTCTTCTTTTGACATAATGGAAGACTAAATGAGTCAAGTGCATGTGAGAGCACTTTGCAAGTTACACAGAAACAGAGGTAATGATTACTTTTCCAAGAATGCAAAGTCCTCATCCAGCAAACCATTTAATACGCATGTCTGTACAAAAAGCCAACAGCATTATGGGCAAAAAGCATCATGGGCAACCAGAGGTCCAGACTGCTGCACGAGGTTGGGAGAGATTCATTAAAATCATAGTTTAAGCCTGGAAGTGTAGACAGAGCAGGGACACTGAGGAAGAGTGACATCATTCCATTTAATGGGAAGTACAGAGTGTCCTCCTGGAGGCTTCCCCGTAACAGAAGCCGGGCCTTCCGAGAGGGCCAGGGTGCATAAATTCACGGAATGAACACCCTCACTGAAAACCTACCCAGATTTCAAAATACAGCCCTAGGAACCTATTTGAAAACAGGGGGTTATTTTAAGTCTGTGATTCATTCCACACAGCCCTGTCTCTGGGAATCTGCTACTGAATTTGGATCAATGATTTCAGTGACAGTTCCACTAACTCATCACCCAGCTATCCCAGAGATGTCACTCAGAAAAAAGCAACAGAAAGGTGCCGTCAATAGGAAAACGGAATGGACTTTAAAGAGGCTGTTTTCAAGATCTGACTGTAATTCTGGGTGTGGAAGCGATGGTGAGTCAGAGGTGAAAGAGACAGAACCGTGCTGTTCCAGGTCTACAGATGGTAGAAGAAAAAAGGCCTTCTTCTGAGCACAAGTTCAGCAGGACAGAAGGACACCATAAGACGACAATGGGTTTTTAAGTGACGTCCCAAAGGCAAGGTGACACTAAACCGTGCTACATTAATGGCCTTCTGATTAACCCCAGGATGAAAAGCTGCAGAACTTCGATCTGAGCAACCTCCTATTAGGGTTGGAAAAAAAAAAAAAAAATCACCAAGCTTAAGAAAAGTAGCAGCAGGAAGGCATGTGCTACTTTTAGTGTTTTCATAAGTAGTTTGGAGCGTTTTGAAATGGAGTGAAGATTGTCAAGGAAGCTAAATAAGCAGTAGCCTGCGACTGGTCATCTTCTTAAGAGCTGGGAACATCTGGGAAGGTTTGAGCAGCATGAAAACAAGAAGAGGAATGTAGGCCTCCTGCAACTGTATCTTATCCTCCGATGAGTAGACAGGAAAATGCCCACCTCACGGAGCTGAAGCCCTTGAAGAACCGTTCCTGCTGTCCACCTTCCTGGACGACAGTAATAACGTCACATCTTAGATACGGATGGATAAACCAGACTGGTTAGCACAGGACTTACAAAGCTCGTGGTGGTCCAGGAGGCGACTGCATCAGGCCAAACCTGTCTTTCAAGGTCTGTGGACTCTGGCATGTTCTTAATCTATTTCTCCTCCTTCTTGTATAATTGCAGGACAGCTTGAGTGGTATTTCCCACATAAGTCCTATTTAATGAGGTGGAAGAGGATGGGTTTGAGAGGAAAGAGCTGAACGTAGGCTCAGTGGATGGATTATAAGGAAGGAAGCCGGAGGCTGGGGCGAAGGTTAGCAGGAGGCCGTGATTCGGGCAGGCAGACTGGATTCGGACTCGTTCTTGATTTTTTTTTTTTTTTAAAGATTTTATTTATTTATTTGACAGACAGGGATCACAAGTAGGCAGAGAGGCAGGCAGAGAGAAAGGAGGAAGCAGGCTCCCCGCTGAGCAGAGAGCCCGGATGTGGGGCTCGATCTCAGGACCCTGGGATCACGACCCGAGCCGAAGGCAGAGGCTTTAACCCACTGAGCCACCCAGGTGCCCCTCGTTCTTGATTTTTGCAGGATGACGTGTTCAACAGCGTGTGTGGAATGGACCCTGGCCTAAATTTTAAACAGGTATGGTTTCTCATAGAAGTCAACTGAAGGGATAAAAAAGAGGTGACCCTTATCCAGGAAACTCCATTTTTAGGTTTGCTTAAGTGAGATGCTGAGTAAACTCTCCAAACCCCTCTACTTGCACGTGGAGGTGTTTAGACCCTAGCGTGCCTTCAGGAGCGGAGGTGAGGGATCTAGTTCTCCAGGACTGAAGGGAACAGCACGAGAGCCAACCACACCACCACCTACTTGCGCGCCCTCTGAGCGCCTTGCCAAGAGCCAGCTAGCAGCGCCTTTTCCATTCCTTCCAAGCTCTCTCGAGCAGAAAGTTAAAACCACTGGGCACCAACGCATTTTTTCATGGAGACAGCTATCAGAATCTGTTCAAACCATCTGTTTCTCTGGCTCTTTTTCCTTCCAGTGTTTTTCCTTCACGTGTTCTCTGCTCACAACAAAAAAAAATCTAGCCTCAAAGAACCAAGATGTTAAGACTGAAAATGCCAGAGGTACACATCCAGTTTATGAGAGAAATTGCTTTCTAAAGAGGAGCCGGGTTTTATCTTGTGTGGAGGAAAGCGACATTTCCACAAATATTATACTTGTGCTAAGAAAATAACCAACTACTTTCATTAAAGACTCCGCGACAAGATTTGTATATGTAATTGAATTTAATGCTACTGAAATGTGTCAGACCTGAAAGCTACTGCAGCGTAGAAGGTGTTTTTACACGGAGGGAAGATTACCTGAGAAATCCCCTCTCAGCCTACAGCAGGTCTTGTGCTGACCTGAAGAGGTCACAGGTTGGTCGTTCTCAGCATTTGCATAATGCCTAGCAGCGAAAAGCGCCTGCTGGGATGATTTTTTTTTTTTCTTTTGAGAGAAAGATTAGGTGAGGCAATCAGTATGGAGAGGACCTGCTAAGGACTTGCCTACTGAGTCACGGTTGATTTTTGTCTGCGGTCAAGAGGTCAGTGACCTAGATGAGTCACCAAAAATTGCAGAGCTAGCTCTGTGTGTTTTCATTTTAGCCTACACTTTTGCAACTGGTATTTCCCTCTGTATAGTCAAGTAACGCACGGATCTTAGCTGTACACCTCCACGCCAAATTATCTTAAAAACCTCAGGTTTTCTGCAGAAGCTCCATTCTGTATTTAAGATGTCATCAATATGCCATCCTTCTCTGTCTCTCACCTAGGTTCACCTTGGTTGATGGACATGTAGATCTCCCAAGAGTTCTCTTCTGGGATGGCGCCATGCGGTATGAGTAAACTCACCCCTAAAACAGAAAAAGCCCAGAGGTTATTTGCCGATCTTCCAATAGTCTTGAAGCCCCTTAGCTGAGCACCTTACAGATACACACACACACACCCCGCAGCAATTTATGAAACCCTGATCTTTGCAAAGTTTATAAAGTCTAAGAACTAATGGAGAAAACATTGTTTCCCAACAGTGACATGAAGAGGAGCATGTTACTCGACTGTGTACTCTAATTCAAAATATTTAGAGTCTCCTTGGCACTTTTAAATTCTCTTAAAGGACTGGGCATCCTGAGACCAGACACCATCAAACCTGTCCGAGAATATAAGAGTTTATCCGACTGTATTGCTGTAGCTCCTCTCTCTCCAGTCATTTCCGGAAGAGGCGTCTGAGATGGTGGGCGAGCCCTCTAATGCTTTGCTCAGGCCTGGTATGAAATTGTCTTATAAATTATGCATCTCAAAGTAAGTTTAAAGAGGTGCTGTATTTTTTCAAGAAAACTGGAGGAAAAAAAAAAAAAAGCATGGATGAATTTAGGGCTGTTATAGGACCAAATACCAGCTATATGACAACCTATATTTGCTGGGAAAAAAAAGAAGATGAAAGTTAAAGGTGGCATAACCATATTCATGTCAAATCAGAGAAAAATCAGTAGCCTAACTTCAGTGAAATCCTGTAATGGAGGACAGGGAAGGCCCAGGAAGGCAGATCACACTGTGTGTGCAACGTCTTCTCTCTCCTCTTGTCTACCGCGAAGTAAATATTTCGCTTTGGCCAAGAGAGGAATCTAGAGGGGGCCGAGATTCTCTTTAATGTAGTTTCTTGTTTATAAAAAGAGATGAAATAGAGACACAGTAAGACCTTTGCAAAATAAAATCTCAGGGTATCCTCCAGTTCTTTGAATAATGCAGCTCCCACCTTTCCCCCCTTTCATTAGCGCTAATGTAATTGCACAGAAAGCTTTTCAGGTTGCCGGTGGTAATTTACATCTCGAGATGGCAAGCTTTACTGATATCCTTCTGTGTGCCTGTTAGCTGCTGTGGAATCAAGGAATGCAAGACTCATTGCAAAACACGTTATTTGTGATGCACATTTATGAGCATTATTCAGTAACATGCTAGTTATCATCAGTATCTTTCACCAGCACTAAGAATGAGGCACATTTAAATCTTGCTTACAGCTTTTCAGCAAGAGTATCCATTTATATTCTGGACTTTAATGTCAATGGAACTGTAATTGCCATACTTAGGGGCCTCTGATCAGGCTCCTCCTTTCATTTCCTGTTCTTTTTTAAATGTAGTTGCCAAATGAAGTGGACTCCAGGACATCCTTCCCTGCTGTTGAGCAGAAGTTGTGATACACAGGATATTCACTGGGTGTGGGTGTCAAGCTGAATGCATGCCCTACACACTCTGTATTCTCTGTCTGACACAGTACTTTTTCTCTGTTGCCTCTCTTTTAGACACTCTAGGCCCTTAGGACAACAGAGATCTTCAGTCCTAATTCTTTAGATATAGAAGCAAATACAGCATCATCAAACAATGAAAGAATAACTTTATCGTGCTCCCATTTTTCTTTTTCTATTTTTTCCTTTTTGTAGGTATATTTCACAGGCAATATATTGTACCCATTTTAAGAGTACAAATTGATGAGTTTCTCATATATACTCTCTTAATCGCCACCGTAGTCAAGATACAGAAAAGTTCACCACAGAGTTGCCTGGTGCCCTTTATAGTCCTTTCTTCGATTGCCAACCAAAATGATCACTTTTTACTTTCTGACATGTTGATTAGTGTGTCTTTTGTAAACTCACAAATAAATCCTACAGTGTGCTTAAAATTAAAAAAGCATATCATATCAATTACATGTTGCACAATGCCTGGCACACAGTAGGCACTCAAAAACAAAAACCAAATCCCGAATAAATGAAGGTATAGGATTTGAAATTGTTGGGGAAAAAAAAAAGCCAGATGCTGAGACGTGGTCTCTTCTCTAGATCATCCGTGCCTGACAGGCAACTCCCACATCGAATCAGAATAAATATGCATGTGGACTTTTGAGATAGGGCTGTTTGTAGAACGGATCCTATCTCATTCCTTTCAAGTCAGCTTAATTCCCTGTGTTCAGATTGAAACATTATTTCATAATACTCCTAAATACGACCTGAATCTACAGGATCATTAGAGCTTTAAATGATTTCATCTTTCCTTCGGTCAGAAATTTCACAATTCTCTTTCAAACATACTTCCCTCCTCCCACTAAAATAAGCATATTGTAAACAGAGATGGGACGAAAACACAGAGGCAGGGTCATGGTGGGTGGTAGTGTGGGCGGCAAGTTACAGCTTATGAAGGAGGAAAGGCAGAGTGGGGAATCTTTATGCGTGTGGTCCCCTTAAGAAGAGTCCGTTTTTGATATGTCACTCACCAGTTATCTCTGATTAAAGAAACATACTCTCCCCCAAACTCCACCTGCTACCCTGACAGCCTTTTATTTGGTATGATAACAGAACCACCTGTCTGTTTCTTGCTTCATATTTTGCATAATAAATGACTACCGCAGCATGGGGACCATCCCATCCTCTTGGAAAAAGCATTGCCAAGCATCATACAATAATTCGGGATGGATGGCATTAGAACAATTTAATTGCTGTGCCTTGCTTCTTTACACTTTAGCCCCCTAGGGCATATTTCGCATTTATGTTCTGCAAATAACATGGCATATGTTTCAATTCCCCACACTTATTTTTCCTCAAACTCATTCCCAGTGAACAGCTTCAATCTTGTCCAGGACTTCTTAGTAGAAGCTTTGAAAATGCCCTTTCACAGAGGAGGTGTTTGGGAATCAGACAATGCAATCAAAACTTTGCGTTTGCAATGCAAGTACTTCTCAAGTCAAAAGGGAAGAGAAAGAAAAATCCATGTCATGGTTTCATCTCACTTTTTTTGATGAACGTTAAACAGAGCCAATGAATGGGTCGATCTTGGCCTGCCTTCCACATGGATGTAAACACACAAAGATAGGAAGGGAGAGGAGGAGTGTGGGCCAATTTATTCAAACACTATCTACTGGGAGCTCGTGAAGTGCCACACGCTGGGTTAGGAAAGGAAGGGAAGACAAAAATGCAACTTTCCAGGATTTTGATGAATATATCCTGTTCTTAGGAGAGGTTTGTGTCATTTTCTTTTCCCAGAGCCCATACTTCCAGTTTATAGATTCTTACAAGAAGGGTACTTGGTAAGCCTGGCTGACTGACTCATTCCGCATTGAGTCTCCTGACTGCCAGTTAGGACCAGGGAGGATTACGTCCCATGCTGACATTCATGCATGTTTAAACGAAGATTCTTAACGATGTTCTAAAACATGGACTAGAAAGAAGATTTCGAGAATTGAAAAGTTCAGAAACCAAAATCATGATGAGTAGGGCTGCATTTAAGGGCAATTTTTAAGGAATCAGCTGAGGGAGGAGAACAAGACAGCATTTCTCAACTTGAACCTAAGTGCAGTGTCAACTCAGTAAGCTACTGTAGGGTCAGTTAGCTGGAATGGGAGCTTTGGACTAGTCCTATGGCAGATTTCATTTTAGAGAATAAAATCATTGATTTGGAGAGGGTGGTTAGCTATACCTCAGAGTGGGCTGTCAAGGCCCTGATGGTCTTGATTCAATGCTCTCTGGTTGTTTTGTCACACTTACAGAGAGAGTGCACTCTTTCCTCCCAGTGGCCAACCAGCGATGATTCAGAGCACTACCTAATTCTTGTTGCTTAGAAATCAGAGGAGAGTATGCCCTCTTCCACCACTCAGTTAGGTCTTAGATGGCATCTCTGAAGACTAATCCATTGACAGGATGTCATTTTAAAAGTTACTTGGCCTACAGAGTAGAGAGCCCAGATATGAACCCTCAACTCTATGGCCAAATAATCTTCAACAAAGCAGGAAAAAATATCCAGTGGGAAAAAAGTCTCTTAGATAAATAGTGCTGGGAAAATTGGACAGCTACGTACAGAAGACTGAAACTTGACTGTTCTCTTACACCATACACAAAGATAAACTCAAAATGGATGAAAGACCTCAATGTGAGTCAGAAGTCCATCAAAATCCTAGAGGAGAACATAGGCAGTAACCTCTTCGACATCGACCATAGCAATTTTCTTCAAGACGTGTTTCCCAAGGCAAAGGAAACAAAAGCGGAAATGAGCTTTTAGGACTTCATCAAGATCAAAAGCCTCTGCACAGCAAAGGAAACAGTCATCAAAACAAAGAGACAACCCATGGAAAGAGAGAAGATATTCACAAATGACACTACAGACAAAAGGCTGATGTCCAAGATCTATAAAGAACTCCTCAAACTCAACACATACACAACAGAGAATCACATCAAAAAATGGGCAGAAGCCATGAATAGACACTTCTCCAAAGAAGACATACAAATGGCTAACAGACACATGAAAAAATATTCATCATCATTAGCCACCAGGGAAATTCAAATCAAAACCAAATTGAGATACCACCTTACACCAGTTAGAATGGCCAAAATTAACAAGTGTTGGAGAGGATGTGGAGAAAGGGGAACTCTCTTACACTGTTGGTGGGAATGCAAGTTAGTGCAGCCACTTTGGAGAACAGTGTGGAGATTCCTTAAGAAATTAAAAATAGAGCTACCCTATGATCCTGCAATTGCACTACTGGGTATTTACCCCAAAGATACAGACGTAGTTAATAGAAGGGCCATCTGTACTCCAATGTTCATAGCAGCAATGTCCACAACAGCCAAACTGTGGAAAGAGCCTAGATGCCCTTCAACGGATGAATAGATAAAGACGATATGGTCCATATACACGATGGAGTATTATGCCTCCATCAGAAAAGATGAATACCCAACCTTTGTATCAACATAGACAGGACTAGAAGAGATTATGCTGAGCAAAATAAGTCAAGCAGAGAAAGTCAATTATCATATGGTTTCACTTACTTGTGGAGCATAAGGAATAACATGGAGGACATGTTAGGAGAAGGAAAGGAAAAGTGAATTGGGGTAAATCAGAGGGGGAGAGGAACCATGAGAGACTGTGGACTCGGAGAAACAAACTGAAGGTTTTGGAGGGGAGAAGGTGGGGGCATGGGTGAGACTGGTGGTGGGGATTAAGGAGGGAGCGTCAAGCACTGGGTGTGGTACGTAAACAATGAATCTTGGAAACCGAAAAAATGAAATTAAAAAAAAAAGTTATTTGGTCTATATACCTAAAGTATCCTTTTCAAAACATTAAGAAAATTCCCCTTCTAACCAAAAGGAGGAAAAAAATATTCTTGAGAACTAATTGTATGCACGATTTAGCCCTGGACCTGAGGTTTGTATTCAAAAGAGCAACTCGGTAATGAACCTTCATCATTGCTCCTCATAAAGCAACATGATAGCAAGGTCTGTGGACACTCGACCATGTTTATTAGGTCAGTTATGGAGGAAGTTTGACTCCCAGTGTCCTTCTGCTAAATTATCTACTAGTGTATAAACCATGTTTGGCTATAAAAGATGGTATTTCTCATTCTTGTCAAGGAATGTCCTCAGTGCTTCCTGATTATGCTCTACGAAATATATTTCAAGGGGGTTTAACTCTGGGGACCACCCAAACCTCCTGAGCAAACATGGCTGTCAACTGGAAAGGGCATCAAATAGAGTAAGTGATCTGTGCTGAGGTGACGATCGTAAAATCTAAAATCAGCATCGATTCTGGTTGGCCATGTAAATCAAGGAGGCTTATGGAACCGGAGTTGGTAGCTTTGACACAAAGATGGTAAGCATCTTAAAAATGAATCTTATGGGATATAATTATGTCAATATAAACCATTTAAAAGAATGCTTGGAAATCGCAAACGCACACTTAACCGCCTACCTGTATTTGGCATGACTAAGCGTCCTCCTAAGTGGCCAAAGACACCAGTGGTCCTCAGTTCCGTCCTTGTGGGGAGCGATGACAGATTCTGGATGTAAGGTGTTTTATTTCTGGGATGCATCGTACTAAAGCTGCGGTTGTTTCCATGGGGAAAAGTCCCGGAATGATTCTTGCCGTGGTATTCAGCTCTCTCAGACACGCCCAGGGAGACCATGAATGAGCTCTGGACTTTGACTTTGATGTCGGACAAAGGGTTAAAGAGCGAGGACTCTGTCATGAGTTCCTTGTCCAGAGGGTCCTGGAGGCAGATGGGCCCGCTGTATGTTCGGCTGACCGTGAGGTCTGGTTGCATGGAGGAATTCAAGAGCAGGGAGTTACCTGGTCAAAGAAAATTGATCTGTCACTCAGAAATGAAAAGGCATCCCAGTTACCCCCTTGCCTCTGCCTCTAACTGCATAACTACCCGTGCACCTGCCAGCTGCCCTTCAGGCCCCAGCCTCTGCGGCAGCTCTGACAGGCTGGTCAGGAGTGACCAGAGGTTTGGAAATGGGGGTTCTGGCTTTCCCAGCAGAGTCTCCAAATGTCAGTGAACCCAAATCAGGAAAAAAAAAAAATTTTTCCAGAGCTCCTTGGATGCCATCTTTTCAAAACAAGTATTTCTGGCACTCCGTCAGGCAGCAAACTCAGGTATTATTGTTTATGTGATTATTTTAACTGGCGGAGAGAAGCTTAAAGAAAAAAAAAAAAAAAAAGAAAGATGCTTTGGAATCCAGTTTGGAGGAAAAATAACATCTGTTCATTTGAAATGGTAAGAGGTGACCCAGCTAGGTAGGGCTGTTTATAACGAGAACAGCGTTGGTGGTGGCACATCTCACGTGGCATTCTGGGCAGTTTCTGGAGCTGGGGGAGGAAACGCTGTATCCTCTGGGCAAAACGGTCAGGGAAGCCCACGGATCACTACGTGTCTGAGTCTGCTCTAACAGCGCATATGTCACCCGGAGCGGGACAAGAGGCCCCACACGGGGAGAGCGAGACTCCTGATTCTACTTGGGGAGCAGCTGAGAACGGCTTCCTTTCTGTCTCAGAACAACTGAAACCAAAAAATCTTTACAAAAACATGAGAAATTGGACTTTCATTTGTTGGACTTTCACCGATATTTTCTAGGCCAAATATTAAAAAAGAAATGCCGTGCTATTTTCTTGTGATGAAGTAACCTCATTTGTTAGTAAATAACGAAATAACTCTCGGTCCCAAACCTCCCACCCATATCAGTCCATCAATGTGACTTCTCAAATTGAAACCCAAACCATATTAAACAATTTTCCTTTGGGGCCTGACAAAATGTTTAAAGTATGATATTTTTGAAAATGTTGCAATTCTAGGCCATATTGTATTAGCCTCTATTGTTCTTCCAACTCATAATTTGTAGCAATGCCAGCAGGAAATCTATAAACCTGACTTTCCCCACCTCTTGTTCGGATGCTCTAAGAATCCAAAATCATAGAGGAGGAGGTTCAAAATGAGATGAAAAGGCTTTGTAGATCTAAAGGCTCCTTGATGATGCATTTTTTTCATACTTGTGGCTCTGGCCAAGACACAATCAAGGAGCTGTGCTTTTTAATGGAACTGCACTGAGTTCTACAGGTCTCAGCCTGGTTCTTGTTTATGGTCTTTCTGGGCAAGAAGCAGGACTTAAGAACCATGTCACATCTGAAAAGAATTTGGAACAGGCCCTTCCACCGAGACCTAAAAAATCGCATCCCTGAGACTCGTGGCTATTTTATCTCAAGTCCTCACCTTCTGGAGCTTAATTTTTGGCCACTTTTAAAAGACCCTCCCAGCTTATGTGAAGCCAAGCAGCAAAAAGATTTCCTAGAGTCACACTGAAGTCTACCTTAAGGAGAAAATGCCTGATTACAAAAGTATGTACATATGACAAGAGTCCACGGTTGAAGAAAGTTGGCTGATTATTCCACAGCTCCCTTTGGAAATCCTTTTAAAACTTCTGGTCAAATCAAAGCACGGCGTTCTGTTTAAAAGTCTCATCACCATTCTTCTTCCAGCCCTATTTGCTCAAGAAGGGATGTCTCTTAAGACAATGGAGGTGAAAATCATATGAGGGTCAAAGGGAGGTGTATGTAGCATTACAGTGACTATAGGGTAGAGGAGAATCTTAGTAAAAGATTTTTGCTTTAATCACTAGCTTTGGGATATTCTTGGTTAAAAATAAAACCAAAATGGTAAAGGAAGTTTGGAAGGGCTATCTATTCTTTTAGAGATTCACAATACAGTATAAGCTCTGAGGAGGCCCACACTAAGCAGATGTGGTTCAGCTTATGCAAGTCAGCATTCTCCAAATGCTTAGGCAAGGCAAGGGAACCACCCCCTCACCTGCTGCTCCAGGGAACACACTGGCCTCCTGGGCCAAAGTCAGAGGAAACCACTAGCATTTAGACTCACACTCATTACATTTATTGAGCACCTTCTATATGCCAAGGGTTTATAATCCTTGTTATTCTGGGTCACTTAATCCTCATGAGGACCCTCTGATGTGGATAGGAGGATCCCTATAGCTATAAAACTTGAGACCCAGAGCACAATCAATTAACTAGGTCATACAGCAATTTTGGATTCTATCTATCTGACTTCAAAGCCTCTGTCTCTCAAATGATTGTATTTCTTCTATTTTAAAATGTTATAGTCTGAGACCTGGAGATCTTATATTTGATAGAAAAATCTTTCCAGTTTCTTATGTAGTATAAAGATCAGTTCTTCATTTCTTTTTTTTTACATTAATCCCAGTATTTATTTTTTCTGTTTCTTTCCTTCTTTTATTTTTAAATATTTTATTTTTTTTATTTCTTTTCAGTGTACCAGAATTCATTGTTGATGCACCACACCCAGTGCTCCATGAAATACGCGTCCTCCGTCATACCCACCACCAGGCTCACTCAACTTCCCACCCCCGCCCACCCCGCCCCTTCAAAACGAAATCATATCTACTAAGCTATGCACCCAAGTCAAGGGGCTGTGGCCCTTTTGGAGAAGCAGGCTCAGACCTGAAACTCTGAAGCCCAGAAGTAAGTGGCAGGCAAGAAAGCATTTTGTCTCTACCAGCCATCTCCCAGTTTCTAGCGTGTTCGGATTCCACTTTGGAACTCAGTCACTCCTCAATCACTACCAAGCAGTGAGACTTCTTCTTGTCCAGGGCTATAGGCCCTAGTGATGCATAATAAATAGAAATAAAGGTGACAATATTGACAGGAAGGGTCAAGGTGGAAAACTTCACCCTCTGAAAGGAGATAGTTTCATTTTTTCTAAACCAAAACCCATGTATAGCTCATCTCCATCCTGCAATCAGAAACAGATTTGGCTCACATAAGAGAATTAAATGACTCTGTTTTGAAAATGAGCATGGCTATAGTTTGATATGATCGATTTCCTTCTCCCTCCAACAAAAGATTGCCTCCACCGGGCAATAGGTGAGAGTCATTTAAGCTGGGAACTTTGTTTTTTCTCCCCCTGCTGGCTACCTGACCCATCACAGATTCTCTGAAGTCCTTTTCACTTCTACAAAATAGAAGTAACATGAATAACTCTACCTAGTCGGTAATAGAATTCATATGCATGGGAGGTTATGGTAAAGTCATTGGTGCTCAGGTTTGAATAATCAGTATTTTAGTTAATGAAATACTCTCAAAGCAGTCTTGTTAAAATAGAAAGTTGGATAATCTGAGACAAAATAACTTGCTAAGTTTACTGCATATCAAAGATGGGAGTGCCTCACTGAGAACGCTGCTAATGGTAAACTGAGGATCCTCCGTTCATCTTCCTCGTAGCCAGTGACTGAGGCAGCCTACCCCACAGGGTCTGGTTTCCTAACACGTGAAGACAATCAGGCAGCGGCTCCCAGTGCCAAGAGCTACCTTCACACAGGGCCGGAGAGCACTGGGGGTCCTGTGTGAGCGTAGTCTCTATGGTCCTGAGGACGAGGTGTTGGGGGGACCTACGCCGCTGACCTTGACGGACCGTTTTGAAGTTGAAGGTCTGGAAGCCACCTGTCAATGCAGAAGAGTCAATGACGTCCACGCCATAGTCACTCTGGCTCCGTCTGTAAAGGGTGACGCCAATGACCAGGACTGCAACGGCCACCACGGCAGCACCCAAGCCCGAGTACAGAGCAATGTCGCTGGCGTTCTCAATGCCTGAAAGACACAAGAGAAATCCTAAATGGCCAACATGGGCACAGAGCTGAAGAGCCACCCTGGGATACCAAATGAAATGCTATTGGATTTTTTGGAGCTGCCGCTCGGACAAAATAACATATGCAGCTAATTTTAAGTTCTACTCTTACACATAATCATGTTTCTCAAATACCCTGTATAAATCAGAGGGACGCCAGTCAAATATCTTGACTGCATTAAGGTAGCTGACCACATCATAAAATCTTAGTGAGAATCAATTTTACAAAACATGTAATATTTTTCAAGGAAAAACAGACAACTCCTTAATTGACTTGGTTTAGGAAGTCATATTTACCCACAAAGTATTTTTTGGCATCTTATTTTTACTTGAAGGGGGGACATGAGAGCCACATACAATGACAAAACATGGGCGAACTGTTCTGCTTCTATATGATGTGGGGCACATGCATTCATAGAGAGTGGGCTGGGGTGAGAAGCTCATACACAGTCTAGGAGCTGAGAGAGAGAAGACCAGAGCTCACAAATAGGAATTTTTTTTTTTTTTTTTTTTTTTTAGCTTTGGCACAAATCATTCCGTTTAAGAGAACACTGACAACATCAGGTTAGGGCATTTACAATCATTATGAGAAAATTTCTGTTGTGAGATATGGAGGTCTTGGTCCTAGGTGCTCCAATGTCCATGGTCAATGTTTTCTAGCACCATTAAATGCTAGACTTAATGCGTTTTTGTGGAGGAGGACCGGTCTCTAAAAGGGTACATGCTGTTTCTCCCATACCTCTCCTACTCCATCCTATTGAATGCATAGGCAAAGCAAAAATAAAAGCGTTAGTTCGAATTGAGAATGTGGGTGTCTCCCCAACCCCCAAGATCGGTTGTAGCGGTTTTCCAACTCATTTGCTAGTTTTCCTGTGGGTGTGGTTCATCCCGGAAGACATTCGTCATGGCTACTACGGTTCAGAAGGAGAATTATCCAAGACCACGCGACCCTGAGAGAGGCTTCATCTTGGAAACTGTGTAGAAGGAGAAGGTGGCAAGTGCTAACTCTGTAATTCATCTCCCTATGGATTATGGGGTGAGTACACTTAATAGGTCCCAAAGTAATGACTCTGTCACCCTGTATTGGGTTTAGAGGCTAAAATAGAGCTCTCGTATATTCACCTTGTAATTGCATGGTGCTTAGCATGTCTTCACTGCAGCCTAATACGATACTCACGTTATCAACTGAGTGCTGCTAACCACACAGGTAAAAGGCATTTATGTCTGACAAAGTTAGTGGGCTGTAAAAGAAGGTGCTACCAAATTAAAGAGCGAACGAGGAAATCAAGCAGAGCTGGTTCAGCAATAGGGGCGCAAACACATACAAATAACATGCAAGGGAGCGTAACCATCCAAACGAATGGAATCTGAAAGGTTCACAGATTGTAAGACACTGTCAGTAACCACAACGGCCCATGAGATGTGGAGAAACAGGGCGTGACTCGGGCTTTAGTTCCAGTGTCACGGAGGTCCCCGTGGGAGAGGCAAAGGGATGGGGGCTTCTGGGTGATGGTCTGCTCTGACCACCCAGAACCAGGCATGTGGTAACTGGGGCCGATCCCAGACTTCCAGTGTCTGCCTGTGTCTCGTAGAGAAAGGGAAGGGCACCTATGCCCCCAGTTAGACTCCTACCCTCCCTCTCCGCAATTAAGCTCCCTGGACGAGGTAATTGTACTCAGAGCGTAGAGAGGACACAGAACACAACAGGGGACCAGGAGTAGTGAGAGAACTTTGGCATGAAACCAATTAGCCTCCCCCCTGCTTGCCATCGGTTCCTCAGGCACTACTGACTGATGACACTATCAGCTTAAAAGGCATATCTGGGGAGAACACACCTGCTCAGCACCGAAGCACAGACACAGAAACATTCTGGCAGTGTACTGAATGCAGCTCCTGAATTGGCAAAGGAGAGACAATGACCCCTTTAGCATCCCAGGTGCTAAAACAGGCAGGAGCAGCAGCCAGGAAGATGACCAGGGCAAAAGAGTTCGGCTGGAAATGGACATCCCGAGACGAAACCGAGTAGCGGGAACAAGTTGTGCTTGTTCCTCTGTATTCCTATCTTGCTCTTTATGCTATCCAGACAACCAGAATTCTCCTTCTCAGACACAAACCCTGTTTTTAGGAAAGGACCCTACATATGACTGCAGATTGAGATTTAAATGTTTGATATGGTTCCATGCATTTCCCAAGAATATTTGCAGAATCTATTTGACTTAAGGGAATGAAATACTGAATTACAGAATTAAAAAAAAAAAAAAAGTATGGAGACTATGGGGATGGGGGTCAGGCGAGAAGGGAGTGAGACCATATGGAGTGCACCGTGTCCATATAACGTTTATCCTGGCACTTGGTGGGACAGTCTAATCTAAAAGCCAGAAGTCAATCGATTCCTACAGGAGGATAAGCAATGTGGTATTTACTTTACAAGAACAATCTGTCTGGGGAATTAAAAACTCCAGAATCTAATAATTTCATTTATTCAACAAACATTTGTCAAGGGCCAGCCATGCCATGGAAACGGGGATGCACGGATGAATTAACATATTCTTGTTTCTTGTCCAACAGTAGTGATGAGGTTCCGACAGAAGCTGACACAAGTCACTCGACGCCACCTGTGTTTGTATGGAGAGAAGTAATCAGACATCCTTACCCACAGCTCAAACCCTTCCAAAGTTGGACCACAGCGCTTCTTTCTTCTTTCTCTCCTCTTCTCTCTACCTGCTTCTATCTCGCCTTATTCTTTTTCTTTTTTTTTTTCTGCTTCACTCTTTGCTAATCTGTCCTCCAGGAAAGAATAGTGGTTTCCCCTATAAGGAATGCTGTATGCTTACAAACGTAATCCCTTCGCTTTTCTTGTGTGTTCAGAACTAGCTCCAGAAGAACCTGAGATTTAGTCCCATATTCTACGCTACGACTTCATGGGGCAAGGGGGGAAGTGGGGTGTACCTGGGCGCGCACGCACACCTGCAGGCACACACTCAACATCCAAGTACTGGAGGCTTCCATTGCTCCTTCCCAGAGGAATCTTTCCAACCACATGACCACCTGGCACCACCACTACCCAGGCACTGACTTCTTCATGGTCATGTCAGTGCTCATGCTCCCCTTTGCTGCATTGCCCTACACCCCAAACTCAACCGTGAATTTACCTACCAGATGGGTGCCTGCTAGTGAATGGCAAGTCATTGTAAAATATCACCCCACCCCACGGGGCATCTAGGTACCACTCATCCAAGAGGTGCCTTCTCAAGGTCCATCTCCTCCAAGAAAGCAACCTTGGCCTGGCCAATCCAGCCAACCCTGCCAACCATGTTCTTCTAAACTCCAGCATCACTTCAGGGTTCTGACACCTCCTTTTGGATCATCTTTTTTATTGCTGAATTATCTGAATGCCGATGCATTCTCCCTAACCGCTTTACACGCTTTAAAAGCAGTACTATCTCTACAATTTCCTACAGAAATTTGCAAACTACTGCAACTATTTGTTGATTGTTCACCTGGTCTCCAACGGTGGGAGGAGAAGCATTAAAGAAATCACAGTCTGAGGTTGATTACCGAACTCCTGCCGCAGGGACCCCCTTTACATTGAACACATATATGTGTTCACACCTGTCTGCTTGCTTACAGACACATGTGTTGCTGGTCTGTTTTCTCAAAGTGATTTTGAACAGAAGCACCGAGACCCCGTGACTAATGCTATTCTACTCTCTATGGGCACAGGATACTTTCCTCTCTGTTTCATGAATGAAGCTTTACGTATCCATGTGTTACTGATGTCTTTCCCGTGACTTCACCCCCATTTTCCTTGATCCAAGAGTCACAAAAGCCTTCCTTGATCCAAAAGCCACACAAAGCAAAGCATGGAAAGGCCCAACATGCGGTATAAAAAAATGGTTGCGGAGGGGAAGGGAAGGAAAAGTAAAATAAAATGAAAATAGAGAGGGAAGCAAATCATACGAGACGCTGAACTCTAGGAAATGAACTTAGGGTTGGTGGAGGGGAGGTGGGCGGGAGGATGGCATAATTGGATGATGGGCCTTAAGGATGGAATGAGCACTGGGTCTTACATGCAACTAATGAATCACTAATTCTACCTCTGAAACTAATTAAAAAAATGTTGTGTAAAATCTACACCTTGGAGAAAAGAAAACAAAACTGAGAACTGACTGAGAAACCTCTTGTATTCCAAATTAGTCAGGAACAACTGAGGAGTATGTTTGTGGCTGGAAGGAGTTTGGAATGTCTGCAGAGAAAGGCTGAAAAGATTAATAGAGAGCTGGAAATTAGGACCCCGGAGAGGACATGTTTATGGGCTCATCCGGCCTGGAGAAGGGAGAGCTGTAAAGTGACTAGAGGTGATCTTGAATGCACAGAGTGTTATCACAAGAGGAGAACAGGCCACAGTAGGCACTCAGTGACCCTTACTTTATGATGACATGAGTAACCAACACTTTGCCATCTCTAACAAGGACTGAAAAGGAGGACGTGGCCTTTTATTATAGCAACTGGGACTCTGGTTAGATATTAAAATGACCTTTTCTGCAATGAGGGCTATTTAAAAAAAAGTGTGGTGTAGTTCTGAGGGAGACTAAAATTTACTTTCAGAAGGTCTTAGCAAAAAAAAAAAAAAAAAAAAAAAAAAAAGGCATGATTTGACAAGTGTCTGCAGTTGTTTTATTTATTTATTTTTGGTCAAAGCAAGTGAGGAGGAGTAACTGGCCTTTCAGAGCCCCTGTGAAATTCCTAATGCAAGGATGAGGCATCCGCAAGTTCTGTGTCTTTAGGAATTGCCATCATACCGAGTCATTTAGAGGAACCAATGTAGTCCCCAAAGGACGAAATACAAGGGCGATATACTCGGTTTGCCTTTCTTCACATGACTCCCATGTGAAACACTGATCATTGCCACTAATTAGTGGGAATATAATTCAATTCTCATGTTATGAGCTTAACTATATATCAGATTAAAATCTATTTTATAGAATTAGATAGCTACACAAAATTAATAAAGGAGCATAGCAAATCCTATCTCTGATTAAATATGGTAGAATGACCACTGCTGCCATTTCAGGAGAAAAACCAACAACCTGAATTGACATATACTAGAGACAGTGAATTATCAAGGAACCCACACCATCAAAGTTCACAGATGGAAGATGAAAGAAGCCGTTGCTGTGCTCACTCCCCTAGAAGGGCAGCTCCCAGGCATCTCAGGACCTGCCCCTGGCCCCTTGCACAGCCAGTGCTGCGGATACAAGGTCATGTGCCAGAATATTTAATTAGATGCTGACATATCATACAACAGAAATTACTGTTACAGTGGTTTATCCTTGCTGTCTTTGAGAGGCAAAGTTTTTTAATAACACATCAGAAAATAGCTTTTAAATGGCCAGCCACGGCCAACCATGGGGAACCATTCCAATTATAGTTGCACGGCTTGGAATCTTATAACCCATTCACCAATCAGCACCTCCACTTTTCTGATCTCCCGTCAAAAACCTCATTATTGTTCTTGTGGTGGTGTCGTTTTACTGTTGTAAGGAATGACCGAAGTGTCAATTCTGAAATGCGCTCACTATGTGCCCTGTGCCGTTCTAGTTCAATAAGCGCCCTCCTGCTTGCCTGCCCTTCTCTCTAGCTGAAGAAATGGAGGCCGCCCCATGCGAGCTCACTCCCCTGCAACTCGAAAATTCCTCGGCTTCTTCACCCACATTTCCTTCCCTTTTCTCTGTTCCCCGAAGAGCTGCTCCTTTTCTGTCAGGCCGGCTCCGATTCTGCCCTCTCCCGCCTCCACTGGGACCCGGACTCATTCATTATTCCCATTTGGTCTTGCATCTTCAAACTTTTCCTCTGTACTGGAGCCTTGCCCTCTGCCTCCACACGCAGTCTAGTCTTAAATCACCTCTCCCCAAATCCTTCCCCCAACTTCCTCTCAGATAAACTTCTCAAAGATGCGGTCTTCTCTATATCCATGGATTCTTAGCTCTTTGTATAAAAGAACTTTGAGCATTTTTTTTTAAACATCCAGCATTTCTTAGTATGTGTTTTTATTTTTTTTTTAAAGATTTTATTTATTTATTTAACAGAGAGAGAGAGAGAGAGAGATCACAAGTAGGCAGAGAGGCAGGCCGAGAGAGAGGGGGAAGCAGACCCCTGGTGAGCAGAGAGCCTGATGCGGGACTTGATCCCAGGACCCTAAGATCATGACCCGAGCCGAAGGCAGAGGCTTAACCCTTAACCCACTGAGCCACCCAGGTGCCCCAGTATGTGTTTTCTTAATGCATAATTTCTTTAACCAGTTAACTGCTATCCTGGTTTAGGGAAAACCTGTATACGTAAGGGGAGAAAATGTTTTAGGAAATATAAAAATGGACAGTATGCAAGGAGAAAATGCATCCTCCAACTAGCTCTTCTCCAGAAGCAGTCTTGATAGTATCTTTGAGACTTTTGGGTGGGGTGTGTGTGTGTGTGAACGTCCTTAATCTTTTTTTATCCCAAAGACTCCACATTATATTTCCTTTACTGTCCTTCACTTTTTTGTCGCTGTTTCCACATACAGTATCTTGTAGGTCTTTCTGTTAGAACCTAGAGAAACACTTCATTTCTTTTTACATTTGCCTCATCTGTTGCCAGGCTGTATGATCATTTAATTAGTCCAGTATCTCTATATTTGGTTGTTCTCTTGCCCGTTAAGGTCTGTCTTTCTGCCAAATCACTGTTCCTTCTTGAAGGTTATTTACAACCACTGCCTCAACAGTCATGTTCTCTATCTTACTCCTTCCCACTGCTCTGCAGTGGTGGACCAGCCAAGCCAACCCTCCGTCTAGAGAGAGGAAAAAACGTTCCTTAAACTCGATTCCCCTACCTTCTTCTTTCTTACTTAGTAACCACCCTCCACTCTCAAGGTTCTATAACAGACTTGAAAGGTCAGTTCTTAGCCCCTTTCCTTTCTCCAGGCCAGTCTAATTGGATAATCGCTCTCAGTGCTCTTTCCTTGATACCTAACACTCTCCATTGGTGATCTCCTGTCTCATCTCCTGTCTGCAGACCTCAGGCCACATCTCCTTCCTGCTCATTGGACAAAACTACTTGCCTATTGTGCTAACATCTCAGATCTGCCATCTGACTTCTAGATTCATCATTCTTATCTCTTCAAATATTTCCTTCTCTGGAATTCCCTTTTTCAGGTAATGTGACACCATGAGTGAGAATGAAGAGTCAGCTTTCATTTCGTCCCCATTGAGCCCTTCCCCAAACCACTCACACATCTTACTCGTTACATCTCCAGTGCCTCTTACGTCTCAATCTCAGTAGGAAACACCCCACTTGACACCCGTAGTGTATGGTCTCATCTTTCTTAATATACACAGTCTTGGTCACTCAGAGCCATTTTACATGTGGATTCGTCTTCCCAAACACAGTCCTGGTACTGCCACTCCAACACCTCTCAACGACTCTCCAGTATGAACTGAGTCCACTCCAATAGGACTTACATTATGGCTCAAGATCCTTTATGCTCTGCACCATCCCATTTTTCAAAAGCTTTCACCCACTTCTCATTCATATGGACCCTACTCTCTGGCCAAGTCTGATTACTCATTTTTTCAAGTAGACCTTGTACTCCAGGAGAATTTTTTTTTTTTTTTTGAATCAGATTTTTTGCTCCTACTGAAAAGCCTGCCCCTCTAATATCTATTTCAATTTTAACCATTCTTCCAAGACTGGCAATAAGGGTAATCTACTTTATAAAATGTTTTTTGATAGTGCACATTCATGCATGTTATACTCCTCCTTTCAACCAAAGCTGCCAGATTTAGCAAATAACAATATGACACAGTTAAACTTGAATTTCAGATCAACAATAATGTTAGTGTATCTCCCATGCAGTATCTGAAATATGCTTATGCTAAAAATTTCTTTATCTGAAATTTAAATTTAACTAGAGGGTCCTCTCTTTTATCTGGTAACTCTACCTTTGGCTGCAAAAGAACTGTGCTTTTCCCCATCAGACAGGAAGACCAAGTTGGAGTAGGAATAGAGTCAAAAAGAATAGCAGCTGAATTTCAGCCCTTGAGAAAAATGACTTCACTTTATTTAATGTCCTATCCTAAAAACTGAAGGCACAAACTCTATAAACTTTGAAAACACCGACAAGTGGAAAGATGGGACCTGAAAATTCATATTCCAACTTACTCTCTTGCTGAAGAACATATTGGTCTATCAACTACTCCTCTGTGCTTAGTTCTGAAGTATATAATGAACAAACTCCCATCACATTCATTAGGGGCAGAGTCAACAATATCATTGAAAAGAGTAGTAAGAAAAGACACACACTCATGATAGGATAAAAATTGGATAATAAGGGTATTGGAAGTGGTAAGAAAATTACAAATGTTGCCTATAAAGACATATTGGATTGATTCACAGTAGGGATGATCCTGAAGGACAAAGCAAGTCATGCAATTTGCAGAAAGTGCTGTATTTATGTAATTGAAAATAATCAGCAGGAGGTAAAGAAAAATGATGGGCCAAAAAAAAAAAAAAAGTGTTTTAAAGCATGGTTAGAAGATCAGCATTGATGCCAGTAGCCTAATGTTAGCTTAGAAGAGCCTAAAATTCTGTTGAGAATGTAAAGGTAGGTCCCAAAGTCGCAGACAGTTCTATGGGCTCAAGGCACTATTCAAGTCTTCATAAAAAAGAGTATCTAAATGTAGGGGCACCTGGGTGGCTCAGTGGGTTAGGCCTCTGCCTTCGGCTCAGGTCGTGGTCTCGGGGTCCTGGGATCGAGCCCCGTGTGGGGCTTTCTGCTCAGTGGGGAGTCTGCTTCCCCCTCTCCCTCTGCCTGCCTCTCTGCCTACTTGTGATTTCTCTGTCAAATAAATAAATAAATAAAATCTTACCAAAAAAAAAGAATATCTAAATGTAGTGTGGGCCCCATATCTTCTGAGGCATTCCCTAGCCCTGTGAAGCCCAGAAGATGGTGATTCCCAGGCTCCATATAATTCCAATATGGATGAAGGCAGTACATTTTTGGAAAAGATACAGAATGGGATGGGTGTTAGTGAGAAAAGTATATCTTGTTTTTAGTCTTTAAGGACACATTTGGGCCATTTTTTAATGGAAATGGTTCTGGAAAGCGTACCTTTTGGGCTTTAACTTCATATCTGGTACAAAATAAATGATTATTCGAGATTGTTCCTTCCCCTTTTCTCAAGTCATTTATCATCTTCTATGTTGTACCGAAATTGTGGGATGAAACATTTCTTATTTTTCCCTCATGTTTCACTGGGACAAGACTATTTATATACAACAATTGTCTAATAAATAGCTACTACATAAATGAGTTAAAATATTTAGAAGCAGACTTTATTTTCACCTTAAACAATAAAAGTCTCCACAAGGAGTTAACAGGAGGATATAAGGCATTAACTCAAGTGTTTTCTGAGCATCTAGTTCATACTAGGCCAGTGGTGAATGCTACAGGTCTAAGAGTAAATAAGACTCTATACTATCTACCTACAGGCAGGGATTATGTCCAAGAATGGGAATGCAGACCAGCATCAAGTCAATGATAATAGAGGAGAGAATTAGGGAAATTGTCTGATATTGGGTAAATTACTGGACCAGCGCTCGGAGGCTGGGTGGATGAAGATCTTGCAGAGGAGATGAAGGAAGAATGAGCTTAACAAGTTAAGGAGCAGGTGGTGGGAACAAGTTGTTGGGCAGAAGTAGCAGAATGTACATGTGAAAATGGGCAGAGGGTATTCAGAAAACCCAAAAGCTTTATCTGGCTGAAGAATATAGGAAGTGGTGAGCAGGTAGGAAGGAGCTTACGTAATGATGACGCTGATTGAGAGAGATGATTAAGAAAGGGAAGCTGAGGCCAGATCAGATACCTGTTCAGTACCTTGGACTTGATCTTAGAACGAACAGTGAGCAATTGAAGAGCTTTAAACATGGAGATGGTACGACAAGAATTTACGTTTTAGAAAGATCAGATACATTGATGACGGGCAAGACTGAATCCAGGGAGGCCACTGTAGAAATTCTGGCTGGGAATGAAGATGGCCTGAACTTTTTAAACTCTTCTTTGGGATGCCATTTTCTTTTCTTTTGGTTTTTCTCTTACTCTGCCAGCTATTACTTTTCTGTCTTCACTGCAGTGACTTCTGACCTCATCTGCATCTAAATGTTGATGCCCCGCAGGGCTCAGTCCTCCGCTTTCTTCCCTGTCTCCACACACATTCATTAGCCCGGGATCTCTTTCAACCTAATGGCTTTAAATATCATCTGGACACTGACAAGCCCCAGATTTATGTCACCAGCCAGGACTCTCCTCTGACCTCGAGGCTCATATATTCAACTGCCTGCTCAACTTCTCCATTTAGATGTTGAAGAGGTATCTCAAAGTTAGCACTAGTAACACACTGAACTCTTGACTGTCCCTCCGGATTTGCTAGACCACATTTTCTCCGTCATCAGTAATGGTAACTTCATCCTTCTAGCTGCTATAGCCAAACTTTTGAAATCCTGCCTGACACCTTTATCTCACACTCGATATCCAGTCCATCAGCAAATCCTTTCTGCCTTCCAAAGGTACCCAAGTATGACCCATTTTTACAATTTCTCATGTCGTCTATGTACGTCAAGCCACAGTCATCTTAAACCTTGGTACTGTTAGGGCCTCCATATTGGAACAGCCTAGATTACTATAACAGATTATGGTTACAGTAGATCACTGCAACAGGTCTTGTTTCTGCTTTGATCCCCTCTATGTTAACAGTCAATGCAACAAGTGGAGTTTATCCTTGAAAATATTAGGTCATGTCACTATGACTAAAGCTCAATGGCTTCCCTCTGGTCAAAGTCATTACAATGGCCTATGATATGTCTGGCAATTTCCCTTCTCATCCCACTTCTCTGATCTTAGCTATCAGGACTCCTCCCTTTGCCACTCTGCTCGAGGTATCCTGGCCTCTTTGCTGTTCCTCAGACATTCCAAGCAAGTCCCCACTACACAGCCTTTGCCTCTGGTGTTCCCTTTGTCTGGAACGCTCTCTCCCAGATATCCAGAATGGTCCCCCCCGACCAGGTCTCTTCTTAAATGTAATTTTTAAACGGAGACCTGCTCTGAACACTTTATACAAAAAAAGCAACACTCCTTTTGACCTTGCTTGAGTCCCTTACCCTGCTTCATTTCCCTTCATGACACTTACCATCAGCACTATAGGTTTTTCCTGGTTTGTTTGCATCCATCCATCTCCACTCATTAAAACTTGCCACTTTGTGGAAGCAGAAACTGCACCTGTTCAGCTCAGTGCTTCCCCACCACCACTTCCCAGCACGTGGCAAGCGCTCAACAGAGAGCTATTGAGTGAACGGAGGGATGGATGGATATGGGTAGAGTAAAAATGGGGAGATGCTGATGAACTAGAGATCCGTCCGGGTGGCAGACTGTAATGATTTATTGAGTAATAAGCAGAGCAGGAGACAGCAGAGGGAAAAGAGGGGTCCCAGAGACTGCCCAAGTCCCACCCACAGACAAGCGAGTTGACGGTGCGGTATGACCGAACTACAGACAGGACGCGGGACTGAAGAACAGGGGTAGAGGAGGAGAGAGTCACTTTGGAAAAAGTTGAGATGAAGGTCCAGAAGGTGGCCGACTCCGGACTCTGGACGCGCTAATGGGATTTGTGCTGAGCAGCCACTCCTGCTTGATGCAAAACAGCTACATGGAAAGGAGATGAAGAGAAGACCGTGAGAGAGTGTGTGTGTGTGTGGGGGGGGGGGGGTTCTCGGTTACTTTCTAGGGGAAAGTGAAATCCTTTTCATTGCTAAGGTGAACACGCTGGACAAGCCACTCCTCTGGAGCCCGTGGCCTTTCAGAAAAGCCACGGCCCCAAGCCTCCTAGGAGTCCCATTGTCTGAAGGCGGCCTTTTTTCCCGTCTGACTCTGGGGGTGCGTGTTTGCCATTCAGAACCTACTATATTTTACTGCACCTCCTGACATTGTTACACAACATTTATTGAAAGCACATTTGATGGTAATGAAGTTTCTATTAACTATGATTAAATCTCATAAAGCACCTGAAGATAATTTAAGATGTGCAGAAGCAGAAAATGAAACATTCGGTTTAGTACATTAGGAAACGTAATTGATTAAATTATCTCATTTACAATAAGTGCTTTCATGAGCTATGCGGTGCACATATTTTCCCCAGTTTGTCATTATGATTTGCCAACAGATATCTTAAGACCTCACTTTCTCTTTACACCTCCCTGCAACTCAAAGCTGGCTCCTCGGCCCGCCTGCTCACACACAGCGCCGCTCGCGAGCTCTGAGTAATGTCTTCTATCCACCAGGCCTTGCGGAGGATCATGAGCACAGCTATATATGGGAACAGGTTGTTTCTCAATTATCTTCATAATTGACTTTGATTTTGCATCAGTGATGATTCATGTAGTCTTTAAACTAAGCCCCTCTTTCAGGGAACAACCACAGCTTGAATTTGTATAATGCACTCCTAACCATGCAGCTTACAGAACCCCAACCGGATTCCTCTGGGAGCCTTTTGCAATCACATTGATTCTGTTAAGGTTTTATTTTTAGGAAATCACAAATTAAAACAGTTTAAGCGATTCCGTTGCAGTATCCAGCAATTAAGCATGGTGTTCATGAGCGAGAACCCCAAGCAAAAACTAATTCAGGAGTCCCTGAGGACTAGAAATAGCTACTGTGGGGTTTATGGCTGGAAGTACAGATGTAACCAAATTAGAATGGCACAGGACTCACAAACTAAGCATGAAATTAATTTTTAAAAAAACACATTCCTAAGTAACTCTCACTACGGCCACCACACGGATACCCATGATCCTGTGGGTATGCCGCGTGACCACCGGTGGGGCAGGGGGTGGGTATGGCTATGTCACCAGGAGGCAGTTGGGAGTCCAGCTGTCGCCATGAGCTCTTGAAACAGGCTCAAGCCAAATATTCACTGACCCGATTTTTTCCCCTCCCTCCTTCCCTCATACACGTACACACACATACACAACAAGGTTCCCCCACCTTCAACCTTCCTGAGTTCAAAATCAAGCACGCAGGATGTCAGGGGACCACTCCCTAAGTACCGTTCATGATTTGACAGGCAGCGGACCTCAGGGAAAAAAGTTAAGGAAGGAAGTTTGTTTGTGTTGTTCTGCCAAGTTCTCCGACTCTGGACTCTGCAAGTTAACCGCCCCCCCCCCCCCCTATCTTTCAAGCCTGCCTGGAGCAACATAACACAGTCTGAACCCAACAGCTTTCCTGGCTCTTTCTCTCACATCTCCTGACCCCTGTCCCAAGGTACCTATTTCTGTCTATCCTCACAGGGTCTTAATTCCTTCAAAGAAGTTAGCTCATAAAAGCTATTAGCTCTCCCAAGCTATTTGAATTTTAGTACCCCAGGATTTAAAAGATCTAAAGTCATTCGCTTTGTATTAAAATGGGAGATACTGGCCAGGGACGTCTTCTACAGGCTTATAACAAAACCAGGCCAGCTCGCTACCTCTCCTGTTACTGAGAGCTGTGTTGCTGAGGTTCTTCCATCTCAAGATCTCCCCGGAATGCCTGACATACTTCTGAGTGCGTCAGGATCATGTCAAGAACATACGAATGCACAAATCCCCAGGAGGACCTTTCCCCCATCCCCCCACCTGGTTTCAGGGATTCTGATTCATTTGTTCTGTTCTGAGGTGGAGTATATTTAACAAGCTCCCACCACACCCCAAGATTCCGGTGCACATGGTTGCTGATCCACTTCTTGAGAAATATTGTTCTAAGACAGTTACTCTCAGCCCAAGCTGCACATTGGAATCTGAGGCTCTTTTAATAAATAAGCATTCCTACCCTTCGAGGTGGAAACTATAAAACAAAACAAATGAGGAAACAAAATGGAAACAGACTCATAAATACAGAGAACAAGGGGGTGGCTGCCCGAGGGGTGGGGGGGGGTGGGGGAAATAGGTGAGGTGGATTAAGAGGTACAAACTTCCAGTTATAAAACAAATAGGTCACAGGATTTAAAGTACAGCATAAGGGATCAGTCAATAATATCGTAATAACTACGTATGGTGATAGATGGTAACTGACTTATCACAGCAGTCATTTCCTAATGTACATAAAAGTCAAATCACTGTGTATATAGTATTGTCTATCAACTATACTTCAAGGGAAAAAATATGTATTGAAATATGCATTAACGTTTTTATATGCTAAACACAAAAAACAGGGACTCTAACCCACCCCAATTCTGATTGCATTGGTCCCAGGTACAGCCTGAGAACTGGGGTTTTTAAAAGGCCTCCAGGTGGTTCTAAAGTTCAGCCAAGGCTGAAAACCACAGGGTCAAAGGCTGAGCGGCCAACCATTCACGCTGCCCGGCTTTTCCCAAATCTGCTGGCTGTGTACAGCCCACATAAGGCAAAGGCCTCCCCAGGAGGCAAGCCTGTGGATGGAGAGCTCGAGACAGCACTGACACCAAACTTTGCAGGTCCTGATGATTCCACTGTGGAATACTGGATTCTCATCTACCTAGTTGCCATGGAGTTCACGGTTTGCTTCTCAGGTGCTCCCTCCTCCTAGGTGGAAAGGCTTGTGGTTGGGTTTTTGCCCAAGGCTGCTCTCCCGAAAGCTTGTACTGACAAATATTTATTAATTTTAATGCTATAAATCTCCTCAGCAATAAGAATCCTAGATGACATTTGCAGAGAAATGAACTTACAGGCAGGCAGCATCAAGAGGAGAGATTTACTTTTACTGGAGGGAGGGGAAGGGTGTGCATATTTCCTTTCAATTTCAACCTATGATATGCGATTCCAAACCCAATGAGGAGAAGCCCTGAAAACCCTGGGTCTTTCGCACAAGCTTCAATTCTGTTTGGCTCCTAAACAAATACAACAGTAAGGCAGCAAATATGAGAATGAATTATATTCACAAGAGGAAAAATAACTTACTTTGGGGTTTTATTTCATGAAGAGGTTTTTTATCTAAAAGAAAGAAAGAGAAAAAAGAAAGTTTCATTTAATAAATTTACATGGAGCAGACAGATTTCCTATATCACTGTATGTCCACCTCTATAAATGAAACATTTTCTCTATTTTTGCAGACGGTATGGATTACGTTGTTCATATTTTTCCCTTTCATTCTAATTTCGTGTTTTTCTCTTGTGCAATATTTTCCTGGGGTGATTGCTTCATTCCTTTTATTTATTTATTATTTTATTTTATATTTTCTTTTCCCTCAGGCTTACTAGAGTTTCTCTCTGTTGCATTTGCTAGATTCTTATCAGCATGATGAGAGCAGTGAGCTCCCAGCGAGTCCCTACTTTCTATAAAGTCAGAAAACGGATCAGGTAAACGGATCAGGTAAGGGATGTTATTTCACTCTGTGTGATGGGGGAAAAAAGGAGCTCGTGAGTACATATTTAAAGGGATCCTACACTGGTTTAGCAGCTATCATAGTCTGGATGAAAAAGCTCCAGGCTATGGAATGTGCCTGTCACTGGCGAGGATGGGTGCAGTATTGTGAGCTAGTTGGAGGTTTGCTTGTTTCATATCCCTCTGATCTGTTATAATGTGTACCATCACCCTGAAAAGAGCAGTTTGTTTGTTTCATATCATTCAGATCTGTTATAATGTGTATCATCTCTCCCTAATCAAGGTACTGAGCAGTGCAGCAGGCGGGTGACGGGGACAGAGAAATCCCATTCAGGGGTCAGGTTCAGGGGAGACCTTTTTGTCATTTCTCCCCACTGCCCTCCAGCCACTCTGTCCTGCCCTGTCTGCCATCACTGTTGAACACTGTACATCACTTTGAGACTTGGGGCCCGTGGCTAACTTTGTCTTAGATCACAGACCATCTACTTCTCAGTCCCCGTTCCCCGGCCGTCCCAGGCTAACACAACTCCCCCACGGCACAGAAACCTGAGAAGATGCGGCTTTAGTGACCACGTCAAGATTCGAGAAGATGGCACAGCATGCACGCCCTCCCTCTTATGAGTCCCCTCCCGAGGACTTAGACGGAACATGGTCAGACTGTAAGCTCCGAGGCTGCTGCTCATCATTCACAGAGTCACACTATGGCAGGGGGACCTTGAGAGGTCACCTTACACGGTCCCTTTCCTCCACTTGCCTGAAGGCGAGCCACGCGGGGTGAGACACTGTCATTTTGGATTACCTGTTTAACGGCATCAAATCTCGCCCAGTACATACTGCAGAACTTCAGAAACATAATCTGACTGCCACATAACCCTCCCAGGCAGAGAGACACAGCTATAGTTTGAATCCGTAACCAGACAGGTATTACCCTAAACCACTCCTGCCCTTGATACTGATTCTGACAGAACACCCTTGCTGTGTGCTTTACTGAAGACAGCTCTCATGTGTTCTGCCATCCGATTTGTTACGGAAGGAGCTTTTAAAAGTTGTAAGTCACACTCTCGCAATGGCACCACCATTGTTTTTTTCTCATTACAAGGAGAAGGTTAATTGGCAAGGGATCACTCCTGACAAATCTCTCTTTAAAATGAAAAATCTTCATAAAAGATAATTTGCTCAAGAGGATAGGATCACATTCAGATTTTTACACCGTCAGGTTTCTTAAAACAGACAACACTTGCATCCCCCTTCCTGCATGAATCGAGGGCAGCTAGTTGGCCTGAGAGCAGGTAGCCCTTCCCCCAGCCCAGATGATAATGCGCTCAAGACTTAGAATCCAGCGACTTTGGTGGGTTTAACCTGACTTCAGTTTTTGCTTGTTGCCTGCTATCGGAACGTGTCTGGCACGGGCGCAGGATGCTGGCAGGCCAGGCCAAGACGTCTGGAAGTGATGCATTGCTAATGTTACACACAGAGACATGCAGAACATCTGTTTAGGACTCTCGCTGAGCTTAACAGCATTTTCTTCCACCTAAACCACAGGAATGAAGATTATGCTGGGTAGCAAAATGAAACTCCATTAAAAACAGGTGAGATATAGAACCACTCCTCAGAAAATAAATCAAATACAGTCAGGTTGTTAAAACACTGAGGTGGTCGGGTTCTACCTGGGGCAGCTCCACAGGAAGAAAGAGTGACTGGGGCGGAAAAGCCAGGGCTTAACTGGTCATGAGACAAGGTCGGGCCACAAGGGCACACGGGGCAGAAGAGTGGGACATTTCCCTTCCTGACACAGCTCTGGGGACATCGTGACCGGCAGTGGCATTGTGGAAACTGCGCACACTCTCACGGTTAGAACAGGCTTTCCATCGTGGGTGGCTTTCATTCTGTGTGACCTCAGTGTTCTGCACAGTAACATGGAAATAATAATGTCCTTGAGCATCGGTGCGGAGATGAAACATGATAAATATAAAGCCAATAGCTCAGGGCTAGCACGTGTTCAGTATCCATCAATGGTAGCTGATACATAACTTCAACATGCTCTGAACAAGAACATCCTTGTCAGTCACTCGGAGTAAAAACAGGACCCCTTGTGCCACCCTGCCTGAGACACGTCACAAGTCCAAATCAGAAGCTGTAATGGATTTCAGGGATTCTTGAAGGGAGTTAAGAAACCATGTCTGGTCCTAGCTTCTGCTTTAGGAAACTGAGCACAAGTCAAAACTTCAGTTTCCTGATATGAAAAAAAGACAAGGACCAGGAGACCTCTGTGGGCTCCCTAGCTTTCACCCACTATAAACCTGTGGACTAACAAGCAAAGGCATTCCACAGAAATTCCTATGGAATGATTTCCTAAAGCAGAGTAAAAAAATAATCGAAGGGCCACTGCTCTACTGTAGGGTTTGTTAGTCTAGAGTCCAGCGTGTCAGTGTGCATCCTCTAACAGAAAAGGCTAGAAGCCTCTGGTGCCCAAGACAGCTTCAGTCCCCTGGCATCAGCATCAAAACTGGGCCTTGCTGGATTTTGTGAGATACCAGTATCCTGACAGCAAGCTGCTATCATTAAACATTCTCCCAGTTTGAAATATCAGAGATTGCTCTACCATGAACTCGAGAGAGAGGTCTACCCACTGACCTCCCTCTCTTTTGGAAGAACTGCCCACCCCACACTCCATGTTCTTTTATTCTGTTTGCAAAATCATTCTCACAGGCCCTGGGCCATGCATCCACTTGGCCTTGGTCAATCAAATCCTTTCTGCTTTCATTTTACCTCTCTCCAAGGCCATGTTCAAATAACCCCCTAGTAAATTAATCCATTAGGGGGATAGTTCTTAATGTTGGCTGCACATTAGAATCACCTGGGGAGCTTTTAAGCAAATACCCATGCCTGGGCCCCAGTCCAAGACCTCCTGACTAATTGGGGTTTGTGTTTTCGTGATTACCAAGTGTACTAATACTTCCCGCCAACAAATCTGGGGCCCTGTGTACTCAACTTCAGCTAGTCTTGCCTCTCTGAGAACCTTTGGGGTGGCCGCAGTATACGGATGGACCCAGGAGGAGCCCTCCTGTATCCTGCAGGCAGAAAAATACAATTCTGAGCTAGTGGCAGCTGAGCTGTAGTTTGAGAAAATCACAAGTTTTCCTGGGGTCTAACTTAGACACTGAGAGGCACCTTCTGGGTAAATGGAAACTGATGTCATTACAACTCAGTCTTATAATGATTGTGCGTATTTACAAGTTAAAGATGCCAAAGTATTTTTTTAATTTAGATTCAATTAGCCAACATATAGAGATCATTAGTTTTAGATGTAGAGTTTAGTAATTCATCAGTTGCATATAACACCTAGTGTTATATGCAAAAGTATGTTTTACACAGTCAGATTTTCTTTAAGAATCTTTGTTATTATTTACATAGTCAGTACACAGTGAGTGTATGCAAAATAAAATACATATGTAAGTACAAAGACAAAAAAAACCCATAATTCCACACCAAGCGATAACCATCATTAATGTTTAAGTTATATATACACAGCCTAGGCTTCCCCCCTCATATATGTAAATATAAAACTATGTGCACACATATATGTTTATACATATATATTTTCAGGAAACTATAGAAGATTGATAGTAATTGATCATTTTTACCTACAAGGACATGGAATTGCCTTTTATATATTGTTTTACAATCTGCTTTTGTCTGTGTTGCATGTGTGTAGAGGAATACATATTTATATATAAGAAATGATTAAGAAAAAAGGGAAAGAGAGGACAATCTATCTTTTTATATTTGGCCATGATTCATTTCTTTGCCATCTTTACTTTTCTTGCTTCCTCTGTCATAAGAGATGCTCCCCAAGCATTCCCATGGTATCCATTGTTCTTAGGAGCTATTTATAGCTGCACCCCTACCCTCCCACCCACAGCCAGCCTTATCCTTTCTCTGCTAGGAACAAGCGTGGTCAGCTACGCATACCCTAGCCCCTATCCCAGGGGTGTACAGAGAGCAGGCCTGAGGGGAAATGGCACTGGGGGACAGATGAGTTCAACTCCACACAGAGTGGCCAAGAAACCGCTCCTTAAAACCTGGGGTTGATTATTTGAAATCAGCTCCTTTCCTTTTAAAGACTATACAGGTATGTTTGAAATCAGAGTCTCTGTCACTATTTTTGAGAATCAGGCACGGAGCCCGCTCAGTGGGACTGAAAACCCACCAGAACAGTGAGCCCAGACTCTTCCCCACGGCAGTAATTCACATATGTCATTATACTTAATGATTATTACCATTCTCTAATTTCACTAAACCAGTCATGCCCCATTTTTTCATCTCCAAAGACCATCTTTATTATTTCCTTCATAGATCCTATGCTTTGAAACCCTTTTCACCAGCACCTCCCCCACCCCTGCCAAAGATACGTGTTGACTGTTTTGACTCTCCATTCTTTGTCATCTTAAAATATTTAAGAGCTGATTTCTGAAGTCAGTGGAACAGTCAAGCCTCCTTTCTCAGTCATTCTCTAGGTATTTTTGTATTCGGTGGAATAATTCTCTAGCATCAGCAACCAGGAGTCAACCCTGATTCCATATTGCCTGCAAGTCATGGCCAAATGCTCTGCCCGCCTTTCCGGTCTTCTATGAACTGGTCCCATCATATCAAAAGTGACTTCGTTTCTATAGCTCTTGAACACCAATCTAAGCTCCAGTCCGGTCAATCCCTGAGCTCTCCAGGCTCACCTCAGAGTTACTGACTCTCCTTGGGAAGCCCTTCTCTCTCCTATGTAAAAATGTCCCGTTTCTCACGCACATATCAGTTTCTGATGCATTCATCATCTTTTTGGTGATTACTCTGCTTACAGGGATGTCACACCTCTCTGGACAGTTTATCTTACTTATAGTCACTACAATACAATGTGGTGGGGGGTGCCTGGCTGGCTCAGTCTGTACAGCTTGAGATTCGATCTCAGGCCTGTGAGTTCAAGACCCACATTGGGTGTAGGATTTACTTTAAAAAAAAAAATACAACGTGGATTTTTTTTTTTTTTTCCCAGATGTATACTTTGGAACTGTTCATTTGATTTACTTTAGACTTTTTAATCACGGTCAATTATGGGTCCCTAACATATAAATCATATTTAAATGATTAGCTCATGAATAATTGGCCCGGCAACCAGAGAATCACAGCAAGAAAAACAGAGGAAAAATGAAATTTGCTTGATTATTTACTGATTGGTCGAAAAGAAGCTGATGTTATTGATTACCAATGTGTTTGATTTGTTCATGCTTTCGCTCCCTCCCATAACTAGAAATAATTAAGAACGAGTGTTAGGCTCTCTGAATGCTAGCCAAGGCTGCAGGAAATCCCAGGGCCTGCCCGATCTGCCTTATATCAGCTCTGGCAGATAATTAGATACACACAAAGCCGGCTTTGCGTTGGCAACACCACTGCGATTGAGTATGTCAGGCAGACCCTGAAGATGACAAGAGGGGGTTCTATTCTGTTCTCCTCTCGAAGCTGAAAGTTCCTGTAGGCAGTAGAACACAGAGACACCACCACCAGCCCTGTGTTCCTCCAACTCTTCCAAAGATCAAAACCACAGGAAAACCAAAAGAGCATTTAACAGAGCCCATCTCTGGTTTCCACTCTTTTGAGTTTTTAATTTCCTCGCTGTATTTTGGTTTTTGTTCATTTCAAAGATCCTGCTCAGAACTTACACTTTAGAGATCAGACTGTGGACACACGTTAGTGGCTTCGTTCAATTTTTGCTTCTTCACCCACCCCTCTGTACCCCTCCCCCTACCCAGCCTATACAGACTATTCCAACATCTACCGCTCCTTTGAAAAAGCGCTCTGAGCACATCCATAGAGGACAAATGCTGAAAACAGGAGGTTTTAGAGATTTCTCCCAGCGTTTCCCTGCTGGCCAGAGGTATCTGGGTAATTAGTGACATTCTGGGACCAAACGGCAAAAACACCCACCTGAATAAAAACTCAGAAGACCCGAGGTACATTATTAGTAAATAAAAACAGCTCTAGGGACATCTTCTACCTACGAATTGTTCCAGATCCCATCATGTTAATTAGGGGAGGTCAGACAGGTACACAACAGAGAGCTTATGGGTGTCACTCCTCTTGACAGTGACCTTCCAGATTTGGCTCTCAGTCAAAGCACATGATTAGTGTCTTCCCCCCACCTTTCAAATCTGAGGTCTCTTTATAGAAATGCCCTTTGCATTTTCAAAACTCAGACAAGTCAGTGTCCATATTGACCATGTTCACGAGGAGCATTTGCATATTTCATTTTTGAGGGAGATCATTTGAATTTCTAGAATCCATACCATCTTAGTTATGAAATTCTATCCATTCCCACTGGTTCTCTGTGTTAGTTTTTTTGTGATAAACAGAGTAAAATATGCTCTTGAGTTGCTGCAAACACTTCTAAGCACGGGTCCACAAAGACATTATCAGAAATTGGCCTCAAAGTAATAAAATGCAATGCTTCTATCTCGGCTCCAAGGGAAGATGTCTATTAAAATCCTTTTGCTATCCAATAAATTAATTTGCTTTGATTCCCTCCCTTCCAACCACAATAGGAATACACACACATTCAAAACCAAACACTGTTCAGATAATATAAATTTAAGGAATTAACTTATTGGTGAAGGTCCTGATGACTACTTTCTTTACCTTAAGGCAGGAATGATATCTAAATTCTTTAAAAATCTAAAAACCCCCTCAAGACATTAAAAATAGAGCTACCGTATGACCCAGCAATTGTACTACTGGGTATTTACCCTAAAGACACAGATGTAGTGAAAAGAGGGGGCATAGGCACCCCAATGTTCATAGCAGCCATGTCTACAATAGCCAAACTGTGGAAGGAGCCAAGATACCATTCAGCAGATGAATGGATAAAGAAGATGTGGTCCATATATACAATGGAATATTACTCAGTCATCAGGATGAATACCCACCATTTGCATCAACATGGATGGAACTGGAGGGGATTATGCTGAGTGAAATAAGTCCCGCAGAGAAAGACAATTATCATATGGTTTCACTCATATGTGGAACGTAAGGAATAGCTCGGAGGACCACAGGGGAAGGGAGGGAAAGCCGAACAGGAAGAAATCAGAGAGGGAGATGAACCATGAGAGACTCTGGAGTCCAGGAAACAAACTGAAGGTTCCAGAGTGGAGGGGGCATGCTCTGGCTTCTCTTCAGATCGTATAAATCTTTCGCCTTTTACAAAGTGGAGGGTGGGTGGGGGGATGGTGTAACCGAGTGATTGGTATTAATGAGGGCACGTGTTGTGATGAGCGCTGGGTGTTATACGCAACTAATGAATTGTTGAACATTATATCAACAATTAAGGATGTACATAAGCTGGCTAACTGAACATAATAAATAGAAAATTAAAAACCTTCTACAATTAAGTGCTGGCCTTGACATAGGGTCGTGTGGCTTCCTGCTGTGTCCAGAGTTGTCCCTTTTGCTGTTGGATCATAGGGAAGTGTGGGTAGGGAATGGACGGGGATATGATTCAGGAGGGTGGTTGTTTAATGACTATTTACCAGTTTGCTAAGAAAAGACTTAGCAATTGATAGACATCGGATATCAGTCCCGCATTAAGAAATTTTTGCTTAAAGAGAAATTGTGAGGAACCCTTGACTTGTACATTTTTTAAAAAAGATTTTATTTATTTTGACAGAGAGAGAGAGCGAGCAAGCACAAGCAGGGGGAGCCAGAGAAGACGACTCCCTGTTAAGCAGGGAGCCTGATGCAGGGCTCCATCCCAGGGCCCTGGGATCATGAGTTGAGCCCAAGGCGGACACTTAACCAACTGAGCCACCCAGGTGTCCCAACTTGTACATTTTTTTAAGCTTCATCAGTGCCTATGCTAGCCATACGTGTTCCTACCATTATAGACTGAGTGGCTTGCACGTAGAGTCTATCTCTGTGTTTTCCACCCATTTCCAGTCCCTAGAACAGTAAGTGGAATATAGTAGGCTCTTGATAAGTATTTGTTGAATACTTCAACAAGTTTTTGTGGAATACAAAATCAGGGTCCATAAATTCCCTATGGTCTGTACGAATTCCTAGGATATTGTAGCCTTTCAGTGAAGGAATTGAAATGGAATGCTAGAGGCTTGATTTGCTGATTCATTTTCTAGGCGAGGCTGACATGGTTTTACCTTTGTTTCATATGTAGAAGTTGTCCCCCCTCATGCTGCTGGATAGTCATCCAAATGGCTAATTCTACATATAAACAAATTAAAATTTCTCCTCAAAACTGGCTAAAAAACAAGTATCTGAAAGCACTGACATGCCCATGGTGTTGTTTTCATATTTTATATGCACACATGTATTAACCATAAGCTATTGAAAATTACCTATGAAATATACATACATACATACATACATGTATATGCAAGCTACATTTAAGATATAAAATTATAATAATTTCATGTTTTTATCACAGGATGAAATCTAGAAATCATCTTGCCCAACCTGCTCTTTTTATTTATTTTTTATTTTTTAAAAAGATTTTATTTATTTATTTGACAGAGACATATCACAAGTAGGCAGAGAGGCAGGCAGAGAGAGAGAGAGGGAGGGAGGAAGCAGGCTCCCCGCCGAGCAGAGAGCCCGATGTGGGACTCAAATCCAGGACCCTGAGATCATGACCTGAGCTGAAGGCAGAGGCTTAACCCACTGAGCCACCCAGGCACCCCCAACCTGTTCTTTTTAATAGATATGGATGCAAGGCACAGAATCCGGAGAGATTTGCTCAAGGTCACATGTTAGTTAATAAAACAACTGAACAAAGACCCAGGACTCCCGATTCCTGATTCCGAGCCCTTTTTACTACCCCGTGATCTCTTTCTCAGTGATCTTGGCAATTTTCCACTCCACTGAACACTCACACTGTCCTCTGGCAAACACATGTATGCAAAGCCAGGTCTTTTCTTGTTGTAATACTGACGCTTCTCTGGAGAAAGGGGAAGGCCGGGGTGATGAGGATGTCTGCTGATGATGTTAACATCTTCATTTTAGGTATTACCTTTCTCCATGACCTTGAAGAGACGCATACATGTGTAATTTAAGGAGAAAAGGTAGAGTCAACACAAAGAAGTTTCCTCTCTATTAATTCACATTGGTAGTACACCCCAGAGGCCACTGAATTCTCTACTCTGTTTTAAATCACTTCCTTGTTGGGTTCTTGCCATTTCTTTTATAGCTGGACCACTCCATGATCTCAGGCATTAAATCTTCTTCTAGTCTAGACTAATATTTCTTACCCAGAGTTGTGTACTGTTGAATCCTGATTAGATATACTGCAGAGGTGGAGTCTGGATTCACACCACTAACGAAATGGAACGAGTTTATTTTGCATGCCAGAAAGCCAGATTTTTGGAAACGTCCAAAAAAGGACCTTGGACATCCATAGTTACTGATAAACCAAACCTAGGAAGTATTTTTTAAAAATATGGAAAAATATGGCAAAACTGCTAATTTTCAGATGTGGGAATGCAGAATAAGGGAAGTACCAAACGTGTAACAAATATTAATCCAGAATGGTTGGCAACAGTTCGGTAATTCTGGAATCTGTATATACAGTCTCATAGTGTGTACGCTGGAATTCCTTCCTAGAGAAAAAGAATTTTTGAATTTGTGTTGGAAAAACTAGGACTCACTTTATAAAATTTTATTTTCTGAGGAGGTGGTCAGAACAGGTGTATTTTATAACGTGAAGGAAACCTATCTAATTCCCCAGTCAATAATGTGAGGACTGATTCTCTCATGTGGGATCATCTAGGTCCCTCTCTGTGGCCTTCCCCTTAAGTGATTTTGAATTACTGCTGAGAATCATAGAATTTTAGAACTGGTTGGGACCTCAAAAATCACCTCTCTCCTCCTCCGGACCAAGTTCCACCTGCAAAGGGAGACTGGAAGATGAAGAGCTCTCTGTTCAGCTGTTCAGAAAGTTCTGAGAAAGGACACTCAATCTCTGGTTTGACACAGTGTTTAAGGATCATCATGATTCCCAGGCCTCTGGGTGGCTCAGTGGGTTGAGAGTCTGCCTCTTGATTTTGGCTCAGATCACAATCTCAGGGTCCTGGGATGGAGCCCTGGGACAAGCTCCATGCTCAGTGGGAGTCTGCTCGAGATTTTTTCACCCTCTCCTTTTCCCTCTGCCTCTCCCCCACTCACAAACTCTGTGCCTCTCACTCTCAAATACGTAAGTCTTAAAAAAAAAAAAAAGAAAGAAAGAAACATACATCATGATTCCTAAACACTGTTTTCCCACAACTATCAATCAGAACCGGATGGTATAAAGAACACAATTTGTATTTCATAGATTTTAATGACAAGTACATTTTATTTCATTAGATATACTATATTCATCAGATATATTAGGAAATGTTTTAAGAAAATATCTAAAGTGTCATAGTGTCAATATTTAGCAGAATAAGGAAAACATAGTTTTTCTGCCACAGGAATTCCTTCACTAGAAGACACACACATGATAATTAATTTCACACACAGAGCGCTTTCTGTGAATGCCTTACACGGATTAGCTCCTCCTCAAAAAGAACCCTTTTCAACAGGCACCATTAGAAATTTTTTAAAAAATATATATTTTTTAAAGATTTTATTGGAGAGTGAGGGAGCCAGCAGGGAGGGAGGGACAAGCACTCTCCTCGCTTAGCCTGGAGCCCAATGTGAGGCTCAATCTCCCAACCCCAAGAGCATGACCTGGGCTGAAACTGGACACGTAATGATGGAGCCACCCAGGTACCCTGATACTATTCAAACTTCTGTTTTACAGAGGAGTAAATTTAGGCTTGGAGAAATTACTTGCTCATAGGACTGTAATTAGAATTCAGACTCAAGCAGTCTGACCCCAGAGCCCTGACCCGTCAACCTATTCTTCACCTATGGGATAAATGTCCAGATCTACTAGGCTTGGCTCATTCATTTCTTTCAATCCAAGCTTCAGGTCCATTTCCAATCTTTGAAAAGGAGAATAACCAGTTTCAACTCAGAATCACAGAGAACCTTCGAAGGCTATTCAGCCTCTGCTCTGAATGCCAGATTCACCATCCTGGGTTGGCCTCCATGAGCTCAACTTCTGTACCTTCCGACAATCAGTTCCAGGTCAGTGCTGATGACTTCCCTGTGCTTCTTGGGTATGGCTTCTACAAATATTTCTATTTACTTTGTTACGAATATGCATTCCCACCAACTATCTGGTTCTGTGGCTGAAATTTCACTTCCTTAAGAAACATTTGTAAGTTTCCTAATGGGATGTTTCGAGTTCACGCTGCCATGGGGATCTGTTCTTATCTGTTTACTTTTCTTGGGTTTTTGTTTTTTCCAATCTAAGTAATATGATCTGGAGGTAATGTATCCTGCTCTCCAGCTGCCCAAATTTAATTTTATAGTCCTTCCTATTTACAGTGGAGGTGTTTTATTTCAATTGTGCTCATAAAATGAACCAAGTTAACAAGATGTGCCTGAGATAAACCATCTTCCAGAGATGTTTCTGAAGCATGTGTAGCACTTTCTGTCCAATTCCACCCAAACAATGTAAGCATAGTATAAAAGTACACATTGAAATATGTGGGTGGGGCATGGGACAGGAAAAGGTGGATGGAAGAGACAGACAGGTACAATAGTTGCCTTGATTTCAATTAGTTGAGAGAGAAATTCTTCCCTAGGTTCCTCTGTCATGACTATGTATGTGTAGCATGCAGGTCTATAAGGAAGTAAAGAGAAGGTGATGACAGAAGAAAACTGTTCTAGATTTAAAAAGGCACGTTAAGTGTTTTAGAACCAGTTAATAAGAAGGGTCATAGATTTTTAATGACTTACAAAATACACATCCATCACAGACCAATGGATGAAAGCCAAACCTTACTTGGAAGGAGGATTATGCTAGATAAATGATCAGATGTCTTTATCTTTTTATTAACAAGGCTAAAAGTAGAGAAGTCTATGATGGATGGATAACAAAGGGGAGAGATTTTATGGTAATTTGTTGGATATGGTTTATTCTTTATCTTCTTTATGCTCTATTCCACTCAGGACATGACACAAAAATGACAGTTTTAGCCTTGTAGAATTAAAAAACTGCTTTCACTAAAACACATGAGTATAGAGATATCTCTGCTTTATTTTCTTTTTTAATTAAGCACACTGGAAACTTTAGTCATGAGGCACTCCACTCTGTCTCATTAAAGCTTGTTACTCACAGGCTTTCTTATTGGGGCCCATAATGGGAAAGTGTTTACTGGGGCATGGGGGAGAAATTGTTGCTAAGCTGCTAATGATACCATATGTGTCCAAATCTACATTCTTATTACTCCTGTGGGTCTGCAATATTATATCCACTTCTGCTATGCAATATACATGAAGGCAACTCTGAATTAATCAATTGTTATACAGAAAGGCAGCTGTTGGGTATTTCTAGGAAAAACCTTTGTGTAAGAAGGAAAACCTACTATGTACTATAAATGGGATGGAAATGGGTTTTTAATATTAAAACTACTTGGGAGAATTAGCAGGCAGTACTTAACTTCTTGACAACTTAAGAATGCACTGTGCTAGCATGTTATCCTACCGGCGCCATTTTCCTTTTGCTATGTAAAGTTTATGCTGTAATTAAGCAATTGTGCAGTGCAGCTGGCTCTCAAACACGAACTTATCCAACACAAAGTTTAAGAATGAGTCAAGTAGGTATTCTGGACTCTTCTGCCTGAAGCAAAGGAAAGGATGGGTTTTGTTTTGGTAAAGAAAAACCCAGCCTTTGTAATCCTATATACAAAAAGTAGGCATTCTGTAAGCCACTAGCAAAAAGAGTTGTTTTGGATGCACTGAGCTAACCCAGAATGAAAATTCTCCTCTTCTGTGCCCTAGGAAAGGCCGGGAAGGGACCCAGGTAATTACTGTAATGGATAACAATAAAGCTCAGAATGGTCCAAGAGAAAATGCTTACCAACTCAGCCTTTCCTTTGATGCGATTACAGGCTCACCTTTTCAGGAGCTTCCTTTAGGTCATTTTAGCGGATCATTCAACAGACAATGCGGTTAGATTATTAGAGGTAGCTTGGGGATATTTACTTGAACCCGCTGCTGTACAGATGTCTTTGCCCTTGATTTTGTTTCCAAACTGCCTATTCAAACTTTTCTTATCAATTACCCATCAGAAATGAAACCAAACCAGCATTCAACTGATACTTTGGTTTTCTGACCTGTCAATGTTGAACTGACCTATCTCACATCTTTGACAAGGACGGATTAGCTACCAGGTAGCTCAACCTTAAAGGTTTCCTCTCTCAGACCCCTGTGGCATTCCTCTGGCTTCAGTCTCATGACACATCTAGGCACTAATCTCCTCTGAAGCAGACCGATTTAATCTTCTCAAGCCACAGCCCTTCGTTTTCTATCTGCTAGAAGAGAGGGAGAGGGAACAGGCTTCTCTTACTCCTCCGGTTCAAGCTTAACACCCCACCAATTTCACCCTCTGTTCCCGTCAATGAGGCATGCACCTGTTATTGACTTCTGGCTGCAATCCTCCCAGCACAGAAGCCACTAGGTTCACCAAGTAGAAAGAGCCTTGGTCAGAAAACTACCCGAGGCTGGTGGTTAAGCTTAGAAAAGTTTCTTGATAATCATACCACAAAATTATCTTTCCGGAAGAGAAATGCACTAGCATAAAAGCAGTGGATATATAGTTTAGCTTGTAATTCGGATCCTCAGACTGTTATTGGCAAAGATTGCCTGATCTTACTCTCACCAGTCTTGGGCATTTATTTTCTTGTGGAGAGCATTTAGGTGTGGCCGTCTGTGATAGCATAACACTAAGGTTCTGTGCACCAGTCACAACTGACCAAGCAACAATCACACCCAAATATTAAAGCGATCATTCAGAGCTGGCAGTTCCATCTCTAGGAGAAATGCAGCCTTCAGGGACAACCGAGCAAGTCCAGATACTCTGTTGAAAGCTAAATAAAATCTAAGAATCTTGATCATCCAAGAGTCAGCAGTGCCATTGTTAAACCTCCAAGAGAAGTTGGGAACTGAGGAATTGCTTTAGGGTCATGTTTGGCATGAAAGGAAAAAAAATCAGAATAAAGGAGATTCCCCAACTGTAACATGACCTAGATCCTTCGCAAAGCTCCTGCTCCATAAAGCTGCTGCCCGATGCTATTTTAATCAAATCCGGCCCTCATCGCTGAAACAGCTAGTTTTACCAAGAGCACTCTGGCAGACTACGAGTGACACGTGCAGTGATGTTGGCATCATTTAACTAGACTGCTGTTCATTGCTTCCTGCAGAGATGGTAAAATGGAATCCATTTTTGTTGACACTGGTAGCCACTCTCTGTCTGTGTTCTGGTGTTGGGCTCGTATAAACACACCCTTTTTTCATCGATATAAAAGTAGATCTTATTCACCTCTACGATTTCAGAGGCTTTCTTCTTTTTCCCTGAAAAAGCTTAGTCATTGTAGCCATCAAGAGTCTCTGATCGTATCTGACTGACATCTCAATAAACATAAGATGGGAGCTAAGGACGCTAGAAAACCATGCTTCGGTAGAAAACGGAGGAATGAACACAGGGGAAAGGCTCACAGCATTTTAAACTCATGGCGGGACTTCACAGTGATCTTAGTTCCAATGCTGGACATATTCCAAGGTTCCTCATCTCCCTAGTGATTTTATTTCCGCTACAGGAAAACAGAAACCAAAAACTCACTAAATTACACATGTGTGACTAAAACCATACACGGCCAATGTCTACAGAGAGGTTCATTCTGTAAACGAACGGACTGCTTCAAGCAACAGCCTCAACTATGGCCGTGACTCACTCTAGCCACGGAATGAAGCTCTGCAACTTCACAAGTACATGCGCATCCGTGGTGATTAATTTTATGGGTCAACTTGACTAGGCCATCAGCTGCCCAAGTATTTGGTTGAAAATCATGCTGTGCGAGTGTTTTGGGATGAGGTCAACATTTAAATTGGCAGACTGAGAAAAGCAGACTGCCCTCCGTGATGTGGGTGAGCCACAGCCAAGCTCAGTTTAAGGCATAACCATCTCCTGAGTAAGAAAATTCTCCTGCCTAACTGTCTTTGAACTGAGACATTTGCCTCTAAAGATAAATGGCTCATTTATACATAATTTATTTTATAATTTATTTTTCTATTTTTTATATGTATATGGAAATGGCTCATTTATATATACTTTATTATATATATAAATATATGTTATATATAAATATAAATATATATAAATACATATAAAAATATATATATTTATAATTTATATAATTTATAATTTAATAACGTATATATGTATTAAGGGGTGTGCGTGTTGTGTGTGTTTATACAGCTTTCAAATTCGAGACTTGAGGTCTAGGCTGACCGGGACACTTTAAGGACTGGTAATTCCTTTCAGCTCTGAAGAGAACTCTTACTCAAATGACAAATGCCTGTGTACCACTGTGCAAGCATGAATAGATAATATTCACATATCTGACAATTCTTTCTTCCCTTAAGGGCTAACGATTGTCTGCTTCCAGCAGTACCTCGAAGACCAAGTTTTAGCCACAGATTTCCCCCAGGTGCACGTCTCATCGATGGTTGATAGAGAGGGTTATTACTATGATCATCTAAAATTCAGCCAGTAGCCAAAGAGTTATACTGTCAGCGGTTCTTTAGAAGACAGCCGAGATTCACAGTCCTAACTGTATCAAAATATATGGCTCTGTGTAAAAAAAATAGACCTCAAAGGTCTATTTCAGAAAATATGGTGGTAGTCAAGGGTGGTCAAAAACACATTTCCTTAAACTTCTTGCTGCCGAGCTTGTGTTAAATTTCCTTACATTTTAGAAGAGAGAAGGTGTTCAGAGGAAGGCCAGTGGTTGGAAAACTAGAGAGCATGGCTCTGCCCTCACAGACAGCTTCGGATACAGTTCCTGGCACTGAATTGTGTGGGGCCTTTAGTACTTGGAGTGAGAAAATAAAGGCGCTATGGGCATCAATAAGCAGTCGTTTCAAAGTAGTAATCATTTTCGCTAATGTTTTAAGCACCTAGATTTATTGTGAGAATACAACAGCATGTTTGAATATCCTTGCTCGGAAGGCTACCCAGTCATACCGATGCAGAAAAGTAAATCCAACTCAGACATTCTCTTCATACTGTCATTTTCCTAAATAGCAACACATATTCCTGAAAAGGTGACCAACTATTGAGCTATATTATTTTTTGCTGGCTATCTTCCCAGGAAGGCTGCTTAGTTCTAGAGAATGAATGTGTCCCGAATCTCCTGTTCCTTAAAAGCAAAGTCAACACACCTTAGTGCATCTGAGTCGGCAAGTGAAGAAGGGATTTGTATTTACTGAGCACCTACTCTGTGCCATGAAATACTCACATATATTCTTTTACCATTTAGTCTTGCCAATAACCGAGTTCTTGATACTTACATAGAGGAATTAAGCGGTTGGGTGACATGACCAGGTCACAAAGCTCGTATAAGGGAGAGCACCAAATTAAAACCTGTCTATGTGATGCTTTGATCCTCCCATACTTTCTTACCTGGTCAGACTGTCATCTAGAGATGGTGATATTAGAACCTTAGGAATAGAGCAGAGGCTTGGGAGTTTTGAACTGGACATTGTATTTTGGTACAAAACTACCCATCTCCTCAAGGGTCATTTTTTCCCCCCTATTTGTAAGGTAACAGTCACAATACATGTCCCTTGCCACAGACAGAATACATGTCCAGGCCTCTGGAGATTATTAAAATACAAATATAGTATATATATACATATATATAGAAAAACAATAAAAATATAGTAAATATATATAATACAAAATATATTATATAAAATATAAATGCTTTACAGTGCTGTGAAATTCTTGGCCTCAATAAAAGCATATGGTGATCAGTAACAGAATGTCACCAAACTTTAAAATGGTGGCTAGTGAAAGAAAAGAACCGCGGAGCTAAAAAGCAATGTTAACCACTTTCTTAAATCAGCTCTCTGAAAACATTATTGGTTAGATTAGTAAGTATGCACCTTTATGGAAGTTACAGTGAGACAATATTTAAAATGACCCCGTCACTACTAAAAACGTATTGGACCACTTTTTCTACTCTTCTCACTCGTTTTCTTTTTGCTCTCGGAGAATGATTTCACGTTCTGCTCATGTGTTCGAGCAAATGAATGGTCACGACATTTCTTTCCATGTTGTGGACAAACACTGAAAATGTGAAACAGAAGGTGTTACCTAGAATGCAGAGACCATCTGTACAGTTTTCAGATTCCTGGCTTAGCCCTTCACAGAACTTGCCCCCGTTCCTTGGGGGTGGGGCCGTGCACTCCCGAATCCGCAAATGCTCGCACTCTGGGCTGCAGACCGACCATTCGCTCCACACTTCCCAGCTCCCATCCACTTCAAGGGAAACAAAAGGAACCACCATTAGAATGACGCGGGCAGCTCTCAGGAGACTCACCCCGGGACTGCTGTTGTTCTTACAGCTGGATTTTAAAGAAATCATCACTACCACAAAAAAAAAAAAAAAAAAAAAAAAAAAAAAATTCTGTTTATCTTCTCTCCATAGTTTCTTTCCTAAAGACAGACACTAACAAAAGCAGTGGTGTAATTCTCTGGCTATTTCAGGAGACCAGTTACTGAATTTAGGCAAGCATTCGCATGATCAGTGCCCCTGGGGTGGCTAATAATGTCATTACCCATTCTTTCCCAGTCTTGCATGCCCAAGTGCATCTTAGATGGACAGATAAAGTATATGGGGGTAATCACCAGTTCCTTGTGGGTTGACAGTTCAGAACAGAGAGTAGAACGAACTATCTTTAAGCCCTAAAAGCCCTAAACAATAAGAAGTTAAACCTATATATATTGATAGTATTAAAGTAAAACAGGTCAGTCAAACCCCAAGATACCAGGACTTACATAAATAGAATTTCGTGGGTCACAGATTGCTGCTCTATGTAGAAATGAACAAACTGATTTTAATTCCACTAAAAATTGACCCTAGAGATTATGGCAGCTGTTGGAGGCAATTGTCCCATTACCTCCTAGGAATAGTCCAACCACGCTTATGTGGGTTAAGATAGATTGTGCAATTTTTAATCTAGAGCAATGAGTCAAGAAGAGGGTAACATAAAAAATACTGAACTTGAAGCAAAATGTCCGACTCCTTGTCTCGGTTATGTTCACATATTGGCTCCTGGGCAATCCCTTAGCCTTACTTTACTGTTTCTGTCAAGTGGGGGCTAATAAAACTCACAACACAGAGTTAAATGACATTACATGTATAAAAGTATCTTGCACAGTACCTGGCACATAGTAAGCACTCAATAAATGTTTACCGGATACAAGTTTAAAATGAAACTCCAAGAATCAGCCGCTGGCAAGAGCCTCAGCTTAGCTCTGAGCGGAACTAGATCTGAAATTTTAAAGACCCGAGGCTCGAGTCCAGTGTCCTTGGAGTTAATGTTTTATAACGCATGTGAGACCCAGGATCAATTTATTTCTCAGTGGGAGGATATGCTTTCCAGAAAGAAAGTCATCTTCCATCTCATCTATTCCTCATTGTAGAAATTGGGTTAGAGCCAGTAAGAGATGAACAAAAGAGCTTATAAGAGCCATATTTGGTCAATGAAGCTTCTACAGAAAGGAGGGCAAACACAGACCACATGTAAAATAGAAACTGTTGTGATATTGTATGATCTCCGCCAACTGCACTGGAAATAAATACAACGCCGAGAAGGTTAGTTGATTGCTGAGTGATGAAGAAGGGGCACATTCCTGCTACCTGCTTTGTGTTCACGGACAACACCATCTCTGTTATCATATAAGTAAGTGCCACCCGATGGGAGAACCCAAGGAGAGAAGGGAGGGCTTAGCCTGACTAGACATGGGTGATATGGAAATACTTCAAAGACTTTGGCTTGTTGATGGTGAGTGTCCAGGATCATGTGAATGAATACATATGTACGCTCCCAAATGGAGGCATCTCACCCAGGTGATTGCTATCCCAGCATTTTGGACAAAGGCTGCATTGTGAGACGGTGGGAGAGGGTAACTTTGGGAAGGAAGGTTCTACTCAGTGCTTCCCACCAGCTTACTAGTGTTGGTGGGTCAGAAGGGAAAAAAGGGAATCTACACATATCTCACCAGGACAAAGAGAAGTGCAGGTTATTTTCTGCACTGACATTCCCTCACAAAAGGCCCCACCATTGAGAGGAGCTGGGTTGGTGCAGGTCCGGGAACGTTTCTGCCATCCTCTACCACAGCGAACATTGCAGGCTGACCACTCTGTCCAGGAAGACCAGCCTCCATTCACTGAGAGAGAAAAGTGGGGAGGGGAGAAAGAAAGGAGAGAGGTTTTTACTGATTGCCTACTATGTGCAAGCCACTGCGCCGGGTGTTGTGAGTTCGGCATCCAGGGACCGAGAGACCCTGCGGACCCGACTGGCTGCTCCATCATGAGGCAACAGTGGGGCTCAGCTCGTCTCTGTCCCTCAGTCTACTCATCTGATAGGAGAGGGACCCAGAGAGTTTCCTCTGTGGGAAATTATGAAAAACGGGAAGAAGTCATCAGCATTATCTCCAAAGCACTTGAAAAGCCAGAGTACAGGAGGAAAATATCAGCATTTGAATTTCTGTTACTTTAAGTGCTTCAGAAATAAATCCCAGGGCTCTTCTGTGGTGAAAGGGAATACCTTTACTTAAATAGCTGGGAAGTTCTTCTATCAGATACCTGAGATATTCAGCAAATGGTAATGTTTGTTTCTGGTGGATTTCCTATGCCAGTAGAGGAAGCACCCACAGCAGGTCTGGGGAGGATGGGGGTGGATGCCGGATTTGGGAAGGGTGGGAGGCAGAAGCTGCCCACTTTGCTTCTTTTCAAATATAAACACAATGGGAGAAAATGAACGACTTTTAAAATAATTTTTTAAAAGAGGGATCGGAAATGTCACTCTCTCACAGAAGTCCAGTACTGGAGGGAAGAGCAAACACATCTCCCCCACCAAGTGGGAGAGGCAGGAGACAGCACAGTAGTGGATGACCCCTAAAGTCCTTTCAGCTCTAAACGATGGAAGTTGTAATGAAATACACATCCCTCTCCTTCTCTGCTTTCTGTCCTCCCTATCCATTCCTGGCCTTTGGGCTGGTCTTACCATAAACCACCACTGTGGCTGACAGGCTCCTCCTCTTGGCCACGATGTTGGCTGCCATGCAGGTGTAATTGCCTGAGTCCGAGAGCCTCGCCTGCCGGATGATGAGGTTGTGGTCAGCCCTGGTGTCAATGTTCTCGTCTTGCTCGGAGTCAATGGGCTCCTCATTTTTCAGCCACTCCACCTATATGAAGAAAAGAACACTTCCCGGTCATTAAAAAGAAAAAGAACTCTTTTCTGGAATTGCTAGATGAGCAGTTCTGGTGTGGGGGGAGATACACATTCCTAACATATAGAGCAATGGCAATGATTTTTTCCATATCTCATCCCTTTTATTTAGGCAATCTGGCATGTTCAGGAAATGACTACTTGATTCAGTACATGATATGTACTGACTTTGACCCCATTTTTTAAAAAGGCAGTGAAAGAGGGAAAAGAGGAGACTACAATTAGGTCATTTCATTATATTTCATTTTATTGCAACACTGATGATGACGACCATGTTTCCATGACAAGTCCAATATGGAGCTCAGAAAATCAACACATATTGCAGAACTCTGTGCTGAGAGGATATTTATGTTGTCAGACACGGTTTCAGGTCAATGTTGGCATTTAAACACATTTTAAGAAAGGTGGAATGGAGTGCCTGGGTGGCTGAGTTGGTTAAGCATCTGACTCTTGGTCTGGTCTCAGCTCAGGTGATGATCTCAGGGTGCTGGAACTGAGCCCTGCCTCAGGCTCTGTGCTCAGAGGGGTAGTCTGCTCTCCCCTCCTTCCCCTACCACCTCTCCCCCTGCTTGTGCTCTCTCTGTCCCTCTCTCTTCCTAAAATGAACATGAAAAAAAAATTTTTTTTAAGGTGTGATAATGTATAAAGGCCAATATAATACAGATTAGGGTAAAGATAGGGAGTAAAATCCAAATCTCAGTGTTCTCTATTCTTGGAGATACATTTCTCTAGTGATCAGTTATGTAAAAACTCCTTCAATTATCCAACAGACATTTAGGCTGGGTTAGATGCCCAGCACACTCAAGGCCCAGCTTCTCCTCTGGAAGAGCGGACTTCTGACATTCTCTGAGCACAGACTAGTCCCATCTCTGATATACTTTCTCTAGTTTGCTCCTGGAGAACCCATTTCCCTCTTTGCAGTTCTGCTCTAATCCTACTGTTGACCCAAATGTCACTTTCCTTGGATATCTGGAGAAGACAAAGATGGAACCTTCTGCTCCCTGGATCCTCACCCTCCCCACTGATGGCATTCACCACCCTTAGTGTCCCTATTTTATGAAAAGGGCCAATTTCATCCCTGAACTAACTGCCTACCTTCTCACTGTGTCCTGCTTCCACATCTAAACAACATCTCCACTCTCTTGTGCCATCTTGGTAGCACTAGATGCATCTCATTTGACAACAGCTTTTAGCTCTAGGTATCAGCGTATATTAGACACTGAAATTTAACAGACACATCAGAACCATAATTTAACACAGAAAAGCTATAGCAGTGACTACCCCAAAGAGACACCACACAGTAGCCAATGCGTCGGGGGACTTTCCCTCACACCCTGCCCACCATTAGCACAGGTGATTCAAAGTTGGTTTTGGAATAAGATACCTCATTCCTGTTTAAATCCAAGGAATTCTAATTTCCAATAAACAAGTGGCATCTGTTGTACATCAGTTTGGTTTTGTAAGGATTTGTTGGTCTCTGTGATGAAATTTACCCCAAGTACTCCCCCATTAACAAGAGTTCAGAGTACCAAAACATCACCATCCAAAAACTACCCTCCAAGAGGTCAATTTTGGAAAATAAAGTGACACAAAATAGCTAAAAGAAGCGATCGGAGAACTGCTTTTACATATCAGGAAGAGGAGAAAAAGGAATGTGGTTCAGGGCCACGAAGTAAAGCCTGAGTTCCTGAAGGGGTCACTGCATCCCAGCCTGGAGGAGGCATAGGCACTAATGATGACCGCCCTCCCCCCACCCAGGTAATCTGTGCTCCCTCTGCTCCAGCCCTCCCGGACTCCTTCCAGTCCTAGAAAGTTCAAAGCAAGTTCCCACTTCAGGGCCTTAACACTTGCTGATTCCTTTGCCTGGAAGGCCTTTCCCATAAGCACCCTCATGGCTCAATCTCACTTTTCATTCAAATCTCTGACAACTGTTACCTCCTCAGAGAGGTCTTGCCTAATAGACCTTTTTCCTGAGTAGCCTCCCTTCCGGCTCCACTACTCTCTCCTATCTGCTTTAATCTTCTAATATTTATCTCCACCTCATAGTCTTAACAATAGTAATGTCTTTTGCTCTTGTAATGGTGATCCTAGGAATTTACTAAAGGGAAGTATTAGGGATACAGCAAGGATCTAAACACAGTAAATTATTTTTGGTAGAGAAAGGGAGGGAGGGAGAAAGAAAACATATGCCAAAGCCACATGCCAAACAGAGCTTTGTTTAAATAAATCATGATGCAACAATATGATTTAATGTTATATAGACATGAAAAGTCATGATTTCAACTAGTGAAAACATAGAAAATGCTCCTAATACATGAATGAGTCAAAATGCAAAATTATATGTTTAGTGCTATCATAAATTCATAAAACAAAAAAAAATCACAAACATATATATATATATATATATATATACTGAAAAAATGGAAGAAAAATGCAATATGTTCAGAGAGGTTTTAAGAGAAACCTTTTCTTCCTGGTGGTTAATTGTGGCACATTCAACGGAAAGCTATTTAGTAATCTGACAAAATCACTTTAGCTTAAAAAATCTCTCTTAATTACCATGTGGCACAGTGGTTTTCAAATTTATATTTAACCATAGAATGTTTCCCTCAGTCTAATGCTTATCTGAAAGCCCAAGATGAAAAAAGAGATTAGGAAATTTCTTGTAACTGCTGAAGAAGTGAGGGTATGGGAGCCACAGATGTGAGGGACCCTACGCTGCATTAACATGGCCATTCCCAGAGCCACTGCTGGCAGAACTCCAGGAGAGATCATTCCTATCCTTCCCTATGTCAGCCATGCCCTGCAGAGATGCTCACTACACAACCTGTACCACCATACAAGTTGCCCCCACCATGCTATCTAACCCCTACCCACCCATACGGACCATGGAAATATGCAATGGTCTGCTGCTAGGTCTCCCCAGCTCGTAGTCTGAAAAACACTGTTACAGGATGAATTTGATATCATAGTTATATATGCGTTGTGGTACGCTCAAGTGTTTACGGTGTCCTGACTGAGGTCCCTCAATCCAATTATGTCTATAAACAAGTGGTGCATTAGGACACTCCTGACTGTGGGACTGTTTTTTATCTGTAAACGAATAGTTTATCCATTAAACTGATGGCAGGATCTTTATGAGGAAATCAGTTTGGTATTTTCTGGGCTTATAAAAATGACAAATTGCTTTTGGATTTACGCTTTTGTCACTTAGAGAAATTTTAAAACATTTTTGATGAGCTAAGTGCTCTTAATGTTGAGTAGTTTAATAAATAAGATTAAAAAAAAGCATGCCCTAAACCAGCAGTTGCAAACTCAAATGTTCCTGGGGGCCAGGGAGGGATCATAAATTTACAGAAGTGGCCCTGGGTGCAAGACATCCATGAACATCACTTGCATATTAAAGACAAGGGGCTGCTCATTTCCCCAAAGGAATGAGCTCACTCTCATTTGTCTTAAAAAATGTTTTCACTTTCTGTCTCTTTGGTTTTTCCCACTTGACGTAGAAACATGACTATTTAAAAAAAAAAAAAAAAAGAAGAAGAAAAAAAAGAAAAAAAACCACAAGCATAATGAAAGTGATAACGAGCTCATTTTGCTTAAAAATCTCTTGCTTTTAAAGTATCATGGCGGTCTTTCAATTTCTGGAGTATGGAGCCTCCATGTCAGGGTGTATGGGAACGCGGCCGCCATTTATGACAAAATGTAGATGACATGACTCGTGCAGCCACCAGTCAGGTTCAGACCGTGGCTACCAGTGTAACCAGGGCTTTCAACTCTCATGAGAAAACCAGGGACACCTAGTCTCATGTAATATTTCTTGATTCTAACACGATGGCTCAAAAATCTATTGCAAGAGTCAAAGAAAATACATCCAGGAACTAGACCCACTCCCTCTTCTCCACGGATACAACCCATCAGCCTCCTGGCCACTTGTGAATGTTCCCACATAGAGGGGCTTGGTGTCCTTCACTGAAGTTAATTCCTTTCCATTAGCTCTGCCTCCTCATCATCCAAAAATGGTATGGTTCATATGTATCATATGCCACTCTCCAGGCTTTCTCTTGGAAATGGGCATGAATATTGAGTTGGAAAATTATTTTACAAGAGGTTGCCAACACCGAGAATGCCTTCATTAAGCCCTTAACAGAAGCAACACAAATTTTCCAAATTAGCATTATGGGATCAATACATTGACTGTCTTGAGGCTAACGGACATTTGTATTGCTAAAGCCAAATGACCTCATGCTCACAGGTCATCTCTTTGACAGAGAGGCTTACCGGTCCAGAAGGTTGTTAGAGGCATTCACTCCTCGGAGAAACAATGCTTCATATGTTTCTCCTTATGCGGTTTAGATGGATAATCCCAGTTAGACGTGTGTGTGAAGAAACTAGTTACTTAGAGGTAATGAGCTTATGGATTTGCAGGATGCCCGCATCTATTAGCATAGTTTTATGTACAGATGGTCTGCAATTTGTAGATTTTTCCAGTTGATAAACAAATCTGGAAAAGCAGACCATCAAAGACAATTAGATTTCGTGCCAGACAGCAGGTTCCTGATCCATCATTCTGGTTAGCTGAGGACTGAATATAAGTAATTGATGAGCCTATAGGTTTTCTCAACAACAGGTGGCAAGGTGCAATTTAATGGGGAGGGAACCTCCTTTGGAAGAGTAATGGACTGATGCTTTGTGGGGGCTTACCTTATCTGAGACCTGGGTTGTAGGTGAAAATGTTCACACGAGACCTAACATTTCACCTCTATGGACCTTTTGTCCGAGACATCTATGAATGTACACACATATACCTTATACTTAAATGTTTATTTCCATCAAACAGTATGTTAGAATTCTAATGTCCCTGCTCTTGTTCTTAATATTTCATAAAAGAATGAGAAGGCAGTGTTACTAAACTTTCAGAAATGTAAAAAAACAAAGCAAAACAAAACAAAAAACAAGACTAGAAAGAAAAAGCTATTTTCATAGGCCAGCTCTCTTCCTATGCAGGATCCCAAACCACTTCTCCTTTGAATTCTAGATAGCATCACCCTGAAATTTTTCCTTAATATCCCAGAGAAAATGCCAGTGAGGACCATTTGTTGATATCATGTACCTCTCCGCCAATTCCAATCTTCTGTCAGGATTTGCTAGACTGGTTATGAAATTGAGTTGTTCATATGTATTATAGATGTAAACTCAGATTTATGACTTATGAAGGTTCTCCATTTGCTCATTGCCTGTGATCATCTTCTTTCTGAAAATGACTCAGTGGCATGGTCCTTAAGAATATGAACAATGTTTTAAATATTCTTATCTCTTTCACAGAACCTACTTCCAAGGATGTTAAATGGCATCTCTTGAATACATTTTCTTTTTTTTTTTTTAAGATTTAAATCTTTATTTATTTATTCTTAAAGTACATTTTTTAGCTCAAATTGATGTGCTTACAAATTTAGAGACTGGTGTGGTATACATACAGACATACAATAAAACTTCAAGCTGCGCTGTGAGGGACAAAGGAGAAGGATATCCTTGCTTTAGATCCCGGAGTTGAGTACAGATATGATACAGAAGACAGACATTGTTAGTGAAGTTGTTCTTTTTTTTTTTTTTTAAGATTTTGTTTATTTATTAGACAGACAGAGATCACAAGTAGGCAGAGAGGCAGGCAGAGAGAGAGGGGAAGCAGGCTCCCTGCTGAGCACAGAGCCCGATGCAGGGCTCAATCCCAGGACCCTGGGATCACGACCTGAGCCAAAGGCAGAGGCTTTCACCCACTGAACCACCCAGGAGCCCCTAGTGAAGTTGTTTTTAAATATATTCTGGGAGCCACTTCATAATGGTCTTGTGTTGAATTTTATATATTTGCTCCAAGTATGAATTATATAAGAGTAATCATTTTTTTTTTCTTCCTACTACAACTAGGGATGGCTTGGGAAGGCCAGCCGGTAGGACACAGTGGAGAGAAAGACTACATTAGGGAGTAAGAGAGGAAGAGCCAGGCAAATATTGGAAGGGCATAGCAGTTCCCAATGTGGTCATTCCCTATGTAACATCTCAAACTTTCTGTGAAGTGCCCATCTTACAAAATAACAAATGTGATGACTTCTGTGAGAAAACAGAGAGAAAGCAGAGGAATTCGTTCTACCTTATAAGGGGCTAACTTAACCGAGTCAGCACCCAAGGATACCTTGCCCAGAGTTAGATACATAGTCAACGGCAGGGCCAGAATCGGAAACTGAGAGACTTGCTGGCAACAACTGTGCTCAGTCATCTCTACCATTTGCCAGATTTGGGCGGCATGACCATATGCTATTTGCAAAATTACACTGAAATAGAGAGGACTGGCACCGTCAAAGATAATTTTGTAGACATATTTCAGGATTTCATGATCATTCCTAAGGAAGAGCTGTAAAAATTTTCTTGATAAAAGCCACGCTGTTGGAACAAGTGTATGGTCTCCTAGAGGGCTGATTTAAAGGACAACTGAGTGTCATTCGAATATGCACCTTCTGGTTATATCACCCTAACGTGTCAGAATTGTTCAGAATGCGGCCAGAGTTGTTTTGACATAAAAAATTACTCAATATTTGTCCACATATAAGTCATGAAAAGTTATGGTAGCCCTCTCAAAGTTATCCGGTGTCTCATTTGCTTTTTTGCCAATGAGCAGAAATGAGTGGTGCACACAGTCCATGAAGTCAGGCTGGGGCCATAGAGCCTGCAGTCCTAAAATATTGAAGAAGGCCAAGTGTGTCTAAGTCCACTGGGGGATATGTAGAAAAACATTTGCTCTCCTGAGAAAAGAAACAGGTATTTTTGGCCTTTTACCTGTTTGGGCACAAATGTGATTCTAAAGACACGACAGCCATCCTGTGACGATGAGCAAAAGGCAGGAAGCCACAGAGATGCTGATGATGGTCTTTATACTCCCAAGTCAACACACTGTGACACAAGACATTATCTCCTTTGATTCTCAGAACTCCAAGATACGCAAAGAAAAGATTTTCTTCCCATTTCACAGATTCTATGACTTGCCTAATAGAGCATACTTGGAAAATGGCAGTACTAGAAGCAGTAGCCTCCAAATACTTTTTCTACCACAAAACACTTTCTAATGTCTTTTACTGACCACAGAAAGTGCTGTTCTTTAACATTTCTCATGATTTGACTTGCCCTTCTCGAGTAAGTCTGAACTGCGACTTTCCTATTGCATAGCGTGACATTCCTCTACTCACGATGGAGCATACTGTCCTTTTCTTTTTCTTTTTTTAAAAGATTTATTAGAGAGAGACGGCATACACTCACATATGAGTGGGGGGGGTAAAAAGAAGGGGAAGGCAGACTCCCTGCTGAGCGGAGAGTCCATTGTGGGGCTCGATCCCACAACCCTGAGATCATGACCTGAGCCGAAGCCAAGAGGCAGCACTCAACCGACTGAGCCACCCAGGAGCCCCTGAGCATACTGCTTTCTCAGGTTAGTTCAGGCCATTACTTGTTTTGCTGCTTTCAGATGAGATGTCACCTGTCCTCTCCTCTCTCCTTGATAATATTTCCTTCAAGTTATTTATAACCATACTATCAGGTCTCCCCTTTTGTCTTCTTTTTCTTGCCAGACTGTATAGATTGATTTTAAAGCCACCTACACTGCAGTTTCTTCACTTTAGCTCTACTTATCTGATTATGCATCACAAAAGGAAGCAGAAATCCAGCTTAATTGTGAAGTCAGAGCAGCAGAACCCAGCAAATGATAGAAACCTAATGATCACAGATTGAATTGCACTCGCTGATGCTGAAGGAAATGACAGACATGCAGAAGCCGGAATTCTGATGATGCAACTTGATGTTCTGACACTGTATGTGTCTTGTCAGATCAGTGTTGTCCTTTAACTTCCCCTTTCCAGTTATGAAAGTCAGGTGTAGTCTGTTATTTTCTTATTCATTTTGACAGGGAAAAGGGTCTCTGAGAAAGGGAACACCCGGATCCACTGTTTACCGAAAGCGTAACATTGCCACTAGTAAAGAATGAGCCCTGTTTATGTTAATGTAAAACATTTACAGGAATGATGATCAGGGCAAAAGACAAGTTGGAACCGATGAAACGTCAATAGGAGAAGGGGGAGAGAGAAACAATGGGCAGAGGATTTGTCAGGGGACGCAACTGCTACCATTTTTAGCTGTGTTTTCCACAGTGCAACACATCTTTGCTTATTCCCATCTGCTAGGGAAAAAGAAGATTCTGGGTTTGAACCTTTGATGAAGCAATACCTAGAAGATGCTTCCAAAGCTTGATATCCCAAGGAGTGATCATAAGCATAGCGTCATGTGCCATTTCATTTTAAGAGACTATTTTAGGATGGGAAGAACTCTCTCGCAAGACTGTAAAGAGGTGACTTTCAGAGAGACTCAAAACTGTTTCTCTGTTCACATTTTCTCCCACAATTTCTACTATGTAAATCAGGTATAAAGATGGTGGCTATTAACAGTTCCCTCTTCCTGTTCCTTGCTACCATGTAATACATACTCAAATGCTCAAGTGCTGAGAAAATGGCAATTTTAAAGGATTAAGGCATTAAAGACTCTAAATGTTCCTATCATAGACTGGCTTTGGAAGCTGACATCTGAGTTACATACAATTAGATAAAGACACACAAACATATCACTTACACATACATATATACACACCACTTGAGAAATCTAGTCTGCTCAGAATAAAAATTTTCATCAGCCACAGTGAAAGGCTAATCATGTAATGATCTACAAAGGAAATGCATGGACAGATATGGATTAGCTTCCGTATATTGGGAGGCTGAGAATGAATTAGCATAATCATAAATTTGTTCCAATTACAGAAGGCAATTATCAGAGACCAGCGTACAGCATTATCAAAATGAAATCACCAAAGTGCATCTACATTCCAGGTAGATGCCATTGAGTTAATAGTGCTTTAAAAAAAAAAAAAAAAAAAAAAAGCTCTATACTCGTTCATCTTTCATCTCTTTGATTACTATACACTCCATACAAGCTCCCTTTTGGCTGACAGACACAAAGCCACTATGAAAGAAGAAAAATAATACATGCTGTATGAAAAAAAAATCATGCTCAATATAATAACACAACTGTAAAGTCTAAAGTCTTGTATGGATAATTTCCCTAGATCAGTGGTTAAAGATAGTGCTTTTAAATTTTAGACAGTAATTCCCATCACCTCTTGTGTTCTCTCCAAAATATTGATGAGGGATAAAACTGTGACTAAACCTGTCATCATCTGCTCCAAACAGAAGTTCTCTGTGCAGAAACACAGTGCTGTTTGGCTAGGGTAATTCCACTGCTGTTCATCCTGTTTTCGTTTTTGCCTTCCCATCGTACAGAGAACCTGCTGCCTTGTCAACCACTGCCCGTCTGGAAAGGGTCCAGGAGAGTTAAATCTATTTTGTAAAGAGGGCAACAGATTTAGTCTCCAAATTTTAGAGCTAAAAAAGCAATTCAACTTAACTAGATAAGATTATACATACGTATTAGAGTGTGCCCAGGAAACAGACATGAAAGAGAGGCTCGAGAGAGGGCAGGTTATGGAGAAAGACAGAAACCGTATTTCTATCGTGATGACATACAGTGGGTTGTACCGTTACAAAGGATGGCGGGTCCAGCAGAGCGGGAGGAGGGAAAAGAGGAAGGGAAGGGAAAGGAGACTCACATTTTACTTGTACCGACTGCTATACAGTAGAGACTAGTCTAGGCTCTTCCACATCGTAACCTACTTGCTGAACCGGGCATCCTTATGTTTTTGTACTTAAAAAGTAACTGAGAAGGCAAGAACTGAAATATTCAAACATGCTCAAAAGTCTAGTAACTTAAATCAATAAACAAACAAAAACTCTTTCCTTTCTTTTTTCATAGCTGCTTCTCATTCCTTATCATGACATTGCAAATGGGCTTCCACCCCATTGACTCATTGGAATTGCTCTTGCCTTAGCCACCAGTGTCCTCCAAGTTTCTACATTCACTAAATGCACATTGTTTTGCATTCTTACTGGACTTTCAGGGATAATGAGATAGAGAACGTTCTCGAATTTTCTCTCTCTTTTTTTTAAGATTTTATTTATTTATTTGACAGAGAGAGACACAGCAAGAGAGGAAGCACAAGCAGAAGGAATGGGAGAGGGAGAAGCAGGCTCCCTGCTGAACAAGGAGCCCCAATGTGGGGCTCAATCCCAGGACCCTGGGATCATGACCTGAGCTGAAGACAGACGCTTAACAACTGAGTCACCCAGGTTCCCCCACTGTTTGTTTGTTTGTTTGTTTAATAATACCACATGTTCTCTCTTTCCACCCTTCTGGCCAATCCTGCCTTGTCTCTTTTGTTGGCTTCTTCTCTATCCAAACACGAAGTGTTGCATTTCATTGGCTCTCAGGGTTAGGCCCCTCTCTACACTGCGCTGTAAAATATATTTCCATATGATATCACCAGACTTGTGTGTCATTCATGGCCACATACTGAACATTTCCAAATCAATATCCTCAGTTCATTGACTGCGAGCTATAGCTTCTTATATTCAGATGCCTGCTCAGCATCTGTTTCTGTATGCTTCAAAGATACTGTAAGCTCAACATGCGGAACTGGATTTAGAATTTTTTTCTTGCAAAAGTAAGCAAGGAATAGAAGATTTCTTTTTTTTTTTAATTTTTAAATTTTTTAAATAAACATATAATGTATTATTAGCCCCAGGGGTACAGGTCTGTGAATTACCAGGTTTACACACTTCATAGCACTCACCATAGCACATACCCTCCCCAATGTCCATAACCCCACCACCCTCTCCCTCCCCCCACCCCCAGCCACCCTCAGTTTTGTGACATTAAGAGACGCTTATGGTTTATCTCCCTCCTGATCCCATCTTGTTTCATTTATTCTTTTCCTGCCCCCCAAACCCCCTACATTGCATCTCTACTTCCTCATATCAGGGAGATCATATGATAGTTGTCTTTCTCCGATTGACTTATTTCGCTAAGCATAATACCCTCTAGTTCCATCCATATCATCACAAATGGCAAGATTTGATTTCTTTTGATGGCTGCATAAGATTTCTTTACATGTCTGACATTATAATATTGGAATGTTCTCATCTGAAAATAGGGATTCATGGAAGAAATGGGAGGGTTGGTGATAATTTTACATTAAAAAGCACACTCTTGATGTCATACATAGACTACGTGGAGCAGGGAGGGACAGGCAAAGCTAAGGCAAATAAACTAAGACTGCAACATTATGCTTGGGGAGACCTTAGTAGAGTGAACTGGAAGGCTTGACGAGAAGTGAAGGGGTAAAACAGAATGAATGAAAATTTGTGACTGATTTGATAAAAGATTTAAAGAGAGGGCAGTCGAAATTTGGTATCCATATTTCTGACTTGGACAAGTGATATAGGGGACACAGATCAAAAGGTCATTTGGGGATGTTGTACTGATATGCACTGACTGAATATCACCCTGGTCCTAATATACAAAGAGCATTCTCAAATCAATAGACATAAACAAACAAATATGACAACAGAAAAATAAGCAAAGTATTTGAATAACTCAGTGATACATACAGTGAAGTTTACAGTGTATATAAGGTTTTGAGATAGGGGCATCTGGGTGGTTTAGTTGTTAAGCATCTGCCTTTGGCTCTGGTGTGCCTTTGGCTGGGATAGAGCCCTACATCGTGCTCCCTGCTCAGCAGAGAGTCCACTTCTCCCTCTCCCACTCCCCCTGCTTGTGTTCCCTCTCTCAGTGTCACTCTCTGCTAAATAAATAAATAAAATCTTAAAAAAAAAAAAAAAAGGCTTTGAAATAAACACCTTCAACCCAGATCTCTCTTCAGCTCCAGACCAACATAGTCAACTACTTTCTGGGCCTATTTCCTCCACATGCTTCAGAATAAATTGTATCCAAGCGTACAGGCACGTGTGATATCAAGCAGAAAGTGTAAAAAGGCTGGCAGGGGGTGGGGAGGGTAGGTTCAAGATAAAAACCCCTTGAAGAAAATCACCATTTTAACGACACAAAAAGGGAAGAAGAGATGGCAAAAATACATTGTTGATATTGAAGTAAGAGAGAAATCAGAAATGTATGTGCCATGGAAGCCAAAATGAAAACATTTTAAGTATTTAAAAATTACCCCTGAAGTAAAAGTTGAGTATAGTAAAGTCCTAGGCTCCATTTCGACACCAAAGCTCCTCTTACAGCACGTGAACTAAAGGACTCCACTCTTTGTTAATGAATGTAAATGGATGAAAGAATGAATGAATGAATAAATAAATAAATAAAATATTTTCCTCCTCTGTTCACGTTCCTCAATATTCACTAGAATTTCCCCAAAGTCAACTGGCCCACTTGAAAAATAAAGCAGTATCTCTTCCTCACTCCTTATAATAAAACAAACCCCAGGCATATAAAATATTAAAAATAGAGTCAGTGAAACCACAAAAGTACCATAAGTACTGTAAGAAAGCACAGGTGAGTGTTTTGGTAATTTTTAGACTGGGAAAGGAATTCCTGCATGGTATAAAAGCAAAAGCCACAAAGATTGACTATTAAAGTTTTAAAGTTTAACATATGTAAAAGATGCCTTAAACATTAAAAATCATGTTTGCAACATATGACAAAGTGTTACTATACTAAAATCAACCGAGATATCAAATATATCTTACAATTCGTACATCATGATGACTGTGTAATAAAAATGGATGCTGGATAATATGCTCTACCAGTACGTACTGAATGTCAGCTTGCTTTCTAATATACACAGATCATGCGAAAATCAATAGGAAAGATGACTTCCAACAGAAAATGAGCTAAGTACATGAATAGACTATTTAGGAAAAAAATATGTATGGAGAACTAACATATAAAAAGTTGTTCAACTTCTCCAAAAATGAAAAGGAGAGGATTACTGTTAGCCTATTCCTGTGGCAAAACCTAAAACCATATAGGGTTGTCAAAATTGTAAAGAAATAGATGGTTTCATTTACTTTAGGTGCTGGTCTAAATTAGTACATCCCTTTTGTGGGACAATCTTGCAACTTTTACCAAAACTGAAAATCCTGCCATCGTGTGATGTAAAAATCCAGAGATATGTGCTTGGATGATAATTATAGCCTTGTTTATTATAATGAAGAAAGTGGAAATAACCTAATTGTTCACTAACAGATTCAATCAATTATGCACATTTATTCCACAGAATACTATGCAACCATCAAAAAGAAGGATGTATTTCTAATGGGACATTGCTCCGTGAGACTTTCATTAAGTGTTAAAAGCGGATCTTAAAACTGTATTTCTATCATCACTCCGTTCAGACACTCACAAATAGCTGGTAGGCAGTCTCCCAAATGTTATTTGGGTGGTGGAATTTTCAGTGATCAAAATTTCCTTCTTCCTAAATCCCTATAGGGCTGAAATTTTTAGTATGAATTATCTGACAAAATTTCTGGCTCCTTATTTTATAATTACAGTTCCACTCCCTGGTCCCTTTTTAGTTTGATGGGGTCATGTGACTAGTTCTGGTCAATGAGTCCTCAGTGGAAGCTGTTTGTCAGTTTCAGGAGTGACAATTTACTTCCCTGTGTTGAGACTCTCTTGACTTCTCTCCTTCTCCCTCTGCCATTACAGCTCACAGTTTTTTTGAGAATGGCTGTTCCATTAACCTTGGAACTTCAGTAAGACCGTCATGGACAGAGCTCCCAGATGACATGTGATAGCTACGTAACACAAGAGAGAAATCAATCTTCGTTGTTTTAAGCTACTGAGATTTCTAGGTTGTTTGTTACTTTATCGTAATCTAGTTTACCTTATTTTCTGGCATCTATATTATGTTTTTAAGCAGAAAGAAAAAAGCTATTTTCATTAAACAAAGATATATTCCTCCAAATGTTTCTAACACTCCCGGTCTCTATGAGGTAAACAAATTATCTTAAATTGCGTATCTTTCTCCCCCATCACAAACTAATACATTAACTAGAAAAGCAATCCATTTCTAGCCGGCTGCCAGGCTAAGTGACTGTCCCACACTGCATTTTATCTTCATAGGAGCCCTTACCTGGTTATTTTAGATAACTCCTTGATTTCTGCATCATCTTACACAGTGTAGATCGTGGTTAGTGAGTCATAGCATTCACATTCTAACCTCTAAGTCCACGGAGGAAAATTTAAATGAAATTATATTACTTTTACATGCCGTGTTTACTTCAGTTAACTATGTAATTTGATCAGCAAAATTGAGTTTTTCCAAATCTGTTTTTATTTTTTTTAAAGATTTTATTTATTTATTTATTTAACAGAGAGAGAGAGAGAGAGAGAGAGAGAGAGATCACAAGTAGGCACAGAGGCAGGCAGAGAGAGAGAGGAGGAAGCAGACTCCCCGCTGAGCAGAAAGCCCGATGTGGGGCTCGATCCCAGGACCCTAAGATCATGACCCGAACCGAAGGCAGAGGCTTAACCCACTGAGCCACTCAGGTGCCCCTTTATTATTATTATTATTTTTTTAAATAACACAGGTACTGTCCTGGGTTACAAACATTCCAAGAGGAATCAAAACAGAAGTGAGTCTGCACATCCAACACGGTGACACTGTCTCACTTGGGGATGGTGTTTATGTTTCCTGTGTTAATCAGCCTGGCCAACTAAATTGGATGGTTTCCTGTTTGTTTCCTCCCAGTTTATCCCCCTCTTCTTTGCATTCTGATTTTTATGAACTACCTCAAAGCTGCTTTTTGGTCTTCACAACACTACAGGGAATGTTTAAAAAATAAACTAAATTGCCTTCATGATGTGGTGTTTTTTTTTTTTTTCCAGATTTGCTGAAAATGAGACTTTTCAACAGCCTCTATGCTATAACCCCCTCATTCCTTTTTAATTTAAATTTTTGTACTAAAATGAGCTTACGGGGATGCCTGGGTGGCTCAGTTGGTTAAGCAGCTGCCTTCGGCTCAGGTCATGATCCCAGCGTCCTGGGATCGAGTCCCACATCGGGCTCCTTGCTCCGCAGGAAGCCTGCTTCTCCCTCTGCCACTCTGTCTGCCTGTGCTCGCTCTCTCTCTCTCTCTCTCTCTCTGACAAATAAATAAATAAAATCTTCAAAAAAAAAAAATAAAATGAGCTTACGATATTCCATTAATATCACTAGGGGAGACACTTCTTTTCTATGCATGTACAGGTTAATCTAGAATTTCCCCCCACTCCTATCCTTCATTGTCTATGATGTAGATGTTATATATTTTATATCTGTATATAATATATTTAGCAGTTTATGTGCCTTAAAAATTCTACTTTCCATATTATTTATTGAAAGTATTCAATGATCGGGGCGTCTGGGTGGCTCAGTGGTTTGGGCCTCTGCCTTCGACTCAGGTCATGGTCTTGGGGTCCTGGGATCGAACCCTGCATCGGGCTTTCTGCTCAGCGGGGAGCCTGCTTCCCCCTCTCTCTGCCTGCCTCTCTGCCTACTTGTGATCTCTCTCTGTTAAATAAATAAATCTTAAAAAAAAAAAAGTAATGATCAAATGGTCACAACTGCTGAAAAAGAGAAGCATAACCTATTTTGGAATGGAATATTTTAATCATTTTGGGAAATATAAATGTATATACATGTATCTTAAGTGAGCATACAGTTCTTCTTAAAGAATTAGCTGAATATACGGTCCCGGAGACGAGTAATATGCTAGAGCATAAAAATATACATTGCACTTTCTGCACAGATAACTCATGAATTCTATAATGTACATAAAGATTATCAAGAGTTGATTCTGTGTAGTACCTGCCTGTTAGATCAGTGTGGAGTTAATCCCCTATTATTCCTCTGTAAAATGAGAAATACAAAATGGTCCCTACTTTCCCATCCTCACAGGGATCTTGGGGGGCTGAGAATGAAACCATGGACGAAATGATCTGGGTACAAATATAAAGTAAGAAATTAATGTAATGTGGTAGCAGAGTCCAGGAACAGATGGATGGTCTTGTGTGGCTCAGGCAAGAGCAGGTTGAGTATGTGTCCTACACGCTACGGGAATTTGAACTCAACCCTGAAGGCCCTAAGAATCCACTGATGCGTTTTAACCAGAAGAGTTTGGGTTCAGAAAAAATCATTCTGGTATTAATGCGAAGCTGCCAAGTGACTGTGGATTAGAGAGGCCAGGTGAGTCCTTAGTGCTTCACCAAAGGAGAGAAGGGTCAGGGCCTGCATAAGGCGGTAGGTAAAGATAGGGGAGATCCAACACAGAATAAATACAATTGATACATCGTAGTAATTGATCATCAGAGAAGGGGTGAATGAAGGACCTGAAGAAACGTGTCTAATTCACAAGTTTGTAGCCTGGTCAACGTGCACCCTTGACCAAGACCAGGGGTCCCGGATCTACAAGGTCAGGTACCCGTTTGGTACATGCCTTCTATGTTGTCGGCCACTTTCAAGAACGGAGCATCAACTCCAGCAGCTGGACTCACAGCTAAACAGACATCCCAGCAACAGGCAACAGTCAGTGTTTCTGGTTTAAGAATACAGAGCGCTCCCACCAGGCACTGTAATCATCAATAAAAACACTGCTTCTCTGTAGGCTTCTGGTTGGGATCACGTTATAGGTCACACCATGAAATAACTTTATAATTCTTGAATTAAGAGGAAGCTACTCTGGCCTTTATACACGTCTGACTTTTGACTGTGGTCAAAAAAGTGGACACAAACATCAGAGGTACCTCATCCAGAGTGTCACCACTCCCTGAGGAGAGCAATCGATCATTTTCTGGAGGCAAGATCACCCTGGAACCAGTGTAAAATGAAAAAGGTCAACATCTGGCTGGTGGTTCAGACTCACTTTCTTATAGCCTATTCTTTTTGGTTATAAGCCCATGCTCTTGTTTAAAAAAACTTAGTTGAAGGCTCTTTACCCTTTAGTTTCGCTTTTATTACTTTTTTTTTTTTTGAGAGAAAATTATTTCTTTATTCCACAGGCATTATTTGACCACCTACTACGTAAGTGACGCTATACTGGACGCCGTGGGCACGTGGAGGTAGTGACATGGCGCCCTGCTCAAGGAACATGGAAGCAAATGGGAAAACACGATACACAAGGGCACAATAGCATACCCATATGGACTACCCAATCATGCCAGTTTCTGTGCCACAGAAATTCTGAAGAGTTCGGGGCATGCTTGCCCAGCTCTTCTATTACCTGGAAGGTAGTTCGTTTTAACACTTGCCACATTGCTTGTTCACAAGCCATTTACCTCAGTTAATCTGTGAACCCCTTTTTTTTTTTTTTAAGATTTTATTTATTTGACTGAGAGAGAGAAAAAGAGATCACAAGTAGGCAGAGAGGCAGGCAGAGAGAGGAGGAGGAAGAGGCTCCCCGCTGAGCAGAGACCCCATTGTGGGGCTCGATCCCAGGACCCTGAGACCATGACCTGAGCCAAAGGCAGAGGCTTAACCCACTGAGCCACCCAGGCGCCCCTGTGACCCCTTATTTTTAAACCAACCACTTCTCATCAGCATTTTCTAGTATAAGTAGGACACATCAAACTAAACAATTACTGGATACTTTCTGTCATCATTTTACAAAGGGCACAATATGTGAGATAGAAGCAGGGACATTATATTTGGGAATAATTAGAATCAAATTCTTTCCTCCATTTCGACAATATTCTCTCTTCCTCTATGTCCTTCTCGCCCACACTGCTAGACATATTTACCCTAACCTCTCCACACCACCCTCCTCACCACCACCGGACCGCCACCATCACCAGCGCCCGAGTGATCTAGACAGACGTGATTACAGAGAAAGGGTACCTTCCTTATTTTCTTGTGGATTCTTAGCATATCATGAATACTTATGTTATCTCTAGGCCAAAAGGCTCAAACCATCAAAAGTGCACCAGAGCTACCTCTGTAATCAATAGAGTCGGTCTGTCTAGTGCTTAAGAAGAACAAAAACGTGAGCTGATTGGATCTGTATTTAGACTACAATGAATTGGAATAAGGGCAGGAAGCCTGGTTGGCAAGGAAGTGCTAAAAAGATCGATCATTTTCTACGAGGCTCTGGGCTGCCTAAAGACAAGAAACGTGCTTGCTCTGTTGCCTCGTCCCTGAGCACTGTCTCTGGCACATATCGGTTAGGAATAAATAAATGTCAATGAGGCCCTAAAGGAGATGTATGGTAACAGCAAACTTGTGACCATTTATGACTTTGTTTCCTTTGCAAGGCTGTTCCTTTTTGGCCTGGATTTGCCTGTTTGAAAACATGAGTGGGGGAGGGGGGTGATAAATGTATGGAGGGAGGACTCGGTGTTTCCTGCTCTGGGTCGGGCATCTTCCCCTCCCCTTCAGGCTCCTGGAACTCTAGGATCCCTTCGCTTTCCCTGTATTTACTTTGCTTTAAACCAAGACTCCTCTCCCGCAAGCTCATATTTTTTACACAAATCACAGACCGAGCGTGGTTGTTCACTTTCTCATCCACACATCTGCAATCCCTATCAACCTTGGCGGTAAAGCAATATCACCAGAGGGCATTGTCTGCTTTATGAACTGCTACAGCTTCCATAAAGCACAGGGCCAGCCTGCGCTCTCCCAGTCGAGTCTGCAACTCTAACTATAGATGGGGCTGCCAGACCACACCTCATTAGAGAACCAGGTTTCACTGAAATCCGTCTATACTGTGTACAGTTCTATTTTTTTTTTAAGCTTCTGTTTTGTGTCTCTTTGATTTTGCTAAAAGCAAAGAGACTCAAAGGAACACATGTCCTCTGAGTTCATAACAGGGACAGTGCTGGAATTGATACACGTTTAGGAGAGTAATCAGTCCTGGCAGCAGAAAATGTGTTTTGCAACCCCATTGTCCTATTTCCTATGAGAAGATAATGTTGGCACAAAATGATGCTAGGTCCTCGGCCACACAATCTAGAGTGCTGGAAGGGAAGCACAATAGAGCAGGAATTAAGTTGAATGCATGCTCTTAGTCACAACAGAACTGCCTCGGATTAGGGCTGGGGTCCACTCGGGAGTCCCAGACAAGAAACCTGAAGAGTGGGAAACCCATATGCTCACGAAACAGATACAGTTATTGGTTTGGTTTTGCATTCAATGATATGTACCTCACCTGTGACAGAGGGTGAGCACCTAAAAGAGGTAAATTGTGCCAAGACCAGAGACAGTTAATGGACAGAAACTTTACTTCTGGCTAATCAGAAGGTTGATGTGTCCTACAGGTCTACTGGGGCTCTTTAGAGTTCCCAAATCTTACAGAGGATGGGTTCTAGAATCTGACATAAAAGATCATCCTACAGTTGGGGCCAAGGGTCTTGAGCATAAAGTATAAAGCAGCGTAAGGACAGAAGGAAAGCTAATCATGGCTGTGAATGGGAAAATCGTACACTCTTTCATTGTATGGCAGCTTTCCATCAAAATCTGCCAGTATAGGGCCCATTCCCAAGTCTTTCCCATCCAAAAATCTCCTGTGGGGATTTTTATTTTATTTTAAATATTTTATTCATTTGAGAGACAGAGAGGCAGAGGGAGAAGGAGAAGCTGACTCCCCACTGAGCAAAGAGCCCAACACAGGACTCGATTCCAGGACCCTGGGATCATGACATTAGCTTAAGGCAGATGCTTAACCGACTAAATCAGCCAGGCACTCCTCCCATGGGGATTTTAAACCAGAACCAGGACTAAACTAGAAATGAAGAAGTTAAAAATTAAACCAGGGAGAAGGGGGAGAAACTTAAAAAAAAAAAAAATCAAACTTTAAAAAAAATGAAATGAAATTTTAAACAGAAACATGGAAGGCACTAAAATGGGCATGCCTAATCTGAAACATGGGTTCCAGATCCTGAGTTTTCTCTATGTTCAGTCAAGGATGTCTCATTATTTCAACTATTAGAAGGAACAAGCAACATATCTAATAGTACTTTTCAAACAAGCTCCTCTCCACTGCAGTGAATTTCATAAAAGTTTCTTGTCTAAGGCAACCTAGGTGTAAGAGCGCTGTACCTTGCAGTATGTACCCTGAAAGGAGAGCCACAGGAATTTACATGTCACCTATTTCCTGTCCTTAGCTAGAACCCTCATCAAGGGACCAGAACCCCTAAATATACACCTACGGCCTGGAGGGTGTGAGAGAGGGAGAAAGGTGGCTTGCTCTAAGTTCGTTTCATGGAAGAAGAGAAAAGCAAAACCCAAGCAGAATGTTGTCAGCCAGAATTTGCTTGTAAATAGGCAGCCCTGAGGGGAGGGAATCCATTTATTCCCAACCCAACTCCCTAATTGTCTAGTGCCATGGCTTTATTTTATCTCAACGCATAACTCTATATATGCAACTCTGCTTCCCTCTGGCTCCCTTTTTTCCCATTTCCCCTGTTTTATAACATAAACCAACTCCCAGAAGAATGAGAGTGATGAAGGGGTGTCTTTGGTTCTGCATACATTACAAGGATCAAAACTAAATGCTGGGTGATAAATACCACTGGAGAGCACAGAATGCTCCAGGAGAAAATGATCTTTAATGGAGTCGCTCTTAAAAGTATCTGCATGTGGCAACGCTAAATACCATGAAGTCTCAGTTACACATCACAGAACTCAAATGCATGAATATTAAAGAAGAAAACAGCAGTGGAGCAGCTAAAAGTAAGTGGAGGAAGCTACTAAGAGAAAACCACATTCATCAGGCTTACTTCCTGTCATATGGCCCCCTCTAGGCAAAACCACAATAGACATAAAACTTTTTCTTCTTGATACATTGTTTCACCCATTCTCTCTTCTTTCTGAGCTCCTTAATCTTTCCATTTCTAGCATGTCCTGACCACAGAGAAGACAATATGTATTTGGAGATTACAAAATGACACAGTCCCCTATATTTGCATTTTAATGAGGGCAAAAGGTTTAATCTAAGAAATGACTCTCTAATGGTGAAATTTCAGGCAAGAATGAGAAAATGAAGACTAGCTGGAAATGGATGGAAGTTTTAGTAAATTAAATCTTCCTTAAGTGATAGCCTATAAATAGTTTCCTTCATTCATACAAATTCTTTTCTACAGGGCTGACTGCTACTCTATCTGTATTCTTTTTCCTTCTAAAAATGGGTGGTGATAGTGCGGGGAGGGGATGCTTAGAACTCGAATATATCACGGTTTTCAAATGTTGACCCTGTAAAAGCCCAGTTACCTCTCATTTCTTTGCTCCAGTGAAGCCGAGGTATCTTAGAAACCACTCCTGTTGAACACTCACTTGCAGTGAGGACAACACCCATTTAAACTGCTATTACCTACAAGATAGAGCATGAGGCTGATAAGGTTCAAGATGGACCACCTGAGAATGTGCCACTTTGGTATACAGATTATTTCAAGCTGAAGACAATCAAATTCAAGAAGAGCTTTTTGTTTTGCTCCTAACAGTCTAAAATAATTTAAATAGAAGGCCCATACCAGAAAGTAAGTGATTATCAAAGATAACTTTTTTTAAAATCAGAAATAATTGTCCTCAATGGCAAAGGCAAACAATTGATTACCAAAAATTTGCCCCTCCCATTTTTCTGTGACTTGCCTTCTTTCTCTTTGAAATCCCAGATCCTTTTCCCCTTTCTCTTTAGCTCAGGATGGGATAATAAGCCTCAAATGCCTGTCAGGGGCCCTCTTGTCTCTGTGGGTCTCCTGAATGTATGTAATTAAATTTGTTTTCTCCTGTTAACCTGTCTTATATCAATTTAATTATTAGACCAGTCAAGGAACCTTGAAGGAAGGAGGAAAAAGTATTCTTCCCCTGAAGATTTGATGCCCCAACATGGAGCCCTCCACTCACTGGGACTGCTCGCTCCAGAGCTTCTGTGGCTGAGAGATCCCAGCACCTCTGCCAGAAGCTGGCAGAAAGTAAGACTTCTTGCCATGTCAGTCTCCTGGCCCTCTTCGGCTGCAAGATCTAGTGGAAACAAAAGTGGTGAAAGTCTCCCCAACCTCCAAATTCAGATTAGCAGGACTAGTTCCTTGGGTATAGTGACTCTGGTAATAAATCTAGTAAGAGTACTCTTATTTCCTATGATCCTTTTCCTTCAAGAGATGGCCATCGTTCTCCTCTTAGTCTTTTATGTCACTGTCATAAGAGAGAAAACCATAGGCTAGAACCCAGACAGAGGTCCTATTAGCCTGTGTTTCCAGCCAGCTACACAGACTGGTGAGTTCAAGGTTCTCACCAGATCAGTGTGTATTTAGACAAATTTGCTGTGGGTCTCCTACATAAAAACCAGATGAGGTTTTCCTTTCATCTTCTTTTACGCACTGAGAGCCTGGCTTTGTGACCAGTGAGAATATTCTCTCAGGTCTCTGCCCGCCAGAAGGGGCAAGTGCATGTGCGTAGTGTGTGGCCAGTCGAATAGCCTGAGAGTCTGAGACACAAAGTCACATGCAGCACTCTTGGTCCAGCCATGCCAGCTCTCAGGGAAATTTATCTTAAGCGATGCAGCCCCTAAGTGGCCTTTGTCATCTCAGTCTTGGTTGTCTTGTTAGTGCTAGTAAAGTCCCATTCTAGTGGTGCCTGCCTGGTGTCACAGATCAGTGGGTTTGTGAATTGGAGGCATCTCATGATCCCATGGCAGGCCACAGACATGGTTCCACTACACTATTCTCACCGCCCATGACAACAAAGGGCTTTCCTATCTTGGGCTAATTCAGGGAGAGAACTTTCTGAATCTTATGAGGGCCATACCTTTGGCACTTTCCTTTGGACCACCTCTTGTGTTGTTGGTTAAGCGTAAAAAAAGAATTACTGGTTTGAGTCACTATAGAGATGCATAGATCCTGCCGGTCAATGGCCAGAGAAGGTAACATTAAATTAGAAAAACTTTAGTATAAAAATTTTTTTTTTAGAAAATTATCGTACTGGTACTTATGACACCCAATTATAAAGTGGGTACAAAAGGATATAGTGGCTGGCCTCGGGAACTCCCTTACTAAAATGAAAACACAAAAATCAAACTGAGAACAAAATTAAAGTCTACATCAACATAAACTCCCCTTCTTGAAACTCAGTTCATTGCCTCCACTCCCAAACTTCTCTACCTTCCCCAGAAAATTGGTGAAAGTGCCTATTTTAGCTTCCTTTTTCCCTGCAAGATTTACAGAGAGCACTCCAACCTAATCTGGAGGCCCAGTGTAGGCATTCTTTCTCTGTCCCATGAAAATGTAAATCTTACCATGTCTTTGAAATGTAAACACCCCAGGAGGTAATTAATACTTCCTTGAAACTAAAGGGTGGTGGTGGTGGTGATTTAGGAAGAGGAAGAAGAGGAAGAAGGTGGCTAAGTGGGTTAAAGCCTCTGCCTTCCGCTCAGGTCATGATCCCAGGGTCCTGGGACTGAGCCCTGGCATGGGGCTCTCTGCTCAGCAGGGGGCCTGCTTCCCCCCCACCCCCCCGCCCCCCGCCTCCCTTTCTGCCTACTTGTGATCTCTGTCAAATAAATAAATAAAATCTTAAAAAAAAAAAAAAGAAAGAAAAGAGACCTTTTAAAAATATAAACAACAACAGTAAACTTAGTGACTATTATAACTACCTTCATTCAGTATGAGTATTTATATATGTTACATATTTTCATGCTCAACAGTACAATAAGGGATATATAATTATCTTCAATTCACAGGTAAGGACAGAGAAGTTAAATTGCCCAAACTCACATAGCTGCTAAGACAGAAAAAAGAATAAAAAACCCATTTTCAAGTAAATATACATACATACATACATACATACACAAAACACAAACTGCCAAAAAATCTGTCTTGTCCAAACTCTAGACCACAGCATTGTTAAGGTTACATGTCACGGGCAAATACAAATCCTGAAAGTCTCCTCCACAAACAGTAAAAAGCTTTACTCATCTGAGCAGATAAACTTAACTACTTCAACTGTTGTTTATAAAATAGTGAGTTTTATATTGTTATATCTGATTCATCGTTAAAACTTTACAATGGAAGCTTAAAAGATCTCTGTTCACTGGCATGTTTATGTAAGTCTGTGTATGTTCTGGATGGCAGGGATCACAGGAAAACCCCTTCAGGAACAAAGGAACTGGCAGGCACCATCTCCTTCCCCAACCCCCTCCCAGCATAAATGCATGGCCACCCATGGGAACCAGTACTGTTCCTGCATTCCAAACCTAACTTGCTTACACCAAGCCCCACCTCCCCATACTTCAGAGGATCTGCTCCTTCCAATCACGCCTGCCTTAGTCCCAGAGCTGTGGGTCCCCTCCTTAAGAAGATCAGTGCAAAACTGCCAACACATCCCCTCACCTGTGTGCTTTGTGGGGCTTGGGTCCCAGCTGCAGTTGCAGCAGCCTATGGAGGACTAACATGTACCTTGTCAAAATTGGGCATGTCGCCCATGCACAATTTGTAGATCCACCAGGCCAATCCAGTCCCAGCAGCCTGGCAGCAGGTTCTCTTCGGCAAGCAGGCCAGCATACACTGTATTAAAACTGTGTACCCCATGCCAGTCTAGTCCCAGGGTGGCGGCATGTCTCCTCTGATATGCCCTCAGCTGGGGCCCATCCAAAGTGGTGTCACAAGGCTGGGAGAGAGCAAACAGCTCCTACAGAAGCCAGCACTAAACCAAAGTGCCTCCATCCCTGGGGTGAGGGGAAGACAAACACATGCGCCTGTGAATGGCGGCCCCAGCAGTGGGCTGGGGGCAAAGAGTTGGTCTGATTGCAGGCCCTACCCACCAAGGAAAATTTCTCAAGGGACAACATGGGGAAAGTGCCCTGTAGTGTGCTGTTACTGTATCTCTGGCAGATGCTGATCCAACTCACCTCAAGTCCAATGGGGCCCAACACTGGCCCACTAACACCACAGGAACCAAATGCTGCCCACAAGAGGGAATGAGAGCAACTGCAGATGACTGGCTTGAAGAAAAAAGTGTCCAAGACACAAAAAGGGTGCATGCAAAAACACAAAGAGACACCCACGAAGAGCCAAGTTCTGGTGAGCAGCAAACACTGGGCTGCAGGGCATTACAGGACCTCTTCTTCATAAGGCCACTACTTTCAAGAGCCTGGGATATAGCTGAATTTCCTAACACAAGAAACAGGCAGAGAGTTAGATGAAATGAGGAGACAAAAAGCCATGTTCCAAATAACAGAACAGGACAAAACTACTGCAAGAGAACTGAGCAAAGGATTTATAAATATGTGTGTGTGTGTGTGTGTGTGTGTGTGTGAGAGAGAGAGAGAGAGAGAGAGAGAGAAAGAGAGAGAGAGAGAGAGAATTTAAAGTCCTGATCATAAAGACACTCACTGGATGTGGGAAAAGAGTGGAGAACATCAGTGAGACTCTTAATAAAGGGAAAACAAAATATAAACACTAGTAAGAGATGAAGGACACAATAAATAAAATGAAAAATATAGTTGATGGAATAAATAGCAGGCTGGAAGGATCAGAGCAAGGAATTAACACGCTGGAGGACAGATAATGGAACTAATCAAGTTGAGCAGATGAGAGAAAAAAAATTATGCAGAATGAGAATAAACTTAGGGAACTCAGCAACCCCATCAAGTGTAATAACATTTGCCTTTTGGGGGAATCCCATAAGAAGAGAGAGAAAAGGGGACAGAGAGTTTGTATGAAGAAAAAATAGCTGAAAACTTCCCTAATTTGGGGAAGGAAACAGATATCCAGATCCAGGAGGCACAGAGATCCCCCAACAAAATCAATCCAAGGAGGTCCAAGCCATCGTATATAGTAATCAAAATGGCAAAAGTAGTAATAAAAAAAGCATTTTAAAACCAGAAAGATAAAAGAAGGCGGTTTCATATTAGGGAAACTCCATAAGACTATCAACTGATTTTTCAGCAGAAGCATTGCAAGCCAGATGAGAGTGGCATGATACACTCAAAGTACTAAAAGGGAAAAAAAAAATCTGCAGCCAAGAATACTCTATCCAGCAAGGTTATCAGAGTAGGAGAGATAAGAGTTTCCTAGGCAAACAAAACTAAAGGAGTTCATGACACCTAAGCCAGCTCTACAGGAAATGTTATCATAAGTAATGTTAAGAAAAGTAGGAAGCACAAAAGCAGTAAAAATAAGTATATCTGTAAAAATCAGTCAAGGGACTCATAAAATAAAAAGGACATAATATATGACACCATATATCTAAAATGTAGGGAAGAAGAATAGGGACAAATTAAAGGGACACAAAGAACAAATAATCCAATTAAAAGATGGGCAGAGGACATGAACAGACATTTCTGCAAAGAAGACATCCAGATGGCCACCAGACACATGAAAAAGTGCTCCACATCACTTGGCATCAGGGAAATACAAATCAAAACCACAATGAAATACCACCTCACACCAGTCAGAATGGCTAAAATTAACAAGTCAGGAAATGACAGATGCTGGCAAGGATGTGGAGAAAGGGGAACCCTCCTACACTGCTGGTGGGAATGCAAGCTGATGCAACCACTCTGGAAAAGAGCATGGAGGTTCCTCAAAAAGTTGAAAATAGAGCTACCCTACGACCCAGCAATTGCACTACTGGGTATTTACCCTAAAGATACAAATGTAGTGATCCAAAAGGGCACATGCACCCAAGTGTTTATAGCAGCAATGTCCACAATAGCCAAACTATGGAAAGAACCTAGATGTCCATCAACAGATGAATGGATAAAGGAGATGTGGTATATATACACAATGGGATACCATGAAGCCATCAAAAGAAATGAAATTTTGCCATTTGCGATGACATGGATGGAACTAGAGGGTATTATGCTTAGCGAAATAAGTCAATCGGGGAAAGATAACTATCATATGATCTCCCTGATATGAGGAAGTGCAGATGCAATGTGGGGGGTTTAGGGGATAGGAAAAGAATAAATAAAACAAGATGGGATCAGGAGGGAGACAAACCATAAGAGACTCTTAATCTCACAAAACAAACTGAGGGTTGCTGGGGGGAGGGTAGGGAGAGGGTGGTGGGGTTATGGACATTGGGGAGGGTATGTGCTATGGTGAGTGCTGTGAAGTGTGTAAACCTGGTGATTCACAGACCTGTACCCCCGGGGCTAACAATATATTATATGTTTATAAAAAATAAAAAAAATATATTAAAAAAAAATTTAAGGGACCCTCAACTTAAAATAGACTGTTACATGCATAACAGGCTATCTACAAACCTAATGGTAACCACAAATCAAAAAAAAGTAATACATATGCAAAAAATAAAGACAACGGACTCCAAGTATATCACTAAAGTAAGCCAGCAAGCAAACCATGAAAGAGAGCAAGAAAAGAAAGAATCAGAAAACTATAAAAACAAATCTCAAACAAGCAACAAAATGGCAATAAATACATACCTATCAGTAATTAATTTGAATATATATGAACTAAATGTTCCAGTTAAAAGGCATAGGGTGATTGAATGGATAAAAAAGCAAGATCCATCTATATGCCACCT